>NC_090438.1:433248248-434498248 GCF_031143425.1 Pleurodeles waltl | reverse complement strand
CTTGGTGACCTCAGCTTTCACCTGGAAAGCACCCACAACCACAACTCCACAACCCTGCTAGACAACCTCATAAACCTCGGACTCAAGCATCTGGTCACCTCACCCACTCACTCAGCATGACACACGCTTGACGCAATTTTCACCTCCAGCAACAATGTCACCTTTACCCACACCACCGAACTCCACTGGACTGACCACCGGTGCTCCACTTCTCCTTCATGAAACCCACCCACCCACCACAGACAATACACCGCACCCTACCGAATGTGAGAAAAGGTCTCCAAAGAACACCTGAATGCCAAACTCATACAAGCTCCACCCCTATCACCAACGACCCCAACATTGCTGCCCAACACCTCACACAATGATTAACAACTTGTGCAGACTCCCTTGCCCCACTGAAAAGAAACAACAACACCTGCACCATCAAGACCGCCCCCTGGTTCACCACAGAACTCCAAGCCTCCAAACGGGATTGCCGCAAAATTAAGAAAGCATGGCACCAAGAGCCTTCAATTAGCAATTTCTCCGCCCTCAAAACAACCATATGCAAACACCACCAACTCATCCGGACCACCAAACAGTCATTCTACAGAGAACGCATAGACAATAACTCACACAACAGCAAGGAACTCTTTACCATCGTCAAGGAGCTCACCAAACCCAAATCCAGCACCATCGACCCCCTCACACCCAAAACCTTTGCAACCCCCTCTCCAACTACTTTCACCTCAAAATCATAGACATACACAACAGTTTAACAGCATCAGCCCCCACCCTCACCACCACCGACACGACCGACAGCACAACACCCCCCCCCACACCAACCAACTACACACCTGGACCCCAACCAACGATGAAGAAACCGAAAAAAACATGAACTCCATCCACTCAGGCTTCCCCACAGACCCCTGCCCCACCACATCTTCAACAAAGCCAGACAAATCATCGCTTCCTAGCTCTGCGCCGTAATCAACAGCTCCTTCGACGCCTCAACCTTCCCAGACACCTGGAAGCACGCCAAAGTCAACACGCTCCTCAAAAAAAACAAAGAAGACCCGGAAGAACTCACAAACTACCGCCCTATCTCTCTTCTCCCCTTCCCTGCCAAGGTCGCTGAGAAGATAGTGAACGCCCAACTGTCTCACTTCCTAGAGGAAAACAACGCACTCAACGTCTACCAGTCTGGATTCTGCAAGAACCACAGCACTGAGACCACCCTTATCGCCTGCACAGACGACATCAGAACCAGAGTGGACAAGGGCAAGACCGTCGCTCTCATCCTTCTGGACCTCTCCTCAGCTTTCGATACTGTATGCCACCAAATCCTCCATGCACGCCTTTTCGACGCAGGAATCCGACACAAGTCCCTAGACTGGCTAACCTCCTTCCTCGCAGAAAGAACCCAAAGAGTTCGCCTCCCTCCCTTCCAGTCCCCAGCCACCAAGATTATCTGCGGGGTCCCCCAAGGATCCTCCCTCAGCCCTACCCTTTTCAACATATACATGGCCCCCCTTGCCAACATCCTCCGCCCCCATGGAATCGCCATCATCGTGTAAGCAGACGACACCCAGCTCATCATCTCCATCACCAGGAACTCTTCCACCGCCAAGACAAACCTACACGCCGGACTCCTCAACATTGCCAAATGGATGACAGCAAGCCACCTCAAACTCAACTCCAACAAAACAGAAATCATCATCTTAGGCCCCAACAAGACAGTATGAGATACCTTCTGGTGGCCCACTGCCTTCGTACCACCCCCTACACCCTCCACCCACGCATGCAACCTCAGCATCATCTTAGACTCATCTCTCTCCATGACCCAGCAAATCAATACCATATCATCCTCCTGTTTCAACACCCTTCTCATGCTACGGAAGACCTTCAAATGGATTCCCTTAGAAACAAGAAAAACGGTCACCCATGCCCTCATCAGCAGCAGACTGGACTACAACAACGCCCTCTATGCTGGAACCACAGCCAAGCTTCAGCAAAACCTCCAGCGAGTCCAGAATGCAGCTGCACGTCTCATTCTCAACCTCCTGAGCCACGAACACATCTCAGCTCACCTCAGATCCCTTCACTGGCTGCCCATGAGCAAAAGGATCATCTTCAAAGTCCTTATCCACTCTCACAAATCCCTCCACAACACTGGATCAGCCTACCTCAACGAACGAGTACACTTCCACACACCTACTCGACTTCTCCGCTCCGCTGACCTCGCCCTCGCCACAGTCCCCTGCATCCAACGCACCACCTTCGGCAGCAGATCCTTCTCCCACCTCGCCTCCAAGACCTGGAACTCCCTCCCCACCAACCTACGCAAGACCCAGGACCTCCTAACTTTCAGAAAGCACCTCAAGACATGGCTTTTTGAGCAGTAAACGGCAACCCTCTGCTCCCCCCCTCAGCGTCTTGAGACCCTAACGGGTGAGTAGTATGCTTAATAATTTTTTTTAATGATTGATTGATTGATCTTGCCTTCTTTCTCTAATCTTGCTCCAGAGACGTATATAATACCTATCAGGTCTACACCCCAGCCTCAGACACAATATCCAGTCATACATGAGGCTAACGCTCCAGTGAGGGAAATGCTCACTCAGCTAGAACATCAGAGGGTAACTGAGCCTTGCGCCTCTACAGTAAATAATCCATTATTCCCAGTTGCGAAGCCAACTATTCCTATAGAATAGTCTTAGATTACAGACACTTAAACAGTCACACACGTACATATGCAACACAAAATTTACATAGAATGGCACTGATAAATAACATAGTGCGCAAAAAATATAAAACAATGTTGGGCACTTGTTGTAGTCGCCTACGAGCATAAGCACTGTCGTCCTTGAACCTGCAGTCTTGCCCAGGGCAAGAGTCCAAACTACGACAAAGCCTCTCAAAGGTCTTGTCCCACCCCAAATGTCCAGCTAAAGGCACATCATGAGCCAACCCCAGTAGGAAGGCCCTGAAGCACTGGGGTACCATCAGCACACGGGCTGACCCAGGCTCAGGTACCTTAGGCTCACTTTACTTGAGATCATACTCCCAATAGATCAGGTGCGATCCTGGCTCCTTGTCAGCCACCTGGTCCTCAGCCTGATGCCACAAACCCTCTAGAGTAGGGCATGTCTTCTGTGCTGCACAGAATGCTTCCGTGGTGGGCCCCCTTCCTGCTGCCACTGTGACAGCTGGGGGACTTCACCCAGTTCAGCCACCCTTTCCCCTGTAGGCTCTAGGCTGTCACCCTCAGGCTCCGCCTCCTCAAGACCGCGGGAACTTCTGGGGCCTGTTTCCCATGCTCCCTGCCCTTCTTCTTCTTGGTGGTCCCCTGGGCCACTGTTTCAGGCTCCAGGGGCTCTTGACCACCCTGACGGGCTGCTATTGACTGAATGGATATGCATACCCCCCACCCGGGCAGACCCAACATCTCCAACTCAGACCTGTGTTCCACCTCCTTCCAAGGGGAATCCTACAGGTCATTGCCTAACACACAATCTACAGGCATGGTTGGACTCATAGCTACCTTCAAGGAACCTGAGACTCCCCCGCCATTCAAAGGGAACCTGCACCACTCTGCACAGGCGCTCTGAGTTGTCCACTGCAACTACTTGGTGAAGTACCAGGGATCAATCTGCTCTTCAGACACCAGCTTACTCCTCACTGTAGTCACACTGGCTCCTGTGTCTCTCAGAGCCTCAACCCTCTGTCCATTGATGGTAACCCATTACCTATACTTTTTTGTGTTTTCAGGCACAAGGGTTCTCTGGACCATCTCATTGTCCCCTAGTGAGACAAGGGTCATCTCAGCTGGCTCCCACCCACCTGGAACCAACTCCTCCCCAAGCGCTACACTAGCCAAACCCTGGGGCTGCGCACCAGTGGGTGAGAGTGTACCCTTGAGGAATTATGGTCCCCCTCCACATGACCCACTTGGTCACATGCATATCACTTACATGGGGATCCCCCTGCCTCTGGCTTCCCTTTGGAAAACCATGGCTTCTTCTCACTGGGGAGTGGGTAATCTTTACCCTGGAAATCAGTTTGGGGCCCTTTAGAGAACTCCCCCTGTTTACCCTTACTCCCCCTTTCTTCTGAGAGGGACCCTGCCCACCCTTGGTGCCATCTTTCCCATACCTCTTTTGGACCCTGTTACTCTCCCAGTGGTCCGCTTCCTGCGCAATCTTCCTAGGATCAGTCAGCTTTCTGTTAATTAGGTGCTGGCGCAGCTCTGGAAAACATAAACTGCTCCCAAGCAATCACATAGTAAAGTCCCTCATATGTAGTTACCTTACTGCCCTTCACTCAACACATTCTAACCATGTTTGTGGTTCCTTCTTCTTATAGGACCTAAACATGTCCTTATACTGCTCAGGGGTGAGACCATACCTTGTGAGTAGGGTATCTTTCATGATAGTGTAGGTAAGATTCTGAGCATCCTCTAAGGCTGTCAGTGTATCCCTTTCCTCTGCCTCATAGTGCTTCCACAGACCCGCCCCCCAATGAGCTTCAGGGACCAGATTCATATGGAGAGCAGACTCATACCCCTTAAACCACAAGTACATGTCGCCCTCCCATTTTGTAATTCTTCATAAGATCTTTAGGAATGTGCACCCTCCTCTCAGGCTGCACTGTGATGTGGCTGCCACCATCCCTACTAGACTGGCTCCTCTGATCTATTTCTCTTAAGCTACGCTCATGAGCCAAAAAATATGTTTCTCCTCAATGGCCATCTGCATTTTCTCCAACTCCCTCTGGTGTTCCCTCTCTGGCTCTCTGTCTTGCAATTCTTCAGGGGTCCGACCCTTAGATGAGACACTGCTACCTGTCCTGGAGATCCTCTCCCTGGACATAACAGGCCCACCCACAATAACATTGTGTATGGCATGCTCTTCTTCCTCCTCATCCTCCTCCTCCTCAGTGTGCCCTTCAGTGCTCTTGGCTGACACCCAGGCCACCAGCGCCTTTTGCAGCTCCTCCTTCTTGTATGAGCTCTTAATGGGACAATCAAAACTTTTACAGAACTGCTTCAACTGAGTCTTTGTATAGCTCTCTAATTTCTCTAGGTCAAAAGAAGCTCCAAATTATGCATCTCCAGATTGGGACATGATGAAAAGTCAACAAAAGTGCAAAGTTCCAAAAAGGCAGAAAACAAGTTCCAAATGAAGTTCAGAAGTCAATCAAAGATTACCCCAAAAATTGAGGTAAGGAAAAATCCAAGCAAAAACGAAAAAGCAAAAATCGCAAGACAAGTAGTATGTGGTCACGTAGTGGTCTGCACTCAAAAAAGTAGTGTACACTTAATCATTGTGACCCACATTATGAACACGGTGGAAAAGACCGCATCGCCGTCGGTGGCGGTAACTACCGCCAACAGGCTGGTGGGCTGGGCTGCCAAATAATGAAGCACATGAAAAACAGGCATCCTGAAAAACATTCATTGCCAGCAGAAGAGTGTCGACAACGACGGAAGAGGCCGCCTACAGGCCGACGGAAAAGCACAACCCACCCAACAAATAATGAAGCACCAGACTGCTGTCAGTCCCGGGGTAGGAACCACTGCCACCTGAAGCCTGGAGGAAACGAACCAAATAAAAGGGAACACTCCACGGAGGCTCACACAACACGCCGAAGCAGACATGGAGAGAGAGTTGCAAATCATGCCAGCCCTGATCCTTGCAGTATACCTCCATGACCATGACCGCCGCCGCCGCCGATGGTAAGTACCACACCTACGTAACGAGGGAAGAAAGGGCACAGTTACATACCCACCCACTCCACCCAACCTGCAACACACCCACAACCCATCACAACATAACAATTCATACACCCCAGAGCAAGAGGTACTTACCCAACACAAGCTAAAGGTGAACTGCCCAAAGTACACACATGTGCACAACGCCCTCCCCCCATAATGAAACAATGAACCACGTATCCAGAGTGTCCAAACACCAACACTGGGCACACAAATTCTTTTAAAGCTCTAGGAGCAACAGATTGTCCAAATGAGGCCATTGGCCAGTCCATAACCAAAAGGCTAATGGGCCAGACTTGACTCCCACATGTGCACATGGCATTCCACCATAAAGGGGCATCAATGGGGCAGCCAGGTACCTCAGGGAACAGGTGCATGTGGGTGGTGGGGGTGGGACTTACGCCTGGGAGGGGGGGCCTTGGCTTAAATTTGAGAGGTGGAAGGGGTTTGGGTTTAGCCTTGAAAGGTGGGGGAGTGGGCTTGGACCGGGGGGCGGCAGATGGACCAGGGCCAGCACGGGCTGCTTGCTCACTGGGAAAGGGGCACGGGAATGGGAAGGGTGAACGGGGGCAGACTTGGCTGTGGAAGGAGTGGACAGGGGAAGGAGGAGGGCACCTTTAGTAATGAGACGGGGTGGGCCACTGGGTTCAAAAAGGTGTGGTAGTGGAGTTAGTGGGAGTGGTTGTAACAGGTGTAGGTATGTGTGATGTGGATGCAGATGGCTGTACAGTATGCTGAGGTGTGGTAGATGTGTGTTGGGTGGGTGTCTGGCAACGTCTGAGTGTAATGGGAGGGAAGGGGTAGACTCATTGGGACAAGACAGGCTTCTAGTGTGATTGGATGTTGTCTGGGTGTCTGCAAGTTTGGTGAGTGTGCTGCAAGTTGTACTCCAAGTTGTTGTGGTAAGTGCAGGTGTGGTATCTGGAGTGCATGACTGGATGTCTGATGTTGTGGTGAGTGCAAGAATGGGCCCAGCAGCAGTGACTGAGGGTGCAGTGCTTGTGGGTGTGCATGTTGAGGTGACAGACGGGGGTAGGAAGAGGTGGACACACTGGGGGAAGTGGATGTTGTTGTGTGTGCCTTTATAAGTTGGCTGTGCATATGCCTGTGGTGGGAAGTGTGGTACTTGTGTTTCTGTGTGTGCTTCTTGTGTGTTGAGGTGTGTGCATGGCTGTCTGAATGTGTGCTTGGGATGGGTGAAGGGAGTAGGATGCTGATAGGCATAGCGGTGGTTGGAGGGGGAACAGATAGACCAGTGACACTGGCTGCTGTAAAAGAGGAGGCCAGAGCCTGAAAAGATCTCTGTAGCCCAGACATGGCACTGTGAATGCCTTCTGGGTATACATTGCACTGCTGCATCTGGGATGCTAGCCCCTGGATGGCATTCACAATGGTTGTCTGTCCTACAGAGATGGTCCTCAGGAGGTCAATTGCCTCCTCAGTGAGGGCAGCAGGGCTGACTGGGGCAGGGGATGAGGCACATGGGGTGAAGGAGATGCCCACTGTTAGAAATGGGGTTTCTGGTTGGCTAGGGTATGCACCTCAGCCAGGCAGAACTTACCCCCTCTAGTCAGGGCAAAGGAGTTACACGTCCAAGATAACCCCTGCTCACCCCCTTGGTAGCTTGACACAAGCAGCCAGGCTTAACCCGGAGGCAATGTGTAAAGCGTTTGCACAACACACACAACACATGTGATGCAATATCCCCACCACAAAGGAAACACAACACCAGATTATATGAAAATATACTGTATTGTACACAAGGCAATTATCCGACCAAACATCACATATCAGTACTATCCTGCTACCTTAGCAGTTGTCAGAACGTTACACATTAGTTACTCTGCATTCTAGCAGTAGTCACACATAACACACAGGTTACTCAGTATTCTGCACCATAAGCAGTAGTCAGGAAAACACGTTATTACATCACAGCACTTGTCATAAGAATATCATAAAATGCCCATAGTAGGAACATTAGAAAACATATGGCAAGTTAGAAAAACATATTAGCAAGCATGTCCATAAAGGAACATTTGCATACACATATGTAAAAACATCAAACGCAGGTAGGTAATATATGAATCAAACAAAAGTCTGTAGAAAGAACTTTGGATTGCAACTATATTGGTCCTTTAAACAGTACCTGGTTGGATGAAGGCACCTCCAGTGCCTAGAAGGTGAACAATGGGGCCCGGCGCTCCTATGCGCAAAATGGGGGCCTCCCTTATACTCTGGGGTCAGAGGAGGGCGACATGCACCTCCTCTCTTTTATAGACAGGCCCCTCTGGGGACCGTGATTACTGGGGGCCCCCCAAGGCCTCAACCGGCCCTCACAAGGGGGGCCAAAGCCAGCAAAAACAACTTAGGGCAGGAGGGGGCACCACGCACCCCCTCCGGTTTAATGACAGGCCCCTCCCGGGACCTGCGATCTCTGGGGACCCCCCCGGGCCTCCACTGGCCCTTCCACCAAGGGGGGGGCACAATAATGCCCATTTTACCTAACAGCAGAAAAGGAGCATCCTGCTCCTAACGCAGAGGCCAGGGGGAAGGGGGCACTTCCCGTGCCTTCCCCTGGTCCTGCCGTGAAGCCACAAGAAGATCAGACCCCTCCTGGGGCCCGAGCAGACACTCGCCTGCACCCGATGCGGTGCGCGAGTGTTCTTCCAGCTTCCCGGGCCGCTGCGGTGATCTTATTTAAAGGGGCACAATGCAGCAAGGAGCCTACGAGCTCCCAAGGCTCCATAAGCGCACTGCAATCAGCGCTATGTCAGCTGCAACCACAGAGAAGCACCCCTCGTGAAGAAATTGATGCAGGGGTCAGGGGCCACAGCACCCTGCCCCTGGGGAGCAGAATCTTAAAACAAGGTCCTCAGGTGGAGGGCCCAGCTACAGGCCAGCACAAGGGGAAGGCAGCAAGTGGCAAGTCCTTCACAGTGACCAGGCAGGTCACAGGTCAGCACAGCAGCAGCAGTCCATGGCGGTTCCTGGTGAGTCCTTTCAGCCTTTGGTGTCCAGTTCCAAGATGATTCCAAGAGTCTCCAAATTGTGGGGAAAATTCCCCTGTACTTATAGTCAGTTCTTACAGTGTTTTACAATGGTAGGGAGAGGAGGTTCCAGCCAGTTACAACTGGTTCTGGGAGTGCCCCCTCTCTCCTTTCAGCACAGGCTCCAAACATCAGTGGGGGGTTAACGACCCTATTGTGTGAGACCAGGGCACAGTCTTTACAAATGCAGGTGTGCCCCGCCTCTCTCTTCTCTCAGCCCAGGAAAACTATTCAGTATGCAGATGCACCTCTGTGACACCTCCACCCTCCCTGTGTACAGGCTGTTTGAAAAGTATGCACAAAGCCCCAACTGTCACTCTGCCCAGACGTGGACTGGAGTCAAGCTGCAAAACACCAGAGTCATAAGCACAGATAAATGCGCACTTTCTAGAAGTGGCAATTCTGTGATAGTAATAAAAAATACACCCACACCAGTAAGCAGCATTTATGATCACCGTCACAACCATACCAAACATGCCTACGCTACCCCTCATAAATCAGACAATATCCCTTACACATAAGGAAGGGCATTTCTAATGCAATCCTATGAGAAGGCAGCACTCACAGCAGTGAGACACCAAGTTAGGCTGTTTGTCACTACTAGGACAGGCTATGCAATATGGCACATGTCCTGCCTTTCTACATACATGGCACCATGCCCATAGGGCTAGCTAGGGAGTACCTTAGGGGTGACTTACATGTAGTAAAAGGGGAGTTCTGGGCCTGGCAAGTAAGTTTAGATGCCAGGTCCCTGTGGCAGAAACTGCGCACACAAGCCCTGCGCTAGCAGGCCTGAGACAGGTTTGAAAGTCTACTTCAGTGGGTGGCGCAAGCAGCGCTGCAAGCCCACTAGTAGTATTTAATTTACAGGCCCTGGTTATAGAGATACCACTGTTTAAGGGATTTATAGGTAAATTAAATATGTCAATTATGTATAAGCCAATCATACCAACTTTAGATGGGAGAGCACCTGCACTTTAGCACTGATCAGCAGTGATAAAGTGCTCAGAGTCCTAGAGCCAACAGCGAGAGGTCAGAAAAACCAGGAGGAAGGAGGCAAAAAAGACTGGGGATGACCCTGTGTAAGGCAAAAAGTCCAACACCCTTCTAGGTGAGCGTGCACTGGCAACTGGGTGGGGTGCAACTGGGAGGGCAGTGATGGTATGGGTATGGCAGAAGATGTCAAAGAATGGGTGGGCCCACTAGGGTCTGCCACTACCAGGGATCTCCCATTGGAGGAGGTATCAGAGTCACTACCTCCAGTGGTAGTGGCCTCCCCGGTGGTACTCCCCTCACCCTCCAACCCACTGGTCCCTTTGGCGTCGCTCGACTCTGCCTCCTTGGAACCATGGGCTACTGCATACCCACTCTCCGGTGCCACTGCTCCCTCACCAGATGATGCTGATGTACACAGAAAACGAAAGAATAAAGGGGTGGACCGACAAAACAGGAGAGAGACTCCAGAATGGATGTACATATCTGGTCCACCCATACTCCCACCCCGATAACACACCAACAGGCAGCACCTATGCCCCTGAATAGTGGCCACAATCCTACCATACAACCATGTCCCACATGATCGAAGGAACTGCAGCCCTGCCCCTTATCAACTAACTGCCCTTGTGGGCCATAACGCTATATGACAGAGTCCCTGACACTAGACAGCATACATACTACAGCACCCTCAGACATCCATCAAGGAGGCATACAATGCTCTCTGTACTCACCCCCTTGTGTCTGCTGTGCAGCCTCCAAGCATCCATCCACGTCTGGATATACCACCACCAGAATGCAGCGCATTAGGGCGGTCAGGATCCGACGGACACCCCTTCCTCATTGGGGGAACTTCCCCATCTGGGCCTCGCAGGTCTTCCTCGCCCAGTGCCGCATGTCCTCCCACCACTTCCTGCAGTGGGTGCTCCACCGGTTGTAGACTCCCAGGGTCCGAACCTCCCTGGCGATGGCCTGCCAGAGTCCTCTCTTCTGATCGGAGCTGACCTGTATGGGACACTCAGGAAAGAAAAAATGAGAATAGAAAAGACCCATTTGATACCGCTGGTCATAAGTCCCCTTTGGGACTGACACTTAGCAACGGCATTCCAGCACCTCATTCACGTTGAATGTCATACAGTCAATGTCTGAGCAGTGACAATTCATACACACATGCATACAGGCATCTACCACCATCACACACTTCCATGCACCCCATCCGCCTTCTCATCTGCACCTCTGGTCGCCCATATAACTTGGCAAACAGGGGCAGAACCCCATCAACCAGCTTCTCCTGCTTCTCTGTGTTGAAGGCCGGAGCTCTTTCCCCTGTGACTCGTGCCATTTCAGGGACCAGAGTCAGGACACAGCAGCACACTCAGTGGAGTACTTGCATGCACGGTATCTGGGAGTCAAGTGGACCTGGGGTGACGAAATGGCGTGCGCTGCGCGGCGGTGTGCACCATCACCGCCGGCGGTGATCATGATAGGTGAACACCACCTTACACCATTACAACAACCGCTAGCGGTATGAGGTCACTACCACTTCTACATATCTGGATGACAGGGGGCTTACATCGTACAACCTACTACCCAGTTATAATTTGGTAATGGACCCAATGCAGGCACAATGGACCCCAGCCCTCAAACGCATGCCCAAATGACTATTTGTCCACCACAACAATCCAGTTGTAACAATTGATAGATTTTACTCAAGTTTAACATCCTACAATGCTAATATGTACCCAACATATTTGACAGCAGTGTTGAATACACAAAATGTTGTGCAAATGAACGTGTGTCCCTCACATGTGTTCTCCACTCCTCCCAGGTACAGACTCATTTGGCCCCATCTGAGTACAGACAACTTGTTGATTTGGAGACCATGGTGGAATGTCACATCATTATCATTTACAGACTTACCCGTGCTACTATCCATGAACTTTGTACATTACTGGATCCAGCACTGAGACCGGCTAATGGGAACCAGCATTCCATCCTTACTGAAGTGCAAGTGCTCTCATTACTCCATTTCCTGGCCACTGGCTCATTTCAAGTGGCAGTGAGCATGGGTGCAGGGATTTCTCAACCAAAGTTTTGCCTTGTCCTTTCCAGATTCCTGAATGCATTTGTACAACACCTGCAGACAGATGTCACATTTCCCCAAAGTGCTGATCTCCCTGCCATCAAGTCTGACTTTTATGCCTTTGCCAACATCCCCCATGTGATAGGTGCCATCAATGGCACCTACATAGCTCTCATTCCCCCAAGAGTAAGTGAACAGTTGTAAAGAAACAGGAAGAACTTCCACTCCATGAACATAAAATTGATGTGTACTGCAGACCAATACATCTCACATCTGAATGCCATGCTCCCTGGATCAGTCCATGATTCATTTGTGCTGAGGAATAGCGGTGTGCCACACATGCTGGAACAACTACAAGGGGAGAGAGGATGGATCATTGGTGAGTGTGTGACACCTTTTCTGTACATAGCTGACAGCCAGGCTGTCTGCAACTGAGGAGTAATTTTCGGACCTCATTTGCAGGTGATTCTGGCTACCCCAACATGCATTGGCTCCTGACAACAGTGAGGAATCCTAGAACAGATGCTGAGAGGAATTAGAATGAGGCCCATGGAAGTGTAAGTAGGGTGATTGAGCGCAATATAGGTCTACTGAAAGCTAGATTCCGTTGCCTCCATCTCTCTGGGAAATCCCTGTGCTATGGCCCTGAGAAGGTGTGTAAAATAGTGGTGGCCTGCTGCAGGCTGCACAGCATGGCTGTGAGGAAATCTATCCTCCTACTGGAGGAGGAGGGTACTGTATATCCAGAACTGCTTCCTCTGAGAGGGGATGCGAATGATAATGATGATGAAGAGGGGGAAGATTTAGACTCCAGGAACCAACAGATCCAAATATACTTCCAGTGACTATGAGGTACTGTTCACTGATGATGCTATCTCTACTGGATAATGTCAGTCTGACCTATTCTCTAGGGGGGTGTGGTGTCTGTAGCCATTTACAATGTTACATGCATATCAAGTGCCATGTGACATGATAACCAACTTGCTGTACATATCTGTTTACTACACACCATGTTGTACGTGGGGTGCCATTCCTGCAATAAAGGTCTGATTATTTATGTTACTGGCAAATGCATTCACATTTCGATTTGATTCAACATAATGACAGGGGACCTTAAATGTGCTGTACATGTGTTGTAATAGTTGTCAGGGATGCATTGGTGCTCTTTACAGTGATAGGGAGAGGGCTGCTGGTGGATGTCCATACTGGCTTCATGGTCTCAGCGATTGGTGGCAGTGGGTATATGTCCATCTGTACCTTGCAGGTAGTTGTGTTGATTTTGGCCGGTAAATATGGTGGTACAGGGGCACACTTGGGAGACAGTTCTTGTGAGAGTCACTGTAGGAAAGTACCATCTTCCTTGGCATGTTACCCACAGTTTTACCTGTATGTCAGTATGTTTTTGCCTGTCTCACTGGAATCCTGCTGGTCAGGACCCTGTGCTGATAGTTTATGGACTAATGTGTGTGTCTGTATAGTGCTTGACTGTGTCACTGAGGCTCTGCTAATCACAACCTCAGTGATTATGCTCTCTCTGCTTTTAAATTTGTCACTGTAGGCTAGTGAATTCATTTACCAATTTCTATTGGCACACTGGACCCCCATTATAAGTCGCTAGGTAGGTAGATACCTAGGGCTCTGGGGTTCCAGCATTTCTTTTGCCACCCAAAGGGAACTCAGACAAACCTTTGCACAGGCCTGCCATTACAGCCTGTGTGAAATAAGGCACATGTTATTTCACAGCCATTTTCACTGCACTTAAGTAACTTATAAGTCACCTATATGTCTAACCTTCACTTGCTGAAGGTTAGGTGCAAAGTTACCAAGTGTGAGGGCACCCTTGCACTAGCAAAGGTGCCCCCACATAGTCCAGGGCCATGTCCTGGGATTTTCTGAGTGCAGGGATGCCATTACACCTGTGCACTACGTACAGGTCAATACCTATATATAGCTCCACAATGGTAACTCCAAATATGGCCATGTAACATGTCTAAGGTCATAGAATTGTTCCCCCATTACAAATCTGGTATTGGGGAGCCAATTCCATGCATCCTGGGGGCTCCACCATGGACCCCCAGTACTGCCAAACCAGCTCTCTGTGGCTTGAACTGCAGCTACAGCTGCTGCCACCCCAGAGACAAGGTTCTGCCATCCTGGGGTCTGAACAGCTCAGTCCCAGGAAGACAGAACAAAGCATTTCCTCTGAGAGCAGGGTGTTACACCCTGTCCCTTTGGAAATAGGTGTTACAGGCTGGGGAGGGGTAGCCCCCCCCAGACTCTGGAAATGCTTTGAAGGGCACAGATGGTGCCCACCTTGCATAAACCAGTCTACACCAGTTCTGGGACCGCTTATCTCCTGCTCTGGCGCGAAACTGGAAAAAGTAAAGGGGAGTGAACACTCCCCTGTCCATCACCACCCTAGGGGTGGTGCCCAGTGCTCCTCCAGTGTGTCCCGGACTTCAGCCATCTTACTTTCCAAGGTGTGGGGGCACTCTGGAGGGCTCTGAGTGGCCAGTGTCAGGAGGTGATGTCAGAGACCCCTTCTGATAGGTCCTTACCTAATAAGGGAGCCAATCCCTCTTTTACGGCTATTTAGGGGCTATCCTGTGGGTCCTCTTCAGATTCTGCTTGCAAGTTTCCTTCAAGAATCATCTGCAACTACTACTTCATTCTCTGACCTCGGATCAACCGCAGCCTGGTCCAGGAACTGCTGTAACAGCAACAAAGTATCCACAAGGGACACTTTTCCTCTGCGACTTCAGCTCCAGCCAGCAACTGCAACATTTTCCACTGTGTGCATGCTCTGAGGACTCCCTGTCTTCATCCTGCACCAGAAGGACCAAAGAAATCTCCTGTGGGGTGACGAAGTCACTCCCCTGCTCAAGCAGGCACCTTCCAAGACAACAATGGGTGCCCTTAGACTCCTCTCACATTATCAAGCGTACTCCTAAGGACACAGAGGGTAGACCCCATTGACACAGACTGTCCTGAGGACCTGCTGAGGCAATTTGGAGGAGGTAAGACATTCCCTTCCCTGAGAGCGATAGTACCCTTGTGTGCTGCGTCTTCTTCACCTCCTGAGGCTTCTGTGCATTATTTGAAAAATTCCTTTGTGCACAGCCTGGCCCAGGTCCCCAGCACTCCATCCTGTGACACTCAACTCACTGAGTTGTTGTCCGGAAGTGTGGGACCTTCCTTTGTTGTGCTGCACCAACTGCATTTTGTACCTCCTTTGTCCCCATGTCCTGGGACTCCTGTGGGTGCTGTCTGGTATCCTGAGGCGTCTCTAAAGTGCTGAGAGTCCCCTCTTCCTCCTCACACAGAATTGAGGCCCCAAGGTCCCTCCTGAGTCCAGCAAGCGCCATTTTGATGCAAAATGCACTTTTGTCTTAACCAAGGTTTGTTTGTGACTTCCAACACAAAATCACATCTGCATCCATCTTCTCGTTGTGGGACATTCTTTGCATCATGTAGGAACCCACTGGTATCTTCCTAGGTGCATTCCTGCAGTCTTTGTCCAACCAGGTCTTTTCTTTTGCACCCTCTTCTGGTTTGGCAGGGGCTCCTGTCCTTCCTGGAACTTCTTTCGACTTCTGGACTTGGTCTCCTTCTTTTGCAGGTCTTCAGGTCCAGAAATCCAGCAGTCATTGTTTACAGACTGGAGCTCGGGTATCCTGGGCCTCAGCCCAACCCCATGCCCTCTCCTCTGAGACTGGACATGGGGTGCCTTACCCGCCCCAATACACTGGGACTTACCTGGGACACAAGCCTTTCCCACCACACCTGGTTGGGAAACACCTAGACCACTCTCATTAGGAACACCCCCTAATGCCACACCAGACCCTCTGGTACGCAACCAGAAGACTGCCTCCTTTGCAAGCTCCCTGGGGTCAAAGAGCTCACACACTGAAAAGTGTTGGCGTAACTCTGAAAAACAACAACAAAGCAGGTGCTCTCTGACAATCAGATCAAACAGCCCTTCAAAATTGTTTACTGTGCTACCCTTCACCCATCCATCTAGTGCAATGCAGCAATCCTCCACAAACTCCTCCCAAGACAGGTGGGACAGTTTCTTACCACCCCTAAACCTTTTTCTGTATTCCTCAGGAGAAAACCGTAGTTCACAATCAGTGCATTTTTTACAGTGGAGTACCCCTCCCTGTTACTCTCTTCTGAAGTCAGTAGGGAATCCCTCCCCTCCTCAGAAATAAAGCTCCCTAGGCCAGTTCCCCAATCCTTCTCAGGGATCCTGCGCTCTACCAGAGCCCTCTCATATTCCTTTAACCACTGACGTATGTCACCCCCCTCTTGGAACCTAGGTACCAGATCTATGGGTATGTGAGGAACATCTTTGCTACAGCACTCTACATTGCTGCCACCACTGGACTTCACCTGCTGCGCTGGTGAGTCCAGAACCTTCAGACTGCGCTCTAGAGCGAGTCTTTCTCTGGCAAAGGCCCTCTCTTCCTCTGCCATTTTCTCCTGTACTAAGGCCTTCTCTACCTAAGCCCTTCTCTCCTCAACAGCGAGGCGCGCTAACTGCAACTTCAGGTCCCTCTCTTTCCGCCTATCTCTTAGCTCATCAGGCATCAAGGAATGAGAGGTAGCCCTGCTTCTTACACTGGACCCAGCAAGGGACTCCCTATCAATGGGGCCTTCCCTGTCAACTGGCGTCCCCAACCGGTCATTCTCACCCTCCTGATCAGTCTCTCTACCACTCTCTAGGGATGAGGTCTGGGAGCCCTCCCATTGGGAACCCTCGCTACACTCAGGATCCTCTGGGTACTCCCTAAGCACACTCCCTCCCTGGGTATATGTAACAAACCTTTCAAAGAAATTCAGAGATCTCCTGAGGTCCCCTTCTACAGGCAGCCCTCTCTCGCTACAGAACCCCTCTAATTCCTCCTGCGTGTAAAACGGCAGGTCCTCTAAATCAAAGGTAAGTCCCATCTTGAAAAGGTGCAAATAACTCAAATGTGACAACCACAATACCCAAGCGTGAGAACTGAAAACAGGAAAACTGACCAAAGAGAGAAAGTTAAGAGAAGCCAAACATGTGATGGTCTAAACGCAATCCTTGTAGTGAAATAATGACTCACAATGGTATTGTGCAAGCGCAAGTCCTATCCCACCGCTGCCACCAATGTTAGAAATGGGGTTTCCGGTTGGCTAGGGTATTTACCTCAGCCAGGCAGAACTTACCCACTCTAGTCAGGGCAAGGGAGTTACACGTCCAAGATAACCCCTGCTCACTTCCTTGGTAGCTTGGCATGAGCAGTCAGGCTTAACCCGGAGGCAATGTGTAAAGCGTTTGCACAACACACACAACACATGTGACACAATATCCCCACCACAAAGGAAATACAACACCAGATTATATGAAAATATACTGTATTGTACACAAGGCAATTATCAGACCAAACATCACATATTAGTACTATCCTGCTACCTTAGCAGTTGTCAGAACGTTGCCCATTAGTTACTCTGCAAATTAGAAGTAGTCACACATAACACACAGGTTACTCAGTATTCTGCAACATAAGCAGTAGTCAGGAAACACGTTATCACATTGGAACACTTGTCATAAGAATATCAAAAAACGCCCATAGTAGGAACATTAGAAAACATATGGCAAGTTAGGGAAACATATTAGCAAGTCATGCCCATAAAAGGAACATTTGCATACATATGTATAAAAAAACACCATCAAAAGACAGGTAGGCAATATATAAATGCGCAAAGTCTATAGTAAGAACTTAGGTTCTATATATTGTCACTTAGGAGTACCTGGTTGATGATAAAGGCACCTTCAGTGCCTAGAAGATAAAGAACAAAGGGGCCCCTGGTTCTCCTCTGTGAAACGGGAGGGCCTCCTTACAATCCTGGGTAAGAGGGGGGGCGGCACGCACCCCTTCTGCACTAGTGATGGGCCCCTCCTGGGGCCTGTGATCACTGGGGGCCCCCCTGGGCCTCCAATGGCCCTCACGAGGGGGGCCAAGGTCGCCCAATACTTTTAGGGAGGAGGGGGGCGCCACACACCCCCTCCGATTCCAGTGCGGGCCCCTCCTGGGACCCGCAAACCTTGTAGGGCCCCCCTGGGCCTGGACTGGCCGTCCACGAAGGGGGGAGCCAAGAAGATTCAAGTTGGCCCACACAAGGGCCACGCCAAGGACCAGCGGCACAGGGGGGCCTCTGGTAAGGCTCCCGCCTCACCAGCGGCCCCAGAAACAGCAGAACGGCCTCATTGGGGCCGGAGGGAACCTCCGATGAGGTTTCCTTCCCCCCGCCCGGTATCCAGTTGTCGGTGCGGCCCGTCCGGCCGTCGAAGAAGAGGCAGGCACCAAAGTCGGTGCCTGCCAGTGCCCCGGGGCGATCCACGGAGCGCGTTTCTCCCCGGGGCACGACAGGAGCACTTGTGCTCCGCGTTGAGAAAAAAAAAACAAAGATACTTTGGGTGCCCCGGGGGCACAAGGAGGAGCGCGCCAGCTCCTCTGTCTAGGGGCAAGCCCGGAGGCTGACAGTGCAGCGCGCTCCAACACACTTCAGGGATTCAAGGGGCCCGGCTGCGGTGATGATTTCCTTTTGGCACAAATAAAGAAATTAAATACCCGGTCAGCAGCACAAAGCCCCAGCAAGGGGAAAGCGTGTTCCAGCGCTAAGGGAATTCCCTGAGGAGCGCTTTCCAAAGCGCTTAGTTTTCTAACAAGGGGAAGCACCTCTCGTGCTTTAGAGTCACTGCAGGGGTCACAGGCCACAGCACCCTGCCCCTGGGGAGTCCAGGTTCCGGAAAAGGCCCACAGGTGGTGGGGCCCTAGCAACAGGCCAGCACAAGGGAAAGGCAGCAAGTGGCAAGTCCTTTATAGTGACCAAGCAGGTCACAGGTCAGCACATCAGCAGCAGTCCATGGCGGTCCCTGGTAAGTCCTTCCAGCATTTCTGTGTCCAGTTCCATGATGTTCAAAGAGTCTCCAAATTGTGGAGAAAATTCCCCTGTACTTATAGTCAGTTCTTACAGTGTTTTACAATGGTAGGGAGAGGAGGTTCCAGCCAGTTACAACTGATTCTGGGAGTGCCTCCTCTCTCCTTTCAGCACAGGCTCCAAACATCAGTGGGGGGTTAACGACCCTATTGTGTGAGGCCAGGGCACAGCCTTTACAAATGTAGGTGTGCCTCGCCTTTCCCTTCTCTCAGCCCAGGAAGACTATTCAGTATGTAGATGCACCTCGGTGACACCTCCACCCTCCCTGTGTACAGGCTGTCTGAAAAGTATGCACAAAGCCCCAACTGTCACTCTGCCCAGACGTGGATTGGAGTCAAGCTGCAAAACACCAGAGACATAAGTACAGATAAATGCGCACTTTCTAGAAGTGGCATTTCTGTGATAGTAATAAAAAATACACCCACACCAGTAAGCAGTATTTATCATCACCATCACAACCATACCATACGCTACCCCTCATAATTCAGACAATACCCCTTACACATAAGGCAGGGCATTTCTAATGCAATCCTATGAGAAGGCAGCACTCACAGCAGTGAGACACCAAGTTAGGCTGTTTGTCACTACTAGGACAGGCCATGCAATATGGCACATGTCCTGCCTTTCTACATACATGGCACCCTGCCCATAGGGCTAGCTAAGGCGTCCCTTAGGGGTGACTTACATGTAGTAAAAGGGGAGTTCTGGGCTTGGCAAGTGAGTTTAGATGCCAGGTTCCTGTGGCAGAAACTGCGCACACAAGCCCTGCGCTAGCAGGCCTGAGACAGGATTTGAAAGTCTACTCTAGTGGGTGGCGCAAGCAGCGCTGCAGGCCCACTAGTAGTATTTAATTTACAGGCCCTGTGTATAGAGATACCACTGTACAAGGGACTTATAGGTAAATTAAATATGCCAATTAGGTATAAGCCAATCATACCAACTTTAGATGGGGGAGCACCTGCACTTTAGCACTGGTCAGCAGTGATAAAGTGCTCAGAGTCCTAGAGCCAACAGCGAGAGGTCAGAAAAACCAGGAGGAAGGAGGCAAAAAGACTGGGGATGACCCTGCGTAAGGCCAAAAGTCCAACAGCTGGTTACTGCAAAATCTCAATCAAGAGGTGTAGTGTGTCGTACGGAAACTTGCAGTACTTTACTCCTGCTTTTCTGGGCTCTGGGGTGGGGTAATTTACTTACCTTTACTGTATTCTTACTCTCCCAATGATTCTGCACACACTACATTTGTCTAGGGTGGAATTTATGATTCGCATTACACTTTCTTAGTATTTGGTTTGTGTTGCCCCAGACCTATTTTCTCCCATTGCATTCTATAGCATTTCCTATTCTTTGCACTATCTTATCTCTAATTACTTATCTTATTTTGGTGTTACTGTATATGTTGTTTATAATACTTACCTCCACCAGGAATATTTTTGGTACTGTGTCACCCAAATAAACTATCTTTATTTTTGGTAACACCGAGTACTGTCTTTACTTGTGAATAAGTACTGTGTAACTATAAGTGGTATTGCATAAGCTTTGCATGTCTCCTAGTTCAGCTTGAGCTGCTCTGCTATAGCTACCTCGATCAGCCTAAGCTGCTAGAACACTACTTCTTCACTAATAAGGGATAACTGGACCTGGTATAAGGTGTACATACCCAGGGTACCCACTACAAACCAGGCCAGCCTCCTACAGTCACTTCTTTGACAGTGCCTTGGTCTTGGAAGGTGTACCAGTGCCATATCTGGGTCTGAGGGACTGTTTGAGTGTCTGGTGTTGGGCTGTATGGGTAGGGGTTCTGGTCTTCTGTGTGTCCTTAGACAGTGACATCAGTCCAGTTGCTGCTGTTGATGGCTGGTCAGTGTCCTGGTCAGTGGTAGGGGCTTCCTGGTTTGTGGGGGTCTCAGGCTGGGTTGCAAAGTAGTGCTGCAGCACCCCTGCTATAGTGGCCATCGTGGCATTGAGCTGTTTCCACTGCTTCATGGCCTCTTGATGTTGCGCTATCTGCAGCCTTTGACTCTGTTCCAGGGTAGCCATGATCTATCCTGTCCTGTCTTGTGTATGATGGTATGCCCCCAGGACCTCTGAGATCCCCTCCTGGGCTGCAGCATCTGTCCTTTGGGCTCCACCCTGTGCCACTGATGCCCTCCCACTGGGCCTAGCCCCCTGTGCCTGTGTCCCCTGCACAGTTCTGGTGGCGCCACTTGTACTGGGGTCATTGTCATCCTGCCTGTTGGTAGGCGGAGACTGTGGCTTCTGTCCTTGTGTTCCACCAGTGTGTGGCCTGGAGGTGCTGGTGTGGGGTCGTTTGGCATGTACTGATGTTGGTGGCTGGGTGGTAGGTGTGGGAGTGGTGTCCTGGGAGGGGCTGCTGGATGGTGACAGTCCAGGACTGTCTGAGGGGCCAGGGTATTCCTCACTGTCCAGAGTTCCCTCTCCAGTGCCCTGTCTGGTGCCTTTGTCTCCATGTGGGGTGCTGGCACTCCTTGTCCTTTCCGTCAGGGTGGCATGGGTGGTGGTGAGTGTGGGGGGGAATGAACATGTATGGTACATTTACAAAATCAGATGAGGGTGCATAAGGCAGGCCTATTTTGTGCAGGTTTTCCACTGTTGTGCCATGCAGGATCCTTTTGTGAGGTTTCCATTGCATTTGACAGGGGATGTAGTGGTGCATTGTGGGTGGTGTAGTGCCATTGTGATACCATGCAGGGGTGGGTGGCTGTTCACAGAGGGAGGGGTGTGCTCCTGTTAGTGGGTTTGTGGGCATGCAGGGTGACTGGATGTAGTGCTTGGGGCTAGGGTAAGGTGGGATCCTGGTGGTAGTTGGAGGGGTGAGGTGGTGCATGCATTACAGGTGTGGTAGATATGGGGTAATTGTAGATGACTTAACCAAGTCCATTCCTCACAGTGAGTCCAGTGAAGCCCTGAGGGTGCAGGATGGCCAGTACCTTTTCCTCCTAGTCGCTGTATTCGAGGGGTATTGGTGGGGGTCCTCCCCCAGTCTTCTGGATTGCAATGTTGTGACGGGATGCCAAGGACCTCACCTTCCTGAACAGGTTATTCCTTCTCTTGCGGATGTCGTTCCTCGTGCATGGATGGTTTCCCACTGCTTTGACCTTGTTGACTATTGTTTGCCATAACTCCATCTTCCTAGCGATGGGTGTGTGCTGGACCTGTGCCCTAGGATTGTGGCTCGACCTTGAGAATCTCATCCACCATTGTTCTTAGCTCCCTTCCTGTGAAGTGTGGGTGCTTATTGGGTGACATGGTGTGTGTTGTGGATGAGGTGTTGGGTGGATATTTGTGAGGTGCTTTTGTGTGGTTGGGTGTGTGAGTTGTGTGACGTGGCATTCAGTGTCTGCTTGTAATGTTGTCAGTCTGCTTCTCCTATTGGCGATGCAATGGATTGTGGGGTGTGTCTGTGAGTGATTTATGGTGTTGTGGAAGTGTGTCAGATGTGTGTGTTTCAAATTTGCCAATGTGTGCATTTCTTGCTGTGGGGTCCCATTGCTGGCCGTGGCGGTCTGTACCGCCAATGGTCGTTCGGCATCCACTAACCGCCGCATTGATTTGTGCATCATTATTTGGATGGTGGGGGATTTCTGTGCTAGGGCGCTGCCAGAGTGGGATGTGCAGGCTTTCCCCTGACAAGACCTTGGCGGTGGCTGGTGGAATCAGTAGTTTTGGCAATTTCCTTTTTTGGCATCTTTATATGGTGGGTTTCTGTTCACCGCCAATGGCGGACTACTGTTCACTGTCACCACAGCGGTCGACGGTGTTTACTGCCATAGCAGTATGTCAAGTACAAATACAAGTCCAATCCCAGCTGCTGATCACCAATGTTAGAAATGGGGTCTTTGGTTGGCAGTCAAGGTACGCCCTGTCCAACGAAGGACCTTAACTCTAGTCATTGTACAAGAGAATCACCCTCAGCTAACCCCTGCTCACTCCCTTGGTAGCTTGGCATGAGCAGTAGGCTTAGCTTCAAAGTGCTAGGTGTAACGTATTTGTACCAACACACACAGTGACTCAATGAAAACACTACAAAATGGCACAACACAGGTTTAGAAAAATAAAAACTATTTATCTAAACAAAGCAAGACCAAAACGACAAAAATCCACAATATACAAGTCAAGTTATAAATAAAAATGCAAAAACGTAATCTTAAACACAACGCTAATGCTGTTAGCTTGAAAATGTACCTTGGGCACGTCAAATATAACCCAGCATGGGCGAGTAGCATCAAAAAGGACTAGCGATGCGGCGATATCACTCACCACCGTGACCTTGCATTGTTTCTCCTTTAGTTGCATCGGCCTGCGTCGTTTTTTCTCTCCACAGGACAGCGATGCAGCGATCCGGTCTGCACTCTCGGGTCCAGGCAGGCCTTGTGTTGTTTTTCCATGCCCAGCAGTGTTTGCATCGGAACTCCAGCCGCACAATGATCTGAAAACCACACAGCAATGCTGGGCGTTGTTTCTCCAGACAAGTGCGTTAATCTTCTGGTCACGTTGCAAGCGAGAATTGATTTTCAGCCACCAAGCCAGCAGCGCGCTAATTTACCAGCTGTGGATCGGAGTTGCGTAGAACTTTTTCCTGCAGGGTGGTCTGTGCGTGGATTTCTCACTCCTGTCCTGCCAGACTCTCCTCTCAGGGACCCAGGAACTGGAAGGGCACCACTTGGCAGAGTAGGATTCTCAGCAGAGGCTCCAGGTGCTGGCAGAGAGAAGTCTTTGCTGTCCCTGAGACTTCAATAACAGGAGGCAAGCTCTAAATCAAGCCCTTGGAGAGTTCTTCATAGGATGGAAGGCACACAAAGTCAAGTCTTTGTCCTCTAGCACAGGCAGAAGCAGCAACTGCAGGAAATCTCCACAAAGCACAGTCACAGGCAGGGCAGCTCTTCTTCCTCAGCTCTTCAGCTCTTCTCCAGGCAGAGGTTCCTCTTGGTTTCCAGAAGTGTTCTAAAGTCTGTAGTTTTGGGTGCACTTCGTATTCCCATTTTGCCCTTTGAAGTAGGCCTACTTCAAAGCAAAGTCTCTCTTGTTTGTGAAATCCTGCCTTGACCAGGCCAGGTCCCAGACTCACACCAGGGGGTTGCAGACTGCATTGTTTGAGGGCAGGCACAGCCCTTTCAGTTGTGAGTGACCACTCCTCCCCTCCCTCCTAGCACAGATGGCTCATCAGGAAATGCAGACTACACCCCAGCTCCTTTTGTGTCACTGTCTAGTGAGAGGTGCAACCAGCCCAACTGTCAAACTGACCCATATAGGGAATCCACAAACAGGCAGTCACAGAAATTGTATAAGCAAGAAAATGTTCACTTTCTAAAAGTGGCATTTTCAAACACACAGGCCCTCATTATGAACTCGGAGGGATTTCCCGCTGAGGTCTGAGCTGGCGGTCTAAACACAGACTGCCAGCCCATTAAGGACCCTGCCGGCCCAATAAACAACATTCTGCTGGGCCGGTGGGTGGAAACAGTGTTTCCGCCAGCCGGCCCAGCAGAATGCTGAGCCTGGACATTGCCGACGGCTCCACATGGAGCTGTCACCAATGTAACAGTGCGGCAGGCGCAGAGCACCTGTTGCACATATCACTGCCTGTAAATCGGGCAGTGACATGCACAATGGGGTTGTGCACGGGGGCCCCTGCACTTCCCATGCGCAGTGCATGGGCAGTGAAGGGGCCCCCATTCCACCAGCCTTTCCCTGGCAGGGGAAACTGCCATGGAAAGGCTGGTGGAAGACATTTATCCGGCAGGCAGCGCTTCTTGCAGCGCTGCCCTGTCGGATAAAGATCTCTGCCATGGTCAGGCTGCTTAGCGTCAGTAGCCTGGCGGTGGCGGAGTTCCACCTGTGGTGGTCTCCATGTGAATTTTATATGGCGGTACGGACCACCATGGCAGTGGCAGTATGGCATGGCGGTCTGGACCGCCTATGTTCATAATGACCGCCACAATCTTAAAATCAACTTTACTAAAAGATGTATTTTTAAATTGTGAGCTCAGAGACCCCAAACTCCAGATGTCTATCTGCTCCCAAAGGGAATCTACCCTTTAATCATATTTAAAGGTAGCCCCTATGTTAACCTATGAAAGGGACAGGCCTTGCAACAGTAAAAAATAGATTTCACTGTCAGGCCATATAAAACACATTACTATGGCCCTCATTACAACCCTGGCAGTCGGTGATAAAGCGTCGGTAATACCGCCAACTGGCCGGCGGTAAGAAAAATGCAATTATGACCACGGTGGAAACTGCCAACACAGACAGCAACTTTAACACAGCGACCTCAATGGCGGTAGAGAAAAGCACAGTGGCGATAACCGCCAACAGCCAGGCGGAAGACAATGTACCGCCCACCCAAGTACAACAAGCCAATCCGGCCGCTTTTCTGGCGCTGTACCAATGCCATCAAAAGCACGGTGGAAACAGTACATAGATGGGAAACAACTCACCTCTGGGCACTTATGGTAGAACCACAACACCATGGAGCCTGAACTACAGGTGTTATCCATGCTGGGTTACCTCCTCCTACACCAGGAATACCAACAGTGGCGAAGACGACCAGGGTGAGTACCGCACCTAGCACACAAGGGAGGGGGGAAGAAAAAGAGAGTGACAGACACACGTAACACGCAACACCCCACCCCCAACACCACACACACAAACAGATGCAACAACATTACATATCCACCCCGTACCCCTCAGGAATAACGCAAGGACAAAAGGAAGTGAGTAAAGTCAGTGTAAAAATATACAGTTCTATAAATACGTCCTCAAAGCACAAAACATTATCTACAATATATACAAATGGAGGGACACTGCCCAGTCCATAATGTCCGTGGGCCACAGGCCCATATCATATAGGCAAGGCCCCACATGACTCATGCCTCAATATGGAGAGAACACTGCTGGGGCATCAGGTCGAAAATACACAGGCACCTCAGGGGGACGGGGCTGTGGGTACCTCAGCCAGAAGATGGTACAACGCCACTGCTCCTGGAGGGGGACACATGCCCAGCACTCTGTCCTGGGGAGTGCAAAGCCACAGTCTCTCTAGCGGGTGGTCTGCCACTGCTTGGTCCTGGGGAGTGTAAGGCTACAGTCTCTAAAGCCTCAAGTGGATGGCTTCTCCACTGGTTCTGGAGTGGGCTTTGTGCCCAGTGTGCTTCATCCTGGCAAGGAGGGAGTGAGTGGATGCCTTCTTCCACTGGTTCTGGAGGGGCTTTGTGCCCAGTGTGCTTGATCCTGGCAAGGAGGGGGTGAATGGATGTCCTCTTCCACTGGTTCTGGCCGGGGCTTTGTGCCCAATGTGCTTCACCCTGGCATAGAGGGGTTGAGAGGATGCCTTCTTCCACTGGTTCTGGAGGGGGCTTTGTGCCCAGTGTGCTTCATCCTGGCAAGGAGGGGATGAGTAGATACCTTCTTCCACTGGTTCTGGAGGGGTCTTAGTGCCCTGTGCCCAGTCTCTCAACTGGGTGTCACACCTACAGTTTTTGCAGGGGCCAGGACGCACTACAGCCCATGGAGGCACGACTACACACTGCCCGCCGGCGCTGACGTCTGCTCAGTGGTGGCAGTGACGGGGCTGGCGGCAGTGCTGGCAGTGGTGGGGGGAGGCTCCAGCCCTTCCCCTGCAGCCTCGGAAGGCTGCCCACTGGGGCTACTGCTGCTGGCAGTGGTGTTGCTGTTGGTGCAGGTGGCGGTGCTGGCGGCGGTGCTGTGTGTGGTGGGGGAGACTCCAGCCCTTCCCCTGCAGCCTCAGACAGCTGCCAACTGGGGCTGCTGCTGCTGGCAGTGGTGCTGCGTGTGGTGCTGGTGGGGGTGCTGCCGGCAGGGGGGAAGGCTCCAGCCCATCCCCGGCAGCCTCGGATGGCTGAATTGCCATGGCTGGTGTTGTTTGCTCAGATGCTGCTCCAGCACCAGACTCCATATCCATCCTGCCTGCGGAGTCTTTGTCATTGCCCTTAGCAGCTGGTGGTCCCTTCCTGCCCTTGGCAGCTGGTGGCCCCTTATTGCCTTTGCCAGCTGGTGGTGCCTCCTTGCTTTTCCCATCTGGTGGTGCATCCTTGCTTTTGCCAGCTGGCCTCCTTGCCTTTGCCAGCTGGTGGTGCCTCCTTGCCTTTGCCAGCTGGTGCTCCCTTTTTGCCTTTGCCAGCTGGTGCTCCCTTTTTACCCTTGGCAGCTGGTGCAGGCACACTGGCTGTGTGGACGGGTGTCTTCTCGGAGCCTCTCACAACTGCAGTGGCTGCAGAAACGACAGTGGCCGTGGCCTGGGTGGCGGAGGTGGTAGCCTGGGTCCTGACCACCCTGGCCCGAAGTGACGGACGGGGGAGGGGCAGGGAATAGGTCAAGGGTGGAGTGGAAAGGCCTTTTAGGGACACTGGGGCTGGAAGAAGTGGAAGGTTTGGGAGTGAAGGAAGAGGGAGCGGTGGTAGGATGTGTCTGTCTGCTGTGTTTGGGTGCAGGTGCAAGGGCTGGATGCTGTTGTGAGTTGGATGGCTGTTGGGTGGCTGAGTGCTTTCATTTGTGTACTTTGGGAGGAGGGGGCATAGACACAGTGGGAGAGGACACAGGGGACGTGTGCATGGATTTGGGAGTGGTGACTGCCAGTGACTGCGTGTAGTGATAGGCGTGATGGTGATGGGGTAGTGGATGAGGATGTAGTGCATGCAGGTGTGAATGGAGACACTACTGGGAGGGAGGGAGGTGGATGAGGAGGAGGAGGGGAACACAGTGGCGGCAGTGGATGTTGGTGTGTCTGCATCTGGATGGTGCTTGTGTGAGTGCCTGAGGGATGAAGTGTGGTGCTTGTGTTTGCCAGAGCCACTTCTGTGTGTTGATTTGGGCGAATGCTGGTCTGATGGTGTGCTTGGGATAGGCTAAGATTGAGGGGAATAGGTCTGGTTAGAGGAAGTTGGAGAGGGGGCTAGAGACAGGGACAATGGCTGCCATCAGGGAGTTGGCCAGAGCCTAGAATGATCTCTGTTTGGCTGCCACGCCAGAGTGAATGCCCTCCAGGAATGCATTTGTTTGTTGCAAATGCCCTGCCAGTTCCTGGATGGCATTCACTATAGTTGACTTCCCAACAGAAATTGATCGCAGGAAGTCAATAGACTCCTCACTGAGGGCAGCAAGGCTGACTGGGGCAGGGCCTGAGGTGCCTGGGGCGAAGGAGATGCCCACCCTCCTGGCTGAACGGGCACAGGAAACACGCTGAGGGACTCCTGGGAGGGTGGTGTTGGTACGGGGTGGTGGCTATACCTATAGTTAGGGTGGCCACAGATGTGTCCACCACCACCAATGAGCTTCCATCGGAGGAGGTGTCGCTGTCTGAACTGTCCACTCCAGTCTCTGCCATGGTGTTCCCCTCACCCTCCGTCCCATTGGTGCCCTCACCGTCTGTGGATTCGGCCTCATGGGCCATGTGGGACGCAGCCCCCTCTATTGCAAGTATCTCTACTCCTCTGGCAGATGATGCTAATGTACACAAGGACAGGGTGACAAAACAAAAATGGGGGGAAGAGACAGAGAACATACTTGGTCAATGCCAGCAACAGCACCACCGTTGGCGTACACAACACACAGGGATCAGCCCTATGCACTAGACCATGCACTACCAGTTACAATGCTAATCACCAGGCCATGGAGTACAATGTGTAACCTCAATAGCAGCACACCTGAAACCCACAGGACCCTGCCCAGTAGTAGATGCCCACTAGCATATTGGGAGCTGGAGTGAATCAGAGCCTGCCCAACCTAGGACATTCCCTGCCATGTTTGTTCCGGCCTAGGGGAACCCAAAAGCCCACATCCCCCACCCAGATAACACATCACCATGCCCAATTTTCAGAGTCTAAAACTGTACTCAGCCCCTTGTGGCTGCTGTGATGCCTTCAAGCGCCTATCCAACTCTGGATAGGCCACCGCCAGGATGCAGAACATCTGGGGGGTCCGGGTTCAACAGGCACCCATTCCTCATTGGTAGGCCATCACCAGCTGGGCCTCCGCCGTCTTCATTGCCCATCGGCACAGGTCCTCCCACCGCTTGTGACAGTGGGTGCTGCGCCTGTCAAAGACCCCCAGGGTCTTCACGTCCTTGGAGATGACACTCCAAATACCCTTTTTCTGATGGGCGCTGACCTGCAGACAATGATAAATAGGAAATGGGATCCGCCATACTGTCCGGCCTGTTATACCCATGGCCCACCAAATCCCTCACATCCCCTTAAGCACAGACATTGACCACCATACATGTAGCACTCTGCCCAGGACCCCTCAGCCACCCCCCTTACATGAGGCTTACACACACAGCACTCCATGCATTCATGCCCCATGCATCGTGCTCACAGTGTACTCACCTGTTGGTCTGGAGGACCATAAAGTAAAAAGTACTGGGGTAGGACCCCATCCACTAGTCTCTCCAACTCCTCCGAAGTGAAGGCAGGGGCCCTTTCCCCTGACACTCGAAGCCATGGTCGCTTCCAGACACAGGTCACAGCACTGACCTGTTGAAGGTCAGGTAGCAAATGAGTGAACAGATAGAAAATGGCAGTCACATCCACGGCGGTGTGTACCGTGACCACTGGCGTTCATCACCATTGGCTTCGGGATCCCATATGGCCCAATGATAAACAATGAGGTGTTGCACGGTAGTCCTCGACCGCCTCCTGCAACGGCGCACAACATCAGCAGAATTACCTAATTTCCACTTGTCCCTCCACACAGGTCAGGCGGTCGCCATTTCAGGGGGGAAGAGGACATGTCACCTAACTGCGTCACAGCAGACATAGGCACATTTATGGAACTACACTTTAACATACTGTTTCTGTCACAACATGCAAGTGATTTTACTCTGAGGATACGTTTGATTATGACCATCTGCTCACCGTCTTTCACCCTAGAGTTCAACCGCTGAGGATAAATAGTAGATGGAGACATACCCGTTTAAAGACCCCTGGTGGACCTGGCAACAATGGAGGACAGGCACATTATCCTCACCTACAGACTTGATAGGGCCACAATCCAAGAGCTGTGTGCCCAGTTGGAGCCAGACCTGATCTCAGCTATCCGTCCCCCCACTGGGATCCTCCCTCTTGTGCAAGTCCTATCAGTGCTCCATTTCTTGTCAAGTGGCTCCTTCCAAAAGACAGTGGTCATGGCAGCAGGGATGTCACAGCCTATGTTCTCAAACGTGCTGACCTGGGTGTTGTCTTCCCTGATGAAACACATGTGCAGCTACATCGTATTCCCCCAGGTAGAGGATTTGACCACAGTGAAGGCTGACTTCTAGGCAATGGGACATATCGCCAACATCATAGATGCTATTGATGGTACACATATTGCCTTTCCCTCCCCCTGGAGAAATGAACAGGTGTACAGAAATCAAAAGAACTTTCACTCTATGAATGTGCAGATAGTGTGCCTGGCGGACCAGTACATCTCCCATGTGAATGCAAAGTATCCTGGGTCTGTGCATGATGCCTATATCCTGAGGAATAGCAGCAATCCCCTATGTGATGGCTCATCTCCAGAGGCACCGGGAGTGGCTAATAGGTGAGCCCATGGTCACCACCCAGTGTATGTTGGTATATGGGTGTGGGGTTGGCCCTAAGGGTGATTGTGTGGCTAACTGGTTTCCCTTGATATTTGCAGGTGACTCTGGTTTTCCCAACCTCTCATGGCTACTGACCCTAGTGAGGAATGCAGGACAAGGGCAGAGGAACGTTACAATAAGGCACATGGACTAACAAGGAGGATCATTGAGCGCACCTTTGGCCTCCTGAAGGCCAGGTTCAGGTGCCCCCATCTGACAGGTGGATCCCTGTGCTACTCACCCAAGAAGGTCTGCCAGATCATTGTTGCATGTTGCATGTTGCACAACCTAGCCTTGAGGCGCCAGGAACCTTTTCTGCAGGAGGATGAGGCTGGAGATGGTCGTGTGGCAGCGGTGGAGCCTGTGGACAGTGACAAAGAGGAGGCAGAGGAAGAGGATATGGACAACAGAACAACTATAATACAACAGTACTTCAAGTGACACACAGGTAAGGCACTGTAACCTCACCTTCCATTGCTGTTTTGTGAAGTGAATTTTCTTTGGCTGGCTGCTGTTCCCACTACAAAAACCACTTATTGTACCCTTTAACATGTCTATTTGCAGATATTTGTGCCCTCCTGTGGCTCCTGGTGTATTGACTGCAGCACTTTACAGGTCATAACTCTGTATACATCACTGTACTGTCTATTTGCAATGTCTACAGATTGTTAAACAAATACATCCTTAAATCATTTGACATACTCCTTACTTGTTTTTTCCAAGGGTGTTTATTTCAGTGCTGAGAAGTAAATAGGGGTGTGCAATGAGCTTGGGTGATGGTGGAGGAAATTCCAGGCTAGAGTCCAGTCTCTTGGTATCACAGGCGCATTGTCCAAGGGGGCATAGGAAGGGGACCAATGTCAGTTGAAGGTGGACAGGGTGATAGAGTGGGACACAAGGGTGACAATCAGGAGAGTCTTATTTCCTGGCGGGGGTCTTGGCAATGTTCTCTGGCTTCTGCCCAGATCGCGGGGACTGTTTGCCGGGTGGTTCTCCTTCTGCAGGGGGTGGGGTGCTGGTGGCCTGTTGTTCCTGTGACAGGGCCTCCTGTCCACTAGTGTCAGCAGAGGTGGAAGGCTGTTTATCAGTGTGGCTAGTGTCAGGGGCCTGTTGGTGTGCCACTGCCTCCCTCATGGTGTTGGCCATGTCTGTCAGCACCCCTGCAATGATGATGACTAGGGTGGTGTGGATGTCCCTCAGGTCCTCCCTGATCCCCAGGTACTGTACCTCCTGCAGCCGCTGGTTCTCCTGCAACATGGCCAGTATCTGCCCCATGGTCTCCTGGGAATGGTGGTATGCTCCCAGGATGTAGGGGAGTGCCTAGTGGAGAGTCAGTTAACTAGGCCTGTCCTCCCCCTGTCGCCGCACAGCAGTCCTCCCAGCTTCCCAGTTGTCCTGTGCCTCTGTCCCCTGAACCGTGTGCCCCCTACCACTGACCCCAGGTCCCTGATCGCCCTGTGTTTGTGGGGTTGCCTGGGGTCCCTGTAGTGGTGGACACACTGCTGATTGACATGGCCTGAGGACAGTGGTATGGGCCCACTGGGTGGGTGCTATGGTGGAGTTTCCTGAGTGGTGATGCTCTGTGGTGGAATGAGACTGTGCCTGGGTAACCGACTGTCCAGAGGTCCCTGATGGGCCAAGTTGGTCATCCTGATCCAGGCATACAGAGCTGCTGTCATCACTGTGGGCCTCTTCTGTGGGGGGACTGGATGTTGCTGGCACCCCCTCTTCGATGACTTTGTGTGGGGGCCCTGTGGGGATGTAAATGCATTGTTATTGTTTCTGTGTGTGACATCTTGTGCATGGGTATGTTTCCCTCTATGGTTGTTATTACCAAGGCAGCTTTGGCTTGTGTGAGTTGTTATTTGGTTGGCTACGCGATTGTCACTAGTGTGCATGCTGTGGTGATAGGTGTCCATGCAGGGCTGTGAGTGGTGTCCATGCATTGTTGTTGCATGCAGTGCTGGGTACTGGTATGGGTGGGTTGTGATGGTGGAGTGTATGTGAGGTGGTGGGGTGTATGTGAGGTGGTGGGGTTATGGGGGTGAGGTGGGGTGGGAGTATGCAATGGCATGAAGGTAGCGGGTGAAAGTAGTAAATATTTGACTTACCAGAGTCCAGTCCTCCTGATACTCCTGCCAGGCCCTCAGGATGCAGTATTGCCAAGACTTGCTCCTCCCATATTGTTAGTTGTTGGGGAGGAGGTGGGGGGCCACGGCCAGTTCTCTGTACAGCTATCTGGTGTCTTGCAACCACGGAATGCACATTTTCCCGTGGGTCATTCCACCTGTTCCTGATGTCATCCCTTGTTCTGTGATACTGTCCCACGGCGTTGACCCTGTTCACAATCCTCTGCCATAGCTCCATCTTCTTTGCAATGGATGTCTGCTGCAACTGCGAACCAAATAGCTGTGGCTCTACCCGGATGATTTCCTCCACCATGACCCTTAGCTCCTCCTCTGAGAACCTGGGATGTCTTTGTGGTGGCATGGATGTACTGTGTGTGGTGTGTGTGAGTGTATGTAGGGTGATGTGTTGGGGTGTGTGCTGTGAGGTGCGTGGATGGTGTATAGGTGATGGTTTTATGTGGCTCTGGTTCTGTGGGTGCTCCTGGTGTGTCTCTCTCTCTCTGTTGTAAATTGTTTGCAGTGGTAAAGGGTTGTGGGTAATGTGGGTGTGTGTTTGTAGGAAGGTAGCCTCTTTCTAGCCTTGTTACCTCCACTTTTGGCCTCTTTGTGAGTATATGTCACGGTGTCTTTACTGTCTCACTGGGATCCTGCTAGCCAGGGCCCAGTGCTCATTGTGAAAACCCTATGTTGTCAGTATGTTTGATATGTGTCACTGGGATCCTGCTAGCCAGGACACAAGTGCTCATCAGTCTGTGGCCTATAGGCGTTCCCTTTGTGGTGCCTAACTGTATCACTGAGGCTCTGCTAATCGGAACCCCAGTGTTTATGCTCTCTCTGCTTTTAAAATTGTCACTGCGGCTAGTGACAAATTCGACCAATTCTGATTGGCACACTGGAACACCCTTATAATTCCCTAGTATATGGTACCTAGGTACCCAGGGTATTGGGGTTCCAGGAGATCCCTATGGGCTGCGGCATTTCTTTTGCCACCCATAGGGAGCTCAGACAATTCTTACACAGTACTGCCACTGCAGCCTGTGTGAAATAACGTACATGTTATTTCACAGCCATTTTACACTGCTCTTAAGTAACTTATAAGTCACCTATATGTCTAACCCTCACTTAGTGAAGGTTAGGTGCAAAGTTACTTAGTGTGTGGGCACCCTGGCACTAGCCAAGGTGCCCCCACATTGTTCAAGGCAAATTCCCTTGACTTTGTGAGTGCGGGGACACCATTACACACATGCACTAAATAATGGTCAATACCTAAATATGGCGTCATCATGGTAACTCCAAACATGGCCCTGTAACATGTCTAGGATCATGGAATTGTCCCCCCACAATACCATTCTGGTATTGGGGGGACAATTCAATGTATCCCTGGGTCTCCAGCATAGAGCCCTGGTACTGTCAAATTAACTTTCCGGGGTTTTTTCTGCAGCTACCGCTGCTGCCAACCCTCAGACAGGTTTCTGCCCCCCTGGGGCCTGGGCAGCCTAGTCCCAGGAAGGCAGAACAAAGGATTTCCTCTGAGAGAAGGTGTTACACCCTCTCCCTTTGGAAATAGTTGTGAAGGGCCTGAGAAGAGTAGCCTCTTCTGGACTCTGGAAATGCTTTGAAGGACACAGATGGTGGCCTCCTTGCATAAGTCATTCTACACCGGTTCAGGGATCCCCCCAGCCCTGCTCTGGCGCGAAACTGGACAAAGGAAAGGGGAGTGACAACTCCCCTGACCAGCACCTCCCAGGGGAGGTGCCCAGAGCTCCCCCAGTGTGTCCCAGACCTCTGCCATCTTGGATGCAGAGGTGTGAGGGCACAATGGACAGCTCTGAGTGGCCAGTGCCAGCAGGTGATGTCAGAGACCCCTCCTGATAGGTGCTTACCTTTCTCTGTAGCCACTTCTCCTCTGAGGGCTATTTATGCTCCTGTGGGTATCTCAGGAGAAAACGAATGCAAGAGCTCACCAGAGTTCCTCTGCACTTCCCTCTTCGATTTCTGCCAGGGATCGACCGCTGACTGCTCCAGGATGCCTGCAAAACCACAACAAAGTAGCAAGAAGACTACCAGCAACATTGTAGCACCTCATCCTGCCGGCTTTCTTGACTGTTTCCTGGTGGTGCATGCTCTGAGGGCTGTCTGCCTTCACCCTGCACTGGAAGCCAAGAAGAAATCTCACGTGGGTTGACAGAATCGTCCCCCTGCCAACGCAGGCACCAAACTTCTGCATCACCGGTCCTCTGGGTCCACTCTCTTCCTGACGAGCATGGTCCCTGGAACACAGGAGCTGGATCCAAGTGTCCCTGACCGTCCAGTGGCCCTTCTGTCCAAATTTGGTGGAGGTAAGACACTGCCTTCCCATGCCAGACAGTAATCCTGTGAACTGCGTGAACTGCAGCTGCTTGGGCTTCTGTGCACTTATGCAAGACTTCCTTTGTGCACAGCCTAGCCGAGGTCCCTGTACTCTGTCCTGCATTGCCTCACTTTACTGAGTTGGATTCCGAATTCATGGGACCCTCTTTTGTTGTGCTGAGTCGACAGTTGTGCTCAGATATTCTGAATGCCTGTTCAGGTGCTTCTGTGGGTGCTGCCTGCTTCTGCATGGGCTCTCTGTGTTGCTGAGCGCCCCCTCTGGCTCCTCCTCCAAAGGGCGACCTCCTGGTCCTTCCTTGGCCCTGGTAGCACCCAAAACCTTCAACCACGACTCTTGCAGCTAGCAAGGCTTGTTTGCGATCTGTCTGCGTGGAAAAAACTCTGCATCCTCCAGCACGCCGTGGTACATCTTCTGACTAAAGGAGATGTTCCTGGCACCTTCCATTGTTGCAGAATCTTTGACTTCTTCCACCCGGAGGCAGCCCTTTTGCACCTTCATCCGGGGTTTAGTGGGCTCCTGCCCCCCCGGACACTTGCGTGACTCTTGGACTTGGTCCCCTTCCTTTACACGTCCTCAGGTCCAGGAATCCGTCTTCAATGCTTTGCAGTCAGTTGTTGTCCTTGTAGAATCCCCATCTCAACGTTACTTTCTTTCTGGGGTAGTAGGGTAACTTTACTTTTAGTTTTTGGGGTCTTGGGGTGGGGTTTCTTGGAAACCCTTAGAGTTCAGGGTAAGCTGCTCCGCTATAGCTACCTCTATCAGCCTAAGCTGCTAGAACACCTCTAATCTACTAATAAGGGATAACTGGACCTGGCACAAGGTGTAAGTACCACAAGTTACCCACTATAAGCCAGGCCAGCCTCCCACAGTATGTTATAGTGGTGTTTGGGTGTGGTGTGTGTATGTGTGTCAGGTGTGTGTAATTTGAATTGTCCAATGTGATGTTGTTTTGTTTGTGTGTGTGTATTTTGAGTGCAGCGTTATGTACCGCCAATGGTTGAATGTCCGCCGCAGTGATTCGTGGGTCATAATGTTGTGGGCGTAGTTCTGTTGGCATAACGGTGTGGGTTTTGTCATCACCAGTTTATCATATCACTGACCTTTGGTCTGGCGGACTTGTGTGTGTGTCTGTATAGTGGCAGATTTCTATGTGTTGGTCATAATACGGGTAGCGTTATACCGCTGCGGTCGCGGTATGTTGGCGGCAGTCAGCATGGCGTTAAGCAGCACTTACTGCCAATGTCATAATGAGGGCGTATGTGTCCTAACTTAACCATACACTGCACCCTGCCCTTGGGGCTACCTAGGGACTTCCTTAGGGCTGTCTTATATGTAAGAAAAGGGAAGGGTTAAGACTGGCAAGTGGGTGCACTTGCCAAGTCGAATTTACAGTTAAAAACTGCAAAACACAGACAATGAAGTGGCAGGTCTGAGACATGATTACAGAGCTACTTCTGTGGGTGGCACAACAAGTGCTGCAGGCCCACTAGTAGCATTTTATTTACAGGCCCTGGGCACCTCTAGTGCACTTTACTAGGGCCTTACTAGTAAATCAAATATGCCAAGCATGGATATCCAATGACATACACAATTTTGTATAGGAGCCCTTGCACTTTAGCACTGGTTAGCAGTGGTAAAGTGTCCAGAGTAACAAAAAACACAAAAACAGAGTCCAGCACACATCAACAACCTGGGAAACAGAGGCAAAAAGGTAAGGGAGACCACACCAAGGATGAAAAGTCTAACATCATGTATGCAGAGAAATGGTGCTTCAATCATGAATGACACCTATTAATCCAGTCCTTGTCACTCATTTGTCACTGCTGACTGAATTTAGCTAGTAAAACCTCTTTCTCAACTCTCAAACACACATTTAAGTGGGAAAATGTCATATCTGTCATATGTCGGGTGCACCCTTAAGCACAGTGCCTTGTGCTTCAGTGATTTACAAATACACTTTTCAGTTTTAACAGGTTACTTGAGCACTTTCATACCACTGAGCAAAGCCCTGCATACACTGTCTCAATGACAAAGTGTTAGAAAGGGCCTTTCTGCAGGGTCACCCCCAAACTTTTTGCCTTCCTCCTTCCCTTTTTCTTACCTCATTTTTGCTGGCTTTAGGACTCTGTGCACTTTATCACTGCTAATCAGTGCTAAAGTGCATATGCTCTCTCCTTAAAACATGGTGATAATGGCTCATGCCCAATTGGCTTAGTTAGTTTACTTGTAAGTCCCTAGTCAAGTGCACTACATGTGCACATGGCCTGTAATTTAAATGCTACTAGTGAGCTGCAGCACTGGTTGTGCCATCTACATAAGTAGCCCCCTATCCATGTCTCAGTCCTGCCTCTGCAGTGCCTGTGTGTGCAGTTTCACTGCGACTTTGACTTGGCACTTAAAAGTACTTGCTAAGCCTTAAACTCCCCTTTTTCAATCAATCAATCAATCAATAATTTATAAAGCGCGCTATGTACCCGTTAGGGTTTCGAGGCGCTGCGGGGGGGGGGGTGGTGCTGCTATCGTTCGAAGAGCCATGTCTTGAGGAGTCTCCTGAAGGTGAGGAGGTCCTGGGTCTGGCGTAGTGAGGTCGGGAGTGCGTTCCAGGTCTTGGCGGCGAGGTAGGAGAAGGATCTGCCACCAGAGGTCTTGCGCTGGATTTGGGGGACGATGGCGAGGGCAAGGTTGGCAGAGCGTAGTTGACGTGAGGGAACGTAGAAGTTGAGTCTGGTGTTCAGGTAGGTGGGTCCGGTGTCGTGTAGAGCCTTGTGTGCGTGGGTGAGGAGTTTAAAGGTGATCCTCTTGTCCACAGAGAGCCAGTGGAGGTCCCTCAGGTGAGGGGAGATGTGACATCGGCAGGGTATGTCGAGGATCAGGCGGGCGGATGCGTTCTGGATGCGTTGGAGTCGCTTGATGTCTTTTGTTGGGATGCCTGTGTAGAGTGCGTTGCCGTAGTCGAGTCTGCTACTGACGAGGGCTTGGGTCCTCGTAAAAATTTGACCGAGGCTTCCCGTGCAGTGTATGCGAGGAGGGCTCCATCGAGGTCAGCATTTACTTTCGACTTGGTTCCGGATGAAGAATTCCACTCCCAAAAAGTTTCTAGTTCTGAATTTTGGAATCTGGACCCAGGCCTCCTGTGACGTGTATCCAAAGAGGGCTCCACCGAGGTCAGCTTAAACTTGTGACTTCGTCCCAGTTGAGGAAGAATCTTCAAGAAAACAACTTAGTGTGAAGGTAAACTTTAACCGAGGCCTCCCGCAGTGTTGTCGAGCAGGGCTCCATCGCGGTAGGCCATAACTTTTGAATTTGTCCTGGTCAATTGTGAGCAGATGACCAAATTGGTGTTGTTGATTTCTAAGTACTAGAAAACATTTAGAGAGTCATTATGACCCTGGCGGTTCTGTCATGCCACACCGACGGTGGCGGCCAGACCGCCGACAGCGTGGCCGTGCAGGACCGCCAAATTATGACTTCACAAGTGAACTTGGTGCATTGAAGCCAGTTCTCCACCTGTACCGCCGGTGGGGGGGATCGCCTGGCAAAAGGTTGACCACCTTCCACCCGGCAGTCCACCTAATACCGCCTGCGGTATTTTGAGTATCCTTACCACCAGGGATTCCATGGTGGCAGCCCCGTCATGAAATCCCTGGCAGTGTGGATACTGGAAACAGGAATACTCATTCCTGTCGCCACTGCAGGACTCCCCAACCCTCTCCGTCCATGTAGGAGCACTCCAATCCGACCCCATCAGAAGCCCCACACTCCCAAGCAATGACACCCCCCTCCCCAATCTCCGATCTGTACCCCTGCACCATCCCTATTCTTTACCCCCACCCATGATCCCCATTCTGAACCCCGCACCCTCATCCATGCATGTACACACCACACTTGTATACATGCACGCACACATCCATGTTCATTCATTTACAAACATATGCACACACAGCCATGACACCCCCCTCCCTCAGCATACACACACACATACTCCTCCTACTACCGCATACATGTAGACATACTAACCCCACCTCTGCTTTCACTTGTTCACAAAAGCACACAGACACTTGCACACACATGCACACAAATACACACAACACCCCCACCACCCTCCATTCACACTCACACACACCCCCATTCAGGCTCACAACACTCAACATTCCCCCTCCCCTGTCTGTCGATCACCTTACCTGGTTGTTGTCCGGGTGGGAACAGGGTCTAGTGGAGCCTGCTCCGCTGCCAGCACCCTGTCAACACCTCACCGCCACGCTAGCTGCAATTTAGTGATATGGCAGGCAGCGTTGTGGTGACGTGGCGGTGGCAACGGAACAAGCTCCACTAGACTGCCAACTGCCAGTATGGCTGCCCGCAGCTTACCCGCCAAATAGTGGTGGTGAGCAGCCAGCAGCCATAATATGGCGGTCCAATGATGCTCATGTGGTGGGTGTGTCTTCGGCAATCTTAGAAATAGAACACTGAAGTCATAATGAGGGCCTTAATCTTTGAAAATTCTTTTCAAGGGCTCCCTTTATTGGCATTTTTCCATTTTTATGTCATTAAAAGACAACAATTTGATCTATCTATGTAGTAATTGTTGTTGGATTTTTATTGTGCTTTGTGTTTTACTTATTTACTGTTTATGGACATTAAGGCCCTCATTTTGACCCTGGTGGTCTTTTGACCACCAGGGTTAATGTGGCGGTATCACTGCCAACAGGCTGGCAGTGTATACTGCCACATTATGAATTTGGCGGGCTGGGTGCACCCAACCCGCCACATCTTCACTCATACCGCCATGGCGGTATGAACCACTGGTTCATTGGTGACCCCTCATTCCACATATGACCCCCAGTGCTATTAAGAGCTGGCCTACCGCCAGGCTTTCTGCGGTGGTACCACTGCCACAAAAACCATGGTGGTAGAGCTACCAGTGACAGGGAATTCACCCCCTCCAAGCAAACACCTAAGCCCCCTACCCCATGGCTCCTGAGAGTAACAGCACTCCCCAAGCCCCCACCCCCCTAGGGTAATAGCACCCCTCAACCTCCCACCCTCCAACCCCTCCCCACAATCATACACACACACATCCACACACACGAGGCATACACCGGTGAACCACAACTTCCATACACGTATTCACTCACACTCATCCATACATGCATTTAATTACACATACTCAAATGCATACATACTAACATGCAGACACGCACTCACTGTAACATTCATACACGCATTCACTCACATGCATACAACCACGCATACATCACAATACTCACAGACGCATACACACATGCACACACACATTCAAACACAGACACTAACACCACACACTCACACACAACACCCTCCACCCCATCCACTGACGGATGACCGACTTACCTGCTCCAGGGAGAAGGTCTCCAGAAGGGAACAGGAAGGGGCGCTGCTACCACCAGCAGCAGCCCGCCAGCAGGACACCGCCAGGCCAGATGTATGGTCAAAATATGGCTGGCAGTGTCCTACTTCTGGGGAGGTGCAGGTGGTAGCACTGACCATGCGCCTTGTCTGCCAGCATGGCTGCTGCCACATTTCCACGCTAATTGTGGCAGAAACCTGGCAGTATCCATATTATGGCGAACGAAAGACCACCAGCATTGGTGGTCTTCTAGCGGTCATGGCTTTGGTGGTCTCGTTTGAGACCGCCAAAGTCATAATGAGGACCTAAATGCTTCACACGTCTGTGTCCTAAGGTAAGCATTACAGCTAATTGCCAAGCTATCTGTTCTGTGTGAGCCACTCACCTGAATTCCAGGCATTCCGATGGGTTGATGACAATTCCCTAACCCCGGTGAGGACTAACGTGACCACAAGACCTCAAGTGGAAAGGGGTTTTGGGAAGAGAAAAAGAGAAAATACCAGCTTCTGCTTTGTGGACTTCAGAATTGGACTGCTGGTCCCTGGACTGTCTATTGTGTTGGGCGTCAGGGCTTCTGATATTTCAAAATACTGGGTTCTTGGTTTTGTAGGTTTCTAGCCTGCAAAAGAATTACCTAATTAATACATAGAACTTGCATAAACTATTATACATTGCATTACTGTTGACACATTGCGCATACAATGTTTTAATGTGGGGGAGGCCCTATGGCCTACCCTAGAGCTTATCAACCACCACCACCAACTCCCTGGGGCTAAATTAAATCAGTATGTGGGAGGCATGCACGCCCCTGCAGCTCAGAAACCACCACCTCCCTGGGGAAAAGATAAAGTTGGATAAGGGGAATGCTGTGCAGCCCCCCTGCAGCCCCAAGGACCACCACCTTCCCAGGGCAAATGTTGAATTATATGCATGGGCCTCGCAGTCCGGCCAAAAGGACAAATGATAAATTGTATGCAAGGGGGGCTCATGCCCCCCATATCTCCACATACCACCACCCACTGGGTCTAAAATAAAACAGTGAAAAGGATCTGTTGTCGACCCCCTGCCTTGGGGACCACTACCTCCCCGAGGCAAATACAAAATTGGAGGGGGGGCGTGTCCCCCCATGCCCCAGGGACCACAACCTACCTGGGGCAAAATGTTGTATTTGTGTGGGGAAGGCCCATCACCCACCTCCCCGGGGCACTCATCATTCTGTGCGGGGGTGCATAGCTCCCCTGCAGCCCCAGGGAACACCACGTCCCTGGTGCTATGTTAAAAAAGTGAAGGGGGTCTGTTTCGGACATATGGCCCTGCGGACCACCACCTACCCAAGGCTGTTTTCATTGGAAAAGGGCCATGTGACCCACCTCAAGGAGCCCCTATTGGCCCTGTGGACCACACCCCAAGGACCAGCTCCTGCTATGTCCTGGGTGTCCATCCCCTGGACATATCTGTTTGCTGTGGCTTGGCTGCAGCTTTAGAAGCTGCACACAAGTCACAGCAAACAAGCAGTCGGAAAGCAGAGTTTTCATCATCTGTCTTCCCTGCATGCAGATATGCATGCAGGGAAGACAGATGAAAACATCGCTCCAGCAAGCAGGTAGCTGATATGAAAAGAAGCTACCTGTTTTCTGGAGCAATGCCGGTTCATGCAGGAGGGGGCAGATGGCTGGGGACATCGGGGAGGCCTTGAGGCTCCCCCTGAGGACCAAAGATAGAACGCAATAGGTGAAAAATACATTTAAAACTGAAAAATCAGCAGGGACCTCAGGGGAGGCCTTGAGGCTCCCCCTACCGTCCCAAATAGCCTGTAAAGGGCAATAAAAAGGCTTTATTATAACAAAATAATAATAACCTAATGGTTACGGTGAGAGACTTTCTCACTGAGAGTTGAGGGGTTCGACTCCAGGTGTATCCAGTGTATTTTCCCTCCCTTATTTTATTTTCAACAGCAAACATTAAAGGATCATACAGAAAGGTTATCTTACTCTTTTTAATTAACAAATATATTGTTTTTTTTCAATTTGTGCAGAAATATCTCATTCGAGGAATATCATCCATCAAAACATAAAAAACTCTCTATCTCTCTCCCTCTTAATTTCTCTCTCTCTTTCGATCTCTTTTTCCCACTCATGCACTCACTCAGACCCTTATACCACCACTCACAGGCCCACTCAGACGCTCATGCACAGACTCAAAGACCCACTCACACCCTCATGCACCCACACATAGACCTGTGCAGTCTTTGAAGCACCCACTAAGACACTGATGCACACACTCTCACACCCAGACAGAGACTTTCACAGCCACTCCCATCCCCAGATACACTCTCTTACACCTATTCTCACACCCAGAGAAGCAGGCAGTGGTCATCTCCCGCAGCACACAGCCATGGGGATGTGCGCAGTGTGGTGTTGGGTGATTAGGGTGGGTTGGCCAAAGGGTCTGGCTGCAGGCAAGGCCTTGCGGGCAACCCCTGCTACTCATTGGTGAAGGCCATGCATGGTGCAAGTTTGGGTACTTAGAGGAGCCTCAGGTCCTGGTCCTGTGGCCAACCACCACTGAGTACTGACAAAGGTCATGCGTGGCAGTGATAGGATTAATGTATGAAGTTGAAAATTACTATACGTTAAAAAACACATAGAAGTTCAGTGAAAAAACAAAGGTTACATAGGCGTTATAGTTAGGAAATAGAATTTAAAAAAGCTAAGAAATTCACTTAAAAAAAACAAAGGTTACAGGGACATTATAGTTTGATGGCTATAGTGGCTGATTGAGTGCATGTGTGCATGTGTGGGTGGATAAGTGACTGCATAAGTGGTGCATGGGTGATTTACTGAGTACATGAGTATAGGGCATGAGTGGTGTATGGATGATTATCTGACTATATCACTGCTTGTATAGGTGAGTATGTAAGTGCCTGAGTGCACGTAGGAGTATTTGAGTGAGGGAATAACTGGATATATGGATAGGTCTGTGAATGTATGAGTAGATGTATGTCTGACTGGGTCTATGAATGGCTCTGTGGACTGAGAGACTGGACACATTACTAGGTGTATGAGTGAGTAAGTGACTGCATTAGTGTATATGAGACTGAGTAAGTGGATGACTGTACATATGAATGAGTGAGTGAGCGCATCATTGTATGTATGTGCCAATGAGTAGGTGTATGAGTGGTTATATGGGTAAGTGAGTCACTGCATAAAAGTGTGTATGGATAATTGTGAGGATGCTCAAGTGTATGTATGCCTGACTGAATGAATGTAAGAGTGGTGCATGGCTGACTGAATGAGGGTTTGAGTGCAGGTTTTGGTGACTGAGTGCATCAGTAAATGAATGCATAAATGGCTCTATTGAAAGAGTGAGTGGGTATATGTCTGCCTCAATCAGTGACTGAGTATGTGCATGTGTATACACTTGAGTGAGTAAATGAGTGTTTGAGCTCATGGGTGTATGTATAGGTGAGTAAGTGAGTCGATGAGTGCATTGATGGTTGAGTGAGTGAGTCTATCAGTGGTGTAGGATTGGCTGAATGAATGTATACATGATACTTGGGTGACTGAGTGAGTGGATAAGCACATTTAAAGGTAAATGAATTTACAATTGCTGCATGGGTGACTGACTGTTTGCATAAGTCCATGAATGGATTAGGGAGTGAGTGTATGAGAGGTCAATTGGAAAATTACTAAGAACATGAGTGCGCTTATATTTGAGTGACAGAGTGTATGACTACTTGACAGTTTGTAATGGTACACATAATATTGAAATACGATACACACAGAGAAAACTAATTGGAAAGTGTAGCAAGAGTTCTGTATATTTATAAATAATTTCAGTAAGGACAATATGTCTATGTTTGAAGAAACTCTGTTCATAAAACTTTGTTCAACTGCATCTGGTAGTGGAAAAGAAAAAGACGATAAAGATGGATTAGAATATACTGTTCAAACATAGACAAGTATTACAAGAGTCATTACTTATACTGTAAGAATACATTACACTGTTGTATATGTATCATTTTGATTGTTTTACAGTTCTCAGCTTATTTACTCCTTCATCTTAAACCATGTTTTTTTATAAGGCATCATCTTCAAACAGTGGGGAAAAAACAATCAATTGATTGTGGAAAAAAACAACGCTGCATAATATATCACTACAAATAAGTGATACTATGCTTTGCACTCACTGCGTTTTTTCAATTATTACTGTTTGCTCTAATTCCTACAGTAGTCAAAACAAGATTTTTTTTTTTTTTTTTAAATGCAGGTATTATATATGCCACAATATCTAAAAATAATGTGGTGTACTGTTGAATTTGATGCTCTTGAAAACATTATCCCTGCTTGGCCAAATTATGTATACAGTGATCATAATCCATGCTCATCGCAACATACACAGGACTACTTTTCGTTAGTTAGCATGTAGAAGTTTCATTAAAGAAACAAAAGGGAACATTTTCTTTACTTTAGAATTAATTGCATTGCTTGATAGTGAGGCTGCTGTAATTGGAATATCCTTCCATTTTCACACTTCAATTTGTCTGTGTTGCATTTACTTCCTATATTGACTTCTTTCTGCAATATTAAAAGGTGTCTTGAGATTTGAAGATTTATTTGAAAGAAATTATGCCTAATAGGCCAAATGATATCTAGAAAACACATAAAGCATGTATCGCAAACACTGTGTCCACTTGTTTAATCATTAGTTTTCATTAGAACGTTGATCGAAGAAACAGAAGATATGAATTTTGTTGTTTGAAGGGATTTTTTTGTTTGTACTTTAGGTGATGTCATTGCATTCTGTCCATCCACTTTTGCTTTTTAAATACACAGTGTAGCATCCAAAGGATATATGAAGTCCTTTATGATAGATGATAGCCAAAGTAGTGAAAGTTCTTCCTGAAAATGATATTTGCACTGCTTGAAGTTTGTAATTTCATTCTCCAATTTAGAACCAACTACTTTGCATTATAACAACATTAAAATAACATATTTTCCTGTTCTTCGCAGAAATAATGAACAGGCAAGCTGTGATCTGCAGTTTGGGCAGATTATATTTTAGTAACCTTTTCTATACAGTTTGTGAAAAAGTACAGTTTAACAATCCGGTAAAATTAAATGCAGAAATTATTCAGAGTTGATAGTGTACATGTATGAGAACAGTGTTCACACTCATGGATCCATTTGTAACTGAGTCCAAATGGTCATCAATATTTACTTAATCTTGTTTTAAGACTCCAAGCATTGCCATCATAAATTCCTGTATATCTTGCTGAGTGATCACAGTAAATGTTATAGATCCAGTACATATACCTAAAAGATCTTGGGTCCCTGAAGCTGAATGTTTTACAGATTTGTCATTCATTAGACATTGTAATAAATTATATAGAATAATCAATATATTTGGTAAGAGAATGTGTTATATTTTCTATATTGATTATATGTATAACAGTCAACTCTTTTGTCTTGAAATCCATGTTCTATTTTTGTTTTAACTCAATTGAAAATGTCTCTCTGTTCATTGTTCAGTTGTTCAACTAATTGTTCTAGATTCACAGAGTCCTCTCTTATTTGCTGCATTGCAATCTCAACTTCATTCAATGCTATAGCTGCCTAATTTTGAAATACTGGTTCTCAAACAGGATCTTGACTTGCTGGTGTAGAACTTTGGCTGCTCTGTGAACTGTCCCTGGCTATTTTAGCTGCAATAGTTTCTACTTGTTCAACCTCATCTTCCAATATTTGTACGTATTTTGGAAAGATAGAACACTGAATAGTACCTTTTACAGCACTGAATAAATCTTTTTAACAGTCAAAGGTGCTCATTATGACATTTGTGGTAAATGGCGCTTACCGCCATGCTGACGGCTGCCAACTTACCGCCACGCTGGCGAATATCCATATTATGACACAGACCCCAATCCGACAGAATATAGCCACATACACCAATCCGGCAGATCAAAGGTCAATGACAAACCTGGTGGTTCCAAAACCCACACTGTTATGCCAACAGAACAACCCCCATCATGTTATGATGCACGAATCACCATGGCAGACATTCAACAGCGGTAAACCATTGGCAGTACATACCGCTGCGCTCACAATGGACACCCATATACAAAACAACACTACATTGGACAATTCAAACAACGCACACCTGACACCCATACACACACCACACGCACACACCACTATAAAACACACACACACTTTACCCACAACACTGTACCAACAACTACTGCCACCACAAGACTGAGACGAGCACAGAGACAATTAGACACACACACCACTCACACCCATACATACCTCACGCACTCCACATCACACACCCCACCACATCACCCAACACACCCTCACCAACACACATCACACAATACCCATGGCACCACAAAAGCACCCCATTTTCACTGAGGAAGAGTTAAGGGTCATGGTGGAGGAAATTGTCAGGCTAGAGCCACAGATCTTTGGAGCACAGGTACAGCAGATATCAACAGCAAGGAGGATGGAGCTATGGAAGAGAATAATGGACAGGGTCAATGCCATGGGACAGCATCCATGAACAAGGGACGACATCAGGAAGAGGTGGAATGACATACGTGGGAAGGTACGTTCCATAGCAGCAAGACACCAGCTCACCATACAGAGGACTGGTGGTGGACCCCCACTTCCTCCCTCGCAACTCACAGCATGGGAGGAGCAAGTCTTGGCATTACTGCATCCTGAGGGACTCGTCGGAGTTGGAGGAGGACTAGACACTTGTAAGTCTAATTTTAACAATTATCACCCCCATACCTGCATGCCATTACACACCGTCACCCTCACTCCCATCACTCCACCACATCCCAGACACTCACCATCACATCTCAATAATCCCAATGCCAAGCCCTGCATGCTGTGCCAATGCATGGGCACTCATCACCAAAGCATGCATAGCATAGGAAAACTAACATAACCACAATACGCCAAAATACACAAGCAAAAGCTGGCAGGGGAACAACAACCATAGAGCGGAAGCTACAGAAGTACAAATGTTAGGCACCTGAAGCATAATATATCATTTACATCCCCACAGGTATCCCAGCCAATGTCACTGGAGAGGATGTGCCACCACTATCCAGTCCCCCAACAGAGCAGTCCCACAGTGGTGACAGTAACTTTGGCCTTCAGGATCTGGATGATCTACCTGGCTCATCAGGGACCACTGGACAGCCGGTCACCCAAGCCCACTCACAGACCACCACAGAGCCTCCCCCATCAGGATCCAACACCACAGCTCCCACCCCGCTGTCCACAGGACACGTCAATCAGCAGTGTGCCCACCTGTACAGGGACCCCAGGCCACACCTCGCACACAAAACAATCAGAGACCTGGGGTCAGTGGCAGTGGGCACACGGTTCAGGGGTACAGAGGCACAGGCCAACAGGGACACTGTCAGGACTGCTGTGTGCACGGGGAGGACAGGTGCAGGGAACCGACTCTACTAGAGGCACTCTTCGAGATCGTGGGAGCCTACCAACATTCCCAGGATATGATGGGCCAGATCCTAGACAACGTTCAGAAGAACAGGCAGCTGCAGGAGGGACAGTATCAGTTGGTCAGGGAGGACTTGCAGGCAATCAACAACACCCTGATCTCCATAGCAGGGGTGCTGGCAGAGATGGCCAACAGAAAGAGGGAGACAGCAGCACACCAGCAGGCCCCTGCCACCAGCCAGACATCTGAACAGACCTCCACTTACACTGCCGCTAGTACCCAGCAGGCCCCGCCACAGGACCCACAGGCCCACCAGCATCCCTCCCTCTGCAGAAGGTGAACCACCCCGCAAACATTCCCTGTGAACCAAATGGAAGCCAAAGACACTTGCCAAGACCACCGTCAGGAAATGAGACTCTCCTGATTGTCCCCCTTGTGTCCCACGCAGTCACCTTGTCCACTTTGAACTGCCATTGCTCCCCTTCCATGTCCCAATGGTCAATGCACCTGTGCTGCAAACAGACTGGAACAATACCCTGGACTTTCCTTCATCATCATCCCATTCCATTGCACTTCCCCACCTATATTTTACACCCTTGGATAAAAATCGATTACTAGTATTTCATGTATTGCAAATTTGTATTGATTGAAATAGCTACAACCATTGAAATGAACTGCACATTGAATGAGAATAGAGGTAATGACCTGTAACTGGCTGTTGTGATCACACCAGGACAAAGTTGTCATATCACCAACATCTGCAAAAATAAAATCCATAGGTAACAGTAAGTAGGGCAAAGAAGTGGGTAATGCCAGCATGCCAATGCCACAAAGAATACAAGAATAGTCATAGAAATGTGACGTTGCAATGTCTCACCTGTGTGTGATTGGAAGTACTGACGTATCACTAATGTTCTGTTGTCCACATCCTCATCCTCTGTCTACTCATCCTCACTGTACTCAGGGTCCACTGCTGCCAGAGGGGCATCTCCAGTCTCCTCCTCCTGCAGAAAAGGTACATGCTTTCTGAGGGCCAGGTTGTGCAACATGCAGCATGCCACTACAATCTTGCAGACCTTCTTGGGTGAGTAGCTCAGGGATCCACCTGTCAGATGGAGGCACCTGAACCTGGCCTTCAGGAGGCCAAAGGTCCTTTCAATGATCCTTCTGGTTTGCCCATGTGCCTCATTATAACATTCTTCTGCCCTTGTTCTGGCATTCCTCACAGGGGTCAGCAGCAATGTTAGGTTTGGGAAGCCAGTGTCACCTGCTAATATTGAGGGACAACATTTAGCCACGCACTATCCTGTATGGCCAACACCGTAGGCATACACCAACATATACTAGGTGGGATCCAGGGCTCACCTATTAGCCACACCCTGTGCCTCTGTAGTTGGGACATTGCATTTGGGATGCCCCCTCCAAGAACCAGTAGGGAAGACACTTGAGCGATCATACCCTGCACTCCAGAGGACAAAGCAATGGGCATGTTTCCCCCTCCGGAACCAGTGGGGAAGACACCGACTTGAGAGACTGTGGCCTTGCACTCCCCAGGTCAAAGAGCAATGGGCATGGTGCCCCCTCCAGGACCAGTGGCCTTGTTGCCGCATCCGGCTGAGGTGCCCGCCTCACTCTGAGGTGCCTGCCTATTTGACAACTGATGTCCCTGCAATGTTCTATCCTGATTGGTGCAGGATTTGAGTGGGACCTTGGACTGTGCCCTGTGGCCATGTGGGCCCTTTGAAGTATGGACTGGGCAGTGTCCCTTTTTTAAACAAGTTCACATATCTGTTTCATGGCCCAATCGGATTGTTGATTTTATATTTGGACCAATTACAATCACTTTTGTCAATTCCTGTTGTCCTTGCATTATTCTGCAGTTTTTCAGGTTCAAATTGTTTTTGTAATGCATCTGCTTGTGTGTATGGCGTGTGTGTGAGGTGTTGTGCGTGTGTGTGTCACTCATGTTTTCCTCCCACCCTCCCTTGTGTGCTAGGCGGCTGTTCTCACCATCGTCGTTGTCGCCGGCGTAGGTTTTCCAGGTGGAGCATAACATAGAAGATCATCGGAAAGACTTCCAGTTCGGGTTCCATGGTGGTGTGGTTCTTCCCTGTGTCTCCAATGGTGAGTCCTTTGACTTTTGTGCTCTGTTTCCGCCTGTCTTTTGATGGCATTAGTGGCAGATTGTAGGGTCAAAATATGGTGGGCGGTACTTTGTCTTCCGCCTGGCTGTAGGCGGCTACCGATGTGGTGACTGTTGTTTCCGCCCTGGCGGTCGGTGTGCTACATTGGCTGCCTTTCGGAGATGTCACCGCCATGGTCATAATTTAGCGGTACTTACCGCCAGCCTGTTGGCAGTACTACAGCCACTTTATCCCCCACCGCCAGGGTTGTAATGAGGGCCATAGTGTCAAGTTAGATCTGATTCTGCTCACCATGGTTTAAAGAGTTGCAATAGTGTCAAGTAGAAAAACTCTATCTGGAGTTTGCCAACTGAACTTTCAATGAATAATTAGATTTCCCTTGTTGTGTCTTACCAGTCAACCATCACATCCAGTAACTGCAAATCTTCCTTCTTCAATGTTTCTGAGACATTAGTTCTGTATGTATAATACTGTAGTACTTCATAGAGACACGTATTTTCTAGAGGGACTCTTCTTGGTGGTATGCTTCCAGCATGTTAGTCTTCAGAATGTCTCTACTTTTGGGATCAACTTTTGGAAGATACTCTATTTCTGGAAAAGACTTAAATACTCATTACAACTGCTTGAAAAACCTAGGCTTACCCCCACACTTCCTATGGACTTTGAGAACAAACTGATGGATTTCAATCTATCTGCACATTCATAACATCCAATTTTCCTATGTGAAAACATTTCCAAGCTAAAACTGTATAATATTTTGCACAGATGTTGCTCTGATGAAATCTCTTCCCACATTTCTGTATTTTCTGCCTTTGTTATGTAAGAAGTGACATAGAAAGCTACAGCAATAGAATTATCAGCAACAAATTGTATGTCCATGTTTGCATTCGACCTCTTTAAAATAGGAGGGTTGTAGTCATCTATATATTATGAAGCTTCTGTTCTTCTGATGTTGTTGGTATTGTTTGGTGATGTCCATGTCAAGTTGTGTATCACTCCAGACAAAAAGTGATTCTCTCTTCGTTCTGAGATAACAGAACGTGGAAATCCAAAACAAAATTTTGTAGAAAATTTTGTTTTTGATTTGTATGTCCAATCACAATATTTGTCACACCTGTGTTTTTGGAATCATACAACTTGTTGTCTCAACCCATTGTCAGCATTTACGTTTTGAATGGCACAGCGCACATACTGCTCTATGACAGAAAAGACAGAGGCCCTCATTCTGACCCTGGCGGTCGGTGATAAAGCGGCGGCCAAGCCGCCAACAGGCCGGCGGTCTAAAATATGCAATTCTGACCCTGGCGGGAACCGCCAACACAGCCCGCCAACTTAACACTCTGCCCGCCACAGCGGTACAAACAAACAGCGCGGCGGTTCCCGCCAACAGCCCGGCGGCAGACAAAGTACCGCCCACCCTATTACGACCCACCAATCTGCCACCTTTTCCGGGGCGGGAGCACCGCCGATAAGAACACGGCGGAAACAGACTACGAACGGGAAAACGCTCACCTCTACGCACTCCACGCGAGATTCCGGCAGTATGGAGCCAGAGTTGCAGGTCATCCCCGCACTCCTATTCCTCCTCATATACCAGGAGCACGCCCGGCGGCGCGGAAGACATCGGTGAGTACGGCACCTACGACACAGGGGAGGGAAAAGATTACCGGCACACACCCACCCACCCACACCCACTACAACCCACACATCAATGCATTCCCACAGATCACTGTCACAACCCACAAACCACCCCCCTCCGAAATAATGCAAAGACCAAAAGAAGAGATCATAAACGGGCAGATATATTGAAATATGTACACCAGTAATCCCAATAAATAAATAAACTATGTACAAAATATATACAGCTACTAAATGTAGTCCAACCACTGTCCGTGGATCACAGGGGTCCTGTGCAAAGGGGCAAGGCCCAGTCCCACGACAAGAACTCCACGGAGAGAACACTGCAGGGGCATCAGAAAGAAAATAGGACAGGCACCTCAGGGGGAAGGGAAGGGGGGGCACCTCAGCCACTTGAGTACACGACGCCAGATCCATGAGGGGACTCCATGACCACTGGCCCATCCTGGGGAGAGCAAAGCCACAGTCCAAACAGTCCATACAGTGGGTGGCCTGCCCACTGGGCCATCCTGGGGAGAGCAAAGCCACAGTCCATACAGTCCATACAGTGGGTGGCCTGCCCACTGGGCCATCCTGGGGAGAGCAAAGCCACAGTCCATACAGTCCATACAGTGGGTGGCCTGCCCACTGGGCCATCCTGGGGAGAGCAAAGCCACAGTCCATACAGTCCATACAGTGGGTGGCCTGCCCACTGGGCCATCCTGGGGAGAGCAAAGCCACAGTCCAAACAGTCCATACAGTGGGTGGCCTGCCCACTGGGCCATCCTGGGGAGAGCAAAGCCACAGTCCATACAGTCCATACAGTGGGTGGCCTGCCCACTGGGCCATCCTGGGGAGAGCAAAGCCACAGTCCATACAGTCCATACAGTGGGTGGCCTGCCCACTGGGCCATCCTGGGGAGAGCAAAGCCACAGTCCATACAGTCCATACAGTGGGTGGCCTGCCCACTGGGCCATCCTGGGGAGAGCAAAGCCACAGTCCAAACAGTCCATACAGTGGGTGGCCTGCCCACTGGGCCATCCTGGGGAGAGCAAAGCCACAGTCCATACAGTCCATACAGTGGGTGGCCTGCCCACTGGGCCATCCTGGGGAGAGCAAAGCCACAGTCCATACAGTCCATACAGTGGGTGGCCTGCCCACTGGGCCATCCTGGGGAGAGCAAAGCCACAGTCCATACAGTCCATAACAGACCCCACTGCCACTGGAGGAGGCAAGTTGGCCAGAGGACATCCTGCAGCCCTGCCCGAGATAGATCCTGCCCTGCCACGTCTGCCAAAGGGCCAGCGGTTCTTGCCCTGAAGGGCCCAGTTCAGCGGTTCTTGAGACGGCGGGGCCCAGTTCAGCGGTTCTTGCCTTGAAGGGCCCAGTTCAGCGGTTCTTGAGACGGCGGGGCCCAGTTCAGCGGTTCTTGAGACGGCGGGGCCCAGTTCAGCGGTTCTTGCCTTGAAGGGCCCAGTTCAGCGGTTCTTGAGACGGCGGGGCCCAGTTCAGCGTTTCTTAAGACGGCGGGGCCCAGTTCAGCGGTTCTTGAGACGGCGGACGGTCTATGGCCAACTGCTAATTGCCTGGTGGTGCCCTCCTGGGCAGCGGGGATGGTGCTCCTTCACTGCCCACCTGGGCTGTGGGTGGTGGGGCCCTCCTGGCCAGCTGGGCTGGGTCCTCCCTGGGCAGCGGCTATGGGGGTGGTGGGCTCTCCCGGGGCAGCTGTGCCGGTTCCTCCCGGGGCAGCGGCTATGGGGGTTGTGGGCTCCTCCTGGGCAGCAGGCCTGCTGCCTGACCTCTCCAACTTGCTGCCCTTGCCCTCCTTAGTCGTCGGCCTGTGGCCCTTTCCTCCCTTTGGAGCTGTGGCTGGTGACTGTCTCTGGGTGGTGTCCGGGGGGATGTAGAAGGCGGGCTCCTGCGGCGCCCCTTCCGCCTTCTGCTCCTCTTCCCAGGGGGTGGGCTGGCTGTCCCCTTGCTGCTGGGCGAAGATCCAGACATGCGGGCTGGCGGGCTCCAATACCCCTGCACCCTTGTCAAGGGGGCTGCAGGGCTGGTGGTGGCTGAGGTGCTCTTCTTACCCCGACGAGAAGGAGGGGGGGGCTCAGGGTCAGGAAAGAAGTTAGTAGTGGCGAGGAAGAGCTTCTTGGGACAATGGAGAGTGGTAGGTACAGTGGGAATGGGAGTGGAGGGAGAGGATGTGGTTGTAGGTGAGTCACGTTTGCTGTCTTTGGGTGCAGGTGCAGGAGGGATAGGCTGTCGTGAGGTGGATGGCTGTTGGGTGGGTGGGTGGCTGCGTTTGTGTGGTGTGGAAGAGGGGGTGACAGACACAGTGGGAGAGGACACAGGGGACGTGTAAATGGCAGTGGGGGTGGTGACTGCACGTGTGCGGACTGGAGTGGAGGGTGTGCTGGTGATGGAAACACTGGCTGATGGTGAGGTGAATGGAGGTGTGAGTGTAGACGTCACAGGGAGGGAGGAGGGAGACGAGGAGGTGGGGGTCACAGAGGTGGTAGTGACTGTTGGCATGTCTGCATCGGAATGTTGCGTGTGTGAATGTCTGCGTGATCTGTGGTGCTTATGTTTGGATGAGCTTCTCTTGGGTGTTGAGGTGTGTGCAGGCTGGTCTGATGGTGTGGGTGGGACAGGCAGAGGAACAAGAGACTGGGAGGAGGGAGTTAGTAGAGGCAGGCAGGAGACAGGGACAATGGCTGCCGTCAGTGCTGAGGCCAGAGCCTGGAACGATCGCTGATGGGCAGCCTGACCCGAATGAATGCCCTCCAGGTACGCATTGCTGCGATGAACCTCCCTCTCCACCCCCTGGATGGCATTCAAAAGGGTAGTCTGCCCAACAATGAGCGTTCGGAGGAGGTCAATGACCTCCTCACTGAGGGCAGCGGGGGTAACAGGGGCAGGGCCTGAGGTGCCTGGGGCGAAGGAGATGCCCGGCTTCTTGGCAGAGCGGGCACGGGGCGAACGCGGAGGGGCTGCTGGGAGGGCGGAGATGGTGCGCTGGGTGGCGGCTGTACCTGTAATGGCGGGGGGCACGGATGGTGCCACCCCCGCAAGGGAGCCCCCTTCCGAGGACGTGTCCGTGTCGCTGCAGGCTCCAGTCGTCCCCGTCGTGGAGCTCCCCTCGCCCTCCGTCTCACTGGTCCAGTCTGACTCTGTGGCATGGCCCTCCTGGGCAATGTGAGATGCAGCTCCCTCCTGCCCCGATGCCACTTCTCCGCCTGATGATGCTGATGCACACAAGCACAGAAAGACAAACAAAAAGGGGGGGGGAGAGAGAAATAAAGGGATATTGAGTACATGGATCTCCGGTACAGTTAGCGGACATGACAGACACAGATGCCCCCTGCACTAAGTTGCGCACTTGGGGTACGCTACGCATTCCGTGGAACATGGCCTACACGCCTAGAGTTGACAACTGCACCCATGGATGACACGGCCCAGGGATGGCTGTACTGACAAACTACTGAGGGTGGTGGCTGGGGACACAGGGGCTTACGGGGGTGCCCAGCCTACAGATATCGCCCTGGCCTAGGGGGACCCCCAGCCCTCCTCCCCCACCCAGACACCTCCACTGCGCGACAACAGAGTAGATAATGCTTGTACTCACCCCCTTGTGTCTGCTGTGCTGCCCTCACGCGCCCATCCAATTCAGGGTAGGCCACCGCCAGGATCCGGAACATCAGGGGGCTCAGTTGACGGCAGGCACCCCGCCTACGTTGGGAGGCCATCCCCAGCAGAGACTCGGCGGTCTTCTTGGTCCCGCGGCGGATGTCCTCCCACCTCTTGCGGCAGTGGGTGCCCCGTCGATGGTGGACCCCCAGGGCCCGGACTTCCTTGGCGATGGCACGCCAAATCCCGATCTTCTCATGGGCGCGGACCTATGTGACACGTACAGGGAGGGAGAAATACCACGTTCAAGTTTCTCAGCATTTTCCTTTCCAGTGGCCCAACGCCCCCCATCCCCGCCAGGCCCCCCGCCATGCCCAACATGCCCCCCATCCCCGCCAGGCCCCCCGCCATGCCCCCGCCATGCCCAACATGCCCCCCACCCCGCCAGGCCCCCCGCCAGGCCCCCCGCCATGCCCAACATGCCCCCCATCCCCGCCAGGCCCCCCGCCATGCCCAACATGCCCCCCATCCCCGACAGGCACCCCGCCATGCCCCCCGCCATGCCCAACATGCCCCCCATCCCCGCCAGGCCCCCCGCCATGCCCAACATGCCCCCCATCCCCGCCAGGCCCCCCGCCATGCCCAACATGCCCCCCATCCCCGCCAGGCCCCCCGCCATGCCCCCCGCCATGCCCAACATGCCCCCCATCCCCGCCAGGCCCCCCGCCATGCCCAACATGCCCCCCATCCCCGCCAGGCCCCCCGCCATGCCCCCCGCCATGCCCAACATACCCCCCATCCCCGCCAGGCCCCCTGCCAGGCCCCCCGCCAGCCCCAACATGCCCCCCATCCCCGCCAGGCCCCCAAGCCAGCCAGTGGCCCCAAATCCATATTGAATTAAACTCACTTGTTGGTCTGGAGGACCGTAGAGTAGCGCATACTGGGGGAGGACCCCATCCACAAGTTTCTCCAACTCCTCTCCAGTGAAGGCAGGGGCCCTTTCCCCAGTCGCAGCAGCCATTGTCCCTTCCAGACCGAGGTCACAGCAACACTTGCAGTATAGGTCCTCTCCTGTGAAAGTTCAAGTCGCAAGTGGATAAGTAGATAGAAAATGGCGGTCACGTCCGCGGCGGTGCGTACCGCGGCGGTGCGTCCCGCCACCGCCGGCGCCCTTCGCCATTGGCTCCTGAAACCCATAGGCTTCAATGTTAACCAATGCGGCTTCGCGCCGCGGTCTTCGCCCGCCGCCCGCCGCGGTGTGCCACGCCAGCGCATTGACCTCACATCCCATTGTCACACTTCACAGGTCAGGCAGCCGCCATTTCCAGGGCCCACATGGCTCAATTTCAACTGCGTCACACAGGCCTAGGCCTTGCATAGCCACTCAGACACGCCATTCACTGCATAGAGAATCGTATACTGTGCTAGCTGTGAGTACGTACCTGTGGGTGGCTTGACTGTGTGCTCCATGTTGTCCTTCCTAGGCACCGTCCGCTGGGTTGGGCGAGGAGACGGATGAATCCTCCTGTGTACCGACCGCTGGTGGACCTGTCGACAATGGAAGAACGCCACATTATCATGACCTACCGTCTTAACCGTGCCACTATCCATGAACTGTGTGCCCGGCTGGAGCCCGACCTGATGTCCCCCATCCGCCAACCCACAGGGATTCCCCCTCTGGTGCAGGTCATGTCAGTACTACATTTCTTGGCAAGTGGGTCATTTCAGACAACCGTGGGAATTGCTTCCGGGATGTCTCAGCCCATGTTTTCGAAGATGTTATCCAGAGTGTTGTCTGCCCAGATGAAATCCGTGAGGAACTACATCATTTTCCCTGAGGTGGGCGAAATGGCTACAGTGAAGGGTGATTTCTACGCCCTTGGACATATTCCCAACGTAATTGGTGCCATTGATGGGACCCATGTGGCTTTGGTTCCCCCAAGAGACAGGGAGCAGGTGTACAGGAACAGGAAAAATTACCATTCAATGAACATCCAGGTGGTGTGTTTGGCTGACCAGTACATCTCGCATGTAAATGCCAAATTCCCAGGGTCAGTGCATGACGCCTACATCCTCAGGAATAGCAGCATCCCTTACGTGATGGAACAGCTACAGAGACACCGTGTATGGCTAGTGGGGGACTCTGGGTACCCCAACCTGTCGTGGCTACTGACCCCAGTAAGGAATCCCCGGACCAGGGCAGAGGAACGGTACAATGAGGCCCATGGGCGTACTAGGAGGGTGATCGAACGCACCTTTGGCCTCCTAAAGGCCAGGTTTCGCTGCCTGCATATGACCGGTGGATCCCTAATGTACTCACCTAAGAAGGTGTGTCACATCATCGTGGCCTGCTGCATGCTTCACAACCTGGCTTTGCGCCGCCAGGTGCCTTTCCTGCAGGAGGATGGTCGAGACGGTGGTGTTGTGGCAGCGGTGGAACCTGAGGAGAGTGACGAGGAGGAAGACGACGGGGCTGAAACAGACAACAGGGACAGAATCATTGAACAGTACTTCCAATAGGACACAGGTAACATTTCAAAGATAATTTAGTAAATGTTAACTACTCTGCAGCATCTCTGCTGCCTGTCTATTTGCCCCAGTGTATGATGACTGAGTTTTGGCTTTTCCCTCCCTATTTCAGATCTGGGGTCCCCACTACGAGTCCTGTGCTTCGTTTCCCCATGGACTACAGCTTTGTGGCAGCTGTTTGTTGACTTCACCATGTACAAGGACATATTTGCACTGTCATGTCAATTACAATCTATTGAAATCACAGCCAGACTCCTGATATTTTGGTGCAAAATAGGTGTTTATTGAAGTGCTCAAAATGGGATGGGTGGTTTCAAGTGGGTGGGGGCTATGGTGAAGGAATGTCCATGGCAGAGTCCAGAGTAACAGTCACACAGGTGCATTGTCCAGAGGCCTGTGGAGAGATGGAGCATGGGCAGTTCAAGGATGGACAGGGTGACAATGTGGGACAGTGGGATGACATCAGGTGGTATCCATTGCTGGCGGGGGTCTTGACATCCTACTCTGTCTTCTTGCGAGATCTCAGGGCCCTCTTGCGGGGTGGTTCTTCTCCTGCAGGAGGTGGGGGTCTGGTGGGCTGCTGCTGTGCGGGGGCCTCCTGTCCACTAGCGCCGGCGGAGGTGGATGGCTGTTCTTGGTCCAGGCTAGTGGCAGGGGCCCTTGGGTGTTGTTCAGTGTCCGCCCTGCTGTTTACGAGGTCCTGCAGCAGCCCTACCATGGTAACCAGGGTGGTGTTGATGGCTCTGATGTCCTCCCTGTACCCCCGATAGTGTTCCTCCTGCAGCACCTGGATCTCCTGGAACCGTGCCAGTACCGTCGCCATCGTCTCCTGGGAGCGGTTGTATGCTCCCATGATGGTGGTGAGGACCTCGTGGAGAGTGGGTTCCCTGGGCCTCTCCTCCCCCCCCTGTCGCACAGCTGCCCGCCGAGTTGCCCTGTTTCCCTGGGCCTCTGCCCCCTGGCCGGTGTGCCCACTACCACTGCCCCCAGGTCCCTGTTATTGTTGGGGTGGTGGGTTATCCTGGGTGCCCTGTAGTGGTAGACACACCGCAGATTGACGCGCCCTGGAGACAGAGGCATGGGCCCGCTGGGTGGGAGCTGTGCTGGTGTTCCCAGAGGGGTTAGGGTCTGTAGTGGCCTGTGCCTGTGTGAGGGGAACCGACTGTCCAGAGGTCCCCGATGGTCCGGGCTGGTCATCGGTGTCCAGATCGACAGAGCTGCTGTCATCGCTGACGGCCTCTTGGGTGGGGGGTGTGGATAATTCTGGCCCCTCCGCCGCGGTGTGTTGACGGTCGGGTCCTGCAGGGGTATAGAGGTATGGTTATAGTTTCAATGTGTGGCATATGGGTGTATCTGTGGGTTCTCGTGTCCCCAAGTGCTGGCATTCGTGTGTGGGGGCTTTGGTGAGGGTGGCTTGTGGGGGGGATGTGTATATGCATTGGGCATGCTTTGGTGATGGGTGTCCATGCTTAGTGGACGCATGCAGGCCTAGGTTTTGGGATGTGTGGGTTGTGATGGTGAGACATTGGCGGGGAATAGGTGTGCTGGGGGTGGGGGTGAGGATGGTGGTGGGGGTGAGGATGGTGGTGGGGGTGAGGATGGTGGTGGGGGTGAGGGTGGGGGTGAGGATGGGGGTGGGGGTGAGGGTGGGGTTCGAGGATGGGGGTGAGGGTTGGGGTCTGATTTGGCATGCAGGTGGGGGGGAAGCAGTATTGAAGCTTCAACTTACCAGTATCCATTCCTCCGCCGACTCCTGCGAGGCCGTCAGGATGCAGGATGTTCAAGACTTCCTCCTCCCATGATGTGAATTGTGGGGGTTGAGGTGGGGGTCCTCCGCCAGTCTTCTGCACGGCGATGTTGTGCCTGGATACCATGGAACGCACCTTCCCCCGTAGGTCGTTCCATCGCTTCCTGATGTCTTCCCGATTTCTGGGGTGCTGTCCCACTGCGTTCACCCTGTCGACAATCCTCTGCCATAGCTCCGTCCTCCGGGCAATACTGGTGTATTGTATCTGTGTGCCGAACAGCTGGGGCTCTACCCGAACGATTTCCTCCCCCATGACCCTGAGTTCTTCGTCTGTGAAGCGGGGTTGTCTTTGGGGTGCCATGGGGTGGTGTGTATGATGTGTGGGGTGGAGTATGTGTATTTAAGTGAGTTGAGTGTGGTGGTGTGTGTTGTTTTGTGTGTGGATAGTGTGTGGGTGATGGTGTTGAGTGGCTGTGGCTGTTATGTTTTGGATGCTGGTGTCTCGCTCTTGTCTTCTTTACGAATTTTTAAGCGTAGGGGTTTGTGGGTGATGTGGGTGTGTGTTTTATATTGTATTGTGTGTGTGGGAGTGGTGTGTGTATGTGTATCAGGTGTGTGGGATTCAAATCGTCCAATGTGGCTGAGTTTTGTTCGTTTGTGTGTATTCTGACCGCGCCGGTGTGTCCCGCCAATGGAATACCGCGTTTGAATGACCGCCGCGTGGATTCGTGGGTCGTAATGGCATGGGCGTATTTCTGTTGGCGTGGCGGTGGAGGTTTGGTCACCTCCACCTTTCCGCCGACCGCTGGTCTGGCGGTCTGTTGTGGCGGTCGGATTTTCGGAGGTTTGCCTTCTGCGGGTCAGAATGACCGTGGCGGGTTTCCGCGACCGCGGCGGGATTATGGAGGATTTCTGACCGGCGGTAGGCGCCTTTTACCGCCGAGGTCAGAATGAGGGCCAGAGTCATCAGTGCCTGACCAAACTTTGGGGCATTTTTTACCCATAGGAGCATACAAATGTGTGGAGCACATCCAGCTTCATACTCTTTGCACCAGAAGAAATCAGTGACTTCACCAAGAGGTGGATTAGTTTTGTTACAGATGAAAGCCATCATTGCCTGAAATCAGTGGTTGAAATATCTGCAAATGTTTGCAGGTTCGAATGAACAGAGTTCTCCTGCTTTTTTTCAATGGATATCTTGTATGTTTGTGTTTGCTCACATAAAAATTCAAGAAGGTCATCCCTTGCATTTACAGTGCAGCTCAGTGCCACAAATCAAGTAGGTAGTCCTAGATTCCTTAACATGCATTTCAATTCACCATGACGTCAATACCAATATTAATTTGTGCCACGTTGACATGCCATCAACATGATTACGTTGTATTCAAGGATTTTGTTTTTTTCTTGAACTTTATCAACAAATTTCTTTGTTGCACTATTCTGGAGGTTTACTCTTGCCTTCAGACTGTGATTTACTCTGTAGGATAAGGCAGAGAGGCCACTCCCAAATAGTAGGTGAAATATATAAGGGATACTCAAAGAAAATTCAGGTTCCTCTGAATAAAGTCTGGTATATCTGTACTCAGCTGCTGTATTTGTACAGTCTGGTCATCATACCTCCCACCAGCTCCAGTAGGCAAGAGATTTGAAAAACAACAACCTTATAAGCATTTCTCCCACACACTTAATGGAGCACCTTTTTGCTTTTTGCATTTGGAATAACTCAATAACATCTCCATTAATCTCTTCAGCATATACATGATGAATACTGTGGTGATCATAAATTTCTTCAGTTCTTAACCTATTGATGATGATTGGTAAATATACGCAAGCTAGGAAGGGTACCCTCTACCTTGCCTTTATGGACCTTAGCTGTGCCTTTGATAGGGTAAACCGGTCTATACTGTGGAAGAGGTAAATCAGCTAGAGATGGATCCTAAAATTGTAGAGTTGCTCCGGTATCTCCACTCAGGAATGGTTGCAAATGTGCGGGTGGGGTCTAATGGGGAATGTTCAGAGGCCTTTAAGCTTTCAAGTGGTGTGCACCAGGGGTGTGTTCTGGCTCCCACTCTGTTCCTTTTATATACAAATGGATTGTCAGATTTTTTGATGGAACATTGTAGGGATGTCCCAAAGGTGAATGGCATTAATGTCCCTGTGCTGACGTAAGCTGATGGCCCGCACTATGAATGGTCTCCGGGAAGTAGTCAGAGCTTATGCCTCCTTCATGTCAGCTTTGGGCCTAGAGATTAATTATAAGAAATCACATTTTACGGTTTGCGGCAGGCCCTTGAATAGGGTGGGGGAGTTAAGGATCGATGATCAAATCATTAGCAGGGTCAATGAGTCCCCATATTTGGGGGTCATCTTTGATGATAAAGGATATTGGAAACCCTGTATTGCAAGAAGGGGTGTGCTTTTTCATGCTACAGTTGGTGCGACTTTTGACTTTGCTGTAAGGGTAGGAAGTAAACCTATGAAGCCTTTGCTTGAAATCTATAGGCGGAAATGCCTCCCTGTACTGCTGTATGATGCTGCACTTTGGGGGTATATGGATACCCGAGCCCCTACTGTAGAAGATAATCGTTTCTGTAGAAGGCTATTGGGAGTTGTCCAAAATATGTCTGGTTTTTGCCTTCATTTGGAATTAGATCTTGAGTTTGTGCAAGACAATATCCAGCTGGCTCCCCTTTTGTTATGGATTTCTATCTGGAGTAACGAACATGCTACTTTTAATAGGGAGATTTTAAGGGATTGTTTGGCTTGTGACAATGTAAAGAACATTCTCTGGCTGACGTATGTTAGAAAGATGGCCCATGATTTGGGGTGGCCTGATTTGTTTGAAAATCCTGAGGGCCTGACTAGTCATGATAAAAATTGAAAATATGAAAACACGGCAGCGCTATTAGACGCTGCGTGGCAAGGACATATGCCGTCTTCTTTCTTATTGTTCGGACTCTTTGGGGAGGTACAGGCAGTTTCCACTTAGACTTCTTTTCTTGTCTACATGTCCCAGACTTGGGGTCATGTTTCTTGAGTTTTTGAAACCAGTACGCATAAAGAATACCTGGCCTTGATTTGGAAGGAACGCGGATCCATTACCTTGGATTCTGTTTAATAACATAAATTCCTTGGTCTACCTCTCCTCACTTGAGATCTTTTCATCATGTGGATATAAAATTGAACACCGTCAGATGTTCTTCTTTCCTAGAGCCTTGAAAAAGTCCGAGAGGACGAAACACGTGTTGGCTGTCTTGTTTCTCAAGTTTGCCTGTTTATTATGAGAAGGCAGACTGTTATTGCAACCTGTCATTTATGTTTTAGATGTGGACTTTAACATCTTTGATGTATGATTCAACCAACTAACATTGAGGATTAAAAACCTACACACTAAGTCACCCGACTTTGGACTCATCCATTTTGGAGTGCCCTGGTTGCTCTTTCCTTAGATGATAAAAATTGGGTTAAGGATAATTTTCTGAGAATCCAGGGGACTAAAAAAGAGGTGGAGGCTTTAGGGGAAAAAAATCGGTCAGGGATTTTATTATGTTAAAGATGGGGGTGGGCCCTGAGCGTTATCTTTTAGAGATAAATGATGTGAGGAAAAGGTCTCTTATTACTCGATTTCGAGTTTTTAGAATTAATTATTTTATCCTATTGTTTTTATGAATGAGGTTTTATCTGTTTATATTATTGATGGATGTTTTTATTGTACATGGTCTTATTGTTATTTTAACTAATGTATTGGTGTTTATCTGTTTTAAAGGTTGAATTATTTCATACCGAGTAAAGTCTTCTTCTTCTTCAGTTCTTGTTTGATCAATCTTCTCAGTGTGGCCTCTGGACAATTCTGTGCCATAATCTATGTATAAAATATCTTGAAGAGAAGTCAGATTTTAGGAGTAAATGTTATTTTGTACCAGATATGATGGTCCTTTCTTTACTTTGCTAACATCTATAAACTCTTGCCATATCTTTTTACTTTCAGGTATACCATTCACTAGAATCACAAGTCCCTCTTTAAAATATTTTTCCACACCAATAGTTTCAACATGCTACTTAAAATCTAATGGCAAACTCTACCTTTTAGTCCCTCCTAGAACTCATTTGGAGGCAACTTTATATGGACTATTGCTTGGAATGGATGTACACATTCTATAAATATAGAATCATAAACATTCAAGTCTTGCAGTTCTTGTGAAATAGAAACTAGTTCTAAGTTGTTATACACTGCTCTAGCTGGCATTTTATTCTCATCTAACTTATTATCACAGCACTTACATATAACTCGTTCTCTGCAACAATCAAACTGTTCCCAAACAAATAGATAACCTCAAAATTTTGCCATTTATTACTGTTGTTTTCTTCAGTTTTCAAAGACACAAGAACATAATGAGTTTCAGTTTTGTAATGAGTAATAGATATCTCCTATTCATGCAGATTCCATCTTTTCTGTGCACTCCTGTTGCGGTCCATAGTAAAGAATCCGGACAGCATCACAAATCTTTTATAACTCTGCCACTGATGCATACAAAACAACTCTATTTGTTTGCCTTAAACATACTGCAGGACTCTTCTCATTGTAAAGCCTCCTAACTAGAGTACTCATTTGTGACTGGTGTACAGCTAACATTCTAAATGATGAAACTTGTTTTGGCACACTTTCTTCAATAAACATGCTAGCGAATGACCTTGTAGATTTGCATAGTTTCTTACCTTGCATGTATCTAGTCTTTGCAAAAGTAAAATTTTCTGTTTAAGACTTTTGCATGGAAACTTTCATAGGAAATGTCTGAGGTTATCAATTGATTCCTGTCAAACAGTACAAATACTGCTATATTTCCACTTACACACTGAGGCCTGCGTACACCCTCCCTGAACCTCATCAGCTATGACTTGTTCTACATTTCTAGATACCATTACCTCTTTCTTAATAGGAGAACCATGTTTTATCTCATAACAACATCATGATTTGTCAAATGCATACACTAGTCTGTTCTCCTGCAAGTAGTTTCTTCATTAAGAAAAAGGCTCAGTACAAGAAGTATGTATCCATTACAGACTATAAACTTAGCAAACGCTGGTTATGTTTTTCCTTTAGTTTTTTCTCATTCTCAACACTATTTTATCTAGTGTTTTCAGTCTATTCAAATCAAGATAAACAGGTTCATTTTAAGAGTAAATGCCATCAACTATACTCTCAACATATTCATTTTGTCTCACAACTTCTCTTCTTTTATACAGCTTCATACTTCTAATTAGATTGTTGATTACTCTAGTACAAGACATTCTGACTCTTACTTCCTTGAACTGATGTTACCTTCTAGTTAAAGTTTGTAGTTGAGTTTTTTTTACTTCTAACATCATGTACTTGTACTCCTTTTTTATTTGATGTAATTTCTTTTCCACTTCATTTTGCTGTATCTCAAGTTTACTACATACTATTTATAAAGAATGCACTTCTTCTCTTAAAATCAGCTTGTTTTCTTTTTGTACTATTTTCCATTTTGACCCTTTTTTCTCAGCTGTGAGGATGTTGTTTGTGTTTCATTCTTTTCTGATGTTTTAATGGCACAGTAACATTGTCCACTGGAAAAATATAAATATTTCAATTATGTATATAGAGTAATAATATTCATTTAATTATGAACTTTATACTTCTATCTGTTTCTCCTGGGAATTAATATTCAGAAAGAATATTCAGTAATGTAGTAATATATTACAGAGGACCTCAATAGACCATGCTTAATAGGATTCCTACAATATCTCAGAGCCGTGCAGAGCAGATATATGTACCACCCTTGTAACCAGAATGGATAGGGTTTTCTTGAACTGGTGTTGATAGACTGAAATATCTGTTTTCGGAAGCAGATGTTCGAGGAGGAGAAACACACAGGAACCGCGGCGGGAGTCTGTAGCTGCTGGTTTTCAGTGCCGTAGGGCAGTGTTGTATTAGAGCCGACAAGGAGGTTTTCCCGGAGCACTTTTGAGTGCGGTCACGGAGGCGGAGCTCTTGTGCAGCACCGGGAGCAGTGCCCTCCACTCTCCAGATGCATCACTAGGTACCGCCGGGTCCCGCTAGGTCCTGCTGCCTGGCACGGGCTGTGCCTGCTGACCTTATTTCGCACTTGCCAGCCGGACCTGGTATGACCCGCATCGAACCGGACCCGAGCCATAGATACCAAGACAGCAGGGTGCACCTGTGGGTGCCTCCCCCACAACAGCAACACAGACACAGAGATATAGACACTCAGGGCCCGGACCCTGGTCCCCGACATCTCCAGCACCTTTCAGGCATCCTCCAGGCACCAACCAGATGCCAATATGCCTGTGGAAGAGAGAGCAGAACCGAACTGAGCTGAACCATGCCGGGTTGACAGGTGCGGAGGTGTGTGAGGAAGGGGGGGTCCAAGGGAGGACTTGAACAGAAAGAGTGTGGAGGCTGTAGTCAGCCTCTGCAAAGTACCTGCCCTGGAAACCTGCAGAAGCGGTCTGGCTAGTGCCTGTGCAGCTTGTGGGAGGCTGGAGGGCCCCGCTGGAAGCCCTCAGCCCAAACCCCAAGCTCCTGAAACCTGCATCCTTCTTGTGCTTAGATCCTGTGCAAGAGGGCGCAGTCACCGCTAGCCTTCACCTTTCATCACTGGCTCGCCATTGTTAAAGATGCAGCTGCGGCAAAGTCACGATAAAGTTCCTACAAAGTTACGACCATGTCTCACACACAAAAACACATTACCGCAGTCCTTCGTACTTAGCTTGCTTCATTTTATCATGTTCTAATCATGTATATTACAGCAGTCCACCGTCTTTGCATCACAGTGATCTAGCGACCTAAACATAGGCATAGAGACTTGTGACACAATCTGTAACACAGGATAAATCGCCTCAATTTTCCGCCTTTGTCTTTGGTTTGAACACACTTTCAATCACATTCTCGACATTTCTTCACCTGGGGGGGACAGAAACTGAGACAGGTCACTAATAACCTTAGGCTCTGTACAGCCTGGATACAGCAGCACAATAATGTTCAATATGTGCAAGGTTAAGGGCTCTACAAAGAGTTTAAGTCAGCAATTAATTCAATAAAAAAATTCAAATCTGCACTTGTCTACATGGAAAATGTCCAACTTATTGTCTTTCTGTCAATGGATTACAGTAGTAGGAAGGCACCCTTCGACTAGATGGCCTCCCAGCTCAGAGTGGTGGACAGTACCAACAAACCTCTATCAGGGAAAACAACGGGCAGCGAGCCAAGAGGGGTCAGCTCACAGCTCACAGCCCTGGATGTTGCAGCCCTGGCAGCCACTTAATGCTTGGAGACCACACCAGACAGCCACTAGCATAGTACAAAATTAGGATCAATCACACCCAAACAAGAACAAGGCAAAAGTGGTTATAAAACAAGGCACATTAGCCAAGTTAGCCAAAGGTGTTGCACAAAGGTCATTTTTTTGAACTTTTGAAAAAGATCATCAAAAACAACTGCATCAATCTTAGGTCAGTCCTCCCTGGGGACAATTTATGTATTAAGAATCCTTTCAAACAATGCTCAATAAATCGTCAGGACCAGGGAAACAATGGATCCGTCCAGCTGAAGGATGACACAATTATCAAACAGTGTCACAGACAACACATTAATGGCAATAGTAAACCACACTAACTATGAGGACTGGATCAAGCATGACAGCAGAAAAAGCAAAAGTATAAAAATGTAAAAAATGTACAAATGCAAATAGTGGCAAAAAAAAACAAAAATAGCAACTGTCTTTCAGTTCCTTCAGTTCTTTCTCAGTCTTTTTGTTGTGCGCAAAGCAAATAGCAAGTTTTTGTCTTTCAGCAAAGTTCAAATATTAATTGAAAAAAAAGTATTTTTATTTTCTGTAAGGTCTATCACATGTCTCTAATAAAATTGTGAATGTTTCTAATAAATGCACAGATCAAAATCACTAATGATGACATGAAGGGTATACTGTCTCAGACTTTCAAGTGACAATACAATTTCAAAGTTCAGCTGTGCCACAAGAAAAAATAAAAAAAATATTCAATTGGCTATGTATTGTTAAAATAAAAGATTATAAACTCCTTCTCACAGTCATTGGCTACAAAATATGTCCATTCAGGTGCTACGTACTTTTGACAGGGAACTCTTTTTCAATTTGATCTCTGAGCTACTGGTTTGTCTGCATCACTGTCACTCTGACCAGACTCTTCAGCTTCCTCTGGAATAAGTAGGGGCACTTGCATTACTCACACAATTTGCTCACTTGACCAATGGTCTCCAGGCACAAATCTTTTTGCTACAGCACTAGGTCCTTCTTCAGCATTTGAGCTTTGCAGGGCAAGCTGCTTCTTTCTCGGCCCTACTGTACCCACCACTGCTGTTGACTTACTCAGAGCCCCCTCAGACTATAATTGTGCTGTTTTAGTTACATGCACATCCCCAGCAGCTTGACTAATCTTCTCCCTTTGTCTCACTATAATCAGCCCTTCAGGGAGAGGTGCTGTTTCATCAAGGGGACCTGGACCTTTGTGAGATGTGCTGCATGAATCCAAATAGGGAGTTCTGCTCACTTCATGGCTGTCATAGTCACTGAACTTCCGAATGTACTTCTTGACATGACATAATCACCTGGACACCTGCTGTGGCTGGTCTCCAGCTTCTTTAACCTAATGAGACGCAAAAAGAACTGCATCAGTCATTCTTTTGCAATAATCGTGTACCGTATCATCTGTGATGTTCACAAGCACAATTGAAGCCACAGCTGTTTATCTTATGGAAAGATCAATGAGAATCTCATGTGGAGACAATCGTGTTGTTCTGTGCTGCACAAACTCATCAAAACAAGAGGCAATGCGTCATGCCATTTCAACGAGGTGGAAGCACAAAGTTCCATTAACCAATCCAAAAGCTTTTGGCCTGTAACTGAATTAAGCTTTTGCTCAACTTGCAATACTGCACATATTAATTCAGAACCTCCCTACTGGGCTGACTCAGTCTGACTCTAGAGAAGTTTGGAATTCGAACCTCGGTACTAACTCCGTATGCAACAGTTTTGCTACTGTAACACTGTCATTTCTCCTGGTTGGGTAAGCCTCAATCCAACCACATACAATAGCCAAGATGCATCTCCATCCATTGCACACAGGGAGCTCAATAAAGCCAAGCTGCATTCTGTTGAAGGGTCCTCCTGATCTTTCTATATGACTTAGGTTAACTGCTGTACAGTTGCCAACATTTACCTGCTGACAAGTAACACACCTGTCAAAGAGCTTCAGCTATCAATCCGAATCTGCGATGAAACCAAGCTTGCCTGAATATCCAGACCATAGCATCACAACCAACATGAGCTAGACCATGGCAATGCCTCAACGTATGTGGCAACAAACTGTTAGGCATCACAACTCTTCCATCATTTGGAACCCAAACTTCATCTTTATCTTTTTTGACACAACCTGCTCTAACACAACTCTGCTGTTCTTCCTCTGACACTTCTTCCTGTCATCTTTAACGTCCTCCCATGTATTAGTAGCAGCTAACAAAAGTTTGTGTGTGCAACTGGTGCATCTACCAATGCTGCATGTGCCACTGCACAAGATGGGCCAAGTGTTGGATCTGATCTTCTCTAATTTCATAGGAGTAGTGGTGGATTCTCCTATCCCCCCTAACCTGGTTGGTCCATTGTGCCATACATGTTTTGATCTCCTTACCTAGTTGTAATTTGAGTGCAAGCTTAGGCATGCAGAATAAATCACACAGCTGCAGGAAAGTCACCTCTGCTGCCTTAGTGGAGGATTTGGCATTAAACCGCCCAGTTTTATGTGGTGGTTTGGAATTTACAATTAGAAAACTGGATTACAGATGTGCTCGACCATATCACACCAGTGACGAGCCACACAGCTAACTGTCTCAAATCCTCAGCCAAATGGTTTAATGAGGAGGTCTGGGTGCTAAAAACATCTTGTAAACGCCCCGAGTACCATTGGCACCAAAACTATAACACTGAGGATGAAGCTGTCTATCGCAAGGCTATGAAAGATTATCATAAACTGATTAGAACCAAACGCAGCCTCTTATATGTCAATAGAATTGAGCAAGCCAAGCCAAGAACTCCTTGCAGGAGTTATTTACCACTGTCAAATCATTATCCTCTTAAGATTGGGTTTCTATGACCATTACTCCCACTGAGGAAGGGTGCACTGTTATCAACCACTTCTTTCACGCTGAGGTCTTGAGCATTTATGATTCCTTCCCAAAAGAGGTTACAGATGCCCTATGCCTACAAATCTGGTTTAAACCATTGAAGGTGAAGACAGGACTTTCCAGTTTTAATAACGTGGGGTAAGGTGAAATCAGTCCCCCCTAAATGACCCAGCCTCACCTATGATCCCTTCTATGATTCACGTAGCAAATTTACACATGCAAACCCTGACTCTCTGTTACTCATAGAGCTGATTATCACTGCTTTCTGTTCTTGATCAAAGCACCTATAAGGTTTTTTCAATGAATGCTCATTCCAGGCATGCAAGTGTAGCCTTCCTAGTTTCTAGACGATGGTTCAGAACGCAATCTTGTTCGATAAAGTAACATAGTAATGGAACAGATGCAGCTAAACATACAGTGAACAGCCAGCCCCACGTTCGAATGCCAGCAAGCATGATTCAGTCTTCCATCTAGCCAGATATTAGTAGATTGTATACTTTGAACAAAGGATCCTATTAGATACAGTCAGCCCTACTACAAAGCCTCATTCAGCAGAGAACTCCATCTTGCACTACCACTTTCATCAAGCAAAGCCTCCTTTCTATCAGCTTCCTCTTTCAAAAACAAACTCCAAACCCCTCAAACATGGTGTTATTCATTAGGGATACAGAGGTCATCACCTCAATCACTTCAATAACACAAACCTACCATTACATAAATCCTCTATTTATGGTTCTTCCATCAACCGCAATGATCTCCATAAATACCATTAACCATATGAGCCACAGCCAACACATTAACAATAGTGACATTCAGCTAGCTCATCAGGTGGTCACCTTCAAAAGGGACAATATTCCTCATCAAACATATAAACCCTATCAGGTGCAATCACCTACATCAGACACATTATATGCAATCACCCAATCCAACAGCATCACAATAATAAGACACATGCAGTGTCACATTTGCTAGACAAAATCACCCATATTAGGCACAGGTAGAACAAGAGAGCGAGCAAGACGAAAGAAAGGGTCAAGAGAGGGTCAAGAGATGTGAGGGGAGAAAAGAAAATGCTCCAGAGGGGAAGAAAAAGACATAAGAGAGAGTAATATTAATGCAAGAGAGACTGATGGAGAGAGGGAAGGCAGCAAAACAAAGAGTGAAGAATAGGGAAGGAGGTAAAAAGAGAGAGACAAAATCAAAAACAGAGAAAAAGGAGTGTCAAGAGATAAATGTCAGGAAGCAGGTCTGAGGTTCCATTCACTTCTATGCAAAATATATGCATATGGAGAAAGTGTGTGAGGCCCACATGCACTGACATCTTGCGGTCAAGGATAGATCATCGGTCATAGCAAAGGTAGTGGTGCTGTGTGGACTGAGGGGACAGATGCATGGAAGATACACTCTGGGGCAGTATACTAGTTAGCTACAATTTCGAGCAAGTCTAACACTTGCACGGTCTCAAAAGTTGGTAGGCATCTTGGATAGCTTGGTATAAGCTGGCTTGTGGGCAGCATCCTCTCAAGCCAATTTTGCTGCAATGTTACTGGAGCCGAGACTTGCTACTTGGTCTGGATTCCCTTTAATGTGACCTGTTGCCTGTTGAGGATGGATGTATGATGGAACAATGAATGATAGAACCACGCATGCCTGAACAACGCGGTCGGAACAACAACTGCGTTGTTACCACGAATGCCTTTACCACAAATGCATTTACAACGATTTTTCATTGTAAAAGCATGTGTGGGAACGGCATGTGTGGTTCTAGCATCTGACCCCCCACCTGTCCTAAGGCCCAGAAGTACCCCACCCCTAACACTAAAACTACCCGACCCTCACCCCTAAAACAAAACTACCCCGGATATCTCCCACCCACCCTGAACACTAAGCCCTGGCTTCGACCTCACCTACCTGCCATAAATACAACCGACTCCTTCACCCTGCCCCCAAAAAACAAACTACTCCAATCCTCCCACCTCCACCCCCAGAAACCAAACTATCCTGTGCCTGCACCCCAAAAAAACAAACTACTCTGGCCCCCTACCCCTAACCCACCCCTAAAAAACAAACTACCCCAATCCAAAAAATCAAACTACCCTGATCCCACATGCTCCACCCCCAAAAACAAAAGTACCCTGACCCCCAAAACAAAACTACCCAGACCCCCACCCCACCCCTAAAAACAGAACTGCCCCGATCCCCTGCCCCTAAACACCAGAACTACCATGATCCCCCACCCCGCCCCTAAAAAACCAAACTACTCTGACCTCCCCCACCCTAAAACCTTAATCCACCCCAACCCCTAAAAACTACCCCCAAACCTGCCCCACCCCCACTTAACTGACCGCGTCCTCTCCCAATGCACTCTCCCTCCCCAGAAAAAGGCAGAGAAAAAGGGAGTTGTTGTTAGCGCACGCTTGGTTCTGCTTGCATTAACAATGTAGGTCGTTATTCCGGAGTCGTTGTTCTTGATGTTCCCCTTTGAGGATTGCTAGCATCGATGAATGTACCACAGAGAAGTAAATCAAACCTATATTGTCAATGATATTAAATTCAGCTATGTTTGAACTATTTAAACTGGTGCTTAAACTTTTGGGGATTACAATGAATGCTTTGAAGCCATATTGAGATTAAAAAAAGTAATTCTGTAAAGACTAACATTCATCTTCTCCAGATATTTTGTAGTAACTGCATTCTGTCATTCAATTTTCATATTGAACTACAGAGTGTTGGCTACACAGTGGTAAAGCTTAGAAACTCACTACATTCTGCAGACATCATTTACCAGCCACGTTAAGAGGCAAAGGCATTGAGTTCTGTGTCTCTGCTTTCTCTCTTATCCATTTCCAGTTCTCTGCTTGTACCTCTGGCCCTCGTGCATTCATTATTGGTATCAGTGATAGGATCGTAGAGTGGCTCATCTAAGCATCGCTCCATTTGAAAACTAGTCATATAGTTGATTGCAGTCTGACAGAAAAGAGGGACACACCAAAAAAAGAGGAGCAGTTTGCATGAAATAATAATATGTCCCACAAAACTCAGTCAGTAGAAGTGAGTGAATACAAAACATGGAAAAAAAACAAGATGCAGTTCCCTATAGAACAGATACATGGATAGATAGATAGATAGATAGATAGATAGATAGATAGATAGATAGATAGATAGATAGATAGATAGATAGATAGATAGACAGACAGATAGATAGATCGATCGATAGATAGATAGATAGATAGATAGATAGATAGATAGATAGATAGATAGATAGATAGATAGATAGATAGATAGATAGATAGATAGATTCATTTAAGTTTAGAGACAGTTAGGGGGACGTGGTCTGGCCGTCCTGCAAATGGCTGCCACTCTGTGAGGCTCTGCAGAGCAGGAGTCTTTATCCGGTATTAATCCTGCCGTGGGCTGGCTTATGCACCTCTTGACTGAGGAGGCGGCGGGTGATCGTGGAGGCCGGGAAGCATCGCCAGTTCATTGCGGGTCTGACGGCTGAAAAGCAGACGGTAGCGGTGGCGCTGAGCCGTGCGCCCACGCATTAGAGGAGCGCAAGGACAGCTTGGGTCTCAGAGCTCCCGTGAATGGTGGAGTTGCTCGGGCCTCTCTCCCCGCCTAATTTCTTTGTCAGGCCCGCGTGCAGGGCTCATTGACAGAGCTGTGAAATTAGATTTTACAGTGAGGCCGGATCGGCAGGTGTGTCAGCCCGTGGGCCTCGCGGTTGCAGTGCCCAATAAGCTGACGGCCTGGGAGGGCGGGCGGGGCTTTGCTATGGCTTGGACCTGTGTACCTAGGCCAGCCTAGGGGAGTGGGCGCATGGAATGTCCCTGGGCCTAGCGCCTGCTGCATTAGAGGAGCACAGGGGCGTCTAGGGTATCAGCCCTACAGCGGCTAGCAGAGTTTTCAGGCCTCTGTCCCCTCCTAATTTCTTTGTCGGGCTCAGGAGCTAAACTAATTGACAGAGCCGAGAGGGCTCGAAAGTGAGATTTTGCTGCGAAGCCCAATCGTCGGGTGGGTTGGCCTGCAGGCCTCGCGGATGCAGTGTCTGAAATTCTGGCGGCCTTCTACATTCAGGCTTCGATCCGTGTACCTAGGTCCACCTAGAGGAGGGGGCACGTGAGATTGCCCTGAAGCTGCACCTAAGTTCAGAAGCTGGGGGACCCGGCTGTAAGGTGGCCCCCTCCTTGATTGCGAGGTGCCCTTGCTCCTCTCTGTGATCGCTGGGAGGCGAAAACGGACCTCGTGATGTGTGGCCCCCAGCGGTGAAGTGCACTGAGAGGAACACATATAAGAGCTGGATATTAGCACATACTGGGCTATGAGTTGGAAGTCCAGTGATTTTCTGCTGTGACGTGCTGGTGCTGCCTGGTGCTGCTGGTGGCGGGGACTGGCCCTTTGCCAAACTGAGTGATAGACGGTGCTGTCGCTCTTCTTGAGGCATGGGTGGCTACCCAGGTTGGCAAATTCCGTGGCGACCACCTGCGAAAGGTGATAAATTGACCTGACATGGGGAAGGCGGATCAGAAACAGCCTAAGTTGACGTTCAAGGGAAAAAAAAAAAGTAATCAGGCGGACAAGTCGACGGATGACCTGCACTAGGAAGACGACATGCAATCGATCACTGTGAAGGCTATGTTTGTGGACCTTAAACATAGTTTGGCCAGCATAGATGGGAAGCTGGAACATCTGACTGAACAAATTTATCAATTGAAGGAGAGGGCGGATGGACATGCCACCCGTATTGAGAAATTGAAATCTCGGACGTCGGAACTGGAGGATGGCCACCGCAAGGATGGAGAGAAGCTGCTGCAGATGGAACGCGTGCTGGAACTAATCCGTAATAAAAATTAAGACCTTGAGGCCAGGTCCGCCGCAATAAAGTTCACATTTTGGGTCTGCCAGAGTCGACTGCCATGGGACGCATGGAGACCATGTTTACATCCTTGTTCCCTGGCGAGCTCTATCAGGTGCTGGTGGTGCTTAGTGCCCAGCCGCCTCCGGGGAGGCCAGAGAGGCCAATCATTGCACGTTTATTGATCTACCAGGACAGGGATACAATACATCGGCTGGCTCGGGAGCGGCGCCTACTGATATACAATAATGAGCTTATCATTTTTCCAGATTATACATCTGGGGTGCAGGCTGCCCACTGGGCGTTCCTACCGGTCAAGCGTACCTTGAGCCAGACGGACACTAAGTTCTCTCTCATCTATCCTGCCAAGCTGCGTGTATTACATAAGGGCAAGTTGCATTTCTTTACTGATCCGAAACAGGCAGCCAAATACGTTAAGACTATCCCCAAAAGGGTGCCCCTGGCTTGCGCTCCGGTGGAGGGTGCGGGCGATGTATTCCCTGATGGAAGTGATAATGATTAGACTCTGGTTAGTCGCTAATGATTGTGCTGCCCCCTCTGCCTGTGAGCACGATCTGGATCAGGTTTGATTTGAGCTGGCTCTGCTGTGGCGGGTGCTAGACTATGAACGGTATCCTGATGTGCCTGCTCATCCACCCAAACCGGGGAGGTTATCGGATGGTCTCGCTGATGCCCCGTTGGATGAGTCCCACTAAGAAGTTTGCTGTTTTGCTATGGGTGTTGGGAATGGGTATGGGCGGGGCTAAGGGGCTGGCATGATTGGGGAGCCAGCATGGGTGGGGTGGGTACTTTGTTTTGTTGGGGATGTTGTTGTTACCACCATTTCTCTCCCCCCTCTTTCTCTTAGCTTAGCAGCTGCTGCTTTTTGCAGGATGGATGGAGATGGCATAAGTTTGTGTGGTAGCTGGGATGGCGAAAACAAGTGTACCGGCTGTTAGATGCCTCACTTGGAATGTGAGGGGGATGAATGATGGTCGCAAGATGAGACTACTGTCAGCTTTTGTGCAACACCAGGCGGCTGATATTTGTATGTTGCAGGTGAGCCACTTGTCTGAGGGAACAAGGGCGAGGGTGAAGGCTGGCTGGATTGGAGAGAGTCACATGGCAATGTATTTAGGATATGCATGAGGCGTGGTGATTTTGATTAGGAAGGGGCTGTCATGGCGCACAGGTAGGGTACTGCTGGATCCATGTGGTAGATATGTTATGTTGAAAGGCACGTTGTGTGATAGACCATTTTGTCTGGTCTCCCTCTATGGCCCCAATGTCAATGACCCTGAGTTTTTTTGGTGAGGTGTGGCACTTGATTGGCTCACTGGGGCCTGGGTCTGTAATATGGGGTGGGAATTTCAATGTAGTCCTGGACCCTTTGGCAGACCGGGAGAGCCAGGCCAGGCCTCAGTACGTGGTGGTGGTGAGAACTCTGGTGCATATCATGGCTGAAGGTTCTCTGGTAGATTTGTGGAGAGCCAGGCATGGTGAGGCCCAGCAGGGCATGCGTGGCAATGATGCACCTAGCAGCTGGTCCAGAATAGACAGATTGCTGGTTACTAGGGATGTGGAGCCCTGGACGAAGTCTGTTGAACATATGCCCGCACACCATCAGATCATTCACTGGTCCTGTTGGAGCTGCAGGTGCCCGGGAGTCCTGACCGCATGCACTCGTGGAGGTTGCCTTGTGGGGCACTGCATGATACTGCCTTCTGGGCTGAAATATGTGCTGCTATTGTAGATTATTTTTAGATCAATCAGGGCTCGGTGTCCTTGGTGGGTACCCTCTGGAAGGCCTTTAAGGTTGTCATCCGTGGAGTCTGTTTGGCTAAACAGCATGGAGTGCTGAGAGCACTTAGAAGGGGGCTGGCGAAGCTGGAGGCGCGCCAAGCTGACATAGAGAGGAGGTTGGCTTCTGACTGGTCTGCTGACCTTTTAGCTGAGTCTAGGAAGGTGCTGTCCTACTATGAGGAGGCAGCGCTTCGCGAAGTATGCTATGTGGGCAGGGATGCAAAGTTGCGGCGCTACGGGGAGGGGGAGCGAGCTGGGAAGACATTTGCAGATATGCTTCGCAAGCCGTGGCATGGGAATTACATTGTGGAAGTCACTGACTCGGAGGAGCAGCTTCGGACAGCCACAGCTGAAGTTCAGAGAGTCATGTCTGACTTTTGTTTAGACATGTAAACATGGGGTGGATGCTTCAGATTTGGGCGATTACTTTGAGGAGATAAGCATGCTTTGGCTTGAGGACTCCCACAGATAGTATCTTGATGCTCCTTTCTCAGTACAGGATGTGATTCAGGCTATACATAGCCTACCTAGTGATAAGGCCCCAGGACTGGATGGTTTGATGCCTGCCTTTTATAAGGAGTATCCAGATATCTTAGCGCTGCGCCTTCTGGAAGCTTATGCTGAAGCGCTTGAGAGCGCTGTTCTTCCGGCTTCGCTGCAAGAAGCTCTCATAGTTACTATCTTGAAACCTGTGAAGGACCCCAGTAGTTGTGACTCTTTTTGCCCGCTATCGCTTATAAACATAGATAATAAGATTTTGGTGAAACTTATAGCAACGCGTCTTCAGCCCTTGCTTTCCTCCTTGATATTGCCAGACCAATCGGGTTTTGTGCTGGGTCGCTCAACATCGTACAACCTTCGGACCTTTTTTGCCCTTCTTCATATGATTAGACCTGAGGATCGTGCGGTGGCAGTCTTTTTGGATGCTGCGAAGGAGTTTGACTCGTTAGCATGGTCATATATGTTTGCCCTGCTGGTTAGAGTGGGACATAGCGCTCAATTTATTTAACTGATTTGTCTGCTGTACTCAAAACCAATTGTTCAATTGAGAATAAATGGATCACTTACGGATCCTTTTCCGATCGCGTGGGGCACCGCTCCTTTTTGCTGTGGCTATGGAACCCCTTGTAGCGTGCCTGTGCCAGCATCACAATCATAGGGGGTTGGCGTTCAGGCAGCGCCCTATTCTAATTTCTTTATATGTGGATGAGGTTGCATTATATGTCCATGATCTGCAGTGAAACCTTGATGTTCTACTGGACGAAGTAGTCCATTTTGGCCAGATATCAGGGATTGCGATTAACTGGGCTAAGACGGTGGTGTTGCCCTTATCTGAGGCCACCGTGCGGTGTCACTCTGGCTATCCTCTGCGCTGGGCGGACGGATCGGTGCGGTGCGGTATCTAGGTATTTGGTTCAGCCGGAAGGTAGATGAACTGTGGTCGGCTAACTATGGTACAGCGGTTGAGTGGCTGCAGGACAAGGTGGCGGTCTTGCGCTCGCTACCGCTCTCGCTGACTGGGTGCATTGCAATAGCCAAGATGGTGGTCCTTCCCAAATTCTTGTATCTCTTCGTCAACCTGCCTCTTGTTCTTACAGTTCCCTTTTTGAAGCGGCTCAAGTCCTTGCTTATGGCCATCACATGGGCCAGGATGCAGCCCAGGATCTCCTGGGAGACGCTGACTCTGCCATTCGAGCAGGGCGGGCTTGTGGCCCCGGCCTTGGAACTTTACTATTATTGTGCACAGGCTCATTTTGTATATTTCTGGCTGCACCCCATTCATTATTTACTGCATTTGGCTCCTGAACACGATTCGGTGTGGCCGGATAGATTGGAAGGGGTGGTTGGTAGACCGCCACGGCCCCACCATTGGGGGTGGACACAGTGGCATGCTCGGCGTGGGCTTGGACATGTTTGCCGAAGCATGCTGGGGTGCGTGAGGTGTACTCAACATTGATGCCGGTGCAAGATGTGGCGGGTCTGCCCCTGCTGAGGGATGGCCAGGTTTCTGAGCGCCTCTGGGAGTAAACCATGTCCATGCTGGGGTCTTGGTTTCCGGAGAGAACGTTTGTTTCCCTGGAAACTGCACTGGGTGAGTAGTATGACACTGCAATTTATCTCCTATTATTTTTCAGAATACGGGTCTTGCTGTGAGCACGGTATTCAAGCTTTCCCTAGGAGCCCCTGATATTGTCAGGAATAAGGCTGTGCAAGGTCCAGGTCCCGCCCGTAACTCCGCTGCACGTATTTACGGTGCTTCATGTGCACAACTTGTCATCCCCTCTTGTTCTAGAAGTGGTCATCAGCGTCACCTGTCCCGTGGTAAAGCTCATGTAGCTGCAGGGTCAGGACATTGGTGGACAAGATGCACTTATCAGTGCTATTCTATGAATGGACTACAAGTCCTAGGTTTCTAGAGGCAGCGGCCATCTTGGGGTGTGGCAAGCCTATAAAGCCGACCCATGCCAAAGCACATTGCTCACTATTTTGAAGACTTCGATGCAGTTAGACCTCGTGGGGGTTCCTCTGAAGAAGAGCTGATTTTCTGCATGGCAGATTGAAAGCAAACCAGAGTATCCTTGTTTCCATGGTGAATTCAGATACGAGTAGGTCGTACTCGTAGCGGTAAGGTCTTGATGAGCCCAATCTTGAAGGGAGTTGTTACTTCCAAAGGTAAAGCGCCCCTTAGCACAACAAGCAACGCGTTTTCAGTACAAAGAGCAAAGCGCTCCTGGCACGACGATAAAAGTGCTTCAGGTCCAAAGAGTAAAGCTCTCCTTAGCACAACGAGCAAAGCACTTCAGGCCACATGTGTAAAGCGCCCTTGGCATGATAATCAATAGCGTTTCATGGCACATAAGTAAAGCACCCTTGGCACGACAATCAAAGCGTCAAAGCGTTTCAGGCCACATGAGTAAAGAGCCCCCTTAGCACAACGAGCAAAGCGCGCGGTCTTGGCACGAGGATCAAAAGGCTTTAATCCACATGAGTAAAGTGCCCCCTTATCACAACAACCAAAGCGCTTCAAGGCACAGGAGTAAAGGGCCCTTGGCACGACAATCAAAGCGTTTCAGGCCAGATGAGTAAAGTGGTCTTGGCACAAGGATCAAAACACTTCAGGCCACATGAGTAAAGCGCCCCTTAGCATAACGAGCGTAGGGCTTCATACAAAGCAAGTAAAAGAGCTCTCTGGCATAATGAACAAAGCGCTTCATGTATGATGATCAAAGCGCTTCATGAACAACAAGCAAGGAGCTTCTGCCCAACGAACAAAGCACTTCAAGTTCAATGAGTAAAACTTTCAGGCCTAGGTAGTAAATGTGAAAACGTTTTGGAGATAAACAAAGTATAGTTTCATTGTTTTTTGGGAAGCACAATATGTAAGATACATATTTAAGTCTTTGAGAATTTCTAGGCTGAGGTCAAACGTTTATCTTATGAATGCTTAGTTGTTACATGATTGATATTCAGAGTATGACCATAGTCCAAAGCTCTTGCCATCTCTAGGTTCAGATGTTGCAGTTGTGTTCTTGTTCCATGATTCAAAGAAGGGGCTATGCCCAATTCACAAAGGGTCTCAATCTGATATCACGGAGACACCTTTATTCAAGAATCTATTGGTGAGTTATACTGTTATAAATGAGTATATGCATATTTGTTCTAACCGTTTCTTTTCAGATCTCTCTCCCTGCAGTTCACTACCCTAATTCCCTTCCCCCGCCTGGCTTCATCATAACTCTGTGCTCTAATAGCTTTCTGAGTTGGTGATGCCAGGAGGTGGGCCTTTTGTTCAGCAGCGTGCAGATCCTGAGGAAAGGGCACTGTGACAGATGTGCTGAGTGCTGGAGTTACTGTACAAGGCGCAGTCCGCCAGGCGACTCATTACGTGTCTATATGTTTGTTTGCAAACTACAGAACCTTTCATGAGATCCATAGTTAGAGAGCATTGGGAGGCAGATTTTTCTGAGGAAAAGTGGCATTAATGTTGCGCTCGGATGAGGGAGCTCTCTCCTAATTACCAACATCACCTTATCCATTTTAATTATTTACAGCCTCACACCTCGCTGACTGAAGAGCATGGGCCTCAGGGCAGATGCTAACTGCAAGCATGCTCTGTTTCGGAGGCAGACTTTCTGCATCTGGCGTGGGAGTGTGAGGCACTGCACAAATACTGGTCTGAGGTGTTGGGTGCGCTAGATGCAATGACAGAATTGATGCTGCCGCGCACTCCTGAGGTGGCACTCCTGGGATATGTGAAGGAGATCCCCTCTGAATACAGACGACTGGTGGGAATACTGCTGGTGCTGGCAAAGCATAGGGTGGTGATGTGTTGGGGTTGGAAGCAGAAACCCCGGTGTGATGACTGGCTGAAGAAAGCTGCATACTGTCAGGAACAATTGGCGACCAATTGGGAACTGATGCCGATGGGCTCTCACCCGAGGGAGGGAGATGACTAACCCTCTATGCCTCCACTAGAACTTCTGTGGGAATGCCCTCCTTGCGAAGTATTGGGATGTGGGCCCCTTCTGTAGGGCCATCAGGATGGCAACGCTGTTTCATTCTTTTTCCCTCCCTCTCTGATCTTCCTTTCCCCCCTCTGTTTTTTTTCTTACTTCCGGCTCTGCTTTCTATTCACTGGTGCTACTGGACGACCATGCTACTGCAGTGGGCTGCTTTATCCTGTTATTCACTCTGTTGATAGATCATGGCTGTCATCTCTTTTATCATTGTTAGCAGATTGTGATGGTTGAACACGGTATGTGAACGGTTCCTTGCCTTCTTTTGGTTGGTTTCTGTTATCCTAAATGCCAATAAATAAACATATCAAAAACAATTTAAAAAAAGGTTTAGAGACAGTTAATCTGTTTCTTTTTTATTGAATTTCACATTTCCTTCTTCAAGGCTTTATTTTATAAAGTTATTTATGAAGTCAAAAATACTGCAAACACTTATGTGGATTAATAGTCCTAGTTGCGGGTGAACAATATCTACTAATGAAAAGTTCCCACTTTTTAAAATATGATGACTGGAAGGTTAATTGCATTCATGCATTAATCAACTTGGATTTTCATAACAGAATATTTTTTTTATATTTTTTTTATTATGAATACATCTCTATATATTACATAGAGAGATCAATATAAAATCACATGTTCAGTGCAGTCCCAGGTCCACGAGAGTTGAGTGGTTTCACTAGAGCATTGTTTTTATTCCTTTGGCCATTTTCCTACTATTTTGATTGTAAAATGTCTAGAAAACACTAGACACAGAGGGAAAAAGTGAAAGCTTGGTAGACCTTTTCATTTGATCCACATAAGCAAATTTACGCATGCGACCCCTCGCTCTCTGTTTCTCATTTAGATGGATGAATTAGACTGGAAGCTTCCTTATTATGACTGGAGTAACGCTAAATCAGTCTCTCTTTTTGTCAAACATTTTAATTTCTGTTTCCTAAATTCAGTTACATTTGGAGGTTCGTATTCCAATGCTGGATTTGTTTTTTAAATAAATAATTACATTCTGAATTTGCATGTGAGATTTGTACTTCTATTCAAAATTTACTTGCCACCCCTTAAGCCCTTCATTGGATTCTCAAACTATCAGCTAGCTCTAATTGCACTAGGCTAGTTGTAATGTGTTTTACTAATGGTATATCTAGGTGCATATTTATACTCCGTTTGCGCCGAATTAGCGTCGTTTTTTTCGCCGCAAATTTGGCGCAAAACTAACGCCATATTTATACTTTGGCGTTAGACGCGTCTAGCGCCAAAGTATGGGCAAATAGCGTCATTTTTTTGCGTGAACGCCTTCCTTGCGTTAATGAGATGCAAGGAAGGCGTTCCCGTCTAAAAAAATGACGGCGACGCAAATGCGTCGTGTTTATACTCCCGGGCAAAAATCACACCCGGGAGTGGGCGGGTCAAAAAAACCCGCATTTGCGCCACTTTTTAACGCCTGGGTCAGGGCAGGCGTTAAGGGACCTGTGGGCTCAAAATGAGCCCACAGCTGCCCTCCCATGCCCCCAGGGACCCCCCCTGCCACCCTTGCCCACCCCAGGAGGACACCCAAGGATGGAGGGACCCACCCCAGTGACATTCAGGTAAGTTCAGGTAAGTATAAACAATTTTTTTTTAATATTATTTTTTTGGCATAGGGGGGCCTGATTTGTGCCCCCCTACATGCCACAATGCCCAATGACCCTGCCCAGGGGACAGAAGTCCCCTGGGCATGGCCATTGGGCAAGGGGGCATGACTCCTGTCTTTACTAAGACAGGAGTCATGTAAATGGCGTCTGGGCGTCGTTTAAAATGGCGCAAATCGGGTTAAGATGATTTTTTAGCGTCAACCTGACTTGCGCCATTTTTAAGACGCCCTAACGCCATTTTTCCCTACGCCGGCGCTGCCTGGTGTACGTGTTTTTTTTCCACGCACACCAGGCAGCGCCGGTCTGCTTGCGCCGGCTAACGCCATTCAATAAATACGGCGCCCGCATGGTGCTTCAGAATGGCGTTAGCCGGCGCAAAATTTTTTGACGCTAAACTGCGTTAGCGCAGTTTAGCGTCAAAAAGTATAAATACGGGCCCTAATGTTCTCCAAACTATGGGGGTCATTCTGACCCTGGCGGTCGGTGATAAAGCGGCGGCCAACCCGCCAACAGGCTGGCGGTCCAAAAAATGGAATTCTGACCCTGGCGGGAACCGCCAACAGAGCCCGCCACTTTAACACTCCGACCGCCACGGCGGGACACACAAACAGCGCGGCGGTCATCGCCAACAGGCAGGCGGCAGACAATGTACCGCCCACCCTATCACAACTCACCAATCCGCCACCTTTTCTGGGGCGGGAGCCCCGCCGATAAAAACACGGCGGAAACAGACTACGAACGGGAAAACGCTCACCTCTATACACCCCACGAGGACGGAGGACAGCATGGAGCCCGAATTGAACATCCTACCTGCTCTCGTCTACCTGCTCATCTACCACGAGTACGAACTCCGGCGCAGACGACAACAGTGAGTACCGCACCTACGACACAGGGGAGGGGGAGGAGGAAGGGTTACGGGCACACACATACGCAATACACCCACCCCCCAACTATCTACACACCAATGCAGAGCACCAAGTCAAAGTGACCCCACCCAAACCCCCCGGAATAATGAAAAGATATAATTAAAGTGAGAAACTAAATTTATGTATAAAATAGGTTCATTGAAGTCATGGTAAAATAGGAAAATGAATAAAAAAAATTCAAGTTTAAACATTGCGTAACCGAGAAATAGAGGCAATAAGTCCAGCACAGTCACTGAAATCTCAACTGTCCGTGGGCCAAAGTGTATCAACACATGGGCAAAGCCCACACAGGAGACCTGAGTCCGTTGGAGAGAACACTGCAGGGGCATCAGATGATAAAACTACAGGCACCTCAGTTGGAAGGGAAGGGGGGGCACCACAGCCACATGAGTCCACGACGCCAGATAAAAGAAGGGGCCACCATGCCCACTGTCATATCCTGGGGAGTGCAAAGCCACAGTCTCTTAAGTCTCTACAGTGGGTGGCTTGCCCACTGTCATATCCTGGGGAGTGCAAAGCCACAGTCTCTCAAGTCTCTACAGTGGGTGGCTTACCCACTGTCATATCCTGGGGAGTGCAAAGCCACAGTCTATCAAGTGGATAACAGTCTCCACAGGCAATGGAGGAGGCAGGGTGGCCCGAGTGCAGCGTGAACAGTAGCTCGACACAGAACCGGCACTGTCATTGGGCCAGCAGTGCTTGAGACGGCGGGGCCCAGCGGGGCGGTGCTTGAGATGAAGGGCCCAGCGGAGCGGTGCTTGAGACGGCGGGGCCCAGCGGAGCGGTGCTTGACAGGAAGGGCCCAGCGGAGCGGTGCTTGAGACGGCGGGGCCCAGCAGAGCGGTGCTTGACAGGAAGGGCCCAGCGGAGCGGTGCTTGAGATGAAGGGCCCAGCGGAGCGGTGCTTGACAGGAAGGGCCCATCGGAGCGGTGCTTGAGACGGCGGGGCCCAGCGGAGCGGTGCTTGACAGGAAGGGCCCAGCGGAGCGGTGCTTGAGATGAAGGGCACAGCGGGGCGGTGCTTGAGACGGCCTGGCCCAGCGGAGCGGTGCTTAACAGGAAGGGCCCAGCGGAGCGGTGCTTGAGACGGCGGGGCCCAGTGGAGCGGTGCTTGAGACGGCGGGTCCCAGCGGGGCGGTGCTTGAGATGAAGGGCCCAGTGGAGCGGTGCTTGAGATGAAGGGCCCAGCGGAGCGGTGCTTGAGACGGCGGGGCCCAGCGGAGCGGTGCTTGACAGGAAGGGCCCAGCGGAGCGGTGCTTGAGATGAAGGGCCCAGCGGAGCGGTGCTTGAGACGGCGGGGCCCAGCGGAGCGGTGCTTGAGACGGCAGGGCGCAGCGGGGTGGTGCTTGAGATGAAGGGCCCAGCGGAGCGGTGCTTGAGATGAAGGGCCCAGCGGGGTGGTGCTTGAGACGGCTGGGCCCAGCGGAGCGGTGCTTGGGACGGCGGGGCCCAGCGGAGCGGTGCTTGAGACGGCGGGGCCCAGCGGGGCGGTGCTTGAGATGAAGGGCCCAGCGGAGCGGTGCTTGAGACAGCGGGGCCCAGCGGAGCGGTGCTTGACAGGAAGGACCCAGCGGAGCGGTGCTTGAGACGGCGGGGCCCAGCGGAGCGGTGCTTGAGACGGCAGGGCCAAGCGGAGCGGTGCTTGAGACGGCGGGGCCCAGCGGGGCGGTGCTTGAGATGAAGGGCCCAGCGGAGCGGTGCTTGAGATGAAGGGCCAAGCGGAGCGGTGCTTGACAGGAATGGCCCAGCGGAGCGGTGCTTGAGATGAAGGGCCCAGCGGTGCGGTGCTTGAGACGGCGGGGCCCAGCGGAGCGGTGCTTGACAGGAAGGGCCCAGCAGAGCGGTGCTTGACAGGAAGGGCCCAGCGGAGCGGTGCTTGAGATGAAGGGCCCAGCGGAGCTGTGCTTGAGATGAAGGGCCCAGCGGAGCGGTGCTTGAGACGGCGGGGCCCAGCGGAGCGGTGCTTGAGACGGCGGGGCCCAGCGGAGCGGTGCTTGACAGGAAGGGCCCAGCGGAGTGGTGCTTGAGACGGCGGGGCCCAGCGGAGCGGTGCTTGAGACGGCGGGCCCAGCGGAGCGGTGCTTGAGACGGCGGGGCCCAGCGGAGCGGTGCTTGACAGGAAGGGCCCAGCGGAGCAGTGCTTGAGATGAAGGGCCCAGCGGAGCGGTGCTTGAGATGAAGGGCCCAGCGGAGCGGTGCTTGAGACGGCGGGGCCCAGCGGAGCGGTGCTTGACAGGAAGGGCCCAGCGGAGCGGTGCTTGAGATGAAGGGCCCAGCAGAGCGGTGCTTGAGACGGCAGGGCCCAGCAGAGCGGTGCTTGAGATGGCGGGGCCCGGCGGGGCCCAGCGGAGCGGTGCTTGACAGGAAGGGCCCAGCGGAGCGGTGCTTGAGATGGCGGGGCCCAGCGGAGCGGTGCTTGAGACGGCGGGGCGCAGCGGGGCGGTGCTTGAGATGAAGGGCCCAGCGGAGCCGTGCTTGAGATGAAGGGCCCAGCGGAGCGGTGCTTGACAGGAAGGGCCAGGCGGAGCAGTGCTTGAGATGAAGGGCCCAGCGGAGCGGTGCTTGACAGGAAGGGCCCAGCGGAGCGGTGCTTGAGACAGCGGGGCCCAGCAGAGCGGTGCTTGACAGGAAGGGCCCAGCGGAGCGGTGCTTGAGACGGCGGGGCCCAGCGGAGCGGTGCTTGAGACGGCGGGGCCCAGCGGAGCGGTGCTTGACAGGAAGGGCCCAGCGGAGCGGTGCTTGAGACGGCGGGGCCCAGCGGAGCGGTGCTTGAGACGGCGGGGCCCAGCGGAGCGGTGCTTGAGACGGCGGGGCCCAGCGGAGCGGCGCTTGACAGGAAGGGCCCAGCGGAGCAGTGCTTGAGATGAAGGGCCCAGCGGAGCGGTGCTTGAGATGAAGGGCCCAGTGGAGCGGTGCTTGAGATGAAGGGCCCAGCGGAGCGGTGCTTGAGATGAAGGGCCCAGCGGAGCGGTGTTTGAGACGGCGGGGCCCAGCGGAGCAGTGCTTGAGATGGCGGGGCCCAGCAGAGCGGTGCTTGAGACGGCAGGGCCCAGCGGAGCGGTGCTTGACAGGAAGGGCCCAGCGGAGCGGTGCTTGAGACGGCGGGGCCCAGCGGAGCAGTGCTTGAGACGGCGGGGCCCAGCGGGGCGGTGCTTGAGATGAAGGGCCCAGCGGAGCGGTGCTTGAGATGAAGGGCCCAGCGGAGCGGTGCTTGACAGGAAGGGCCCAGCGGAGCGGTGCTTGAGATGAAGGGCCCAGCGGAGCGGTGCTTTAGACGGCGGGGCCAAGCGGAGCGGTGCTTGACAGGAAGGGCCCAGCGGAGCGGTGCTTGAGATGAAGGGCCCAGCGGGGCAGTGCTTGAGATGAAGGGCCCCTGTTCAGCGGTGCTCCTCCCGGCGGGGCCCTGTTCAGCGGTGCCTTTCTGGACGGCGGGGCCTTGTTCAGCGGTGCCTTTCTGGATGGCGGGGCCCTGTTCAGCGGTGCCTTTCTGCACAGCGGGGCCCTCTTCAGCGGTGCCTTTCTGCACGGCGGGGCCCTGTTCAGCGGTGCCTTTCTGGATGGCGGGCCCTCTTCAGCGGTGCCTTTCTGGACGGCGGGGCCCTGTTCAGCGGTGCTTGTTCTGTAAGTCAAGGGAGTCAGACCTGGCCACGACTCCCTGCTCAGTCGCCCTCCGACCATGCAGTTGCTGGACCCTTCGGTGACGGTGTCCTGGGCCCTTGTGTATCCTCCCTCACACCCGGGATGGGGCTTGTGGGGCCCTCCTGGTCCGCGCTCCTGCTGGCTGACTTCTCCGCCCTGCTGCCCTTGCCCTCCTTCGATGTGGCTCTCTGGGCCTTGCCTCCCCTGGATGTTGTGGCAGGTGAAGTGGCAGAACTTTGGTCCTTGGGGGCAGCCGTGTCAGTCTTCTCGCGGCGGCCCCTTACTTTACGGGTCCTCTTTCCAGGGGGGGTGGCTGGCTGTCCCCTTGCTGCTGACCGATGTATCACTGCTGGCAAAGGGGGGACTCCAAAATCCATGCACTACGGTGACCCTTGAAGCCGGGCTGGTGGTGGCTGAGGCGCTCTTGGGACTCTTAGCAGATGGAGGGGGGGGTCAGGTGAGGGAAAGAGGTCAAGAGAGGAGAGGTAAACTTTTTTAGAACCAAGGTAAAGGGTAGGTGTAGTGGTTATGGGAGTGGAGGAAGAGGAGGTGGTTGTAGGAAAGTCAGGTGTGCTGTCCTTGGGTGAAGGTGCATGGGCTGGAGGCTGTGGTGAGGTGGTTGGCTGTTGGGTGGGTGGCTGCCTGCGTTTGTGTGTCTTGGAAGAGGGGGTGACAGACACAGTGGGAGAGGACACAGGGGACGTGTAAATGGCAGTGGGGGTGGTGACTGCACGTGTGCGGACTGTACTGGAGGGTGTGCTGGTGATGGAAGTACTGGCTGTTGGTGGTGTGCATGCAGGTGTGAGTAGAGACGTCACAGGGAGGGAGGAGGGAGACGAGGAGGTGGGGGACACAGAGGTGGTAGTGGCTGTTGGCATGTCTGCATCTGGGTGTTGCTTGGGTGAAAGTTTGTGTGATCTGTGGTGCTTATGTCTGGATGAGCTGGCCTTGGGTGTTGAGGTGTGTGCAGGCTGGTCTGATGGTGTGGGTGGGATAGGCAGAGGAACAGGAGACAGAGACAGGCTGGAGGCAGTTAGAAGAGGGAGGCTGGAAACAGGGACAATGGCTGCCTTCAGTGCTGAGGCCAGAGCATTGAACGATCGTTGATGGGCAGCCTGACCGGAATGAATGCCCTCCAGGTATGCATTGCTACGATGCACCTCCCTCTCTACCCCCTGGATGGCATTCAAAAGGGTAGACTGCCCAACAATGATGGCCTGTAGGAGGTCAATGACCTCCTCACTGATGGCAGCAGGGGTAACAGTGGCAGGGCCTGAGGTGATTGGGGCGAAGGAGATGCCCGCCTTCTTGGGCGAGCGGGCACGGAGCGAAGGCTGAGGGGCTGCTGGGAGGGAGGAGCTGGTGCGCTGGGTGGTGGCTGTACCTGTAGAGGCGGGGGGCACGGATGTTGCCGCCACCGCTAGGGAGCTCCCATCCGAGGACGTGTCAGTGTCGCTGGTGTCACCACGGCTCCCTGTTGTGAAGCTCCCCTCGCCCTCCGTATCACTGGTGGCCTCGGTGTCTGTGCCATGGCCCACCGGGGCCTTGTGAGTTGCAGCTCCCTCGTGCTCCACTGCCAATTCTCCTCCGCCTGATGATGCTAATGCACACATGCACAAGAAGATAAAGAAAAAGGGTGGGGGGAGAAATAAAAACAGGTTGAGTGCATGCATTGTCAACACCGTTGGCGGAGAGGACAGACAAAGGAGCCTCATGCACTAAGCCGCGCAATCGGGGTACACTACTCAGTACTTGTGACTAGGCCAACAGGTCTAGGGACAACAAACGCGCACATGGGTGATGCAGGACCATGGATAGCTGTACTTGTCACCCTACAGAGGTGGGGGCGGGGCACAGGGACATGGCTAAAGGAGAGGACTACACTACAGAAAGCGCCCTGGCCTAATGACACCCACAGCCCTCTTCCCCCACCCAGGCACCTCCACTGCGCGTAAAGATAGCTGAATGTGCTGGTACTCACCCACTTGTGTCTGCTGTGATGTCCTCACGCGCCCATCCAAATCGGGGTAGGCCACCGCCAGGATCCGGGACATCAGGGGGTCAGGGTACGACTGGCACCCCTCCTAGATTGGGAGGCCATCACCAGCAGTGACTCGGCGATCTTCCTGGTCCCGCGGCGGATGTCCTCCCACCTCTTGCGGCAGTGGGTGCCCTGTCTGTTGTGGACCCCCAGGTTCCGGACTTCCTTGGCGATGGCACGCCGAATGTCGACTTTCTGATGGGCGCTGACCTATTTGACATGTACAGGGCGGAATTGGAAATATCATCAATTTTCTGCATGATAGATGCGATTGGCCCCCCCTCCCCAACCTTGCCATGTGGCACATACTCTCATCTGTCGTGCCTTGCACTCGTCATTGTCTCCCCACCCCACCATCTAATATCCACCCAACTCAACACAGGCATAGCCCATTCAACGTGCACACAGTGTACTTACCTGTTGGTCTGGAGGACCGTAGAGTCGCACATACTGGGGCAGGACCCCATCCACAAGTTTCTCCAACTCTTCTGTAGTGAAGGCAGGGGCCCTTTCCCCAGTCGCAACAGCCATTGTCTCTTCCAGACCGAGTTCACAGCAGCACTTGCAGTATAGGTCCTCTGCTGTGGATGATCAGGTCTCGAGTGATTAACCAGATAGAAAATGGCGGTCACGCCCGCGGCGGTGCGTACCGCGACCGCCGGCACACCTAGTCATTGGCTCGTGAAACCCATAGGGTTCGATGTTAACCAATGCGGCTTGGCGCTGCGGTCTTCGACCGCCTACCGCCACGGTGTGTCACGCCAGCGCATTGACCGCACATCCCACTGTCACACTTCTCAGGTCAGGCAGCCGCCATTTCAAGGGCCCACATGGCTTAATTTCTACTGCGTCACACAGGCCTAGGCCTTGCATTGCCATCTCATACAAGCCATTCAATGCATTGAGAATCGTGTACTGTGCAAGCTGTAGTTACGTACCTGTGTGTTGCTTGACTCTGTACTCCATGTTGTCCTTCCTAGGCACCGTCCGCTGGGACTTGCGAGGAGAAGGATGAATCCTCCCGTGTACCGACCGCTGGTGGACCTGTCGACAATGGAGGAACGTCATATAATACTTCGATACCGACTTGACCGAGCCACTATACATGAACTGTGTGCCCAGCTGGAGCCAGCACTGATGTCCCCCATCCGCCAACCCACAGGAATTCCCCCTCTGGTGCAGGTTCTGTCAGTCCTCCATTTTTTGGCAAGTGGGTCTTTTCAGACAACAGTGGCCATGTCATCAGGGATGTCTCAGCCTATGTTTTCTAAGATTTTGTCCAGAGTGTTGTCTGCCCTGACGAAATACATGCGGAGCTACATTATTTTCCCTGAGGAGGGTGATTTGGCCACTGTGAAGGGTGACTTCTATGCCCTTGGACATATCCCCAACATCATTGGTGCCATTGATGGGACCCATGTGGCCTTAGTACCCCCAAAAGACGATGAGCAGGTGTACAGAAACAGGAAAAATTACCATTCAATGAATGTGCAGGTGGTCTGTTTGGCTGACCAGTACATCTCCCATGTAAATGCCAAGTTCCCTGGGTCAGTGCATGACGCGTATGTTATGCGAAATAGCAGCATCCCTTATGTGATGGAACAGCTACAGAGACAACGTGTGTGGCTAATAGGTGACTCTGGTTACCCCAACCTGCCGTGGCTACTGACCCCAGTGAGGAATCCCCGGACCAGGGCAGAGGAACGGTACAATGAGGCCCATGGGCGATCTAGGAGGATCATAGAAAGGACCTTCGGCCTCCTGAAGGCCAGGTTTAAGTGCCTGCATATGACAGGGGGATCCCTAATGTACTCACCAAAGAAGGTGTGCCAGATCATCGTGGCCTGCTGTATGCTTCACAATCTTGCATTGCGACGCCAGGTGCATTTCCTGCAGGAGGATGGTCCAGATGGTGGTGTTGTAGCAGCTGTGGAGCCTGTGGAGAGTGAAGAGGAGGAAGACGACGGGGACGACACGGACAACAGGGACACAGTCATACAACAGTATTTTCAGTAGCACACAGGTAAGAATCCCCCACGCCATTTTACATTTACTTCTGGCCTCCTGCATCTCTACTTTCTGTGTTTCCCCCAGTTCCTTTCAACTGAATTGTGACTTTCCCTTCCCTTTTCAGAGCTGTATGACCCACTGCGTGACTTCTGGTTTGTTCGCCCATGGAGTAAAGCACATTGACATTGGTATGTTGTCATCACAATGTAACTGAACATTTTTGAACCGTTATGTGTAATACATTTGTTAAGAATCCAAGCAGACTCCTGAGTGTTTTAAGTGCAATTAGTGATTTATTTAAAGTGCTACATATAGGTCCATGATAGTAAACGGTGATGGGTGGGGGTGGAGTGATGTCCATGGCAGAGTCCAGTTCTCGGTCGCACAGGTGCATTGTCCATATGCCTGTGGAAGGATGGAGCAGGGGCAGTTCAAGGTTGGACAGGGTGACAATGTGGGACAGTCTGTCTTCCTTTGTGATCTCAGGTTCCTCTTGCGGGGTGGTTGATCTTCAGCAGGAGGTGGGGTTCTGGTGGCCTGTCGTTGTGTGGGGGCCTCCTGTCCACTAGCGCCGGCGGAGGTGGTAGGCTTTTCCTGGTCCAGGCTGGTGACAGGGGCCCTTTGGGGTGCCACATGGTCCCGCAATGTGGTGACTATTAGGTTCAGGGCCAGGACGATGTTCCTGAGCTCCTCTCTGTACCCCATGTACCGTTCCTCCTGCTGTGCCTGGATCTCCTGGAACCTGGCCAGTACCGTCGCCATCGTCTCCTGGGAGCGGTGGTATGCTCCCATGATGGTGGTGAGGGCCTCTTGGAGAGTCGGTTCCCTGGGCCTGTCCTCCCCCCCCTGTCGCACTGCAGCCCTCCCAGTTGCCCTGTTTCCCCGGGCCTCTGTCCCCTGGACGGTGTGCCCACTACCACTGCCCCCAGGTCCCTGTTGTTGTTGGGGTGTTGGGTCAGCCTGGGTGCCCTGTAGTGGCGGACACACTGCTGATTGACCTGTCCTGGAGACAGAGGCATGGGCCCGCTGGGTGGGAGCTGTGCTGATATTCCCTGAGGGGGTTAGGTCTGCTGTGGCCTGTGTCTGTGTGTGGGGAACCGACTGTCCAGAGGTCCCCGATGGTCCGGGCTGGTCATCAGGTTCTAGGTCGACAGAGCTGCTGTCCTCACTGGGGGCCTGTTCTGGGGGTGGGATGGACATATCTGGACCCTCCTGGCCGGTGTGTTGGCGTTCGGGCCCTGCAGGGGTGAAAGAGTATGGTTATTGCTTCTGTGTGTTCCATGGCGTGCGATTTGTGGGTGCCCTTGTCCCCCAGTGCTGGCATTCCCTTGTGGCTGGAGTTGTGAGGGTGGTTTGTGGGGGGGGATGGGTATGTGCAGTGGTCATGCATAGGTGATGGGTGTCCATGGTTTGTGTTGGCATTCAGGGTTTGGTTTTGGGTTGGGTGGGTTGTGCTGGTGAGACATTGGCAGGGAGGATGTGTGCTGGGGGGTTGGGGGTGAGGGTGGGGGTGTGGTTTGGCATGCTGGTGGTTGGGGGGGGAGTAGTCGAGACTAGATTTACCAGAGTCCATTCCTCCGCCTACTCCAGCGAGGCCCGCAGGATGCAGGATGTTCAAGACCTCTTGCTCCCATGCTGTGAATTCGGGAGGAGTGGGTGGTGGTCCGCCGCCAGTCTTCTGAACAGCGATTTTGTGTCTTGAGACCATCGACCGTACCTTCCCCCGTAGGTCATTCCAGCGCTTTCGGATGTCTTCCCGGTTTCTGGGATGCTGTCCCACAGCGTTGACCCTGTCGACGATCCTTTGCCATAGCTCCGCCTTCCTGGCTATTGTGGTGTGTTACACCTGTGTGCCGAAGAGCTGGGGCTCTACCCTTATTATTTCCTCCACCATGACCCTGAGTTCTTGGTCCGAAAACCTGGGGTGTCTTTGGGGTGCCATGGGGTGGTGTGGATGAGGTGTGCGGTGGTGTTTGTGGTGATGTGAGTGGTGGTGTGTGGTGATGTGTGCGTAGATGTGGTGTGGTTGATGATGCTGGGTTCCTGTGTGTGTTGGGGTTTTCGATTGCTGTGCTCTCTCTCTCTCTATCTCTATCGCCTTCTCTCCGATTTCCTACTAGTGGGGGTTTGTGGGTGATGTGGGTGTGTGTTTTATAGTTGCTTGGATGTGTGGGAGTGGTGTTTGTATGTGTATCAGGTGTGTGTATTTCAAATTGTCCAATGTGGCTGTGTTTTGGAGCTGGGTGTGTATTTTGACCGCAGCGGTGTGTACCTCCAATGGAATACCGCGGTTGAATGACCGCCGCGTGGATTCGTGGGTCATAATGGCATTGGCGTGTTTGTGTTGGCGTGGCGGTGGAGGTTTGGTCATCTCCAGTTTATCGCTGCCCGCTGATGAGGCGGCCTTCCGTGGATGTCGGGTTTTTGGCGGCTTGGCAGTTGTGGATCAGAATGACCGTGGCGATTTACCGCGGCCGCGGCGGTAGAATGGCGGTCTTCTGACCGGCGGTAAGAGCCTTTTACCGCTGAGGTCAGAATGACCCCCTATATCTAGCTTTATAGCTAGTTTCAGAGTTACTACTTCAAAATGAAGAGTGGATTTTGCGCTAGAGGCCAATGGATCGACCCAACATGGGTTTGAAGGGATGTCAATAATGGATGATATAGTCATCAACAATAACCAAAGTATTCAGAGATCTAGATGTCAAACACTAACCACACTGGTTGATTAAGATTTGTGAACCTATTTCCCTATATTAACAATGCTAATATCATGAAAATAACTCTCAAACATAAACGATAGGTATATAGAATCAATAAACACAAATTTAGGAAAATTAGACTAGCTCGTGTTATTAAGAAAAAAAATACATTATTATTATGCAGCAATTAAACTATAAGTCGCAGCTGGTACCTGTAAAGCAGAGACACATATATCAATGCATTTTCTTACCTTACCCATAGAACAACAACAAGCATCCTACTTCAACAAGGGGATACCATCAGGTAGGTCTTCAGTGAATCAGGCCTATTGAGAGCTAAACCCAAATCGCTGATGTGACTCAAACCACCATTTAGGAGAGTAAGAACAAGAATGACCCTCGAAAATCATACTCAGATCGGTATATTTAGGCCCTCATTTAAACTTTGGCGAGCAGCAAGCGCCGCCCGCCAAGTTGAAACAGCTGCGCGGGCGCCAATGCAGCCACACTCTCGCGGTGTCTATTTGGAGATCCCCACTGGGCCGCAACACGGAAACCTAGTTTCCGCCCGGCGGACCAACGGGGATCTCGGTTTCAACACAGGAGCCGGCTCCAAATAGACCTGGCGGTTTTGCGGCGGTGCAATGGGTGCAGTTGCACCCGTCGTGCTTTTCACTGTCTGCTATGCAGACAGTGAAAAGCTCCATGGGTCCGTGGGAGGGGGCCCCTGCACTGCCCATGCCCCACGACTCCCCTTTCCACCAGCCTTTTCATGGCGGTTCATACTGACATGAAAAGGCTGGCGGAAGGGGGACTCGTAATCCCCTGGGCAGCGCTGCAAGCAGCGCTGCCCTGGGGGATTACAAACGCTGTGACCAATGTGGCTGGAAACCGCTGGTCGCAGCAGTGCAACCGCAGCGCTTCCGCCACGGTCGTAAGCCCATGTGAAACACCACCAGCCTGTTGGCGATGCTTCCGTCAAAATAGCCATTTCGGTCTTTGACCGCCAGGGTTGTATTGAGGGCCTAAATTTCAAAAAGTCTATGATTGCTCAGTATATGGGGTGGTTTACCATTCAGCCAATAGTCATTTTATTAGATAACCTAAAATACAGTGACGTCGACATTAACCAAGGCATAATCATAACAGTAACTTTTCTTCTTTCGTCTCATCTGTGACTCCATTGTTCCATCTTGTCTAAACTTCTTTCATCAGGAAGAAACATCTCAACTTGCAACATCCACTTCCATCCTCAATGAAGAAACCATGTATTAGTGACAATGTCAAACAATAGAACATTCAAACTTGTGTAATGACTTAATAAATCTGACCTTGTAATACATAATGCAGCAACCCACTAGGGGTCGCTAATTACACATTTATAAGCTGCTAATCACACTTTTTTCTGCAAGCATTGAGCAGCGGAAAATAACTACGATTTTAACTGACTTTTGCTTAGAAAGAGAACAAAAAATGAGTTATGGCGACTATTTACAAAAGTCACTCGTTTTCACATGTTAATTCACCAATGATTAGTGCATTAGAAATCATTAAGAAAACATTCGAAAATGCGCACCCCTGCAAGTTCACTTTCCAAGCTGTATAATACCATGTGTAGTTCAAAGACATCCTTCAATGGTTGAATATTTAATTTTAACTTGCATTATCTCATCAGTGATTGAAGCAATTTTGCCATTTGAAATGTCAGCTTTCATGTCATACTTGAGGTCGTGGGACCTGCAATGTAGGACATGAACTAGGTTAAAGAGGATATGTTTGTTTGGCACAGGGATATGATGCAAGTGAGCAGCAATCTGTACAAAAGTCAGGTGACAGCTCTTTCTTGGGGGAATTCATGGATGATGTAATGGAATTCTTTTTCCTGACAACTTCCAAACAAATGTTTGCATGTTGCCACAGCAAATACTGCAACAAAGATTACACCAAACTTGGCAAGAATCGAGACTGTTACTTCGAATAGTGCATTTGAGTGGTTTCCTGTAATCCGTTCAGTAATGTTGAGTAATTTGTCTTACAAAAAGTTGTTGATCGGCTTTACAGGGGTATTTAGACCGGGGCATATACATCCCGTCTATTTATTTGCAGACAGTCGATGAAACCAGATTCACAGATGACTCAAGGGTCCAACGTTTAAAAAATAAACAAATTACAACCCCTTTGCCCAAAGATTTGAAGATCAGCCCAATCCTATGTGCTGGAACCAACTGAAATGTTTTTTGTGGCAGCCATTACAGGATGCCAGAATGCAAAGTATCATTCCTAAAAAAAATTGACAGATTATTTTGGGGTTTTAAAGAGCAGATACTGCCTTTAGACAAAAATATGTTTTTCTTTCTTTAAGGGTATACATGTGTAAAGTTGTTCCACTCATATGTGAATACATGGAAAGAACTCTGAGCATTTTGAAAAATGCAAAATACATCTTTTTTTCTGAAGCAAAACATATCAAATCATAATGCAACTCTCCTTACAAAGATTGTGCGAAGAGCGGTGTGCAACCAGACAATGGTGCACTGTGACTTGAACCTGCTTGGGTGGACAGAGAACATGTGCAGTATCTTCAGGTGCATGAAGACTTGCACAGAGCCTGATTTCAGGTACAGTTCAGAGACCACAGGCAAAAGGCAGGCACCACTGTTTTAATAGTATAGGGACAGGTGCAGGATCAGGCCGTAGATCAGACACATTGGCCAGTCACCACTACAATAGTTTTTTGCCATTTGGGTTTGATGCAGGGAAGTTGAGTGTAGGGCCTGACCAATGGCCATGCTTATCAGGGGATGACTGTCAGCCAGATGGAAGTCACCCTTCCTTGTGCACTGATACAATGCAGGTTGAGCACACAGGAGGTAGGGGCAAGTCCAGGTACAAGGTCAGCCACTGCAGCAAAGAACTGTAGCGTGCAATTGGTTTTTGAGTACTGCAAGGACTGGTCAAAAAAGAGGTAGCCAGCTTAGCTTGGGCTCAAACATTGTCTAGACTCTTCTTTCAACCCTCCCTTTGCAGTGCTAAAGGAAATATGCAGATGAGGATGGGTGCTTAGGAAGGTCCAATTCCCGAAGCACACAGCTGAACAGTGGGATTAGATTGTATAGGAGGTAGATGTAATATTTCATAACAAACATTATAAAGGAGAATGTGTATGTTATATCACATATGTTTAAAAAAACAACTTGTTTATAAACGGGCTTCAAATGACATCTCTCATGATGTGACAGAAGTCTTTATTAACTACATCAATGGTATCCATGATGAGATTACATATCACAGTAACATTTACATGGATCCTTTAATGAATGTTTAAATTAGTATAAGCATAGTGTTCTTTAACCCCTTGAATGCGGGTGTTGGCCACTACCCGACGCCCGCACTACCTCCCTGGTGCGGGTCACAACCAGTGGCCGACACCAGGGAGGGGTTTAATAAATGGATTTTTTATTTTTTTTGGTCCCCGGAGAAACGGTAGCCACTTTATTTAAATATCCTTGCTGTATAATTCTATTGAATACTGACAACAGTAAATCACTGCAGATCGTTTTGGAGGCTGTCATTATGATGATGAAACTCATACTTTACTGTAAACAAATTACTACTCATATTTCACATTGATCTATGAAATAAACAGAGGTTAAGTTGATGCTATAGATCGCAATGTGATTTTAACACATATTTAAAACAAAAACGGAAATTCACAGGAAAATCAAAGGGTAAAGTGGCATTATAGTTAGGTGTTGATATGAGATAACAATGAAAACGAAAAACAACTGAAATTTCTCTGAAATTACATCTCAAGTGACATAATTTATGAATCTTCCATGATATTTCTATTTACACAGAAAATGTAACCCCTTACATAAAAAGAGGAAAATACATCAGTTCCCCCTGTTAATATTGGAGTAGAGCACAAACCAGAGATTAACAATGGGCAAACTGAAGACAAGGTAGAAGAAATAATACTTGGGACGGTGCACGACAGACAACATTACAAAAGAACTCTAAATGGGAACAAGAGGGAAGCTGACCCAATAGGACTCGAAAATGGCAATTCATCCACAGACAGAGTTTTGAATAGGGCTGAACTGCAGCCAGTAAATCTCAATTTGTCATATTACTCTCAGTTTTCTTTTTGACTATGTATAAACTGATTGTGATGTCAATAAATGTGTTTGTAAACCAAAATTAATTTTGTTTGCACTCTCTAAATTAAAGAAGTGTGAAGCCTTTAATCACTCATCTTGTGACTATGATTTGTGTATTGAAGATTTCAAGGCCCGTATTTATACTCCGTTTGCGCCGAATTAGCGTCGTTTTTTTCGACGCAAATTTGGCGCAAAACGAGCGCCATATTTATACTTTGGCGTTAGACGCGTCTAGCGCCAAAGTATGGGCAAAGAGCGTCATTTCTTTGCGTGAACGCCTTCCTTGCGTTAATGAGATGCAAGGAAGGCGTTCCCGTCTAAAAAAATGACGGCGACGCAAATGCGTCGTATTTATACTCCCGGGCAAAAATCACGCCCGGGAGTGGGCGGGTCAAAAAACCCCGCATTTGCGCCACTTTTTAACGCCTGGGTCAGGGTAGGCGTTAAGGGGCCTGTGGGCTCAAAATGAGCCCACAGGTGCCCTCCCCTGCCCCCAGGGACCCCCCCTGCCACCCTTGCCCACCCCAGGAGGACACCCAAGGATGGAGGGACCCATCCCAGGGACATTCAGGTAAGTTCAGGTAGGTATAATTTTTTTTTTTTTTAAAAATTTTTTGGTGGCATAGGGGGGCCTTATTTGTGCCCCCCTACATGCCACTATGCCCAATGACCATGCCCAGGGGACATAAGTCCCCTGGGCATGGCCATTGGGCAAGGGGGCATGACTCCTGTCTTTACTAAGACAGGAGTCATTTAAATGGCGTCTGGGCGTCGAAAAAAATGGCGCAAATCGGGTTGAGGCGATTTTTTTGCCTCAACCTGACTTGCCCCATTTTAAGACGCCCTAACGCCATTTTCCCCCTACGCCGGCGCTGCCTGGTCTACGTGGTTTTTTCCACGCACACCAGGCAGCGCCGGTCTGCTAGCGCCGGCTAACGCCATTCCATAAATACGGCACCCGCATGGCGCTTCAGAATGGCCTTAGACGGCGCTAAATTTTTTGACGCTAAACTGCGTTAGCGCAGTTTAGCGTCAAAAAGTATAAATATGGGCCCAAATGTTTTAGTGTCCTTCTCTCTCTAGAAAATTAATCTGAACAATGTATACAGGAAAATATAAAGTGAGGCTGTTCTGAGGAAAGGGTCATTAGTGATTTGGCCCTTATACTAATTAGAGTGCACTCTGCTAAGCACATACCTCAGCTCCATATTGGTTTTCATATGGTCCTCGGAAGTTTGGAACAACCATTCCAGCAATGCACCTGGAAAAGTCTTTAAACTTCCACTGGACACACGCTTGAATGGGTACTTCTTGAGGAAGCTGGTGCAAGGAAGCTGTGTTGACTTGTTGCTTTCAGGGAGTCCATTTCTTAATCCTTTCAAAAGCATGGTAAAGTCCTCTGCTCTGTAGTTCTCAGTGTGTGGCAGGAACTGTCCTTTTGAGTGCAATCCTTTAGGATGAAGGCAAGGGTTCCAGCTGGGCAGTCCTTCTTCCCAGTAGATCTGAGTTGCTAGGCAGCTCTCACATATTAATTTAATGATCAGGGGTGACAAACAGGGGTGCACCCCTGTCCAATGAGGTAAAGGTGCCATACAAAAGCATAACAGCTTCCTACAACATGTGTGCATATTCTTGCCCACAAAGCACTGTACTTTAAAATTCAAGATGCGGGATTCCTCTGCAGGAGAATAAGACATGGCTAAACCAGCCAACTGGTGTAGCTCATTTCCATTAACATTGTCCCTCCAGACCTTCTGCAAATCTGAGTTCTGAGCTTGCTGCCTGGCTGGGGGTTTCAGGAAGAGAGTGTTGGCCTGGATGTTGTTCCTATCTGTCCTTCTCTCCTTGAGGCCCAGTTTGAATTACCAATCTCCCTTTCTGTCCTGTTCTCTGCAGCTACAGAGCTCCCCCACCAGCTAATTGCTGCTCTATGCAGGTCACTTATCATCTCATCAAGGATGAGGAGAATAGTAGGATGGATTTTGGCTCACAGAAAAGAAAGTTCCATAACTTCTATTCTGTATTCATTATGATAAACTCAATTATGGCACGTTGTTGAGTTCATCATTATAAATCCTTCAAGTCTTTTAACTCCTTCCTAGCAATATTATATTTTACTTAAATAAAATATTCCAATGTTAGCCTTTGGAGTTAAGGCCCATATTTATACTCTTCTAGTGCCGCATTTGCTCTGCTTTTTGACGCAAAGCGGCACAAACTTACAAAATACAATTGTATTTTGTACCTTTGCGCCTCTTTTGCATCAGAATATGACACAAATGCGGCACTAGAAAAAGTAGAAATATGGGCCCAAGTATCTACAATGATGAAAAATGAAATGTGTAGTTTTTCTATTACCAGGGCATATAAAACATCTTTTATAATGTCCCTGTTTATAGTCACATGGCACCCCAATCTAGGGACCCTACGGGAGCCTTTCAAGGTGACTTATATGTAAAAATAAGGCAGAATACCACTTTGCAAGTACCTCTAATTCCAAAGTTGAATTTGCATATATTTTACTTTTAAAGGTGTAGAGAATCCTATCTTGTTTTAATGAGAAGCAGGAGCTCAGCCTTCTGGCTTGCAGACTTGTGCCCCCATCACTTAGGCCCTCATTATGACACTGGCAGTCAGCGATAATATGGTGGAAAGTACTGCCAATAATAACCATATTATGACATTGGCGGTTTGACTGAAGCCAAACCGCCAATGTACCACACCAATGGTCACGTCGGTAACAGCCCAGCGGTCGTCACTGTACTGCCTGCGGGATAATGACCCCGTCTACCGCCATGGTTTCCTTGGCTTCCTTACTGCCATGAAAACCATGGCGGCAGACACTATCAGTGACAGGGGATCCTTTCCCTGTCACTGATAGAGGTCTTCCCCACTCCCACCCCCTCTCCAGGTACCCCCCACCGCCCCTTCCTCACCAAACCCCCCTACATTCACACACCCTTCACACACAGACACACATGCACACACCCATTCCTACATGCATCCACGCATGCATACATTCATTCACACACACATCCGCACACACTTTCAGGCATACACGCAGACACGCATTCACAGAACACAACATACAGGCACTCACACCTCCATACATGCACACACATTCAACACGAAACACACACCCACATACACGCACGCACAAACATTCACACACGAACACAACAGCCCCTCCACCCCCTCCCCAGTCAGAGCACCCACTTACCTGTGTTCAGGGGTGCTCCAGCAGGAGACTGGACGGGTGCTGCTGCCAGCAGCAGCGTCCGCCAGCAGAACACCGCCAGGCCGTATTATGGGTCATTATACAGCTGGCAGCAGTCTACTGGCCTGGCATTGCTGGTGGCAGCAGCGCCACCACACCACCATCCTCCGGCATGGCCACAGCCGGATTTCTGCCATTCTTTTGGTGGAAATTCGGCTGTGGTCATAATATGACGGACGGCTGGTAGCTGCGGTGACGGTCTTTTGTTGGCCGTCACCGCGGTGGTAGGCGCTTTTTACCACCAATATCATAATGAGGGCCTTAGTTTGCTCTGTTTTAGCACAATTATTTAAGTATATCTTTCCAAGATGGCTGCATTGTTTCTAGTTAGGAAGATGTTTTAGTTTCATGTTATCAGTGCCTACGGTGCTAAGGCGTCACTATCAACGCTAAAGATAAACAATCTGTAGGTATTCATATTAGGTACTTTCCTCCTTTGTGCTTTCAATGGAATGGTTTGTGGAATTGCCTCCCAAAGCATGTCTTATTATCTATTGTTTGGGAACATACCCAAGTCAGGGGTCTGACCAGATCTGTATAAATACACCTTACACAGACAGATATTTAGAGAGATTCCTACCAGATGCCATCAACGCTATCAATGCTGATCGTTGCCTTGATGCTGACCCAGTGTTCATGTCCCCACAGAGTCTGACATTGAGACCTCATTCTAAGGTAAAAAGGGTTGGGAGGCTCTTCCATTAGAAAATAGGTTCATCAGGTCAGGGTATTAGGACATATTTCATATCTCATGTCATTTTGTATTATTGCAAGATGGTGGGGGTCTTTGTATTAATGACTCTCATGTTTATAATTCTGTTCCTTGCACTGCTCATTATCCTAATCATTGTAGCCAATGGAATTTATCATAGATTGCAGTCTTGTTAATAAAAACCTCTTAAGACTTTACTGCATCTCTTTCATTGCCTGTGTGTTTGACTGATACATGTAGTTCATGTGAGATAGGGGTGATCTCTGTTTAACCACGACACTCCCTGAGATGTCTCACTCTTGAGTCCATGTGTAAATGCTGCCACAAATCATCTTTTAGTATTCGCGTTTTTGGTGAGGTACTGCTTGTGAGCCAGGAGGGTTGGGATGACAATTGCAACCTGTTGTAGGATTGGCCTAGTCACCTACAAATATAAGTTCTGTCCTCCTCAAACCAGCAGTCTTGCTTAGAGCAAGAGTCAAACTATGACAAAGTTAGCCTGCAAATAGGGTTGGCTTTACAAATGACAGCAGGCAACACAGCAGTGCACATTCCAGTGCATGAATTCTACTGAGCCTCTACACCTCGCTGTCCTATTATTTAGTAGGGACCTATAGGTTCTTATTATATTCTAGGGATGTACAGGGGTCTGCCATTGCCAATTGTAATTATACCTAATTACCATATACCTTTTTAATCAGAGCACAGACACTGGGCCTGGTTAGCAGTGCCCAGGACACAGTCAGAGTGAGTTACCATCAGTGAAAAAATGGGGGTTAACAGGCCTAAAAGTATGACTTTCTCACATGGCCCCTCAAATGAAAGGTGATGGGTAACAAGCTACACCCTGGTAGTCTTCATCAGCTAAGAGGGAAAACCTGGAAAGTCCACCTGTATTGGCATGGGCAACCCCAGGTTCCTGTTCCACTGTGAAGTCCAACCCCTGTAGAGACCTTAACTACCTCAATAGCATTGGATTCGCCCCCCTCATCTGCATGAGCCATGAGAGATATGTGGTCAGTTTGAGTACTCAAGTGAGTACTCAACAGTATGGTCTCAGCTTTTTCAAGGACGAAGCAACAGCAAATGCTTCCCTTTCAATGGCTTTCCACCTCTGGGGAGAAATCACCTACTAATGAAGGCAACTGGCTGATCAAGGCCCTCCTCATTTACCTGTACCAAAACTGCCCCAATCCCTTGTTCTGAAGCATGTGTCTGAATCACAAATTCCTTTGCATAGTCAGGGGCCACTAGAATTGATGCTGAACACATAGCCTCATTCAGAGTGCTGAAGGCCTTCTGACACTCTGGGGGCCACATGACATTCTTTGGCTGCTTTATTGAAGTGAGTTCTGTCAGGGGAACCACAATGGTTTTATAGTTCTGAACAAATCTTTTTTAATAACCAGTCTGACTGAGGAAGGCCTTGACCTGGATTTGGGTTTCCGAAGCCATCTAAAGTGAATATGATATGGATTTTGGCCTGGAGAGGTTGCACATGCCCTCCACCTACAAGGTGACCCAGGTACATTAATCAACCTTGCCCTATTTGGCACTTACTGACCTTAATAGTCAGGCCTGCCTGTTGCAGGGCCTGAAGCACTTCCTTCAGTAAGTTCAAGTGATACTTTCAGGAGGAACCGCATACAGCTATATCATCCAGATAAGCTGAACTGAACTGCTCCAGTCCAGGCAGGACCTTGTTTATTAACCTTTGGAAAATGGCAGGAACATTCTTTAAGTAAAAGGGCATTACTTTAAATTGATAATGTCCCTCTGGTGAGGAGAATGCTGACCTCTCCTTTGCTCCTTCAATGAAGGGCAATCTTCCAGTAGCCTGAGCTCAAATCAAATGCACTCAGGTACTTATCAGTCCCTAACTTATCAATGAGCTCATCAGCTCAAGGTACAGGGTGAGCATCAGCCATTGTGACTCTATTCAGTTCTCCATAGTCCATACAGAACCTCAACTCTTTTTCTCTGTGTGGATTAGATTAGGGTACCAGCACCACTGGACTGGCCCTTAGACTGTCAGAGGGCTCAATTACCCCAATTCCAGTATATGAGTTACTTCCGCCTTGATTCTGGGTTTGATCTGGTCAGACAACCTGTAGACTTGTTCTCAACCAGTAGGCTATCACCAGTTTCAATGTTGTGTATATACCAGCTGGTGATACAGGGGGGTCAGAGAGAAAAGACCAGCAAGATGCTCCTACACCTGCTTGTTGTCTCTGTGCTGTTGGTCTGTCAATTTGGGAGATAGTACAACACCCTCCACTGACCCATCTCATGCATTGTGGAGAGGAGCTGGGCCAGTGGCTCAGTTTCCTCTTCTCCTCCCTCATCTGTGACCATGAGCATGGTCATGTCTGCCCTGTCTTGGTTGGCTTTCAAACTGCTGACATGCAGGACCCTGTAAGGGTTCCTGGGGATGTTAAAGCCTACCAGATAGGTCATTTTCCCCTTATTTTTTAGGATTGGATAGAGCCCAGTCCACTTGTCCTGGGAGGGACCTGAGTCACAGGCTCCAAAACCCATACCAATTGTCGCTGTTTGTACTCTGGCATAGTGACCTTCAGCTCATACCGGAACTTAATGAGCTCTTGGCTGGCCTCCAGGTTCCTGTTTGCTTAGTCTATGTACTCTGCCATTTGACATCTCTGGCCTACTACATAGTCCAGCACATTGTCCTTGGATTCCTTTAGATACGTTTCCCAAGACTCTTTTTCACCAGGCTCAATGGGCCACTTACAGGGTGCCCGAACATCAATTCAAAGGGGTTAAAGCAAACCCTTTTTTGTGGGACCACCCTGTAGGTAAACAGTAGGCATGGGAGTTAAACATCCCATCCCCTCCTGACTTTGTTAGACAAACCATTGATCATGCCCTCCAAGGTCTTATTGAACCTTTCCACCAGACCATTAGTCTGGGCATGATATGGGTGGTGCACCTGCCAGTGATACACATTTTCCCACATTGCCTTCAGATACCTGAACATAAAATGTGTACCCCTATCAGAAACATCCTACTTTGGAAAAGCCACTCTTGAGAACACACCAAGTAAGGCCAGGCCAACCAAGGAGCAGTGACTGTTCTGAGGGGAGTTGCCTCAGGATACCTTGTGATATGGTCTACTACCACCAAGAAATACCTTTTCCTTGATGCAGTTAGTGGGCCTAGGAGACCAACAATGTCCACCCCCACTCTCTCAAAAAGAGACCCAACCACTGACAGTGATATTAAGGGAGCCTTTGGTATCCCCCATTTTGCCACTGGCCTAACAGGTTGCACAGGAGCTACAGAGCTCCATCACCTTGGCAGAAATGTTTGGACAGAAGGAATGGTTAACCATCCATTTCCAACCTCCTGGTGGCTCCCTCTTTGAGGTCTCTGGACTCAGTGTATAGTACAGAACTCAATCCTCTCTGTAGAGTCTGTGGAATTCCCTGGCATCAACCTTCTCTTGCCTGTAGGCAGTCTGCCTCAGGCCTCCAAGAATGGGACACTCTCTTTGCTCCCGACAAAACTTCTCTTTGGTGGGTCCTCCAGGTCCTGTCAAATCTGTCAAGTCAGAGAGATCTTGCAGGGGTAGAATCCCACCCTCAGAGGTCAGATGCTCCACCTCATGGTTAGGTTTCACCTGCACCTCTGGAGTTCTCTTGTTTGCCTCACCAGGCCCAGTGCCCTTTCTCTTGCCAATGGATGCTTGACCCCTTATTTGAGATGATTTCAAGTGTCCACCCTTCCCTGCTGAGACACAGCTACCTGCTTAGGACCTGTCACACCTCCCCATTCCACACTCATCATTGCCATGGGATAAGTTTGGCTCTGCTGTCTGCATAGGTTGCCTGGTGACACACACCAAGTATGAGCTGTTCTGGAGAAACCCGTTTCTCTGTGACGAAGGTCATACTAGCTCCTGTGTCTCTCAGAGCCTCAACCTTAGTTCAATTTATTTTAGGCCTGTGCCATTACCTCTCCATACTGGGAGGCAAGGCTTACAGGGTTTCAATTTCCACCCTAACCACCCTTCCCGATCTCTGGCACAATCTCTACCCTCACCCCTATACTGGCAATCCTCAGAAACTGCCTACCAGTGGGGGTCTTATTTTTGCAAACTTCATCTTCTCTTGTATGTCCTGGCTGATAACAGTCAAAACACTAACCTGCATTAATCATTACACAGACTTTTCCTGATGTTGTAGAGTCAAAGGACTTCCACTGACACCCGTTCCTCTTGAAAGTGGCTTGGCTCGGGGTCCCTCCCCCCTGCACAGGTTTTTGTGGATCTTGCAAGGACTATTTCTGTTTTTGACCTTCTTTCCCCTGGGCTTTCCACCTCGGGGGACCTGTCCTCCCTTCTTCTGATCACCCCACTGGTGCTGATGGGAAACCCGGGTTCTTAACCACTCATCCTCTAGCTCCCTCAGCGCTCCAGGGCTAGTCAGCTTATAATCCAATAGTTACTAGCATAACCTTTCTTGTACACAATGACTCAGGATGTGCTACTTCAACAACAAAGTGCTCACTTGGTTACCATTAATCCAGCCCTCTAGAGCTTTCACTGACATGTTCACAATATCCATCCAGAGCTGTGTGTTAACGTTCTGGGTATCCCTGAGCTTCACCCTGTACTGCTCTGTGATCAGACCCAGTTTCTTGACTAAATATTGCCTCATGTTGGAGTAAGATTTTCCCTCATCCCTCTGTGTGGTCAGGAGCCTAACCCACCCAGCTACTTGGATCAGTTCCCACAGGAGTGAACCCCAATACTTAGAGTGGACCTCTCTCATCTCAAGGGGCTTTTCAAATGTAGTCAGCCATTTGTCAATATCATCCCCCTCAGTGTACATGGGAACTATTCCCTTGGGAAGCCTCGGATTAAACCCTCTACCCCTGGGCATCTCAGCATCTTCTTTATTGTTGCTGCTGCCATTGCTTTTTCCTTTAGCTGCCTCCCACTTCTCTCTAGCTAGTGCTAGCTTCTTCTCTTCCAGGGTGATTGAAGCCAGCTGAGTATCAAGGTCTTGTCTTCTGAGGCACCTATCTGAGTCCTCTGTGAAGCAGCCTCTCCTCCACCTATCAGCTGGAAGTGTTAACCTAGCACCAGAAGAAATTGATGAGCACTCCTGGAGGTGGTTGGAGGGGTTCCCGTCCCCTTCCTTCTCTGGAGCTGTCTCTGCCCAGGCCTTAAGGAACCTAATCGACTCTGTCTTCCTGGTTGTGTTGATATTCGGTAGACCCCTAGACCTACTCAGAACCCTAAGCTCAGCCACTGTGAGTTTGAACAATTTATCCAGATCCAGCTCCATGGTATCTCTAGTTATGGGTCATACAAACTTCACAAATAAGAAATAGAACAAAATTAGAAGAAAAATAAAGGATAGATTAAAAATCAGTTTTAGTCCAAATTTAAAAAAATTCAAAATCAAACGTTTTGTTCTAAGTCAATTTAATGGATTAAGTCAGATCTTAACTCACTTTGCTGTATGGTGTAATTTAAACACAAGTATATATCCACACCGCTGAACACCAAATGTTAGTACTTGGATTATTAGTAGGGGTAAGTAAGCACCTACCAATAGCAATAAGGACACCAACGCAATATGGGGTCCAGTCAAAGTCTCAATACATTAGCCCCTTGCTCAACCCTTTGTAGCTGGCTGCGAGCAGGCAGGCTTACCTCAGGAAACATGTATGTAATGCATTTAAAAACACAAATATATTAAAGAATTAAGACTCAACACACAAAAAAAATCCCACACCAATTTATAAAAATAGGTAATATTTTTATCTTTGAAATGACACTAAAACGATAAAAATCCAATATAGGGAATCAGAAACATTTTGAAAGATTAAATAATTTCTAGTGCTTAAAAACTGCTAGTGCCAACTTGGGACACCTGATCACGCTTAACTGGGACAAAGTCAAATTTTGAGGCTGACTGCAATGGAGCCTTGGCTGGATACAATAAGCGAGAGGTCCAAGTCAAATATTTACCTTTGGACTTAAAAACTTTTCTGGAGAATTTTCCCTCAATGCCATGCAGTCCCCTGCAGCAGGCTAATTTTGATGTAAGGTCATTGGATTGCTTCTCCACAAGGCCCCAGTCAAATCCTGGAAGTCTGGAGCTCCAGAGCGTTCACCAGACTGATTGGAAATCCCGGCTGGCTGGGTCGTAGATATAGGTAGTTAGCTTGACTCGTGATATTACGTTAGTCCACTTATGGAGCTTTTTCAAAAAGTTGCAAAAAAATTCTCCAAACTTCTGGAACTTCTTCCTGAAGTTCCCCTTGAGGGTTCAAAGTATCCAAAACACAGATCCGATGGACTAGAAGCTCTGAGACGGTCTATGGAAGTATGGAACTACAATTTCCACAGTGAACCTAGACAAATCCTCAAATGTCCAACTGTGAGCTTGCTGCTTTCAAGGAGTCCACTTCTTAATCCTTTTAGAATCAAGGCAACATTCTCAGGGCTGTAGTTCTCATTGTGCAGCAGACCAGTCCCATATAGTGCAATCCTTTGAGGTGCAGACCAGGACAGTAGATCTGAGTTGCTATGCAGCTCTCCAATATTTATTTAATAATCACGGGTGACAAGCAGGGGGGCACCCCTGTCCAATGAGGTACAGGGTGCCAAAAAAAGCATGATAGCTCCCTCTAAAGTGTGTGCATATTATTGTACCACAAAGCACTGCACTTTCAAATTCAAGATGGGGGTGTTCTTCTCCAGGAGTGTAAGACCTCGCTAAACCAACCTACTGGTGTGGCTCATTTTCAATAACACTCCTCATCTGTCTGCAAATTCCATTCCTGGGCCTGCCATCTGGCTGGGGGGTTCAGGAAGAGGGGGTAGGCCTGGCTAGTACGTCTTTCTGTTCTCTTTGAAGCCCAGTTTGCTTAATCCAGCCCCCTGTCTGACCTGTTCTCTGAAGCTGCAGAGCTCCCCCCACCAGATAAACTCTGCTCTATGCAGGCCACTTATCATCTCATCAAAGAGGTTTGGCTAAGCTGGTTAAGGCTGACCAATCAGGAGAGGCTGTAGAAGGCTGGATTTTGGCTCACAGAAATGAAAGTCCTATAGCTTCCATTCTGTATTAGTTATGGTGAATTCAACAGTATCAGGTTGTTGGAGTTATCATTATCATTCAAGTCCTTGACCAATGTTTATAGCTCTTTCCTACCAATATTTATACTTCAATAAAATATCCCAATGTTAGCCTATGGAGCTAAGTAGCTACAATGGGGGAAACAAGATAGGTAGTTATTCCCTCACTAGATCGTATACAATGACATTTATAATGTCTCTGCACATTGTTACATGGCACCTCAACCCTGAGGCATCTAGGGGAGACCTTAGAGGTGACATATATGTAAAAATAAGGTAGATTACCATTTTGGAAGTACCTTTAATTCCAAAGTCGCATTTGCATATATTTACTTTAAAAATAAAACCAGGCAACACATAAGTGTGCATTCTAGTGCAGGGAATATACTGAGCCTTCAAAACTTCCTGCCCCATTATATACTAGAGACCTATAGGCAGTTTGAATCCCCCTTGCTTTATTATATACTAAGGAGTTTCGGGGTCTGTCATTGTAATTATACCTAATTAGCATATACCTTTTTAATTGGAGCACTAGCCCTGGGCCAGGTTACAAAACCCAGGACACAGTCAGAATCAGTTACCACTGGTATCAGTAAAAAACATGGGGGTGAACAGGGCTCAAAGAATGAGTTTCTCACAACTGTTTTAAGTTGTGGTTATTTTGCCTGTCTGGGCTCAATAGTCATGAGCTTGGTGATGGACATAAACACATCCAGAGGTTTGCATTGCCCTTTAAATCAATGTTGAATACAGTAGTTGGGCTTCCTGCATAAATTATACAGATGTTTTGGCTGTGAAGGAACTGGAGGTTCTCATTTAATTTTTCTTTCCATTGGTTGATTCTGTGCCCCGAAAGAGATCTCATACAACAGATGTCACTGTCCCTAGCATATCCTCTATAAATTCATAAACGTGAGTAGTATCCAAAAAGATACATACAATTTCATTAAGGGAGTAATGTTGAATACAAAGTCTTTATGCTACTGTTAAAATGATGTTCGTTTGCTTTCATAACTCTAAAGAGTTGTTTTATTTACTTATTTGTTGGTCCTTTAAAATTTGAGTTGGAAGTTACCCTCTCTCACATTTCAATTAGAGTCTCAAGGAAATTTTCTAAAAAAATCCTGTTTTTCTTTCACCAGGGACCCATTGAATGTCATACTTTTTTGATTTCTCGTGTACTGTACATATCTGTTAAGCAACAGGGCTGCCATCCTCTAACATAGATGCTGTGGTGCTGTTTACACAATCAATGGTTGAAAAGGAAAAGATCTGAGGCAAGCAAGTCAAGGTATGACAAGTAGGAGAGGTGCTAGTTTCCTTTTATTGTGCAAATTAACACTAGGCCTGTGTGGAGTTGACGGAGTGTGACTCAGCATAATTTCCTAGAGTTGAAAAAAAAAACTCCATGGAATTTCACAGAGGCGGTGTTCCATGATCCAGAGAGACGTGAATGCGCCCGATCTCTGAAGCGCTAAGCAGGTTGGCCTGGTCAGCCAGGCTCCATCCTGTTTAGCAGTTCAAAGCTTGGGGGCATTCACGAGGGCCATAGGCAGTGAAAACTGTCATTTCAGTCCTTATTTGTACACCCGCATGCACAAACAATGAAAAAGATGGTGACGAGTCTGCACTTTTTGCACTTACTCAGCACTTCAAGCGGAGCGCGGTGTTCTTAATACTCCATTAGCTCCGCGAGTGGAGTGGAGCTCCCCGTACACCCATACTTGACCCTCATTTACTGTGAATCAGATCCTTTATTTCTTCCTTGCAGTTCTGCCACTTTCGGTTGAAAAGCAATCAACGTATGAGGTGTTGCAGTACAGTAGAGTAAAACATCAACAAGAGATTCTAGTCAGTGTTTAGGCGTCACCAGCAGGCACTAAGCAACATTACCTTCAGAAATGATAATTAAAAGTCAGAGTAGGGGCAAAAAAGCAGATTCACCAGGAATTTCCAGGAGGCTGACATACATTATAAATAAAATTGTGCATTTTCTCCTATCACCGCTTACAGGGATTTTGGTGACACTGAACTGAAGAAGAGTCGCTGGGAATTCAACTGAAATGTGACAAATAAAAAACTTGCAAACATATCACATATATTAGATTATAGTCAGACAGATTATAGTCAGTCGCTGATTCCACCTTGAAGTGGGATCAAAAAGCTAATCAAAGAAACTAATTATATTTTACAGTTTAAAAGAAAGGGCATTTAGCTATTTAGAGGAAGTAAAACTCTAAATCTTGCCAAAGACTTATGTGAGTTCTTAGCATTAGAGGTGAGGTAAGTTCTCATACAAAGGAGCAAATCATGTTACAGAAAAAATTGCAACCTTGCTAGGAAGTAGCCTATAAACGGAGTTACCCTTTACCCCATCAGGCAGGTGTGTTATAGGGAAACAATTCAAAGCGTAATCATCTCTTGGTGGAAAATACAATCAATATAATTGTATTTATCTTAGAACAGATATATCAGACTTTACGTCATTTCTAAGCATTTAAAACGAAACCTGACTGAAGAAAGGTCTATGTAAGAGAGGTCTTTACCAAACTAAGTAATGAAGGACAGTAACGGCTTCCACCGGGTGCAATTCAGTTTTTTCACACCCCAGGGCTTACAACTGGAAAAAAAGAGATTCACTGACCAATGCTTTCTCTTAGTAAATATGAATTGCATACTTGTCACATCAACCTCTATTTGCAGGGTCATCAATTGAAGGACTGTTCTTTCAGAATCTTTTTAAAATGTTCTCAAACATCCACGGCTGCACCACCTTAAGTGAGTGCTGAAAGTGCTAATTTAGGACAAGTCTGTGCTACTCATTAGAATGAAGGGTGTTTTTAATAATTGAAGAGATATATCACATGGCAAAGATAAATAGTTGGTTACCACAGGAACTTAAAGGGCATTATCTGCATTTGGCTGGTAAGGTAGCAGTATTTTTGACAAGTCTAGAAAAATTATAGAGAATACAAGAACGCAAACCAATGACAGAACATAAACAGCACAATAATAACTTAGGGCTCTGCACAGTTAAACAGTCAAAACAGAACTCAGTACAACAAGCACAGTACAACACATCAATAACACAATGCAATAATGCAGCACAAAATACAACAGTATACAAAACAAATAACGCATTACCTACACAACAAAAAGGAAACACAATAAATATGCACATAAATTACATATGTGCATTTACACATCGAAAGATCTACACTCATATAAAAGTGGTAAAAGTATTTAGCACCACCAAGAAGATATTTTAGCGTCAGTCAAAATGATATTTGTTACCACCAAAGAAATGTTATACCTCTTCTAATGAAATAGGTATCTGAGGAGGGTAAAAGCGATGAGAAACTTCCTGACTATGTTCAATTTTTTTTTAAAGTCTAGTGTTTTGCACCCTAAAAGTCCTCCTGGAAAACAACAATGTACCATGCTGTTTTGTCTGTTTGATTATTATCTGAAAAGGGTGCTGCACGTGTCCCACCATAGCCTATGCACCAGACTCCACGCAGTAGGCATACACAGCAAGGCCCTTGAGTGGATACATTCCTTCCTTACAGGGAGAACGCATAGAGTTAGATTCCAGACACACCTGTCAGAACCTACAGAGATCGGCTGTGGAATACCCCAAGGATCCTCGTTGAGTCCCACATTGTTCAACATCTACATTGCCCTGCTCATCCCAGTCATCAGAAACTACGGATTGAACATTGTCTCCTACGCAAATGACACCCAGTTGGTCATCTCCCTGTCCAAAACCCCACAATGGCCAAGAAGATGGAAGCAGTTGCCGCCTGGATGAAGAATCTAAACTCCGAGAAGACTGAGATCCTTATCCTGGGACCCTCCTCCTCCCCCTTGAATGACTCCTGGTGGCCTTCTACACTTGGCAGTCCCCCCACCCCTAAAGTCCATGCACACAACCTCAGCGCTCACCATAAGACAGGTCAACTCAGTCACCTCCACCTGTTTCCACACCCTCTTGACTCCCCCAGAAGATCTTCAGATGGATCCCAAGCGAATGTCTGAAGACCGTAACACACGCCCTGATCACAAGCAGACTTGACTACGGCAATGCCCTCTATGCTGCAACCACCTAAAAAAAACGGAGCGAGCTACAGCAAATCCAGAATGCCTCCGCCAGACTCATCCTTAACATTGCCCGCAGAGAACACATCACAGGGCACCTGAGAGATCTCCACTGGCTCCCTGTCGATAAGAAGATCATCTTCAAGCTCCTCCTACACGCTTACAGGGCCCTCCAAAACCTTGGACCCACCTACCTCAACCGACGCATCACTTTTTACTGCCGTACCAGACCTCTCTGCTCCTCCCAGCAGTCGCTCACCGCCCTACCCCACATAAGGAAGTCCTCGGGTAAAAATGTGTAGCTGTTATAGTGGACACCATAAACAACATGCTTAATGAAAATGTATTTTGTTCATTCATAATTAAATGTACTGAAAAATAAATAATAATATGTACTAAAAGGATCAATTGTTTAAATATTTTTCATGTTTTATTTTTCATGTTTTAGCATTGATTTGAAAAGTGCCTCATGTTTTAGTAATTTTCCAGAGGCAATGTTTTAAAAGTGTTAACTCTGCAAATTATGTTTCTCTAAGAATCTTGTTTGACTTGCTCACTGTGGAGAAGATATGTTTTATATGTTGTAACATTTGTTTGTCTTCCTGGGATGAGATAATGTGCACCCAGAAACAATGGTGTTCAGTGCTCATGTATAACCTGCTACAATTGTATTCTACTGCGGAAACTGGTGACGGCAATGAGAGAAGATGAGCCAATCGTAAATGCAGAAAATGAAGGAAAGATACTTCTGAAACAGGGAATAATTTTAATTGGTTCTGACCTAAGCCACCCCATAGTCTGACCAATTACATTCTAGTTAGTTGCTTTCTAGGATTTTATTATAGTAATGCTTAGGTGATGTAAGTTCAGTTGCTTGCAGTTCTCAGTTATCTACAGATTATTTTTTCTTTCTAACGTAAAGAAATGACAAGTCAGTTCATATGCATTAAGTTTAAACCTTATCAAACTGTTTTTCCCATTCATTATAGTCATGACTTACAATGAAGAGAAGATGCTTCACTGATGAAAACATTGCTGCTTCCTGATCCATCTATGAGAGGTATAACCCAATGTGCATTTGCCTTTCTTGCAGATTTTTTATTTTTTCTCTCTTTAGAAAATCCAACCACTATTTTTCGTTAGCGCCATAGTCAGATGTTTTCCAAATTAATTTTAGTTTTCTTTGTGCATGAAGCCCAAACATACTTATCGAATTGTAATAATAGTTAATAATGCCAACATCTAAATCAGACTATTTTCATAGAATTTAATTGAAACTATTCATCTGTGCTGACTAAGGGGGTCATTCTGACCCTGGCGGTCCAGGTTGGCGGGAGCACCGCCAACAAGCTGGCAGTGCCCCGCAGGGCATTCTGACCACGGCGGTTCAGCCGCGGTCAGAAAGGGAAAACCGGCGGTCTCCCGCCAGTTTTCTGCTGCCCTGTAGAATCCTCCATGGCGGCGCAGCTCGCTGCGCCGCCATGGGGATTCTGACACCCCATACCGGGTTCTGCCGCCAGGAACAGGATAGCGGTATGGGGTGTCGTGGGGCCCCTGGGGGCCCCTGCAGTGCCCATGCCAATGGCATGGGCACTGCAGGGGCCCCCATAAGAGGGCCCCACTTTGTATTTCAGTGTCTGCTTTGCAGACACTGAAATACGCGACGGGTGCCACTGCACCCGTCGCACCTTCCCACTCCGCCGGCTCAATTCTGAGCCGGCGTCCTAGTGGGAAGACTGTTTTGCACTGGGCTGGCGGGCGGCCTTTTGGCGGTCGCCCGCCAGCCCAGTGCAAAACCCAAAATACCCTCAGCGGTCTTGCGACCGCGGAGCGGTATTTTGGAGGGGGGAACTCTGGCGGGCGGCCTCCGCCGCCCGCCAGGGTGAGAATCACCCCCTAAATGTATTCAGTTTCCATCTTCCATATTCTTTTATTGTTGTTTGGAATTGTTATTCTTGAGTGTTTGATGCTTAATACCCTAGTTAGATTAAGGTATTTTAGACATTTTGATCAGCCTGTATTCATTCTGTACATTTTTCATTTGGTTCTGCTTATGATTTTCATGACTTTAGCATTGTTAATCTAGGGTAATAAATGATTAAACTTTATTAAACTGGTATGGTGAGTCATGGTCACATTGGTCATGGTGCGTGGAAATTAATGTCTCTGTAATCAAATGTGATTGTTTAAATTGGTTTTACATTGATGTTTAGTGTTGTTGAGGACGTTATCACATTCCTAACATGAGTCAAAAGATTCAATTTGACCTCATGGGTGATGGATGGTTACCGTATATGTGTCATAAATAAAATATAAAAGACCACACATGTTCACAGAATTTGGCAGCAGAACATGGTTTCATCTCATTAGGAAAGAAATGTCCTGTTTTTAATTGTTATATAAAATTTGGAAAAAATTGGGAGATTTGGTTTTGGTAATACTTGATGAAATTTTGAAATTTTAAAATTTGGTTTTGCCAGTGCTTGTTTGGATGACATGTGGTTTTGCCATTACTTGTAAGAGATGTTCTCAGTGCTCCTGGTGTAATTTGTGTCTGGGATAGAGTTTGCACTTGCAGTGCTTTAGCAAAAGCGCAGGTGAATTGTGATGTTTATGCAAATTAGGGAGCTTGTGTATGCTGTTGTAGTGTGTTAGTAGTGTGCATACTTCGAAGGGTGTATGTAGGGAAGTCATTGAACTTCAATTGAGAGTGGTGCTTTGTGCTCAATAAGTGCTCATGTGGTAGTTTGTATACAGACCCTGCTTGGTCCAAGACTCTGGAGTATTGTACAAGTGTAGGAAACAATTTGTTGTTGTTGTAGATTGTCTGTTTAGTTGGTAAAAACGGGCGTGGTTGACAAATAGTACTCCTAGAGTGTATGTAAAAAGGAGTGCTAGTTTTGACACATATTGGTGATTCCTGAGTGCACAAGGAGGATCTAGTATTGGTCAAGGAAGACATTTGCTGCTCAAATCTTACTTGTGAATCAGAGATAGCAAAGATCGAACGAATAGTTGTCAGAGCTAAAAGCTGCAATCGAAATGTTTGTAAACCTTCCGAGGAGATTGTGTTTCCTATCTGTAGTAAGCAGACAAGCTGGTGTGTTGATTTTTTCTTTGGTGCTCACAATATTTTGCATTTAGTTTTGTGTGAATCAAGTTTTGAAAGACCAGTCCCCAAGACTTTGTCAGTCACTGTGCATGTGAGAGTGAAATCATTAGGTCTTCACTGGGATTAGTCAGTTGGTGGAAAGGAGTCGCAAAGCGATTGGAGAATAGTTGTGAGCATTATTAGTTAAGAGACACAAGCTAAAAGGATTTTGGGATTGAATTACTTCCTGTTTTGAATTTAAATAGTTTTAAAGAACGTGGATAAGGGAGATGATTTTCTACCAGTTGGAGTATGAGAAATTGCCCCGCCAGAAGGTACACATGCAAATATTGTAAATGAAGAGAAAACACTGCAGAATATATTTAGTTGAAACAGTGGTGCAAAATTACAGAGAAGGAAGAGAGCTAAGCATTCCCTGTCTATGGAACTTTTAACATGAGAATTTTAGAAAATTTGAGGAGAATACAAATTAAAACCTCCTCCAAGACTAACGCAATTTAAAGCTTTTGCTATTTGGGAGTAGTGGCCAGACAACAAGAGAAATTAAAAATTGAAAGGAGAATGAGAAAAGTTGAGAAGACATTGTTAGAGGCAAGGTGGGATAATGAGCAAAAGTTTTGGATAGGTGAAACCTTACATGGTATTAAAATGTTTTCTGCAATTACACAAGAAAAAGAGAGCAGTGTCAGGCAAAAGACAAAGAAAAAGTATAAGAAGTCTTCTGAAGAAGATGAATCAATTCCAAATGAGGCCAGAAAATCATTGACTTATGATGATGACTCAGATGATGATGATGAATTTATAATGTAGTTATTGGGAAGTCGTCCTCCTTCATATACATCACAAGAGACAAGTCCAGCTACTAGTAATGGTCCAAGTGCGCCAGTACCAATCCTGGTAACACAGAGTCAAGTACAGGTTGCAACTAACATTCCTACTTTCACAGTTACTTAAACACTTATAGCTCAGCTTGAGCGACCTGTAGTCTATCCTAAAATTCCTGTTTTAAGTTCTGCACCAAGTATGACAGTACCAGTGATGCAGTCATCACAGATACGCAGATTTATCAGAAGCCAACGATGGTACAGGTGGAGTCTACACCTAATTCAATGGTTCCAGTACAAGTTCAGACAATGCCAAGGCATAGATCTGTAATAATATCACAGCAAAATTCGTCAGTGCTGTCATGTCAAAGTTCTGGAGTAATTTACTCAAGAAATCAAAATGTTCAATCAAGTTCAGAAGCATTAACGGTACTTGTTACTAGTGCCCTGTTGTTCAATTGTTTGCCCTGGGAAATAATGAGAGCAATGTAAAGATTGTTTTTAATTCAAATGCAGAAGTGGAGAGACTCAGGGGGTCATTCCAAGCTTGGCGGGCGGCGGTCGCCAAGCGGGAACCGCCAAAAGGCCGCCCGCCAGCCCAGTGGGAAACACCCCTCCACGAGGAAGCCGGCTCCGAATGGAGCCGGCGGAGTGGAAGGTGTGCGACGGGTGCAGTAGCACCCGTCGCGAATTTCAGTGTCTGCGTAGCAGACACTGAAATTCAAAGTGGGGCCCTCTTACGGGGGCCCCAGGGGCCCCACGACACCCCTCACCGCCATCATGTTCCTGGCGGTCGAAACCGCCAGGAAGAGGATGGCGGTGAGGGGGTCAGAATCCCGATGGCGGCTCAGCAAGCTGCGCCGCCATGGAGGATTCCCCTGGGCAGCAGAAAGTCGGCGGTACACCGCCGACTTTCCGTTTCTGGCTGCGGCTGTACCACCGCGGTCAGAATGCCCAAAGGAGCACTGCTAGCCTGTTGGCGTTGCTCCCGCGGACCCCGGCCCTGGCGGTATTTACCGCCAGGGTCGGAATGACCCCCTCCATGTTACTGCAGGAGTCATGACTCCAATGAATCAGACTTTTGACAATACAGGTCCGCTGATTGACTTAAATCATCCTAGGACTTCACAGAATTTGGGAAAGTCATATTTGAATTCAAATGTGTTTCTGATGACTCCAGAGACTCCACGTATTACTCCACAGAGTATTGCTAATGTTTCATTTCAAGGTTTGACAACTGAGCAGTTAACAGACTGGCTAGAAAAATGGGTGGAGAACAATCAAAAAACAAATTAGAATTAAATCAAAGAATGAGGGAACACTTGAGTTAGATAGAGTTGACTCACATAACGAATATGAGGTATTCTTCATGTGTAAAAATGTTATAAACAAATCAGGGTTGGCACAATAGAAATTATCAGAAATTGCAGAGGGATATGAAGTTGAAATTGAGAAATCAAAGCCACTGAAAAGAGGTTATACGTTAAAATTTGATTCAAAATATATTGAGAACATGAGAATACCGGGAATGACAATTCATATTGAGGAATTAATTCAGAATATTCAAACATGTGGAGCAATTGATAAATGGGAAGGCAGATGGGTAAAGAAAAGAGATCAGAAGACAAAGGAGTCTTCGAATTCAAATGGTGTTGTGAAGCAGACTGATAATCCAGTAAAGATATTAGCAATGAGAGAAATTCCTGGAGAAATTCCTGGAGGGAATTAAATACATGTCCCTTGGAGCAGGAGTGATATTTTGTCATTTACAAATGACTACCCAAGACTAATGGAGACCAGTAGAATGGTACCAAAACACAGACAGATTTGTGAAGGTCACAAAATGCCTGTGTTAAGATTTAAATACCTTGCTAGAAATAGTAGTTCTGTCTGATTTGTGGGTGGAATGCAAAAAGAGTGTTGATTTGCCAGCAAGAGAGCCTCCACGAAATCCAGCGGGAGGTGCACCACGTCCTGATGTAATGAAATACTATTAAAAAGTAATCAAATTTTTTAAAACAAGAATTTTTCCTAAAAGTATTGATTGCCAGAGAATCGATGGGACAGCACAGGAAACAAAAGAGTTAATACATGCGTACCATGAGAGATGGTTGAAAGCATTTAAACATTACAGTGGTACAGAAACAATTGAGCCCTAAGACATTATGGTGGTCATTCCAACCTTGGCGGTAAAAGGCGCTTACCGCCGTGCAGAAGACTGCCATAACACCGCCTCGGCCGCGGTAAACTGCCACGGTCATTCTGACCCACAACAGCCAAACCGCCAAAATACAGACATCCACAAAAGTCCGCCACACCAAAGGGCAGCGAGAAACTGGCGATGACCAAACCTCCACCGTCACGCCAACAGAAATACGCCCACACTATCACGACACACGAATCCACGCGGCGGTCTTTCAACCGCGGTATTCCATTGGCGGTACACACCGCCGCGCTCAAAATACACACACATCTCCAAAACACAGCCACATTGAACAATTCGAAATACACACACCTGATACACATACAAACAATACTCCCACACACCCAACACAATATAAAACACACACCCACATCACCCACAAACCCCTACTCCTAGAGATTCGTGAACACGCACAGAGATAAGAGACTCGAGCACCGAGACGCGCTATTCACTGTCACCCAGCAATATTACCACGCACTTCAAACTACACACCAATACACATCACCACATTTAGCACCACACAATCCACCCCACACATCACCCAAACCACCCCATGGCACCGCAAAAACACCCCCGGTTTTCTGACGCTGAACACAGGGTCATGGTGGAGGAAATTGTACGGGTAGAGCCACAGCTCTTCGGGACACAGGTGCAGCACACCACTATTGCCAGGAAGATGGAGCTATGGAGCAGAATAGTGGACAGGGTCAACGATGTGGGACAGCACCCAAGAAACCGGGACAACATCAGGAAGCGGTGGAACGACCTACCGGGGAAGGTGCGTTCCATGGTATCCAGGCACAACATCGCAGTGCAGTGGACTGGCGGCGGACCCCACCTCCTCCCCCAGAATTTACAACATGGGAGGAGCAGGTCTTAGCGATCCTGCATCCTGAGGGCCTCGCAGGAGTAGGCGGAGGAATGGACTCTGGTAAGTCAAATCATAACTACTTCATCCCCCCAACCCCACCAGCATGCCAACTCATACCCCCACCCTCACCCCCACCCCCATCACACCTAATCCTTGCAAATGTCTCACCCTCACAACCCACCCATCCCAACACCAAGCCCTGCATGCGACCACAAAGCATGGACACCCATCACCTAAGCATGCCCACTGCACATACCCATCCCCCCCCAAACCACCGTCACAAAAGCCCCCACACAGGAATGCAAGCACAGGGGTACATGGGCACCCACCCATTGCACGCTATGGCACACACAGAAGCAATCATCATACTTTTATACCCCTGCAGGACCCGAACGCCACGTCACTGCGCAGGAGAGTCCACAAATGTCCACTCCACCCCCAGAAGAGGCCCACAGTGATGACAGCACCTCTGTCTCCCTGGATCTAGATGACCCGCCCGGCCCATCGGAGACCTCTGGACAGTCGGTTCCCCTCAGACAGCCACAGGCCACAGCAGACCTTCCCCCCTCTGGGAACACCAGCACAGCACCCACCCAGCGGGCCCATATCTCTGTCCCCAGGACACGTCAATCAGAGGTGTGTCCACCACTACAGGGCACCCAGGTTAACCCACCACCCCAACAACAACAGGGACCTGGGGGCAGTGGTATTGGGCACACGTTCCAGGGGACAGAGGCACAGGGAAACAGGGGAACTGGGAGGGCTGCTGTGCGACAGGGGGGGGACAGGCCCAGGGAACCCACCCTCCACGAGGCCCTCTCCTCCATCATGGGAGCATACCACCACTCCCAGGAGACGATGGCGACGGTCCTGGCCAGGTTTCAGGAGATCCAGCTTCTGCAGGAGCAACAGTATATGGGGTTCAGGGAAGAACTAAGAAACATCAGTACCGCCATGGGCACCATCGTAGTGGCTCTGAATCAGGTAGTCACCACATTGCGGGACACTGTTGCACCACAAAGGGCCCCTGACACTAGCATGGACCAAGAACTGCCTACCACCTCCGCGGGCGCTAGTGGACAGGAGGCCCCGACACAAGACCAACAGGCCACCAGAACCCCACCCCCTGCAGAAGGAGAACCACCCCGCAAGCGGGCCCTGAGATCCAGGAAGAAGACAGAGTAAGATGCCAAGACCCCCGCCAGCAAAGGATACCTTTCTGATTGTCATCCCACTGTCCCACATTGACACCCTGTCCAACCTTACACTGCCCCTGCTCCTCTTTCCACAGGCATCTTGACAATGCACCTGTGATACTGATAGTCTGGACTCTGCCATGGACAATCCTCCACATCACACCTCAACGATTTGCAATCACCCACCAATTTAGAGCACTGTAATAAACACACTTATTGCATAAAACAATCTGGAGTCTGGCTGTGATTTTGTACAAATGTATTAGACATTACCGTCCCAAAATGCATATTTACATTTTGATGCCGAGATACCAATGTCACACAGTTGTAGTCCATGGGGAAATAAATCAGATGTCATGCAGCGGGGCCCTGTAGGAGGCTGGACTGGCTTGTAGTGAGTACCAAGGGGTACTTGCACCTTGCACCTGGCCCAGTTATCCCTTATTAGTGTATAGGGTGTCTAGCAGCTTAGGCTGATAGATAATGGTAGCTTAGCAGAGCAGCTTAGGCTGAACTAGGAGACGTGTTAAGCTACTACAGTACCACTTAGTGTCATATGCACAATATCATAAGAAAACACAATACACAGTTATACTAAAAATAAAGATACTTTATTTTTATGACAATATGCCAAAGTATCTTGGAGTGTACCCTCAGTGAGAGGATAGGAAATATACACAAGATATATATACACAATAGCAAAAATATGCAGTATAGTCTTAGAAAACAGTGCAAACAATGTATAGTTACAATAGGATGCAATGGGGAAACATAGGGATAGGGGCAACACAAACCATATACTCCAAAAGTGGAATGCGAACGACGAATGGACCCCAAACCTATGTGACCTTGTAGAGGGTCGCTGGGACTATTAGAAAATAGTGAGAGTTAGCAAAATAACCCTCCCCAAGACCCTGAAAAGTGAGTGCAAAGTGCACTAAAGTTCCCCTAAGGACAAAGAAGTCGTGTTAGAGGAATAATGCAGGAAAGACACAAACCAGCAATGCAACAACTGTGGATTTCCAATCTAGGGTACCTGTGGAACAAGGGGACCAAGTCCAAAAGTCACAAGCAAGTCGGAGATGGGCAGATGCCTAGGAAATGCCAGCTGCGGGTGCAAAGAAGCTTCTACTGGACAGAAGAAGCTGAGGTTTCTGCAGGAACGAAAAGGGCTAGAGACTTCCCCTTTGGTGGACGGATCTCTCTCGCATTGGAGAGTTGTGCAGAAGTGTTTTCCCGCCAAAAGGATGCCAACAAGCCTTGCTAGTTGCAAATCGTGCGTTTGGCGTTTTTGGAGGCTGCTGGGGCCCAGGAGGGACCAGGAGGTCGCAAATTGGACCTGAAGAGAGAAGGGACATCGAGCAAGACAAAGAGCCCTCACTGAAGCAGGTAGCACCTGGAGAAATGCCAGAAACAGGCACTACGAGGATGCGTGAAATGGTGCTTGTCGAAGTTGCACAAAGGAGTCCCACATCGCCGGAGACCAACTTAGAAAGTCGTGCAATGCAGGTTAGAGTGCCGTAGACCCAGGCTTGGCTGTGCACAAAGAATTTCCGCCGGAAGTGCACAGGGGCCGGAGTAGCTGCAAAAGTCGCGGTTCCCAGCAATGCAGCCCAGCGAGGTGAGGCAAGGACTTACCTCCACCAAACTTGGACTGAAGAGTCACTGGACTGTGTGGGTCACTTGGACAGAGTCGCTGGATTCGAGGGACCTCGCTCGTCGTGCTGAGAGGAGACCCAAGGGACCAGTAATGCAGCTTTTTGGTGCCTGCGGTTGCAGGGGGAAGATTCCGTCGACCCACAGGAGATTTCTTTGGAGCTTCTGGTGCAGAGAGGAGGCAGACTACCCCCACAGCATGCACAAGCAGGAAAACAGTCGAGAAGGCGGCAGGATCAGCGTTACAGAGTTGCAGTAGTCGTCTTTGCTACTATGTTGCAGGTTTGCAGGCTTCCAGCGCGGTCAGCAGTCGATTCCTTATCAGAAGGTGAAGAGAAAGATGCAGAGGAACTCGGCTGAGCTCATGCATTCGTTATCTGAAGTTTCCCCAGAGACAAAGACCCTAAATAGCCAGAAAAGAGGGTTTGGCTACCTAGGAGAGAGGATAGGCTAGCAACACCTGAAGGAGCCTATCACAAGGAGTCTCTGACGTCACCTGGTGGCACTGGCCACTCAGAGCAGTCCAGTGTGCCAGCAGCACCTCTGTTTCCAAGATGGCAGAGGTCTGGAGCACACTGGAGGAGCTCTGGACACCTCCCAGGGGAGGTGCAGGTCAGGGGAGTGGTCACTCCCCTTTCCTTTGTCCAGTTTCACGCCAGAGCAGGGCTAAGGGGTCCCCTGAACCGGTGTAGACTGGCTTATGCAGAATTGGGCACCTCTGTGCCCAACAAAGCATTTCCAGAGGCTGGGGGAGGCTACTCCTCCCCTGCATTCACACCATTTTCCAAAGGGAGAGGGTGTCACACCCTCTCTCAGAGGAAGTTCTTTGTTCTGCCATCCTGGGCCAGGCCTGGCTGGACCCCAGGAGGGCAGCTGCCTGTCTGAGGGGTTGGCAGCAGCAGCAGCTGCAGTGAAACCCCAGGAAGGGCAGTTTGGCAGTACCAGGGTCTGTGCTACAGACCACTGGGATCATGGGATTGTGCCAACTATGCCATGATGGCATAGAGGGGGCAATTCCATGATCATAGACATGTTACATGGCCATATTCGGAGTTACCATTGTGAAGCTACATATAGGTAGTGACCTATATGTAGTGCACGCGTGTAATGGTGTCCCCGCACTCACAAAGTTCAGGGAATTGGCTCTGAACAATGTGGGGGCACCTTGGCTAGTGCCAGGGTGCCCTCACACTAAGTAACTTTGCACCTAACCTTTACCAGGTAAAGGTTAGACATATAGGTGACTTATAAGTTACTTAAGTGCAGTGTAAAATGGCTGTGAAATAACGTGGACGTTATTTCACTCAGGCTGCAGTGGCAGGCCTGTGTAAGAATTGTCAGAGCTCCCTATGGGTGGCAAAAGAAATGCTGCAGCCCATAGGGATCTCCTGGAACCCCAATACCCTGGGTACCTCAGTACCATATACTAGGGAATTATAAGGGTGTTCCAGTAAGCCAATGTAAATTGGTAAAAATGGTCACTAGCCTGTCAGTGACAATTTGGAAAGAAAAGAGAGCATAACCACTGAGGTTCTGGTTAGCAGAGCCTCAGTGAGACAGTTAGTCACTACACAGGTAACACATTCAGGCACACTTATGAGCACTGGGGCCCTGGGTTACCAGGGTCCCAGTGACACATACAACTAAAACAACATATATACAGTGAAAAATGGGGGTAACATGCCAGGCAAGATGGTACTTTCCTACACAACCCCCCGCTAAAAGAAGGACAATAAGACTAGCCACGACCTGATGAGTCTTCATTGTCAAAGTGGAAATATCTGGAGAGTCCATCTGCATTGGAGTGGCTACTCCCAGGTCTATGTTCCACTGTATAGTCCATTCCCTGTAGGGATATGGACCACCTCAACAATTTTGGATTTTCACCTTTCATTTGTTTTAGCCAAAGTAGAGGTTTGTGGTCTGTCTGAACAATGAAGTGAGTGCCAAACAGGTATGGCCTCAACTTCTTCAGAGCCCAGACCACAGCAAAGGCCTCCCTCTCAATGGCAGACCAACGTTTTTCTCTAGGGGTCAACCTTCTACTAATAAAAGCAACAGGTTGATCCTGGCCCTCAGAATTAAGTTGTGATAGGACTGCCCCTACTCCTAATTCAGATGCATCAGTTTGGACATAGAATGTTTTAGAGTAACAAGGGCTTTTCAGGACAGGTGCAGAGCACATGGCCTGCTTCAGCTGCTCAAAAGCTTTCTGACAGTTTGCTGTCCATAATACCTTTTTAGGCATTTTCTTGGATGTGAGGTCATTAAGAGGTGCTGCAATGGAGCCATAGTTCTTAATGAACCTCCTGTAATACCCAGTGAGGCCTAGGAAGGCTCTCACCTGAGTCTGAGTGGTAGGGGGAACCCAATCAATAATAGTTTGGATTTTCCCCTGAAGTGGTGCAATCTGTTCCCCACCAACAAGGTGTCCCAGATAAACCACCTTACCCTGCCCTATCTGGCACTTTGAAGCCTTGATAGTGAGGCCTGCCTTTTGCAGGGCCTCCAAAACTTTCCATAGGTGGACCAGGTGATCATCCCAGCTGGAGCTAAAGACAGCTATATCGTCCAAATATGCTGCACTGAAAGCTTCCAGCCCTTGCAGGACTGTGTTCACCAACCTCTGAAAAGTGGCAGGTGCATTTTTCAAACCAAAAGGCATTACAGTAAACTGGTAATGTCCTCCAATGGTAGAAAATGCAGTCTTAGGTTTAGCATCTTCTGACAATTTGATCTGCCAATACCCTGCAGTCAAATCAAAAGTGCTTAGATACTTGGCAGATGCCAGTGTATCTATGAGCTCATCTGCCCTGGGTATAGGGTGAGCATTAGTTTTGGTTACCAAGTTGAGACCTCTATAGTCTACACAAAACCGCATTTCCTTCTTTCCATCTTTGGAATGGGGTTTTGGTACCAGTACCACAGGAGAAGCCCATGGACTGTCAGAGTGCTCAACCACTCCGAGTTCTAACATTTTCTGGACCTCTTGCTTTATGCAGTCCCTGACATGGTCAGGCTGCCTATAGATCTTACTTTTGACAGGTAAACTGTCTCCAGTATCTATAGTGTGCTCACACCAAGAAGTGGTACCTGGCACAGTAGAGAAGAGTTCAGAGAATTGATCTAGGAGATTTATGCAATTATCTTTCTGCTCAGCAGTAAGACAATCAGCCAAAACTACACCTTCCACAAGAGCATCTTGATCTGTGGAAGAGAAAAGATCAGGTAGAGGATCACTGTCTTCTTCCTGTCCCTCATCAGTTGCCATGAGCAGGGTGAGATCAGCCCTGTCATAGTAGGGTTTCAGGCGGTTGACATGGAGCACCCTAAGGGGACTCCTGGCAGTGCCTAAGTCAACTAAATAGGTGACTTCTCCCTTCTTTTCAACAATTGTGTGGGGACCACTCCATTTATCTTGGAGTGCTCTTGGGGCCACAGGCTCCAAGACCCACACTTTCTGCCCTGGTTGGTACTGAACCAAAACAGCCTTCTGATCATGCCATTGCTTCTGGAGCTCTTGGCTGGCCTGAAGGTTTTTACTGGCCTTTTTCATGTACTCAGCCATCCTTGATCTGAGGCCAAGTACATAATCCACAATATCCTGCTTAGGAGCTTTTAAAGGTTGTTCCCAACCTTCCTTTACAAGTGTGAGTGGACCCCTAACAGGGTGTCCAAAAAGAAGTTCAAAGGGGCTGAAGCCCACTCCTTTCTGGGGTACCTCCCTGTAGGCAAAAAGGAGGCATGGTAGAAGGATATCCCATCTCCTGCGGAGTTTTTCAGGGAGACCCATAATCATGCCTTTGAGAGTTTTATTAAATCTCTCCACCAGTCCATTTGTTTGTGGATGATAGGGTGTTGTGAACTTGTACGTTACACCACACTCCTTCCACATGGCCTTTAAGTATGCAGACATGAAATTGCTTCCTCTGTCTGATACCACTTCCTTTGGGAAGCCCACCCTGGAAAATATTCCCAGGAGGGCCTTTGCCACTGCAGGTGCTGTAGTGGTCCTTAAAGGAATAGCTTCAGGATATCTTGTGGCATGGTCCACTACCACTAAGATAAACCTATTGCCTGAAGCAGTAGGAGGGTCAAGGGGGCCAACTATGTCAACCCCTACCCTTTCAAAGGGAACCCCAACCACAGGCAGTGGGATAAGGGGTGCCTTTGGGGTGCCACCTGTCTTGCCACTGGCTTGACAGGTTTCACAGGACTTACAAAATTCCTTTGTGTCCTCAGACATCCTAGGCCAATGAAACAGGGGAACAAGCCTGTCCCAAGTTTTCATTTGTCCTAGATGCCCAGCTAAGGGAATGTCATGTGCCAGTGTTAGGAGGAACTTTCTGTACTCCTGAGGAATCACTAATCTCCTGGCAGCTCCAGGTTTAGGATCCCTATGCTCAGTGTACAAGAGGTTGTCCTCCCAGTAAACTCTGTGAGAGTCACTGACATCCCCATTAGCCTGTTTGACAGCTTGCTGTCTGAGACCCTCTAATGTGGGACAGGTTTGCTGTGCCACACTCAGCTCCTCTCTGGCAGGCCCCCCTTCACCCAAAAGCTCAACAGTGTCTGCTTCCAGCTCCTCTGGTGTAGGTTCTGCACAGGGAGGGAATTCTTCTTCCTCAGAAGTTGAATCCACTGTAGAGGGAGGGATAGTAGGAAGTGGTTTGCTTCTACCAGCCCTAGCTTTAGGGAGCACTTGGTCCATTGTTCCAGGATCCAAGCTTCCCTGTCCTTTTTGCTTTTTGGCCTGAGCCCTTGTCAAAGCAAAAATATGCCCTGGGATGCCCAGCATTGCTGCATGGGCCTCCAACTCCACATCTGACCAAGCTGATGTCTCCAAATCATTCCCTAATAGACAGTCTACAGGTAAATCTGAAGCTACCACAACTTTCTTCGGACCAGTAACCCCCCCCCAGTTGAGATTTACAACAGCCATGGGGTGGCTAAGTGTGTTGTTGTGAGCATCGGTTACTTGGTACTGGTGACCAAGTAGGTGTTGTTCAGGGTGGACCAGTTTCTCTATGACCATAGTCACACTGGCACCAGTGTCCCTGTAGGCCTGAACCTCAACACCATTTATTAGGGGTAGCTGCTTGTACTTATCCATATTAAGGGGACAAGCAACTAAGGTGGCTAAATCAATAGCCCCCTCAGAGACTAACACAGCCTCTGTGGCCTCCCTAACAAGGCCAACCCCAACTAAATTACCAAAAGTGAGCCCAGCTACTCCCTTGGATTGGCTATTAGTAGGTTTGCTCCCACCACAACTGCTATTAGTAGGGACACTAGGTGTAGCAGTAGGGGTTGTAGTGGTAGGAGCAGTGGTGCCTTTCTTTGGACAACTGGGATCTGTTGTCCAATGGCCTTTTATTTTACATAAATAGCACCATGGTTTCTTTTCCTTGTTCTGATTAAAGGAGGATTTGGACCCACCACCCCCACCAGAGTGTTTTTGTGGGCCTGATGAAGACTCATTTTTAGATTTGTCCCCACCCTTGTCTGAAGACTTACCATCCTTCTTTTTGTTGCCATCTTTGTCACCCCCTGTATGAACTTTTCTGTTCACTCTTGTTCTGACCCATTTGTCTGCCTTCTTTCCCAATTCTTGGGAGAGGTCAGATCAGAGTCCACCAAGTACTGGTGCAACAAATCAGACACACAATTATTAAGAATATGCTCTCTCAGGATTAAGTTATACAGGCTGTCATAATCAGTAACTTTACTGCCATGTAACCACCCCTCCAAGGCCTTCACTGAATGGTCAATGAAATCAACCCAGTCTTGTGAAGACTCCTTTTTGGTCTCTCTGAACTTTATCCTGTACTGTTCAGTGGTTAAGCCATAACCATCCAGGAGTGCATTCTTAAGAACTTGGAAATTATTAGCATCATTTTCTTTCACAGTAAGGAGCCTATCCCTACCTTTTCCACTAAATGATAGCCATAGGATAGCAGCCCACTGCCTTTGAGGGACATCCTGTACAACACAGGCCCTCTCAAGTGCAGCAAACCACTTGTTAATGTCATCCCCCTCCTTATAAGGGGGAACTATCTTGTGCAGATTCCTGGAATCATGCTCTTTTGCAGGATGACTATGGGGAATACTGCTGCTGCCACCATGGGTTTCTAAACCCAACTTCTGTCTTTCCTTCTCTAGTTCAAAAGACTGTCTATCCAAATCCAGCTGTTGCTTTTTAAGCTTCAGTCTGGTTTGTTCCACCCTCAACTTATTGAGTTCCCTCTCTAACATTCTGTCATCAGGGTTGGTGGGAGGGACATTCCTAGATACAGAGGTATGATGGGAATGAACAGAAGGAGACCTGTCCCTTACAGAAGCCACCCTAACAGCTTGGTTAACAGAAACATTACTACCAGTATGGTGAGAATAAATGCTTTTGCTATGATGTGAGACAACACTATTTGTATGGTGTGGCTCATCATCATTACCAACTATGCTAGACTGTCTAGTAATGGGCAGGCTAGGAAGTTTCTTTCCTGAATCTTTTCCTGGGGGAGTCCCTGAATCAGATTGAGAACTATTAGGTACTTTTTCAACAGATGAGGCACCTATGGCCTTATCCTGTTCTCTAAGCATGTTAAGTAACAGTTTCAAGGAAGGATTCTTCCCTACACTCAAACCTCTCTCTATACAGAGACTCCTTGCTCTTTTCCAGCTAAGGTTGTCATATGCAAGTTTGGACAGATCAACATTTTGGCCTGTGCCAGACATTTTTAGAGAGAGTTAAAGTGATAGTAAAAGATAAAAAGTTTGTCAGAGCTTTTAGAAAGACAGAGAAAAAAACTTTTAAAACTTTTTAGAACTTTTTAGAAAGTTAGAAGTACTTTTCAGCACTTAGAAAAGAGTGAAAAAAGGAAATGCAAAACTTTTTGGCTATGTGTATATACACTGACCTTGTTTTGTATATTTTTCTCTCATGAAAAGTACAATGACAAGAGTGGTAAGTAGTCTCAAAGCACTTATCCCACCACTGCACAACCAATGTAGGAGGCTGGACTGGCTTGTAGTGAGTACCAAGGGGTACTTGCACCTTGCACCAGGCCCAGTTATCCCTTATTAGTGTATAGGGTGTCTAGCAGCTTAGGCTGATAGATAATGGTAGCTTAGCAGAGCAGCTTAGGCTGAACTAGGAGACGTGTGAAGCTACTACAGTACCACTTAGTGTCATATGCACAATATCATAAGAAAACACAATACACAGTTATACTAAAAATAAAGGTACTTTATTTTTATGACAATATGCCAAAGTATCTTAGAGTGTACCCTCAGTGAGAGGATAGGAAATATACACAAGATATATATACACAATAGCAAAAATATGCAGTATAGTCTTAGAAAACAGTGCAAACAATGTATAGTTACAATAGGATGCAATGGGGAAACATAGGGGCAACACAAACCATATACTCCAAAAGTGGAATGCGAACCGCGAATGGACCCCAAACCTATGTGACCTTGTAGAGGGTCGCTGGGACTATTAGAAAATAGTGAGAGTTAGCAAAATAACCCTCCCCAAGACCCTGAAAAGTGAGTGCAAAGTGCACTAAAGTTCCCCTAAGGACAAAGAAGTCATGTTAGAGGAATAATGCAGGAAAGACACAAACCAGCAATGCAACAACTGTGGATTTCCAATCTAGGGTACCTGTGGAACAAGGGGACCAAGTCCAAAAGTCACAAGCAAGTCGGAGATGGGCAGATGCCCAGGAAATGCCTGCTGCGGGTGCAAAGAAGCTTCTACTGGACAGAAGAAGCTGAGGTTTCTGTAGGAACAGAAAGGGCTAGAGACTTCCCCTTTGGTGGACGAATCCCTCTTGCCTTGGTGAGTTGTGCAGAAGTGTTTTCCCGCCAAAAGGACGCCAACAAGCCTTGCTAGTTGCAAATCGTGCGTTTGGCGTTTTTGGACGCTGCTGGGGCCCAGGTGGGACCAGGAGGTCGCAAATTGGACCTGAAGAGAGAAGGGACGTCGAGCAAGACAAAGAGCCCTCACTGAAGCAGGTAGCACCCGGAGAAGTGCCAGAAACAGGCACTACAAGGATGTGTGAAACGGTGCTCGCTGAAGTTGCACAAAGGAGTCCCACGTCGCCGGAGACCAACTTAGAAAGTCGTGCAATGCAGGTTAGAGTGCCGTGGACCCAGGCTTGGCTGTGCACAAAGGATTTCCGCCGGAATTGCACAGGGGCCGGAGTAGCTGCAAAAGTTGCGGTTCCCAGCAATGCAGCCCAGCGAGGTGAGGCAAGGACTTACCTCCACCAAACTTGGACTGAAGAGTCACTGGACCGTGGGGGTCACTTGGACAGAGTCGCTGGATTCGAGGGACCTCACTCGTCGTGCTGAGAGGAGACCCAAGGGACCGGTAATGCAGCTTTTTGGTGCCTGCGGTTGCAGGGGGAAGATTCCGTCGACCCACGGGAGATTTCTTCGGAGCTTCTGGTGCAGAGAGGAGGCAGACTACCCCCACAGCATGCACAAGCAGGAAAACAGTCGAGAAGGCGGCAGGATCAGCGTTACAGAGTTGCAGTAGTCGTCTTTGCTACTATGTTGCAGGTTTGCAGACTTCCAGCGCGGTCAGCAGTCGATTCCTTATCAGAAGGTGAAGAGAGAGATGCAGAGGAACTCGGCTGAGCTCATGCATTCGTTATCTGAAGTTTCCCCGGAGATAGAGACCCTAAATAGCCAGAAAAGAGGGTTTGGCTACCTAGGAGAGAGGATAGGCTAGCAACACCTGAAGGAGCCTATCACAAGGAGTCTCTGACGTCACCTGGTGGCACTGGCCACTCAGAGCAGTCCAGTGTGCTAGCAGCACCTCTGTTTCCAAGATGGCAGAGGTCTGGAGCACACTGGAGGAGCTCTGGACACCTCCCAGGGGAGGTGCAGGTCAGGGGAGTGGTCACTCCCCTTTCCTTTGTCCAGTTTCGCGCCAGAGCAGGGCTAAGGGGTCCCCTGAACCGGTGTAGACTGGCTTATGCAGAATTGGGCACTTCTGTGCCCAACAAAGCATTTCCAGAGGCTGGGGGAGGCTACTCCTCCCCTGCCTTCACACCATTTTCCAAAGGGAGAGGGTGTCACACCCTCTCTCAGAGGAAGTTCTTTGTTCTGCCATCCTGGGCCAGGCCTGGCTGGACCCCAGGAGGGCAGCTGCCTGTCTGAGGGGTTGGCAGCAGCAGCAGCTGCAGTGAAACCCCAGGAAGGGCAGTACCAGGGTCTGTGCTACAGACCACTGGGATCATGGGATTGTGCCAACTATGCCATGATGGCATAGAGGGGGCAATTCCATGATCATAGACATGTTACATGGCCATATTCGGAGTTACCATTGTGAAGCTACATATAGGTAGTGACCTATATGTAGTGCACGCGTGTAATGGTGTCCCGCACTCACAAAGTTCAGGGAATTGGCTCTGAACAATGTGGGGGCACCTTGGCTAGTGCCAGGGTGCCCTCACACTAAGTAACTTTGCACCTAACCTTTACCAGGTAAAGGTTAGACATATAGGTGACTTATAAGTTACTTAAGTGCAGTGTAAAATGGCTGTGAAATAACGTGGACGTTATTTCACTCAGGCTGCAGTGGCAGGCCTGTGTAAGAATTGTCAGAGCTCCCTATGGGTGGCAAAAGAAATGCTGCAGCCCATAGGGATCTCCTGGAACCCCAATACCCTGGGTACCTCAGTACCATATACTAGGGAATTATAAGGGTGTTCCAGTAAGCCAATGTAAATTGGTAAAAATGGTCACTAGCCTGTCAGTGACAATTTGGAAAGAAAAGAGAGAGCATAACCACTGAGGTTCTGGTTAGCAGAGCCTCAGTGAGACAGTTAGTCACTACACAGGTAACACATTCAGGCACACTTATGAGCAGTGGGGCCCTGGGTTACCAGGGTCCCAGTGACACATACAACTAAAACAACATATATACAGTGAAAAATGGGGGTAACATGCCAGGCAAGATGGTACTTTCCTACAGGCCCACATCTCTGAAATAGGAAGGGAAAGTCACAACTCAGTTACCATACACTGGGGGAAAAGGACAGACAGTAGACAGTTAGTAGGGGTTAAGTATATGTAATATGCCGGTGTGTATTCTTACCTGTGTGTCATTGAAAATACTGCTGTATTACAGTGTTCCTGTTCTCTATGTCGTCCTCTTCGCCTTCCTCCTCTTCACTCTCCACAGGCTCCACAGCTGCTACAACACCACCATCTGGACCATCCTCCTGCAGAAAAGGCACCTGGCGTCGCAAAGCCAGGTTGTGAAGCATACAGCAGGCCACGATGATCTGGCACACCTTCTTTGGTGAGTACATTAGGGATCCACCAGTCATATGGAGGCACCTAAACCTGGCCTTCAGGAGGCCGAAGGTCCGCTCGATCACCCTCCTAGTTCTCCCATGGGCCTCATTGTACCGTTCCTCTGCCCTTGTCCTGGGATTCCTCACTGGGGTCAGTAGCCATGAGAGGTTAGGGTAACCAGAGTCTCCTAATAGCCACACACGGTGCCTCTGGAGTTGACCCATCACGTAAGGGATGCTGCTATTCCGCATGATGTACGCGTCATGCACTGACCCAGGGAACTTGGCATTAACATGGGAGAAGTACTGGTCAGCCAAACACACCATCTGGACATTCATGGAATGATAACTCTTCCAGTTCCTGTACACCTTTTCACTCCTGCTGGGGGGGAACAAAGCAACATGTGTCCCATCAATGGCACCAATGATGTTGGGTATATGTCCAAGGGCATAGAAATCAGCCTTCACTGTAGCCAAATCCCCCACCTCAGGGAAGACGATGTAGCTCTGCATGTGTTTGAGCAGGGCAGACAACACTCTGGACAACACCTTTGAAAACATGGGCTGGGACATCCCTGATGATATGGCCACTGTTGTTTGAAATGACCCACTTGCTAGGAAATGGAGTACTGACAGCACCTGCACTAGAGGGGGGATCCCTGTGGGTTGGCGGATTGGTGACATCAGGTCTGGCTCCAACTGGGTACATAGTTCCTGTATAGTGGCTCGGTCAAGCCTGTATGTCAGTATGACATGTCTTTCCTCCATTGTCGACAGGTCCACCAGGGGTCTGTACACAGAAAGATTTCTCCATCTCCTCGCATGACCCAGCGGACGGTGCCTATGAAGGACAACAGCGAGCACAGAGTCAATCAACCCACAGGTACGTAACCACAGCTTGCACATAACACGATTTCCGATGCATTGAGGGGCATATTTATACTCCGTTTGCGCCGAATTTGCGTCGTTTTTTTCGACGCAAATTCGACGCAAAACTAACTCCAAATTTATACTTTGGCGTTAGACTCGTCTAGCGCCAAAGTTCATGGAGTGAGCGTCATTTTTTTGCGTGAACACCTTCCTTGTGTTAATGATATGCAAGGTAGGCATTCCCGTCTTAAAAAATAACCCCGATGCATATGCGTCGTATTTATACTTCCGGGCAAAAATGACGCCCGGGACTGGGCGGGTCTAAAAAACCCGCATTAGCGCCGGATTTTAGCGCCTGGGTCAGGGCAGGCGTTAAGGGACCTGTGGGCTCAGAATGAGTCCAGAGGTGCCCTCCCCTGCCCCCAGGGACACCCCTGCCACCCTTGCCCACCCCAGGAGGACACCCAAGGATGGAGGGACCCACCTCAGGGACATTAAGGTAAGTTCAGGTAAGTATTTTTTTTTTTAAAAAATTGTGGCATAGGGGGGCCTGATTTGTGCCCCCCTACATGCCACTATGCCCAATGACCATGCCCAGGGGACAGAAGTCCCCTGGGCATGGCCATTGGGCAAGGGGGCATGACTCCTGTCTTTGCTAAGACAGGAGTCATTTCAGTGGGGGTTGGGCGTCGTAAAAAAATGGCGCAAATCGGGTTGAGGCGATTTTTTTTGCCTCAGCCTGACTTGCACCATTTGTGGATGCCCATACGCCATTTTCCCCCTACGCCGGCGCTGCCTGGTGTACGTCATTTTTTTTAACGCACACCAGTCAGCGCTGGCGGCTAACGCCGGCTAACTTCATTGAATAAATACGGCGCCCGCATGGCGCTTCAGAATGGCGTTAGCCGGCGCTAATTTTTCAAAAAGTATAAATATGGCCCTGAATGGCTTGTATGAGTGTCGATGCAAGGCCTAGGTATATGTGACGCAGTAGAAAATAAGGCATGTGGGCCCTTGAAATGGCGGCTGCCTGACCTGTGAAGTGCGACAATGGGATGTGAGGTCAATGCGCTGGCGTGGGACACCGTGGCGGTAGGCGGTCGAAGACCGCAGCACAAAGCTGCATTGGTTAACATTGAACCCTATGGGTCTCAGGAGCCAATGACAATGTGCGCCGGCGGTCGCGGTACGCACCGCCGCGGGCGTGACCGCCATTTTCTATCTGCTTAATCACTCGATACCTGATCTTCCACAGGAGAGGACCTACACTGCAAGTGCTGCTGTGACCATGGTCTGAGAGAGACAATGGCTCATGCGACTGGGGAAAGGGCCCCTGCCTTCACTGCTCAGGAGTTGGAGAAACTCGTGGATGGGGTCCTCCCCCAGTATGCGCTACTCTACGGTCCTCCAGACCAACAGGTAAGTACATTGGGACCATGCTTTGTGGCCAATGCCTGTGTTGAGTCGGGTGGATGAAAGATGGTGGTGAGGGGAGCGATTGAGGCATGCATCAAACGACAGATGAGAGCATGTGCCACATGGCAAGGGTGGGGATGGGGGGGCCACTCACATCGAGCATGCAGAAGGTGATGATTATTCTTCTCTCCCTGTACATGTCACATAGGTCAGCGCCCACCAGAAAATCGGTATTTGGCGTGCCATCGCCAAGGACGTCCGGACCCTAGGGGTCCACCAGAGACGGGGCACCCACTGCAGGAAGAGATGGGAGGACATCCGACGCTGGAGCAGGAAGACGGCGGAGGCTCAGCTGGGGATGGCTTCCCAACGTGGGAGGGGTGCCAGTCGTACTTTGACCCCCCGGATGTCCCGGATCCTGGCGGTGGCCTACCCCGATTTGGATGGGCGCGTGAGGACATCACAGCAGACACAAGGGGGTGAGTACACTCAAATCCTGGTGACTTTGCGTGCAGTGGAGGTGTCTGGGTGGGGGAGGAGGGCTGTGGGTATCCCTAGGCCAGGGCGATATCTGAAGGCTAGGCCCCTCCGTAAGGCATGGCCCTGTGCCCCCGCTCCCCACCTCTGTAGGGTGCTAAGTACAGCTATTCATTGCCCTGAGTCATGTATGTGAGCAGAGGTCGCCCATAGGCTTGTAGGCCATGTCCCACGGATTGCGTAGTCGACCCCAAGTGCGCAGTGTAGTGCAGGGGGCTTCTGTGTCTGTCCTGTCCGCCAACGGTGTCGCCAATGCATGCACTCAACATTTCTTTATTTTTCCCCACCCCCCTTTTTTGTTGTCTTCCTGTTCATTTGTGCATTAGCATCATCAGGCGGAGGAGAAGTGGCATTGGAGCACGAGGGAGCTGCATCTCACATGGCCATGGCGGGCCATGCAACTGACTCGGATTTCACCAGTGAGACGGAGGGTGAGGGGAGCTCCACAGCGGGGACTCGTGCGGATGTCAGTGACAGCGACTCGTCCTCTGAAGGGAGCTCCCTTGTGGTGGCGGCAACATCCGTGCCCCCCGCTACAACAGGTACAGCTGCCACCCAGCGCACCAGCACTGCCCTCCCAGCAGCCCCTCAGCGTTTGCCCCGTGCCCGCTCACCCAGAAAGGTGGGCATCTCCTTCGCCCCAGGCACCTCAGGCCCTGCCCCTGTCACCCCTGCTGCCCTCAGTGAGGAGGTCATTGACTTCCTGAGGACGCTCATTGTTGGGCAGTCTACCCTTTTGAATGCCATCCAGGGTGTAGAAAGGGAGGTGCACCAGAGTAATGCATACCTGGAGGGCATTCATTCGGGTCAGGCTGCCCATCAGCGATCGTTCAACACTCTGGCCTCAGCACTGATGGCAGCAATTGTCCCTGTCTCTAGCCTCCCCCCTCCAACTTCCTCCACCCATACCCAATCCCCTGTACCTCTGCCTATCCCAGACACACCATCAGACAAGCCTGCACACACCTCAACACCCAAGGGAAGCTCATCCAGACATAAGCACCACACATCACACAGGCATTCACACAAGCAACATCCACATGCAGACATACCAACACCCACTGCCTCCACTGTGTCCCCCTCCTCCTCGTCTCCCTTCTCCCTCCCTGTCACTTCTCCACTCACACCTGCATGCACAACATCTTCAGCCACTACGTCCATCACAAGCACACCCACCAGAACCCCCTCACACGTGCAGTCACCACCCCCACTACCATTCACACGTCCCCTGTGTCCTCTCCCAGTGTGTCTGTCACCCCCTCTTCCAAGCTACACAAACGCAGGCAGCCACCCACCCAACAGCCATCCACCTCACGACAGCCTCCAGCCCAAGCACCTGCACCCAAAGACACCAGACTTCAAACTCCTACAACCACAACCTCTTCCTCCACTCCCAAACCTACTACACCTACCCGTCCCTCTCTTCCTAAACTTATTTTCCTTTCCAAACTTGACCTCTTCCCAACATCTCCCCCACCCCGTCCATCTAAAAAGACTCCAGTCAGCACCTCAGCCACCACTACAGCGGGCCCTGTGAAGACAGTCTGCCATGGACTGTGGAGTCCCCCACCCTCAAGGGCAGCCAGCTCAGTAGGGAGCCAAGGCACGGGCAGCCCACCACCGCAAAAACATGCCAAGATTATCAGTGCCCGGCGCGAGTGGCCTAAAACACCTGGGACCAAAATGCCTACCATGGCTCCGGCAGGGAGTGTGGTGCCACCTGGCACACCGCCAAAGGTGGGGAAGGGCCACAGGCGACCAGGGAAGGCTGGGAAGGGCAGCACGCCCGACAAGACCGCCAGCAGCCCAGCTGTGCAGGAGGGCCCCGCATGCCCTATTCCAGGTGGGCAGGAGGACACCAACAGGCCCGGTACTGAAGCCCAGGAGGGCCCCACCAGGCCCATCCCAGGTGCGAAGGAAGGCGCAGCCAGTCACAGGTCAGGTGGCGAATGACCTCCACGCCATGGGCTGATCCGCTGAACTGGGCACTCATCCGAAGCACCACTGAACTGGGCCCTTCATCTCAAGCACCGCTGAACTGGGCCCTTCATCTCAAGCACCGCTGAACTGGGCCCTTCATCTCAAGCACCGCTCCGCTGGGCACCGCCGTCTCAAGCACCGCTCCGCTGGGCCCTTCATCTCAAGCACTGCTCCGCTGGGCCCTTCATCTCAAGCACCGCTCCGCTGGGCCCTTCATCTCAAGCACCGCTCCGCTGGGCCCTTCATCTCAAGCACCGCTCCGCTGGGCACCGCCGTCTCAAGCACCGCTCCGCTGGGCCCTTCATCTCAAGCACCGCTCCGCTGGGCACCGCCGTCTCAAGCACCGCTCTGCTGGGCACCGCCGTCTCAAGCACCGCTCCGCTGGGCCCTTCATCTCAAGCACTGCTCCGCTGGGCCCTTCATCTCAAGCACCGCTCCGCTGGGCCCTTCATCTCAAGCACCGCTGAACTGGGCCCTTTATCTCAAGCACCGCTGAACTGGGCCCTTCATCTCAAGCACCGCTCCGCTGGGCACCGCCGTCTCAAGCACCGCTCCGCTGGGCCCTTCATCTCAAGCACTGCTCTGCTGGGCCCTCCATCTCAAGCACCACTCCGCTGGGCCCTTCATCTCAAGCACCGCTCCGCTGGGCACCGCCGTCTCAAGCACCGCTGCTCTGGGCCCTTCATCTCAAGCACCGCTCCGCTGGGCACCGCCGTCTCAAGCACCGCTCCGCTGGGCCCTTCATCTCAAGCACTGCTCCACTGGGCCCTTCATCTCAAGCACCGCTCCGCTGGGCACCGCCGTCTCAAGCACCACTGCGCTGGGCCCTTCATCTCAAGCACCGCTGCGCTGGGCCCTTCATCTCAAGCACCGCTCCGCTGGGCCCTTCATCTCAAGCACCGCTCCGCTGGGCACCGCCGTCTCAAGCACCGCTCTGCTGGGCACCGCCGTCTCAAGCACCGCTCCGCTGGGCCCTTCATCTCAAGCACTGCTCCGCTGGGCCCTTCATCTCAAGCACCGCTCCGCTGGGCCCTTCATCTCAAGCACCGCTGAACTGGGCCCTTCATCTCAAGCACCGCTCCGCTGGGCACCGCCGTCTCAAGCACCGCTCCGCTGGGCCCTTCATCTCAAGCACTGCTCCGCTGGGCCCTCCATCTCAAGCACCGCTCCGCTGGGCCCTTCATCTCAAGCACCGCTCCTCTGGGCACCGCCGTCTCAAGCACCGCTGCTCTGGGCCCTTCATCTCAAGCACCGCTCCGCTGGGCACCGCCGTCTCAAGCACCGCTCCGCTGGGCCCTTCATCTCAAGCACTGCTCCACTGGGCCCTTCCTCTCAAGCACCGCTCCGCTGGGCACCGCCGTCTCAAGCACCACTGCGCTGGGCCCTTCATCTCAAGCACAGCTGCGCTGGGCCCTTCATCTCAAGCACCACTCCGCTGGGCCCTTCATCTCAAGCACCGCTCCGCTGGGCACCGCCGTCTCAAGCACCGCTGCGCTGGGCCCTTCATCTCAAGCACCGCTCCGCTGGGCCCTTCATCTCAAGCACCGCTCCGCTGGGCCCTTCATCTCAAGCACCGCTCCGCTGGGCACCGCCTTCTCAAGCACCGCTCTGCTGGGCAACACTGTCTCAAGCACCGCTCCGCTGGGCACCACCGTCTCAAGCACCGCTGCGCTGGGCACCGCCGTCTCAAGCACCGCTGCGCTGGGCACCGCCGTCTCAAGCACCGTTGCGCTGGGCCCTTCATCTCAAGCACCGCTGGCCCATTGGCGGAAGGGGCAGGCCCGCATCTGTGTCGGGCAGGGCTGCACGAAGCGCTCTGGGCACTAGTCCCCCTCAAGTACCAGTGGAGACTGATATTGACTTGAGAGACTGTGGCTTTGCACTCCCCAGGATGGCACAGTGGTCAAGCCACCCACTGTAGAGACTTGAGAGACTGTGGCTTTGCACTCCCCAGGATGGTCCAGTGGGCAAGCCACCCACTGTAGAGACTTGAGAGACTGTGGCTTTGCACTCCCCAGGATGGCACAGTGGGCAAGTCACCCACTGTAGAGACTTGAGAGACTGTGGCTTTGCACTCCCCAGGATGGCACAGTGGGCAAGCAACCCACTGTAGAGACTTGAGAGACTGTGGCTTTGCACTCCCCAGGATGGCACAGTGGGCAAGCCACCCACTGTAGAGACTTAAGAGACTGTGGCTTTGCACTCCCCAGGATGGAACAGTGGCCATGGAGGCCCCTCGTGGATCTGGCGTCGTGGACTCATCTGGCTGAGGTGCCCCCCCTTCCCTTCCCCCTGAGGTGCCTGTAGTTTTCTGATCTGATGCCCCTGCAGTGTTCTCTCCGTTGGAGTCAGGTATCCTGTGTGGGCTTTGCCCATGTGATTTTGGCCCAGTGGCCCACGAACAATGCCTGATACACATATCGGACTGGACAATTTATGTATATGAAGTTTTAGATGTGTGATATATTTTATACTCAGTCATACAATATATTCCAAAGTTTATAATCATTTCCTTTTGTCTTTGCATTCTTCCGGGGGATTTGGGGGGGTAACTGTGATGTGTTGCTATGCATTGATGTGTGTGTTGTAGTGGATGAGGGTGAGGGTGGGTGTGTCGCATATGTGTGTCCCCGTAATTTTATGCCTCCCCCCTCCCCTGTGTCGTAGGTGCAGTACTCATTGTTGTCTTCTGCGCCGGCGTTCGTGCTCCTGGTAGAGGAGCAGGAAGACAATCGCTGGGAGGATGTGGAGTTCGGGTTCCATGCTGTCCAGATTCCTCGTGGGGTGTATGGAGGTGAGCGTTTTCCGTTTGAAATGGCTGGTTCCGCCGTGTTTTTATCGGCGGGGCTACCGCCCCGGAAAAGGTGGCGGATTGGTGGGTTGTGATAGGGTGGGCGGTACATTGTCTCCCGTCTGTCTGTTGGCGGTGACCGCTGCACTGTTTGTTTGTCCCGCCGTGGCGGGGGGTGTGTTGAAGTGGCGGTCTCTGTTGGCGGTTTCCGCCAGGGTCAGAATTGTATTTTTTTTACCGCCAGCCTGTTAGCGCTTTTGCCGCCGCTTTAACACCGACCGCCAGGGTTGGAATGACCCCCTATTTATTTTGTGTTCAGATTTGTTGAAGGGCTGAAATCAGAAATAAGCCTGATGCTTAAGAGTCATTTGATTTGCTGGCAAGCAAAACCGGTTGATGAAGTATTACAGTCTGCTAAATACTGTAGTGACAAGATTGAAATAAAGCAGAAGAAATGGAAGGAAAAGGCAATGGTGATGCAGATTCAAGCAGATTAAAGAGGCACAATCAGGAATGCAGGTAATTTTTCCTCAACAGGGAAACATGCAGGTGATGCAAAATTGTTACGCAGATGAATGAAAACAATCTTTTTCTAAATTTGAGAGGATTGAGAATAAGGGGTCCTAATTTAAATATCGAGAATTTGAATAACAAAATGCAGATTCCTCAGCAAATACAAAGTCCCCAACCAATGCAACATATACAGGTGCCATGTTTTCAGGTGCTGCAGTCACAACAAATGCAGTCCACCGTGCAAATGATACCAAAGAACCAAATGCAGATATCTCAAGTTCCAGTGGCAGAGCAGAAGAAGTGTTGAACAGTCCATGTAATTCTCCAATTATGGGTTTGGGAAATTTAGAATTGTTCAAGATTTGAGGAAACTTAATGATTTAATGGTCAAATGTTGTACAGTGGTACCAAATCCAGCAGTGATTTTGTTTCAGATCCTAGGTGATGCTGAACGATTCATGGTAGTGGACTTATCACAAGGATTTTTCTCAGATCCTTTTAATGAGGCTAGTCAGTTTTCTTTCTGTTTTCAATTCTGCAGTTGTGTATATTCCTGGTTTAGAATCCCACAAGGCTTTTCAGAGTTTCTTTCCATATTTAATCAGGTGTTGAAAAAGAATTTGCCTTGCCAATCAACATTAATTCAGTATATTGATGATCTTTTGGTTGCTTCAAAGAGGAAAGAAGCATGTAGGCAAGATACTATTGCCTTATTGAATCATTTGGGTGACAATGGACATAAAGGCCCTCATTACAACCCTGGCGGTAAATGCCTCCTATCGCCGCGGTGACTGCCGCCAACATACCGTGACCATGGCGGTAATCCGCTACAGGTATTATGACCCACACAGAGAAATCCGACACTATACAGACACCCACACAAGTCCGCCACACAAAAGGTCAGTGATAAAATGGCGATAGCAAAACCCACACAGTTACACCAACAGGAGCACACCCACAGTATCACGACCCATGAATCACCGCAGCTGTCTATCAACCGCGGTAAACCATTGGCGGTACACACTGCCACGCTCAAAATACACACACAATTACAAAACCAAACCACATTGGACAATTCAAACTACACACACCTGACACACATACACACACCACACCCACACACCCACACCACTATAAAACACGCACCCACTTTACCCACAACCCTTTCAATGAAAAAAAAGATAACAAACAGAGAGAGACACAAGGAAGGAGCACCCACTCAATCAGAGGCACAGAACACCATCACCTATACACCATCCACGCACATCACAGCATACACCACAACACATCACCCCACACATCACCCCACACATCCTCACACATATCACTCACACCACATCCATGGGACACCAAAGAAACCCCAGGTTTTCAGAGGAGGAGCTAAGGGTCATGGTGGAGGAAATCATCCTGGTAGAGCCACAGCTATTCGGATCACAGGTGCAGCAGACATTGCAAGGAAGATGAAGCTATGGCGGAGGATCGTGGACAGGGTCAACGCCGTGGGACAACACCCAAGAACTAGGGGTGACACTAGTAAGAGGTGGAATGACCTACGGGAGAAGGTGCATTCCGTGGTTGCCAGGTAGCCGTACAGAGGACTGGTGGTAGACCCCCACCTCCTCCCCCACAACTAACAACATGGGAGAAGCAAGTCTTGGCGATCATGCATCCTGAGGGCCTCACAGGAGAAGCAGGAGGACTGGACTCTGGTAAGTCAAATCTTTACTACTATATCCCCCACCCTACCTGCATGCCATTACAAACTCCTACCCCTACCCTCACCCCATCACTCCACCACCTCACATATACCCCACTATCACAACCCACCCATCCCAATACCAAGCACAGCATGCCCATCACAGAGATTCAACCAGCCCACAAAACCACCACGAACACGAGGCCAGCTGACAGGGAAATCACAATCTTACAGGGATACACACCCATGCACAAGATGGCACACGCAGATACATTATCACTACATTTGCATCCCCACGGGACCCCTACTCAACGTCACCGGAGAGGAGGTGCCAGTTACAACCAGTCCACCCCCTGAAGAGGCCCACAGTGATGACAGCAGCTCCGCACTCCTGATCAGGATGACCAACCAGGCCCAAAAGGGACCTCTGGACAGGTGGTCCCCCTGCCACAGTCCCAAACCACCACAGAGCCTCCCCCTCAGGAAACACCAGCACAGCACCCACCCAGCGGGCCCATGCCATTGTCCCCAGGACACGTCAATCAGCAGTGTGTCCACCACTACAGGGACCCCAGGCAACCCCACAAACACAGGACGATCAGGTACCTGGGGTTAGTGGCAGTGGGCATACGGTTTAGGGGACAGAGGCACAGGACAACAGGGAAGCTGGGAGGACTGCTGTGCAACAGGGGGAGGACACGCCCAGGGAACCCACTCTCCATGAGGCACTCACCAACATCCTGGGAGCATACCACCATTCCCAGGAGACCATGGGCCAGATACTGGCCAAGCTGCAGGAGACCCCGCGGCTGCAGGAGGGACAGTACCTAGGGATCAGGGATGACCTAACAAACATCTACAGCATCCTGGTTACCATTTCAGGGGTGCTGGCTGACATGGCCAACACCATGAGGGAGGCAGTGGCACAACAAGGGGCCCCTGACACTAGCCACACAGATGAACAGCCCTCCACCTCCGCAGGCGCTAGTGGACAGGAGGCACTGCACGGGACCAACAGGCCACCAGCAACTCACCCCCTGGAGAAGGAGAACCGCCCGCAAACAGTCCCTGCAATCCAGGCAGAGGACAGACAACATTGCCAAGACCCCCACCGGGAAATACGACTCTCCTGATTGTCACCCTTCTGTCCCACTATGTCACCCTGTCCACCTTGAACTGCCATTACTCCCCTTCCTATGCCCACTTGGACAATACAGCTGTGATACCAAGAGACTGGATTCTATCTGAACCTTCCTTCACCACCACCCCTGCCCTTTGCACATCCCCCTCCACTTATGAGCACTGAAATAAACACCCTTGGATCAAATACAAGTACGGAGTCTGTCAATTGATTGCAATATGTATTAGGCTAATAAGCTGTAAACATTTCAATCTATGGGGGTCATTCTGACCCTGGCGGTCATGGACCGCCAGGGCCAACGACCGCGGAAGCACCGCCAACAGGCTGGCGGTGCTTCCATGGGCATTCTGACCGCGGCGGTACAGCCGCGGTCAGAAACGGGAAACCGGCGGTGTCCCGCCGGATTCCCGCTGCCCCAGGGAATCCTCCACGGCGGCGCTGCAAGCAGCGCCGCCATGGGGATTCCGACCCCCTTCCCGCCAGCCTGGTTCTGGCGGTTTTCACCGCCAGAACCTGGCTGGCGGGAACGGGTGTCGTGGGGCCCCTGGGGGCCCCTGCAGTGCCCATGCCATTGGCATGGGCACTGCAGGGGCCCCCTAACAGGGCCCCACATAGATTTTCAGTGTCTGCGTGGCAGACACTGAAAATCGCGACGGGTGCAACTGCACCCGTCGCACCCCTTCCACTCCGCCGGCTCCATTCGGAGCTGACATCCTTGTGGAAGGGGGTTTCCCGCTGGGCGGGCGGGCGTCCTTCTGGCGGTCGCCCGCCAGCCCAGCGGTAAACTCAGAATGAGCGCCGCGGTCATTTGACCGCGGTGCGGTCATTCGGCGGCTCCCGCCGGGCGTGCGCTTACCGCCACCGGCGGGAGTCGCAATGACCCCCACAATGTCTTACTTGTGTGTCACTGGAAGTATTGAAGAATAATGTTGCTCCTGTTGTCAACATCTTCTTCCTCTGCCTCCTCTTCCTCACTGTCCACAGGCTCCACTGTTGCCACAAGACCATCTCCTGGCTCGTCCTCCTGTAGAAAAGGCACCTGGCATCTCAAGGCCAGGTTGCACAACATGCAACAGGCAACGATGATCTGGAACACCTTCTTGGGTGAGTAGTACAAGCCCATCCGCTTAAAGACCGTGCCCAGCACCAGTCCCCCTGGCCCTCCCAGACACACCTACTCCCCCCTCACCCTCCACTCTCTCAACCCATGCCCCCACCCCACATGCACCCCAGCTAGCCACAACCAGAACACACCCCGCAACTCCACCCTCACGCACCACACCAACGCCACCCACCACAACCACCTCAACTGCTTGCTCCTCAACATCCGCTCCCTTCACAAACATGCCTTAGAACTCTGGGACCGCATCACATCACACTCACCTGACATCGTCTTCCTCACGGAAACCTGGACCAACCCCTCCTCAGTATCCGACATAGCCATAGCCACCCCCAAGCGATTCAAACTCCAACACAAAGACCGCCTCAACAGGCCAGGCGACGGCATCGCCATCCCACACAGAGACACCATCAAAGTCACCACCAGCTCCCAAGACACTATCGACAACACTGAACACATGCACTTCCTCATCCACATTAACAACAACTCAACCCTCAGAGATACACTAATCTACAGACCACCCGGACCACGCCCCGCCTTCTGCGACACCATCGCCGACAGCATCAGCTCGCACGCCCTGACCTCCACAGACTACATCATCCTTGGTGATTTCAACTTTCACTTAGAAAACCTGCAAGACCACAACTCTACCTCCCTCATAGACAACCTCACCAACCTCGGACTCAAACAACTGGTCACCACACCCACCCACTCAGCAGGACACACACTCGACGCTATTTTCACCTCAAGCCAACACATAGCCTACACCCACACCACCGAACTCCTCTGGACTGACCACCACTGCGTCCACTTCTCCTTCACCAAACCCCCCACACACTACCATCAACACACCACACTCTACCTCATGTGGGACAAGATCCCCACAGAACAACTAAGCTCCTAACTGGCCCATAGCCCCCCCTACGCCATGACCCTAACACAGGAGCACACAACCTCTCCGAATGGATCACTACCTGCGCAGACACACTAGCCTCCCTCAGAAAACACATCGCCACCCGCAACATCAAGAACGCCCCATGGTTCACCCCTGAACTCCAAGACTCCAAGCGCAAATGCTGCCAAGCTGAGAAAATATGGTGACTATAACCTTCCACAACCAACTTTTCCACCCTCAAAACCACCACTCGCACCCATCACCAACTCATACGCTCTGCCAAAAGAGATCACTACAAGACACGCCTTGACATAACTCTCAAAACAGCAAAGAACTCTTCACCATCATCAATGAACTTGCAAAACCCAAAGCCAGCAACATAGACCCCACACACACACAGCCCCTATGTGACGCCCTCTCCAATCACTTCCTCAACAAAATCCTGGACATCCACAACAGCTTCATACCACACACACCCACCACACACACCCCTCACTCACCCAACCCCCACTCATGACCCCCTACCACACTCTCCACTTGGACCCCCACCACACACGAAGAAACCAAAAAAAACATGAACTCCATCCACTCCGGTTCCCCCTCCTACCCCTGCACACACCGCATCTACAACAAAGCTAGCCCAACCATCGCCCCCATACTCTACAACACAATCAACCCCTCTTTCGACTCTGCCACCTACCCAGACTCTTGGAAGCACGCGAAAATCACTGCTCTCCGAAAAAATAAACAAGCCGACCCGGAGGTCCTCTACAACTACCACCCCATCTCCCTCCTCCCTTTCCCCACCAAGGTTGCAGAGAAATTAGTCAGCGCCCGCATATCCCACTTCCTCTAAGCAAACAACACTCTTGACCCCTCACAATCCGGGTTCCGCAAAAACCACAGCACGGAAACCGCCCTCATCGCATGCACTGACGACATCGGGACCAAAGTCAACAAAGGCGAGACCGTCGCAGTCATACTCCTAGACCTCTCGGCAGCCTTTGACACCGTCTGACACCGCACACTCCGCACACGCCTTCACAACAAAGGAATTTGCCACAAAGCCTTAGACTGGCCCACCTCCTTCCTCACCGACCGGACACAGAGAGTCTGCCTTCCACCCTTCCACTCCAACACTACCAACATCAGCTGCGGAGTCCCCCAAGGGTCCTTCCTCAGCCCCACAATCTTCAACATCTACATGATCCTCCTAGCCAACATCCTCCGAGCACACGGAATCACTATCCTCTCCTATGCAGATGACACCCAACTCATCCTCTCCCTCAACCGCAACCCCACCACCGCCAAAACCAACCTACACGCCGCTCTCCTCGACACCGCCAACTGGATGACCACTAACCACCTCAAGCTCAACTCTAACAAAACCGAGATCATCATCTTTGGGCCCAACAAAACCACATGGGATGACTCCTGGTGGCCCACTGCCCTAGGCCCCACACCCACCCCTGCAAACCACACACGCAACGTCGGCATCATCCTTGACACCTTCTTCTCCATGACACAGCAAATCAATGCTCTAACCTCCTCCTGCTCCAACACACTCCGCACTCGAAAAAAATCCTTCCAATGGATTCCCCCAGAAACCAGAAAGACAGTCACCCACGCACTCATCAGCAGCAGACTGGACTACGGTAACCACCCCCTACGTCGTAACCACACTCAAACTCAAACGCAAACTCCAGAGAATCCAGAACACAGCCGCACGCCTCGTCCTGGGCCTCCCCTGCCATGAACGAATCTCACCACACCTCAAATCCCTTCACTGGTTCCCCATAGACAAGAGAATCACATTCAAGATCCTCATCCACGCACACAAACCCCTCCACAATACCGGCCCAACCTACATCAACGAAAGAGTTAACTTCCACAATCCCACACGCAACCTCCGATCAGCCGACCTTGCCCTAGCCACAGTCCCCCGCATCCAACGCACCACCACAGGAGGCAGGTCTTTCTCCTACCTCGCCCCCAAAACCTGGAACTCCCTCCCCACCGACCTTCGCAAAACCAAAGACCTCCTGGTTTTCAGAAAGAACCTCAAGACATGGTTGTTCGATCAGTAACCCTCCCTGCCCCCGTCTCTGATTCCCCCCCAGCGCCTTGAGACCCTCACGGGTGAGTAGCGCGCTCTACAATTTTTTGGGAATGATTGATTGATCCACCAGTCAGATCGAGGCACCAGAATCTGGCCTTCAGGACGCTGAAGGTACGTTTTAAAATCCTCCTTGTACACCCATGTGCCTCATCATAACGTTCCTCTGCCCTGGTCTTGGCATTCCTCACTGGGGTCAGTTGCCATGAGAGGCTGAGGTAACCAGAGTCACCTGCAAATATCGAGGGATACCTGTTAGACACACACTAACCCTTAGGGACAACCCCATACCCAGACACCTACTCATAGTGTGTGGGGACCTTGTGCTCACCTATTAGCCACACCGGGTGCCTCTGGAGTTGGCCCATCATCATGTAAGATGCTGCTATTCCTCAAGATAAAAGCGTCATGCACAGATCCAGGGTATTTGGCATTCACATGGGAGATGTACTGGTCCGCCAAACACACCATCTGCACATTCATAGAGTGATAGCTTCTTCTATTCCTGAAAACTTGCTCATTTCTCCGGCGTGGGACAAATGCCACATGTGTACCATCAATGGCACCTGTGATGTTGGGGATATGTCCCAGGGCATAAAAGTCAGCTTTCACTGTGGCGAAATCCTCCACCTGGGGGAACACGATGTAGCTGCACATGTGTTCCAGAAGGGCTGACAACACACTGGTCAACACGTTAGAGAACATTGGCTGAGACATCCCTGATGCCATGGCCACTGTTGTTTGGAAGGAACCATTTGCCAGGAAATGGAGCACTGACAGGACTTGCACTAGAGTGGGGATATCAGTGGGCTGCCGGATAGCTGACATCAGGTCTGGCTCCAATTGAGCACACAGTTCCTGGACTGTGGCACAATCAAGTCTGTAGGTAATGATAATGTGTCTGCCCTCCATTGTTGCAAGTTCCACCAGGGGTCTGTACACCGGAGGATGCCGCCATCTCATATACAGCCTCAGCAGTTGGAGCCTATGGAAGAGAACAGTGAGCAGAGGGTAACATTCCCACATCTATTGCACTAATGTTTTTTTTTTTTACTTTACAGAAACAAAATGTGAATCCTAAAATCAGTTGTCGTGCCAATGTCTGTTGTGAGGCAGTTAGGTGCCATACCCTGTGCCCCCCTGAAATGGCAGATGCCTGACCTGTGAGGATGGACAAGTGGAAATGAGGTAATTGGGCTGGCGTTGTGTGCCTTAACGGTAGGTGGTCTATCACTGCTGAGCAAGTTCGCATTGGTTATCATTGGGCCCTATGGGTTCCAGGAGCCAATGGGGATGTATGCCGGCGGTGACGGTACGCACTACTGTGGATGTCACTGCCATTTTCTATCTATCCACTCGCTTGCTACCTGGCCATCAACAGGAGAGGACCTACACTGCAAGTGCTGATGTGACCTCAGTCTGAAAGTGACAATGGCTCGACTGTCTGGGGAAAGGGTCCCTGCCTTCACTGCAGAGGAGTTGGAGAAGGTGGATGGGGTCCTACCCAAGTACACGTTACTCTGTCCTCCAGACAAACAGATGAGTACACCGTGAGCATGATGCTTAGGCCATGCATGTAAGGAGTGCTGTGTGTGTAAGCCACATGTTGGGGGGGGCTGAGGGTTCCTGGCCAGAGTGGCCAGCATGGAAGGTCATCAATGTATGTGCATGAGGGGATGGGTGGGATCTGGTGGGCAATGAGTGTGACAGTCCGGACGGGTGAATAATTCCCTTTTCTGCTGTCTTTTCCCTGCAGGTCAGCGCCCACCAAAAAAAGGGTATTTGGCGTACCATCGGCAAGGAGGTGCGGATCCTGGGGTCTTTGACAGGCGGAGTACCCACTGCTGCAAGAGGTGGGAGGACCTGTGCCGCTGGGCAACGAAGATGGCAGAGGCCCAGCTGGGGCTGGTCTCCCAATGTGGAAGCGTGCCCATCGCACCATGACCCCCCTGATGTTCCGCATCCTGGTGGTGGCCTATCCGGAGTTTGGATGGGTGCTTGAAGGCATCACAGCAGCCACAAGGGGGTGAGTACTGAATCTGACTCCTCCTGTGCGCGTGTTAAGAGTTACCTGGGTGGGGGCTATGGGTGCCCCTAGGCCAGGGTGAAGATGGCATGGTAGGTCTCTTGTTTGGCAGGCTCTAAGGCACACCTACACCAATAGTGTTAGTGGGCATCTACTACTGGGAAGGGTCCTTTGGGTTTCTGGGGTGCTGCTGATGGCGTTAGCTATTGTACCCCATGGGCTGGTGACTATCTTAGGAACTGGTTGGGCATGGCCTAGTGCATAGGGCTGCTCCCTGTGTGTTGTGTACGCCAACGCTGGTGTTGTTTCTGGCATTGACCAAGTGTATCCTCTGTCTCTCCCCCGCCTTTTTATTTTGTCACCCTGTCCTTCTGTGCATTAGCATCATCTGTTGGAGGAGCAGAGGCACCGGTGACGGAGGGAGCTGTATTCCACTGGCACATGGCAGCCCAACAGAGAGCATTTCAGGCTCTGGCCTAAGCACTGATGGCAGCAATTGTCCCTGTCTATAGACTCCCCCCTCCATCTTCCTCTACCCAATTCCAATCCCCTCAACCCCAGCCTATCCCAAGCACATCTTCAGACCATCATGCACACAAGACAACGCACAGGAGTGGTTCAGGCAAAAAACACAAGCACCACATATCATGCCACAGGCACTCACACAAGCACCATTCCCATGCGGACACACCAACATCCACTGTCTCCAATGTGTCCCCCTCCTCCTTGTCATCCACCTCCCTCCCAGCTGCGTCTCCACTCACACCTGCATGCACTACATCGTCATCCACTACCACCATCACCAGCACGCTCATCACAACGCACCCCTCCGAGCAGTCACCACCCCCACAACCATACACACGTCCCCAGTGTCCTCTCCCACTGTGTCTGTAACCCTCCTCTCAAAGTACACAAACGCAAGCACACACCCACCCAACAGCCATCCACCTCACAACAGCATCCAGCAGATGCACCTTCACCCAAACTCAGCAGACAGACACCTCCTACAACGACTTCCTCTTCCTCCACTCCCAAACCCTCTCCCTCATCCCGCCCCAGTGTGTCTAAAAAACTTTTCCTAGCTAACATTGTCTGTTCCTTATCCCTCCCCGCCATCATTCCCCTCAGTCCAGGGTGTCCAGAACCCAGCCCAGCACCTCAGCCACCAAGTTGCCATCCGATTTTGACCCTGCAGCTCCCAGAGGCTCAAACGTGGCACCCGTCTGGAAAGCAGTGTACCACCAACCCCTGCAAAGGACCAAACCATACCACCACCTGCCAAGGTGAAGAAGGGGCCAGCATGCAGCAGGGACATGGATGACGACCCAACCAGCAAGGCCTCCTCGAAACCTCCAGGTGACAGAGCCAAGGGCAAAACAGCACCAGCCAAGGTGAGGAAGAGGCAGAAAACCGCAGGCAAGGCACTTCAGCCGGCAGAGGATGCTGGTCAAGCCCTGGTGCCCACCAGCAGAACTCCCAGTCCCGCCATATGCACCATGTGCAGCACCGCCAACAGCCCCGCCGCAAGCACCGCCACCAGCACCGCCACCAGCACCGCCACCTGCACTGCCGCTGCCAACACTACTGTCAGCAGCAGCATCATCCCCAGTGGGCAGCCATCCGAGGCTGAAGGAGAAGGGCTGGAGCCTCCCTCCACCACTGGCAACACCGGCACCTGCACCACAGCCAGCACCGCCAGCAGCCCCGCCATCTGCACCGCTGACAAGTAACTCCACTACCAGCAACAGCAGCCCCAGTGAGCGGCTGTCCGAGGCTGCAGGGGATAAGCTGGAGCGTCCCCCCACCACTGCCAACACAGACACCAGCACCGCCACTGCCACCACTGAGCAGCCGTCACCTCCAACGGACAGTGTGTTGTCCTGCCTCCATTTGCTGTTGTACGTCCTGGCACCTGCAAAGCATGTGGGTCTGACACCCACATGAGTGACTGTGACCTTGCACTACCCAAGATCTGCATCACAGGGCACAATTCCTCCTCCAGGATCAGTGGAAGAAGGCATCCCCTCACCCAATCCTTGGCAGTATGAAGCACACTGGGCACAAGGCCCCCTCCAGAACCAGTGGAGAAAGGCATCCACTCCCCCAATCCTTGGCAGGATGAAGCACATTGGGCACAAGGCCCCCTCCAGAACCAGTGGGAAAAAAGGCATCCCCTCACCCAATCCTTGGCAGGATGAAGCACACTGGGCACAAGGGCCCCTCCAGAACCAGTGGAGAAAGGCATCCCCTCACCCAATCCATGGCAGGATGAAGCACTCTGGGCACCAAGCCCCATCCAGAACCAGTGGAGAAGCCACCTACTTGAGAGACTGTGGCTTTGCACTCCCCAGGACCAAGCAGTGGGCAAACCACCCACTTGAGAGACTTGAGAGACTGTGGGTGTGCACTGCCGAGGACCAAGCAGTGGGCAAACCACCCACTTGAGACACTGTGGCCTTGTACTCCCCAGGACCAAGCAGTGGGCAAACCACCCACTTGAGAGACTGTGGCTTTGCACTCCCCAGGACCAAGTAGTGGGCAAACCACCCACTTGAGAGACTGTGGCTTTGCACTCCCTAGGACTAAGCAGTAGGCACACCACCCACTTGAAAGACTGTGGCCTTTCACTTCCCAGGACATCACTGGGGGCATGGAGCCCCCTCCAGGAAAAGTGGCATTTTACTATCTTCCGGCCGAGGTGCCCCCCCTTTGCCATCCCCCTGAGGTGCCTGTGTGTTACGACCTGATGCCCCTGCAGTGTTCTCTCAGTACTGAGGCAGGAGTCAAGAGTGGGCTTGGCCCATGAATTTTGGCCCAGTGGCCCATGGACATTTGTGAATGGACAATGTACGGCCTTCTGTACATATTGTATATTTGCGTTAATACTGTTTTCCAAACTCTATAGTATGTCTGCCTATTTCTAAAAGATCACTAATGTGACTCAATTCCTTTTGTCCTTGCATTGTTCCAGGGGGTTACGGGGTGTATATGTAACGTTGATGCATGTGTTTGTGTGTATGGTGTTGTGGGTGGGGGTGGGGGTGTTGTGTGTTGCATGTGTATGTCACTCTCTTTTTCCTCCCCCCTCCCCCTCGCATGGGTACTAGGTGCAGTACTCACCATCGTCGCCGTCTTTGATATTTCTGGTGTATGAGGAGGGACACCAGCATCGGCACAACCTGTAACTCGGGCTCCATGGCGTCCTGGTTCTTCGTTGAGTGTCCAGAGGTGCGTGATTTCCCTTCAAAGTATTGTTTCCACCGTGCTTTTGATGGTGTTGGTGCCGTCCCAGAAAAGCTGGCAGATTGGCAGGTTGTGATGTAGTGGGCAGTACATTGTCTTTCGCCTGTCTGTTGGCAGTGACCGCCGTGGTTCTTGTTGCTACCGCTGTGGCAGTTGGAGTGTCAAAGTGGCTGTATGTGTTGGCGGTTTCTGCCGTGGTCGTGATCCCTTTTTACCCCCGGCCTGTTGGCGGTGTTACCGTCGTTTTAACACCGACTGCCAGGGTTGTAATGAAAGGCAAAGTGTCCCCAGAGAAATTCCAGTACTGCGAGAAAAAGATAAATATTTGGGTCACCAAATAGAGAAAGGTGCAAGGAAGATGTCCAGAGAAAGAGTTGCTGCCATTTTGCAAATTAATCCTCCAGTTACACAAAGAGATGTCAGGATGTTTTTGGGAATGGTGAGTTACTGTTGTCAATGGATTCCTAATATTTGTGTTATTTCAAAGCCATTGCAGAGACTGACCCACAAAGATATAAATGCCCCAGTGCCCATTGATGAAGCATGTATGAAAGCTTTTCCTGAGCTGAGAGAGAATTTGTGCAGAGCACCAGCTTTGGGAATGTCTGTTGTTTCATCATGAGCATGATTTTGTGCTCTTTCTGTTTTTGTACAGGTACATGGTGGTGTAAATCACCCTCTAGCAAATTGTTCTACTACTTTGGACCCAGTCGCAGCAGCTTTACCTGGCTGTTTGCAGACTGTGGCAGCGGTTGGATTGAGCCTCACTCAATGTGAGAGCATTGTGATGGGACATCCTTTAACTGTCCTTGTCCCACATTCAGTTGAGGTTTATTTTAGGCTCTGCTGATGTGTCTTTGAAGAGGTGAACAGTGCTTATCTGATCAACTTTGCTCCCAGCAAACAATGGTGAAATTGAAAAACTAAATAAAATAATCAAATTATTTTTCTTGATGGTTCCTGTCTAAGAGATCATTGGAAACATTCACATCTGGATATGCTGTGTGCACAATTTCTGGTATACTTGAAGAGTCATGGCTTTAAAGAGTATTTTCTGCACAAGTAGCTGAATTAGTGGCTCTTAGAGCATGCTGTTTTTCTGCACAGCTTAAAGTTACAATTTTCACAGACAGTTAATATGGATTTTGTGTGGTGCATGACTTTGGGCAGTTATGGTCTCTCAAAGAGGTTTTATGTCCTCTTCTGGCTCACCAATTAGAAATGGTGATAGAATTCATCATTTGTTTCAAGCCCTACAATTACCTGAGAGGATTGCTGTGGTCAAGTGTAATGCACATCAGAAATCTAATGATTTTGTTTCAATAGACATGCTTATGTAGATAAATTCGAAAGATATTGCGCATTGAACTGCATCTCTTTTAATGAGGAATGTAAAGAACTAAGGGCCTGATGTAGCACATTCCGATTTTGCGAATCGGAAATTGCGAGTCTGTCCGACTCGCAATTTCCAATTCGCAAAATCGGATGCAGACGGTATCTCAGACACCGTCTGCGACTCGCTATGGGGTCGCACAGACCCACCTCATCAATATTAATGAGGTGGGTCGCATTTTGCGACCCCATAGCGAGTCCCTGCACTCACAAGGATGGTGGCCTGCTGAAGTCAGCAGACCTCCATGTCTGTGACTGCTTTTTAAACAAAGCAGCTTTTTTTGTTCATTTTGCGAGCTGCAAAATGAACAAAAAAAACTGCTTTGTTTAAAAAGCAGTCACAGACATGGAGGTCTGCTGACTTCAGACACAGACGTCTGCCTACACTGAAAAAACGAAACCAAATGGTTTAGTAATTTTTTTCATTTTGCAACTCGTTTTACTTTAAGGAAAACAAGCTGTTTTCCTTAAAGGAAAACGAGTTGCAAAATGAAAAAAATTACTAAACCATTTGGTTTCGTTTTTTCAGTGTAGGCAGTGGTCCAAAAACCTTTATGCCCACATTCACAAAGGGGAAGGGGTCCTGTGAGGACCCCTTCCCTTTTGCGAATGAGTTACCACCATTGTGACACTGGTGGTAACTGCGAGTTGCTTTGCGACCGCACTCGCGGTCACAAAGCAATTCTGAATTGCGATGCAAGTCACAAATAGGAAGGGGACACCCCTTCCTATTTGCGAGTCGCATTCACAAATTCCGAGTCGGTACCGACTCGCAATTTGTGAATGAGCATCGCGTTAGGCTGTTTGCATGGCGCAAACTGCGATTTTCGCAGTTTGCACCATGCAAACGGCTTCCTACATCTGACCCTAAAAGATGATAAAGTAAATGTAAATGCTATGTTGACAGTAATTGATAAATGGGAGGAAATCAGAAGTTTACAAGAGAATGTTTCTGAAGATAAAAAGAAAGGTTGGATGAAATTGAAATGTTTTCAAAGGGATGCTGACGATATCTGGGTTTCAAATGAAAGGCAAGTGGTTTTGCCAAACTATCTACTGTTGCAAATGGCAAGATACTATCATGGTCAAGCACACATTGGCAGAGATGGAATATTTTGTACATTTAAGCCTTCCTGCTTCAATCCAAAGTTTATAAGCAATTTGTCACAGATATATTACATGACATGAAATTGTCATGGAAAATATAATTGTTGTTCATTTTGGGACACATTGGAAGTTAAGGAGGTCCATTCAACAAAATACAAATGGATTGTATTGAGATGCCTGTGTGTGGTGGTCTTGGTATGTGTTGGTGATTATCTGTATATTTAGTCTTTGGATTGAAGCTTACCCCACAGAAATGATAGTCTCACAGTTGCAAAGGTTTTACTTAGGGATTTAATTCCTCGCTTCCAGCAGCTTCTGTGAGAGAATGTTATGTTTGCATGCACATCCCTTCATCAATGCATGAAGGAATTACTTACCATAGTTTGCAACTAACACTGAATTATTTTCAGTCTTTTACTAACAGGGTTTATAACCTAGAGTGCATACAATATTTCTATTCTAATTATTATCTAATGTTTTCTTTTGTTCTGATTAACCACCACTTGAGTAAAATAGCCATAAAAATTAGAAAGTTGTTTACTATTGTGGATAACATACTGACTGATTTTTCTGAAGCTCTTATCCTAATGGATACTGAAATGACTGCGGACCGTTCTATGGTTCTCCAGAACTGACTTGCATTAGATATACATTTAGCAAAGGAAGGCGGAGTCTACCGGATGATAAAGTGGAACATTGTTGCACATATACATCTGGTAAGAGTAAAGCAATTAGAAATGTTATTAAGAACCTGACAGATTCAAATTCAGACTTAAAAGATCTGAAAGGCACAGGGGTATAGGAAAATATTAGCAAAGATGTTACTAAAGTGAAAAATTGGATGGGTAATCTTGGCCAGGGTATTGTGGGAAAAACAATTGAAACCATTATTAATTGTGATTGTATGTGTCATCTGTACACAAACTGTACATACTGATCAAAAGACAAAGGATGAAGAATGAACAGAGGAGGGAAGAAATTAAACTATTGAAGATGAGAATTAGATACTCTCCTGATTTGAGGAAAACTGGAGAAAACCAAAAAACAAGAGATATTCTAGAAAAACGAAACTTTAAGCTCACTCACAAGTGTTAATACAAGTATTAATAAGTATATTTTGTGACAACACATATAGGCCCTCATTCTGACCTTGGCGGTCTTTTCGCAAGACCGCCGAGTTACCGCCGCGGTAAAGACCGCCGACCGCGGCGGTATGCCGCTGCACGTATTCCGACCGCTGGGAGCGTTCTGCCGGAAAACCGCCAGCAGCCACACTGGCGGTCGGCGGGAAAGTGGAGACTGGTCAACCTCCACCGCCACGCCAGCAGAACACCGCCCCCAGAATTACGACCCACATTTCTGTGTGGCGGTCTTCTGTTGGCGGTCTTCTGTTGGCGGTCACGTCCCTATGGCTCCCGTCGCCTCCCGGAGGACCAACGCACAAGGTAAGTTGATCGTCTGTGAGGGGAGGGGGTGGGGGGGTGTTGTGTGATGTGTGCGTGCATGGGGGTGTGTAGAGGGGGTGTGTGAGTGCGTGCATGCGGGCGGGGGGTGCTGCTGTGCCTATGGGCAATGTGTGTAGTCCGGCGGGTGCGCATGTTGGCATGTATGTGTGCGGGTATGTGCCCCCGTTGTGTATGTGTGTGTGTAGGGGGTGTGCATATGTGCATGTTGGGGGTGCGTGCATGTCGGGGTGCGTGTATGTGCATGTCGGGGTGGGGGGGGCAGGGGGTTCGTACCACCTCTGGGGGGGTGGAGGGTGTGGGGGGAGGACTCGTGGGGGGTAGTGGGGGGTGGGGGAGACCCCTATCAGTGCCAGGGAAGGAATTCCCTGGCCCCGATAGTGCCTACCGCCATGGTTCGCATGGCGGTTCCCGACCGCCAAAAACCGCGGCGGTAAGCAGGGTCATGATACGGTTGGCGGTCTTGGGTCGACAGCCGGGCCGGAGTGCGCAAACTCCATCCCGTCGTTCATGACCGCCGTGGCGGTCGGAGTGGGAAAGTGGCGGTCGATCGCGGCGGTGACCGCCGCGGTCAGAATGCCATTTTTTGGACCGCCGGTCTGTTCGCGGTCCGACCGCCGCCTCTCCGCCGACCGCCAAGGTCAGAATGAGGGCCATAGTCATCAGAGGAGGGATTGTTGGAGTGCAAATATTATTTATAAGATAGTGTCTTCTAAATATAGTGTGAAATAACATGTATTAAAAGATTTAATTGAAATTGTGTAGAAATAAATAAAATTGTTTAGCTGACATGGTGGACACCATAATCAACATATATAAATCTGAGAAAGTAACTTTTTAATGAAAATGTATTTTGTTTATTCCCAATTAAATGTACTGAAAAATAAATATTAATATGTACTAAAATGATTAATAGTTTAATCATGAAATGTTTTATTCTTCATGTTTTAGCATTGGCTTTAGAAGGTTTTAGTAATTTTTCAGAGGCAATGTTTTAAAAGTGTTATCTCTGCAAATTATGTTTCTCTAAACATCCTGTGTGACTTGCTCACGGTGGAGAAGTTATGTTTTTTATGTTGTCATTTTTGTTTGTCTTCCTGGGATGAGATAATGTGCACCCAGAAACAATAGTGTTCAGTGCTCATGTTTAAACTGCAACAATTGTATTGTACTGCGGAAACAGATGATTGCAATGAGAGAAGATGGGCCAATCGTGAATGCAGAAAATGAAGGAAAGATACTTCTGAAATGTGGAATAATTTTAATTGGTTCTGACCTAAACCACTCCATAGTCTGACCAATGACATTGCAGTTAGTTGCTTTCTAGGACTTTAATATAGTAAAGTAAAGGTGATGAAAGTTCAGTTCTTCCCATTTCCTTGCTGTTCTCAGTTGTCCACAGATTCTTCTTTCTTTCTAAGATAAAAAAAAATGATGTGTTCCTGTTTTCTTAGCTCTTTGCCTATGATTCTGTCTGTTCAGATGCATTAAAGTCAACATTTACTGAACTGTTTTGGCCATTCATAATACTGATGCAGTACAATGAAGAAAAGATTCTCCACTGATGAAGACATCACTGCTCACTGATCTATTTAGGAGAGGTATAACCAAATGTGCATTTGTCTTTCTTGCAGATTTGTTATGTTTTCTTTCTCTAGAAAATCCAAACGCTATTTTTGGTTGGCGCCATAGTCAGATGTTTTTCAAATCAATGTTTGTCTTCTTTTCTTTTTGCATGAAGCCATAACATGCCTATCGAATTGGAATAACAGTTAAGGATGCCAAATCTAATTTTGACTGTTTTCATAAAATTTGATTGTAAACAATTCATATGTGCTAACTAAGGGCCTGATTCTAACTTTGGAGGACGGTGTTAAACCGTCCCAAAAGTGGCGGATATGCCACCTACCGTATTACGAGTCCATTATATCCTATGGAACTCGTAATACGGTAGGTGGTATATCCGCCACTTTTGGGACGGTTTAACACCATCCTCCAAAGTTAGAATCAGGCCCTAAATGTTTCGATCTTGCATATTTTTCTATTTTTTGGAATTGATATTCTTGAGTGTTTGATGCTTAATGCCTTAGTTAGATTAAGATATTTTAGACATTTTGGCCAGCCTATATTCTTTCTGTACATGCATCATTTAGTTCTGTGTGTGATTTATGTGACTTTAGCATTGTTAATCGAGGGCAATAAATGATTGAACTGGTGTGGTGATTCATGGTCACATTGGTCATGATGATTACCGCTGCACATGCTCACAGTTGCCATGGCTATGTCAATTCAGGAAGGACCTTGAGACCTGGCTCTTTGAGTGACTCTTGAGGACCTACCCCACAGCACCTTGATAGCCTGTAGGTGAGTAGCTTGCTTTAAAAATGCAAATTGGAAATTGGAGATGTTTTACAGTGTGAATGAGGGATAATCCAGTTCGAAAAGATAATTTAGATGCACAAAATAAAAGAGGCACACCTTCCATATATGGTTTCTGTATAAAAAAGACTTGTTCCTGCTGAGTACAATGCTGTCTATGGTTGCCATAAACTTCTTTACTGAAGGAGTTCAAACGTACTGGGTTATTATATGCCATTGTGTAAAAACCATTTTAGTGAATACAATTTCGTTAGGAATTTTCGGAATACATTTCCTTTAGCATAAAACATCCACATCAGTGTTTGCTAATGTTAAAGTGAAAATAGCTAGATAAATAATTGACAGTATCTCCCTTAGTCGTGTGAAATGGTTCCTCATTGCCTCTCTTCCAGTTTAAGTTTATCCTGCATAATTTGGTCAGACAAACTTCATAATTTGGTCCTGTGTTACCACCTAAAGTCTTAGCCGTGAGTAAAGGAGGAGTCTTTAAGAAGGAGATCATTTCTGTATAATCATCCTCTTTTAAAGTAGGACTCGTACTATTCTGCCAGTCATTACCTATTATATTATGTTAAATAGCAAGATGTGTATCTCCTGCAACCTTTTTTTCTAAAGGGCGTTCCAAATTCAAGTCGTGCTTCTAATTTCGCAAAGAGAAAGCGCTGAACTTCAACCTACCATTCTTTTACTTATCTTAACTAGAGGTACCGCCGACAAAATTCGTTTTCCATCTGCTGAGGGCTACATGATCACGTTTTAATTGTGCTCTGAACAACGGTCGCTTTAGGTTCCATAGAAAACAACATAAATCTTTAAAATGCACTCATCAAATGTGCTCGATAAGGTACTTTTCAAAAATAGAAAGTCCCAATGAGCATTATCAATCTTAACATGCTTCAAACTGTGAAATGCAGCGGCAGAAGGAATGAGTGACAAATGTATAGATTTGGAGTAGCTGTGGGAAACAGCAGCTTCATTGGCTATTTCATTTTGCACTCCCAGCAGTGCGCTTATATCCCGTGGTCTCAGGGGTCAAGAGGGTAGTAGTATGCGAAGGAGGTGACCGGGGATACTAGCATATCATAATGGACTTTGCTGGCAGAGCACATAGATGAGAACCTGTTTCATGTGGCTGAAGACAGTAACTTGAATTTATTTAACCCAGCAATTCCATGGGTAGCACCTCATTTAAAAGGTTCTAGCATCACTTTGTGATGCTCAGGTGGCTCTGTGCAGTGTACCATATCTACAAGGCAGTGTTAAGCTACCTTTCCTGGCTTAACACGGCCTTGTAGATATAGGTCACCCAATGTAGTTTTCTGCGATTAAGGAGCGTGAAATGGGTGTTGCTGTGGGCTTACCTATGCAACACCCTTTGCATTTTTTTACACTGCCCCAAATTTACGAGTAATCGTAAACCAGAGGTAGCACCAAAACCTAAAGTCTCCCCAGGAGAGGCGTTAGAGTGACACAACTAGGATGTGCCCCCACCAGGGTGCAAGGGTGGCTGCATTGCGCTAGGCAGCTAATTTAGCACCAGTGCAGGGGAAAAAACAGGGGTGCACAGTAGTCTTTAAATTACAGTGCATCCCTGCATTTTGGAAATCATGCAGCTCAGCGCAGCAAGATTGCTTGCTTCACTGCACTGCGCCTTTTTCTTGTAAATGAGGCCTGTAGTGCTTTATTTTCAGATAGGCCAACCTGGAAACAGTAAATAAGGTATGCCTGTTTATAGGGTCCCTTAGGATCAGATAGGTGACTTGTGAGGGCCACGGCTAGCCGAAATGGTCAACTCAGTGATGCCACCAGCATAAAAACAGTCGGTGATGTCTCTGGCTACTCCTGGTATTTTGGTTAATAGATATGAAACACGAGTCTTCCAGAAAAAAAAATACAAGCAGTTCCCCCCCATATTCTGGCTGGAAGACAGCAGCTTCCTTCCTGAAAAAACGCTCATCATTACATAGCTGGTACCAATAACAGGTATTTCGTTTCATTTAATTGAAAAACAAACAACCATGGCATGCCTGATCCTGCTATTGGCACTTCTTCACGGATAAGCCTTTCCTCAATCACACTATTCTCTGCAGAATTTCTAACAAATTGAAGATGAGACGTTTGCAGACAGTGGTGATTAGAAATTGGCCAACCTGTCCTCATGAAACTATCAGGCTGGAAATGGGATGGATTTGTGCTGAAGTTTTAAGTACAATAAAACTAAAAAAAATGCAAGAATGTCCCTTAGCTGCTCAGAAGCTGAAAAATAACTTCAAGTGTTTAAATAAGTACAGCGAAAGCTATATAATACGCTGGGGATGAACTGAGCTGAAATAAATTTGTCAGCAGAATCTAAAATCAGACACTCAAAATCCAGTGTTTGGCAACAGCATAATAATGCATTAAGTATTTATACACGCTAATAAGATATTTAACTTAATTGTACAAGAGAAGGTGGCATGTGCATTTTTCTATCAAGGTTACAGTATGTTCGATTAAAGTTGCGATCTTAGAACCGCAAAACTGAGACCTGATAACTTGTAGTTTTAACGGAACAGTACAGGTAAGATTACGCACCTTCAGCTCTCAAGAGAACGGTTATTATGTTCTTGCTAAAATCGATAATTCGGTTATATTATGTGTCTTAGGATGGTCATAAAAGAGATTCATTTATGGCCACTTTTGTTGCTGCCGATGTTAAGCCTCCATAGATTCAGTCCATGCAGCCTGTATGTCTATTTTCAAGAAAGTCAATGCTGTCTCTAGTACGTTTTTTTCTCTCTTGGTGCATGAAGGACACAGAGAATTGGTTTGCCTGCGTATGCCCAATACTTCAGGAGGGTCCCCACAAGTGTAAGAGCAGTCAAAAACTACACACGCATGGGCCTTGTGTGTGCTGTTCAGAGGCACGGACAGTGCTTAATTTGATCCGGTGGATTAAGGTACGGGGCATCAGCACTTATGTTTAAGGGTCCGCACTTATTTTTCTGCCTAAAGCATTTACAGCGAGCAAAAAACACATATCCGAAAGACGGAGAAAGAGACAAGCTAAAAAGCTACACAAGGGGAGCAAGCACAAAGTTTCAATAGTGACCTGAAGGGGCAGGGAGGGGCGGATTAAAGAAGCTGGAGATGGTTTAAAGATCAGTACTCCATGCTCGTACATCTAATTGTAGCAGTCGCATGTTTCAGAGAAGAGCGTTGGTCACCGGAACGTTCTTATTTACACTAGGCACGGATGAAGAGTGGGCCAGCATGGCCCTGTTATACAGGCGTCTGATACACCACCAGTGTCTACTGGGACAACCTTGAGCATCATAGGGAACAGGACTAGGGATCCCAGAGTCAGTAAAGGGGTGCTGTATGTTTGCCCAATCCCAACGTGAGCACTTTCGAGGCATACCAACGGGTATATTAGCCTTTGTGAAAAGTGCTTATGCGCCTGACTCTCTCCTAAGCTGCAGGGAAATGGGAGAAGGTGTCCTCTCATGTGCTTGGGGCAGCACACCCAAACAAGGGAATGGCTACATTGTGCAGGAACTTCATTTCTTGCAATGCAATGCATGTCATAGAAAGGGCTCCACAAAGCATGGACTTGCTGAGTATAAATAAAAACTGATGCCCATTTGTCCTGCGTTCACGTGGCACTTCTGCATATATGTTTCTACATAGTGCTAAGCAGCGTTTGATCAACATCGGCCTTAATTCACAAAGAGTGGTGAAACGTGTATATATATATATATATATATGAATTATTGCTTTCCTCCTTGAATATATTTCCTCATTTTGGAGAATTTACAAATATACTCAGCCATATAGAATGATTTGTTTTCAAATTCAACAATGTAATAAATAGTGTGAAAGTGTTGCAATTGATCCTGATGATTCTTATTATTTGGTGATCTAGAGTTTGTTCGATAGGGCAATCGTCCACAAATATGGCTTAGTAGCAGATCTGATAAACTAACAGTTTATTCTGCTGTATTTTGAAAGAGGCAGACCTCCATGTTTCTGAAAATCTGATACCAACAACCCGCTGGACCTATGTCACAGTCTCTTGCACCAAAATAGTCAAGATGATTCCTCCTTTGTTAGATCTTACTGAGCACCCTCTGCCTCTTAACTTCATCTGTGACTCTCAGAGTTGATCTCACTAACCATGAAGTGAAGTATCCATATATGAGCTCCATTTTTATTCCAACATCATGGTTAACGTAGGTCCAGAATTCCAGCCTGGCCCAACTAACTGAATGAGGAAATGTTTTACATGGTCTATTAGAAGGAGACATTCCCCAGGAAATAAAGAGGCGAATCCTCACACTTGTACCTGTAGTCTAGAAGCTTGCCCCAACTTCTACCGGTGTAAGTTGAGAAAAATGAGGTCACGAAATGTAAAATGACTTTGGCTCCAGCAAAAACTGTGTATGCTTTTTGTTCAGCAGCCATCCATATCAGAAAATATTTATTTTTCTAAGCTATTGCAATTGTTATAGATCATAAAATATAACCTACAGTGGTCCTTTCAGTTTAATTGTGGACCATGTCCAAATTAGAATTATATAGCGTTTTCACATCAAAGTTTGCCAAATAACTCTTTGAAAACATGTTACAGGTCAGAAATTTATGCTGCTTCAGCTAAGGCTGAAGAACAAATGAACATGTTACATTTTAGATAATAATGTGAAAACAGTTTCCTTTTTGCTTTTCCCTAATGTCTGCACATTTTATTTAACATAGACAGATTTAGCGTTTCAGCAGTCACCCATCCACTTTGCCTTACCAGCAGTCCATAGTACTTGAACCAACAGGACCAAGGATATGTTTTCCGTTTTATACATTAGTATGTGAGACCTAAGTCTCTTTTTGGCCTCTTGCAGTGGCCTTCTTTCTCCAGCGCACCAGCAGAAGTGGGTATATGGCTTAAATCCACTCCTAGTTTCGCTATAAAGTGGTTTGATAGACCTCCTTTAAGAGCAAGTATCTCATACTAGTCAATCGTAAGATACTAGTAACGGGCAGACACCTTCAGAGTAGCTTGCAGTCTTGAGTTCATTTTTAAATAAGTACGTGGTCAGGTCTTCCTTTTAAGGTTAAGAGAAGGCTGTGTTCATTTTACATTCTTATCATTAGGCTGCAGAGAGCAAGGCCTGGTAATGACAGTCCTCAATCTGATTTATGATGGAAGGCTGGGGCACAGAGATGAAGAACTGAAGCACTGAGGTATCTAAATGTTAAATAAAAGGCCTTGTCAACTCAATATTGGAGTGGGAGAACAAAATTAAGTTTCTAAATGCTTTAAAAATGGGAGACAATTAAAATGAGAAGTTACCTTAAAGATTAAGTTAAGTTAAGTTTTCATTTTCTGCCATTTTAAAGTATAACATTTACAAACTGCAGGGCTTTTGCTCCCAGTAGCTTTAAACACTATGATAAAATAATAACTGAAAATAGTCATTTTTTGTGGGAGAAATTTAAAGTGAAGAAAAATGTTTATACAAAACATTAAGGGTCTGATTAAGATATTGGTGGTGGAGTAACTCCATCACAATGGTGACGGATATCCCATCCGTCGAAATCTAAATCCAGTAGTAAATAACAGGATTTACATTTCAGCAGACAGGATATCTGGCACCCATGTGACAGAGTGGTCCCTCCGCTAAAATCTAAAATCAGGCACTACGGCTTAATGTTTTTCTCCATTTTCAATTATGCAAATTAAGTTTTAATGTTTTATGAAGCATGTTTCTTGTTCCCAGTGGCTGGCAGACAGAGTGCTATGTTTGTAACTGAAAAATGCATCCATTTTTTTAAGTGGAGAAATTTAAAGTGCAGAAAAATGTTCCATATTAAGAACATTTTTGTAGAACATTGTTCTGCTCTTAAAATTTTTCCCATTCAAAAATAAATGGGAGTATGTTTGTGTTAAACATGTAATGGTGCCATACATGGTGAAAGGTACATCCTGTGCCACAATTATGTATGACATAGACTCTCAGTCACCCATACCCATAAATCCCAATCATACACACAAATGTTCATACATCCCCAAAGACCATGCCCTCACTGACACAGATGGCAGCCATGTCATAGTGCCCCTTGTCAAAGTATTTTGTGCAAACCGTAGTATGTGGCTCTATCACCATTAGGCCTAAAGTCAATGACGCTGGGTGTGTGGGTGTCTTGTAAAAATGCACAAGTTGCTTAGCTGTTAGTAGCTCACAATGATTTTCATCTATCAGAATTAGCTCTCACTACAGGAAAGGTTAGAGACCTGTTTTCCAGAATGTTGCATTGTGATACTTAAAGTAGCACTGTGGTCTGTGTCAGAAAGTACCAAAGGCTAGATGGTGTGCAATGGATAGTGGATAGGAATATGTAATCTCTGCCTTTGGGTGCAGTAATCAGCATATGTCAAGAAGATCATGATCAGGCATGATACTGTGCAGAACAGCTCTGTCTTCTTCTCTACATTTCTCTAGTGAGAATGTTTTGCCTATGAGGGGGTCGGTGAGCCAGTGACGGTACCAGTTTTGATGAGCTAAATCCCATAAGGATTCTGGACAGTCATGACAACACTTATTGTTTATACATTTATACATGTTAAGGGTATAGATAAAACCCTCAATTGGTGTAGTGTCATGGAGTTTGAGATTGGTGAACATTAATCTTCCGTCTGGATCGATCCAAAATTGTATAAGTCTTTATGATAAGAATTTGCACAGTGGTCTCAAAACACCAAATTTTCTGGTGCTTGAAGTTCTGAAAGGTTGGGTTGGATGTATAGCTAATATTGATCTTCTGCCCAATCACGAGGTCTGAGTTTGTCAATTTCTATCTTAGAACAGAGGTAAGTCAGTGTGTTTGGTACTTAGGTAAGTCAGAATCAATTTTCTTTTGTCAAAGTGGGCTATATCCATCTATGTTTAGGAAGGAAATGAACAATGAGTTAGTATGAATTGGTATGGGTGTAGCCATCTGTATTGAGTATAACGGTATTTGATACATTGATTGACACATTACACCTGAGATCAATGAGTGTTTGTGCTTCGGTGCAGGGGACACATGAGACTGACTGAGGTGATTCAGCCATATGCGTGGGAGATGTGGAAGGTTGAAGCGGGAGGAAATGACATTGGGCAATGGGGCTAAGGGATTAGGGAAACAAGCATTCCCAATGTTTCGGGATGTATTACTACTTTATTTTGTAGGCTGTTCCCCATTCCAGTGGTTTGGTGAGTCCAAGCCCATTAGAACAGGATATAGTGAATGGGCCCACATCAACTCATATTGCTACCTTATCCCATTGCAGAAAGTTGGATATTTATTGAATGACATCATTGATGATGGGAAGGAGATGAAGTATAGTTATAGTTATTGAGGTAATGTGAGCTCAGTATGAAGGTTTGAACTTGAAACATTGAAAGCAGTACTCAGATCGATATCCCGTGTATGAGAGTAGTCACTATTGTATATTCTTACTCATTTATTGTCTATGATCTGATAGAGGTTTTTCCATTTGCAAGGTCTGTAATCTATTCAATAGCTGTGGTCTTTAGGCTGTGATGGTGTGGCCTCTGCCAAGATTGCTGCATTAGTTGAGAGAGATGGTATGAGTTTTAGGTTGTATCAGTCTTCAGAAACATTCTTGATTTTTCTATTACTTATGCCAGACTGTCTACGATTTGGTGAAAACTTTCTCTGTTTGATCAGTAGTGGATCTGCTTTGATGAAACACTTTCCTGATCCAGTGAGTGTGGAAGACCTCTTTGTACTTGAGGTTGTGTATGGTCCACATTATTTGCACTGGATACTTCCATAATGGTTGTTTCATTCACATTTAGGAACCTCTTGAGATCTTTGAGTCATCGTATTTAGTGGTTTTCCAATCTACCATAATCACCATAGTGGCAGGATCCAGAAGGACATACTAGATGTGCCAGCATTATAGACCTGGGCATACCACTAGGAACATTTTTCTCCTCATATTAGTATCAAGTGAGTTTTCTGCTGAGATGAGAATTGTGAGGTCATCGATGTAAAAAATGCCACGTTTTTTTCTCACAACTTCCAATATTGGCTTTCACATCAGTTCCAAAGAAACCGAATGATCATTAGACAGGTTACGTTAGTTTAACATAGATTCTTGTGTAGAATTTGGTGGGTCCTTTCGATTTCCATGGGTTCCTATAAAGTAGCATTATGCAATTGGGGTATGAAGAACATCATGGAAGTCAACATAACATCTATTCTGCTTTCTGACGTTATCAAATCTTACATTGTTTAGGCACCGCAATATCTTTTTCAGTATTGAAGGTCCAGTGGTTTCCTTACTAATACAGGCATGTTGAGGCTCCAAAAAATATTTTCAATGTTTTATTACAAAGCATTTGTATTCCTAACAACCATGAACCTGTGTTTGTGTCTTTTTATAATACTCTTCATGGTTAAAAAATAACAACCATATGAGCAAACACAAGGGGCCCCCACAGTCCAGCGGAAGGGCATACAGCTCCAGCTCACAGTGATTTAAAAATATTAGTAAGTTCTCCTGGGAGATATACATTTAATGACCCAAGAGATTTTCAGATTTTTCTATATTTTGGGGGGTTGATGTGGCCCCTGTAGTCTCCCACAACACTTTAAATAGTTGATGGTGTCACTGACCCTCGTAAGGGCAGTGCACAACTACGGTCCAATAAACAAAGTCCATACAGGGGGGTTAATAGGTGCTCCAATGAGGGAGAAGTGCATAGTTTTTGAGCGACATCGCCACTTCAATATTGAAGCAGTGAGGCCAAGACTAATTTCCTTTTTTAAGTTTACACTGGTTGCCCCGTTCTCAACCGGGACACCAATAGCCATGCATTTATCTATTATTTTGGCAGCATGGGATCCCACTCATGCATTGCTTTTTTTACATGTTTGGGTGCCTCCGTTCGACTTGGGGCTCCAAGAAGCTTGTTTTTTTTCTTCAAAAAAAGAAAAGCTACTGGCAGAGCATGTAGCAGATAGCCCACTCCCACACTGCATTGCTTGTTCCCTGGGTGGCCCGCTTCACTCTCCTGATGATGGAGAGCTGGAACATCACTCTGCAATGTGGGGGGAGGGTAACAACACCCCCCTCTTCTTCACATTGGGATCCTGGGAATGGGATCTCTCAATCCCATGATCAAAAAGTTGGCCCTTGGGAGATGTCGGTCCTCGGGGACTTCTCAGTCCTTGATTCCTAAAATGGCAGCCAAACAACTTCGCTGGTATGTGGTAGGCAATCAGAATGTTTTTTGATATGCAGTTCCTTTTGTCCTACAGCATCTCTATATATCTATAAATTGTGTACCTTAATTTCTCAAAAAGACACTGGATTGATTTACACTATATCACAAAAAGCACATTCTCTTGGTAAAAATCTAGCCTCATGCTAAATTTTGAGGAAACGTTCAGCAATTTTGGTTTGTAGCTGTACCTCAAATTCCTTTGGAAAATTGCATGGAGAAAACAACTTTTGGGACCCTTTTTTTCAGCCACTACTTGAAAGATAATCCTACAACTTTCCAGGAAGCAGCTGAAGGGGATGAATCTTTTGTCTAGAATGTTTTGTGAAGATTCATGGAACTGCTTGTAGTTAGCAAACCCAAAAATGTATTTTTTACTGGAAATTAATCCTAACTATATACTCATCGTAAAGTTTAATATTAGTGATTAGCACAAATGATTTTCAATTAAGCATTTCATGCAAAAAACACAAACATGTCTTTGAGTCTTTTTAAGTGCTTTTGTGCCGGGGCTGTAATGGTTACGTCCTGCAGCACAGTGCTCCTGTGCCGAAGACGTAACCATTATGTCCTGACACTAGAGCATGGAGGGAACACTGGAGGTCCCCCTGTGGGCCTCCCCTCCATTCCCCCCAGGGCAGGGATGGAAGGGAAATTGCTTCCCCTTCCACCCATGACCCTCTCCCCCATCTAATGACGTTAGTGCACAATCATCAGAGGGTGCCAGTCACGCTGGAAGCTATTTGATTCCAGCACGTCTAAGGAGAAACAGGTATGTTTCTCCACTAGTCGGGGGGATTCCTAACAAAGAGGCATCAGGGGAAAGGAAAGGGTTTTCCTTTACCTCAGTGTCTCTTTTAGCATTCCTGCTGCCCAATCACATCGCGATCGGGGAGCAGGAATGCCCACTGGACACCAGGAATTTTATTTTTTTGTTAATTACATTACAGGAGAGTGGCACCTTGGGCAAGGGTCTCTCACCATGGGGGCACACTACTAATGGCCATTTCTGCCCCCCTTGGGGCTATTTGCCCCCAAGGGGGTGGGGGCAGAAGCCACAAAGACACCGGGGATTGTTTTAGTTTCGGTTTTTGTGTGTGGGGGGCCACCCCTAGGGCAAGGGTTGACCCCCAAAGGGGGGACAGAACTGTTGCCCATTTCTTCCCTCGTCCCCCTGTGGGGGCAGATCGGCCTATGGTTTTTGTAGGCCCATCTGCCCCCAAGGGGGACAGAATCCACTTAGAGTAAAATTTCGAAATGCTTGGTGGCGTGATGTTTGTCAACTGGCGAAGTATTTACATTTGTGATTATAACAGTTTATTTTTCCTTTTTGTTCTAGTTAAAAGCGTTTGCGTCCTTTGCTGTGGCTCCTTGCAGTTTTGGCAGTGGTTGACCTGTGGTTTGCGTAGTTGCATGTTTAAGGTTAGTAACAAAAAAAATTACTCCAAAGCTCTAGCTTGGTAAAGGGATTGCTATCTGTGGAAGCTCACCACCCCATGCAAAACGGGTCAAATATTTGTCTCAAAAGTACTCGACCTGAGAATAGTCCTTTATTGAAGTCAATGCCTTCTCTCGGAAATACCAGGACTTCCAAGGTGGGAGGTGGCTCACCAGTAAAGTCCCAAAACCAGAAATATGATTGCATGGGAGGTGGCTCGCCAGAAGAGTCTCAAAACAAGAAACATGATTGCACGGAAGAGAGGTCAAATCCATGTGTGACAGATCTAACAGGCGCTGTTTCGGACATAGATTGACTGCCACCTTTGATAGTCTCCCAGGACAGCAACTCATCCCCTTCCAAGACCAAAACAAATGTAGCTAGAGCCTTGGATTTAGATGCTCCCTTTCAGAAGAGTTTGGCTTCACCGTTTAAAGCCATTACGCCATAACTACAATCTACAGAGAGTCACATTGGAACAAGTTCTCTCGTGTTCTTCCAAAAGGGGTCCAGGGACCATGAGACTTTAACATCAGAATTTATAACATGGAATGTGGCGGGAATTTGAAACAAACTATGGAGGTCATTACAACATTGGCGGTAAAAGCCGCTTACTGCCGTGCAGAAGTCCTCCGACATAGCGCCGCGGAATTCCGCCACGGTCATTATGACCCACAGCTCGGAATCCGCCAAAATCCAGACACCCACACAAGTCCGCCACACCAAAGGTCAGTGATAAACTGGCGATAACAAAATCTCCACCGTCAAGCCAACAGGAATACGGCCACACTAGCACGACCCATGAATCCACGCGGCGGTCTTTCAACCGCAGTATTCCATTGGCGGTACACACCGCCGCGCTCAAAATACACACACATTTACAAAACACCACCACATTGGACAATTCCAAATACACACACCTGATACACATACACACACCACCCCCACACATCCAATACAATATAATCTACACATCTACATCACCCAAAACCTTTACATCAACAATTGCGACTGAAGGCCAGAGAGAGAAACTACCATTTACAAACTAGCATCCACAGGCACTCAACACCATCACTCACACAACATCCAAGCACCTCACACAACACACCTCTAAATATCACCCTACATATTACAACACACACCACCTCACACATCACCCATACCACCCCATGGCACTGCAAAGACACCCCAGGTTCCCTGAGGAGGAGCTCAGGGTCATGGTGGAGGAAATCATCCGGGAAGAACCACAGCTATTCGGAACACAGGTGCAGCACACCACCATAGCTAGGAAGATGGAGCTATGGCGAAGAATCGTGGACAGGGTCAACGCAGTGGGACAGCACCCAAGAACTAGGGATGATATCAGGAAGAGGTGAACGACCTACGGGGGAAGGTGTGTTCCGTGGTCTCAAGACACCACCTTGCGGTTCACAGGACTGGCGGCGGACCCCCACCTCCTGCCCCACAACTAACAACTTGGGAGGAGTAGGTTTTGGCTATACTGCATTCTGAGGGCCTCACAGGAGTAGCAGGAGGAATGGACTCTGGTAAGTCAAACCTTTAACTACTTCATCCCCCACCCACCTGCATGCTATCACATACCCCCACCCTCGCCCTTACCCCCATCACTCCAACTCCTCACGTATGTCCCAATATCACAAACCACACATCCCAAGCACTGCATGTAACACCAAAGCATGGACACCCACCACCAAAGCATGGCCACTGCACATACCCCTACACCCCCTAAACCATTATCACACAAAGTCCTAGACAGGAATGCAAGCACTGGAGTACAGGGTCACCCACCCATTGCACACCATGGCACACACCAGAAGCAATAATCATGCCTTTCCACCCCTACAGGACCCCTACCCAACGTCACCTGACAGGAGGGTCCAGATATGTCCACTCCACCCACAGAAGAGGCCCACAGTGATGACAGAAGGTCTGTCCAACTGGAGCAAGATGACCAGCCCGGCCCATCTGGGACCTCTGGACAGTCAGTTCCCTTCACACTGGCACAGGCCACTACAGAGCTTCCCCCGTCTGGAAACACCATCACAGCATCCACCCAGCGGGCCCATACCTCTGTCCCCAGGACACGTCAATCAGCAGTGTGTCCACCACTACAGGGAACCCAGGCTAACCCACCACCCCAACAACACCAGGGACCTGGGGGCAGTGGTAGTGGGCACACAGTTCAGGGGACAGAGGCACAGGAACACAGGGGAACTGGGAGGGCTGCTGTGCGACAGGGGAAGGATAGGCCCAGGGATCCCCTCTCCAACATCATGGGAGCCTACCACCATTTGCAGGAGACTATGGCAACAGTACTGGCCAAGTTTCAGGAGATCCAGCGGCTGCAGGAGGAACAGTATTTGGGCATCAGGGAGGAACTCAAATCCATCAATTCCACCTTGGGCACCATTGTAGGGGTGCTGAAGCAACTCGTGAACACCAGGAGGGACACTGTGGCACAACAAGGGGCCCCTGACACTAGCCTGGACCTCCGCCGGCACTAGTGGACAGGAGGCACCACCACAGGACCACCACACCAGCACCCCACCCCTTGCAGAAGGAGCACCACCCCGCAAGCGGTCCCTGAGATCCAGGACAAAGACAGAGAACAATGCCAAGACCCCCGGCCAAGAAATGAGACCACCCTGATTGTCATCCTTCTGTCCCACTTTGTCACCCTGTCCATATTTAAACTGCCCCAGCTCCACTTCCTATGCCCCTTTGGACAATGCACCTGTGAGACTAATAGACTGGACCCCGCCATGGACATTCCTCCACCATCACCCCTGACCATTTTACAACCCCCTCCACTATTGAGCACTTAAATAAATACCCTTAAATCAAAAAGCAATCAGGAGTCTGTCTGTGCTTTCGAAAATGGGTATTAGCAATAACAGTGGCAAAATGCTACATCAAATGTAATGTCAACATACCTATGTCACACAGCTCTAGTCCATGCGGAAACAAAGCAGATGTCACACAGTGTGACCCACATCAGTAAAACCGTAATGGAAAGTGACAACTCAGTGTCCATACACTGGGTGAAAATGACAGACAGATGAGAGGTAGTAGAATTAAATCAGATGTAGCAGCCAGTGTTGTCTTCTTACCTGTGTCCCACTGGAAGTATTGCAGGATCACCGTGTTCCTGTTGTCTATGTCCTCTTCTTCTGCTTCCTTGTCTTCACTGTCCACAGGCTCCACAGCTGCCACAACACCTCCATCTGGACCATCCTCCTGCAGAAAAGGCACCTGTCATCGCAAAGCCAAGTTGTGAAGCATACAGCAGGCCACGATGATCTGGCACACCTTCTTTGGTGAGTAGAATAGGGAACCACCTGTCATATGGAGGCACCAGAACCTGGCCTTCAGGAGGCCGAAGGTCCACTCTATAATCCTCCTAATTCACCCATGGTTCTCATTGTAGCGTTCCTCTGCCCTTGTCCTGGGATTCGTCACTGGGGTCAGTAGCCATGACAGGTTGGGGTAACCAGAGTCACCTGCAAATGTCGAGGGACAACTGTTAGACACACACTAACTCATAGGGACATCCCCAGACCCAGACACCTAGTCACACTGTATTGGGTCCATGTCCTCACCTAATAGCCACACACGGTGCCTCTGGAGTTGCCCCATCACATAAGGGATGCTGCTATTCCTCAAAATGTAAGGGTCATGCACTGCGCCAGGAAATTTGGCATTCACACTGGTCTGCCAAACACACCATCTGCACATTCATCGAATGGTAATTCTTCCCGTTTCTGTACACCTGTTCACTCCTTCATGGGGGGACCAAGGCCACATATGTCCCATCAATGGCACCTATGATGTTGGGGATATGTCCCAGGGCATAGAAATCACCTTTCACTGTAGGCAAGTCCTCCACCTGAGGGAAAACGATGTAGCTGCGCATGTGTTTCAGCAGGGCAGACAACACTCTGGACAACACGTTGAAAACATAGGCTGGGACATCCCTGATGCTATGGCCTCTGTAGTTTGAAAAGACCCACTTGCTTGGAAATGGAGTACTGACAGCACCTGCACTTGAGCGGGGATTCCTGTGGGATGGCAATTAGCTGACATCAGGTCTGGCTCCAACTGGGCACACATTTCCAGGATTGTGGTATCACATGTCGCTCCTCCATTGTCGACAGGTCCACCAGCGGTCTGTACACCGGAGGATGCCGCCATCTCCAAACATGCCCCAGCGGACGGTGCCTATGGAGGAGGACAGCGAGCAGAGAGTCAACCAACTCTGAGGTATGTAAACACAGCTTAATTGGAAAATATTAGCAAATCGACATATGCCTATATTAGTGTTTAAGCAAAGCCTAGATATGTGTGACGCAGTCCAAAATAATGCCATGTGATCACCTGAAATGGCGGCTGCCTTACCTGTAAAGTGGGACAAGGGGATATGAGGTAACTGCGCTGGCGTTGTACACCACCGTGGTAGGGGGTCGAAGACCGCGGCGCAATCCTGCATTGGTGAACATTGGACTCTATGGGTTCCAGGAGCCAATGACGATGTACGGCGGTGGAGACGCTACGCACCGCTGCGGACGTGACCGCCATTTTCTCTCTTTTCTGATACCTGATCTTCGACAGGAAAGGACATACACTGCAAGTGCTGCTGTGACCTCAGTCTGGAAGAGGCAATGGCTCATGTGTCTGGGGAAAGGGCCCCTGCCTTCAGCACAGAGGAGTTGGACAAACTAGTGGATGGGGTCCTCCCCCAGTACACGCTACTCTACGGTCCTCCAGACAAACAGGTAAGTACACTGTGAGCATGCTGTATGGGAAATGCCTGTGTGTAGTGCTGTGGATGAAAGATAGGGGGGTGAGAATGAGGCGTGCATGAAACGAAGGGTGAGTGCATGTGAGTCATGGCAAGGGTAGGGATGCGGGCCAATGACTGTGACGGTGCGGACGGTAATATCTTCTCCTTTTCCCCTGTACTATTCCTGTAGGTCAGCGCCCACCAGAAGAAGGATATTTGGCGTGCCATCACCAAGGAAGTCCGGACCCTGGGGGTCTACCACAGACGGAGCACCCACTGCCGGAAAAGATGGGAGGACATTCGCCGCTGGAGCAAGAAGACGGCGGAGGCCCAGCTGGGGATGGCCTCCCAATGTGGGAGGGGTGCCGTCGCATCAAGACCCCCCTGATGTTCAGGATCCTGGCGGTAGTGTACCCGGAGTTGGATGGGCACTTGAGGGCATCAGAGCAGCCACAAGGGCGAGTTTAGTATGCAAGGTCCCTTCTTAAGGCAGGCCCTGTGGCACCCCACCCCACCTATGTACAGTGCCAACTACACCTAGTCAGGCTCCTGTGACATCCATGTGTGCAGCAATCGGGCATAGCCTTGAAACCCATGTCCCTGGGATTGATTAGGGACCTCCAAGTGCACGGCGTAGTGCAGGGGGCTTCTGTGTCTGTAGTGTCCGTCAATGTTAGCAGTATTGCATGTACTCAACATGTATTTATTCTGTCTTCCCTCCTTTTTTTGTGGTCTTCCTGTTCTTGTGTGCATTGGCATCATCAGGCGGAGGAGCAGTGGGACCGGAGCAGGAGGGAGCTGCACCCCACCTGGCCCTGGAGGGCGACACAATGGAGTCTGAATTCACCAGTGGGATGGAGGGCGATGGGAGCTCCACGGCGGGGACAGGAGCTGAGACCAGCGATAAGGACTCCTCCTCTGATGGGAGCTCCCTTGCGGTGGTGAGCACCTCTGTGCCCACTGCATCTACAGGTACAGCTGCCACCCCCCCTACCAGCACCGCCTTCCCAGCAGCCCCTCAGCGTGTGTCCCGTGCCGGCTCACACAGGAGGGTGGGCATCTCCTTCGCCCCAGGCACCTCTGCCCCTGCCCCTGTCACCCCTGCTGCCCTCAGTGAGAAGGCCATTGATGTCCTCAGGTCCCTCACTGTTGGGGAGTCTACCATTTTGAATGCCATCCAGGGAGTAGAGAGGCAGTTGCAACAAACCAATGCATACCTGGAGGGCATTCATTCTGGTCAGGCAGCCCTTCAGCAAGCTTTTCAGACTCTGGCTTCAGCACTGATGGCAGCCATTGTCCCTGTCTCTAGCCACCCCCCTCCACCCAGACCCAAACCCCTGTACCTCAGCCTATCCCAAGCACACCATCAGACCTGCATGCACACACCTCAACACACAAGGGAAGCTCTGGCAAACATAAGCACCACACATCCCACAGGCACTCACGCAAGCATCATACACATGCAGACACACCAACATACACTACCTCCACTGTGTCCCCCTCCTCCATATCTCCCTCCTCCCTCACTGTCTCGTCTCCACTCACACCTGCATTCACTACATCCTCAGCCACTACATCCATCACCAGCACACCCACCGCCACACCCCGCTCACGTTCAGTCACCACCCCCACTATCATTCACACATCCACTGTGTCCTCTACCAGTGTGTCTGTGAGCCCTCCTCCCAAGGTACACAAACACAGCCACACACCCACCCAACAGCCATCAACCACACAACAGCCTCCAGCCCGTGCACCGTCACCCAAAGTCAGCAAACGTACACCTTCTACAACCACTACCTCTTCCTCCACTCCCAAACCCCCTTCATCTACCCATCCCAGTGTTCCCAAAAAACTTTTCCTGTCCAACCTTGACCTCTTCCCCTCACCTCCCCAACCCCTTCAGTCTCCTAGGAACTGCCTCTCCAGGTCACAACCCAGCACCTCAGCCACAACATCTGCGGGACCAGTGGTGCCAGTAGTAACCGGCTTCTGGAGTGCGCCAGGCAGCAGGGCAGCCAGTGTGGCAAGGAGCCAGAGCACGGACAGTCCCCCACCTGTAAAGACAAAAAGTTGGGCAGTTCCCGGTGGGAGAGAGGAAAGAAATCAGCCACCAAAGCCGCTCCCAGGGGTACAGTTGGGAGTGTGGAGACAGCTGCGCCACCATCCAAGGTGGGACTGGGGCACAGTAAAACCGGCAAGTCTGGGAAAATCTGCACGGTGGACAAGACCACTACCAGCACCGCTGCCCAGGACACCGTTGCCACCAGCACCGCTGCCCAGGACACCGCCGCCACCAGCATCGCTGCCCAGGAAACCGCAGCCACCAACACCACTGCCCAGGACACCACCGCCACAAGCACCGCTGCCCAGGACACCGCCGCCACCAGCACCACTGCCAGGACACCGCCACCACCAGGACCGCTGCCCAGGACACCACTGCCACCAGCACCGCAGGCCAGTGAGCGCCAAAGATTCCGACGCTACTGAGGCCGCCACATGCTGGATGAAGCACTCTGGGCAAAAAGCCCCCTCCAGAACCAGTGGGGACAGACATCCACTACCTCAGTCCTTGGCAGGATGAAGCACTCTGGGCACAAAGCCCCCTCCAGAACCAGTGGAGAAAGACATCCACTACCTCAGTCCTTGGCAGGATGAAGCACTCTGGGCACAACGCCCCCTCCAGAACCAGTGGAACATCACATCCACTCACATAGTCCTCGGCAGGATGAAGTACGCTGGACACAAACCCCCCTCCAGAAACCAGTGGAGAATGTTATCCACTTGAGAGACTGTGGCTTTGCACTTCCCAGGATTGAACAGTGGGCAAACCACCCACTGTAGAGACTTGAGAGACTGTGGCTTTGCATTCCCCAGGATTGAACAGTGGACAAACCACCCACTGTAGAGACTTGAGAGACTGTGGCTTTGCACTCCCCAGGGATTGAACAGTGGGCAAACCACCCACTGTAGAGACTTGAGAGACTGTGGCTTTGCACTCCCCAGGATTGAACAGCAGGCATGGAGCCCCCTCGTGGATCTGGCATCGTGCACTCATCCGGCTGAGGTGCCCTCCCTTCCCTTCCCCCTGAGGTGCCTGTTCTATTTCTATCTGATGCCACAGCAGTGTTCTCTCCATCTTGTTCGGGTACTGAGTGTGAGCCTCGCCCATGTCTTTTGGGACCAGTGGTCCACAGACTATGATAGTGGAATACCTTGGACTTGTATTCTTGGTGTATATATTTGTTTATAGTGTGAATATCTTTGTATATGTAGATATTTTTGATTACTGTCTTTGGATATATTACAATCATCCGACTCATTTCCTTTTGTCCTTGCATTCTTCCAGAAGGGCTGGGGGGGCGTAACTGTAATGTATTATGATGTAACAGTGTGTGTGTTGTCGTGGGTGAAGGTGGGGGTGTTGCGTGTTGCGTGTGTGTGTCACCGTTTTTTCCCTCCCCTGTGTCGTAGGTGCAGTACTCACCGTGGTCTTTGCCACCGGCGTTCATGCTCCTGGTAGAGGAGCAGGAAGATAAAGGCTGGAAGGATCTGAAGTTCCGGTTCCATGGCATCCTGGTTCCTCGTGGGATGTGTAGAGGTGAGCGTTTCCCCTTCCAAGTCCTGTTTCCTCCGTGTTTTTGTTTGCAGTGAATCCGCCCCGAAAAGGTGGCGTATTTGCCTGTTGTAATTCTGTGGGCGGTTCATTGTCCTCCGCCTGTCTGTTGGCAGTTACCGTTGCGGTGTTTGTTTGTACCGCCTTGGCGGTCGGAGTGTTAAAGTGCCTGTCTATGTTGGCGGTTTCCGCCACGGTCATAATTCCATTTTTTTTTCCACCGGCCTGTTGGCGGTTTTACTGCCGCTTTACCACTGGCCGCCAGGGTTGTAATGACCACCTATAGGAGGTCTACTTCGAGACATATAAAGACAAATGTATTTGTTTGTTCCAGGAAACTTGGGACACTGTAAATGTTCATAGTCAGGGGTATAGATCCCTCTGTAAGGAAGCTAGGCGGTCCCCTGCTGGTAGAACAGCTGGTGGCCTTATTACATGGATAAGAATTTCTGAGGTGGGCAAAGCTAAGGAAGTCCAAGTGGAGTCACCTGGTATATTGGCTTTGTTCATTCAGACAAAGCAAGGCTTACCACTGCTTTGTGCTAATGTCTATAATAGACCAGACCACCCAAACAAATGTATAAAACTATTCAGACTTTGAATGCTGTTGTGCTAGACCATCGCTCGTCACATCTTATTATCATAGCTGGCTACTTTAATGTGTCCCTGGAACCTAATTCTGCCTTTTCTGAGATCACCCAGATAGAAGACCCGATATGGAACATTCCTCTGTATTCATCTCAGAGAAAGCAGTCAAAATCTAATGTCAGGGCCCTTCAAGTGATAGACCTCATATTAATTCATGGCCTTCCCCAGGGAATGGTCGTTTTCCATCGGATACCCCTGCAAAACCCATGTATTCCAGAGGGTCTTACAGTAGTATTCTTGATCTTGTACTCATTGACGTGAGATTATGGCACATTATTAAAGATATTAAGGTGGGTGACCAATATAATAGCGATCATGCTCCCCTCGTGGTAACATACGAAAGGCATCTTTTCATAAAAAAGGTGCGCAATTCCATCATGAAGCCCCTCTTCTCTTAGAGGTATCTTCTAATAAGCATGCCTTGAAAAGGGACTCACTTAGAAATTCACACAAACTATGGGGAAAACTCTGTAACTTAGTTCTAACCTATCAATTATCCAATAGTTCCTCAGGTTGTACCCTGTATGAGGTAATGGACCTGCATTAGGGTCTTTTTTCTGCCATGAGAGATTTATTTATTAGAACTATTGGAGTGAATTAATCCCCGGGAGTAAGCCTGCACCACAGTTGGTTTGGCAAGACATGCAGAGACGCCAAGAGCAACCTCTTAAGAGCAATAAAATTAAAAGATAGAGCTGAGATAATCCACACGAGACACGAATACGCATCTGCACTTAAGACTAGAAAAACCAATGGGAAGAGACATCTTTTCAGGATTTATTGCTGGCGGCCAGGAACAAAGACTCTTACCGCTTTAGGTCTCTGGTCGCCAGAAATGGATGTAACAAAAATTCCAGACCTGACTGTCAAATCTCTGCTGAATATTGGACTATCCATTTCACTGAGTTGTACAGCTGTGAGCTTGCCTCCCGCTTTGTTATTCAGAATGAACCAACAGATGCTCTGCCTTTTATGCCTAGTCTTACTCCCTTCTCTGTTAAGGAAACTGAGATTGCCATCAGTGCCCAAAAATTAGGAAAACCCCCTGGGTTAGATGGTATACCCACGGGCATGTTTAAATCAGATCTTGTCTATTGGAGTTCCTATGACAACATGGTGTCAAATGCCGTCCTGGCAAGTGGCATTCACCTCCGGACCTGGAAGGCAGCAATCATTGTACCTATTTACAAAAAAGGAGAGAGGTGCGTTCCATAAAATTACAGACCAATTAGTCTCCTGGACAATTTCCCCCAATTTTTTTTTTTTTACCAGGTACTGAGCACGCTTAAGGAATGGATTGAAGATAACCAAGTACTTAGCCATTTACAGGCAGGCTTTAGGCAGAAGATTAGCACAGTTGACCAGGTCTTACGCTTCCTTATGATCAAATGGAAGATGGTGGACCTGGATGCTAGGAAACTTTTTGTCGTATTTGTAGACCTTAGGTCTGCTTTTTATTTGGTTTCACATAGAAAACTCTGGGAAGTCATGAATAAAGTTGAAGTACCGGACCCTCCGCTAAATCTTATCAAAGAGCTGTATTCTGAGAGCTATGCTAGAAGTCGATGGGGGACAAAAGGGGAACTAACGAGGGAGATCCTAATAAGTAGAGGGGTGTGTACTGGCCCCTATACTCTTTCTACTGTTTATTAATGGTTGTATTCCCTATTTAATGGATTGTGTCAGTGATGCACCTAAAGTAGAGGGGGTGAAGATTCCTTGCCTGCTGTTTGCAGATTATACTTTGATACTATCTCAAACTGCCTCTGGTCTCACCACCCTGCTTGAGATTTTCACAGGCTTTTGCAAAGATCATGGCCTGGAAATGAACTCCTCCAAAACCACGTACATGGTGTTTGGTGACCCAAAACAAAAAGTGAGGAAGAGGATATGTTTGCAGGAAGAAGTTCTAGAAAGAGTAACCGACTTTGATTACCTGGGAATAAGATTGGAGGATTCCCATATATGGTAGGCCTACTTATCAAAGTCTTTTCTGAGTTTAAAACAAACATCTGAATGTACTTTGAGATATGCTGCCAAATCCCCCATCTTTGCAATTATTCCTGCAATGGAGATATGTAAAGCTCAAGCAAGGGGTGGAGTATTATATGGTGCAGGATTATGGGGTCATTGTCATTCGGACAATATGGAGAAAGCCGAAAACCTCTTCATGAAAGAGCTATTAAAAATACTGGCAAGTTCCCCGACCTTGCCCATTAGGATGGATTTGAATCTTCACCTTATCTCTCACATTGCTCCCTTAAGGAAATTGATGCACTGGGTCAGGATCTGGTCCCTGGACATTTTTGGCCCATATAGACCTGGGCTTAGCGCCCTGACGAGCATGCAAGCTTTAAAGAAAGTCAGGTGATGTAATTATGTTAAAACAATCTTCTTTAACCTCGGGTTGGGAGTCTATTGGACAGATCCTACCCATCATCCAAAAAACACTGCACAGGTCGTGAAAGATTTAGATTGGTTGAGTGTACAAATGGAAAAATTAGCAGAGGTGCCCTCGCTTAGCCTCACAGATAGTTTTTTTATCAGTGAAATGCCACTATTAATTTGAGCATTTTATGGATTTGATTGTATCTCCCTTAGCATGTGCACTTTAGGCTAGGAACATTACCACTTCGCACTTTCACTTCTAAATGGACCAAATCTGTCAGCGACAACCATTTATGCCCCATGGGATGCGGAGTTGCCGAACACATAGCCCACGTTTTATTTCACTGCCCACTTATTCTAAGCAGAGGGCACTTTGCATTGTACCACTCTGCAGATCCATGGGTTTTAGGAGTGGGATACTATCCCTTAGGATTTGCAAATCAAACCCGCATGGGAATGTGGCATGTTCATTGGCAACATTTTTGGAGGAAATTTGGCACATTAGACGTAAATCTTTGGAGGGTAAATCATGATATATAGTACTGTAACTGTCACGAGTTAGCAATTGCAAATTGAAAGCTAATATTTTATCGATAACCTACGAGAATTAGTTTTCAATCGAGAACATGACATGTGCTCTATCCTTGTAGTTATGATCTTAATATTGTTTTTAACTTTTAAACGTACTATATTATATTGCATTTTATTCTTACATTAGATTCTGCATGTGGCAAAATTGTTATATTCATTGCTCGCCACTATTAGCTAAAGGTTTTATGATTTTTTTTATATACTTATGTGTTTTGTCTATGTGCTTTGATGGTATTTTCTTTTACCGAAATAAAGCTAACTAACTAACTACTCCAAAGGAGTATTGTTGCCATGCATGCATGACATGTTTTTAGGTGGTATACTAAATGCTGGATTATGTGTTAAATTGTCCTTAGATTTGTGCACAATCATATTTGTGTTGTCTTAGGTCTAATGTGCTTTTCTTTTTTCTTTTTATTTGGATATCATTCGTGATTGCTGTATCTGTGCAGAGTAGTTGCTGGTGAGTCTAGATTTTTCAGGCAAGTGAGTGGTATAGTTTTTGAGTGCATAACTCTTTGAGATAAAGCCACACTTTGTTTCTTACTTATCTTATACAGTGCTGGTTGTTGGTGATGCATTTGTCCAGTTACTTTTCATAGGAAGGATCATGGCTAGCTGAAGGATGATAGCTCAGCAGGTTGTTGGTATACTTTTTGAGTCATAGTCTGATCATGATTGAGGAACTGAGCCTGCATCTGAGGCAGAGGAGGAAGTGAAAGATTCTGGCAGTGAATTTTCTGTCTGAGAGGAATCTTCTGATGATGAAGCCACTCTCAGTGCAGATGAAGGGCCTGTTTTAGAGGAGGACGTTGATGTCCTGGAGCTGATAGATTTCCTATTGGAAGACCTGAACTCTGGGTTTCCTCAAAGATGGAGCAGCCAGATTTCCTGCCTTTACTGGTCTCCCAGGGTGTAGGGTCAATATGGAAAACCTTTTCCCTGTCAATTTCTTTCAGTTGGTTATGAATGATGTATTTTTGGAAAAGATTGTTGAGCAGACTAATTTGTATGCAGAGCAGTTTTGAGGAACAACGCAGCCAGAATTAGGCCACACTCTAGAACTACCCAGTTGATTCCCACATATTTCAAAGAGATTGAAAAGTTCTTGGGTTTTGACTTTTTTGATAGGATTGATAAGGAAGCCGTTACTGGCTTCTTATTGGTCTACTGGTCCCTTGATGGCAACAGCTATATTTCCTGCAACCATGAGTTGTAATCAGTGTTTGCTTCTATTTATGATGCTGCATTTTGTTAACAATGCTTTAGCCTTGCCACAAGCTCACCCTCATTCTGACCGTATTTTTAAGATTAGGCTTGTCCTTGATCGTCTTGTAGATCGGTAGTCAGAGGTCTAAGTTCCAGGCAAAGAAATAGCTGTGGATGAATCTTTGGTCCTGTTCAAGGGTTGTTTGGTTTTTAGGCAGTACATTCCTAGCAAGAGGGCAGGGTATGGAATTAAAATGTATATGCTCTCTGAAAGTAGTACCGGATATGTGTATAATTTCCGGGTCTACACTGGTAGGGATTGCAGTATTGACTCCCCCCCGGATGTCCACCCACTTTTGGAGTTAGTGAGAAACTAGTGTGTGAACTTGGTAAACGACTGTTTAACAAAGGTCACCATTTGAACGTAGATAACTTTTTTAGCGTGGATACTGTTTCTTGTGGCACACTCCATCCTAACCGAAAAGGCTATTCAAGGAAGCTTGTCTATAAAAATCTTTAGAGGGGACAATGCAGTGCCTTGTGAAATGATGAGCTGCTACCTCTGATATTTACAGACAGGAGGGATGTCTACATGCTAACTACCATCGATGATGAGATTACTTCCCCTGTGACTGTTTGGGGTCAGGTTGCTGAAGTGGCCAAACCTTTGTGCATTTTAGATTACAGTAAGCACATGGTAGGTGTAGAAAGAGTTGATCAGAGGTTGGAACCTTGTACTGCGAGTTTTGTAATGTGCTGGGCCCGCAGCTGGCGGCATCAATGGTCTTGTGCATGTCATGTTTGAAAGGTGTGTGAATGAACTGTAAAGCGCTTGGTGCCTTGTCGTGGCTTTACAGCTCATGAGCTGTGAGTCATTTGTTCAGTTTTTTGGCCTTTTGGCCTTTCAGTTACTAACAGTGCATTTGTTGTGAAATCTCTTGTTAATAAAATTTGATCTAAGGAACCATTACTCACCCTCGTGCCAAATCCAAAAGGTGTGTGTGGTAAAAATGACCAAACCTGCTCCACTGTAATCAGGTATCACAGCACACCCATGACATACTAGTTGTCTCGGGTAGGACACCAATGATATAGCATGCCACCAACTTGGTTGGTGGGTGCGGGGTCTTTGTGGCATAACTTAAGTGTGTTTCTTTTCACAATTGTATTGTTTGGAACATCACAGAAGGATGTGGATACATCAAATGATTTATTACAAAACTACCAGTTTTTGCAAGGGGGCACCTGTGTTTTTGGCCCGGGTGCGGCGGTCATCCAGGAAAGCCTACCAAACCCACACATTTTTTAAAACTATACCCAGTGGAGACCAGGGAGGTGTAGCTTGCGTAGATCCACCAACTTTGTTTTACCCATACTCCCTGCAAACCTCAAAATGTCACTTTTCTTTGTAGGATCACCATACCAGCACACATTTTCTACCACCCCGTCAGTTTCCCAAGCAAAATGATACCTCACTTTTGTGGGTCCCCAAAGGAGAGTCAGCCCAAAAATATATCTTAAATGTGCTTATCAACTCGCTTTGTTATTTCCTCAAACTCTACACATTTGTGGCCTTTTCCTGTTTCAGGCACCTGGCCCACCCACACAAGTGATGTATCATTTTTATTGGGAGACCTGGGGGAAAGCTGGGTAGAAGGAAGTTTGCGGCTCCCCTCAGATTCCAGAAATTTCCATCAACGAAATGTGAGGAAAAAGTTTTTTTTTTTTTTTGCCTAGTTTTCTGAAATGTGCAGGTTTGCTAGGTTTTCCTAGGTACCGGCTGAGCTAGAGGTCAAAATCCACAGATAAGCAATTTGCAAAAAACGGGCCAGTTTTCTTTGGGAAAATGTGTTGTGTCCATGTTGTGTTTTGGGGCATTTCATGTTTCGGGCACTAGGCCTACCCACACAAGTGAGGAACCATATTTATTGGGAGACCTGCGGGCATGCTGGGTAGAAGGAAGTTTGTGGCTCCCCTCAGATTCTAGAACTTTCCATCACCGAAATGAGAGGAAGAAGTGTTTTTCTTTGGCAAATTTTGAGGTTTGCAAAGGATTCTGGGTAACAGAACCTGGTGATAGCCCCACAAGTCACCCCATTCTCTAAATTCCCATAGGTGTTTAGTTTTCAGAAATGTCCAGGTTTGCTAGGTTTTCCTAGGTGCCGGCTTAGCTAGAGGACAGAATCCACAGCTAGGCAGTTTGCAAAAAACAGGCCAGTTTTCTTTGGGTAAATGTAATGTGTTCACATTATGTTTTGGGGCATTTCCTGCCACAGGCACAATGCCTACCTACAGAAGTGAGGTACCATTTTTATCAGGAGACTTGAGGCAATGCTGGGTAGACGGACGTCTGTGGCTGACCTCAGGTTCTAGAACTTTCCATCACCAAAATGTGAGCAAAAAGTATTTTTCTGCCACATTTTGTGGTTTGAAAAGGATTCTGGGTAACAGCACCTGGTGAGAGCCTCACAAGTCACCCTATTTTGATTTTCTCTAGGTGTGTTGTTTTCAGTAATATCCATGTTTGCTAGTTTTTCCACTGTACTGGCTGAGCTAGTGGCCAACATCCACATCTATGCACTTTGCAAAAAACAGGCCAGTTTTCTTTGGGAAAATGTGATGTGTCCATGTTCTATTTTGGGGCATTTCCTGTTGCAGGCACAAGGCCTACCCACACAAGTGAGGTACCATTTCTACTGGGAGACCTGTGGGAACATTGGGTAGAAGGAAGTTTGTGGCTCCCCTCAGATTCCAGAACTTTCCATCACCGAAATGTGAGGAAAAAGTTATTTTTTTTCTCCAAATTTTGAGATTTGTAAAGGATTCTGGGTTACCTATTGTAGCATACAACAGCAACCATGAAAGCCCCCAGCATTAAAGGCAAATAGCTACACTAAGGGATTGGGGCTTTTATGACCAGTATAACCTATTACAGAGAACAATAAGGTATTACAGCAATCTTCCTCATAAGGACAAAGTGCATACTTGCAAGCCCCACTGTGCCACAGGAGTGTCACTTCTGTGACACTCTGGTGGGGTAAACTGCAGAGCCATATCTGCAAGGCCACTTAAAGCCACCCTGCATGCCTTTTCATGGCCTTGTAGAGATGGCATGAGACAATGCAGCATAAGTTGCTCTTTACCGTACACTGCATTAGTGAGGTGAGCCATGGGCGTTACGGTGTGTATTCCCATGTGACACCCATTACATTTGACACATTCACAGATTTACAAAAATCGTAAACCTGGGAATGCATCAAAAGCCTACGACTCTCCAGGTGTGGTGTAAGGGAAGCACAATGGGGTGAAATACCTAATTTCTCCCCATGTATTCCTCTTTCAATGTGTGCTGCATTCTGCAGCACTCAGAAAAGGAGAAAATAACCTCTACTGATTGTTTTTTAATAGGAAGGTGTCCCTTCCTTCACAAAGATAATCATTCCCACAAAAACAGACATCCTTGCAACATGATGCAGTGCTGCCTGTCTTGGTACATTGCAGCAATTTCTGCCCCAGCATAGTGGGACGACAGAAAGGTGCGGTATCTTGTAGATACAGTGCATTTATGCACTTTCACAGTGGTTACTCGCTGCACTGCCCTGCGCCATGAGGCTTGTAAATGTGCTCAAAAGTGTCCTAATTAAGAGCCAAGTTGATGGTTTAAAATTCAGCAGACTGGGTGCTCTGTCACAAATGCAACAGTGCATCTTTTTAGACAAACATGTGGTGTGTCACTACGTTTAAATTGTGCATGATATTAGTATTTTGTTATTTGAACCCCCATCAGCTCTGCTGACAATATACTACCTCCGACAACCTGATGATACAGGCATCATTGGACATAACACATAACACTATTTGCTCTATTTAGGGTGCACATTCTTAAGTGTTTATTATTCTGTTTATGACCAACAGGACAGTGGGGGGCACCGTATTATTTATTTTTGGAAAGCAAATCCAGCTTTTACTTTCTTTTAAAAAACAAGAAACATTTTAAAATTTTGACAGGTAGACGTCACGTGTCACAGTACCAATCAACCAATCAACCAACTTTTCCTACCATGACAGTTGTTCCTCTCAATGTAGAGAGATATCCATGGTGGCAAAAATTGGTACAACAGATAACCATTATGGGGATGGAGTGAAGTTCTTCGTTGCTGTGATGGACATTAAACCATCCATCAAACTCTACATTTGTTGTTAGTTAGAAAACCTCCACAAAATATAGCAATTAAGGGCTACATGTAAGAAAGATTTGATTTGTGACTCGTAAATTGCGAGTCGCAAAACCTTATGTTGAAGAGTGTCAATAACACTGTTTGCCATTCGCAAGGGGGTCGCAAATGCCCTACCTCATGAATATTCATGAGGTAGGTCGCAATCGGCGACCCCCTTGGTTATGGCCGCCCTCACAGGGATGGTTGCCTGCTGGAGACAGCAGACCACCATGTCTGTGACTGCTTTTAAATAAAGCTGTTTTTTTTTTTTTTTTTTTTAAATGCAGCCCGTTTTCCATAAAGGAAAACGAGATGGATTTCAAAAACAAAAAAATGAAAAGATTTCTTTTCATTTTTTCAGAACAAACAGTTGTCCGTAGGACCACTACTTGCCCATGGGGACCCCTTCCTGTTTGCGAAAGGGTTAGATCCAGTGCGACACCGGTGCTAACTGCGATTGTTTTGCGATCGCGGTCACAAAACAATCATACATGGGACTGCGACTCACAATTAAGAAGGGAACACCCCTTCCTAATTGTGACTCACAAACCCTTTTTGCGATTTGGTAAATAGTTTACAGAATCGCAGAAATGGGTCTGAACATAACAAAGTGCATTTTGCTCGTTGCAAACGGCCCGATTCTCTGTTTGCGATGTACAAAATGCTGCGTACATGTGGCCCTAAATAACTTATTTTTGTTTGTTCTCTGTGAGTTTCTATTTCCCGTTTTGGGATATCGCACTACTTGTGAGCACCTGTATGCATTCAGCATTCCAAACAGTTCAAAGAAATGCTTGTCCTCACGGTACAATGGGGGAAACAAACCTTACATATGAAATTGGTGCATGTTAGTATGTCAACTGTGAAAATCAGATACTGTAGTTCACTGCTTGCTGGATGAAATTTCCCTGTAACTTTACTCAACTAGTAAGTAAAGGAGAATTCCTCAGCAGGGTCACCCTCAAATTGTTTGCCTCCTGTTTTTGTTAGCTGTGCATTTTACTACTGATAACCAGTGCTAATGTGTTTGTGCTCACTCTAAACATAGAAAAGTTGCCTTACAATGAAATGAGATATCCACTCTACTTATAGGTCTCTAGTAAAATACCATGGGTTCCCCGTGGCCTGAAAATAAAATGCTATTGCTAGGCAGTGAATTCATTGTCAACCCACTAAAATAACTTTTTAAAACATGTCTCAGGCTTGCCATTGCAAAACTGCCAATTTGACCTGGCATAATAAACCTTTTTCCAGGCCTAAACCTTCCTTTTTAATACATATAAGCCACCCCAAAGTAGGCACAAAACACTCAGGGCAGAATGCATTGTATTTAGCAAGTAGGACATGCTATACATGTCCTGCTAGTGAAAACACCTACATTTCTTTTTTCTATTGAAAGGGCTACCTCTCCCATAGAATAACACTGGGTTTCCTTATTACACTTAATATGTGCTACCGTTTGATTGAGAGCAAGTAGAAATGTCATGTGTGGACAAATTCTATTTTAAAATTGGATTTTAGATTACACATTTGAAAATGTTACTTTTAGTACGTTAGTATTTAATGCCAGTGTTTATTCTGAGGAATTGTAGGCGTTTCAGGCTGCCTAGGCCTGTTTATTGCTCCCACATACGGAAAGCATCTTGGGACCAGACAGTCAAAAAAAGGAACTGGGTGTATAGAGAGAGGGACAGCTTGTCATTATGGGACGGGTAGAGTTATTGCCCTACTTACATTTCTATATGCTACCCATAGCAAACTTCTGAGGTGTTGATACCAGTCTTTTGCCAACATAGACCTCTTAGAGCCTGTGCAGGGGAAGAATGGGGAAGTAAGGAACTTTCTAGAGCCAAATATAGCAGTGGACTAAAAGATTACCCCACCTCAAAGGGTGGCACCAGGTATACACTACTGAATCTGTGAACATTACAGAAGGACTGCATTGTTCCCCAGGTAACTCTCCTGCTGCTTGATGCCTGCCTTGCTCCCCAGAAGACTGCCCTGCTGCTTGAGGCCTGCCCTGTTTTTCAGAGGTCTTCCCTGCTGCTTGAGGCCTGCCCTTCTCTCTCAGAAGGAAGACTGAACCTGCTCCCTTCATTCCTGGCTAACCTAAGTGACTTCGAAGGTCAGGTTGTTGACAACCTTTTCTGAGCCACTAGGGCAAACAAGCTCTAGAGGCCTTTCTACAACTGCTCAGCTGACCAGCTGCAACTGGCCCTACCTGGACCTGCTTCAGCCCTTCAATGATTGTTGATGTTGCTAGAGAAGGATTTTTAACACTTCAATTAACATTCCAAGTTCTGACAATGACCATGTAAACTGTTTAATATTTCATAAACCATTGGAAGGTTAATAAGCCTATATATATATATATATATATATATATATATATATATATATATATATATATATATATATATATATATATTAGCATTACACAACTAAACAGTCCTTCAGGTTTGAGGTTTTATGTACACTTGATTATCACTTTGCAACACTTGTTTTCGGCTTTCACATATGTTGGATAGCTATATATCTAAGCTAATAGTTTCTTGCCAAATTTGTCTATCTTTTGTTCTCTCAACATTCACTAAAACCACTAGTGGTTCTTCGATTTCTTAGTCCACAATAAGTATTTCAATGTTCTCCCTCAAAGTTTAATAAAAGACATAGGGGGTCATTACAAGCTTGGCGGGCGGCTACTGCCGCCCGCCAAGCGGTAACCGCTGTGCAGCCGCCAAAGCAGCCGCACTCCCGCAGACCCCATTACGACATCCCCGCTGGGCCGGCGGGCAAAAACCAAGTTTACGCCCGCCGGCTCAGCGGGGATGAGGCCGCGACATAGGAGCCGGCTCCTAATGGAGCCGGCGGTGTTGCGGCCGTGCGACGGGTGCAGTAGCACCTGTTGCGCTTTTCACTGTCTGCTATGCAGACAGTGAAAAGCTGCCCGGGGACCTGTTAGGGGGCCCCTGCACTGCCAATGCCAGTGGCATGGGCAGTGCAGGGGCCCCCAGGGGCCCCAGGACACCCCTTACCGCCAGCCTCTTCCTGGCGGTGCAAACCGCCAGAAACAGGCTGGTGGTAGGGGGGTCATAATCCCCAGGGCAGCGCTGCTTGCAGCGCTGCCCTGGCGGATTATCACCGCCGGGGCTAAAACGGCGGGAAACCGCCGCCCCCGGTGGTGCGACCGCGGCGCTACCGCCGCGGTCGTAATACGGGTCTCCATACCGCCAGCCTGTTGGCGGTACGGACGCCACATTACCCCTGGCGGTCTCTGACCGCCAGGGTCGATATGACCCCCATACTGCTTTCTCTTTGAGGTCTTTCAATAATTTAGAACATTAGTTATTTACTGAGGTGGATGGTAGTCCTTTATAAAATAATATGTTCACTGTCTTTTTTGGTCCGGTTAAAGGATTCAACTTAAACTTAAACTCAATCTATGGTGAATACGGCACAGAGCAGACAAGATTGAAAGTGTGCACAGCATTGAGCAGTATGCAAACAATTAATAAGTTTTAAAAAAACAGCAACATCATTAAAAATGGTGTCCAATTTATACAATTAGAGAATCATTTAACAAACAAAATTCACAGAAATGACTAAAAAGTGGAATAGAGATATGAATTTCCAATCTTCTAGGAAAAAAATGAGTCAAAAAGTGCAGAGCAACAATTGTAGTTAAAGGTTACTGTAGACTGGGACTGATTTCAGACCAAGCATGAGAGAAAATGAGTGGCAGACACCAACCATGTTCAACCAGTTCAGAGGTTTCATTGTGGGCACCAGATTGTGGTCAAAGAGGGCTCCACAGTGTCGGATAGGTGTTGAACAATGCAGCAGTGAAGCAGATGGTTTTGGCTCGAAAAACTTGCACGGGGAAATTCAAATGTCATGCCCAGGGAAGTTCTTGAAAAGTAGTGTACTAGTAAAGGCAGGTAGGTACATACACTTAGTAATAACGCCATGATCATAAATAAGCGGCAACAGCGGTCATCTGGTTTCACTTGACCGGGTCAAAGTCACATTTTCTGGCCGATCGCGATGGAGCCCAAGTCAGATACACTGAGAAATAGGCCTCCATAAATATTTTACCTTTGGACTTAAGGCCTGATTACAAGTTTGGAAGAAATGGTATCACCATCCCAATAGCGTCCAATTTCCCAGCAAATTGCTAAGCGAGAGACGGCCAGAGTCCTACCAACTCGGTCAGCCATTTGCCGACTGCCTTGACAGATTCTGCAGTCCAGATTCTGAAGTGCCTTTCTCTTGAGCTGACTGTAGCAAGGAGACCTTCTGTTTCGAGATGGCAGAGTCAAGTGAAATGGGATGCATGCTCACCCATTTTCTTCTTTTCTCTTCAGTCTACAAAATGGACCCCTTCATTTTGTGCCCCTTTCCCAGCAACAACTTGATCCTGAAGAAAACGACCCTGTGAGGGCTAAAATTGAGGTAAGTACCTTTCGCACTTTAGCACATTGCCTGCTCTGCCACATATGGTCTTGACACTAGCAATGCAAAAGTACACAGTATTTTTCCATAAATGTCATGTATATATGTATATTTTACAATTCTTATATCAGATTGCATACACCTGCATCAACACATATGGGAAAATATGTCTTAAATTGCTGAACGTGACCTGCACTGGTCCCCCACCATCGGAAACAGTGCAGCTGGGCCAGTGTTAACATAGAGGGAGAGAGAACACCGACTCCCCTGAGTCATTAGGACCACCATCGTGGCAGTATGGCAATCCAGCTAGAATCAGGCCCCTAGTCATTTTTAAGATCTTTTCCTCCCAACATCGAGTAGGTCTCCTAGTCAGGCAGGCTTGCAGTTCCACAACAGTGGCTTGACTCAGCGTGATGCATCAGTCAACTCCTGGAAGTCTTGCTGATGACAAAAAGCTCCAGAACTTTAGTGGGAAAACCTGAAATTTAGGCTTGGTCATGATTTGACATTGCCAGCTTGGATCTCTTCAACTGGTGAGTCATCTTTTGGATCTTTTTTTTTAAATGCTGCAAATGTCTCCAAACATCCTGATCTTCTTTCAGAAGGTCTTTCTAGGGTCTTGAAGTGTCCACAATGACAATCCTAGGTTCCAGAATCTCTGAGTTGCTCCTTGGGAGTTGGAGCTACAATCCCCACAATGAACCTAGTTCAATCCCTAAAGGTCCACTGAATGCTGATCAGCTCGGCTCTTCTTGCAGGATCTGATGCAAGGGGCTTGTGGTAACTCCTTCGTACCAGTTGCTTACAGAGAGTCAACTACTGAATCTTAAGAAGCAAGGCAAAGTGATTTTTGTGGTGAAGCCTAGGGTGTGCAGTAGGTGCAGTCCGTCAGAATGCAATACTTCTTTCTGCAGTCCAGGGGTTCAGCAGGGCAGCCTTTCTTCTTCTGATTTCTTCCAGCAGGGATTTGAGTTACTGGGTAGTTCTTCCATATCTATTGAGGTTCTGGGCTGGCAAGCAGTGGGGCACCCTTGACCAATGGGGTACAGGGATCCACCCTCTGTGGGATCACATCCTGCAAAGTGTGGCACTTTTCTGTCCCAGAAAGCAATTTTCTCAAAATGTTAGGATGGAGAAAATCTCTCCTGGAGGTTCAGGTCTTGTTAAGCCCACCCACAGGGGTGGCTACCTTTTCCTTGTACGCCTTTCCCAGCCCTTCTCCTGATATAATTGCAGGGGTTCCCATCTGGCTGGGTGTGCAGGAAATGGGGGAGGTCTGATTTGTCCTAGGAGTCTTTCCCTCCTTTGAAGATAGTTTGGCCACGCAGCCCCCTTCCTGTTCTGGAATCTGATGCTGCAGGTCTCCTCACAGTAGATGGTTCCTTTGTTTCAGCTCAGGCTACTTCACACCTCATTAAGGTAGCTTGGCACAGACATAGGGTGGCCAATCAGGAAACTCTACTACATGGCTGATTTTAGGTAACTTAGGAAATGGTTCTAAAACACTTTCCCTGTAATATTTATATTAAATGCAACATTGACAAGTTGTTAGATTTATTTTAATTAATAATTTGGCACCTTGAAATATTTTTTTAGATCACTCCCAGCAAAAGCTGGATGTTATCCATTTTAAACAAAGTCTTCCCATATTATACAACAGAGTTTGTGCACTACCATGGGGAAATGGAAATTTGCAATTTGTTTCCTTCACCAGGACTTATAAAACAACATCTATGATGTCCCTGATCATAATTACACTGCACCTTACCTTTGGGGCCCTTAGGCTAGACCTTAGGAGTGACTTATATATACAAATAATATAGGTTAAGACTTTGGAAGTACTTATAATTCAAAAGTCAAATGTCGGCCTAATTTCATTTTAAAAGTAGCCAGCAATGCAGGGCTAATTGTAAAATGGCATCAGACACTACAGTGGTACACAATTAAGTACATTAAATTTACATGCCACACCATATACTAGCAAACTACAGGTATGTTGTCAGAGCCAATTGTAATTATGCCTATTTACCTTATACATTTTAAACAGAGGACTGGCCCTGGGCCTGGTAGGAGGGTCCAGGACACAATCAGTCAATAACTACTAGTATCAGTCACAAAATGGGGTGGTAAGGGCAAAAAAGATGACTTTCTCACAGATTTTAAAATCTTAGGGAGTATGTGACGGACAACCCACAGAGAACGTGGGACAGGAATATTCAGCATGAGGTTGGTCACCTGACTCATGACCTAGTGCTCTACTCAAGCTTCCCGCTAACCCTCTCTAGGAGTGTACAATGTACAAGATGGGTATTTTGCCATGCCTTTTGTCTCAACTACAAAATTGGTTTGGGACTGTATTGCAGCAAGTAGCTGAACTGCAGGGCTTCAAATCCTAATGGTATTTCCAGAGTAGGAAATGTAATGTCTGGTGTGGTGCCAAAATCCTTTGAAGATTTACAAAAATAACTTGATCTACATCACATCAGGTACCTACATCTTTGACATGCTTTTACACCATATATATCAGAGCTAAAAGAGATACCTGACTTTAGCCCACTTGAGGCCAAAGTTCTAAAAGGTGAGTTGATGTCTTATAAGATATATCAAGCTAATTGGTGGTCAACTCGAACAACATGTTTGATCATTTAAGCAAGGCATTGGGATATAGACCTGCGACCACTAACTGATAACGACTGGGAAGGGATATGTGCCTCCCCTTGAGAAACTGCTATAGCCATTCCATATAAGCTCAGCCAACTGAAATAACAACACATAGGGGATTCTTTACAAGCCCCTTCTGCTGCCAGTGCATTACTTTTTATGACACTCAGCAGTGTAGAGTGTAGACCCATATCTACGAGGCCATGCAAAACCACTTTGCATGGCTTTTCATAGCCTTGTACATACAGTGTAAGACAACACAGTGCACACCACTGATTTACCTTATTCTGTGTCAGGACAGTGTTCCATGGGTGTTGCAGTGGGTTGTCCTTCACAACACCCATGGGTTTTGACACATTCCCAGACTTACAAGGACCTGTAAACCTGGGAGTGCATCAAAGCTTTACCCCTTCCCCGTGGAAGCATAACATGGAGAAGATTCCCATCAGCAGGCAGGGAAGGGAGTATCACTTTCAGAATGAGACACCTTACTTATGGTACTCCAAGCCAAGTCAGATCAGAGGCCACATGAGAGTATACTCACAGAGACCACTTACTTATTACAGGCAATGGAAAACCAAATGCCATGCAGGCCACAAACTACGATTGGAGAGGGTCCCACATGGGGAACATTACTCACAAAAATGCAGTGCATAGACATAAGGAATAACATGGGCCTCAGGAAAAACAGTCTCACTCACATACCACCAAAGATACATTTACGGAATGGATACCCAATGAAATACATTTTTAAATATATAACTAATATTTAGAAATTATTTAAGGTTATAAAACATTTCATAATTAAGTAAACAATGATAGAATTGAGATAAACCTATGGACTGCATTCCTAACGGAGACACGCCACCAGGAACGGGTACAAAGAAGTAGATTTATGAGACTTAAACTACCCCATTTAATTATGGACATAATTAGAATATTTATTTTTCTAGTTATACAAATCAGAATAACCTTATCACAAAAATCCAACATTATAAGTTTTTATTAGAAGAATAGATTGTTGACAGGTTTACTGAAGATACTAATATTCTAGCACACTATGAATGTTGATATAGGGCCACCCTTTTCAAAATTACAATGTGCTAGGCACAGCCAGTGTCTGTCTCTTTCTCATATCTCTCTAGGATATGTTGACTGGGCAGGGGAAATAGACAGGCTTATGCTAAGAGGCAAGGCACACAAGAGCGTTCAACTTTTCCCCCAGAACTTCATAGTATAGCAGTACTTTTTGAAAAAGATAGGAGAGAATTCTGATTAGCCGTCATGCACCTCAGATGAGACAAACCTCTTTCACAGAGCCCAAGGAGGACAACTATCACTGTTAATATTCTCATAACACTTGCTATGTATGACACACTACTAACCAACAAGCACAAACACAGGAAAACAGTGAAACTCACACAAGTCTTTGAGGCATGAGAGTTTGTGACGCTCCAACTCTCTGAGAAGGTTGTTTTTTTTCAATTAGGACTTTACACCCTTATCAAGTGGATGATTTAACAGCCTAGTATGCCACCACTGCAGGACATAAGACTTAATAAAGGCAGTCTCCTTTGTTATAGGCTCCTACCTTCAATCTGGAACTAGCCTTTAAATGTCAATATAGCCAGTGTGTTCTCCTATCTTTATGTTGCATCCAGACATTCAGATCTCTCCTTCTAGCAAGACTGCTATCGGGACCGAAAGGCAAAATGCTTTCTTGCCCAATCTGAAGCCCCCAGAAACATAAAAAAAAAAACTGTAAGTTTACTGGTCATTTAATCCATGACCACAGAAGAGCTAGCAATGATTTTTTTAATTACTCCTAGCTTGAATTCTATGTTTTTTAGCTGGAGTATAACGCCCCCTTGTGTTGTGTTCTTCGCCTCCATTTCTTTAGCACAAAAAATGTTGAGAAAAAGACTGAAACTCAAAAACGTGTTCATATTATTTAATTAAGCTTTTAAAAAATTGTCAACCACTTTTATTAAACATTATGTTTTATGGATTAATGAAATAGACATGTGATTATAAATATTTGTGATCTTTCCACAAAGACTCTAGGTATGCTTTATACATGTTGATATGATGTCCCATTCGTAAAGCGAATTGGCTCACTTGGCAACTATTTCACTTGTTTAGTGAAGCTAAATGCCCAGCAAATAAAGTAAAGTCTGTGAATTATGTAAAATATCCAGAATGAAGACCTCTTTCCTGTGAAATATAAGAACTAGCAAACACTAAATAAATAGGTTAACCTTGTCAAATTACACCAGACCCCCAATTTGGAAATATTTGTTTGGGGTATTTATGTTGAAAATGCTGTCTTGTTCAAATTACAGCTAAAATGGTGATTGTGTGAAACCCTTAGGTTAATCTATCTATCTATCTATCTATCTATCTATCTATCTATCTATCTATCTATCTATCTATCTATCTATCTATCTATCTGCAGCCCAGGGGACTGTCACCTCCCTGAGGCTTAAATCACATTCTATTGACGGGGTCACGGCATCCCCCGCAGCCTTGGGGAACACCACCTACATGGGGCCCTGGGGACTGCCACCTACCCAGAGCTAAAAGATTGTATATGTGGGGGGCTGCACGGCTCCCTGCAGCCCGAGGGACCTCCATCTCTCTGGGGCTGAACAAATTATGTAAGCGGGGACCACACTGCTCCCCTACAGACCCTGGGACTGCTACCTTTCCAGGGCTAAACAAATTGTGTATTTGGGGATAGCATGGCCACCTCGCAGCCCTAGGGACCACCACCTCCCCAGTCTAAACAAAATAAGTATACAGGGTGACTGCATGCCACCCCGCATACCTGTGGGCTGCCACCTCCCCGGGGCTGAATTTAAATAATGAAGGGGGTCTTTCACTGAGCCCCAGCTCCAGGGACCATCACCTCCCAGGGGCTGTTTAAGCTAGATGGGTCATGCGGCCCCCTTTGAGGAGCCAGTACCCGGGGATAATTCCTACTATGTCCCAGGGTGTCCACCCTCTGGACATAGCTGTTTGCATTGACTTCCTTTGAAAGCTCCTGCCAAGTCAGAGCAAACACTCGGATTCCAGTGAGTAAGAGCAGTCAAACAGCTCTTGCTTGATGGGAGCAGAGATTTTCTCTGTTTCCATGCCTGCAGAGATGCAGGCATTGAAACAATGGAAAATATTACTCTCACAGAGAGAGAAGGAGAGCTGCATCTTCAGCAGTTCACTCTCTGTGACAGCAATGCCGGATCCTGCAGGAGGCAGGGAGCTATCTAGGCCCATGGGTGCCTTCAAGCTGCCCCGGTGGTCCCCTACCATTCTGACTGGGTGCCCAGGGGGTGGTGGTCCATCAGGCAGCCACATTATATTTGTTTGAAGGGAGGAGGCTGGGTCTGGGGCTGTGGGAGGCCACTCAGCCCCCTGAATTCAATTAGTAATAGTGCTCCAATGAGATGGTGGTCCCCAGGGCTGAAGGGGATCCAGTCGCACCCCCATTCAAAATTGAAGTACAACCTGGGCCTAGCCCACTGGGTGACTGTTTACAAAAGAAGCGCTAGAGACCTCACTTTTTTTTTTTTTTTTTTTTTTTTTTAATTGGGGATCCACAGCTCTGCACCATAACATTTTTAAAAAGTGTTTTTTAAGACCTGCAGGTTCTCTCTGTTACCCCAGCACCAGAGCTAAGGGGTCAGCGTGTCCCAATCCTTGCCCCTTTTCTTATTTTTTACACGTTTTTCTGGGACTCGGTTCAAGCCAAGTCCGAACATGGCTGCCAAAACTTCCTATTGAAGTATTAGCAGCCAATCAGATCTCAGCACTAGATTGGGAGGGTTCATGGAGCCTTTGCATCGCTACATATATACAAATTTGGATTTTTATTTAACGTCTCAAAAACTACTGAACATATTTACATCAAAGAACATAAAGGGTGCATCCGACTAAGAGCTACCTTTCTGCCAAATTGTAATTCTGTCCAGTGGTTTGGGCTGTACACCTGTTCAAAAGCCGTATGGGAACTAACATTGGAAAGGCACCTTTCATTATTCCGCTTTTTACTCAGCCCCCGCTTGACAGATCACCCATAAACTTTCCAGACTGATGCAAAAAAAATGTGAAGATTCATCAAATGACCCCAAAGTTATTAGCAAAACAAAACATTATTTTTCTAGAGAAAGTATTTATATTTGTATATATATATATATATATATATATATAACTATACTGTAATTAGCTGTACATGGCAAAGGTGCGAGGTATAGTTGCCATAGAGCACAAGTTATAGTTATAGCCATCACCCAAGCTTGCTGCTTCTGCCACCCTCTTCCTTGCCATCCATTGTCCAAGTCCAGGCCCCTGCACCCTCATTACAGCCTTTTGTGGCTGTTGTTCTTCCACCTGCCTTCCTACCTGCCTTTAAAAGTTACCTTGCTGCCCCATCCATCTCCTCCTTACCCTCTGTTGCCAAGCCCATGCACCAGCCACCTTCCACCTGCCCTTCATGGGCCAATATGCTGCAACATTCCCTCCTGTGTGTCTTGTTGCCCTTGCCTCTTCCCCCTCTGCTCTCTGTTGTCCATGTGCATGGCCCTGTCCCCTTCCTATTGCTTTCCATGGTCTGTTGTGCTGCACTGCTGTCCCACTTGCCCTGTGGGGTGTGTTGTGCTGCTGAAACCCCTGACACTTTCCCTGTAAAGTCATTTTGGTGCCCATGTCCATCTCCCTCCATGTCACTGCCCAAATTGTCCTACCTGCATGATCCAATGTACCATACTTTCCACTCGCACTTGGTAAGAGGGAGATTTTGAAAAAAGAAACTGGGGAATTGATTTTCCCCATAGCCTTACACTTAGAAAAAGGGTATTGTAGGCGAAGGCAGAAAAAATAAAAACTTTTTGGTCTTAAAAACATCAGGAGAATCCTGCCTGAATTGGGCGGGCAGTTGGCATATATGGTTGTACTGTCAATGCCTCTTTCATCTGCCCTCAGTGGTCTGCTATATTGCCACAGCCTCTCATGTAAGTCCTGCATTTTTGGTTTACTGCCCCAGCCTCCCAGCCCCCCTTCCCCGGGCCTTCCATGGTCCATTGTGCTGCCACTGCCCCTCCCACCTACCCTGCACAGTCAACGTATTGCCTCTACAACATCCTGCTTGCCCTCAATTATCCAAGTCTGTGCCCCTGTCCTCTGCCTCTCCACAGTGTTCTAATGAACAACTAGATTGCTCACATTCTGGATTTATTTTAGGCGTGACACTCCTGAAGTCACCTTCATGTAACTAAAACTGTAATACCTAAAGCATTTCCTTTGGAAATTAGAAAAATGTGATTTTCTTTTTCCCATAGAAATTATGGTTAGTACTCCCAAAAGCTAAAATCAGGGCATATTTACTGAGTTCTCAAATAACGACAAAGAACTTTTAAATTATTGTAGATTTTTTGTTAAGGTTATATGAGAGTAAGTGGTGATCTGGCTAGAGATGCCGACTTGGCAACTGGGGAGCCAGGTTTGAGTGTCAGCTCAACATCCTGTGATTCTGGGCAATTCACTTACTCTTCCCATGAATAGAAAAGTGCCAAATGTGGCTTTCTGGTCATGCTTCACTGAGTCAATGTCAAAGTTTGAGCCCCGATCGTGATGGAACCCAAATTGGATACACTGAGCAGTAGGCATCAGTTGAATTTTTACCTTCAGAATTAGGGCCTGATTTAGAACTTGCAGTGATGAGAAGATACTCACAGTCACAAACATCACAAATATCCTGTTTGCCTTAATATCCTATGGGGAATGTAATACGTAGAATAGGATTTGGATCATGTTTTTTTTTCCTCTCTGTCAAGTTCTAAATCAGGCCCTTAGGGGGTTATGACAACTTTGGAGGAGGTGTTAATCCGTCCCAAATGTGACGGATATACCACCAGCCATATTACGAGTTCGATAGGATATAATGGACTCGTAATACGGCTGGTGGTATATCCGTCACTTTACCGTCACTTTTGGGACGGATTAACACCTCCTCCAAAGTTGTAATAACCCCCTTAGTCACATTTTTGGTTCTTTTACTCTTGACACTGAGCGAGGCTCCTCTGCAGGACAGCTTGTGTTTCAGAAAGAGTGTCTTGCTTCAGCGAGAAGCATTGGCAAAATTCTGGAGGTCTTGGTTCTCATCTTTGATGGCAAAGAGCTCTGGAGCTTCAACTGGGCAAACCTGAAATTTAGACCAGGTCACAGTTGGACGTCACAGGCTTGAGTCTTGCTGATGGGTCAGTCCCCTTTTGAAGTTTCTTTCTCAAAAATGCTCCAAATGTCTGCAAACTACTGGATCTGGATCTGCATCCAGAAGTTCATTTTGGAATGCGTTTTGCAGGGTCCACAGCACAAGTCAGGGTCCCAGAAGCTCTGGGTTGCTACTTGAAAAGTAGGGACTACAATTTCCACAATTTACCTATTCAGAGTTCACTAGACCCAAATCAGCTAGGCTCGCCTTACAGGATTTGATGCAGGTAACTCTTTGTGGCTCCTTTTTACCTATTGCATACAGAGAGTACACTCCTGTATCCTTTGAAGCAAGGCAACATTCTGTTTGTGGTGAAGTCCAGAGTATGCACACTCTTTGATGTACACTTCCTGAGAAGTGTGGCATATTTTTGTCCCAGAAACCACTGATTCTCTAAACTTCAAAGTCGTGAAAATCTCCTCTGGTGGTTAAGGTCTTGCTGAGTCCACCTACAGGTGTGGCTAACCTTTCCCTACTCTCCCCTTCTAGCCCCTCTTCTATTCTAATTACAGGTTCTCCCATCTGACTGGGGGTGCAGGAAATGGGTTTAGGTCTATTTTCTGTCCTAACTGTCTTTCCCTCTTTTAAGACTAGTTTGGCTACCCATACCCCTTCCTGCTCTGCCCTCTGCTCCTACAGTTCTCCCACCAGATGTTTCCTTTGTCTCAGACCAGCCACTTCATACCTCATCAAGGCAGACTGGTCAGCCTGGGCAGCCTGTCGAAGGCGAGCAATCAGGGGAGGCTGTCATAGGGCTAACTTTAGATAACTTCAGGAAAGTGTTCTTAAACTCTTTCCTATAGCAGTTATCATAAATCTACCACTGGAAAGCATTATTCTAACTATTATTTTGACATTTTGACAATTTGAATCAGATTTTTTGTTACTCCTATCAAAAGATAAGCTTTATTAGTTTCATAAATTAATCCTTGTTTAACCCTTGGTAGCTTGGTCCATGAACAGGTAGGCTTAACTTAGTAGAAACGTCTAAAGCATTTAATATCAACAAAACAGCACGTAAGTAAAATTCAACACACAATAAAAATCCAACATCAACTTATCAAAATAAGAAGTCCATTTTGTCTTTTAAAATTACACCAAAATGACGAAACTCCAATGTGGAGAGCCAGAGATAAGAATTTTTAATAAATAGATTAAAACATGTGCTTTCGAGAGCATAAAAACAAAAAGTGCCAACCGCAGATATCTGGTCATGCTTGACCATGCTGGGACCATGATGGAGTGCAAGCAGTATGCACTGAGTGGTAATCATTGTCCGTACTTTTACCTTCTGACTTAGTCAATCTTTGGTTCTTTTTCTCTCAAAGTCGAGCAAGGCTCTTCGGCAGACCAGCTAGTGGTTTGACTATGGTGGCTTGCTTTAGGGCGAGGCTTTGGTGAAATCCTGGAGGTCTTGGTTCTCATTGTCAATGGTAAAGAGCTCCATAGTCTCAGTGAGGCAAACCTGAAATTCAGGCAGGGTCACAGACTTGACTCTCTACAATGAGTCAGTCACCGTATGGACTTTAAAAAAAAAAAAAAAATGTTTTTGCATAAATGCTCCAAATGTCTCAAAACTTCTGGATCTTCTTTCAGAAATAAATGTTGAGTTCTGAAGGGTCCATAACACCAGCTAACTTTCTAGAAGCTCTGGGTTGCTACTTGTAGAGTTGAGCCCACAATGCACTAGGTCAAATACTTAAAGGTTCACTGGTTGCTGATTATCTGGGCTCTTCTTGCAGGAGTTGGAGCAGGGGATTCTTGGTCGCTCCTTTATGCCTGTTGCTTACCGGAAATCCACTCCTAAATCTTTTGCAGCAAGCCAACGTCTTTTTGTGGTGATGCCTAGAGTGTGCAACAGGTGCTGCCCTTCATAGTGCAGTCCTTCTTGGTGCAGACCAGGGGGTCAGCAGTTACATTTTTCGTCTTCTGATTTCCTGGGAATCTCAGTTGCTGGGGAGCTCTCTCACTTTTATCTAGGATTCAGGGCTGACAAGCAGGATGGCACCCTTGACCAATGGTATACAGGGTGGCATCCCTATGATGACCACTTCTTGTGAGGTATGGCATATTTTTGTCACAGAAAGAACTGTTTCCCAAATATTCAAGATGGAGAAATACCGCTGGGTGCTTCAGGTATTGCTCAGCCCACACACAGGTGTGGCTAACTTTTCCCTCCACTGCCCTTCCAGTCCATCTCCTATTCTACCTACAAAGGCTCCCATCTGGCTGAGGGTGCAGCAAATGGGGAAGTCTAGCTTCTGTCCCAACAGTCTTTCCCACTTTGAAGACCAGTTTGGTAACCCAGCCCCATTACTGCTCTGGCCCTCCAGATGGTTCCTTTTCCTCAGTCCAGCCACTCTACATCTCATCAAAACAGCCTTGTCAGTCTGTCACAGGCTGACCATCAGGGCTAACAATAGGTTACTTTAGGAGAGAGTTCTATACCTCTTTCTCTATCATAGTTATGATAAATCTTGCATTGGGAAGTTTTCTCCTAACTATTATTTTGATATTTTGAATCAGATGTTTAGTTCACAATCAAATGACAGACTTTATTAGTTTTAAATAAAGCCTTCTTGTGTTAGCCTATGAAACTAATGTACTACAATGAGGAAAAACAATATTTCCTTCGCCAGGGCTTATAAGATACCTTTTGTTATGTCCTAGCGTATTATGACACTGCACCCTACCCTTGAGACATCTAGGGCAGATCTTAGGGGTGACTTATTTTTTTTTTCAAATATATTTTTATTAATTTTTTGCTGTTATACATACATAGGTCAATTTGCGGTAACATCTTGCTTTTATCGTGCGTATCAAACCATCAAGCCTCATTACTATTACCTTTTACAAATACTCTTTTGCTTTATTCTTTAGTAATCATGGTTGCCATTTAGTGTTTGTTAGACAGTATTTCTGGTGAATTAACGTTCGTACTGTAAGTGATTATTTATTCTGTGCGTTCTTGCTACCCATTCAAGTAATGTGTTCATTTAACAGTCTTAACTCAACTTCAAACTATATATAAACTTAATGGCTTATGTGTGAGGGCCTTCGTGTTCCTGTGTGGGAAGATCAGGCGGGGTATTTCAGTAGTCAGGGATGGGCAGCCATCTGTTCTCCCCCCCTCCCTTAGGTATGTTGCTATTTGTGATCAATCTATTTCTTCCCCCTTGTCTTTGGATACAGCCTGTTAGTATGTCTGTTGGTGCCCCAGTACTCATTCCAAGAGACTTCCCCAGGGGCCCAGTCCAGTCAGTGTATTAGACAACTCATCCTACCCCCTCTGCAGTTATTCGCCTTATCATAAGGCCATCCCAGCCTGTCACTAAGGGGGTCATTCTGACCCTGGCGGTCGGTGATAAAGCGGCGGCCAACCCGCAAACAGGCCGGCGGTCAAAAAAATGGAATTCTAACCCTGGCGGGAACCGCCAACACAGCCCGCCACTTTAACACTCCGACCGCCACGGCGGGACCAACAAACAGCGCAGTGGTCACCGCCAACAGGCAGGCGGCAGACAATGTACCGCCCACCCTATCACAACTCACCAATCCGCCACCTTTTCCGGGGCGGGAGCCCCACCGATAAAAACACGGCGGAAACAGAGTACGAACGGGAAAACGCTCACCTATACACACTCCACGAGGAAGGAGGACAGCATGGAGCCCGAATTACACATCCTACCAGCTATTGTCTACCTGCTCATCTACCAGGAGTACGAACACCGGCGCAGACGACAACGGTGAGTACTGCACCTACGACACAGGCGAGGGGGGAGGAGGAAAGCTTACGGGCACACACATGCGCCATACACCCACCCCCCCACCACAAATACCTATACCCCAATGCCGAGCAACAAGTCAGAGTGACACCACACAAACCCCCCGGAATAATGCAAAGACACAATTTAAATGATCTATAAAATATATGTATAAATAGCTCCATTGAAGGAATGGCAAATATGCCATATAAAAGATACAAAAATAAGGTATGAACATAGTCAATAATATATCCATAGGCAAAAAGTCCTGCACATTCCGTCAAAGTTCCATAGTCCGTGGGCCAATGTGCACAAACACATGGGCAAAGCCCACAGAGGAGACCAGATACCATTGGAGAGAACACTGCAGGGGCATCAGATGATAAAACTACAGGCACCTCAGGGTGAATGGAAGGGGGGGCACCTCAGCCACATGAGTCCACGACGCCAGATCCACGAGGGGCCTCCATGCCCACTGTCCCATCCTGGGGAGTGCAAAGCCACAGTCTCACAAGTCCCTACAGTGGGTGGCTTGCCCACTGTACCATCCTGGGGAGTGCCAAGTCACAGTCTCTCAAGTCTCTACAGTGGGTGGTTTGCCCACTGGACCATCCTGGGAAGTGCCAAGCCACAGTCCATCAGATGGATTACCGACTCCACTGTTATTGGAGGAGGCATGGTGCCCAGAGTGCTTCCTGAAGCCCTGCTCGACACAGAACCGGCACTGACAATGGGCCAGCGGTGCTTGAGATGAAGGGCCCAGCGGAGCGGTGCTTGAGATGAAGGGTCCAGCGGAGCGGTGCTTGAGATGAAGGGCCCAGCGGAGCGGTGCTTGAGACGGCGGGGCCCAGCGGAGCGGTGCTTGAGATGAAGGGCCCAGCGGTGCGGTGCTTGAGATGAAGGGCCCAGCGGAGCGGTGCTTGAGACGGCGGGGCCCAGCGGAGCGGTGCTTGAGACGGCGGGGCCCAGCGGAGCGGTGCTTGAGATGAAGGGCCCAGTGGAGCGGTGCTTGAGACGGCGGGGCCCAGCGGAGCGGTGCTTGAGATGAAGGGCCCAGCGGAGCGGTGCTTGACAGGAAGGGCCCAGCGGAGCGGTGCTTGAGATGAAGGGCCCAGTGGAGCGGTGCTTGAGATGGCGGGGCCCAGCGGAGCGGTGCTTGAGATGAAGGGCCCAGCGGAGCAGTGCTTGACAGGAAGGGCACAGCGGAGCGGTGCTTGACAGGAAGGGCCCAGCGGAGCGGTGCTTGACAGGAAGGGCCCAGCGGAGCGGTGCTTGAGATGAAGGGCACAGCGGAGCGGTGCTTGAGACGGCGGGGCCCAGCGGAGCGGTGCTTGAGATGAAGGGCCCAGCAGAGCGGTGCTTGAGACGGCGGGGCCCAGCGGAGCGGTGCTTGAGATGAAGGGCCCAGCAGAGCAGTGCTTGAGACGGCGGGGCCCAGCGGAGCGGTCCTTGAGATGAAGGGCCCAGCGGAGCAGTGCTTGACAGGAAGGGCCCAGCGGAGCGGTGCTTGAGATGAAGGGCCCAGCGGAGCGGTGCTTGAGACCGCGGGGCCCAGCGGAGCGGTGCTTGAGATGAAGGGCCCAGCGGAGCGGTGCTTGAGATGGCGGGGCCCAGCGGAGCGGTGCTTGAGATGAAGGGCCCAGCGGAGCAGTGCTTGACAGGAAGGGCCCAGCGGAGCGGTGCTCCTCCCGGCGGGGCCCGTTCAGCGGTTCTTGTCCCGCCAGGGCCCTGTTCAGCGGTTCTTGTCCCGGCGGGGCCCTGTTCAGCGGTGCTCCTCCCGGCGGGGCCCGTTCATCGGTTCTTGTCCCGCCGGGGCCCTGTTCAGCGGTGCTCCTCCCGCCGGGGCCCTGTTCAGCGCTGCTTGTCCTGTGTGTCTAGGGAGCCAGACCTGGGCAAGACTTCCCGCTCATTCACCATCCAAACTTGCGGTCGCGGCGCCCTCCTGTGATGGAGTCCTGGGCCCGTGGGTGTCGTCCATCACACCCGGAATGGGGCTGGTGGGGCCCTCCTGGGCAGCTCGCCTGCTGCCTGACTTCTCCGCCCTGCTGCCCTTGCCCTCCTTCGCTGAAGCTCTGTGGCCCTTGCCTCCCTTGGATGATGTGGCAGGTGACGGGGCAAGGCTACTGTCCTTGGTGGCAGCCGTCTCAGGCTTGTCGCGCCGGGCCTTTTTCTTTTTTGTCCTCTTCCCAGGAGGGGTGCTGGCTGTCCCTTTGCTGCTGGCCGATGTTCCTGCCCTAGGATCTGGTGGACTCCAATAGCCCTGCACTATAGTCACAGTAGATGCAGGGATGGTGGTGGCTGAGGTGCTTTTTTTACTCTTACCAGATGGAGGGGGTGTGTCAGTGATTGGAACGAGCTCAAGGTTGGAAAGGAAAAGGACTTTGGACGGACAGGGACGAGTAGGTGTAGTGGGTTTGGGAGTGGAGGAAGATGATGTGGTTGTAGGAGAGTCAAGTGTGCTGTCTTTGGGTGCAGGTGCTTGTGACGGAGGCTGTCGTGAGGTGGATGGCTGTTGGGTGGGTGGCTGCCTGCGTTTGTGTGCTTTGGAAGAGGGGGTGACAGACACACTGGGAGAGAACACAGGGGACGTGTAAATGGCAGTGGGGTGGTGACTGCACGTGTGCGGACTGTAATGGAGGGTGTGCTGGTGATGGAAGTACTGGCTGATGGTGGTGTGCATGCAGGTGTGAGTGGAGACGTCACAGGGAGGGAGGAGGGAGATGAGGAGGTGGGGGACACAGAGGTGGTAGTGACTGTTGGCATGTCTGCATCTGGATGTTGCTTGGGTGAATGCTTGTGGGATCTGTGGTGCTTATGTCTGGATGAGCTGCCCTTGGGTGTAGAGGTGTGTGCAGGCTGGTCTGATGGTGTGGATGGGATAGGCAGAGGAACAGGAGACTGGGACTGGGTGGAGGGAGTCAGAAGAGGGAGGCTGGAGACAGGGACAATGGCTGCCGTCAGTGCTGAGGCCAGAGCGTTGAACGATCGCTGATGGGCAGCCTGACCCGAACGAATGCCCTCCAGGTATGCATTGCTCCGATGCACCTCCCTTTCTACACCCTGGATGGCATTCAAAAGGGTAGACTGCCCAACAATGAGTGTCCTGAGGAGGTCAATGACCTCCTCACTGAGGGCAGCAGGGGTAACTGGGGCAGGGCCTGAGGTGCCTGGGGCGAAGGAGATGCCCACCTTCCTGGGCAAGCGGGGACGGAGCGAAGGCTGAGGGGCTGCTGGGAGGGCGGGGCTGGTGCGCTGGGTGGCGGCTGTACCTGTTGTGGCGGTGGGCACGGATGTTGCCGCCACCGCTAGGGAGCTCCCTTCCGAGGACGTGTCAGTGTCGCTGACGTCTCCTCGGGTCCCCGTTGTGGAGCTCCACTCGCCCTCCGTCTCATTGGTGTACTCGGAGTCTGTTGTATGGCCCTCCGGGGCCATGTCAGATGCAGCTCCCTCGTGCGCCGATGCCACTTCTCCTCCGCCTGATGATGCTAATGCACACATGAACAGGAAGACAAAGAAAATGGTGGGGGGGAGAAATGAAGACAGGTTGAGTGCATGCATTGGCAACACCGTTGTCGGAGAGGACAGACACAGAAGCCCCCTGAACTAGGCCGTGCAATGGGGGTACACTACTCAGTTATTGTGACTAGGCCTACGGGTCTATGGACGACAAATGCACACATGGGTGAGGCCGGACCATGGATAGCTGTACTTGGCACCCTACAGAGGTGGGGGATGGGGGCACAGGGCCGTGTCTAACGGAGGGGCCTAGCCTACAGAATGCGCCCTGGCCTGGAGATAGCCACAGCCCTCCTCCCCCACCCAGACACCTTCACTGCGCGCAAAGATAGCAGAATGTGCTGATACTCACCCTCTTGTGTCTGCTGTGATGTCCTCACGCGCCCATCCAAATCGGGGTAGGCCACCGCCAGGATCAGGGACATCAGGGGGGTCAATTGGCGGCTGGCACCCCTCCTACGTTGGGAGGCCATCCCCAGCAGAGACTCGGCGGTCTTTCTGGTCCCGCGGCAGATGTCCTCCCACCTCTTTCGGCAGTGGGTGCCCCGTCTGTTGTGGACCCCCAGGGCCCGGACATCCTTGGCGATGGCACGCCAAATGTTGATCTTCTGATGGGCGCTGACCTAAGTGACATGTACAGGGTGGTAAAGGAAATCGCATCAGTTTTCTGCCTGGTCAATGTGAGTGGCCCCCCTCTCCCCAACCTTGCCATGTGGCACATGCTCTCATCTTTCGTGCATTGCACTCCTCATTCGCTCCCCTCCCCACCATCTTACATACACCCCACTCAACACAGGCATAGCCCATTCAACGTGCACCCTGTGTACTAACCTGTTGGTCTGGAGGACCGTAGAGTAGCGCATACTGGGGGAGGACCCCATCAACAAGTTTCTCCAATTCTTCGGCAGTGAAGGCAGTGGCCCTTTTCCCAGTCGCAGCAGCCATTGTATCTCCCAGACCGAGGTCACAGCAGCACTTGCAGTATAGGTCCTCTCCTTTGGATGATCAGGTCTCAAGTGATTAATCAGATTGAAAATGGCGGCCACACCCGCGGCGGTGCGTACTGCGGTGGTGCGTCCCGCGACCGCCGGCGCACATCGTCATTGGCTCCTGAGACCCATAGGGTTCAATGTTAACCAATGCTGCTTTGCGCCGCGGTCTTCGACCGCCTACCGCCACGGTGTTCCAAGCCAGCGCAGTGACCTCACATCCCACTGTCACACTTCACAGGTCAGGCAGCCGCCATTTCAAGGGCCCACATGGCATGATTTCTACTGTGTCACACAGGCCTAGGCCTTGCATTGCCACTCATACAAGCCATTCAATGCATAGCGAATCGTGTACTGTGCAAGCTGTGGTTACGTACCTGTGGGTTGCTTGACTCTGTGCTCCATGTTGTCCTTTCTAGGCACCGTCCGCTGGGACTTGCGAGGAGAACGATGAATCCTCCTGTGTACCGACCGCTGGTGGACCTGTCGACAATGGAAGAACGACATATCATACTTACATACAGGCATGACAGAGCAACTATACATGAACTATGTGCCCAGCTGGAGCCAGACCTGATGTCCCCCATCCGCCAACCCACAGGGATTCCCCCTCTGGTGCAGGTTCTGTCAGTACTCCATTTTTTGGCAAGTGGGTCTTTTCAGACAACAGTGGCCATATCATCTGGGATGTCTCAGCCTATGTTTTCTAAGGTTTTGTCCAGAGTGTTGTCTGCCCTGATGAAATACATGCAGAGCTACATTATTTTCCCTGAGGTGGGCGAATTGGCTACAGTGAAGGGTGATTTCTATGCCCTTGGACATATCCCCAACATCATTGGTGCCATTGATGGGACCCATGTGGCTTTGGTTCCCCCCAAAGAAAGTGAGCAGGTGTACAGAAACAGAAAAAGTTATCATTCGATGAATGTCCAGGTGGTCTGTTTGGCTGACCAGTACATCTCCCATGTAAATGCCAAGTTCCCTGGGTCAGTGCATGACGCGTATGTCATGCGAAATAGCAGCATCCCTTATGTGATGGAACAGCTACAGAGACACCGTGTGTGGCTAATTGGTGACTCTGGTTACCCCAACCTGTCGTGGCTACTGACCCCAGTGAGGAATCCCCGGACCAGGGCAGAGGCACGGTACAATGAGGCCCATGGGCGATCTAGGAGGATCATAGAAAGGACCTTCGGGGTCCTGAAGGCCAGGTTTAGGTGCCTGCATATGACAGAGGGATCCCTCATGTACTCACCAAAGAAGGTGTGCCAGATCATCGTGGCCTGCTGTATGCTTCACAATCTTGCATTGCGACACCAGGTGCCTTTTCTGCAGGAGGATGGTCCAGATGGTGGTGTTGTTGCAGCTGTGGAGCCTGTGCAGAGTGAAGAGGAGGAAGACGACGGGGACGACATGGACAACAGGGATACAGTCATACAACAATACTTTCAGTAGCACACAGGTAAGAAACAGCCACCCCAATTTACATTTACGTAAGGCCTCATGCGTCTCCTCTGTCTGTGTTTCCCCACAGTTCCTGTTAACTGATTTGTGACTTTCCCTTCCCTTTTCAGAGCTGTATGACCCACTGCCTGACTTCAGCTTTGTTTGCCCATGGACTAAAGCTTATTGAAATTGGTATGTTGTCATCACAAAGTAACTGGACATTATTGCGCCGTTATGTGTAATACATTTGTTAAGAATACAAGCAGACTCCTGTTTTTTTAAGTGGAATAAGTGATTTATTTTAAGTGCTACATATAGGTAAATGATTGGGAAGCGGGGATGGGTGGGGGTGGAGTAATGTCCATGGCAGAGTCCAGTTCTCAGTCGCACAGGTGCATTGTCCATATGCCTAGGGAAGGATGGAGCAGGGGCAGTTCAAGGTTGGACAGGGTGACAATGTGGGACAGTGGGATGACATCAGGGGGTATCTTAGGCTGGCGGGGGTCTTGCAATCCTACTCTGTCTTCTTGTGAGATCTCAGGTTCCGCTTGCGAGGTGGTTCTTCTTCTGCAGGAGGTGGGGTTCTGGTGGCCTGTCGTTGTGTGGGGGCCTCCTGTCCACTAGCGCCGGCGGAGGTGGTAGGCTGTTCCTGGCCTGGGCTAGTGACAGGGGCCCTTTGGGGTGCCACATGGTCCCGCAATGTGGTGACGATCTGGGTAAGGGCCACGACGATGGTCCCCATTGCGGAACCGATGTACCTCAGTTCCTCCCTGAACCCCATGTACCATTCCTCCTGCAGTTCCTGGATCTCCTGGAACCGGGCCAGTACCGTCGCCATCGTCTCCTGGGAGCGGTGGTATGCTCCCATGATGGAGGAGAGGGCCTCTTGGAGAGTCGGTTCCCTGGGCCTGTCCCCCCCCTGTCGCACAGCAGCCCTCCCAGTTCGCCTGTGTTCCTGGGCCGCTGTCCACTGGACGGTGTGCCCACTACCACTGCCTCCAGGTCCCTGTTGTTGTTGGGGTGGTGGGTCAACCTGGGTGCCCTGTAGTGGTGGACACACCGCTGATTTACGTATCCTGGAGACAGAGGCATGGGCCCGCTGGGTGGGAGCTGTGCTGGTGTTCCCAGAGGGGGTTGGGTCTGGTGTAGCCTGTGGCTGTCTGTGGGGAACCGACTGTTCAGAGGTCCCCGATGGGCCAGGCTGGTCGTCTGGCTCCAGGGAGACAGAGCTGCTGTCATCGCTGGGGGCCTCTTCTGGGGGTGGGATGGACATCTCGGGACCCTCCGTGGCGGTGTGGTGGCGTTCGGGTCCTGCAGGGGTAAAAAGGTATGGTTATTGCTTCTGTGTGTGGCATTTCTTGTGATGGGTGGGTGTCCGTGTACCCATGTGCAGGCATTTCCTTGTGGGGGCTTTTGTGAGGGTGGCTTGTGGGGGTGATGTGTGTGTGCAGTGGGCATGCTTTGGTGATGGGTGTCCATGCTTTGTGGTCGCATGCAGGGCTTGGTGTTGGGATGGGTGGGTTGTGATGGTGGGCCTTTTGCTAGGGGTTGGTGTGATGGGGGAGGGGGTGAGGGTGGGGGTATGATTTGGCATGCAGGTGTGGTGGGGGTGGGAAGCAGTAGTGAAGATTTGCCTTACCAGAGTCCATTCCTCCGCCTACTCCTGCGAGGCCCTCAGGATGCAGGATGTGCAAGACTTCCTCCTCCCACGCGGTAAATTCTGGGGGAGTATGTGGGGGTCCGCCGCCAGTCTTCTGCACCGCAATGTTGTGCCTTGATACCATGGAACGCACCTTCCCCCGTAGGTCGTTCCATCTCTACCTGATGTCCTCCCGATTGCGTGGATGCTGTCCCACCGCGTTAACCCTGTCCACTATCCTTTGCCATAGCTCCATCTTCCTGGCAATATTGGTGTGCTGCACCTGTGCCCCGAAGAGCTGGGGCTCTACACAGACTATTTCCTCCACCATGACCCTGAGTTCTGCATCACTGAACCTGGGGTGTCTTTGAGGTGTCATGGGGTGGTGTGGTTGAGGTGTGGGGTGGCGTTTGTGGTGATGAGTGTGGTGCGTGTGGTGGTGTGTGGTGTTTGGTGCGTGGATTCTGTGTGGGTGATGGTGTTGTGTGCCTCTGTGTTGTGGGATTGTCTATTCTGTGCTCTCTCTCTAGCCTTCGTCAATGATTTTGGGTCGTAGGGGCTTGTGGGTGATGTGGGTGTGTGTTTTATATTGTGTTGGGTGTGTGGGAGTGGTGTTAGTATGTGTATCAGGTGTGTGCATTTCGAACTGACCAATGTGGCTGAGTTTTCTATGTGTGTGTGTATTTTGACCGCGGCAGTGTGTACCGTCAATGGAATACCACGTTTGAAAGACCGCCGCGTGGATTTGTGGGTCGGAATGGTATGGGCGTATTTCTGTTGGCGTGACGGTGGAGGTTTGGTCATCGCAATTTTTTCGCTGACCTTTGGTGTGGCGGATTTTTGTGGATGTCGGGTTTTTGGCGGTTTGCCAGTTGCGGGTCAGAATGACCGTGGCGGTTTGCCGCGGCGGTGTTATGGCGGCCTTCTGGCTTTTACCGCCGAGGTCAGAATGACCCCCTAAGTCTTCCCACTCCGGGGCAATGGGGGTTTGGCGAACTCCCCTGGCCCCCTCCGCTTTTAACACCTGCAGTTCAGCCCTGGCCCATCTTGCAACATCACCTTTCCATTCTGCTAACGATGGATGGCTGGAGGCTTTCCATCCCTTCGTGATCAATCTTTTATACAGAGCCATAGCCAGGTCCAGGAAGCGTCCCCTCAGCTTCCCCCGTGGGGTACCCACCTCGAATCCCAGCAAGCACATAGCAGGCGTTGGCTGCAATTCCCCCTCGAATAGTTCTGATAGGACCGCCATCATTTCACCCCAACCAGTCTTCAACCATGTGGGCAAAGTCGGCTTCCCCGTCACTACATCTGGGGCATGTCCTGGGTGTCCCCCCATATATACGGAACAGTCGGTGAGGTACGACCTAGGGAGATAATTGTATTGGATGTATCTTAGTCTTGTGTTGCGTGAGATCGTCCGGGAGCTAGCCAGTGCTTTGGTCCATTCTGCTGCAGACATGTCTCGCCCAAGTGTACTCTCCCACTTTTCTCTTAACGAGCGCAGAGGGTCCAATGCAGCCTCAACCTGAGCTCGGTATATTTTAGCCACCAGATGAGGTTCCCCCCCTGAGGTCAACAGCAAATGTAATACCACGCTGGTAGTGGGTTCTGCATTAATCGTATCCCAATGGTCTTTCAAGGTGTGCGCTAATCTCCTGTGGAGTAAGAACTGTACCCGGGGTATTCCTGCCGCCGATTGATCAGTGAAGCCTCTCAGCACCCCTTCCTTAAAGAGTTCCCCCACTGCAACCACCCCTGCTCTCGTCCACGGTCCCAGCCCTAGGCCCTTCTGACCTTTTCCTTCTGGGTCCAATGCAAGGACTGATAATGGCAGAGCCGGGGAGTATGGAGGGCCCACTCCAAATCTTCTCGTACACTGTTTCCAGCATTTCATTGCAACATTATTCATTATACTGTCCCATATGGGGGGAATCTTCCTACCTGCCATGCTCGCCGCAATCCATGCTATATCAATCTCCCCTTGGGCAGTGCACAAGTCCAAATGCCCCCTACCCACCAACCAGCCAGCCGCCCATTGCAGTTGAGATGCTAGATAATATACCTCAAAGTCTGGGGCACCCAGTCCACCCATTCGAATCGGCCTGCAAGTGGTCTTCAATTCCGTACATCTGCGGCCGTCATCCCATATTAACTCCCTAAGCAGGGCGCTCAACTCGCGAAACGAAACCATGCAGAGGGGACCAGTAGTGGTAAATTAGCAAAGTAGTAGAGGAGGCGAGGAAGTATAATCATTTTAGATAGCGCTACTCTGGCCATTATTGTTAACTTTAGCGATCGCCAGAACCCAACCGATGATCGCAGGGATCGGAGTGCTCCGCCTAAATTGCCATCCCGGTGATCCCTTAATTCGTGAAACATTTGAATGCCCAGATATTTGAAGGTCCGCGGGGCCCATCTCATGTCCGCTGGGCATGCTTCAGGACGTGCTCCTCCTAGCCGCACAGGAAACACAAATGTCTTTCCTCTGTTGAGGCAGAGCCCCAATAACACTCCAAAGTCCTCCAGGAGCTCCAGGACCCATGGGAGTCCATCAGACCCATCTCTCAAGTAGACTAATATGTCGTTGGCATACAAAGAGATAATACGCTCAGCTGGGCCCCATTCAATTCCCTTACCTATACCTTCCCGCTGCAGTCGGAAGGCCAGGGGTTCAATTGCCAGGGCAAATAACAACCGGGATAGGGGCATCCCTGCCTGGTACCGCGGAATACTGGGTATGCCGTAGATATCGTCCTTCCCATGGTCACTCTTGCTTGTGGGGACGAATACAATAGGTCCACCCACTTTACCCATCTCTCCCCGAGTCCCATTTTCAGCATCACGGCTCTCAAGAAGTCCCACCTGATCAAGTCGAAGACCTTCTCAAAGTCCACCGCAAGCAAGATCCCCGCTGGCAGTTTCAACTCGTCAGGCATGTGCAGGACAGCAAAGATCCGCTTCAGGTTCATGGAGGTGTTGCGGCCAGGAACAAAGCCGTTCTGGTCCGCGTGTACAAGTGTGGTCATGAAGGGGAGCAGCCGGCCGTCCATGATCTTGCTTAGGATCTTAAAATCGCTATTTAGCATTGATAATGGACGAAAGTCCGTCACCGATGCATCCTTGGCGTTTGTCTTGGCGAGTGGTACCACCAAGGCCTCACGCAATGTGCATGGTAACTTCCCGCAGTGTATTGCCTCCGAGTACATTTCCACAAGTTGGGGTGTCAATAGAGATTTGTATTTTTTATAAAAGTCCATGGGGAGACCGTCTGTACCAGGGGTCTTCCCGGGAGCTAATTGCTCTATGGCCTCGCCTATCTCTTCCGCTGTTACAGGCCCCCCTAGGCTGACCCTCTCTTCTGGGTTCAGCGTTGGCAATGGGATGTGCTGTAGGAAATTATCAAAAGCCTCCGTTCCCAGTTCCCCAGGCCTCCTGTACAGCAGAGTATAGTATTCCCTAAATTCATCATTTATGGGGCCTGGTCTGAGTCTACGGTGTCCCCCCTCATCTATTACACTCGTGATGGGCTCACTGTGTCCGGCTTGGCGCACCACCACACCAGTAGCCTCCCCGATCTGCCCTCCTCCGATTGCAGGGAGGCCAGGTACTTTTGCCTGCAATGGCACCGGAGCCGTTCCTCAATCCGGGAGTGCTCTCTACGGACCCGGCTATATTCCTCATTCTCGTGAGCTGTGAGACCTTGTCTCAGCTCCTTCTCATCCATGTCCTTCTCTAGGGTAACCAATTATTTTTTGAGTGTGCGTTTCACCCCGACCGACTGCCCCAGGCAGAAGCCCCTCGTCGCCACTTTGAGTGTTTCCCATTCTGTAGCCCTAGATGGGGTGGAGCCCCTGTTTACCTCGATATGTTCCACCAGGTGGCAACAAAGTGTCTCTCTGTGTGCCTGATCCTCAAGTGCTGCAGGGTTTAATCTCCACAACGGTATGGGGGGCCTGTCCTCAAAGGCCCTCATCGTCAGCAGCATGGGGTTATGGTCAGATAACGTGTGGGCCAGGTATTCAGAGCAAATCACTTCGCTCGTCAACCCCGCAGTGCACACCACTCTGTCAATTCTAGTGTGTACTGGGTGGAGGCCCGAGTAGTACGAGTAGTCTCTAACATTAGGGTGTTGTTCTCGCCAGACATCCGTCAGTCCCCAGGTGCTCAACCATTCGCCCAGTCTTTTGGCTGTTTTTGTTGCCACTGCCCCTTGCAGTGGCGGGGTTGACCTATCTTCATTTATGTCAAGTACTGCATTAAAGTCACCCCCAATTAATAATTCTCCAATGCGAGTAAGGTGGCTCGATAAACTTATCATGAAGGAGATCTAGTCCTGGTTAGGGGCATAGATGCAACTCAGGACTATCGGGGTACCATGCATCCTCCCCTCCAGGATCACAAATCTGCCGTCCCGGTCAATTTTGGAGGCTTCTACTGTAAGCGGGACTCCAGCTCTGATCCAGATCAGCACACCCCTTGCGTAAGCTGAATACTCTGTGGCAAACACCTGTCCTCTCCATCTATGCCTCCCCTGATGCCAGAAGGGTCTCCTGAAGCAATGCCACCTGTACCCCTCTTCTCTTTAGGTAGGAGAGAATTATGTGCCTCTTAGCCGGCGTGCCCATCCCCCTGACATTCCATGTTAAGAGATTGTAGTCTGCCATCTCTGTATATCAGTCTGTAAAAAGTGTCCCCGGCTCTCCCAGGACTTAGATTTGCCCCTTCGCTTATTCAGCCTTTTGCTATAGTCGGACTTCGCCACCCACATTGCCATTTTAACTTGTAACTTTGTTCCCAAACTCCCAAACCCCAGGGAGCCTCCCAAACTGTAGGTTGCCCAGTAACCTGTGCAACAGTGCAACACGTTTAAACGTGTACCAACAGTACTCGCCAGCCTGGCTAGGCAGGCGAAGTTCTGATCAGGGGGGCAGCCAGGTCCGGAGGGGCTGCTTTGTTCTCACGTTGTGCCGTATCTCCAGGGCCTCTTGCTGCTTTGAATTAGCCAAGTTCGTCAGCCATCTGCGGAGTCACCTTCGGGGCACGAGCCGAGCCCTCCATCTCTCTGGCAGAGGACACCAGCGTGTCGTCCGACTCCCCCTCAGAGCCCTCCTGGGGAGATGCCTCCCCGCCCATGCGGGCCGCCGCCTCCTGGGCCACTTTCCTGCCCTTTTATTTCTGTGTTTGCGTTGGCGTTAGCCTTGGGCGATCTTTAGTTCTCCGTCCCTTCGGGGGCCTGCGAGGCCGACCCCCATTCTGGTCCCCTCACGCCGAACGCCCCGCCTGGGCTCCGTGTGCCTCCAGCCAATCCCATGCTTCCTCCAGGGACTGGAGGAACGTGGTCTTCCCTTCCAACATCACTCTTAATCTAGCCAGATAGAGCAGCGAGTACTGGATTCCCTCCTCTCTCAGGGCCCTTTTGATTGCTAGGAATGATGCACGTTTGTGTTGATCTTCCAATGTAAAGTCTGGGAATAATGTCACCTCCCCGTTCACTACTTTAAACGGGCCCAACTCTCTGGACTTCTGCAGGAGAGTGTCTCTGTCTCTGTAGTGTAATAGTTTGGCGATCACAGCTCGGGGAGGCCTACCAGGTGCAAGAGGCCTCGACGGAACCCGGTGTGCCCGCTCAAGCGTGTAAAAAGGAGTCAGACTCCCAGGTGCAACTGTTGTGCTGAACCACTTCTCCAGGAATTCCATCATGTTCGTCCCCTCAGCCCCCTCCGAAAGGCCCACCACGCGTACGTTGTTCCTCCTGTTCCGGCCTTCAGCGTCTTCAGCTCTCTTTTCAAGTCCTGATACTCTGTCAGCAAGAGAAGTCACTTCAGCCTCCAATTTTCTTTGCTTCAGTACGACGTCCGCCAGTGTGGTCTCCGTTTCTTTGACTCTATCTGCCAGTTTTTGGTGATCCGCTCTCAGTAGACCCACCTCAACTGCGACTAGGTTAATGTCCTGTTGTAATGTCCTCTATCGCCCCTAGTATTTTATCTAAGGTGTCCGCTTCCTTGTGCCCCGGTGGCATTGCGGGGTCTGACATCAGGTGAGTCAGGGGCTACAGCCCGAGGGCCCCGGCAACGATTCAGATGTTATCTTGCGCTCTACTCCGTCCCTGCCGCCCCTCCTTCATCTCCCAGGTGGACCGGGGTAAGTTCCAGCCACCCAGCCGGTCACCACTGAGTTCCAGTCACACAGCCGGGAACCACCGGCTGTTGGTTCGAGGTCACCTGTCGCTCCGATGGACTTGCTCGCCCTGCCGCGCACTGTGTGATTAGTGTTCCGCCCCTCTACTCAGGCCCTTCAATGCGACGTGGGGTCGGCACGGTTGCCCTTCCCCGTGGCATCTCAGCCTCCTCTTCTCAGTTCCCCCTGTGTCGCCAGCGTCCCAATTATATCCGCACACTCACCCCTAGGGTTCCAGCAGTGGTGCTATCTGCAAAGTGGGGCACTGGCATCCCGGGGCGTCCGAGGCGGCCCGCTGGTTAATCCTCCCTCTGCTTCCTTCGTGGGGTTCACCTACTCCGTTGATGCCTTCTCGGAGCTTTCACTGTCCCTCGCGGGCGGATTTCCATCCGGGGGGTCGGCCTCCCCCCATTCCCAACCAAGCCCCGGGGGGCCACAGCTCGATGTGTTTATGGAATGTTTTCAGGTCCAGGTCGGATCCACTACTCCACGCGTCATCGGCCTCCAATGGCCTCACAACTGCCCCCAGGGGGCCTGCCGGGGTCTCCCGGCCGCTGGGCTCTTCGCCGTTCGCTGCACACGCTGGGCACTTGCCCTTACTTGTTAAATCTGTCGCCGGTCCCAGCCAAGGTCAGTCTTGGGGCCGCGCCGCCTGCCGGTGTCTTCACGGGCCTGGCCCAGCATTCATAAGGGGCTGCGCTCGCTTCCCACTACAGCGCTGCCCCTCTGCTTTCAAGGGCGGGTCTCCCGGATCCCCATTGGCTGCCCCAGTGCCTCCCGGGCAGCAGGGAGACCCGGCCGAGGTCCAGGCTGCCTCCAGGCCGTCTGCCCGTGCTCCATGGCGGCACGCCCCGCGAGTCGAGGCCACGGCTCCGATCACGGAGCTAGGCCGCCGGCCCCTCTCCGTCCGGTCGGCTCAGTCCCGGTCAAAAACTCCTCCCGGAGTCGCTGCAAGGACACAGCAGCTCCCGGACCGGTCCCCAGCACGGCGCTCTCGATTGAGCCCGAACCCGCCCGGAGAGGGCACACTTCTAGTCGACCCCTCCGGAGCAAGGTATTTAGGCGTGCGCCATCTCCAGACCCTTGGCCACGCCCCTATCTTAGGGGTGACTTATATTTAATAAAAATATAGTTTGAGACTTTGAAAGTATGTTTAAAGTAAACTTTGGGCTATTTTTATTTTATTTTAGTCTCTAAGGCTATGCTGCCTTTAAAATGACAGGAGGCACTACAGCAGTGCTCCCATAATTGCCTTAACTCCACTGGGTCCCTAAACCTACATGCCCTACTATATACTAGAGGCTTACAAGTAGTTCATCAGAGCCAATTATAATTATACCTATTCACGATATACCTTTTAACCAGAGCACTGGTACTGGGCCTGGTTAGCATAGCCCAAGGCTCAGTCAGTAACCACCAGTATCAGGCAAGTAAATGGGGGTGATCAGGGCAAAAACGATGAATTTCTCACAGTTATGAAGCTCCCTAATTTTCTTTTTTACTGCAGTATCCACAGTAAAAGATGCTTTCACTTCTCTTTCATCAAGATGACATTCTGATGCAACACACTTTTGGCATAAATTCAAAATGTTAGCACTGTAATTCTTCATTAGAACACTGTGGCAAAGCTGCTGGTCACTAAGAAGTTAACTGACAGTCTGCTGCTGAAAGTGCACGTTTCAGTCTGCATGTCAGAATGTTGGAATCAAATATAACAGGAAGATATTTGAAAACACATTTAAAATGTATGTTATGTTTGCTTTCTATAGCACTAAACACAACTTCTATGACAAAATGACCCCCCCCTTTATGTTTGCTTTCTAGATTATTTATTTTAAGTTTTTACCAGTTTGATTCAATCACAATGGCATCAGGTGGGTAACACTTTTATCTTAAGTAAAACTGTAGACACTCCATTTGTTCTTTAGAACACTCCGGGAGCATGCAGTATAAGACAGGGGAATCACTTGACATGCTACGCCATTTGTAAGCACATATTTAAATGAATATGTCAGACTTTAATCTAACAAAACTGAGAAAGATAGTGTGAATTTACAGAAATGATGCCTTCATTTTGACTTCTACAGTACGTTCAATAACCTCAATAGGAAAATCATGAAAAACAGCTTTCTCTCAAACATGATCCATTAAATATTAGCAAAAGGTCATCATTTTTCACAGGGTAAAATCACCTTTGAACACACCACAAATCCTAAAGTTAGTATGGTACACTAACAAATGATGTATCTAAAATCTATTATCACCATTTATATGTGCTCCTTTTTGTGACCCTCAAAACCTGCCATTCACTACCATACATTTCAGAAAGATCCATGTCCCAGGGCCCTGTAAGTGCTATCACAGCACGTTGGCCATGTTGTGGGCAGTCAATAAAGGAGTTGTCCATCCCCTCCAACACACACATGTATGCTTACTCTGCCCCTTACATGTTTTCTTTCAATTCATTTACAGGTTTACGAGGCCCAAGTCCATGAGTCTTGTAATGGCTACCAAAAATTTAAAAACCAACCAATTAGTATTGACTTGTCTCCTTTAAATTGCCAATCAGAACATATCTTGACATTAATGTCTATATTTTTTTGAATTTCAATTTCTCAAAAGCTGCAGAGCACATTTACATCAAATCACAGAAAGCACAATCTGCCTACCAAGATCTAGCTTGCTGCCAAATTTGGTGTTATTCCATTCCGCAGTTTTACCTGTAGCCCTGTCTGAGATTTGAGATCTCCCTTTTTTGCTGTATATTTGTTCAGTAGTTTTTTGGAAACTAAGGTTGAAAAATAATTTAATATTCAGACGACTGGGTCTATGAGAGTCCCACACAAGAGCAAATTTAAAAAATAGAGCCCTGTGATTGGTCGAGAGGCCCTTTTTTTCCTGTGAGACTTCTTGTGCTAGAGATAGAGACCTCTTTGGGTCCTATAAGAGCAAATGCTCTGATTGGATGGCTGTTGAAGGATTAGAAATGAAATGGCCACCATTACTGTTTATTAAGAAAGATTTAAGGCATTTCAGAAATTAGGTAAACACACTGTATGGGGGCAGAAGAAAGGTACCATGTCCCCCTAGATTTGGAGAGTAGGTCTCTAAGGCTTACCTGCTGTGATGAAAATAAATGTATATTTTATTTAATTTTTTTAATGTACGATCTCCCACTACTCCCTTGGGATCATGAATGGTAAAAAGGAGTAGGTGAGCTGTCAACACACTCTAATAGGAGAAATGGATATAGCGCCCAATGCCCTGGGGAGAACTGTGAGCAGAAGGACACTTCCCTTCACAAATCCTATTATACACACCCATCATCGCAGAGAGAGATCTAATTGGAGATGTTAGTCTCTCTCCACACCCTACTATGCATACATCATCAAAGAGAGATATCGCAGCACAGAGGGTAGTCCCTCCCCAAATCCTACTATACACGTCTGTTATCCAAGAGAGATGTTTCAGTGTAGAGTCCAGTCCCTCTTCATACCATACTATGCCCATTTTCATCCAAGATGGGGGTCCTCAGTAGAGAGATCAGGTCCTTCCCACACCTCTTCTCCATACCCTATGATACACACCTGTAACAATAGGGAGAAGCCTTATCAGAGAGGCCAGTCCCTCCGAACCCTACAATGCATTCCCTTGCTCTGACAGAGAAGTTTCAGCAGAGAGGCCATTCTACCCACACCCCCGTGTGTATACATGTGATCTGAGAGAGATGTTTGAATGGAGAGGGTAGTTCCTCCTCACACCATTGTCCTAGAGAGGGGTGTGAGCAAATACCCTATCTCCTCCCCACACCCTAATAGGCTTATGACACTGTGGAGGGGTGTTAGTGGGGAGGTGAGTCCCTCCCTGTACCTGACTCCATTTACCCAATGCCCTGGGAAAAGCTGTCAGCAAAGAGGCTAGACTCTCCACACACCTTATTACATACACCCATGAGTTCAGACAGAGGTCTCAGTGGAGAGGCTAGTCTCTCCTCTCATCCTACTGTACACACTCATCATTTGAGAGAGCAGTCTAAGTAAAGAAGCCAGTCCCCCATACACCCTTCTATGCATATCCTTCATCTGACAGAAGTGTCATTGGAGAGGCCACTCCCTCAGCATGCCTAATAAGCATACTAGTCTTTTGAGGGAGAGATTGGTCCCTTCTCACACCCTAGTATGCACACCCATTATGCAAAAGAGGGTTCTCAGTGGAGAGGCTAGTACCTCCTGTATACTTCTATTTACCTACAATTCTGTTACAGTCCCACGAGAGCCTTGCAAGAATAGTGTGCAAGCCTCAGGAATGAAGCTTGCTGCATGAGGCTTGTGCAGTCAGTCCCAAGGACATCTGAGAGATCTGCATGGAAAATTACAGAGCTTGCCAAGAGGTGTTTTATCACCCTGCAAGAATCTTGCAAGCTCCTATGGGGAGAAGTAGAAAACCAAAAGTTAATATTTGACATGTGCTCAGCAGAGGTGATTCATCTGGAAATTAATGAGGCTGGAGTCTTCAGCTGCATTTAAGAAACAACTACACATTTGGGCAATTAAAAGTTTAGTTTTATACTTTGTTGACAAAGTAATCTATTATTTATGAATTTATAGTACACTATGCATTCTAAGTAAAGCAGAAAGATGTTGGTAGATGTGTAGATTTGGCAATAGAGCCTTTATAAGTACACATTTCAATGTAGAAGGAGGTCAGCAGGGATTGCACATTGTGTACAAATATGCAGTATTTACTCAATACATTTGTAAGTAAAGAAGGCAGTGAGTTTCAAATTATAAACCAAATAATCTGGTGTGGGTTAAAAGAAGGGGTAGTGTTTTCCTAAACTCTACTGCACTTCTCTTTTAACCATATCAGAGGTTTCAGTTTAGAGATTGCTGTTTCTAAAGTGAAATACCCTGCAAACCGTTAGCAAAGGTGTGTCAATAAGAATATGTTACTCTGTAATTGTTTCTGGAATCACCTTTTAACTCGTATATAGTTGTCAAAAGTTCAACTATATGCTATGCATTGAAGGTGCATTCACCTGCTTTGTTACTTTGAACTGTCTTTGCTCTGTTTTGGATGATTCGCTGGACACCTAATTTAAGCACAGCTAGTATCAGTTTAAGACTCCTAATTACATCTGTTGTATTGATTTTACAAAGGTTTGGAGGTAACTCAATTACAGATTTGGTGCCATGCTGTAATTTATTTGTGAAAGAAGAAAAGATGGAATGAATGAGGCTGTCAAATCTTTCAGGAGAAAGGAATAACAAGTTAGTGGTATGCAAGATATGAATATGTGATTGTAGGTAAAAATGTAACAAATGGTTAGAGAATATAATGATGAATCACTTTTATCATTTAATGACCAGTATGTAATTTTTAATCTTTTGATTATTTTGTCTGTTTGCAGGAGGAAAATTCAAAATAGTGATTATCAACAAGAAAACTATCATGTGACAAAATATATGGAGGAGAAAAACTAACCTTGTTCACATTTGTAGAAGCAGGAAACAATAAATTGATGTTTTTATATTTTAGAACAGGGTAGAACTAAAGGCCTGACTTAGATCTTGGCAGTGCTACCATCGTCCTTCTGCAGCAGACGTCCCAGGTACTCCATCAAGCTGACGGACTTCTGATCATCGTATTAGATCTATGGAGGTTTAACATCCATCAGTATCAACGGAGTGTACTATACCGTGCAAGCGGTATTCTGCAGGTGACATGACTGACTCCAATAATGGTGTGTAGGAGTTCATCAACATCTGGGCAGTGGGATTGTTCTGACATATTTAGAGATCACAGTCATGCTGGCAGTGTACCAACATTGGTCCCCTGACTGTTGTAGTCTGTCTAGGGACTCATTCAGCATTGTACTATAGCTGTGGAAATTATATGGATGCTAGCAGCACACATCTGATGTATATTGGCCAGTTGTGAACACCTGCAAGCCATACTATAAACCATACTCCATATCAGACAATGATTATTTGCTGTTTCACTGGAGAACACCATGCCAATGCCCAGTCTGCCACTCAGGAGTCATGTTTTTCTCTGTTTTTTCCCCTCATTTGTTTTTTACTTACTTCTTAATTTTTGGATTTTTCATCAACTTTTGTGGACTAGATTTTGTTTTTTAATTACTGACTATGGCAGGGAGAAGGAATCCATGTTTTACATAGGGAGAATTATCAGCCATGGTGGATGAAATTATTAGAGTAGAATCACAATTTTTTAGCCCAAGAACAAAATACAACCATATCTCAGAAAAGGCAAATGTGGACCATAGGAGTTGGCAAAGTGAATGCTGTAGCAAACAATCTGCGTATACATGAGGAATTAGGAAGAGGTGAAATAACATGGGTGTGTTCCCTCGCCTAAAAGCATCACCCAGAGGCCCAGAGGACTGGTTCATTTCTCCCAGTTCCCTATATAACTCTTTCCCTCAGAGGAAAAGGGCTTGCAGAGTCTAGAGCCCAAAGGCTTGACAGGTATCCCTGGTGGAGTGGAGACTGGTAAGTTGAATTTAGCAATGTCTCACTAATCACAAATTGTGTTTTTGCCCTTAAATTAGCTGTTAGGAATGATTAAGACCCTCATTAAAACATATGAATCATAACTCAGTTCATCAAAGTATCTTGTTTTATCCAAATTACTAGCATCATGGTTGTATCTCTATTTTTAACAATGCTCAATATGTGTTATCAGGATGTGTGTTGTAATCCATGTATCATCCCTTGCCTTTGCCTAATTCCTTGCTTTATTTCAAATTAATGTTGTTGTATTTGAATAACAGGATCCACACTCAATCTATTTGATCTTGAAGGAATAGTGCTTGTAGTTTTCTTCACCTATTTACAACATTCACATATGTGTGTATATATTATAAATTTGTGTTCATTTCCACTTTTAAATAGGTATGTTTAACTCACATTTTAACAAGTATTATCAATTGGTGATTCCAAAAGACTACAACTACCGCAATGGTGCTCAACCTCTCTTTGTTTCAATATGTGAACATATATCTAAGGGTAGGCAGGGCTCATAAATCTCCACTCTGTGGAATTCCACAGAGTTGATAAAAACTCTGTGTAATTCTATAAAGGCAGAGTTCTGTGACCAGCGGAGTACCACTGTCGTCTGCCCTAGTGGCGTCCTACACTGAATGTGCCCGATCTCTGAAGCGATAAGCAAGGTCAGGCCTGGTTAGCCAGGCCTGACCCTGCTTAGCGCTACTGAGATCAGACGCATTCAAACAGGGCCATCGACGACAAAAGCTACATGTGCACTGTAAACAGGGAAGGTTGTTGAACAAGAAGCCGGAGTGAGGCCTGGATCCTGAGCTTGCACTGGCAGCAGCTCCATGCAGCTAACGTCGGGCCGAGAGTGCACATGGCAGCCCAGTTATAGGCCACACAACACAAGCGCAGACTATGTGTGCTTGCACTCTGAGACCAATAACCGGGCTGTAGTACAAATGCAGTAAGCTCTGCTGGTGGGACTAAAAGAGTTTTTGGTCAAACTTTACATTCCAAAGGAAGTGCGGAGTGCCAAAAACTCTGTTAGCTCCGCCAGCGGAGCAGAGATCCCCGCCCTCCACTACATATGTCAAAGTGTTATGCATTTGTCAATCACCATTTTATGCTATGTATGAAAATGTCTATATTCTTTTTTTAGCCTGCTAGGCCTTGGAATGATGTAGTTCCCATTTCTCCTATCTACAATACAATATTGGGTTGAATGTCTGGTACATGTAATGTACACTTTTTAATAACATTTTTCATTTCAAGACATCTCCAACAATTTACTGAAGTTTGCATCTGTGTAAATTAACCTGCATGTGTTAATAAATAAAAATAAAAATAAAGTAAGAATCATTCCATTAATCATAATTTTTACATTTAGATTATTTCATTTGCAGCTGAGGACACATTCGGGGTACAATCCAGACTTTAATTTCATATTGTTTGTGATTCATATAACGTTCAACACCCAGGGCCAGTGGACCACCCCCTGCATAGGAAGACACCTCCCTTCAGACCAGGATCAATCCTTCAGTGCGGACACCACTTCTGAAAGTCTGGATGGAGTGGAGCTGCCTGGTCCATCTCGTTTGGTTGGGCAGACATCTCCAGTGAGTCTCTCTTGGCCCACACTTAAGCCTCTCACCCCAGCTGCAACAACACCTCAGCCAATGGATACCTCTATCTCTTGTGTCCTGAGGAATACTACAACCATCTTGTTCCCCCCCTAGTCCTGGATCGGGTTCTCCCAGGTCCCATTAGGATTTGCACAGTGCATCAAGGGCACAGTGTAGTGTAGTACAGGTCATGGGAGTGAATATGAGACCACCATTGACTACATCTTGGGAGCATTACAGCAGTCCCAAGACATGATGGACCAGGTCCTTACAGAGTTCCGAAGCAGGTGCAGAGGGAACACAATGTAGACATGTAGAATCACAACTTACATTTTTGCTCCCTGACTGGGGTGATGTTTGACATTTACCATCATATGTGCAGGGCTTTTCCTGTACCATGTATTCCTGCCTTTGGTCCTTCAACAACAGGACAACATACACCTGCCTTAGCCACAGACATGGAAGCCCTGTAACAACAGGAAACTGTTCCACCAACCCAGTTCCCGCAACTTTGTTCCCCTCAGGAGTGGAAGTTCATCCAGACAACCAGAAGATTTAGGCAATTCCTCCACCACCACCTACAAAAGACACCAAATCTAAGTTCCTCTAATGTGTGTCCACCATTCACTCTGTGGATTGTTTCATGAACACATTTACTTTTTTGAGGACAGCGGCATTTTGTGCATTGGACTTCAAACTATTTTAGTTCAACAAAGTTAGTTTTACCCACCATGATGGATGATTTTTCCTTTGGTTTTATGTTTAAAATTGTTTTAGTTAACTTGTGTTATTTAAATAAACTCACATAACACATGTATTTATTGTGGTACTTCCTTTTTTATTTCACCCTTCCTCCATCATTTAAAAACCTATTACTCAATAAGAATCAAACAAAAATAAGATATAACAATTAGGTTATGTGTTTTCCATTTGAAATACAAGTTCAAAAAAAGAAATCTCAATGTGTTGGTGTCACAAGAAACAAGTAACACATCTCTGTCAAAATGTTAGATAATTTAAGAACTCATGCATAACCCAAATATTCTTTGCCATTTAGAATTTGATGCTCCAAGACCTTGATGCCATGGAAGAACAGGACATAATCCAAATGAACATATTAAATAGGTAAACTATTATTGATTCCCATCATCATCTGGAGGTAGACATCCTCCCTCACAATGTGAATTCCCCATCAATTATACCAAGTCATATTCAGGGTGGCACTACATTTTGTGGCCAAAGGACCATTTCAGTGCACTGTGGCAATATCTGGATACATGTCACAGCCAACTTTCTGTGCTACAAAAACTTCCTTCAACAATGAGGAGACACATCAATAGCTTCATACACTTAACACAAAGATTTACACAATATGAAGAGAGATCAGTATTTATGGCTTGACATACACATGTGGTTAAAGGGGGTTAAGCAGCAAATATTGCATTGGTAGCACCATTCAACATAAAATAGGTCTAACAAAATCTCTAGAGCTTCCATTCAATCATTGTGGAAGTTGTTTCTGTACAAGATCTATGCAAGTGTGTGCCTGTCCCAGGATCAACGCTTTGTACTTTCTAACCACAATATATCACTGCAAATGTCACAACTTTGAAATGTCCAAATGAAGATGACCCAGTGAATCATCCTAAAACAGAATAACAAAGGAAAATTAATGATTTCACATGTGAAAATTGACTCAAATTATAGGTTAGGAGGGCACATATATGTAGCACAAGAAAAGATAATCAATGTCAATAAACACAGTAGCCAATGTATGTAAACTTTTATGAACAAACATTTTTGCCCCGGACTATCCTGAATTAAATATTACTACTAAATTACCATCACAGACTGATATGTTCACTATGTAACACTTTGTTCTGATATTTGATGTTATAATACTCAAAGATAAACTTACACTCAGGAGAAAAAGCTATCAATAACAACTTGACATTTGTCAATTCCTTCCTTTTCATCACCGTCATCTTCATTTGACATTTAAACGTCCTCACCCAGTGGCTCTTCTTGGTCTTCATCCTCTACGATGATTAGAATGTTCCATTGCAGGGCTACGTTGTGCAACATGCAGCAGGCATCGGTGATTTGGCACACCCTATTGCCTGAATAGAGGAGGGCTCAGGAGCCCATATGTCAACTCCCCCGCCTCTGTATACTTCCATGGGCCTCAATGAAGGGGCCTACTCCTGATATTGTTCGATTCCTCAAATATGCTAACAAACATGGTCAGTTAAGATAAGCTGAGCCTCCTATAGGAAAGTAACAATACATTGTCCAATACATTCTCACCTCATTGAACATTCCTAAACTATTAAAAAACAAATTATCCTATTGTCATGTTGTACTTACCAACTAGCAGGGTCCTCTGAGGTCAATATTTTGACATTTGCATGTTTTGACCCTGGGAAACTAGCACACATTCTTGAGATGTACATATCTGGTAAGCAGATATAAGTTCACTATTCTAAACAACAAACATGGCAACTGTTGCATGCCGCTGAATGCTCTCAAAACATTCTTCAGGACCAAAACATTGCTGTTGCTTTGCCCACGCCAAAGAGATCCAGTATACAATGTTACCTGCCAACTGGTCTATATCTCTGTCATTAGGTGGATAGTCTGAACAGCAATTTGCTTGCAGCTCATGGTGAAGCAGTGCTGGAACTTAAGCTAAATAAATGCCACTCCTTCTGAAAAAGAAAAAGGGAGGAGGTCCAGCGCTAACATTTTTGCAAAATTCCCAGTGTAAAAAAGTGCCATTGGATGGTTGCGGTTGCAGGGTCCCTCCTATGCCTAAACATGCTCATAATAATAGCTTGGATTTTGTTCTTTTCAGGGTCACTGACACAGGCGAATTTTGAGAATTAGGAAGTGGTAGGCTCAATGTGTATTTTGGGACATTCACCTTATGCTGTGGTGTCTCCATCTGACTCTGAATCTTGTGCCATTTTGAGGTCACTGAGGCGAGTGATTCTGGGACCCTGCTGGGGATAGGGTTGCTTTGAGTGAGGATGTCACCCTCTTGTTCCTGATGACCTCCCATAGTGATGGGACTTGTACCTGACGCTTCCTCGCTCTCCTCACTTTACCATAACGAAGTTCAGCAATTTTTTTAATATGCTTTCCCACTGGATTGCATTATGTATTTTCATAAGGGTCATTTGGCTTACCTCAACCAACATTTGCATGGCAAATATAGCATATTGCAATGTTCTACTCCTGCATGCTAAGCATAAAAACATCCCATACTGGGCAGGAGTACTTTATGAGTGGGCCAGTGTCAATGCTTGAAGAAGAACTGTAGGAAGTGGGTGTGCCTTACTGCAGTTCATACTTCTACTGAAGTAGGGGATGGTGCAGGTCTCAGCTGGGAATGTACAAATATGGAAGATGGTGGTGCTAAGTACCACATCCTTTGGAGTAGGTTAAATAAGAGTGGTAATGTCAGACTCCTCCCTGCCAGGACCCAAAAAGACTGGCTCACTGTCATCCTCCTGATCATCCCCTTCCATTATTCTAAGGCTTTCAAGAATTTTTCCTTCTCCATGCCACTCCTGGCATTTCTTTGGCTCTGGCAAGGTCCATTCCATGTCCAGAATACCATCAGAAGGGGTGCTTGGAAAAGATCATGGAGTAGTAACCTTATATTTTATTGTTGGAGATCTGGGAGCCATGGATTCTAAAAAAGAGGGTTCTTGCTTGGCAGGAAGCTCAACTTCCTGTTCTGCTCCTCCCTCAGGAAGAGCTATTACTACTGGCTGTGGTACTTTTCTATGTTTCCTGAAACAATTGGGTACTCATCAGCGTTGCCATGATTGCAGTGGCTGTCTTGATGACAGACATTGGCTTAGGCTTAGGTTGGCGTAGTGCTGTTGATGCAGGGGTGTTTCTGACAGGTTCATCCACGGAGGTTGGTGAGGAAGGGACACGTTTCCGAAAAGTTTTGGTCATCCCGCCAGTGGTGGAAAGCTGCTTTTTCTCACTTGCCACATCCTTGCCAGCACCTTCATTTTGGGTCCTCTGAAAGCTGTTGGTTGGCAGTGGCACTAGGTTGCACAGGCCTGTTTGGCAATTTGGGGTGATGTTTCTTCTTCTCTTGTACACCTAAAAGCAAACAAGCAAGAAAAACATTTGGTTAAACGTGACATTGTTATGGTCCGCATTAGTACAGACAAAGGCAATACAATTTAGGCCCTCCTCATTATGACATTGGCGGTAAGTCCCGCTTATCGCCATGCTGACTGCCGCCAACATACCGTGGCGGTATACCGCTACCCATATTATGACACACACATAGCAATCTGTCACTACACAGACACAAACACAAGTCCGCCAGCCCAAAGGTCAGTGATAAAATGGCGGTACTAAAGCCCACACCGTTACGCCAACAGAACTACGCCCACAGCATTATGACCCATGAATCACCATGGCGGACCTTCAACTGCGGTAAACCATTGGTGGTACATACCATCACACTCAAAATATACACATCCATACAAAAGAACACCACATTGGACAGTTCAAATTACACACACCTGACACTCATACACACACCACACCCACACACCCACACCACTATTAAACACACACACATTACCCACAACCCTTTACAACTCAAATACATTTACAAGTGAGAGAGAGACACACCAAGAGCACCCACAGAACCAGAACCACAGAACACCATCACCCATACACCATCCATGCACCTCACAGCACACACCCCAACTCATCACCCCACACACTCTCACACACACCACTCACACTACACCCATGGCACCACAAAGACACCCCAGGTTATCAGAGGAGGAGCTAACGGTCAAGGAGGAAATCATCCGGGTAGAGCCACAGCTATTCGGATCACAGGTGCAGCAGACATCCATCGCAAGGAAGATGGAGCTATGGCGGAGCATCGTGGACAGGGTCAACGCTGTGGGACAGCTCCCTAGAACAAGGGCTATACAGAGGACTGGCAGTGGACCCTCCCTTCCTCCCCCACAACTAACAACATGGGAGGAGCAAGTCTTGCCAATACTAGCAAGGGCCTGGCAAGAGTAGCAGGAGGACTGGACTCTGGTAAGTCAACTCCCTATTACCATCATCCCCCCTACCAGCATGCCATCATATAACCCCACCCATACCCTCACCGCTTCACCCCACCACCTCACATACACCCCACCATCACAACCCATCCATCCCAGTGCCCAGTACTGCATGCACCACCAATGCATGGACATCACTCACAGCCCTGGATGGACACACATCACCATAGTATGCACACTAGAGAGAGTCACCTAGCCCACAAAATAACTACTCACACAAAGCAAAGCTGTGAGGGCACTCACAACCATAAAGGGTAACACACCCATGCACAAGATGTCACTTTCACGAACATTAACACTGCATTTACATCTCCACAGGTCCCACACCCAACGTCACCAGAGAGGAGGTGCCAGCAGCAACCAGTCCCCCCCAGAAGAGGTCCACAGTGATGACAGCAGCACTGCTCCCCCGGATCTGGATGACCAACCTGGCCCATCAGGTACCCCTGGACAGTAGGTGACCCAGCCACAGTCCCATACCACCACAAAGCCTCCCTTCTCAGGAAACACCACCACAGCACCCACCCAGCGGGCCCATACCTCTTTCCCCAGGACACGTCAATCAGCAGTGTGTCCACCACTACAGGGACCCCAGGCAACCTCATAAACACAGGACAATCAGGGACCTGGGGTCAGTGGCAGTGGGCACACTGTTCAGGGGACAGAGGCACACGACAACAGGGAAACTGGGAGGACTGCTGTGTGACAGGAGGAGGACAGGCCCAGGGAACCGACTCTCCAGGAGGCACTCACCAACATCCTGAGAGCATATCACCATCACCATTCCCAGGAGATGATGGGCCAGATACTAGCCAAGTTGCAGGAGACCCAGTGGCTGCATGAGGGACAGTGCCTCGGGATCAGGTAGGACCTGAGGGACATCCACACCACCCTGGTCACAGTTGCAGGGGTGCTGGCAGACATGACAAACACCACAAGGGAGGCAGTGGCACACCAACTGACCCATGACACTAGCCACACCGATGAAAAGCCCTCCACCTACGCTAATGCTAGTGGACAGGAGGCCCCACCACAGGAACAACAGGCCACCAGCACCCCTCTCCCTACAGAAGGAGACCCACCCTGCAAACGGTCCCCGTGATCCTGGCAGAAGCCACTGAACATTGCCAAGACCCCCGCCAGGAAATAAGACTCTCCTGATTGTCACCCTTGTGTCCCACTCTGTCACCTGTCCACCTTGAACTTCCATTGCTCCACTTCCTATGCCCCCTTGGACAATGCACCTGTGATACAAAGAGAATGGACTCTATCCTGGACTCTCCTCCACCATCACCCAAGCCCACTGCACATCCCCATTAACTTTTCAGCAATTAAATAAACACCCTTTGAAAAAATGCAAGTATGTAGTATGTCAAATGATTTGAGTATGTATTCCTTTAACAATTTGTAGACATTGCAATTAGACTGTAAAGTAATGTATACATAGGTATGACCTGAATTGTGCTGCAGTCAATGCACCAGGAGCCAGAGTAGGGCACAGATATGTCTGAATAGATCAAATCAAATCAAATCATTAACATTTATAAAGCGCGCTACTCACCCGTGCGGGTCTCAAGGCGCTAGGGGGGAAAGGGGGGGTTATCGCTGCTCGAACAGCCAAGTCTTTAGGAGTCTCCGGAAAGCGGAGTGGTCCTGGGTGGTCCTGAGGCTGGTGGGGAGGGAGTTCCAGGTCTTGGCCGCCAGTAAGGAGAAAGATCTCCCACCCGCCGTGGAGCGGCGGGTGCGAGGGACGGCAGCAAGTGCGAGGCCAGCGGAGCGGAGGGGGCGGGTGGGGACGTAGAAGCTGAGGCGTCTGTTGAGGTATTCCGGTCCCTTGTTGTGGAGGGCTTTGTGTGCGTGGGTGAGAAGACGGAAGGTGATCCTTTTGCTGACTGGGAGCCAATGCAGGTGTCTCAGGTGTGCGGAGATGTGGCTGTTGCGGGGTACGACGAGGATGAGGCGGGCCGAGGCGTTTTGGGTGCGTTGCAGGCGGTTTTGGAGTTTGGCTGTGGTCCCGGCGTAGAGGGTGTTGCCGTAGTCCAGGCGGCTCGTGACGAGGGCGTGGGTCACGGTTTTTCTGGTGTCGGCGGGGATCCAGCGGAAGATCTTACGGAGCATGCGGAGAGTGAGGAAGCAGGCGGAGGACACGGCGTTGACTTGCTTGGTCATGGTGAGAAGAGGGTCCAAGATGAAGCCGAGGTTGCGGGCGTGGTCTGCGGGGGTCGGTGCGGTGCCGAGGGCCGTGGGCCACCAGGAGTCGTCCCAGGCGGACGGGGTGTTGCCGAGGATGAGGACTTCCGTTTTTTCAGAGTTCAGCTTTAGGCGGCTGAGCCTCATCCAATCTGCGACGTCCTTCATACCCTCTTGTAGGTTGGTCTTGGCGCTGGCGGGGTCCTTGGTGAGGGAGAGTACAAGTTGGGTGTCGTTGGCGTAGGAGGTGATGATGATGTCGTGCTTGCATACGATGTCGGCGAGGGGGCTCATGTAGACATTGAAGAGTGTCGGGCTGAGCGATGAGCCTTGAGGTACGCCGCAGATGATCTTGGTGGGTTCTGAGCGAAACGGAGGGAGGTAAACTCTTTGGGAGCGGTTAGCGAGGAAGGAGGCGATCCAGTCCAGGGCCTGGCCTTGGATCCCGGTGGAGCGTAGGCGGGTGATTAGGGTGCGGTGACAGACGGTGTCAAAGGCAGCCGAGAGGTCGAGGAGAATGAGGGCGACTGTTTCACCGTTGTCCATCAGGGTTCTGATGTCGTCTGTGACTGAGATGAGGGCGGTTTCCGTGCTGTGGTTGGTTCGGAATCCGGTTTGTGAAGGGTCGAGCAGGTTGTTGTCTTCCAGGAAGGTGGTCAGCTGTTTGTTGACGGTCTTTTCTATTACCTTGGCTGGGAAAGGTAGAAGAGAGATGGGGCGGAAGTTTTTCAGGTCGCTTGGGTCAGCCGTAGGTTTCTTTAGTAGGGCGTTGACTTCAGCGTGCTTCCAGCATTCGGGGAAGGTAGCAGAAGAAAAAGAAGAGTTGATGACGGTCTGGAGGTGCGGGGCGATGATGTCGTCGGCTTTGTTAAAGATGAAGTGCGGGCAGGGGTCCGAAGGGGCGCCGGAGTGGATAGAGTTCATGATGGATTTGGTTTCTTCCGTGTTGATGTGGGACCAGTTGTTGAGGGTGATGTCCGGGGAAGCGGGTTCAGTGGTGTATGGTTGGGTCTGGTGTCCGAAGCTGTCGTGGAGGTCGCTGATCTTGCGATGGAAGAAAGTGGCGAGGCATTCGCACAAATCCTGTGAGGGCGTGACGGCGTTGGCGCTGGCGCTGGGGTTGGAGAACTCTTTGACGATGCTGAAGAGTTCTCTGCTGTTGTGGCTGTTTTTGTCAAGTCTGTCGGTGAAAAAGTTCCTTTTGGCAGTGCGGATCAGGTGGTGGTGTTCGCGTGTAGCGTTCTTGAGGGCGGTCATGTTGTCAGCGGTGTGGTCCTTGCGCCAGGCCTTCTCAAGGGCACGACAAGATTTCTTTGATTCTTTGAGGGGGTCAGAGAACCAGAGAGGTTTTTTGGTGTTGGTCTGTCGATGCGTGCGTTTGAGGGGAGCAAGGTTGTCAGCACAGTTGGAGATCCAGTTTGTGAGGTTGAGAGCTGCGTCGTTGGGGTCGGTGGTGAGGGTGGGTTGGTTGGCGGCGAGAGCGGAGAAGAGTTGCTCTTCAGGGATCTTGTTCCACTGTCGATGAGGGATGGGTTGAGTGCGGAGGTGGGAGGTCTCGCGTCGGAATGTGAAGTGGACGCAGCTGTGGTCGGTCCAGTGTAGGGCAGAGGTGTGGCTGAAGAAGACGTGTTTGCTGGCGGAGAAGATAGGGTCAAGCGTGTGTCCGGCGATGTGGGTGGCGGTGTTCACCAGTTGTTTGAGGCCGAGGTTGGCGAGGTTGTCGAGCAGGGTGGTGGTGTTGGGGTCGTTGTTTTGTTCCAGATGGAAGTTGAGGTCGCCTAGGAGGATGTAGTCCGGTGAGGCGAGGGCGTGCGGGGAGATGAAGTCGGCGATGGCGTCGCTGAAAGAGACGCGAGGTCCGGGAGGACGGTAGACGAGGGATCCTCTGAGGGTGGTCCTTGGGTCGGTGCGAATCTGAAAATGGACATGTCAAAGGGTACAGTAAGTGGCCGTAGTAGTGGGAACAGCAGCCTGCCAGTTGAAAGTTACAACACAAAACTGCAATGGAAGGTGAAGTTACAGTGCCTTACCTGTGTGTCACTGTAAGTACTGTCCACATCCTCATCCTCATCCTCTGCCTCCTCTTTGTCACTATCCACAGGCTCCACCGCTGCCACACGCCCATCCCCAGCCTCATCCTCTTTCAGAAAAAGCACTTGGCATCTCAAGGCAAGGTTGTGCAACATGCAACATGCCACAATAATCTGGCACACCCTCTTGGGTGAGTAGCACAGGGAACCACCTGTTAGATGGAGGCACCGAAACATGGCCTTCAGGACGCCAAAAGTTCACTCTCTAATTCTTCTTGTTCGCCCATGTGCCTCATTGTAATGTTCCTCTGCCCTTGTCCTGGGATTCCTCACTGGGGAAAGTAGCCATGAGAGATTAGGGTAACCAAAGTCACCTGCAAATACCGAGGGATATCTGTTAGCCAGACACTCACCCTTAGGGCCAACTTCACACCCATATACCAGCATTATATACCCATATACCATTGACGAGAAGACATTCTATGATTGGATCATCGATAATCTGGACTCAGGACTTCCTCTAAGGGTTAAAAATGGTCCGCGCAGGAAAGTTAGTACTCAATGGTACACCCCCCACCTGCACCTTCTTAAGAAAAATTGTAAAAGGTTAGAGAGAAGGTGGAGAAAATCTTATGCTCTGGATGACAGGGACAGCTATAGGAAAGCAATCAGAGCGTATCATATGAGATTAAACTAGCACAGAGCTCCTACTATGCTGATAGAATTGGAGAAGCCTCTAGCTCCCCCAAAGAGGTGTTCCAGGTGTTAAAAGAAATTCTCCAAGCACCAGTGCAAGAGAACTCTATTGAGGCTTCCGCAGATCACAGTAATCAGCTAGCCAGTTTCTTTCAACATAAAATTTTGGATATTTATTCAAACTTCCCTAAGAGCACGCCCATATCAGAAGAGCAGAATGTTGGCTACTATTCTGCTCTATTGCTACTATTTCCCAGTTTACTTCCCTTCCTCAGGAGCAAGTTGGCTTGTTGCTCAATTCACTTAAGTCAGGATCCACCCCCTTGACCCAGCCCCCCTCATATATTTGCTCCGGGATGGACAGTGATTGGTCCGTCTCTTAAGGATATTTTGAATGCTTCAATATCTAGGGGCTTAGTTCCGGATCAGTGGAAGCATGCCATAGTCAAACCATTACTAAAGAAGGCCTCCTTGGACATGACAGATCTCAAGAATTATAGACCTATATCTCTATTACCGATACCGGCCAAAATTTTAGATAAACATATTAACACTCAACTCTCTACCTTTCTGGAAATACATAACTGTTTCCATTCTACACAAACTGGTTTTAGACCCCGGCACAGTACAGAAACAGCATTGATTGCAGTTTTGGAAGAGGCAAGGAAGGCCATGGATCATGGTCATACAACAGCAGTTATACTTTTAGATCTGAGTGCGGCCTTCGATACCGTAGACCATCAAGTGTTGAGTACAAGGATGAGGAACATGGGAATAGAGGGGTTCGCTCTTGCATGGCTGACTTCCTTTCTAGAGGGCAGATCATTTCAGGTCCTTGATCAATCGTATTTCTCGGACAAACTCTATTCCAGTTTTGGTGTGCCTAAGGGTTCGGCGCTTAGCCCTACGCTTTTTAATATATATATGGCACCTCTAGCGGACTTAGTGGAATCCCTTGGTCTATCCATGGTGTCTTACGCGGATGACACCCAACTGGTGGTATCCTTTTCAGATATTGCTAACTTGGATGGCTCCTCACTGTCCTCTTGCTTACAGGCTGTTACAGGATGGATGACGGACAGTAGACTGCAACTTAACAGTGAGAAAACAGAGCTTATGATTTTGGGGTATGACCTAGGCCCAGGTAAGGCACTCACGATTCCAAGCGCTCTAGCTGACTTTCCACCTCCTAAGAAATACATTAAGAGCCTAGGGATATGGCTGGATCCTGGGCTAACATTGGATCAGCATGCCAAGCATATCTCAGCTACCTACTTTGGCATACTGAGACTTCTGAGGAAAGTTTTTACAATTCTTCAATCTCTGACAAAAAGGCTTATCATTAAAGCTATCATTCTTTCAAGACTTGAATTTGGCAATGGTATATTTCTTGGTTCTCCTTTATATGTGAAAAAGAAGCTGCAGCGGGTACAAAATGCAGCGACCCACCTTCTTTTATAAATTTTTAGACACACCTCTGTGAAATCAGCATTAGCTTCACTACATTGGTTACCTGTAGAACAGCGGATCAAATTCAAAGCTTTGTGTTGTATTCATAGGTCCCTTCACAACAATGGTCCTCCGCTTCTAAGAACCCTTGCTTCCTTCTATAAGCCGAATAGAGTTCTCAGATCAGCTTCAATAGCTTTGGACTCCCTACCCAGATTTTAAAAAGTTAGATGGGATGGCGCCACAATGGCCTATTTGGGAGCCAAGTTGTGGAATTCCCTCCCCCCTAGACTTTGTCCTATAACCCAGGAATACAGTTTCCCTAAGGAACTCAAAACTTGGCTGTTTTAGAATTGACTGCCCTATATGTCTAGCCTAGGTTTGGTCCGTTAGCGCTGGGAAGCCTTAGGGTAGCCATGCGCTCTATAAATTGCATAACATAATATAACATAACATAACATAACATACACTGAGATGCTTCTATTCCTCAGGAGAAAGGCATCATGCACAGACCCAGGATACTTTGTATTCACATGGGAGATTTACTGGTCCACCAGGCACACTATCTGAACATTCATCGAGTGAAAGCTCTTTCGATTTCTGAACATATGTTCATGTTCAACAATGTTGGAGATATGTCCCATTGCATGGAAGTCAGCTTTCACTGTGCCCAAATCCTTCACCTGGGGGAATACGATGTACCGGCGCATGTGTTTCATCAGGGTAGACAACACTCTGGTCAGCACGTTTGAGAACATTGGCTGTGACATTCCTGCTGCCAAGGCCACTGTCACTTGGAAGGAACCACTTGCCAAGAAATGGAGCACAGATAGGACTTGCACAAGAGGGAAGATCCCAGTTGGCTGACAGATAGCTGAGATCAAGTCTGGCTCCAATTGGGCACACAGCTCTTGGATTGTGGCCCTATCGTCTGTAGGTGAGGATAATGTGCCTGTCCTCCATTGTTGCCAAGTCCACCAAGGGCCTGTAGACAGGGGAACGTCTCCATCTCCTAATCATCCTCAGCGGTTGTAATCTAGGGGGCAAAATGATGAGCAACTGATCAGTTTCTGACATTTCCTCAATGTACAATGCATTGCATGTTGTGACAGAAACAGTATGTTGATGTTTAGACCCAAAATGTGCTTATGTCTGCTGTGACGCCGTTAGGTGCCATGGCCTGCTCCCCCCCCATGAATTGGGGGACGCCTGTCCTGTGTGTAGGGACAGGTGGAAATGAGGAATTGTGGGAGACGGTCATGTACTGCTGTGCAACTCCTCATTGGTTATAATTGGCCCTATGGGTTACAGTAGCCAATGGTGATGGTGATGTATGCCGGCGGTGATGGTATGTACCGCTGCAGACGTGACCGCCATTTTCTATCTGTTCACTCACTTGCTACCTTACCTTCAATAGGAGAGAACCTACACTGCAAGTGCTGCTGTGACCTGTGTCTGGAAGCGACCATGGCTCGAGTCACTGGGGAAAGGGCCCCTGCCTTCACCGCTGTGGAGTTCGGGAGACTGGTGGATGGGGGTCCTACCCCAGTACTGATTGCTTTATTGGCATCCAGACCAACAGGTGAGTACACTGTGTGCACGATGCATGGGGCATGAATGCATGGAGTACTGTGTGTGAAGGCCTCATGTAAGGGAGGGTGGTTGAGGGGTCCTGGGCAGCATGCTGGTTGTATTGTGGACAATGTATGTGCATAAGGGAATGGGAGGGGTATGGTGGCCATGAGTGTAACAGTCCAGATGGTATGACTGACACCATTTTCTATTTTTATTTTTCAGTAGGTCAGCGCCAATCAGAAAAAACGGTATTTGACGTGCCATTGTCAAGGATGTGCCGACCCTGGGGGTCTATGGCAGGTGGAGCACCCACTGTCCCAAACGGTGGGATGACCTGAGACGCTGGGCAAGGAAGACGGTGGAGGCCCAGCTAGGGATGGCCTCCCAATGAGGAAGGGGTGCCCGTCGAACACTGACCCCCCTGATGTTCTGCATACTGGCGGTGGCCTATCCGGAGCTGGATGGGCGCTTGAGGCCATCACAACAGCCACAAGGGGTGAGTACAGTTCCCAATATACTACTTGCGCATGGAGGGGTGGTCTCTGGGTGCAGGATGTGTGCCTGTGGGTGCCCCTAGGCCAGGCCGGACTTTGCAGGGTAGGTTCCATGTTGGGCAGGGGCTGAAGCACTCCAGCCCCAAACATGCTAGTTGGCATCCACTACTGGGCAGGGATCTGTGGGTCTCAGGTATGCTGAAACTGGTGTTAGGTAGTAATGTCCATGGTCTGGTGACTAGCATTGTGACTGGTAGTGCATTGCCTAGTGCGTAGGGCTGTCCCCTGTGTGTTGTGTACGCCAACGGTTGTGTTGTTGCTGGCATTGACCAAGTGTTTCCTCTGTCTCTTCCCCCCTTTTTGTTTTGTCACCCTGTCCTTCTGTGCATTATCATCATCTGGCAGAGGAGCGGAGGCACCGGTGACGGAGGGAGCTGCATCCCACAGGGCCCATGAGGCCGAATCCACCAACGCTGAAGGCACCAGTGGGACAGAGAGGAGCACCACAGCGGTGACTGGAGGGGACAGTTCTGAAAGTGACACCTCCTCCGATGGAAGCTCCCTGGTGGTGGCGGACAGCTCTGTGGCCACGCCAACTACAGGTAGAGCCTCCACCCCCCATACCAGCACCACCCTCCCAGCAGCCCCTCAGCGAGTTTCTTGTGCCCCCTCACCCAGGAGGGTGGGCATTTCCTCCGCCCCAGGCACCTCAGGCCCTGCCCCAGTTAACCCTGCTGCTAACTTCATGCGTGAGTAGGCTATTGACTTCATGCGATCCATCTCTGTTGGGCAGTCAACCATTGTGAATGCCTTCCAGGGGCTGGCAGGGCATTTGCAACACACAAATGCATTCCTGGAGGGCATTCACTCTGTTGTGGTGGCCAAACATAGATCATTCCAGGCTCTGGCCTCCTCCCTGATGGCAGCCATTGTCCCTGTCTCTAGCCTCCCCTCTCCAGCTTCCTCTACCCAGTCCCATTCCCCTGAACCCCAACCTATCCCAAGCACACATTCAGACATGCACCCAGGACAACACACAGGAGTGGTTCAGTCAAACACAAGCACCACAAATCATCCCACAGGCACTCAAACAAATACCTTCCAGAAGCAGACATACCAACATCCACTGCCTCCACTGTGTCCCCCTCCTCCTCATCATCCACCTCATCCACCTCCCTCCCAGTAGCATCTCCACTCACACCTGCATGCACTAGATCCTCAGCCACTACCATCATCATGCCTATCTGTACACGCCCCTCACTGGCAGTCACCACCCCCACATCCAGGCACACATCCCTGTGCCCTCTTGTACTGTGTCTGTGCCCCCTCCTCCCACTGTATGCAGTCAGACACCCAACAGCCATCCACCTCACAACAGCATCCAGCCCATGCACCTGCACCCAAACACAGCAGACACCTCCTACAACCACTCCTTCTTCCTCCACTCCCAAACCTTCACACTCTTCTCACCCCAGTGTCCCTAAGAAACCTTTCCTCTCCACCCTTAACCTCTTTCCTACCCCTCCTGTCCTTCACTTCGGGCCAGGGTGGGCAGAACCAAGGCCAGCACCTCAGCCACCCTTTCCACGGCCACTGCAGTTTCGGCAGCTACTGCAGGTGTGAAAGGCTCCAAGGAAACACCCAGCAGCACTGGCAGCCAAGTGCCAGGAGGCACTACCAGCTGCCTAGGGCAAGGAGGCACCACCAGCTACCAAGGGCAAGGAGGCACCACCCGCTGCCAAGGTCAAGGACAAAGGGCTTGCCCCTGCAGGAGGGCGGGGCAGGAGGCCTGGTGCTGTGACAGGATCTGAGCCCCCACCACCAACCATGGCGCTTTAGCCATCCGAGGCTGCAGGGGAAGGGTTGGAGCCTCCCCCCACACTGGCAGCACTGCCACCAGCACCGCCACCTGCACCGCCACCAGCACCACTGGCAGCAGCCCCAGTGGGCAGCCGTCAAATGATGCAGGGGAAGGGCTGGAGCCTCCCCTCTTCACTGGCAGCACCAACACCAGCACTGCCACCACTTTGCAGCCGTCGCTGCCGGCGGGATGGACTGTAGTCCTGCCTCCATTGAGTGTTATGCACCCTGCCCACTGCAAATCTTGTGGGTATGCTACATCACAGGGCACAAAGCCCCCTCCAGAACCAGTGGAAGAAGGCATCCACTTACCCCCTCCTTGCCAGGATGAAGCACACTGGGCACAAGGCCCCTACCAGAACCAGTGGAAGAAGGCATCCACTTACCGCATCCTTGCCAGGATGCAGCACACTGGGCATAAGGCCCCCTTCAGAACAAGTGGAAGAAGGCAACTACTAGAGACTGTGACATTGAACTCCCCAGGTCAAAGCAGTGGGCAGACCACCCACTTGAAAGACTCTGGCCTTGCACTCCCTAGGAGCAAGCAGTGGGAAGACCACCCACTTGAGAGACTGTGGACTTGCACTCCCCAGGACAAAGAAGTGGGCAAACTACTCACTTGAGAGACTGTGGCCTTGTACTCCCCAGGACCAAGCAGTGGGCATAGCACCCACTTGATATACTGTGGCCTTGCACTCCCCAGGACCAAGAAGTGGACATATCACCCACTTGAGAGACTGTAGCTCTGCACTCCCCAGGACATCGCAGAGGGCATGTAGCCCCCTCCTTGACCAGCGGCGTTGTACCATCTTCCGGCTGAGGTGCCTCCCATTCCTCTTCCCCCTGAGGTACCTGTGCATTTTCGACCTGATGCCCCAGCAGTGTTCTCTCCGTGTTGAGGCAGGAGTCAACTGGGGCCTTGGCCTATGTGAGATGGCCCTGTGGCCCACGGGCATTATGGACTGGGCAGTGTCCCTCCATTTGTATATACGTAAATACTGTTTTGATTTTTGAGGACATATTTCTAAGTATTTTATCTCATTACACTCACTTTAATCTATTGCTTTTGTCCTTGCATTATTCCTGAGGGGTACGTGTTGGATATGTAATGTTGTTGCATCTGGTTGTGTGTATGGTGTTGGGGGTGGGGGCGTTGCATTTTGCGTGTGTGTGTCACTGTCTTTTTCCTCCACCCTCCCGTGTGTGCTAGGCGACAGTACTCACTGTGGCCGTCGTTGCCGGTGTTGGTATTCCTGGTGTAGGATGAGGTAGACCAGCACGAGGAAGATCTGCAGCTCGGGCTCCATGGTGTTGTGGTTCTTCCTTGAGTCTCCAGAGGTGAGTCCTTCGCCTTCTGTGTACTGTTTCCGCCGTGCTTCTGATGTCATTGGTACCGCCCCGGAAAAGGTGGCAGATAGGCCAGTTGTAATACTGTGGGTGGTACATTGTCTTCCGCCTGGCTGTTGGTTGTTACCACTGCAGTGCTTGTTGGTACCGCTGTGGTGGTCAGTGTGTTAAAGTGGCTGTCTGTGTGAGCAGTTTCCGCTGTGGTCATAATTCCGTTTTTTTTACATCCGGCTTGTTGGCGGTATTACCGCTGCTTTATCACCGACCCCACGGTTGTAATGTGGCCATTGTCTCAGATAATATACACAGACACACCTTGTGGTACGTCTCACTGCACCATTTATACATGGCATTGTCATGCAGGTGTCTGTTAGCTCTACACCTCAATGACCATATGGGACTGCTTGACACTGTATATTGCTTCTGAGAGACATGCAATGGTTGTTGCAGTAACTGTCCCATTGTGACACCCATAGCAATCAGGGCTGCCTCAGATGCTGTAGACATCTACCTCATTGTCACAGGAAACTGACAAACTACTGCTAAGGGGTTGTGTGGGTATTCCAAGGTGTTGAGGAATGACATGACACATCCTTCAGTGAAGTTAGTAATGTGTGTGTGCCATCACAAGGCACACACATGAACAATAATGCTATAGGAGTATACTAACATGAATATAGTTGTACCTACCTGCACATTGACTGATTGAAATCATGGATGCCTTGCCAATAGTGTGTGGCCAGGCATTGTTGTCATGGTAGGCCATTATTTGTCCAAAGAGGAATAAGGACATGGGCATAGAAAATGCCTCAACAAAGAAACCCTTGCTCTGTGGAGCAAGGATTTATTTGTTGGTGCAGGTTACTGAGTGATGTTCCAGTGAAGGAGCAGATTAAGGGCCGCTACATACTGTCAGTGAAAAGCGGCAAGCCTGTGGAACTGACTCTGCACAAGTGTGTTGTAATAGGCATAGTATAGTGTGTATGTGATGCACAAGGAACTAGAACAGGAAACGGCTAGTAGGCTGGACCCGTTGCATGGTTAGACTCCCTTACATGGCTTTGGCCATTGGCACAAAGGGGCCAATAGAACAACAGGGGAGCAGCAACAATTGCATACATTCCTTGTGGCCATCAGTGCATCCCTTACCCATGCCATTTGTGCTTCTAATTAGAATTAAGGCACAGCTTGATGTAGGTAGGGTCGAAATAGATCTATTTCTGTGTATGTAAATGATGTACTCAGCAGGAGTTGCAACAGATCCTCACGACTTCTACTAAGTACATTGGGGGCCCAGCTAATACATTTTCATCCCCCCATGTCACACCAGCACTCAGTAGCCATTCAGAGTGCCAGTATAATTGTACTAAGGGATTTCCCAACTTACTCAGTGGCTTATACATATGCCACCCATACAGGTTTTCAGATCTCCATCCATACGTGATACATTGTGCAGGCCTCATTTGGTGCTGCTCATCACTGAGTTGTCCTATGCATGCATCACAACACATTGTAATGGTTGTGCAGTGAAAATGGTACATCTGCCCAGTAATGACTTGATCATTGTACATGTGACTTGCAGGTGGCGCTGAGACTCATCATACAGGTAGCATGTGACATCTCCACATCCAAAGGCATGACATGCAGCACTCAACTGGATCTGCAACTGTCATGCATATGCAAAGGTAAGGACTTTCTATGGAAATATGAGACTTACCAACTGCTCCACCAGTCTCAATTCCAATATGGCTCAGCAGATCCTGCTCCCTTGTCACCAGATCTGCCCATCGATGTTTTAGTTGATGGTCACTGCTGAATATCCTGTTGAGGTGGTGGAGTACCTTGTCCCACCACAGCTGCTGTGCCTCTATGGGGTATCCAAGGATTACCCTAAAACCCAGTTGCAGCATCAAAGAGAGGTAGTGATGTAAAAGACAGATGAACCCCCCAGCTCATCCGCAGACATCTGCCGCATCGTTCCCTTCCCAGACATAGTACAAATGCAGTTCACCCTAAACAAAAAATAGAAGTAAACCTTAACCCTTAGTTCAACTACCCCAACTACTATTCTACACCAGACAAACACCCCATTATACAGAGAGAAAATACAGTACAATTATACTGCAGAAGACAAGTCTAAAGACAACTAAGGACAACACCTACAAGACGCAGCAGAAGAAAGACTACACTGTTGTCTCCATTTCACCTCCTGTGTTGTATTAGCAAGTATCTGTGGGTGTCTCAAAGCTGTCCATCCACAACCTCTGTTGAACATAGGTATGCATTACTTCCAGCATGCCACAACCTAGGTAAGTCTTACCATGACTGAATGATATTGAGGTGTGAAATCATCTCAGTGCCATACAGTACATTTGCCAATTGCCACATATATGGCTAGGTTTACTCACACTCAGATTGATGTGGTGTGTCAGACACGATTGTGATATTGGAGGCCACAACATATATGGGACAACTTGTTACTGTTGCTATCATGCACTTGTTCTGTCATGTGAATGACAATGAGTGATGTGTATTGCTTTGTGTTGTGTGATGTATTTTTTCACTGTATACTAGGTATCCATGCAGGCACATCAAGATTTGTTGATACTGGCAAACCCGTGTTACCTAGGACATACACCGATACATCAGTCTTCACATGTTTGCCTGGATTTGCTCTATATAGCTGTGTTCTGTACCCTTGATCAGCTGCAAAGGATAGAGAGAAGATGTGTTGGTAAGTGTTGATAGTTGTTTGGAACATACCATGTCAGCTGTACTTTTTAGCATCAGCCTCTGCAACGGGGCAGTCAGCATCTAGTTGTAGGTTCCTGGTCGGAATCTCCCTCGGGATGAAATGGAGACGAGTACTGGAGCTGCACCTCCAACAAAGCCATGGTGTCCCTCAATGCCTTTGAGGCAAAAGCAGGGCCCTGGTCCGAATGGAATGCCGCAACTGCATATGTACCGACAAAGACTCGCAAATCTTTAATAACAGTCCGAGCGTCAGCCGAGCGTTGTGGCCACACCCACACAAATCTGGAGCAGGAATTAACAGCGACTAGTATACATTGATATGCAATATCCTGTGTGAATGGACCACAATGATCCAGGTACACACATTGTAATGGTCTGTTTGAGATTAAGAGGGGTGTCTGTGGCGGGAGCTTTGCTGTTGAAACTTTAATTTGTTGACAGATGTCACAACAAAGGACACACTGCTTGGTCTCTTTATAGAGACCAGACCACCAATAGTGGGCCTGTAATAGTGAAATTGTAGCTGCCACACCAACATGTGCAGATGCCACTCCCTCATGCGCTGCCTTAATCAATTGTGGTCTTACATCTTTATTGGGGATGTCGCGTACGCCTACACCTGGAATTTTAACTTCAGCATTCAGCATACTTCGCATCAAGTATTGGTATTTATTAGGAAATCCTTTAGGATAAGGCGTGCCACCAACTGTAGCTTTTATAGCAGCCATAATATCTGTGTCTGGTTTGGAACTCAAACGAGTCACTGCAGCTACAGCGGCAACTGCCACTGCCGACTTTGCGGCTTCATCAGCCAAGGTATTTCCAGCAACCTGTATCCAACGCGCTGGTGTCCAGGTGTCTGCACAACATGGACCTTGGTTAGCGTCTCTTTCAACCTTCCCCCACAGTAGTCTGTTTTTTATGGTGTTGCCTTTTGAATCTCTGAACCCATTCAAGCGCCAGTAATACAGGAATTCATTAAAGGACTAGACGCAATAATACGAATCACAAACAACCGGGGTGAACTGTGCCGGATCCGTATGTTCTAGTGCCAGTAGTAGAGCTTTTAGCTCTGCCAATTGCGCTGTACAATCCCCTAAGTTCTGGGTATAGGTATTTCGGGGGCAGAATTTTTCCCCCTCCATACAGCCACTCACAACCGCACATGCAGCAGAATATTGATGTTTTGTACCAACCACCGGTTGCGCAGAGCCATCGGTGTACATGACTACCTGATAGTGATCAATAGGCAATGTGTCAGCGGGAACTGGATATTCAACTTCATATTGTAGAAATTCCTGAGTTTTTAACTTTGGGTCTAAAATGTAGTCTACATCAGTGGCTGTCAAGGACATAGCCCATTGTATCCATCTTGGGTGGAGTGCTTTCGCGTTCACAATGCTAGCTTTTGTAACAGCCTCAAGGGCCAGAATAGGAGAAACGACAATAATGTGTTATCCCTGGGCCAGAGGTCTCTCTTTAATAACAGCCATCTGTACAGCAGTGCGAATTTTCTCTGTTGGTGCAAATCGTTGTTCAGCAGCGGAATACAAGTGTGACTTATAAGCAATCGGGACTGTCTCACCTTCATTAAATGTGACATAAGTAAACTCAATGGCCCCAGCTATCACCCTGATGACCAAATGTGTCTTATTGTCCCATGTGTGTAGATATTTTGCTGCTAGCATATCTGCTTGTAACTCTAGAAGAGTATGTGTATGTTCAATTGTCCAGAATTTGCTTAAAAAATCAGGACGTATTAATTCATATAAAGGTTTTATGCGTGTAGCATTATCAGGAATTTATGTTCTGCCAAATTTAGAAAGCCCAACAATGATTGGAGTTTCTTAACCGCTTCTATGCCTTGGACGAGATCATCTCGTCCAAGGCTACAGTTCCCTGTGCCTTGGACGAGATCATCTCGTCCTAGGCACAGGGGAACTTGGGGGAGCGCTAGCGCGCCCCCGTGCACCCCCCTCCCCCCCCAGGCTGGGATGGAAGGGGAAGACCTTCCCCTTCCACCCCCGCCCCCCCCACGGCAATCCGATGACGTCAGCGCACGCACAGCGCGCTGACGTCATCTAGTGTTGCCGGGCGCGCTGGAAGCCATTTGCTTCCAGCGCGTCTTCGGGAAAGGACCTACAAGGTGAGTCCTTTCCGTTTTTGGGGGGGCAGGGGGTGGTGAAAACAGACACGGGGGAAAGGAAAGGGTTTTTCCTTTCCCCCTGTGCCTGTTTTCACAAGATTCCTGCTCCACGATCGCGGGCAGGGCCCGCGATCGTGGAGCAGTAATCTCCACTAGGACACCAGGGATTTGTTTCTTTGTTTATTTTGGGGGTGACCCCTTGGGCAAGGGTCGCCCCCCCGGGGGCAATTTTGTTTTGTAATTCGCCCCCCCTGGGGGCAGATCCACCGATTTTTCGGCGGATCTGCCCCCAGGGGGGGTGCGAAAACCACTAGACACCAGGGATTTTATTTTTGGTGTGTATTTTGGGGGTGACCCCTTGGGCAGGGGGCGACCCCCCCTGGGGGCAATTTTTTTTGTATTTCACCCCCCCCTGGGGGCAGATCCGCCGATTTTTTGGCGGATCTGCCCCCAGGGGGGGCAAAAACCACTAGACACCTGGGATTTATTTTTATTGTAAAGTTTTTTTGGGGGGCGACCCCTTGGGCAAGGGGCGCCCCACTGGGGGGCTATTTTTTTTGTATTTCACCCCCCCCTGGGGGTAGATTGCCAATTTTTGGGCTGATCTGCCACCGGGGGGGGGGTCGAAATCCACTAGACACCAGGGATTTTGTTTTTATTGTTTATTTTGGGGGCAACCCCTTGGGCAAGGGTCGCTCCCCTGGGGAGCTATTTTTTTTTTCTGTTTCGGCCCCCCCGATGGCAGACCAGCCATTTTTTGGACGATCTGGCCCCCGGGGGGGTGGAAGCACACTAGGCGCCAGGGATTGTGTGGTGTGTGTGTGTGTGTGTGTGGTGTGTGTTTGGGGGCACCCCTTGGGCAACGGTCACCCCCCTAAGGTGGGGAAAATTCGTATTGGCCATCTCTGCCCCTAATTTTGTAGGCCCATCTGCCCCCAAGGAGGGCAGAAACCACCAATACAGCAAGGATGTTTTTGTTTTGTTTTGTGTTGTGCTGGGGGTGCCCCCTTTGGGAAGGGTCGCCCCCTAAAAGGGGGCACAGAGGTGTTGCCCATTTCTGCCCCCCTTGGGGGCAGATCGGCCAATTCTTTTATGCCCATCTACCCCCGAGGGGGGCAGGATCCACTTAGGTACCAGGGACAACTTCTAAGTTCTTGGTGGTGTCTTGGTGGTGGGGTGTTTGTCAACTGGCAAAGTATTTGTATTTGTGATTATAACAATGTATTTCTTCTTTTTCTTCTAGTTCAACGCTTTTGCTTCCTTTGCTGTGGATCTTTGCGGTTTTGGCAGTAGTTGTCCTGCGGTTTGCATAGTTGCATGTTTTAGGTAAGTGAAAGCAATTGACTCCAAAGGAGTATTGTTGACATACATGAATGACATGTTTGTAGGTGGTGTACTAAATGCAGTATTGTGTGTTTGACATTGTCCTTAGATTTGAGCACAGTGATGTTTGTGTTGTCATATGTCTAATTTGCTTTTTTCTTTTTTCTTTTTAGTTGGATATCATTGGTGATTGCTGTGTCTGTGCAGAGTATTTGCATGGTGAGTAGCTATTTCAGGCAACTGAGTGGTATAGTTTTTTGCAGTACATAACTCTTTGTGATAAAGCTACACTTTGTTTATTACTTATTTTAGGGCTAGTTGTTGTTGGCAATCCATTTGTTGTTAGGATCATGGCTAGCCGCAAAGTGACCGCTCAGCAGGTTGTTCGCATGCTCTTTGAGTCGTCTTCAGACCATGATTACGACACTGACTCTGCATCTGAGGCAGAGGAGGATGCAGGAGATTCTGGAAGTGAGTTTTCTGTCCAAGAGTATTCTTCTGATGAGGAAGCTACTCTCAGTGCAGATGAAGGGCCTGTGTTAGAGGAGGACATTGATGTGCCAAGAGTGCAGCAGCCTGGGGCTGAAGGGTTTCCCATTGGAAGACCTGACACCTGGATTGCCCCAAACATGGAGCAGCCACAGTTACCTGCATTTACTGGTCTCCCAGGGTGTAGAGTTAATACGGAAAACTTTTTGCCTGTCCATTTCTTTCACTTGTTTATGGACGATGTATTTTTGGAAGAGATTGTGGAGCAGACAAATGTGTATGCAGAGCAATATTTGCGGGACAACGCTGCCAGACTTAAGCCTCAGTCTAGAGCTACTCAGTGGGTTCCCACATATCTGGAAGAGATGAAAAGGTTTTTAGGTTTGTCTTTTTTGATGGGATTGATCAGGAAGCCGTCACTGGCTTCTTATTGGTCTACTAGTCCCTTGATGGCAACTGCTATATTTCCTGCAACTATGACACATAATCGGTATTTGCTTCTTCTTCGTATGCTGCATTTTGTAGACAATGCTTTAGCCTTGCCACAAGATCACCCTGATTGTGACCGCCTTTTTAAGATTAGGCCTGTCCTTGATCATTTTGTGGATCGGTTTTCAGAGGTCTATGTTCCAGGCAAAGAGATAAGTGTGGACGAGTCTTTGGTCCTTTTCAAGGGGCGTTTAGTTTTTTAGCAGTATATTCCTAGTAAGAGGGCACTGTATGGGATTAAATTGTATCTGCTGTCAGAAAGCAGTACAGGATATGTGTATAATTTCCGGGTCTACACTGGTAGGGATTCCAGTATTGACCCTCCTGGTTGTCCGGCCACTTTTGGAGTTAGCGAAAAAATTGTGTGGGAACTTGCTAGACGGCTGTTTAACAAAGGTCACCATTTGTACGTAGATAATTTCTACACTGGAGTGCAGTTGCTCAAGGAGTTGTTTAGGGTGGACACTGTTGCTTGTGGCACAATCCGTTCTAACCGGAAAGGTTATCCAAGGGAGCTTGTCTGTAAAAAACTTGAGAGGGGACAGTGCAGTGCCTTGCGGAATAATGAGCTGCTAGCTCTGAAATTTTCAGACAGGAGGGATGTGTACATGCTATCGACCATCCATGATGAGAGTACTTCCCCTGTGGCTGTTTGGGGTCAGGTTGCGGAAGTGCACAAACCTGCGTGCATTTTGGACTACAATAGGCACATGGGTGGTGTTGATAGAGTAGATCAGAGGTTGGAACCTTACACTGCTCTTCGTAAGTCTTATGTGTGGTATAAAAAGTTGGCCCTACATTTATTTCATTTGGCAACTTTTAATGCCTTTATTGTATACAAGGATTGTTCACCAGAGTCAAGGATGACATTTGTTAAATTTCAGGAGTCGGTGATAGAAAGCCTTATTGTGGTGGAACCGGCAAGAGTTCCTAGAGTAGAAGTGGTGGAGGATGTGGCTAGATTGAAAGATCGGCACTTTCCAGATCACATTCCTCCCACTCCCAAAAAAGACATGCCCACAAAGAAATGTAGAGTATGTGCCCGGAGATTAATCCGGAGGGAGAGCCGGATGTACTGCCCCGAATGCCCTTCAAAGCCTGGGCTGTGTGTGCCCGGCTGTTACAGAAGTTACCATACCAAAAAAAAATTCTGGGAAATACCTTGAGCGTAAGCTGTCTCTTTTATATTTTCATATGTTTCACGGTTGGCATCTCTGTCATGTATTTAGTTAGAGCTTTTGTGTTTGTAGTTTTGTGCTTATTTTATAATTAGTGGTTTCTTTGTTGTTTATAAACAAAAAAAGTGATGGTGGTGTGCTTGGGGTGGCGCTTGGCTGGCGGTGTGCGTGGGGTGGTGTTTGGCTGGCAGTGTGCGTGGGGTGGCGCTTGGCTGGCGGTGTGCGTGGGGTGGCGCTTGGCTGGCGGTGTGCGTGGGGTGGCGCTTGGCTGGCGGTGTGCTTGGGGTGGCGCTTGGCTGGCAGTGTGCGTGGGGTGGCGCTTGGCTGGCAGTGTGCGTGGGGTGGCGCTTGGCTGGCGGTGTGCGTGGGGTGGCGCTTGGCTGGCGGTGTGCTTGGGGTGGCGCTTGGCTGGCGGTGTGCTTGGGGTGGCGCTTGGCTGGCGGTGTGCGTGGGGTGGCGCTTGGCTGGCAGTGTGCGTGGGGTGGCGCTTGGCTGGCGGTGTGCTTGGGGTGGCGCTTGGCTGGCGGTGTGCGTGGGGTGGCGCTTGGCTGGCGGTGCCAGCCAAACGGCAGTCCACACTCCCATCAGCTGGTGTGATTCTTGTATCAGGCATGTGGGCGTATGTAAGTGATGGGCCCTTAAGTGGCGCGGTCTGTCGATGTGAGTGATGTAATGTGCTGGGCCCGTGGCTGGCGGTGTGAATGGTCTTGTGCGTGTCATGTATGAAAGGTGTGTGAATGGACTGTAAAGCGGTTGGTGCCTTGTCGCGGCTTTACAGCTCACGAGCTGTGAGTCATTGGTTCAGTTTTTTGCCTTTCAGTTATTAGCAGTGCATTTCATTTTTGTGAAATCTCTTGTTAATAAAATTTGATCCACTGAACCATCACTCACCCTCGTGCCAAATCCAACCAGTATGTGTGGTAAAAATGACAAAACCTGCTCCGCTGTAATCAGGCATCACAGCACACCTTGTGACATGCTAGGTGCCTCGGGTGGGACCCCGATGATGAAGCATGCCACCAACTTGGTTGGTGGGTGAGGGGTCTTCTTCACATAACCTAAGTGTGTTTCTTTTCACAATTTTAGTGTTTGGCACATCACGGACGTATGTGCATACATCAATATGATATATTACAAAAATACCTGTTTTTGGGGGGGGAGGGCCCACCTATGTTTTTGGTCCTGGGTGCGGCCTTCATCTAGGGAAACCTACAAAACCCAGACATTTTTTAAAACTAGACACCCCAAGGAGTCCAGGGAGGTGTGGCTTGCGTGGCTCCCCCAACATTTTCTTACACAGACTCCTCTGTAAACCTCAAAATTTGAATAAAAAAGTATATTTTCCTGACTTTTCTTAGTAGGATCACCGCTCCAGCACAAAATTCCTACTCCCCAGTTTTCCCCTCAGTCTCCCAAGTAAAATGACACCTCACTTATGTGGGTCTCCAAAGCAAAGTCCGTCTAAAGATGTATAAAAGAATATGCCCTTATAAACTCGCTGTGCTATCCCTTCTATCTCTTCAAGTTTTGGGCCTTATTCTGTTGTAGGCACCTGGCCCACCCACACAAGTGAGGTATCATTTTTATCGGGAGACTTGGGGGAATGCAGGGTGTAAGGAGATTTGTGGCTCCTCTCAGATTCCAGAACTTTCTGTCACCGAAATGAGAGGAAAGGGTGTTTTTTTAGCCAAACTTTGAGGTTTGCAAAGGATTCTGGGTAACAGAACCTGGTCCGAGCCCCACAAGTCACCCCATCTTGGATTCCCCTATGTCTCTAGTTTCAAACATGCACAGGGTTGGTAGGTTTCCCTAGGTGCCGGCTGAGCTACAGGCCAAAATCCACAGGTAGGCTCTGTTTTCTTTAAAAAAAATGGGATGTGTCCACGTTGCACTTTGGGGCGTTTCCTGTTGCGGGCGCTAGGCCCACCCACACAAGTGAGGTATCATTTTTATCGGGAGACTTGGGGAAACGCAGGGTGGAAGGTGATTTGTGGCTGCTCTCAGATTCCAGAACTTTCTGTCACCGAAATGAGAGGAAAGGGTGTTTTTTTAGCCAAACTTTGAGGTTTGCAAAGGATTCTGGGTAACAGAACCTGGTCCGAGCCCCACAAGTCACCCCATCTTGGATTCCCCTAGGTCTCTAGTTTTCAAACATGCACAGGGTTGGTAGGTTTCCCTAGGTGCCGGCTGAGCTACAGGCCAAAATCCACAGGTAGGCACTGTTTTCTTTAAAAAAATGGGATGTGTCCACGTTGCGCTTTGGGGCGTTTCCTGTCACGGGCGCTAGGCCTACCCACACAAGTGAGGTATCATTTTTATCGGGAGACTTGGGGGAACATAGATTAGCAAAAGAATTGTTATTGCCCCTTGTCTTTCTCTACATTTTTTCCTTCCAAATATAGGAGAGTGTGTAAAAAATACATCTATTTGAGAAATGCCCTGTAATTCACATGCTAGTATGGTCACCCCGGAATTCAGAGGTGTGCAAATAACCACTGCTCCTCAACACCTTATCTTGTGCCCTTTTTGGAAATACAAAGGTTTTCTTGATAGCAATTTTTTACTCTTTATATTTCAGCAAATGAATTGCTGTATACCCGGTATAGAATGAAAACGCACTGCAGGGTGCAGCTTATTTATTGGCTCTGGGTTCCTCGGGTTCTTGATGAACCTACAAGCCCTATATATCCTCGCAACCAGAGGAGTCCAGCAGACGTAACGGTATATTGCTTTCGATAATCTGACATTGCAGGGAAAAGTTACAGAGTAAAACATAGAGAAAAATTGATGGTTTTTTCACCTCAATTTCAATATTTTTCTTTTTCAGCTGTTATTTTCTGTAGGAAACCCTTGTGGGATCTACACAAATGACCCCTTGCTGAATTCAGAATTTTGTCAACTTTTCAGAAATGTTTAGGTTTCTGGGATCCAGCATTGGTTTCATGCCCATTTCTGTCACTGACTGGAAGGAGGCTGAAAGCACAAAAAATTTCAAAAATGGTGTATGGCCCAGTAAAATGCCAAAATTGTGTTGAAAAATTGTGTTTTCTGATTTAAGTCTGCCTGTTCCTGAAAGCTGAGAAGCTGCAGAGTTTAGCACCACAAACCATTTGTTGATGCCATTTACAGGGGATAAACCACAAGCCTTCTTCTGCAGCCACTTTTTCCACTTTTTTTGAAAAAAATGACATTTTCACTGTATTTTGGCCAATTTCTTGGCCTCCTTCAGGGGAACCCACAAAGTCTGGATACCTCTAGAATCCCTAGGATGTTGGAAAAAAAGGACGCAAATTTGGCTTGTTTAGCTTATGTGGACAAAAAGTTATGAGGGCCTAAGCGCGAACTGCCCCAAATAGGCAAAAAAAGGCCTGGCACAGGAGGGGGAAAAGGCCTGGCAGCGAAGGGGTTAATCGTGTTTGGTGGTTGCAATTGTGCACACTTTTCTAAAAATTGTGGCGCTAGACTCTTCCCTTCATTGTGACACAGAGTTGCTTGTGATATAGTGTATGTCCCAGTTCTTGTAAAACAGTGTCATTAGACTATGTACATGACAATCTCGGCTAGTGGTTCAAGGGCCTAGGTAAATTTATGTTGATCCCAAAATGATGGTTATGATTTAGGTAAATGTGTTGTGTAGTTCATATTTGAAGCAGTGTTCTATTGTTAGATGGAACCTACCATCTCCTAGCACTACAATGGTGTCAGATGTTGAAACACCAGAGTTGCCCTACAAAGCCAGACTGTGCCGTCCATGTTATCATGTGGCACTACCCATGCAGTGTGACACTTTGTGACCCTTTAGGGCTGATGATTGTTGTGCCAGCCATCAAGTGTACATGAGTGTGTATGACACATTAGTAGGATGATGTAATTTGGTGCAGTTGTATCTCCTAGCTTCCAATAAATGATTTCTGATGGACACTTTCTACACATGCACAGTGTAGGCTTTGAGAGAGGGCACAGCTAATTTTTACATGTGTCACTTGGTACGGTGCATGTAAGGTCAGATATGTCCTCTATACTCCTAACAAGTCATGGCATCCATGATTGTTAGTGTTGTTTTTAAAGACCCAGCACCATGATGGACTGTTTCTGATATTTGCAACATAGCATGAGGTTGTTAGGGAGGCACTAGGGGCATATGTGAGGTAGTACTGGGGTAGGTGCTGCCCCGTTTATCATGATTCAGCCTCAATGTCTTTAATGGCAGGTAATTTTTTATTTGTATGTGTGTGACACAATGCAGCAGACAGGTGTATGTGCACACTACAGGTATGTCAGGCATGTCTAGCTGACATATATGTTTGGTTATGGCACCGCTTGATTGGCATTTCATTTAGGTTCTGCCAGAGGCTTGCACGCTGTGGTTTACGTGGGCCTGTGCCTGTGTGGGACTTGATATTGCCTATGCCATTGACATGCCTGTGCACTTCTCTGTTTGGTTTAATGTGTGTGTGAGATCTGTATTTAGTTCTCAACCAGTGGACACTCGTAGTGGTTTGTGAGCAGCTACTGTATGCAAAGGGAACTTGCTCCTCCTTTACACATTGGTGTGCCAGTCAGGGTGTTACTGTGTTATGAATATTTGGGTTTATGTGTTTGTGACATACAATGTGTGTAGTGTAGTGTGGCATTTGGCATATGTGTTGTTGCCTTTACATCTCTGTGGTCCTGCCCATGTGTATTTAGTGTGGTATTTGTCTTAGTTGGTTGGTGTATTGTGTGTAATGATTGGTATGGTGGCTTACCTATAAGTAGCCCATTGCCATATTGGCCATCCTGGAAACGCTGGTTGATGGTGCAATGATGAACGATGTATGCATCATGGACATTGCTGGGATATTTTGCCAGGAGATTGTTGAGGAGCCAAGTGGTCCACAATGGCCTGCACATTAATAGAATGTGTGTGCTTGTGGTTCCTATTTAGGTGTTCTTTTGCTGCAGGTGACACCAGTTGAACATGGGTACAGTCGCACCCAGCACATGCGGAAACCCAGCAATTTGATAGAAACCTTGCTTAGTCTCCTGCTACAGATGCTGGGTATTTGGTAAGCAGATGTGGTGGGGTGGGAGGCTCAGGATTGCGGCCAGGACCCTTCTGAGAAAGACAGGGAAGCAATACTGGGAGATGCCAGCCACTTGTACACCCATTATCTGGAATGATCCTGACACCATCATATGGAGGACAGGGAGGAGTTTTGTCATGGGTGAAATATTATGGGGAGTTTGCATCCTTGCGGTGATATGTGGCACAATATGGTATAGCAGCCGTACAATGGACTCCCGGTTGAGTCTGTACATCCGGACCACATCTTGTTCCCTCTTTCCAAGGACGGTTGTACTCTGTCTGAATATCCTCTCCCTCTTTCTGGGCTGCCTTTGTGGCTGATGTGCTGGTGTTTGTGGTTGCTGCGGTGAAGGTGGAGGGATCTTCTCTCTTCGCAGATGTCTGTGGCGTGTACCCAGCTGGAGCAATACAAGCTCCATGTTGTCCTAGACATTTCCAAAGCTCCTTCTGTGTATTTTCCTTGATTGGTTGTGTGTGAGCCTCTTTTTAATGACTGGTCTTACTAGGTGTTAAATTTTGGTGCTCATCGGACTTAGTGCATTTTTTTAGTCCACTTCCTTAGTTAGCATCATTTTTGCATCAGGAGTTAAAAATGGCAATAGGGGTTAGTGTTGTGTTTAGGATGGAACTACCTTGCATCTCATTGACACAACAAGGTGGTTTTGCGCATCCTAGAAATGGTGTTAACCCCAATATTTTGGCGCTAGATGGGTCTAGCGTCGAAATATAAATAAGGAGTTAGGTTAGCACCTTTTTAGCGCCAAATTAAATGGTGCAAAGGCGATGCTAACCATCCATAAATATGATTTTCTTCAGCGGGACAGTCACCAATCCGATCTGACCTCACTGGAGCCCTCTTCGAATACGCGGCACAAGAGTCCTTGGTGAAGATTTCTACATTTGGACTCAGGTAATTTTCAGGACAAAAATCTTCATCTGGGCCAAAGCTGAATCTTGATCCAGCGTGACTGGAGCCCTCCTCGGATATGCTGCGCGGGATGCCCCAGTCAACGTTTTACCTTCGGACTTAGTTAATTTTTTGGAGCTTTTTCTCCCTGACATGTGACAACCCTCCTCAGCATGCCAATTATGAGTCAATGTTGTTGGATTGCCTTTCCAGGAGCCCCCTGTGAAATCCTGGAAGTCTGGGGCTCTGGAGTTTTCAGCTGGATGAACCTGCAAGTCAGACCTTTGGGTCGGTCCCTTCATGGAGTTTTGTTCCAAATGTACTCCAAACTTCTGGATCTTTTTCCAGTTGGTCACTGAAGGTCCTTTAGGAGTCAACAGCTCACCCCAAGATTTAAGATGCTCTGAGTTGCTCTTTGAGGGTTAGGAATCCAACTCCCAGAATGCACCTGGCTTAAACTCCAAAATGACCACTGGACAGTGGTCAGCTGGTCAGTTTCTTCAGGATTTGATGCATGGGACCCTGGACAGCTATTTCTCACCTGTAGCAAGCAGCGAGTCCCTTCTTGAACGAGTTGAAGCCAGACAAAGCCCTTTTAGTGGTGAAGCAAAAGTGTGCAGCTGATATAGTCCTTCAGTGTCCCGCAGGGCAGTCCTTCTTCTTCTGATGTTCTTCTGTGTAGGGATATAAGGTGTGGGTGCAGCTCTGCCTTATTTTATCCTTGTTCCTGGGGTGAAAAGCAGGGGAGCTTGACTGTCCAATCACAGACAAGACACTTCCCTCTTGGATGACCACTTCCTGGGAAGTGTGGCAAAAATCAATCCCAGGGACAATAATTCTTCAAAAATCTAGCATGGCTGAAAATGATTTTTGGAGGTTAGATGTGGCTGTACCCACCCACTAGTGTAACAAAAAATCCTAAACACACCCCTATCCTATCCTTTCCTAATCTATTCAAGAGGACATCTAATTGTGTGGGGGTTTCAGGAAATGGAGTAGGTTCTGAACTGCTCTAAACGTCCTTCCCAGCCTTTGAAGACCAGTTTGGCTGCTCTCCCCCATCCTGTTTCACTATCTGCTGAGGCACAGCTCCTCCCCCAGGCAGTTTCTTTGTCTTCAGCCCAGGCCACTTCACACCTGATCAAGACAGCCTGGCCAGGCTGCTAGAGAATGGCCAATCAGAGAATGGCACTACAGAGCTGAAGTTGGCAACTTTCAGGTTGTTTTAAAATCCCTTACCTAAACTAGTTATAACAAATCGAACAATGGCAAGTTGTGGGATTTATTATAATAATTAATTTGATACCAAACGTAAGGTATCTTTCCCTCATGGGGACTTTGTTAATTAAAATTAAAATGAAGTCTCAATATTTTAGCTTATGAGGCCATTCATTAAAGTGAGGGGAAAACACATTTGGCTATGTTAACTGACCTGCGCTTATAAAATAATTGCTATAAGGTCCCTGCTTATAGTTACATGGCACTCAATGCTAGGAGCACTTAGGGCACACCTTAGGGATTACTGATATGTACAAATAAGGTAATTTAAGACTTTGGAAGTTCTTTTAATTCAAAAGTCAAATTTGTAAATAACTTTAGATTAAAAGGAGCCAACAGGGCAGGCCTGCTTTTCAAATGACACTGGGGACCTCAGCAGTGCACTTATGGGTGCACTACCTATGCTGGGGTCCCTAAACTTATATGCCCTACCATATATTAGGGACCTGTAAGTGGATTGATACTGCAAATTATAATTAGCCTAGTTTGCATATCCACTTTACTCAGAGGACTGGCCCTGGCACTGGTAAACAGTACCCAGGGCACAACCAAGAGTCAGTAACCACCAGTATCTGTCCAAAACATTTGGGGGTGACCAGGGCAAAAAGCAGGAATTTCCTACATGGGCCTACTGGCTGGATGGCCCATTGGAATATCAAGCCACTTTGCACTGAGAACAAAGAACACATTCAAACCTATGGAAAATGCACACTGGTTGAATGCACAAAATGCCCAGCAACCACATAGTCAAAGAAGAACAATGAGCAAGAAGGCATGGAGAAACAAATAAAACATTTAGGCATATGGACACAGGCCAACAAAATGGCCGCTGACCTCAAGGCATGGACAGCAAAGTCAAATGGTGGCCGATGGCAAACACACTCACTCACTGGCTAGACAAAGGAGGCATCACAACACTGAAGAAAATACTACCTATAAAACGTTTACAACTTCACACATCCTCCTATGGCATCAAATATTACCCTGCATATACACTTTAAAAAACAAAAACATGAAACTCAAAAAATAGCCAACATTTTTAAATAAATCCAATACAATCCCTACCCTAAATAATGTTCTAGAAAACATATAGGACAACAACATTTATTTTATGCACTGATGATAACTTGTACAGGCCTATTGGCTGAATGGTCCATTGGAAGGCTACATCACATGGCATGGAGAACAAACAACACATGCAAGTTGTTAGACCTGATACCTTAGGGGGTCAACCCCCAACTTTTTGCCAGCCTCCCTCCACTTTTCTGACACTGTTTTTGCTGGTTTCAGGACTCTGAACACTTTAGCACTGCTAACCAGTGCTAAAGTGTATATGCTCTCTCCCTTAAACATGGTAACATTGGTTCATTCCCAATTGGCATATTACATTTACTTGTAAGTCCTTAGTAAAGTGCAATACATGTGCCCAGGGCCTATTTATTGAATGCTACTAGTGGTCCTGCAGCATTGATTGTGCTACTCATATAAGTAGCCCCTTTACCATGTCTCAGGCCTGCCATTGTAAGGCCTGTGTGTGCAGTTTCACTGCCACTTTGACTTGGCATTTAAAAGCCGTAGGGCAGGGTGGTATTTAGGTAAAAGGCAGGACATGTACATTTGTGGTTTATATGTCCTGGTTGTGAAAAACTCCTACATTTGTTTTTCACCACTGCGAGGCCTGCTCCTTTCATAGGATAGCATCAAGACTAGCCTCATTTACTGTTTGAGGGGTAAATGCTATCAGAAAGGGGTAACCAGGTCATATTTAGAATTGTAATAGAAAAACCTGCTTATTGGTGAAGTTGAAGTTTAGATTACTATTTTAGAAATGCCACTTTTAGCAAGTGAGCATTTCTCTGCATTTAAAATCTCTCTGTGCTTCACAGCGTGTCTCCAATCAACGTCTGGGCTGGGCTGGTTGACACCCCTGTGCATTTCACCCAGACAACCATAAACACAGGACACTCAGTCACACCTGCACTCATCTGTAAACTGAATGGGTCTTCCCTGAGCTGGAAGGGTGGCCTGTCCTCACGCAATGGACTTCCAACCCACCTACTGGGACCCTGGCAGACAGACTTGTACTGAAAGGGGAACGTGTGCACTTCAAAACCACTCTTTGAAGTCTCCCCCACTTCAAAGGCACTTTTGGGTATATAAACTGGGTCCCGGAACCCAACAACTCAGACACTTCTGGACCTGAACCTGCAACCTGTCAAGAGGAACTGCCTGGCTGCCCAAAGGACTCCTCTGGACTGCTTTGATAAGAAGGACTGCTGCCCTGCTGTTGCCCTGCTGCCCTCTGACTTTGCTTGGAAGTGCTCTCCGGGGGCTTTGATTGAGCTTGCCTCCTGCTTTCTGAAGTCTCAGGGCCAAAAAGACTTCGGGCCATATTTATACTTTTTGACGCAAAACTGCGCTAACGCAGTTTTGCGTCAAAAAAATTAGCGCCGGCTAACGCCATTCTGAAGCGCCATGCGGCGCCGTATTTAATCAATGACGTTAGCCGGCCTTAGCAGCCGGCGCTGCCTGGTGTGCGTGGAAAAAAACAATGTACACCAGGCAGCGCCGGCGTAGGGGGATATGGAGCTTGGGCGCCAAAAAATGGGGCAAGTCAGGTTGAGATTTTCCGCCTCGACCGGATTTTGGCAATTTTTTTCGACTCCCAACCCCCAAAGAAATGACTCCTGTCTTAGCAAAGACAGGAGTCATGCCCCCTTGCCCAATGGCCATGCCCAGGGGACTTCTGTCCCCTGGGCCTGGTCATTGGGCATAGTGGCACGTAGGGGCGCACAAATCAGGCCCCCCTATGCCACAAATTTCTTTTTTTTTAAATGACTTACCTGAACTTACCTTAATGTCCCTGGGATGGGTCCCTCCAGCCTTGGGTGTCCTCCTGGGGTGGGCAAGGGTGACAGGGTGTGTCCCTGGGGGCATGGGAGGGCACCTCTGGGCTCCTTCAGAGGCCACAGGTCCCTTAACGCCTGCCTTTTCCAGGTGCTAAAAAACGGCGCAAAAGCGGGCGTAAGTAATTTTTTTTGACCCGCCCACTCCCGGGCGTGAATTTTGCCCGGGAGTGTAAATACGGCGCACATGCCTCGGAGTCAATTTTTTAGACGGGAACGCCTACCTTGCATCTCATTAACGCAAAGTAGGTGTCAACGCTAAAAAATGACGCAAACTCCATGGACTTTGGCGCTAGATGCGTCTAAAGCCAAAGTATAAATATGGAGTTAGTTTTGCGTCGGAATTGCGTTAAAAAAAACGACGCAATTCCGGCGCAAATGGAGTATAAATATGCCCCTTCATCTCTTCAGGAAACTTCTTGTATGCCAAAAATTGTTGCGACCAAGAAATCACCATACAGCCAAGCTGGAATGATGCAGCCCGACTTCCTGAGTGAAGATTTGATTCAGCGTCTGCCTTGTGACCAGATATTCGATGCACAGCTCTACGGGCTCGACACACAGCTGATCTGGAATTACAGCTTTCCCCGAGGGCAGCACCTGCTGTGCGACAGAATATTCGATGCATCACCACACAAGATCGACACAACACCTGCGACTTCTTCCTGCAGGCCCAGGATTTCCCCTCATCATCCCTGGGTGTCATAAAGTTCCCTGCACATCTCCTCCTCTGCGGTCTGAATGCATGTTCTTTTTTACGCAAACCAGGTACTTTGTGTAATCAACAGACAACTGTTAATTTTTAAGATTTAAGACTCTTTTTCAACTTTCAAAAGTGATATCTCAGCTTGTGCTTATTGAATCTTTATCATTTTGACCTTAATTTTACCAGATTAATACCCTATATTTTTCTAAACCTTTGTGGTGTATTTTTGTGGTGTTTTCACTGTGTAACTGTATGATTTATAGCACAAATACTTAACACATTGCCTTCTCAGTTAATCCTGACTGCTCAGTGCCAAGCTACCAGAGGGTGGGCACAGGATAATTGGATTTTGTGTAATTTATCCTGACTAGCATTGTGGTCCCTACTTGGACAAAGGTGTATACCTCTGTCAACTAGAGACCCCATTTCTAACACAAGTCTATGGTAAAAGCACACTGGCTGGATGCACAAAATGCTGATCAATTACATGGTCGAACAAGAACAACACAAAAGAGTGAGTGCTGACATTTTTCAAACACTCATCTCCAGTCACAGATCTGGGTTTAATCCATTGTTCGTTTACTCACCATGCCATCCCAGTTGGGACCCATAGGGAACAGGGTCAAGACATCCTTTTATATTGCTAAAGTTGCCCTTAGTGGGAAGGGTGTGCCCAGATGGGGGTCCTGTGCTCACTGTGCCACTGGATTCAAGCTAGTATGGCTGATGGAGGGAGATACCCTGAAAGTAGTCCAGGATGCTTGTTCCCAGTTCAGGGGGCACCAGTTCTGGCAGTTCATACTGGACTGTTCCAAAGGGGAACAGGGCAAAGACAGATTTGCATTTGGTTGGGTCTAACAACAATTGTAATAACAGGTGATGAGCGGATCTGACACTTCATTCACCCATTGTCCACATCCCCCAATACTTTTTGCTGGTAATTGGTCACTAGGACTACCTCCTTTGCCCGACAATGAGATCACATTTTCCTACTGGGACCCCAGACTGTCCTAAGATCCCTCATGATTATTGGTTGAATACATCTACATAACTACTTTCCTTAATGGCTGGTGCAACATTAGTCCTACCCTTGCCCTGGGTCATGCAACACTATGCCACCCACTCCTTTAGACAAGGGAACAGTGCCTCTGCACTGCTGTCTCCAAATTGGGTAGGTCTAGAACCTGTTCACGGGGCCACTGGCTAGTCTCCCTTCTAGAGATTAGTCCACCCTGTACCTTCTTTCTCTTGGATTTCTACATCCTGAAGTAGAGACTCATTGAACCCTTACCCTCAGTATAATGCTGTAGGTCTTTACTACCACCAGCTTTTCAGGGTGACTGCCTTCCCACATGGAAGAACAGCCAACTTAGAACTCTTGGTACCTCTCCATCATGGAGAAGCACCCTTGGCTCTGGACTGGCTCCCAGAAAGGACACCAGTCTGGCCTCACTACTACACCGGCAGTGTTGGAGGAGGAGCACTGAGGGTGTCTCATCAGGCAGCCTACAGCTCCCTCCCTCCCCTTTTTGGTAGCTCCACACACCCTGGGAACCTAGACCCCATCCTTCTTCTGCACTATGAGAACAGGGCCTATGGTCCTGTCTTCTCCAGGGAGTAAGCTGTACACCCTAGAGTACCATTGGAGGACTTGCGAGTCCTGGTTCAGCTTCACCCAGGCCCAATTCCTTGGGCCTTCCTCAGTCTCCCCACAGTCCACAGGAGACCTTCCAGGAACCCTGCAGACATCTTCTAGCCATAGCAATTGCCACCTTATAGAGCCCCAGGACTCTCCCAGGGACTGAGACACCCACAGTGCCACCGGCAGGGGTCCACTAAGCAAAAAACATCTTCAACCCACCACTCATTGATGGCCCAGAGCACCTCCTAACAGACATGGCCTCATGCCCCCTTCTTTGCCCTGGGGTTTGACCCCAAAGGATCTACCTGACTGGTCAGTCAAGCAGGTACCACCCCAACCAACACCTCAGATTCAAATCAATTTTGCGTCCAGGATGACATCCCTTTGCTTCAGTTGGGTAACCACGTACCCTACCTTGACACCTCAGGATCAATCAATTAGTTCACCTTGGAATCCTAGGGACTATCACTACACCTCCTTTCTTGTTGAACTACCCTTCTTTCAGGGCCAATCAATACCATTGGCCCCTCCCAGGGTTGATCACCCTCCCCACCATATAACCTTTGGGGATCAAGGGATTCACAATGTTCTCACACCCTCCCACTATAATAGGGACATTTTTCAGGGTACCTCACTGCAGGAACTCCTCGGAGGGTGTCACTACCTATGGGGTTGAAATCTCCCACCCCCCATCCTTCCCAATGGATTTGGCCTGCACCATAAGCAGGAAAAATCTCTGTTGGGAGAATGACTAGCTGGAGCCTCCTCCCTTTGGAAACCGGTCCTTACCTCAACAAGTGTAGAAATTTCCTGGGGCCCCATAACCACTTCCTAACCACAATGTCAGGTCCAGCCCTACACCCCAATCTGTGGTGTGGATATCCCTCCTCATGCAGGCCTAATGTGTGTAGTGTTAGAGTTCAAAAGGGTACACTATGGCCCTCATTCTGACCTTGGCGGTCTTTTCGCAAGACCGCCGAGTTACCGCCGCGGTGAAGACCGCCGACCGCGGCGGTGTGCCGCTGTGCGCATTCTGACCGCTGGGAGCGTTCCGCCGGAAAACCGCCAGCAGCCACACTGGCGGTCGGCGGGAAAGTGGAGACTGGTCAACCTCCACCGCCACGCCAGCAGAACACCGCCCACAGAATTACGACCCACATTTCTGTGTGGCGGTCTTCTGTTGGCGGTCTTCTGTTGGCGGTCACGTCCCTATGGCTCCCGTCGCCTCCCGGGGGACCAACGCACAAGGTAAGTTGATCGTCCGTGAGGGGAGGGGGTGGGGGGGTGTTGTGTGATGTGGGCGTGCATGGGGGTGTGCGTGTGAGTGTGTAGAGGGGGTGTGTGAGTGCGTGTATGCGGGCGGGGGGTGCTGCTGTGTCTATGGGTAATGTGTGCTGTTCGGCAGGTGCGCATGTCGGCATGTATGTGTGCGGGTATGTGTCCCCGTTGTGTATGTGTGTGTAGGGGGTGTGTATATGTGCATGTTGGGGGTGTGTGCATGTCGGGGTACATGTATGTGCATGTCGGGGTGGGGGTGGGGAGGGGGTTCGTACCACCTCTGGGGGGTGGCAGGGGGGTGGAGGGTGTGGGGGGAGGACTCGGGTGGGTAGTGGGGGGTGGGGGAGACCCCTATCAGTGCCAGGGAAGGAATTCCCTGGCCCCGATAGTGCTTACCGCCATGGTTCGCACGGCGGTTCCCGCCCGCAAGAAACCGCGGCGGTAGGCAGGGTCATAATACCCTTGGCGGTCTTGGGACGACCGCCGGGCCGGAGTGCGCAAACTCCAGCCCCGCGGTCATGACCGCCGTGGCGGTCGGAGTGGAGAAGTAGCGGTCGGTCGCGGCGGGGACCGCCGCGGTCAGAATGCCATTTTTAATACCGCCGGTCTGTTCGCGGTCCGACCGCCGTCTCTCCGCCGACCGCCAGGGTCAGAATGAGGGCCTATGTCCTAAGACACTTCATGAACATTTCTTGGAAACCCCCCACCCTGCATCCTGTCCTATGTGCAGGCAAACTGTTATTAACAACGCAATTAAATCATTGCCCATTTATTTACTCACATAACATAGATGTGTGTGTGGGGGCTTTCCTTTCTCATTCTTCTAGTAAACATTACCAAACCTATGAACCATTCTCAGAGCCTTGCACTCTTACAGTTGCTCAACACTGCATATGTTACATGTAGCAAAACTGGACTTATCAAGTGCCATAAATGAATGCCAGAACGGGATACTATGCCTCTCACCACTGGACACCAAATGTTGGAGGGTAGATCATTAGTTCTGTGGAATACTCAAGTAATGGGTCCACACTCGACCACCACTTGAGAACCAAACACCCCATTGTAGTTCTTGGCTCCCATAGGGTACCATTGCAAAGCAGTCCAAGGCTAACTCAAGTGAGGTGGTGTGGACTAGTAATCCCTATTCATAAGCACACAAGAATAACATTCAATAAATGATTGTCGAGTCTGTGCTTTTTCTTTTGATAAAGTAAAAGAACATTTATTACACACACACTATGCAGTGCTATTCAACAATTTACAAATATACACAAGTTGGTGGAATTGCTTTTGGATGAACTTGCGTAATCATTCTTGTCTTTCCCAAGGGGAGATATAGTCCAACATATGCTTATATTCCAATGCACTCTTTGACTGTAACTTGGGATAGAGCGCACCAGAATGGCAATAAAGTACATCCATTTTGATCACTAGTAGATGTCAGTCCTTTTGCTCAAATAGGCATGAAGAAGAAACATGTATAGGTATGTTGGAATGATTTGTGGTGTTTGATTATTCTCAAATTTCTCTCAGCATGATTTATGCAGTCTGCCCTCACCCCTAAAGCTGTGGGTCAATGTTCCTCCTAATCCACATTAAGATATTTGCCATAAAAATGATGCACAATTGGAACAGTCCCTAAAATACATCACTTGGTTGTTAGTCAGAATGTAATACCAATTTTCACCCATAGAGGGTGTTTTTACATTTTAAAACACATTTAGCAGAACTTGCTACCATTTTAGCTTTGGTCCCTAAGAGACTTCATTACTTTAAAAACACTTGTAAGTACAGCCTTTCACCCCTAGAGGGTGTTCACTCCTATAACAATCCTGATGTTATCAGAATTCAGGTCATACGGACTGTAGCCTTGATCTTTGCCTCTAGAGGGTGCAGTTCCAACACCCCAACACAAAAGTTCCAGCTGGGACTTTGTTAAAAACATTTTGTAACCCATAGGGAGTTTCATTTTCAAGTCCCACCCAACCTAGTGTGGGGACACCGTGCCCAGCTGAGCCCTATGGCGAAGAAGTAGCCACCATGCAATTGTAGCCTTCACCTGTTCAGCTATAACAAGTGACGAGGAGTTCAGACCAGGCACCTCACTTGCCAGTTGTCTGCAACCCCCAATACTTTGTGCTTGTCATCGGCCACTAGGACCGCCTCCTTTGCCCAACCGAGAGATCACATTTCCCTACCAGGACAACAGACTGCCCTAGGATGCCTCATGGTTCTATGTTGAATGTATCAAAGTCACTACTTTTCCACATGGTTGGAGTAACATTAGGCCTGCCCTTGCCCTAGGTCACACAGTACTATGCTTCCGACTCCTTTGGCCAAATATACAGTGCCTAAGCATTGTTGCCTCTGGCTAGCTAGTGCCACCCCACATGGTAGCACTTAACTTAAGATAAGCACTAACTGCAGCTAACTGTGCCTCTGTGGGCAGACCCGCTTCTGGCACCTTGTTTAGGGGATAACCCCATAGGCATTGCCACCTTATGGGACTCCAGGACTCTCCTATGGGCTGGGACACCCACGGTGCCCCAGGCAGGGGGCCATCAAGCAAAAAGCATCTGCACTCCACCACTCATTGATGGATCATTGCACCTCCTAACAGACGTGGCCTCCTTCCCCTTTCTTTGGCCTGGGGTTTGACCCCACAGGATCTACCAGACTGGTCAGTCAGCCAGGCTCTCCTCCAACCACTACCTCAAGTTTAAAACACTTTTGTGTCCAAAATGACATCCCTTTGCTTCACTTGGGTAACCACGTACCCCACCCTGACACCTCAGGGTCAGTCACTTACTACATCTGGGAACCCAAGGGACTATAACTCTACCTCCTTTCTTGTGAAACCATCCTCCTTTAGGGCCATCCACCACCATGGGCCAACCCCAGGTTTGCTCACCTTCCTCACCAGATAACCTATGGGGATCAAGGGCCTCACAACTTCCTCACACCTCCCACATTATATGAACATTTGTCAGGGTTCTCCACTGCAGGAACTGCTCAGAAGGTATCACTACCTGTGGGTTTAAAATGTTTTACAGAATGGTTGTGTCTGACATCACTTTGAATCACCAACATCCACATTGCATCACTTATTCACATATGTCCAAATATATAAAATAATAAATGTGACTATTCATTAGTTTCACAAATATAATTCACCATTGTTTGACCTGCTATGCCACCTGACCTTTTGGGTGTTTAGAGAAAATAGTTGTTTACCAATATGGGAGACAGAAATATTAGTACTTGAATATGTAGAAATCAAATATTGTGATGCACAAATACCGTTGACAAGAATATGATTATTTGAGGTAAGCAATAACTTTTAAAGTCATTTTTACGTATTTCATATCATTTTCAGTAATATTCAGTTAGAATTAGTTGATATATAAGCTTTGTGTGTTTTTTAAGTGATTTGGAAGTTTGTTATTTAATGTTTAAATGTAATTAAACATTATAGTGGGGTGTTGGGTTTATAATGTGAATGGGAGAAGATAATTAAGTTATAATTATTCATAGAATATTTAATAAATGTTAGTCAATTATTTGATTGCTATTTAATGTGAAATATTGCTTTTTTAATGTTATTTGTAAGCTGTTAGGTGTTTACAGGTATAGGCGAAAAATGTAATTGAGTAATAATTTATTATAAATGTTTAATTAATTACTTAATTAAGGCCTACCTACACAAGTGAGGTACCATTTCTTTTGGGAGACACGGGAGAACCCTGGGTAGAAGGAAGTTTGTGGATCCCCTCAGATTCCAAAACTTTCCATCAACGAATGTGAGGATTTTTTTTTTTGCTAAATTTTGAGGTTTGCAAAGGATTCTGGGTAACAGAACCTGGTGAGAGCCCCGCAACTCACCCAATCCTGGATTCCCCATGGTGTCTAGTTTAAAAAAATGCACAGATTTGGTAGGTTTCCCTAGGTTCCGGTCAGACTAGAGGTTAAAATCTACAGTTAGGCACTTTGGAACAAACAGCTAAGTTTTCTTTTGGGAAGTGTGGTATGCCCATGTTGTGTTTTGGGACATTTACTGTTGTGGGCACTAGGCCTACCCAAAGAAGTGAGGTACCATCTATACCGGTAGACTTGGCAAAATGCCGGGTGGAGGGAAATTTGTGGCTCCTGTTAGATTACAGAACTTTCCATCACTGAAATGTGAAGAATTTTTTTTTTTTTTTTTAAATGTTGAGGTTTACAAAGGATTCTTGATAATAAAACAAAGTTAGAGCCCCACAAGTCACCTCATTCTAGATTCCCCTGGGTGTCTACTTTCTATAAATGTATATGTTTGATAGGTTCCCCTGGGTGGTAGCTGAGCCAAAGACCAAAATTCACAGCTAGGCACTTTGCAAAAAACAGCTCTGTTTTCTTTGGGAAAATGTGATTTGTCCATGTTGTGTTTTGGGGCATTTCCTTTTGCGGGCACTAGGCCTACCCACACAAGTGAGGTAGCATTTTTTTGGGAGACCTCAGGAAACACTGGGTAGAAATAAGTTGGTGGCTCCCCTCAAATTTCAGAACTTTCCATCACAGAAATATGAGGAAATTATGTTTTTTTTTTGCCAGATATTGAGGTTTGCAAAGAATTCTGGGTAACATAACATGATGAGATCCCCACAAGTTACACCATTCTGAATTCTCCTAGGTGTCTAGTTTTCAAAAATGTACAGGTGTGCTAGGTTACCCGACGTGCCGGCTCTGGTAGAGGCCTAAATCCACAGCTAGGCACTTTGCAAAGAACAGCTGAGTTTTCTTTGTGAAAATGTGATGTGCCCATGTTGTGTTTTGTGGCATTTCCTTTCACGGGCGCTAGGCTTACCCACACAAGTGAGGTACCATTATTTTTGGGACATATGGGAGAATGCTGGGTAGAAGGAAGTTTGTGGATCTCCATAGATTCCAGAACTTTCCATCAACGAAATGTGAGGATTTATTTTGTTGCCAAATTTTGAGGTTTGCAAAGGATTCTGGGTAGCAGAACATTGTGAGAGACAGGCAAGTCACCAATCCTGCATTCCCCACGGTGCCTAGTTTTAAAAAATGCACAGGATTGGTAGGTTTCCCTAGGTTCCGGCCAGGCTAGAGGTCAAAATCTACAGTTGGGAACTTTGCAAAAAACAACTCAGTTTTCTTTTGGGAAATGTGGTATGTCCATGTTGTGTTTTGGGACATTTACTGTCACGGGCACTAGGCCTACCGACACAAGTGAGGTACCATTTATACCGGGAGACTTGGGGAAATGCTGGGTGGGGGGAAATTTGTGGCTCCTGTTAAATTCCAGAACTTTCCATCACCGAAATGTGAGGAAATAGTGTTTTTTTTTGCCAGATTGTGAGGTTTGCAAAGGATTCTGGGTAACATAACATGATGAGAGCCCCACAAGTCACACCATTCTGAATTCTCCTAGTCTAGCTTTAAAAAATGTACAGGCGTGCTAGGTTTCCCAAGGTGCCGGCAGTGGTAGAGGCCAAAATCCACAGCTAGGCACTTTGCAAAAAACAGCTGAGTTTTCTTTGGGAAAGTGTGATGTGTCCATGTTGTGTTTTGGGGCATTTCCTTTCACGGACACGAGACGTAACCACACAAGTGAGGTATGATTATTTCTGGGGGACTTGGGAGAATTCTGGGTAGAAGGAAGTTTTTGGATCCCCTCAAATTCCAGAACTTTGCATCAAAGAAATGTGAGGAAAAAGTTTCTTTTTGCCAAATTTTGAGGTTTGCAAAGGATTCTGGGTAACAGAACCTGGTGACAGCCCTGCAAGTCACCCAATCCTGGATTCCCCATGGTGTCTAGTTTTCAAAATTGTACAGGTGTGCTAGGTTTCCCGAGGTGCCGGCTGTGGTAGAGGCCAAAATCCACAGCTAGGCACTTTGCAAAGAACAGCTGAGTTTTCTTTGTGAAAATGTGATGTGCCCATGTTGTGTTTTGGGGTATTTCCTTTCACGAGCACAAGACTTACCCACACAAGTGAGGTACCATTATTTTTGGGAGACATGGGAGAACGCTGGGTAGCAGGAAGTTTGTGGATCTCCTCAGATTCCAGAACTTTCCATCACCGAAATATGAGGATTTATTTGTTTGCCAAATTTTGAGGTTTGCAAAGGATTCTGGGTAGCAGAACCTTGTGAGAGCCCCGCAAGTCACACAATCCTGGATTCCCCATGGTGCCTAGTTTATAAAAATGCATAGATTTGATAGGTTTCCCTAGGTTCCGGCCAGGCTAGAGGTCAAAATCTACAGTTAGGAACTTTGCAAGAAACAGCTGAGTTTTCTTTTGGGAACTGTGGTATGTCCATGTTGTGTTTTGGGACATTTACTGTTGCAGGCACTAGGCCTACCCACACAAGTGAGGTACCATTTATACCGGGAGATTTGGGAAATGCTGGGTGGGGGGAAATTTTTGGCTCCTGTTAGATTCCAGAACTTTCTATCACCGAAATGTGAGGAGAAAGTGTTTTTTTTGCCAAATTTTGAGTTTGCAAAGGATTCTGGGGAACAGAAGCTGATGAGAGCCCCACAAGTCACACCATTCTGAATTCTCCTAGTGTGTAGTTTTCAAAAATGTATAGGTTTGCTAGGTTTCCCTAGGTGCCGGCTCAGGTAGAGGCCAAAATCCACAGCTAGACACTTTACAAAAAACAGCTCAGTTTTCTTGGGGAAATGTAATGTGTCCATGTTGTGTTTTGGGGCATTTCTTTTTGCGGTCACTGGGCCTACCCACACAAGTGAGGTACCATTTGTTTGGAGAAACTCGAAAAACGTTGGGTAGAAAGAAGCTTGTGGCTCCCCTCAGATTCCAGAACTTTCCATCACAGAAATATGAGGAAATAGTGTTTTTTTGCCAGATTTTGAGGTTTGCAAAGGATTCTGGGTAACATAACATGATGAGAGCCCCACAGGTCACACCATTCTGAATTCTCCTTGGTCTCTAGTTTTAAAAAATGTACAGGTGTGCTAGGTTTCCTGAGGTTCCGGCTGTGGTAGAGGCCAAAATCCACAGCTAGGCACTTTGCAAAAAACAGCTGAGTTTTCTTTGGGAAAATGTAATGTGCCCATGTTTTGTTTTGGGGCATTTCCTTTCACGGGCACTAGACTTACCCACACAAGTGAGGTACCATTATTTTTGGGAGACATGGGAGAATCCTGGGTAGAAGGAAGATTGTGGATCCCCTCAGATTCCAGAACCTTCCATTACCAAAATCTGAGGGAAAAGTGTTTTTTTTTTACAAATTTTGAGGTTGTCAAAGGATTCTGGGCAACAGACCCTGGTGAGAGCCCCCCAAGTCAACCCATCCTGGATTCCCCATGGTGTCTAGTTTTCAAAAACACACAGGTTTGGTAGGTTTCCCTTGGTTCCGGCTGGGCTGGAGGTCAAAATCCAGTTAGGAACTTTCCCAAAAACAGCTCAGTTTTCTTTTTGGAAATGTGGTATGCCCATGTTGTGTTTTGGGGCATTTCCTGTTGCGGGCACTCGGCCTACCCATAGAAGTGAGCTACCGTTTTTATGGGACACTTGGGAGAATGCTGGGTAGAAGGAAGTTTGTGGATCCCTTCAGATTCCAGAACTTTCCATCACCGAAATGTGAGGAAAAAGTATCTTTTTGCCAAATTTTGAGGTTTGCAAAGGATTCTGGGATCATCAGGCAGCCTACAGCTCCCTCCCTCCCCTTTTTGGTAGCTCCACACACCCTGGGAACCTAGACCCCATCCTTCTTCTGCACTATGAGAACAGGGCCTATGGTCCTGTCTTCTCCAGGGAGTAAGCTGTACACCCTAGAGTACCATTGGAGGACTTGCGAGTCCTGGGTCAGCTTCACCCAGGCCCAATTCCTTGGGCCTTCCTCAGTCTCCCCACAGTCCACAGGAGACCTTCCAGGAACCCTGCAGACATCTTCTAGCCATAGCAATTGCCACCTTATAGAGCCCCAGGACTCTCCCAGGGACTGAGACACCCACAGTGCCACCGGCAGGGGTCCACTAAGCAAAAAACATCTTCAACCCACCACTCATTGATGGCCCAGAGCACCTCCTAACAGACATGGTCTCATGCCCCCTTCTTTGCCCTGGGGTTTGACCCCAAAGGATCTACCTGACTGGTCAGTCAAGCAGGTACCACCCCAACCAACACCTCAGATTCAAATCAATTTTGCGTCCAGGATGACATCCCTTTGCTTCAGTTGGGTAACCACGTACCCTACCTTGACACCTCAGGATCAATCAATTAGCTCACCTTGGAATCCTAGGGACTATCACTACACCTCCTTTCTTGTTGAACCACCCTTCTTTCAGGGCCAATCAATACCATTGGCCCCTCCCAGGGTTGATCACCCTCCCCACCATATAACCTTTGGGGATCAAGGGATTCACAATGTTCTCACACCCTCCCACTATAATAGGGACATTTTTCAGGGTACCTCACTGCAGGAACTCCTCGGAGGGTGTCACTACCTATGGGGTTAAAATCTCCCACCCCCCATCCTTCCCAATGGATTTGGCCTGCACCATAAGCAGGAAAAATCTCTGTTGGGAGAATGACTAGCTGGAGCCTCCTCCCTTTGGAAACCGGTCCTTCCCTCAACAAGTGTAGAAATTTCCTGGGGCCCCATAACCACTTCCTAACCACAATGTCAGGTCCAGCCCTACACCCCAATCTGTGGTGTGGAAATCCCTCCTCATGCAGGCCTAATGTGTGTAGTGTTAGAGTTCAAAAGGGTACACTATGTCCTAAGACACTTCATGAAAATTTCTTGGAAACCCCCCACCCTGCATCCTGTCCTATGTGCAGGCAAACTGTTATTAACAACGCAATTAAATCATTGCCCATTTATTTACTCACATAACATAGATGTGTGTGTGGGGGCTTTCCTTTCTCATTCTTCTAGTAAACATTACCAAACCTATGAACCATTCTCAGAGCCTTGCACTCTTACAGTTGCTCAACACTGCATATGTTACATGTAGCAAAACTGGACTTATCAAGTGCCATAAATGAATGCCAGAACGGGATACTATGCCTCTCACCACTGGACACCAAATGTTGGAGGGTAGATCATTAGTTCTGTGGAATACTCAAGTAATGGGTCCACACTCGACCACCACTTGAGAACCAAACACCCCATTGTAGTTCTTGGCTCCCATAGGGTACCATTGCAAAGCAGTCCAAGGCTAACTCAAGTGAGGTGGTGTGGACTAGTAATCCCTATTCATAAGCACACAAGAATAACATTCAATAAATGATTGTCGAGTCTGTGCTTTTTCTTTTGATAAAGTAAAAGAACATTTATTACACACACACTATGCAGTGCTATTCAACAATTTACAAATATACACAAGTTGGTGGAATTGCTTTTGGATGAACTTGCGTAATCATTCTTGTCTTTCCCAAGGGGAGATATAGTCCAACATATGCTTATATTCCAATGCACTCTTTGACTGTAACTTGGGATAGAGCGCACCAGAATGGCAATAAAGTACATCCACTTTGATCACTAGTAGATGTCAGTCCTTTTGCTCAAATAAGCATGAAGAAGAAACATGTATAGGTATGTTGGAATGATTTGTGGTGTTTGATTATTCTCAAATTTCTCTCAGCATGATTTATGCAGTCTGCCCTCACCCCTAAAGCTGTGGGTCAATGTTCCTCCTAATCCACATTAAGATATTTGCCATAAAAATTATGCACAATTGGAACAGTCCCTAAAATACATCACTTGGTTGTTAGTCAGAATGTAATACAAATTTTCACCCATAGAGGTGTTTTTACATTTTAAAACACATTTAGCAGAACTTGCTACCATTTTAGCTTTGGTCCCTAAGAGACTTCATTACTTTAAAAACACTTGTAAGTACAGCCTTTCACCCCTAGAGGGTGTTCACTCCTATAACAATCCTGATGTTATCAGAATTCAGGTCACACGGACTGTAGCCTTGATCTTTGCCTCTAGAGGGTGCAGTTCCAACACCCCAACACAAAAGTTCCAGCTGGGACTTTGTTAAAAACATTTTGTAACCCATAGGGAGTTTCATTTTCAAGTCCCACCCAACCTAGTGTGGGGACACCGTGCCCAGCTGAGCCCTATGGCGAAGAAGTAGCCACCATGCAATTGTAGCCTTCACCTGTTCAGCTATAACAAGTGACGAGGAGTTCAGACCAGGCACCTCACTTGCCAGTTGTCTGCAACCCCCAATACTTTGTGCTTGTCATCGGCCACTAGGACCGCCTCCTTTGCCCAACCAAGAGATCACATTTCCCTACCAGGACAACAGACTGCCCTAGGATCCCTCATGGTTCTATGTTGAATGTATCAAAGTCACTACTTTTCCACATGGTTGGAGTAACATTAGGCCTGCCCTTGCCCTAGGTCACACAGTACTATGCTTCTGACTCCTTTGGCCAAATATACAGTGCCTAAGCATTGTTGCCTCTGGCTAGCTAGTGCCACCCCACATGGTAGCACTTAACTTAAGATAAGCACTAACTGCAGCTAACTGTGCCTCTGTGGGCAGACCCGCTTCTGGCACCTTGTTTAGGGGATAACCCCATAGGCATTGCCACCTTATGGGACTCCAGGACTCTCCTATGGGCTGGGACACCCACGGTGCCCCAGGCAGGGGGCCATCAAGCAAAAAGCATCTGCACTCCACCACTCATTGATGGATCATTGCACCTCCTAACAGACGTGGCCTCCTTCCCCTTTCTTTGGCCTGGGGTTTGACCCCACAGGATCTACCAGACTGGTCAGTCAGCCAGGCTCTCCTCCAACCACTACCTCAAGTTTAAAACACTTTTGTGTCCAAAATGACATCCCTTTGCTTCACTTGGGTAACCACGTACCCCACCCTGACACCTCAGGGTCAGTCACTTACTACATCTGGGAACCCAAGGGACTATAACTCTACCTCCTTTCTTGTGAAACCATCCTCCTTTAGGGCCATCCACCACCATGGGCCAACCCCAGGTTTGCTCACCTTCCTCACCAGATAACCTATGGGGATCAAGGGCCTCACAACTTCCTCACACCTCCCACATTATATGAACATTTGTCAGGGTTCTCCACTGCAGGAACTGCTCAGAAGGTATCACTACCTGTGGGTTTAAAATGTTTTACAGAATGGTTGTGTCTGACGTCACTTTGAATCACCAACATCCACATTGCATCACTTATTCACATATGTCCAAATATATAAAATAATAAATGTGACTATTCATTAGTTTCACAAATATAATTCACCATTGTTTGACCTGCTATGCCACCTGACCTTTTGGGTGTTTAGAGAAAATAGTTGTTTACCAATATGGGAGACAGAAATATTAGTACTTGAATATGTAGAAATCAAATATTGTGATGCACAAATACCGTTGACAAGAATCTGATTATTTGAGGTAAGCAATAACTTTTAAAGTCATTTTTACGTATTTCATATAATTTTCAGTAATATACAGTTAGCATTAGTTGATATATAAGCTTTGTGTGTTTTTTAAGTGATTTGGAAGTTTGTTATTTAATGTTTAAATGTAATTAAACATTATAGTGAGGTGTTGGGTTTATAATGTGAATGGGAGAAGATAATTAAGTTATAATTATTCATAGAATATTTAATAAATGTTAGTCAATTATTTGATTGCTATTTAATGTGAAATATTGCTTTTTTAATGTTATTTGTAAGCTGTTAGGTGTTTACAGGTACAGGCGAAAAATGTAATTGAGTAATAATTTATTATAAATGTTTAATTAATTGCTTAATTAAGGCCTACCTACACAAGTGAGGTACCATTTCTTTTGGGAGACATGGGAGAATGCTGGGTAGAAGGAAGTTTGTGGATCCCCTCAGATTCCAAAACTTTCCATCAACGAATGTGAGGATTTTTTTTTTTGCTAAATTTTGAGGTTTGCAAAGGATTCTGGGTAACAGAACCTGGTGAGAGCCCCGCAACTCACCCAATCCTGGATTCCCCATGGTGTCTAGTTTAAAAAAATGCACAGGTTTGGTAGGTTTCCCTAGGTTCCGGTCAGGCTAGAGGCTAAAATCTACAGTTAGGCACTTTGGAACAAACAGCTAAGTTTTCTTTTGGGAAGTGTGGTATGCCCATGTTGTGTTTTGGGACATTTACTGTTGTGGGCACTAGGCCTACCCAAAGAAGTGAGGTACCATTTTTATTGAGAGACCTCAGGAAACTCTAGGTAAAAAGAAGTTTGTGGCTCACCTCAGATTCCAGAACTTTCCATCACCAAAATATGAGGAAATAGTGTTTTTTTGCCAGATTTTGAGGTTTGCAAATTATTCTGGGTAACATAACAGGATGAGAGCCCCACAAGTCACACCATTCTGAATTCTCCTAGGTGTCTAGTTTCTAAAAATGTACAGGTGTGCTAGGTTTCCCTAGGTGCCGGCTGTGGTAGAGGACAAAATCCACAGCTAGGCATTTTGCAAAAAACAGCTGAGTTTTCTTTGGGAACATGTGATGTGTCCATGTTGTGTTTTGGGGCATTTCCTTTCCTGGGCCCTAGACTTACCCACACAAGTGAGGTACCATTATTTCTGGGGGACATGGGAGGATGCTGGGTAGAAGGAAGTTTGTGGATCCCCTCAGATTCCAGAACTTTCTATCACCGAAATGTGAGGAAAAAGTATATTTTTTTTTTTTACAAATTTTGAGGTTTCCAAAGGATTCTGGGTAACAGAACCTGGTGAGAGTCCCACAAGACACCCCATCCTGGATTCCCCGTGGTGCCTAGTTTTAAAAACACACAGGTTTGGTAGGTTTCCCTAGGTTCCGGCTGGGCTACAGGTCAAAATCCACAGTTAGGCAATTTGCAAAAAATAGCTCAGTTTTCTTTTTGGAAATGTGGTATGTCCATGTTGTGTTTTGGGGCATTTCCTGTCGCGGGCACTAGGCCTACCCATAGAAGTGAGGTACCATTTTTTGGGGGAGACTTGGGAGAATGCTGGGTAAAAGGAAGTTTGTGGATCCCCTCAGATTCCAGAACTTTCCATTACCAAAATGTGAGGAAAAGTTTTCTTTTTGCCAAATTTTTAGGTTTGCAAAGGATTCTGAGTAAAGAACCTTGTGAGAGCCCGCAAGTGACCCGATCCTGGATTCCCCATGATGCCTAGTTTTAAAAAATGCATAGATTTGATAGGTTTCCCTAGGTTCCGGCCAGGCTAGAGGTCAAAATCTACACTTAGGAACTTTGCAAAAAACAGCTCAGTTTTCTTTTGGGAAATGTGGTATTTCCATGTTGTGTTTTGGGACATTTACTGTCGCAGGCACTAGGCCTACCCACACAAGTGAGGTACCATTTATATCGGGAGATTTGGGAAATGCTGGGTGGAGGGACATTTTTGGCTCCTGTTAGAGTCCAGAACTTTCCATCACCGAAATGTGAGGAGAAAGTGTTTTTTTTTGCCAAATTTTGAGTTTGCAAAGGATTCTGGGGAACAGAACCTGGTGAGAGCCCCACAAGTCACACCATTCTGAATTCTCCTAGTGTCTGGTTTTCAAAAATGTATAGGTTTGTGTTAGACTTTTCATCCTTGGCGTGGTCTCCCTTAACTTTTTGCCTCTGTTCCCCAGGTTATTGATGTGTGCTGGACTCTGATGTTGCTGTTTTTATTATTTGGGCACTTTACCACTGCTAACCAGTGCTAAAGTGCAAGTGCTCCTGTTTAAAATTTGTATGTAATCGGTTCTCCATGATTGGCATATTTGTTTTACTGTTAGGTCCCTAGTAAAGTGCACTAGAGGTGCCCAGGGCCTGTAAATCAAATGTTACTAGTGGGCCTGCAGCCCTGTTTGTGCCACCCAAACAAGGAACCCTGTAATCATGTCTCAGACCTACCACTGCAGTGTCTGTGTGTGTAAATGTGCACTGTAAATTCGACTTGGCAAGTGTACCCACTTGCCAGGCCTAAACCTTCGCTTTTCTTACATGTAAGTCACCCCTAAGGTAGGCCCTAGGTAACCCCAAGGGCAGGGTGCAGTGTATGGTTAAGGTAGGACATATAGTAATGTGTTTTATGTGTCCTGACAGTGAAATATTGCTAAATTGTTTTTCACTGTTGCAAGGCCTGTCCCTCTCATAGGTTAACGTGGGGGCTACCTTTAAATCTGGTTAAAGTGTAGATTCCCTTTGGGAGCGGATGGACATGTGGAGTTTGGGGTCTCTGAGCTCACAATTTAAAAATACATCTTTTAGTGAAGTTGATTTTAAGATTGTGCATTTGAAAATGCCACTTTTAGAAAGTGAGCATTTTCTTGCTTATACCATTTCTGTGACTACCTGTTTGTGGATTCCCTGTCTGAGTCAGTTTGACAGTTGGGCTGGTTGCACCTCACACTAGACAGTGACACAAAAGGAGCTGGGGTGTAGTCTGCATTTCCTGACGAACCATCTGTGCTAGGAGGGAGGGGAGGAGTGGTCACTTACACCTGAAAGGACTGTGCCTGTCCTCACACAATGCAGTCTCCGAACCCCTGGTGAGTGTCTGGGGCCTGGCCTGGGCAAGGCAGGATTTCACATTCAGAAGAGACTTTACTTTGAAGTAGGCCTACTTCAAAGGAGAAATTGGGTATAAGAAGGGCACCCAACACCACAGACTTTGGAAACACTTCTGGAACCAAGAAGAACATATGCCTGGAGAAGAGCTGAATAGCTGAGGAAGAAGTGCTGCCCTGCCTGTGACTGTTCTTTGTGGAGCTTTCCTGCAGTGCTGCTTCTGCCAGAGTAAGAGGGCAAAGACTGGATTTTTATGTGCCTTCCATCTTGTGAAGAAATCTCCAAGGGCTTGATTTAGAGCTTGCCTCCTGTTGTTTGAAGTCTCAGGGACAGCAAAGACTTCTCTCTGCCAGCACCTGAAGTCTCTGGAGAGACTCCTGCTCTGACAAGTGGTGCCCTATCCAGTCCCTGGGCCCTTGAAAGGAAAGCTGGTGGAAATCCAAGGAAATCGACTTCGGACGACTTCGGACCGACGCCGCTGCTGAATCCGGTGACACCGCCTGCACCCAACGCCGTGACCTTCGCTGGAACGCAACGCTCTTTGCAGGCCCGATGCTGCTGCAGCCTAGCTGAAGTACGCGACTCCGTGGAAGCTTCAGAACCACGTTGTGACCGACGCCGCTCGAAGTGCGCGGATTCAACGTTTCGCACAGATGCTGCAGCCTAGCTGAAGTACGCGACTCCGTGGAAGCTGCAGAACCACGTTGTGACCGACGCCGCTCGAAGTGCGCGGATTCAACGTTTCGCACAGATGCTGCGATCCCCGAATTCGCGCATCGGCTTGTTTTCACTCTTCACCAAAGGTACTGTACTTGGGGGTCTACGCGACTCCGTGTCCGGTGCCGCTGGTGTCGGCTTGTTGGGAACGACTCCGTCACGACGCTGTGTTAACACCTCATCGAAGCATTTTTGTTTCTAAGCGCTATTTTTGAGTTTAATCTTTAAAAATTCATAACTTGACTTGTGTATGTTGGATTTTTGTCGTTTAGGTCTTGTTTTGTTTAGATAAATATGTCCTATTATTCTAAACTGGTGTTGTGTCATTTTGTAGAGTTTTCATTAAGTTACTGTGTGTGTTGTTACAAATACTTTACACCTAGCACTCTGAAGTTAAGCCTACTGCTCTGCCAAGCTACCAAGGGGGTAAGCAGGGGTTAGCTGAGGGTGATTCTCTTTTACCCTGACTAGAGTGAGGGTCCTTGCTTGAACAGGGGGTAACCTGACTGTCAACCAAAGACCCCATTTCTAACAGTTTGCTAGGTTTCCCTAGGTGCCGGCTCAGGTAGATGCCAAAATCCACAGCTAGACACTTTACAAAAAACAGCTTAGTTTTCTTGGGGAAATGTAATGTGTCCATGTTGTGTTTTGGGGCATTTCTTTTTGTGGGCACAGGGCCTACCCACACAAGTGAGGTACAATTTATTTTGGGAGACTCGAAAAACGTTCGGTAGAAAGAAGTTTGTGGCTCCCCTCAGATTACAGAACTTTCCATCACAGAAATATGAGGAAATAGTTTTGTTTTGCCAGATTTTCAGGTTTGCAAAGGATTCTGGGTAACATAACATGATCAGAGCCCCACAGGTCACACCATTCTGAATTCTCCTTGGTATCTAGTTTTCAAAAATGTACAGGTGTGCTAGGTTTCCTGAGGTGCCGGCTGTGGTAGAGGCCAAAATCCACAGCTAGGCACTTTGCAAAAAACAGCTGAGTTTTCTTTGGGAAAATGAGATGTGCCCATGTTGTGTTTTGGGGCATTTCCTTTCATGGGCACTAGACTGACCCACACAAGTGAGATACTTCTGGCACAAAAACATCCAGAAATGCTGACAAAAGTCCTCTCAGGTTTCTGTACCACAAATTAATCTTCTTATGCTTGTTATTTCATCTTTGACTTCTGCAATATTGTCTGGCTCATATAGAAACATAAGGAGGCCTTCAAAGATAGCTTTTGTGCAGGAAGATACATCTTATGGCACCCAAATATCCTGACCTTAATGCAGTCAACCTTGCTATATGTGGAAAAGGTGTCACTGATAGCTCTAGGGAACACCCCAATTTGTTAGGCAATATTGCATTCTCCTGTTGACCCAATGAACCACAGCAACTTCACTTGCTGTGCTGTGTTGCTAGTTATGGTAGTAAACAATTTTCTAATTTAATCGCAAAAAACAATACTGACTGCAAAATACCTTTTACACAATTTAATTTGACAAAATGAATAGGATATAACACAAGGGTATGTCAGGGTGAGTCTAACAACCTCATTCCAGGATTAATAACAGAAACTGGATTTAGATGCTACAGAACAAGTTTGATACTGGGACAGTAATAAAAACAACTTCAGTTCAGGTAAGGGCACTATGGCCCTCATTCTGACCCTGGCGGTCTTTGACCGCCAGGGCGGAGGACCGCGGGAGCACCGCCGACAAGCCGGCGGTGCTTCAATGGGGATTCCGACCGCGGCGGTAAAGCCGCGGTCGGACCGGCACCACTGGCGGGGTCCCGCCAGTGTACCGCGGCCCCATTGAATCCTCCGCGGCGGCGCAGCTTGCTGCACCGCCGCGGGGATTCTGACCCCCCCTACCGCCATCCAGATCCCGGCGGTCGGACCGCCGAGATCCGGATGGCGGTAGGGGGGGTCGCGGGGCCCCTGGGGGCCCCTGCAGTGCCCATGCCACTGGCATGGGCATTGCAGGGGCCCCCGTAAGAGGGCCCCTAAATGTATTTCACTGTCTGCTGCGCAGACAGTGAAATACGCGACGGGTGCAACTGCACCCGTCGCACAGCTTCCACTCCGCCGGCTCGATTCCGAGCCGGCTTCATCGTGGAAGCCTCTTTCCCGCTGGGCTGGCTGGCGGTCTGAAGGAGACCGCCCGCCAGCCCAGCGGAAAAGTCAGAATTACCGCCGCGGTCTTTCGACCGCGGAACGGTAACCTGACGGCGGGACTTTGGCGGGCGGCCTCCGCCGCCCGCCAAGGTCAGAATGAGGGCCTATGTGTACAATGTTGATAATTTATAAACCTCATTCTAGCTCACAATATCAAAGCTATGATTCTGTATTTTTTTAATAAAACAAAGGGCCTGATTCACAAAGGTAAACGTATACTTTCATAAGGAAACATATGGGAGCACCCTGCCTCACACTCCAGTCAGCCCGATTGCATCATGGTAAATGCAGTACAAGTTCATTTTTACTCCACAAATTAGTCTGTAGATTTTCACCTTAGTAGGTGTAGCTACTGCTGTATATCTCTGTACACTTGCTTCTGAGTTTAGCCCTTAATCAGCAGAGAGCAGCTTTGTCTGTGGGGTTGCTGGAAATGCTGACAAAAGTCCTCTCAGGTTTCTGTACCACAAATTAATGTTCTTATGCTTGTTATTTCATCTTTGACTTCTGCAATATTGTCTGGCTCATATAGAAACATAAGGAGGCCTTCAAAGATAGCTTTTGTGCAGAAAGATACATCTTATGGCACCCAAATATCCTGACCTTAATACAGTCAACCTTGCTATCTGTGGCAAAGGTGTCACGGATAGCTCCAGGCAGCAAAAAGTGCAACAGGGCATCGCTAGAGAAGAACACCCCAATTTGTTAGGCAATATTGCGCACTCCTGTTGATCCAATGAAGCACAGCAACTTCAATTGCTCTGCTGTGTTATGGTAGTAGACCATTTAATTAATCGCAAAAAACAGACTGACTGCAAAATACCTTTCACACAATTGAATTTGACAAAATGAATAGGCTATAACACAAAGGTATGTCAGTGTAAGTCTTACAACCTCATCCCAGGATTAATAACAGAAACTGGATTTCGATTCTACAGCACAAGTTTGATACTGGGACAATAATAAAAACAACTTCAATTCAGGCAAGGGCACTATGTGTAAAATGTTGATAATTTATAAACCTCATTCTAGCTTACAATATCAAAGCTATGATTCTGTATTCATCGGCTCTTCAATATAATTTCTACAAATGTGCAGAACCTTTAAACCAAAATTGACATTTTTGACATCCCCTGCTCATAATTAAAATAAAAAATATATTCTTATTTACATAAAGAGATATTTCTAAGAGAAAAACATCTTTAAGAGATACACCTGATTTCTGGGTTTAGCTTCTGTAGGTTAGATATATAAACCTCGGCAATATGAGAACATGCCATGCAACATCTAGGGATATATAACAGAAAATATTAAAGCAACCATGTTATAAGTCATTAGGGCTTGAAATGTAGGATAAGTTCCAAAACAATGTAACAGTCATGATATGGGCCTCATTATGACTTTGTGGTCCTTTCACAGGACCACCGAAGCCGATGCAGGCAAAAGACCACCAGTACTGAAGTTATTTTACCTGAAATATTAGAAGTGTTCCGCTGGGCCAGCGGATGAAAACAGCATTTTGCCCAGCTGGCCCGGTGAAACACTCACCACAACATTGATGCTGGCTCGTAATTTAACCGACGGCAATGTTGTGGTGTGTCGGTTGTGACAGCTGCCCATAATTTGGGCAATGAAACACGTGATGGTGCTATGCATGGGGGTCCCTGCACTGCCCATGCCAAGTGCATGGGCATTGTAGTGGCCCCCAGAGATCCCCTGATACCCACATTCTGCCAGCCTTCCCATGTCCGTGTTTACCGCCATGGAAAGGCTATGATGGTGAAGTCCACCAAAAAACAGACAAATTTCCAAAACTACCAGGACACTGGAGGGATGGAAAAGAGGCATGCTCCTCCACCAGCATGGCCAGCCTGACATAATACCACCCACCAAATTACGATCCTCAAATCACCACAGCAGTTCTTCCGTGCCGGAAAACCATTGGTGGTCTGAAACACAACAGTCACAACTCACTTCTGTCAGAACACAACACCACATTGAATAGTTTAAATACTCCATACCTGACACACATCAACAAACTAAGTGCACCTACTCATAGCACTATATGACACACCCCTACACAACCCATAATCCTTTGCATCCAGAGTGCTATAAACAAACACTGAAAGGCCAAAAAAGAATGGAAGTTGTACTTCTACACTATAGATACACATACACTTTTTACTCAGCATAAACCCCACAGCAGCACAGCTATCACAATACACGCATCACAAGCACACACAATCTGTTACGACATTCTCCAAGACACATCGCAGCACTCACACCTCTCCAATTACCAAACACTGCATCCTTACACTCACAACAACTCACACACTGTCTATACAACCACAACCATGTCCCCACAAAATCACCCACATTTCAATCATGACGAGTTGAGTCTCATGGTAGAGGAAATTTGAAGGGTAGAGCCACACCTGTTCAGAGAATAGATACAACAAACATCTATCACCAGGAAAATGAAGTTGTGGCAAAGGATAGTCGACAGGGTCAATTCTGTAGGCAGTCATTCACGCACAAGGGTGGACATCAAGAAGAGGTGGAACGACCCATGGGGTGGTGCATTCGATGGCATCTAGACACCAGCTAGCCAACAGAAGACTGGCAGTGGGCCCGACCTCCTCCTCCTACCTACACATCATGGGAGGAGAAGGTCTTGGACATGCTTCATCCTGAGGGCCTCACAAGCATACCAGTGGCACTGGATAAGTACCCACCACATTTATGTCACACAATTGTTCTTCTAGATGTCTCCTCGCCACCCAAACCCACCTAATAAACTAGTTTAGCCACTACACCTCTCACCGAATCACCTAATGCCCCTCTCTAGCATACCACCTCTCCACTGAGCCCAACTGCCCTCACAACACTTGGAAATGGCACATTAACTACAGGCTAATCATATCACTACGTCTCCCAGAATGCACTAACCCATTATTGTGAAAAATCAAGAATGTGCACATCATATCACATGTAATGCATGTACATCTCAATTACTGGCTACACCATCTAGATTGCTCTAGTGAGGACCAGTACATCACAATTACAGCAATGCAATGGCAGGCTCACAATAGCAAGCAAAGCGAAACACAGCTACAGCTGAGTGACCATTCCTACTGGTCACAGATTAAATATTCCAAGCCACAAATAGAATGACCTGGGTTGGAAAGTAAGATGGCTGATTCAATGCACATACACAACATCTAGATTCATATGGTGTTCCAACTAATACATCATTGTGCAATGTACAGCCTTGATGTGTGATATCTAGTAAGTCTGACTATTCACTAGGTAAACAGTCATGTTAATAAGCAGAAAATATCAGATCCCATCTGCAGAGTAATCTGTACCAACTTAGTATAACAACTCTAAATATGGAGTATGGATATCAAGTCACAGAGTTGAATGTACAACAAAGGTTTGGTGTGCAGCAGCTGCCAATGTAATTGCAGGGAATCATGTTAGGCTACTATCTGCATCTCACACAAAGGCAATTAAACACAGATTTGAATCCAAACTCGGAGTCTCATTCCCTCCACAGGTAACCTTGCAATTGCCATCATGGAGAGGATACCTGAGACTGTCAGTGCCCCTCAGTATGATGGCCCCAGTGAGGACAACAGCTTTGGATGTCTGGACACTGATGAATAACCTGGCCTATGTGGGACACCTGGTCAGTGAACGACTAACAGCCTCACCCTACCCACATCAACTCCTACCAACCCTCTTGGAATGGTTGCCCCCAAACTTGTACCCCAATGACTGAATCATCTATTGTGTGCCCCACAGTACAGGTACCTGAGTCTCACCTTTCCACCCATGACAATGATGGACCTGCAACCACTGGAAGTGGGCACACTGTGCCCGGGGCATGGGCACGTGGGGCAGGGTGTGTGGGAGAGATGCTGTGGGACAGAGGATGGGTGCTCAAAGGGACACAACTGACCAGGAAACCATCTCTCAAGTCTTGGGAGCAGACCAAAGTTCCCAAGACAGGGGGGCCAAATCATCATCATGTTGGGGGAAATTCAAAGGCTGCAGAGGGACCACCACCAGGAAGTCATAGAGCAGTGGCCAGCACAAAATGCTCAAATGGCTACCATTGCAGGGTTGCTGAGGGACATCAATACTACATTGATTAGTTTCTCTACACAACATCTGGACCCTTTCACTAGCAATGTAACATATGTCCCTTCAACATCTGTGGCTGCTAGTGGAATAGAGGCCCTGCCAGAGGAAGGCCATGCCTCAGCCACCCTCCCTCTGTAGCTGAAGAAACCTCCTGCAGACTTTACACATGTGCTAGATACTTCTCCAGACACATAATACACCATTTGACATCCACCTCTACCCCACAGGTGAAAGAAAATGATATACCATTTACAACCCCTGTTTTATGATGGTGAAAGCATCAAGCTTACACAACACTTATACTAAACTGATAATACCAGGTATCTGACATGTACACCTGTCATATCTGTAAGCTATTCCCATCTGCTTCTGACACAGTATTCCTCAAGCCAAGGTTGCAGAGCCAAACAGTATCTAGGCAAATTTGTGAGTAACATGCAAAAGAGGATAGGAGATTGCACGATACATCCCTCACATCTGGGAAGTCATTACCAGAAGTGTAAGTTTGCACCTGCTGTAACAATAGATGTGAACGCATAACAATCTGTCCTGTACAAAATACAAACTTTCAGTCTGCATTCACAACTCACTCATAGGCATTGGAGCTCATTATACAGCCATCTACATCTGTTTATACACTTACATCTGAACAATAGGTCTACTTCACATACCTGTATGTCAGTTGAAGTACAGGTTGATGAGATCTGCCCTAGTGTCACCTGCTTCATCATCCTCTAGCTCTTCATCACTTGGCATATCAACATTTTCAACCACAGTTTCAGCTGCCTCCCCCTCATCTGCTATCAATGGTATCTGGTGTCTCAGGGCTAGATGGTAGAGCATGCGTCAGGCAACTATTTTCTGACATTCCTTGGTGGGGGAGTAGAGGAGGGCTCCTCCAGATAAGTCTAGCCACCTAAATCTTTCTATCAGGAGCCCAAATGTCTGCTCAAATACACACCTTGTCTTCCCGTGAGCCTCATTGTAGCGGACTTCCCCTCGTGTGTTGGGGTACCTCACTGGTGTAAACAGCCAATGACAGTTTGCATAGCCAGAGTCACCTGTGAACACATTGTGAAAACAACATAAACATGTATGTGTGACATTCTATAATGCGATGGCAGGAGACATAAATCACAAACACACAGTTCTATGATAACTTACCAACCAGCCAGGCCCTTTCTGACTAGAGTCTTGTCATTAGCAGCGGGACATTGCTGTTTCTCATGATGAAGGAATCATGCACAGATCAGGGATACTTGGCTGTGACTTGTGGGATGTACTGGTCTGCCAGACACACCACCAGAACGTTGATTGAGTGGTAGTTTTCCCTATTCCTATACACCTGTTCATTTGCACTGGGAGGGGCCAAGGCTACATGAGTGCCATCAATGGCTCCTGACACATGTGGAATGTGTCCCAGCTCATAGAAGTCTGCCTTCACTTAGGCCAAAACCTACATGGTGGGGAAACCTGATGTAGCCATCACGGTATTTCAACAAAGTACACAGTACATCCTTCAAAACCATACTTAACATGAGCTGAGACATCCCTGCTGTTAGAGCCACTGTATTCTGAAAAGACTCTGAGGTCAGGAACTGTAGCATTGACAAGATTTGGACAATGGGAGCTATGCAGTAGGGATTGCAAATGGCAGGCATAAGATCTTGCTCCAACTGATCACAAAGATCTAAGATGGTTTGACGATTCGGACAATATGTCTGAATGACATGCCTTTCCTCCATGGTGTGCAGGTCTACCAGTGGACAGTAGCCTGGTGGTTGTCTTACTCTTCTCATGGCAGGATAACTATGTTAAAAAAGTAAACATAGTATGAGAAATGCAGAATGCACACATATATTAAAGCTATTTATAGTCCTCACACCTAACAGCTGTAGAGGTCGGCTTCAACATCTGAGATATTCCGTACCCCACATAGCTATGTATCCTATTTGACCCTTCTTGGTGCACATTGCCAACTATAACAATGGGATATAGCTTCTGTAACTACTGTAACTGTGAATGTGTGTAAGACTTACCAGTTGTATATATATGTATATAGATCACATATTTTTGGACTTAATCGATTTTTCTGATAAATATTAAGCTCTGAGTAGCTGTACAGAGCTATAACCATATATCCTCACACAACACAGCTTCAATAGCACATATGCACAATATGTCACCCTCTCATGAGGGCAGTACATACAGATGTACAGCACAAAAGAGGGTTAAGCAAATGATGCAGATTAGAAAAAGCTTACATACATTAAGGGGGTCATTCTGACCCTGGCGGCCGGTGACCGCCAGGGTCACCGACCATGGGAGCACCGCCAACAGGCTGGCGGTGCTCCCAAGGGCATTCTGACCGCGCCATTGAATCCTCCATGGCGGCGGAGCGCGCTCCGCCGCCATGGGGATTCAGACACCCCCTACCGCCATCCTGTTCATGGCGGGAAACCCGCCATGAACAGGATGGCGGTAGGGGGTGCCGCGGGGCCCCTGGGGGCCCCTGCAGTGCCCATGCCAATGGCATGGGCACTGCAGGGGCCCCCGTAAGAGGGCCCCACAAAGTATTTCAGTGTCTGCTTTGCAGACACTGAAATACGCGACGGGTGCAACTGCACCCGTCGCACCCCTGCAACTACGCCGGCTCAATTCTGAGCCGGCGTCCACGTTGCAGGGGCATTTCCGCTGGGCCGGCGGGCGCTCTTTTGGAGAGCGCCCGCCGGCCCAGCGGAAATGTTTGAATGGCCGCCGCGATCTTTTGACCGCGGTGCGGTCATTTGTCGGCGGTACCTTGGCGGACGGCCTCCGCCGTCCGCCAAGGTCTGAATGACCCCCTAAATGTGCTCAAAATGGCAGGCACCTTATCAACTGTACTGGACAGGTAGAAGTGACCTAAGTCCACCGCCGGAAGTCGTCATGGTCATAGGCAGTCACAATTGTGGTGTAACTTGACATTGGAAGACATTCCTGCCTCTGGCAGTCTTGGGCCAATGGTGATGTCCGCCATCAGTGACAGTCATGTACATGGCAGCCATGACCACCATCTTCTGAAGTTTTGCTCACTTGAGTCCTGCCAGCAGGACCTCCACTACCGGAGCTGCTGTCTACTGCCTCTGGGAGCTATCATGTCACGTCCTGCAGGTGATAAGGCCCCAACCGTTACTCCTGAAGAGCTGCAAAAGCTAGTGGAGGAGGACCTGTTCCTGGATGAACACCTATATGGAGCACCAGAGGAGCAGGTGAGTCCAATGTCATAGAAATGCGTGATAGGTGTTGTGTTTGACGGTGTACCGTTAATGTAAATTTGTCAAGGTTTTGATGCACGCAGATTGTATATTGTGAAGGGCTGAGAGCAGAGAGGATGGGTATGTGGGCCAACTTGCTGTAACTTAGGTGTACTGTCCACTCCTATTGGTATGGTGCATGTGGGCATGACTTTCTCCTTTTGTCTGGGTCATCTGTGCCGGTCAAAGCAGAAGAAAGGGATTTGGCCTGCCATTGCCAAGCAAGTATGGACCCTGGGGGTCCACAGTCGGTGGAGCACCCATTGTAGAAAGCATTGGGAGGATCTGACATGCTGGGCCCGGAAGACTGCTGAGGCCCAGCTGGTGATATCCTCGCAATATGGTATGGGTGCCATCACACCCTGATCCCCCCAATGGCCGCATTTTGGCAATGGCCTACCCTAGGGTGGATGGATGTTTGAGGACAGCACAGCAGCCACTTTGCTCTGATGGTTTGGTGTATCTTGAATTTGTATAGCAGCAGTTACAATGTAGTACGTGCTATAGGTATGTTGACTACTGGGAATACATAGTACTCCATTTGCCATTATAAAAATAGAGATCTGGCCTTTCTGTTGTGCATGGAAACACGTTGATCACCGGTGTCCAGCAAAATGTATGACTGCATGTGGAGATGCACATGTGACACAGCAAATTGTGTTGCTCTACCCAGCCATATATATGTCTGTAAGCTGCTGTATCATCCTTCCCACCTAGTGCTCACAAGTCCAACCAGTCCTTAAAGAAGCTTTAAGGTGTGATACCACACCCAAATAGGCCCTATGTGCAACATTGGGCCTGAAATTTTAGTTACAGGGTCTAGTAATTCAATGTCCTGAAACAGTTGTAGACTTCACATGAGGCTGGCATCCCATTCAGGCATTCAGTATGGCCAATTTAGTACTGTCCATATGTGGTTTGAAGAGGTGTCTCCATTTTCAAATCATAATCATACAATAGGGTATGTGAAGTTTGTAACGGATGGACATCCAACATGTTGTATATAAGCCTCTAACATTTCTTGGCATTACATTGACATGTGGACAAAAAACTTGTATCCCAATGCCTTTGTTGTAGAGGAGGTAGGTGGCTAGGCAGTTTTACCCTTAGACAATGTGTTTTGTCCATGCTATACATTCCAATGCCATACCTATAGGAGTGCTACAGATGGTATTACCTGCCTACATCATGTTTCAATGAATACTTGGTGCTGATAAGGTATAGTGGGCTATTCTATTCTTTGATATACTTACTTTAGCTGATGTGGGCTATTTGGACAGGATTTGGTCTTGTCTCACCTCCTTTTAGCCAGATTTATTGGTTTAGCTATACTTCTATTTCACATACTCCTGTTGTTGCTGTGAGGTATGTTATCAGTGAAATAGCAGTCGTGTAGGTGCAACTGTAAATCATGTGTAGATTGCCTTTCTATGGGATAAGTGTTTTACCAGGACATACTGTCGCATAGGCTCTCATTATTATTCTAATGAGACTACTGGATTTCGAGCTGCAGAATCGCCTGCGGTGTGGAGACTGAGTCTGACCCACTACAGGTGACACCTGTCGCCCTAATCCGGGTTTTGTTTCGGCTAACTAGCAGTGCCTCATCTCTACCCAAGGGCAGGGATGATTGGGCAGCTGAGCGCATGACATAACTGGTTTCTCAGGTAAGCCGTGGTCACTCAGGCCTTTACCCGTTCCTCTTAATTACATTAGTTTCATATTCACAATGACAAACAGAGGCAGTATATGTTTCAACAATGATTTTAATAAAACAACTCCATCTTAGATAGTAAGGCATGAGCTGCAAAAACCAGGACAACAGAGCATAACAGTATTTAAACTAAAACCTGCAGTGGGTCAGACTTAGGCCCTCATTACAACCCTGGAGGTAAATACTTACCGCCGTGCTGAAAGCCGCCAACATACCGTGTCGGCGGCAGAATTCTGCTACAGGTATTACGACCCACATCTCGGAATCCGCCACAATACAGACACCCACACAAATCTGCCACACCAAAGGTCATTGATAAACTGGCGCTACCAAAACCTACACTGTCACACCAACAGGAATACACCCACGCTATCATGACCCATGAATCAATGCGGCGGTCTTTCAACCGTGGTAATCCATTGGTGATACACACCGCCGCATTCAAAATACACACACATATACAAAACACAACCACATTGGACAATTCAAAATACACACACCTGATACACATACACACACCACACCCACATACTCACACCACTATAAAACACACTCCCACATTACCCACAAACGCTTACAATGACATATTTTTGAAAAAGCTGAGAGAGAGAGAATAGCAAACACAACACCAGCATCCACAGGCACATAACACCATCACTCATTCAACATCCACGTACCTCAAACAACACACCCAAACACAACACATCACACAGCACAACAAACAGCACCTCACACATCACCCACACAACATCATGGCACCTCAAAGACACGGGCTCACTGTGCCACTGGATTCAAGTTAGTCTGGCTGATGAGGGGTGAAACCCCGAAACCGGTCCCCGAATGCTTGTTTCCGGTCCAGGGAGAAGCTGGCCTGGCAGTTCGGGCTGGACTGTTCCCATGAGGAACAGGGTCAAGACTTATTTGCATATGGCTGGGTTCAAACTGGGGTGGCATGGTGAGCAAAATAATGGATGGATTAAACCCAGATCTGTGACTGGGGGTGAATGTTTGATTGGTTCCGCATTCTGTCCATCCAGTTACGCTATCCCACAGCGTTTGTGTTTTGCTTCACCTCAAAGACACCCCAGGTTTTCAGAGGAGGAGCTCAGGGTCATGGTTGAGGAAATCATCCGGGTGGAGCCACAGCTTTTCGGATCACAGGTGCAGCACACCTCCATTGCTAGGAAGATGGAGCTATAGCGGAAAATCATCGACCGTGTCAATGCAGTGGGACAGCATCCAAGACCATGGGATGGCATCAGGAAGAGGTCGAATGACCTACGGGGGAAAGTGTGTTCCGTGGTATCCAGACATCAAATTGCTGTACAGAGGACTGGAGGTGGACTCCTACCTCCTCCCCCAGAACTAACAACATGGGAGGAGCAAGTCTTGGCAATACTGCATCCTGAGGGCCTTGCAGGAGTAGCAGGAGGACTGGACTCTGGTAAGTCATATCTTATTTACCATATCCCCCACCCCACCTGCATGCCATCACATACCCCCACCCTCACCTTCACCCCCATCATTGCAACACCTCACATATGCCCCACAATCACAACCCAGCCATCCCAATACCAAGGCCTTGCATGCAACACCTATGCATGGACCCCCATCACCAAAGCATGTCCAGTACAGATGCCCACACAGACCCCAAACCAACTATCACACAAGGGCAAACACAATAATGCAAGAACAGGAGTAGAGGGTACCTCACCCAATGCAGAAGATGGCACACACAGATACTAAAACTATGCATTTACACCCCAACAGGACCCATACCCAAAGTCACCGGACAGGAGGTGCCAGACATATACAGCCCCCCACAGAAGAGGCCCACAATTATGACAACAGTTCTGCACGCCTGAATCAAGATGACCAGCTCAGCCCATCAAGGACCTCTGGAGAGTCGGTTCCCCTGCCACTGTCACAAGCCACCACAGAACCTCCCCCTCAGGAAACACCACCACAGCACCCACCCAGCAGGCCCATGCCACTGTCCCCAGGACACGTCAATCAGCAGTGTGTCCACACTACAGGGACCCCAGGCAAACCCCCACAACCCAAGACAATCAGGGACCTAGGGTCAGTGGCAGTGGGCACACGGTTCAGGAGACAGAGGCACAGGACAACAGGGAAGCTGGGAGGGCTACTGTATGACAGGGGGAGAACAGGCCCAGGGAACCGACCCTCCACGAGGCACTCTCCAGCATCATGGGAGCATACCGCCATTCCCAGGAGACCATGGGCACGGTACTGGCCAAGTTTCAGGAGACCCAGTGGCTGCAGGAGGAACACTACCTTGGGATCAGGGAGGACTTGAAGTCCATTAACACCACCCTGGTCACCATTGCAGGGGGGCTGGCAGACCTGGCCAACACCATGAGGGACACAGTGACACACAAATGGGCCCCTGACACTAGCCTGGATGATGACAGACCTCCACCTCCACCGGCGCTAGTGGACAGGAGGCACTGCCACAGGAACAACAGGCCACCAGCACCCCACCCTCTGCAGAAGGAGAACCACCCCGCAAACAGTCCCTGAGATCCAGGAACAAGACAGAGAACATTGCCAAGACCCCCACCAGGAAATACGACCCTCTGCTGTCCCACTTTGTCACCCACTGCCATTGCCCCACTTCTTATGCCCCCATGGACATTGCATCTGTGAGACCAAGAGACTGAACTCCACCATGGAAATTCCTCCACCATCACCCCAGCCAAATGCACACCCCCCTCCACTTATTAGCACAGAAATAAACACCCTTGAATCACAAATCAATCTGGAGTCAGTCTGTACTTTCACAAAAGTGTAATTGCAACCTCTCAGAAATATAGCAATGTCAATGTACATGTTCACATACCAATGTTACACAGTTGTTGTCCAGCAGTAAACATAGCAGAGGGTACAAATTGGGACCCAGATCTGTGAAATGGAAAGCCAAAGTGACATGTCAGGGTCCATACACAGAGCTAAAAAGGTGGATTTATGCAAGGTCCTACAAAAGTATGAGATATGGGAAGCAGTTCCATCCTCTTGTGTGTCTCACTGGACGTGTTGCATGATGATGATGATGATGTTGTTACGGTTGTCTGCATCTTCTTTTTCTGCCTCCTCTTCTTCACAGTCCACAAGCTCCACAGCTGCCACAAGACCAGCATCAGGCCCATCATCCTGCAGAAAAGGCACCTGGCATCACAAAGCCAGGTTGTGCAACATACAGCATGCCACGATTATCTGGCACACCTTCTTCGGTGAGTAGCATAGGGAGCCACCTGTCAGATGGAGGCACCAGAATCTGCCCTTCAGGAGGCAGAAAGTGCACTCTATTGTCCTCCTAATTCACCCATGTGCCAAATTGTAACGTTCTGCTGCCCATGTCCTGGGATTCCTCACTGGGGTCAGTAGCCATGACAGGTTGGGGTAACCAGAGTCACCTCCAAATATCGAGGTACAACTGTTGGACATCCTCCAAACATTAGGGAATCTCCCATAACCAGACACCTAATTAAACTGTGTGGGGACCTTGGGCTCACCTATTAGCCACACACGGTGCCTCTGGAGTTGCCCCATCACATAAGGGATGCTGCTATTCCTCAAAATGTAAGTGTCATGCAGAGAGCCTGGGTACTTGGCATTCACATGGGAGATGTACTGGCCTGCCAAACACATCATCTGCACATTCATGAATGGTAGCTCTTCCGGTTTCTGTGCACTTGTTCATTCCTGCGGGGGGGGACAAATGCCACATGTGTACCATCAATGGCACCAACGATGTTGGGGATATGTCCCAGGGCATAAAAGTCACCTTTCACTGTGGGCAGATCCTTCACCTGAGGAAAAATGCTGTAGCTGCAAATGTGTTTCAGCAGGGCAGATAACACTCTGGGCAACACGTTAGAGAACATTGGCTGTGACATCCCTGATGCCATGGCTACTGTTGTTTGATAAGACCCACTTGCCAGGAAATGGATCACTGACAGGACCTGGACTAGAGGGGGGATTCCTGTGGGATGGCGGATAGCTGACATCAAGTCTGGCTCCAACTGGGCACACAGTTCCTGGATTGTTGCACAATCAAGTATGTAAGTAATAATGATGTGTCTGTCTTTCATTGTGGACAGGTCCACCAGAGATCCCAGCGGAAGTGACCTATGGATGAGAACGGTGAACAGAGGGTCACACACAACATAGGTTACACAAGGCTGTTTTGCACAATCGTAACATTATCTCCATGTGCCTTTGTCTGTTCATATTCCTGCCCTAAATAGGTGTGATGCAGTTAGTTGGCCTGCCATGTGGCCCCCTGAAATGGCGGCTGCCTGACCAGTAAGGTGGGACAAGGGGAAATGATGTAACTGTGCTGGTGTTGTGCAGCGTTGCAGTAGGCCGTCAAAGACCACTGCGCAATTCAGCATTGGTTATCATAGGGCCACATGGGTTCCAGGAGCCAATGATGATGTACTCAGCGGTGACGGTGCGCACCGCCGCGGACGTGACCACCATTTTCTATCTGTTCACTCACTTGATACCTGACCTTTAACAGGAGAGGACCTACACTGCAAGTGCTGCTGTGACCTGCGTCTGAAAGCAACAATGGCTACAGTTTCTGGGGAAAGGGCCCCTGCCTTCACTGCGGAGGAGTTGGAGAAACTGGTTGATTGAGTCCTCCCCCAGTACACGCTACTCTATGGTCCTCCAGACAAACAGCTGAGTGAACCGTGTGCATGGTGGATGGGACATGATTGTATGGAGTGTCGTGGATGGAAGAGACAGGGGGGACAGGCCAGCATTTGAGGATGGTGAGTGTATGTTTTTATGGGTCAGGGTGGGAGGTTTGTGTCAAATGTGTGAGAAGTACTGTACGGGAGAGTAATATCCTTTTTAACTGCATTATTCCTCTAGGTCAGAGCCCATCAGAAGAAGGGTATTTGGCGTGCCATCGCCAAGGGAGTGCAGATCCTGGGGGTCTACCATAGATGGAGCACCCACTGCCAGAAAAGATGGGAGCACCTGCGCCGCTGGACCAAGAAGACGGCGGAGGCCCATCTGGGGATGGCCTCCCAACATGGAAGGGGTGCCCGTCGCACCATGACCCGCCTGATGTACTGTATCCTGATGATGGCATATCCTGAGTTGGATGGGCGCTTGAGGGCCTCACAGCAGCCACAAGGGGGTGAGTACACTCTCATTCAGCTGACTCTGCGCGCTTGTCGAGGTGTCTTGGTAGGGGAGGTGGACTGTGGGTTCTCCTAGGCCAGGGCAGACGTGCAAAGGTAGATCCATAGATTTGCTAGCACAGTCCCACTCCAACCCCAAAGGTGCTATTTGCCCTCCTCACCTAGTCAGGCTCCCATGGGTTCCAGCTGTGCATGAAATGGGTCTAGACAGAGTCCCCCATGGGCATGTGCTTTTCCCCTGCCCTGTTAGTGCATGGCTTAGGGCATAAGGCTGCTCCCTGTGTGTTGTGTCCACCAACGGTAGTGGTGTTGCAGGCATTGACCATGAGTCTCCTCTGTCTTTACCCACCTCTGTGCCCACTGCATCAACAGGTACAGCTGCCCCGCCTACCAGCACCGCACTCCAAGCAGCCCCTTATCGCGTTTTCTGTGCCTGCTCATTCAGGAGGGTGGGCATCTCCTTCGCCCCAGGCAGCTCAGGCCCTGCCCAAGTCAGTCGTGCTGCCCTCAGTGAGGAGCCTATTGACTTCCTGAGATCCCTCACTGTTGGGAATCAACCATTTTGAATTCCATCCAGGGTGTTGAGAGGCATTTGCAGCAAACAAATGCATACCTGGAGGGCATTCATTCTGGAGGGCATTCATTCTGGTGTGGCAGCCCAACAGAGAGCATTTCAGGCTCTGGCCTCAGCCCTGATGGCAGCCAGTGTCCCTGTGTCCAGCCTCCTCCCTCCAACTTCCTCTACCCAGACCCAATCCCCTGTACCTCAGCCTATCCCAAGCACACCATCAAACCAGCATGCACACTCATCAACACACAAGAGTGGACATGGCAAACATAAGCACCACACATCCCACAGACACTCACACAAGCACCATCCCCATTCAGACACACCATCATCCACTGCCTCCACTGTGTCCCCCTCCTCCACGTCCTCCTCCTCCCTTCCGGTCTCGTCTCCACTCACACCTGCATGCACTACATCTTCATCTACTACCTCCATCACCAGCACGCCCATCACCACACACTGCTCATGTGCAATCACCACCCCCACTACAATGCACACATCCCCTGTGTCCTCTCCCAGTGTGTCTGTGAGCCCTCCTCCCAAACTACACAAATGCAGGCACACACCCACCCAACAGCCATCCCCCTCACAACAGCCTCCGGCCCATGCACCTTCACCCAAATTCAGCAGACGTACACCTCCTACAACCACTACCTCTCCCTCCACTCCCAAACCCCCTCCATCTTCCCGTCCCAGTGTGTCTAAGAAACTCTTCCTGGCTAACATTGACCTCTTCCCTATACCTCCCCTCCCCCGTCCTTCCCCTAGGGCCAGCCTGTCCATGTCCCAGCCCAGCACCTCAGCCACCAAATCATCCAGCATAGTGGTCTCAGCAAGTCCGGTCATATCGCGGGCAGTACCCATCAGGGCTGCCAGGGTGCCACCTAGCGAGGCCAAGGATCAGCCCATTCCACCACCTGCCAAGTTGAAGAAGGTGCCCACATGCCAGAGTGAGAAGCTGCACCAACCACCAAGCAAGGGCTCCTCCAAGCCAAAAGGTGATAGTGGCAAGGGGCAGCAGCGACATCAAAGGTGGGGAAGGGACACAAGGTGAAGAGCAAGTCAGGACAGGGCACGGAGGCTCCGGCTGAGGGACCAGAGTCACCCTTCTGTCAACCAGAACATCAACCTGTACGGCGGTGGACACCGCCACCTGCACCGCCACCTGCCCCGCCACCTGCACCGCCACCTGCACCGCCACCTGAACCGCCACCTGCACGTCTGCTGCCTCATCAACAGTCCTCAGCATCATCCCCAGTGGGCAGCCATCCTCCACAAATGCTGACACCTGCACCACCGCCAGCACCTCTGCCACAGACACCACCACAACCACCAGCCCCACGACGTGCTCAGACAGTGCCACCACAGCTGACATGGCTATCATCCCCAGTGGGAAACCGTCCGAGGCTGCAGGAAACGTCCTGGACCCTGCACAGTGTACATGAGGCACGACACCCAGCACTGTTTGTACCTGCAGGTGGCAGGCAAAGTCGCAGCAGGGCAGAGTGTGTTTGCCTCCTTGGAGTATCATGCTACCTGTTGCCAGGCAATCGCATGGCACATACACCTAGGTGAGGGAATGGGACCTGCCACACTGCATGTGAAGCACTCTGGGTACAATGCCCCCTCCTGAACCAGTGGAGATTCACATCCACTTCCTCAGTCCTTGGCAGGATGAAGCACTCTGGGCACAATGCCCACTCCAGAACCAGTGGAGATTCACATCTACTACCTCAGTCCTTGGCAGGATGAAGCACCCAGGGCACAACGCCTCCTCCAGAACCAGTGTAGATTCACATCCACTACCTCAGTCCTTGGCAGGATAAAGCACTCTGGGCACAATGCCCCCTCCTGAACCAGTGGAAAATGACATCCACTTGAGAAACTGTGGCTTTGCACCCCCCAGGATAAAGCCGTGGGCAAACCACCCACTGGTGAGACTTGAGAGACTGTGGCTTTCCACTCCCCAGGACCAAACTGTGGGCGTGGAGCCCCTTCGTGGAGCAGTGGTGTTGTCCGTTTATCCGGCTGAGGTGCCCCCATCCTCCTCCTCCTTTCGTTCTGATGCCCCTGCAGTGTTCTCTCCATTTCGAGTCAGGTATCTTGTGTGGGCTTCGCCCATGCATTTTGGGACCACTGGTCCACGGACAATGATTTCATTAATATCCGTACTTGTGTAGTTGGTGTACATATTTGTATATACTGATATTTTAATTTGGCCTATCTGATTTGTCAATGATTACACTTGTTACAATCATTTCATTTGGTCCTTGTGTTCTTCCAGGGGGTGACGGGGGTGTATATGTAATGTTGCTGCATGTATTTGTGTGTATGGTTTTGTGGGTGAGGGTGGGGGTGTTGCGTGTTTGTATCACTCCCTTTTCCCTCCTCCCCTCCCCTGTGTGCTAGGTGCAGTACTCACCATGGTCGTCACCGGCGTCTTTGCTGCTCCTTATACAAGAGGAGGTAAAGCAACATGGGCATGACCTGTAACTCGGGCTCCAATGCATCTTGGGTCCTTGTTGGGTGTTGAAAGGTGAGTGGTTTCCCTTCCAAGTCCTGTTTCCACTGTGCTTTTGATGGCGTTGGTACCACCCCAGAAAAGGTGGTGGATAGGCCTCTTGTAATACAGTGGGCGGAACCTTGTCTTCCGCCTTTCTATTGGTGGTTACCGCCAGGGTGTTTGTTTCTACCGCCGTGGCAGTCGGAGTGTTAAAGTGGCTGTCTATGTTGGCTGTTTCTGCCATGGTCGTGATCACATTTTTTTAACCGCCGGCCTGTTGGCAGGATTACCGCCGCTTTAACACTGACCACCAGTGTTGTAATGAGGGCCCTAGTCTCCCACGTTGCGGGGGATTTTGCTGCTCAAAATTCAAGTAGTCTCATTAGAATAATGCTGCCTACGCGACATGGCACCACCAACGTTTAGTCAGGCTCTAATTTTCAGGTCCTCCGGAGTATCTCTGTCTCATTCTACATAACAATACCACAGTACCGTATACGGAGACGTCCGTGGTACCGAGGATTTCCACTCCAACTACGTAGGCTATCCTATCTGAGGCTGGAGGTTGTTCAAGTTTGAACTTTAAAAGGAAAAACCCTATTTGGTGTGCCTGCTCTGAACATATCTTCTATCTAACATGGCGAATCTGCAGCATGGTGTAATACCAGTCAATATGAGACAACCTCTGACTACACATTTATTAGCAAATGGCCTAATGGCCCGGGGGGTTCAGGCACATTTGTGGTGGACGCCCATCCAGCTTATAGAACAGAACTTCTCTGTTCTTGGGTCACATTTCCGGCAGTTGAGGGGAACACAAACACATTTCAGCATTATACACCTGCAAAAGTACTGATACAATACAGGGCATATGCATATTTAGAAATACCATTATCTTATCAAGAACATAATAATTGGCTTGATGGTGCTCTACCCCACACAATAGTACCAGTAAGTGTAGGTCCTCTAAGTAATGATGGTCCTACCTGGCCTTTATTGGCCATCTATACACCACATCCTGCAGCAGCGACTTTAGCAGTAGCTGAGGTTTGTCGCTTATATGTTGAATTAATAGCAACATATAGACAATTAGTACAGTTTGTCATGTAAACATTAAATACAAACCCAGCACATGCTGTGCCAGCACAACCACATGCAGTGACATCAGGCATAAACCCTGCAACTGTACACTCGATCATGGGTAAAGTACCTTCCAAATGGGAGGAAACTCCGTTTTGGTTAGCACAAAGAATAAATGCACTGGAAGCAGTATTTCCCCCTACGGGACCTCAGGATAAACAGAATTCTAACAATGTGCTTGCCATTTGGGATGGTCCCTACAATAGACAACTGTAATACCTGGGGCACAGTATTTGCCGCGCACTATACAGCCGCACACAGTACACCGACACTTGCCAATCTGCCGGAAGTGTTGAAGCAAATCCAAGATGAATACGGGGCTTCCCCGGCCATGGACTTGGGGATGCAACTAATGGGCAATTTTGCCACAGTATCCTCAATTATTTTAAGTAATCTTAAAGGAGAAGCAGTTGCACTAACAGTGCGCATGCAGCTCCGTGACGTTCCTCAACAGGAGCAGGAATGCGAGCTGCCTAAGATTATCACTGATACCTATTCTAGCATTGGTCAAGATAGTTTAGGGGCCAGACCAACTAAACCACAATTTCAGGGCAAATCTAATAAAGATTTTTCCAAACAAGAACCTGAGGGTAATAAGAAATGCTGGGATAAAAAGCAACAAGCTCCTAAAAAAGAGAGGGGAGAATCTCCACGTATGGAGACTCCACAGAATAGATATAGGGGCATATTTATACTCCGTTTGCGCCGAAATTGCGTCGTTTTTTTGGACGCAATTTCGACGCAAAACTAACTCCATATTTATACTTTGGCGTTAGACGCGTCTAGCGCCAAAGTCCATGGAGTTAGCGTCATTTTTTAGCGTGGACACCTACTTTGCGTTAATTATATGCAAGGTAGGCGTTCCCGTCTAAAAAATCGACTCCGAGGCATGTGCGTGGGATTTATACTCCCGGGCAAAAATCACGCCCGGGAGTGGGCGGGTCTAAAAAACCCGCATTAGCGCCGGATTTTAGCGCCTGGGTCAAGGCAGGCGTTAAGGGACCTGTGGGCTCAGAATGAGCCCAGAGGTGCCCTCCACTGCCCCCAGGGACACCCCCTGCCACCCTTGCCCACCCCAGGAGGACACCCAAGGATGGAGGGACCCACCCCAGGGACATTAAGGTAAGTTCAGGTAAGTATATATATTTTTTTTTTGTGTGGCATAGGGGGGCCTGATTTGTGCCCCCCTACATGCCACTATGCACAATGACCATGCCCAGGGGACAGAAGTCCCCTGGGCATGGCCATTGGGCAAGGGGGCATGACTCCTGTCTTTGCTAAGACAGGAGTCATTTCAATGGGGGTTGGGCGTCGTAAAAAAATGGCGCAAATCGGGTTGAGGCGATTTGTTTGCCTCAGCCTGACCATTTGTGGACGCCCATATGCCATTTTCCCCCTACGCAGGCGCTGCCTGGTGTACGTCGTTTTTTTTAACGCACACCAGACGGCGCCGGCGGCTAACGCCGGCTAACGTCATTCAATAAATACGGCGCCCGCATGGCGCTTCAGAATGGCGTTAGCCGGCGCAAATTTTTTTGACGCAAAACTGCGTTAGCGCAGTTTTGCGTCAAAAAGTATAAATATGGGCCCTAATCTCAGAAATAGAGACAATATAAAAACGCCTGATAGATATCAATATACTGATACACGCCAATCTTATTCCTTTCAGGACTCATTGGAAAAATGAAATGAGAGAGGTGGGCGATTAGAGCGAAGTACAGAGTACGTGAAACCGAGATAGGAATCACAATATTCATCAGAGGTTTCTGTTAAAAAAGAAGAGAAATCTCCCCAACAAAAACCCCAATAAAAAAAAAAAGGTGGCAGCAGTCACAGTTCGACATGCCACTCAGGAAGAGGGTCCTCTTGAAGGACAGGAAGTGGGTGCTAGCACTACTAGACAGCACTACTAGACAGTGCGGCAGAGGTCACAATAGTTCGCTGGAGTCTTCTAGAGCATCTGGAGGTGAAAGCAACTGATGACTTTCTACAAGTAGAAACTGCGGACATGCGAGTCTCCATGCCTGATAGGGTGTATGAAGTAAAGCTGCAGTTAGAAGGAGACATTGACCGCATAATGGATGCAATCTTTTGGGATCATGTCGTAAACATATATGATGTTTTGTGGGCCGAACAAGATTGGCCACCTGAATTTGCCCCTACCTGCCCATATGAAGAAGATGTAATAAAACATTCTCTCTCGCCCCTTGTTCTGGAGGGACTCGCTGAATCCTTTGCCATTGATTGGGCTTTGGCACAGGCCCCAGCGTTATATCGCAATCACGTAGGATGGGCGAAAGAATCCCCCTATCATGTAATTCCTATTAAAAATCAACCACAACCACAATCTCAGAATCCAATAAAATATGATGCTTAAGCACCTGTGAGGGAAATACTCACACAACTAGAGAACAAAGGTGTAATTGAACCCTGTGTCTCCCCAATAAATAATTCCTTATTTCCAGTAGCTAAACCAGACCATTCATATAGAAGAGTCTTAGACTCCAAACACTTAAACAGTCACACACGCACATATGCTATACAAAACTCACATAGCACAGCACAAATGAACAATATAGTGAGTAAAAAATACAGAACAACACTGGACATTTCCAATGGTTTCTTCTGCCAGAATATAGCGCCTGAGATTAGAGCCTTAACAAGTTTCAGTGCACTAGGCTCCCAGAAAAAATCTGTTGTTTACCCCAGGGGTATAAGAACAGCTCGCGTTACTACAATTTTGCACGTGATTGATCCTGAATCATTGTCCTATGTAGATGATATTTATCTTATGGATGATGAATTACTACAGCATTTAAGACGGGTAGCCCACATTGGTTTTGGATTTGCTGAATTTGGCTACAAGTTCAAAATTGCCTTCCTCAGTGTCCTGTTCCTGGGATATGAGCTATCAAGTGAAGGAAAGAGCCTAGCACCACAATTCTTAGAAAAATGCACACAACTACAACCTCCAAACATGATTAAAAAACTGCAGTCTCTATTGGGTTTCCTAAATTTGGGCAGAACTTACATTCCAGATTATGCTTCACGCATAAAACCTTTATATGACTTGATACGTCCTGACTTTTGAAGTACATTTTGGACAATTGAACAATCACACATTCTCAGAGAACTGCAGACAGACATGCTTGCAGCACAACATCTACATGCAAGGGACAACAAAACACATGCGGTCATCCGAGTATTTGCTGGTGCCATCGGTTTCACCTCTGTGCCATTTATTGAAGGTGAAACAGTCCCGATTGCACACACATCACACATATTCTAAGCAGCAAAACAATGCTTTGATCCCACTGAGAAAATTCTCACTGATGTACAGATGGCTGTCTATAAAGAAAGAAATCTAGCTCAGGGCAAACGCATAATTGCTGTTTCCCCAATCTCAGCCTTAGAGGCTGTCATAAAAAGCAACCGTTTCAAACGCAAAAGCATTACATCCACGTTGGATACAATGGGCCACGTCTTTGACAGACACTCATGTAGATTAAATTGTTGAACCAAAATTACAAATTCAAGAATTTTTGCAGTATGAACTAGAATACGCAGTTCCAGCAAACACACTACCTATCGAACAATATCATAGAGTCATGTACACCGATGGCTCTGCACAACCTGCAATTGGCACAAAGCACAAATATCCTGCTGCTTGCTCAGTGGTAAGCGGCTATACGGAGGACAATACATTTTCTCCCTGTACGAGGATGGCCGATTTATGACACCAGACTGCGTGGTTTTGGTGTAGGTAGGCTGTCTTTATTGGTCTTTAAACAGTATATATGGTATGGATAGAGGATAGTTGTTGTGAATTGGAAGGTTGTGATGATGTCCCCCTTCTGGACACTATGGGGGTCATTCCAAGTTTGGCGGGCCCGTCAAATGACCGCTCCGCGGGGGCCATTCAGACTTTCCCGCTGGGCCAAGGGAGCGCCCGCCGGCCCAGCGGGAAAGGCCCTGCAACACAGAAGCCGGCTCCGAATGGTGTTGCAGGGGTGCGACGGGTGCAGTTGCTATGCAGACATTGAAAATCATGCTGGGGCCCTGTTAGGGGGCCCCACGACACCCGTTCCCGCTATCCTGTTCCTGGCGGTAAAAACCGCCAGAAAACAGGCTGGCGGGAAGGGGGTCTTGCAGCGCCGCCATGGAGGATTTTCCCTGCCGGGACCCGGGACCCGGGATGACCGCCAGGGTTGGAATGACCCCCTATATCTCGTCTTCTTCTTTCTTTCTTCCAGGACCTCGCGGGAAGCTTGGGGAAACAGAAGAGAATAGACACGGTAAGTGTGGGTTTTGGGTCTGGATTTCTTTATCTTTTCTTTTTCCTTTCCTCTCTGTTTTCTTTTCCCTGTTTTTTTTCTTGTCACTCTCTTATTTCCCTCCCTGGTTCTCCCTCGCTCTCTCTTCTTTCACTCTCCTTGCTAGCTTCTTTCCTATCTTCCCCTCTTCTCCTAATGTTTGCGTGCTTGGTTCTTCTTTGCCCTCGTACTTTTCCTTTTGTCTCTCCTTGTTTGTTTCTGCATTATCCCATGTGTACTGGTTTCCCGGCTGTCTTGGTCCTTTTTCTTACTTAGACCTGTTCTGTCTTGTTGGTGCCTTGTCTTTCCCTGTATTCTTCTATGCGACTGTTTAGACTTGTTACGTTCTTTGTGTTTATTTTCGCTCTCTCCCCTTCTGTCAGTGCTCCCCGTGTAGTGCCCGTTTCCTTTCCCCACTCTTCTTCACCTCCCGCCTCCTGCTCCTTTCTTCCCCGCCCCACACCTCCGTACCTGGAGTAGCCACGTTTCTCCTGAAGCGTGGCGGCTCAATCATAGGCTCCCCCGGGCCAGCGGTCTTCGTTTTCACAACGGGACTCCTCTGCTCCAAATCCAAACGTCGTTCGGCTCGTCTGGAAAGCGGTTTCCGTGTCTCCTCGGTCAGCGTCCTCTTGATCCGTCCTTTCCTTGTCGTTTGTTATCTCCGGTGTACTCCAGGTCCAACTCCCGGCTTCCTCCCCGGAAGAAGGATGAAGCCTCATTTTAAGCACCATCAGGTCCTGCGGTGGCGGCAGAGGAACAATGAGAGGGCCGCCCTCCCGGGTAGCCTCCATGGTAAAAGTGGCAGTGTCAGAACAAGCTTGAGAAGTTTGTGGGTCGGATTGAGGTGACCCATCACACTCCCCTACATACATTTATGCAAACCCTGGGGGACTGCACAGCACAACTGGCAGAGCTAAAAGCTCTGTTGATGGCACTGGAACATACAGATCCTGCACAGCCAACGCTGATTGTTTGTGATTCGTACTATTGTGTCCAGTCCTTCAATGAATACCTCCATTACTGGCACCAGAATGGGTTCAGAGATTCTAAAGGCAACACCATTAAACACAGAGTTCTGTTGGGGAAAGTAGCAGATCTAAAAGAAACGCTACCAAATATCCATGTTATGCACACACTTGGACACCACTGCGTTGGAATACACGTTGCTGGGAATACACTGGCTGATGAAGCCGCAAAGTCAGCAAAGGCTGTGGCTGTTGTTGCTTCAGTAACGCGTTTGAATTCAACACTGGACTCAGACATATGGGCTGCTATGAAGGCTACGGCGGATGGTACGCCCTATCAAAAAGCATTTGCTGACAAATATTCCTACCAAATGGGAAGCATCCTGAAACCTTAAGTTAAGATATCAGGCGTAGGGGTACGAGATATTCCCAACAGAGATATAAGACCACAGTTGATTAAAGCAGAGCATGAAGGGGTGGCATTGGCCCATGGTCGTGTTGCAGCTACAATCTCAATCTTACAAGCCTGCTATTGGTGGACAGGTCTCTATAAAGAGACCAAGCAGTATGTCCCTTGTTGTGACATCTGCCAACAAATTAAAGTTTCAACTGCCAAACTCCCGCTGCAGAGACCCCTCCAGATTTCAAATAAACCCTTACAATGTGTGTACTTGGACCATTGCGGTCCCTTAACACCAGACAGTGCATGCAATTATATTTTGGTCACTGTTGACTCTTGCTCCAGATTTTTTTGGGTGTGGCCACAATGCTCAGCTGACGCTCGGACTGTTATTAAATAATTGTGAGTCTTTATAGCTACATATGCAGTTGCGGCTCAAGGGCATTCAGAGATGCCGTGGCTTCATTGAGGGTCCAACCCCAGTACTCGTCTCCATTTCATCCCAAGGGAAATAGTGTAGTGGAGTGATTAAACCGTGATTTAAAGCAATCGTTAACAGCCAGAGTCTCAGGTATGGGTCGTAGTTGGCTTAATCACCTATATGGAGTTCAGAGAGCACTTAAAAATCTGCCTAGACGGTCCCTGAGGGGGTCATACTTCATATGAGTGCCTGTTCGGAACTCAAATGTATGTTCCAGATCTTGATGGTCCTGGGGAGGAGGCGGCAGAAACCCCTTTTGACATAAATGAACATGTCACTGTCTTACAGGAATTGCAACAGTCCTGTGATGACAATTCTTCTATCAGTGCTGCCTCCACAGGAATCAATGATGTACCTGTAACGCCTACCGGCTGGATTCCTAGTGTCGGGGATCTAGTACGTGAAAAGGATGCTTTGAAAAAGGAATTTGGTCCTTCTTATCGAGCACCGTTCCCAGTTTTGGGGATATACAGTACCAGAACTGTAATTCTACTGCCCTTGGCAGGTGCCAAAGAAAATCGTTTTGCCTCCATCGACAATGTCAAACTACACCATGTGGTCGATCTTGCACAGCAGACCAAGAGGAACAGCTAATAGTTCCAGTATCCCTCTCACTACTGGCCAAGAAGTTCCTCAGCAAGTTGTAAGCAGGAACACTGACACCTCTCAGAGCTTGGGGAGGGTGGAAAATGATCTTGCATTGGTTCCACTAACATCGAATAATACAGAGATAATTGATTTTATTGATGGTGCTATTTATTCTGTGCCACTGCGAGAAACACCAATTCCACCAACTAACACAGCTTCAGCTTTTGCACAAACTGCTTCTGGATATTTTGCTGACATCAATGACGCCGTCTCAGACTCATTCGCCTCTTCAACACTTGAACTGTCAAAAACACGCAAGCTAATGAACTGGCTTCAAATAACATACTTTATTTTTCCATGGAATTATCTATGGCTTTCCTTGACTGTACTAGCTTTCCTACTTTGGATGGGTTTTGTTATCACTTTCTTTTTATTAATACATGGTCATTTTCTTCCTGGAAAATCAACAGTTGAATTGGTGGATGAGGTCCTAAACCACATTTTTCATCACACAAGGTCCGAAGAGACTTATCTTATGTGAACATTTCCGCAATACCAATTACTGATGAGATTGTCTGGGATAAAATAATATTTGATATGTACGGTCCCACAGAGGTTATTCAAATACCATATGTGTTCAAACTTTCCATGAATTATATGATAATACCAGGCATTGTTTCCGATGATTGGGATGTGAAAACAGTTGATTCTGTGATGACTGAATTGCAATATTATACTGTATTTGAAAACGAAGATGTTTATCAATCTAAAGAAAATGATGATGATATGTTTTGCTATGATTATTATGAGCACCATTTCATACAAAGAGCGAGCAGCCCTCAAACTGTTTTTAACTATACACAATGGGAACATTGTCCGACTCCACCACAAGGGAGTTCCAAAACATATTCTGAAAAGTTTACATATTTTTCTGGGCATGATGTAAAAAATGCTGAGTCATTTTATTTTAAGTTGCCACCTACTAAAGATATGCATATATTATTGACGAATACGAAATTATATATTTGGAATCCTTTGTTTCGCGGTTGACTATAGAAGGCTGTGAATATTGGCTAAAGTCGATTGGCTTAACAAGTGTATGGGGAACTAGACATTGGCAAATAAGGGGGAAGGAAGCTTTATTTAGAGCATACCTGATACCTATACAAATGATATTCTTAAATGAAACAGTACAACAAACAAGTTGTCTAGGCCTAGCAAAGATTAAAGAATTAAACACGCCCAGTATACCTGCCATGGTAAAAATATACAAATGCCCCTGAAGATCAGCTCAATGAATGGATCCAGAATGGTACATTTAGGGGTATATTTATACTCCGTCTGCGTCGAATGAGCGTCAAAAATGTTGACGCATATTCGGCGTAAAACTTGCCCCATATTGAATCTTTGACGCCCGCGGACGTCAATATCCCGCCGTGTGCATCATTTTCAGGATGCGGGAAACCGCCTTGCGTTAATCATATGCAAGGTAGACGTTCCCGTCCAAAAAATGACTTAAGTGGCGTGCGTCGTAATTATGCTTCCGGCCAAAAATGACGAACGGCCGGGAGGCGGAGGCGGAAAATGACGCACAGTCCAATTTGCGTCAAAAATTAACGCCTGGGTCAGGGTAAGCATTAAAATGGGGCAAACACACCTGTATTTAATCAGAACACACAGAAGCAACAGCAGAGCAGCAAAAGGAAGATATGGAGGTGCTTCTCATCCAGCGTGCACGCAGACGCAGAGCCCAGCAACAACAACAGCAGCTACCACAACACCAGCATGGACCTCAAAGGCAGCGCAGAAGGCAGGAGAGGATCTTCCGCACCAGAACAACCCTTCATGGCCTCAGGGAACATGACATCAGCCAGAGGTACAAGTTGAACTGGCAGGCCATTCAGCAGTTGCTGCGCAACATAGAGCCACAGTTGGCACCTACCTTGCTGACACCCCACACCATCCCAACAGAAACCAAGCTGCTAGCTGCACTTCACATGTTGGCATGTGGCTCCCTTCAAAGCACTGGCGCCCTGGTTGCCGGAATATCACAGCCATCATTCTCTGCCCAAAGTACTCGATGCCATCATTGGACTCACACCCCACCACATCTGCTTCCCAAACACACTCCAGAAGCAGCAGGAGACAAAACAGGGGTTTTACCTCATTAATGGATTTCCACACGTCCTTGGTGCCATCGACTGCACACATTTACGCCTTGTGCCACCTGCTGCAACTGAACACCTCTACCGCAACAGGAAGCACACACACTCCATCAATGTGCAGGCCATTGTGGATCACCAAGGATTGTTCACCAACATTGTGGCAAAGTATCCTGGGAGTGTCCATGACTCATTCATCTTCCGTCACAGTACCATCAATCAACACTTTCAGTATGGACGATATGGCAATGGACCACTTGTTGGTAAGTACAAAAACCTACTTATTTACACACTGCACAGCAACCCTCTAGGACATACAACACATACACCAGGACAGCAATATGTGGACAGGAACACACTGAGGTCGTGACATCGCTAGCCATGTTTGATAGGTCTGCAGTGAACCTGTCACACATCTGAAATTAGTGAACAGTCAAACGTTAAGACGTCAATAATCACAACGTATGGAGAAGTTTGGCTAATTGTCACCTTGCAAAATGTAAGCGTTTAAATTAATCCATTGCAGAAGTCTAAAGGTATGGAATGTACAGGGTACATAGATGCTAACGTGTTACCACCACTGTCAATTTGAATCTGTGTATGGAACTATCATCTCACCCCCAGTGAAGACAAAGGGACGCCTGTATCACAAGTCACAATGCTAGGGAGTGCACACTGTACTGCAAATACCCAAACATACTGCTGACAACCGGTCAGCAGGCAAACACTCATTCAGCCAAGGAAACAACACAATGCAGATGGTACATCCTACAAGCCAAGGAATGAACATAATAACACAAAAGAGTCACAGATAACACAAGACAACTACTGCCATGCAAGGTGATATTAATGGGGTAAGCTACATCAAAATTATTCCATTCATTTTCTTTTTCAGGGGTATGGGATCCAGTCATGGATTATGACACCATTTGGCAACCCAAGCACTGCAGCAGAGCGTGCCTACAATGAGGCACATAGGAGGGCATGCAGCATAGTCGAGAGGACCTTCGGCATCCTCAAGTTGAGATTCAGGTGCCTCGACATCACTGGTGGCAGCCTCCTATATTCACCAGAAATGGTCTGTAAGATAATTTTAACATGTGCCATCCTGCACATCATTTGCATACAAAAGAACATTCCCCTATTAGAACCAGAGCCACAAATGCCTGAAGAGGGGGAAGAGGAGTATGCTGGCCTGCAACATGAGGGGGAACAACAAAACACAGCTGCTGGATTGCGTAGGCGCCACATATTGTGAACGATTTCTTTTAAAACAACTCACCATCACCACTGTATTAACAATGTAAATAAACACCGATAATAATCACCATATCATGGTTTGGGTAATCATTTTTGCTCACCTTTATCTCTAACTATCAGAATAAGAGTGTAGCCTCATGGAGCCTTGCTGATATACCGATCAGGACACAGAAATGTCCAAAGTAATTGTGATGCGTATTATTCAACAGTCACATTCACACACACTGTAAATGACATATATCATGTACATTTCACCTTTGAAGGGTAATAGCAGAGGACCACACCTATTTCACATATATCTGTTGGCAACATGGTTCATCGCAGCATATAGCACACAGCTAAGACACTATGGGGGTGATTCCGACTGGGGCGGGCGGCGGTAGCCGCCCGCCCCGCGGGAACCGCCAAATGGCCACTCCGCGGTCGAAAGACCGCGGAGGCCATTTAGGCTTTCCCGCTGGGCTGGCGGGCGACCGCCAGGAGGCCGCCCGCCAGCCCAGCAGGAAACCCCTCCCCACGAGGAAGCCGGCTCCGAATGGAGCCGGCGGAGTGGGTATGTGCGACGGGTGCAGTTTGCACCCGTCGCGTATTTCAGTGTCTGCATTGCAGACACTGAAATACCCAGTGGGGCCCTCTTACGGGGGCCCCTGCAGTGCCCATGCCATTGGCATGGTCACTGCAGGGGCCCCCAGGGGCCCTGCGGCACCCCCTACCGCCATCCTGTTCCTGGCGGGCGAACCGCCAGGTACAGGATGGCGGTAGGGGGTGTCAGAATCCCCCATGGCAGCGCAGCAAGCTGCGCCGCCATGGGGGATTCCAAGGGCAGCGGAAAACCGTCGGGAGACCGCCGGTTTTCCTTGTCTGACCGCGGCCAGACCGCCGCGGTCAGAATGCCCGGTGGGGCACCGCCAGCCTGTTGGCGGTGCTCCCGCATCCCCGGCCCGGCGGTCATGACCCCCTATCAGTCTATAAGTGAAAAAAATGCCTCATACATGAGGCAGTGGATGTGGTATTACATTGGTAACAGGGATGTATGTCCAGACCCTTGACAGCAGTAAGTCGTACAGCACCTATCTTTGCAAGAACTAACTGTGACTAGAGTTCCATAGAAGCAGAACATAGACAGCACAAGTGCCACACCTATGACAAGCATTGCGTACATGACATTCCATGTACATGTCAGCCCATTTCCTAACTCCTGACACACCCATGCTCCTGGCCTCAGCCCACCTGTCTGAAGAGGTCCCTGGAATGGTAATATGTGTACCCCGCTATTCCCTCCTCTACACACACAGACTAACAATAGTAATGCAGTGTGCTACACCCTTTCCTATGGTATACCATTGTCATAGTACATCTGACTGCATAGACGTCAGGTCAATTAATACACTGGCTTGTAGTTTCTAAGCTCTGTTGTCATCTGTAGATTGCTTCCTGTGTGAAAGGTACTGTTGGCCATTTGAACTGGGATCTCCCCCACAGGACTTTTGATAAACTGATGCAGCACACACCTGTGATCACCTCCATGCACACCACCCATTTGAACATGCAATGCCCCTGCAGATGCTTGGAACAGCATAGAAGTTGCCATTTTGTCAAATACACTGTTATGCATTGCTAGTAATTAAGCCATGTAACACAGCCCTTGGGCTTATGTGTCACCTTCCAAAACACAGGACAAACACAGTTTCCCATGTCAACTGTCTTGTTCTTCCTCCGACCAGTGTAAGTCAGACCACTCAGTATGCACCTTGTGAAATTGCTGGATCCTGATTGACCCTGCATCCTGTCAGCCTGACTGGCACCTGTCTGTGCGTTACCCTAAAGGTGTCTTGTGGCTACATATGTACCACACTTGCTTTACCAAACCTCACATTCCTCAGGGGGTATTTTGTCAAGTGCTTCCTCAATGCATACCCAAATACATTGTATAGCATCATCTGCTTTTTAATTGTACCATATTTGTAAAGTTGTCTTGGAATACCAAAATAATGGCCTATCCCTTGTCTGGGTCTCATGTTTGCATGAACGACAAAGTGTGACAGTGTACCATGGTCGTTTGCAGGGATTGGGTATGGTGCCTCCAGCAGAACCAGCTAGCTCTTATAATGTGCATGAAAAGTCCACACATGTTAGGACCCTGACAGTTCACACACTGAATCACATTGCTCACAACATATTGGTGGGCTGTGTGTGCTGAATAGCTGCAAGATTAATCAACACAGAGGCTATGATGTTCCCAGATGCAGTGGGAACTTTACAGGCCAACCTGTGTACACATGTTGTAATGACACCTGCCGGAACATGACTCCTGAGATATGATCTCACTCAGCACACCAAGGTTGCCCTGTTGACAGTCTCATAACACGTCTGCAATGACAGGGTGGGACCATCCCCATGTAGGTTCTCATGTCCTCATCTATTTTACTTCCATTGATCTCAGAAGGATACTCAGTAGATACAGGAATAGCCGCCACTGACCCATGATGAGACCTGGACGTAACTGTGACAACATAGACCCCTAAAAATATAAAGGATCAACATTGGACCACACACATGACCAGACACCTCTGTGCAATTGATCACTGGAAATATGTGGCCATGTGCTGCCTTGTCTGCTGGTCCACCACTGCCACAGGAGAGGTGTGGCTCAGTCATATGACCACAACTGTGGCATGATATCACAGTTGTGGGTCACCTTTGGCTGTCTGTGCCAATAACATGGTACCCACTTAGTCTGTACATGTGCCTGACTCAAGTTGGGTTCACCAACAAGTGCCTAGGAAGCAGTTACCAAATTTCCAGGACATGGGATAGGCAACTTTTGGACCATTGACATGAACAAGCGTCTGCCATCTATCCGGTGCATGCTTTGTCATTTGTGGTGTCTACGTCACTACTTGGAAGTGCACACATCAGATGTTGCTACATGTATGACTAACACATGTCCTCTCGCATTTCGACAATGACTTGCATCTAAGGTTTGGACACATTGACTTCCATTCATACAAGCATATTTTCAATAATGCATCTTGTGATGCACACACACTGGGTCACCAACTACATTAGTAGCCAATGCACACACTTTGAGCCATAGGCATTGAGGTATTGAACTTATGTGCGTCACCTTGCTATCATCTCCTGACGCCAAACATGCCCAATTTGTGCAATACATATATGTAGGCTACACATATGGCCATTTAGTGCGTCAGCCAAGAGTGAAAATCCTGTTAAGGAAGTAGTGGATCTATTGGTCCACAGCAGTATGATGTCTCACATGTGACCATACACCGTCAAGACCAAAGTGGGTGCAATCAGCATATCTCAGTTGTGTCACAAATATAACATTACATAAAAATGGCAAAATGACCCAAACCCAGTTAATGCCCTGACATTTTGACACATACACGTCAAAAAATGACACACAAGTGTAAAAAAATGATGCTTATGCCCGAAAAAAGACACATTATGTCCTGAAAATTGGTTTAGTGTTAGACTATTTCCAAATATATGGATGCGGCCTAATTTTTACTCCTGTGTGCCAAACAAAATGACGCACATACTGTATGCGTCAATTTTTTTGGGCGCATTACGATAAAAACGGCGGCCATTTTATGCAGGACGTGATGTAATAGGATATCCTGTTTAAAGATTATGTACAGTGGGTGTACTTTCACTTTCACTTTGCAGTCTTTGATTCTTCTAGACTGTGTGGCTGTCGTCTGAGTTTTGTCCAGTCATATTGTGCTTTTGTCTCCTGTGTGGTCCATTACTTGTTACATTATGAATTAAATATTGTTGTGGTATCCTGTCTGAGTGTTTATTGTGTACTATTGTCCAGTATTGTATTGTCTTTGTTGTTTGTTGGAGTCTGTTGTGGGTAGTGATAGTTTGGGGATAGTTGGGCTCTTTTAGTTGTTTAGTTTACTTCTTTCTTATTCTACTTTCCCCCTATTCTCCTTTGTTCTTCTTTATCCCCTGTTCTCGTTTTTCTGTGCTAAGATGTTGGGTAGGCCAGATGGGTGAGGAGGAGCTTGGGGGGGTTCATATGGCTGGTGTGCCATTTCCTCCCTCTTATGATTGAGGCAGGTGGGTGGGTGATACACGGGGTATCACACCGAGCACGGAGAATCCAGTGGGGAAAGGTTCTGCATCACTTCCAACGTGTGTATCGGAGCCAGAGGAATGAGCACCAGCTGAAGCACTGCTGGGTTGACCTCATCTCCAGGGAGCAAGATCTGCTGGGCCACCTGGGAATTGTGATTGATGGCCCTGTTGATGAGTACAAATCATGTAAATGTGCACGAATAAAAGCTCTGTAGTGACATCAGATGATTTGCACAATATCTGCCGGCTATGTTGTTGAGTGTGTGGAATGCTTTGGAAACATACAGGGTCATTGATGGACTATGTTAAGGACCACAATTGCTAACTGTCAGGAAGCAAGTGCTCTGCAAACTTACTGAATACTTTTGCTTAATGTAAGTTGGTGCCGCTTTTGTGTCAGACAGCAACACATATCAGGAGCCAATTATGTATATATAGGTCACATTTGCCAGTGAGGTATAGATTTTCCAAAACATTACCGACCTTTATTGACACAACAGCTAGACTGACTTTCGAAACACTACATGATGCAGAAAATGAGTGCAGGCTTCACGTCAATTATTGATAGCAATGTGGCCCAGACATATGTCTCATGTGTGTCTAGTGAGTGTGTAAGGAAAGCGATCACGGAAGTTCTATAATGTTAGGGATTATTGTGGTCCTTCATTATTTTGGAAAAATGTCCGATCTGAATTTGGAGACATAGGGAAAAAGTGCAAGGTACCCACAGCTAACATCTTACACTGGTATTTGGTGTTTGTTGTTCCACCTTTCATTTCGGGATGGCAGGCCAAATGTATGCACATTGGTTCATATCTCTATGGTTGGTGCAACTCATCAAAGCTGGGCCACATCAAATGAAGAAACTGTAACAACACGAGGGCTTACAAATGTCCCTGGCCCTCTGTATATTGTACCTATGTGTCATACATTTGTCATGGCCTCAATGGCTGTTCGACTGGTAATGCACTCCTCAAGGAAACTGGCTTTGGCTGTCTCTCTTGGATATACATGATGAGACAAATACACTCCATTATTATGTCTGCTCACTAATGAAGGAGCATGTTTGCCACCACATGATAGTTAGGGCCACTGCGTGTGTGCAGATATGTGTGTAAATTTCACTGGAGACCCATGGTATGAAAAAGTTAGCAGTGCTATATCGGATGCAGTATCATCATGTCTGAGTGGATTTACTTACTTATGTAATCTTACACATAGTATTTGTCTTTGGAGTTGTTGGTCAGTGCACAGAATTTGAGCACATTTCTCCCTTCCATGCCTTACAGGTGGAACTGCACCCTACACTGTGGGCGAGGTGCCTTCATTCGAGGACCCCGACAACTCCAGTAAGTGTGGCCCATCATTTGTCTTGTTCCATGAGTGGGATTTCATTTTCTCAGCATTTTAGAGTTGCCCAATTATTATCCTATTGTCTTATTTAGGGATTCCAGGTCAGTCCTGTAGGCCCGCAATATGAATGGGGATGAGTCATGTGGATAACACTTGTATCAGCAAGAGTCGCACTGGACCTAATTTGTGATTTAGTCAGCCTCTCAGACCCACATTCTCCCAGAATGGGGCTGCAAAATGCTTACCCACAGACTTCTGCGTCCCAATTCACTAATGTACCAATTAACCTGTTGGTTGAACTTCCTAGCAGCATGTAGTTGCACATGTAGAGCTACGAGTATGTGGCACTTGAGTGCAATGGCCTACGTGTGCATGCAAATCATGGACAGGGGTGTTCTTGCATCTCTGTGTTAGTTGTAAGTCATGGCTTACTGGAAGTATATGATGTGGACAAAGGTCTGCATTGCCAGACTTGTTTGGCGCTGGGATTGGTCAAGGGTTTGCTGACTCCTATTTGTAGATACACCTTAGCTGTGATGTGTGTGTTGAGCCAAACACATGTCCAGCTTTCATAAGCTTCCTGGGTGTCCATGTTGTTTGAAATTGTTAGTTGTTTCTCCACCCCCCACCCTCAAACACAGGCATGGGTTTGTGAATAGTGTACCTAGGTCTGATGATACACGTTTGTTACACAGACATGTAAATCAGTGAATCTTTGGTCTGAACCTAGTATACACACATGAGTGCTATACTAGCAAGGCCATTTACAATTTGCAGATTATGTGGCCCTAGATTTCCATCCCACACACTGACATTTGGAGCCCTGGAATTGGCAGAGGATGTGCAGCATGATTGTTAGATGACAACTGGCAGAACTCTGATGCCAAAATCATGCCAGATGTTACCCATCTAGTAGGGTTTGGATGTGCTATGTGTGATACGACCTTTGTAGGCTGGCCTGCCATGTACTTCCTCAGGGACATTCAATGATCTGTATGATGATATGAGCTGTTACAAGTACAGTAGATGTACTGTCTGATTTACTTCTTGTGCCATTTCACACAATGCAGTTCCTAATGTAATTGTTTTCATTTGTCTTCACAGCTGCTAATATTACACCCATCCAGGTGTGTGAATTCCAGAGGCGGGCAATACGGTACCAGCATATACTGCAGGTAGAGTCGGGGTACAGAAGGATGGCCTGAAGATACAGGACCGAACGGGCCTCCGGAGCCTGGAGGGCATTCCCACAGGGTGGCCCTTCTTTGCCCACCACAGCCACCACCAGCACCAGCACCACTACCACCCAGGTGGCACCACCAACAGCTGGGACCGTTGTGCCAACAACATCAGGAAGTGCTCCAGGCCCTAGCACTGGACCACCTCCAGGGCAGCCCACAGGCATTGACCATACACGGCCCCCACACTTCCTCAGCTGGCACACAGACCACCCCAGCAGCAACAATTGACCCTGCTGCTTTTGTGGACATGCAGCGCAAAATGGACCGTGTCCTCAGGAAAATGAGTCGCCTGCGGCAGGATGTTCGCCATATCAACCGGCAGGTGCAGTCCATTAAGCGGACCCTCCGGAGGGCCAACCTCTATACGTTTTTGATGGACATGATTCCCTCCCCTCCCTCCTCTTTCCTGATTCTTATGCTTTGTGGGCTTAGGGGGCTTAGTGTTAGGTTAGTACAGGCTGTTAGTTTAGTTAGTGTAAGTGGGTGGGTGGTCCTGATTATTTCAATTTTTTCTTTTTGAGTGTGTGGGTGGGTGTGTGTTGGTCTATGTTAGGGTTCTTGTGTGTTTGGAAAAAAAATATATATATATATTTGTTTAGTATAGGATAGTATGTGTTTAGGTTAGTATCGGCTGTCCTCCATGTGTCCCGTCTCATAAGGGGTGGGGGGCTTGATGTTTAGAACGTTTCATTACATGTGATAAGTAAGTTTAGCTTAGGTTAGTTAGGGACAGTTGTGGGTAATGAGTAGTTAGGGTAGATTAGGGTAGGTAAGGCTTTTCCCCGAGTTTTCTCTTCTGTTATTACGGTTTAATAAAGATGTAGTAAACCCTTTACAGTATGTGTGAAATGCTTGTAGATCAGGGCCTTGGCATAAGTGTACATGAATTCTGTTGTATTACATTTGTGTCCTATGCTGCGAACAAATCCCAACTGACATGTAACATTGGAAGGTACCCCAGAGCTACCTTGCAAAGATGTAACCATTCATTGCAACCACCAATCACAGTTACTATGAATCCCAACGTGTTTTTTTCATTAAGTATGTTTTCAATGTCACATACAGTGCTTCCAGATTTATGATTGGGGACACTGTGTTATGTATGACTGCAGTGTGATGTTCAAGGAAACCCTTATTAGCTGAGTGGTAGTAAGCACTCTAGTAGTATCGTGTTCATGACTCACATAGATCATTTGTGACACTGTTCAGCATGATTACTTATTTGGATGTAAACTCAGACACCTCCATTCATGCAGTTTGTTGAATGTTTGCTTAGATTTGTGGGCAATGTCATATGTGTTAGTATTGCATGGTGGCAACATTTTGCTGCCACTATTTAATGGCTTAGATATCCCTTGAGGAAGCACTAATGTAGTGGGTATAGTGGCTGACGTGTGACTGGATGTCAGTTTGACATTGTGACCTTCCCTCCTGGCGTGGCTTTACCTTTGCTACATCGTTGGCATGGCAGCATACCCCCATGGAACTGTTGTTGGTGTTGTGTTATGGTGTGGCCCAGCTTCTCTCTGTACAGGCCACTGTTCACCTCCTGTTTAAAACACATTCCTGTAGGCAGATATGAAAGGCTGGGAGATAATTACATCCATGAGGTGTGGGAGCTTCCCTTCTCATACAAATGTCTCAGTGGCATGAAAGAAGTCTTTCTTGGCGGTAGTGAATGTGAGACTTCAGTCAACCATTCGATGGTTTGTAAACAGCTGTCCTTGCATGAGGCGTGTAACGAGTCTGCAGCGATCCTGGCTTGTAATCTGAAGGGAGTTCCAGTCCCCAGTGATTAGACCTACGTTCCAGAAGCTTTCAAACTACAGCTATGTCCTATTCAGCAGTGAAGACTGTTGTGGGAATGCGAGCCGGAATAGTTTATGTTGTTTCGGTCTCTAAGATAGTTACATGCTGCGGGAATGTCCTTTCCCCCCCCCACTAAGAAAAAATAGGTATTTGACATTTGGCCTCAGATTGCTACTTCAAATGTGAATTTTGACAGGTTGAGCAGACTCAAGGCTTTATTGTTACAAAAGCATGTGGCCCTTACATCTTCATGCTAGACCTACGTGCTTCAGGTGGCAAGGTCGTCAGCAGAAATACAGTCCCTTTTAAGTTCAAACTTTCCTAGAAACTTTGGTGAACTTGTGGGATGGATATTTAATGCATCCAATACAACTGGAATTGCACATTTCTTTAAGGCTGTTGGTTCTGGTTTCATTCACACCTTCTCCTCCATATTCGGTTTAATACCATAGGCCATCAACTCACTTCTTTCTAGTATTTTTGGGGGATTTCCAATAACCTTGGCTACATTAGCTGGCAATTTTATGTTGCTATTTTTTATGCTCAATGGCTGTCTCGCCGCAACAAGGATGAGTGAACGCGCTCCCATCAATGCAGCTGTGTCTTGAACGCATGATGCAGTACTTTGGAGCAACACTACTGGAGCAATTGGAGTGTGGCTGGTCTCTGTCATTCAGACTGGTTTTACATTGTGTGCAGCCGTGTTTCAGTGCCTCTGGTGCTCTTTCGAACACACACTGGAAGTCTGTCTTTCTACGCAGCGCTTGCTTTCATTGGACGCTGATCTGTTTTTGTTCTCACTGATGGCTCATTACCAGACATGCATGTTGAGGTTGCGTTTGCTACGGGAAGCTACTTATGGTTTGCCCTTCCTTGAGGATGTGGCTCGTGAACACGACTGCTCTTTGATCCTTCTTGGCAATGCCTTTCCAACTTTAGCATCTGCCGAAGTGGAAGATTGCCTGTCCTCTATGGTCCCAGAATCGATTGTAAATGTTCAAAAATAACTTTGCCTTTTGAAATTTGGTCTTTTATGCCACATGTTCACGTTTTAAATCGTCCTTCCATATGCTCATGTATCCCTTCGACTTGTCATAATTGACATTGATTTTTACATATATATCTTAGGTTGAGCTTTTAGTAGCAATTTTATATGTCTTTAAGACTTGAACCACTTTCAACCGATAAGGGGAGGGTGTTGTGTAGCCATTTTAGCTATAGCTCCATGCTCATTATTTTAACACACTAGGCCAAGCTGCTGTGCTCTCTAACCTAGATATATTTCATTCAGCTTTATTTTATTATTGTTACAGTAGCCACTTTACATTCTTGCTCACTCTGTGCTTCTTCCAAGGCTACAGCACAGTACATTGCTGGTGAACGTGGTAGAAGTTTAGTCTCCAACATTTGTAGAAAACACACATCCTTACTTAGGGACATTTTCTCAGAATATCAGCTGTGTTGTTATAAAAACACTTCCTTGTCCCTTACACGTTAGAGGAAGATTTCAGCCAGAGAACCACAACTGTATGCTGGTTGCCGAATGCTTTGCTACTGATGCTAATGCAGACCACAGGCCTTTGCTCAGGTATGGGTGATGATGTCTTCCCAGGAGAACCTGAAGGGCAGAATTAGAGCTGAACATGCTGTGCTCTATCATAACCTAGGTCGGAGTTAGTATATTGACCATAGTGACAATGCGTTATTTCTATGCTTCACTCTCCTCGTCACAATTTTAATACTGCTATGCCGTGTTGTCATGGTTATTGCAGCTCACGCTTTGCTATCTAAGATGCAGGCTTTTTTATTAAAATCATTATTGAAACATATACTGCCTCTGTTTGTCATTTATATATGAGACTAAGGTAACCGAGAGAAACGGAAGAGAACTGAGTGACCAAGGCTTCCCTGAGAAACCAATTATGTCATGCGCTCGGCTGCCCAGTCATCCCTGCCCTTAGTTAGAGATGAGGCAGAGATAGTTAGCTGGAGAAAAACCCGGATTGGAGCGACGGGTATCACCTGCAGTGGGTGATTTTGAAGCTCAAAATCCAGATAGCTTTGAAGTGTAATCAGAGCAGGGCACTGCTCATCGCAAGTTAAACTGTCAGGAAGACCCACTCTTCTTTACACCACGGCCCTTTAGTGCATTGTCTGGCTCCAATCCTCATGTGTAAGTGGAAGAGCCATCACCATGAGTCAAGGCAGCTGGAAACTCCCAGGTGTTTGAGGTCTGTCAGAAGGGGTAGTTTGATAAGTCAGATCTGCAGTTTTTCAGTGGCAGAGACAGGTTATCTATGTGCAGCTTCCAGGCTGCGGATGATGGTAGCCTCTCATGTGCAGTTTGTACCCTAATTGTGTTTAAGTGGTCTTTTCATAAAAGGTAGGCAGTGATGATAAACCTATACAGTTCAATTTTCCATGAAAACTCAGGAACCCAGGAAGAAAGACTAATCCACAGTAAAGTTCCAAAACATTATGATCAGTAGAAAAATCAGTAAAATTGGGCAGTAGTAAATGGGTGGATTCCCTTTGCAACACTGACCCTGCAACAGCCAATTCTTCTCAACTAAGCACTGAAGGAAAAATCCGTACCTCAACTTCACACTGAAGCTGCAATCTGATCGAGGGTCCATGTGACATGCGGCTTTATGGGACTCAGGATAGTTGAAAAAATCTGAAGGAAAGTTTCCTGGAAGGGATATTTCTATGCAGATGTGTTGTGGAAAGCATTGCACATTTTGGGCCTCATTACAAGTTTGGTGGAGGGGATTACTACGTCACAATCGTGACAAATATCCTGCCCGCCGTATTACAAGTTTCATTATTTCCTATGTAACTTGTAATACGGCTTACGGGATATCCGTCATGTTTGTGAAGGAGTAATCCCCTCAACCAAGTTCATAATGAGTGTGTCTGTTGAGGATCTTTTTGTAGCCTCCACTAGAAATAGCAGCTGCTGTCTTTTTAAACCCACGAATTACAATTTAGTAATCATGGCATTGCAGGAACATGATACCTGATTTCCCTTTTTTCAGCACTGAGTTGCTATCTAACTGACCTCATTAATATTCATGAGGTAGATCACAAATTGCATCTCAGTCTAATGGGCTACCAGCAGTGGGTTGGTAGCCTGCAAGTGTTAGCAGACAATCATGTCTGTTATTGCATTTAAATTAAGTAAACGTTTAAAAAACAGTCCCACTCTCTTAAAAAAAAAAGGTTTACACTATCCCCTTTTTTTAAAGATTAACTAGAGTTGGCATTGGTCCCCAGAATATTACCTAATTCCCCCAGAAACAGTTACAAACATTCACGGAGGAGAAGTGGTGCAAAGCAACCCACTGAGAATGAGTTACCACTCAAGCTTGGGAGATGGTACATTTTCAATGTTTATCACAAACCATTGATAAATATGGTACCAAATGGCAGTTAGGAAGGGGCATCAATAACATGCCCCTTTCAATCAGTCTCAAATTCATTTTAGGAATCAGTTAAATTTGACTGAATAATAACATGAGTTCAGTATCTAGGGATAATTTTTCTTACTTGCTAACTCTGTGAATAACAGGGTGTGCAACCCCTAAAACGTTTTGTCATTTGGCATTATCTGTAGCAAGGATCTGATCAGTTTCCCCAGCTTTTTGTATGTGTAACCTTTGCTGCATATCTGGTTTTGGTTAGGCGCTCCCATCAAAGTTACTAATGGCCTGGTTTAGAGTATGGAATGACTCTGTCACAAACATGATGAATATCCCCTCCGCCATATCATGATCTTCATTGGCTACTATGGAATCATAATATGGAGGGTGGGATATCTGTCAGGTTTTTGATGGAGTAACCCCTTCTTCCAAACTCTAAATCAGGAACTAAATAAGGACTTGATTCACAAAGCTGCTGGCAGATAAATGTTCAGCTACAAATTACACATATATAGTTTGTTTAATTTACAAGGATAAGCAAATCAAAAGTAACTTACTCATACAATAACAAACCTGTATGGCTGGGATTCATGTGTAAATTCTGGGAATGCAAGAAAACCAGTCAGTTCTCTAGAACATTCGGCCTCTTTGTTGGGAACCCCTCACTAGATACTGAACCCTACACAGTCTCTAACCCAGTGTAGAGCCTATTTATGTGTAGTAAATATGTGACAGCACCTCTAGCTCTCTGACTGTGATTACACATCTTTCTCTAATTGCACTAACCCTATCAAAATATATTTCTGTATTTTTTTCAATTCTGTTCAAAGAGCAGAGAGGTTTTACTTTTTAAGACCAAGATCCCTGTACCAATATCCTAGATCTATCAAAATGTGTTTAAAACATTCTCAGAATGATTACTTTCTTATTTTCTACTTTATCAGTATCTCGTTGGAGTGTGCGTTTTGTTTTAAGAAAACTGAGCAATAGCTCCACCCCATCACCTTCTTGAATCAATACTAATGGTTCTCAGGTTTTCAAGACTGAGTTAGTTCGGAAATCAGCTGACCTTCTAAAAACCAGATGATTCCACTTACTAATTTCAGCACTAGAAACAAACAAACCCACATTCTTACAGTCTCCGAACTTCATATAGTAATGGCAATCTGGTATATAGTTGTTGCACTAGGCGAAATTATAAACAGCTGTATACCATAACCTTTTAGGAAGTTTAACTATCTTGGAAAAGAGGATAAGTGTTCGAAATGGCCCTTTCAGCAGGCTTATCTCTAACCTATTTGCCTTTTTTCTCCTATTTTCTTTACCCTCCTTGGCTTTTGGGCTCTGATCACTTTACCACTGCTAATCAGTGCTAAAGTACATGTGCTCATCATCTAAAGCTTTGCATATTTGGTTTACACTTGTTTGACTTACTTAATCTACCTGTAAGTCCTGTGTCTGCTGGTGTACCAATACCCAGGGCCTGTAAATTAAATGCTACTGTTGGTGCTGCAGTATAGATTGCGCCACCCACAGAAGTAGCCTTTCAAACGTGTTTCAGGCCTGCCACTGCAGTGCCTGAGTATGAAGTTTACTGCCACAAGTCAAACTACTTGCCAAGTCCAAAGCCTCATTTTTACTACACCTAAGTCACCCCTAAAGTAGGGCCTAGGGAGCCCTATGGGCAGGGTGCTGAGTATGTAAAAGGTAGGGCATGTACCTTTATGTTTTTGCATGTCCTAGTGGTGAGAAACAGCCTGTTTTGGTTTTCACTACTGTGAGTGCTGCTCCTCTCATAGTGTTGTATTGGGGTTCCCTTATATATGTCTAAGTGGGATATGTGAGGGGTAGCATGGGCATGTTTGGTATGTTTGGAATGGTAGTGAGAAATCCTGCTTGCTGATGTAGTTGGATTTTACATTATTATTTTAGAAATGCCACTTTTAGACAGGGCATTTCTTTGTGCTTTTAGCTCTAGTGCTTTGCAGCCTGACTCTATTCCACAGGTTGGGTGTGCCCCCTTGCTTCGACACATACATTAGCATAACTTCTCCACTGTGGTCCTGCGGGTCGAGTCCTCAACTGAGGTCCCCCCCACCCGGGATCCAATCACTGGGGCCCATTTTACTGTATTGCAGGAAATAGGCCCACAGGTGTCCGCCTACCAGATTCCATACCATCACCATATAACCCCTAATATGAATGCAGGTGTGTCACTCCTGAGGTCCTTGTTGGGAACCTGCAAATTATGGTGACAAGTTGAAATTTTTGTGTGATTATGGGGCCCGTGATGCCTTGTGCATTGCTGATGACTGTTGTTGTGGGTCTTCTAAGACCCGGAACAGCGATTATTGCCTCAATATCTACAAAGTGTGCACTAGTATCAGGCCTCAGGTGCTCAGATGTTATTTAATAGTACTTATGATAACTAAGAGTACATGGTGATATCTGATGTTTCATGAATGCACATTTCTTGCTCCATATATTCACTGATACTAGGAGTCATGTGACTGTTGATAGTTGCATTATCCAAATAACAAGTGCTATTTCAGTAATGGTATCCCATGCACAGTATCTACAAACCATTTGTTTTGGGCCCCAAACTGCATATTATGCCCAAAGGCTATAATGTATATCATGTTGATTATTGCACTGAGAGGACAGGGTTACATGGTATACAATACTTATGAAGCTTTGTGGTCTTATGATATACATACAAAATAATGGAAACCATTTTTATAATTCTGTGTGGAGTCTCTTCTGTGATGTATTTATCGTGTCACTGGTGTGAATGTGTTGTGCAAATGCTTTATATATGACCTCTGAGGATAAGCATGACTTCTCTGTGCCAAGGGGGTGAGCACAAGTTATCTTTGATGTGTATCTTACTTGACCTGACTAGAGTGATGGGTTCTGCCTGGCTGAGGTACATATCCTAGTTAACCAGAAACTCAATTTTGATCAGTAAGTTTATCTCCAATTCGATATAATAGTTTAAAATAGATAATTGTCAAAAGTAGAAATGCTCTAGGAATTATTAAAATGGTTTAAAGTGTCCAATAGTACATCCTAGTAATACATTCTTAAAGGTGGCACATGCTCTTTATTCAATAGAAGACCATGCATTTTAAAATTGATTTGCTTTTTTTGACAAATAAAATTTTGAATAGTTCAATTGTAAAACAATTGTTAGGAATTTTAATGGAAGCATTATAAAATAATAAAACAAAAAACAGATTTAATACTGATATTTTCACTAGAGTTACTCTACCAATGATGACTAAAAGTAATTGTTCTGTTTATTCAAAGGATCTTTAACTTTCTCAGGGTTAGCCATATAAGTTAATTCAAATAAGCCCGCTTTGTTAGCACTGACATGGTTTCTTAAATATATTAATACTGAACTGGGGCTGTATCTGTCTTTGAGATCCAAAGGGTGATTATTAAAAGAAGTGCTAAAATAATCTGATTTCCCCCAATTAATTTTAAATCCTCCAATCTGTGTGAAAGGCTGAATTCTATCCAATACATTTTGTAAATTGTATTCTTCCACATTTATATGTAACTGTAAGATGATATTAATCTTGATGCCGAGTCAAACCTTTCTAAGACAAATGCATAATTGTAGTTATAAATTCCTCCATCCATGGGCCAAATAGGTCCCATTCTAATTTTATACTTGAAATTAAGGTTGCTGTTATTGGCTTGCTTTGTCTTTTTCCCTTTCTCGAGGGTGTCAAGCTCAGGGGCTTGTAGAAAATTATGACCTCCACCCGTAATTGCAGGAAATTCAAATATCTTGCATCAATTGTAGCTGAGACGCACATCCACCTGCCCAATGGATCTACTTTATATTTATTCAGTTGCCAGTTCAGTGTCAGTTTAAAAAGATTGCCACCCTCCTGACCTGCATGAAGCAAAATTTACATTAGAAATCCACTTTGGGATAATTATTTTTAGGTTATTACATTTGAATAGGTTTTTTACTAAAGCAAGTTCAAGTCAATTCAATTCAATAATACTTTATTTCAGCAAGACAAACCATAAAAAGTCATTAAATACAATAAAACTGTCCATAAGATAACAATGGCTAAAATCCCAATGAAGAATTAACACAATCAGCTTTAAAATCAAAAGGTTAATTAAAACACACAGAATGTATGTAGTAATTTATATAGTATAAGCTAATTTAAAACTGGCAGCCTGTACCACAAATTAATATATCATTGTCTAGCCTTCTTCCTGGCTTTCATAGCTAACACGATAAAATGATACATAGCAGCACAAACCACATCAGTTTTGTAACAACTGTAAATATAATATTGCTTCCTTGCAGGACCTAATATTTAGTAGCCTTAGTAATGGGATTAACTGGCCCTTCTCTGATCACAACATAAATCACAAAATATGATCATGTGCAGTTGTGATTGAAGTGTCTCTAAGTCACATGGGCAAACAATTAGTCTCTAGTTGTGTGTGTATTGGAGGGATAAGCTACCAGAAAGTGAGCTATACCCAACCAAAACCTTCTCAGATAGTATATATAGTTTCAAGAACATTTAGGAAATATGGCTTAATTGTTTGGGTAGCATATAAAGGAAGATATACTACTACTGTACCTTTACCTAACTACTAGACAATCTATCCTCAATGATTTAGATGAGTAGCTCATCCTTAATCAATTCACTTGCAGTTGTGGATACCATCTAATTTCAAGCAATCCAAGATCAATGCTGGGTAGTGGCTGCTTTAGCTCTACTCCTTAGTGACAGCCACAGATGTACTGGGGCTAACCTAACCACATCCTCTATGAAAGGAAGTCCAGGTTTATAATGTACAATAACAGTAGGTATGCTAGTTGGGAATGACAGCAGGTTCCTCAAAAATTGATTTTCTCTCCTTTGCAAGGGTAAAGAGCCTGTATACCCCAAACGCCTGCAGCATATATAGAGATACAAGACGGCTTGCTTTATAAACAGTAATAATTTGTTTAAGTGACACATAGCTAAGCTTGGAGATACATTTTTGCAAAGATGCAATGCCTGATTATATTGCATGACCTTATTTGCTTTAAGGTGGTCCCATTTACTTTCACTATCCAAGGGTAGTCCCAGATAGGTACATGTAGTCATGCATTTCAAACAAGAATCTCCAATAAAAAAAGGGTTGCCTTGCTTCTGGGCTATCCACAAACCATAGTATACAATTTAGTTTTGTTTGTGGAAAGACCCAGCCTTGTCACAAAATCAACAAATCTATCAGGGAGCTTTTGGAGACCCCCACCTATTCTTGCCATAAAGATGCAATCATCAGCATACAAAAGGACAGGTTGCTGCCGATCACCAATCTTTGGGGTGTATGCCTCTATCTCTACTAACGCCTCCTCAAGGTCATTAATATAAAAAATCAAAAGAAAGGGGGGCAGAACACACCCTTGTCTGTCTCTCTTCCTAACCTTGAAGAATCGAGAACATTCCCCATTGAACCCATACCTAACTCTCATTTCCAAATCACTATGAAGTTGCGCCAACAAATATACAATCTTGAGATTAACCCCTGACTAATAAGCATTGCCCATAGCTTGTTCCTAACAACATTATCAAATGCCACACTCAAGTCCATGAACAACAGGTGGGGACTAACATACCTGGTCCCTATGTACTTCTCTAGTAACAGGTAGAGGTTCAGACATTGATTAATCATCCCAGCACTGTCCTGAAACCATACCGAGTCTGTGATAAGATGTTATTGTCCAATGTACAGGATTCTAGATCATCTAAAACAATCCTGCCAAACATTTTCCCTGTAGCACATAGAGATTGAGAGCAGGTGGGATCATTACGATCACCTTTTTTAAATATTGGAACATTAGTAGCTTTAGACCATGCTAAAGGAGGGTGGGTACTGACAACACATCTGAAAAAATTGGTCAGAATGGGTGTCCATATTTCAATATTATCCTTGAAAAGGTCTCCTGGAACTTCATCTTGGCCTGAGGCTTAATTTGGGAGTGATCTATTGATTGCCAATATGACATCACTAGGAATGATAACACGTCCCTCGCTATTTGATATCCCTGATCCCTCTGCTACAAATTCTACAAAATCATTCCCATTAATTGAGTGCACAATTGTAAAGTAGTCAAACCCAGTGTTTTGTGGAGTAAGAACCTCTATCCAATTATTTGTGTTTGGAGCAAAGAAAAGAGTATTTACTTCTTTCCAAAACTATGCTAAATCTTGACTTTTTCTACATCTCCTCCCTAATCAACTTTTCCCTCAATGCTATTGTCTCTTTGCAATATGCTCTACACTTCCTAACTTTGAGTTGGCTCCTCGGAATAGACTTCAAAGCTCATAAAAGTTCAACACTGGCTTATTTATAGAAGGTCAGAATGGAGAAGTTACGAAAATGTTAACAGATGCACAAATACCTGTGAAGGCTCCCAACACCTGCTTTGGTGTAAATTCATTACTTCAAACATTACTATATTACTTGTGGGGACTCCCTGTCCCAGGAACACCTTGTTGCCGGAAGGAGGGGTGGAGCCAGGAGCGCAAGCGCTTCTTAGTGCGTTGTGCTGCCCCGCATCGCCGTTTTGCCACTTGTGGGGACTCCCTGTCCCAGGAACACCTTGTTGCTAGAAGGAGGGGTGGAGCCAGGAGCGCAAGCGCTTCTTAGTATATCGCGCTGCCCCGCATCTAGGGACGTGCTCGGGCCGTGCCCGGTCGGGCCCATCCTTGCTCGTTTGAGACTGCTTGAGGCCAGGCTGGCCCCCCCTCTTAGATTTGAGGTAGGAACAGTTGAAGGAACACACGTTACTGTCTGGTATTTAAGTTTATGTTACAGCTTACTTTGTACATGACATGGGGAAGTGCAAGGCATAAGGAAGCCCTGTAGTGGGCTCAGTGCAAACCAAAGTCCCAAATCTCCACCAAACATCCCACACCCTCTCTAACTGTGTATCCAACGAAATAGACACTTTGATTGAAGAGGTTGAATCTCTGTTGAATAAAAAGGAGAGGAGCCCACAAAAGGAGCTTAAAAGTGGTACCCTCGCTCCCATTTTGATAGTTAGACTTCCTAGTAAAGGAAATACCCCATAAATGGAGATTCCTCTTTAGTACTGGTATCCCAGGCCAAAGGTACAAATGTAAAGCCTTTGGGAACTAGTTTAGTACATTTAAGTACAGAAGATGCAATGCCAGGCAACTTGATTGTGTACGACATTCCTTGTACAAATCTCTTTTGGCCACTGGCACTACAGGACCAAATTCGCAACCAGGGAAGTTCCTCCTCAAGTGATTGACCCCTAAATCAACATCTCTTTACGGCTCCTTCTCAGGAGGAAATGGTTTCTCTTATTACTGGCTTAAAAGAAGAAGTGAGGGAGCTGAAGTCATTATTGGTAGAAGTACTAAATACTCTTTGTTCTACCAGCTTGACGAGGGATATTGTTGCTACTCAAAAGGAAGTGCCTGCTACTATTGATAGCCACACCTCCCTACAACAAGGAAGTGTGACAAACGTAAGTAATGCTAGCTGTTCCACTAGGCCAGCATATGATGTAAGAGAACCCTCGATTAAGCCCTCTGGTCCATTGTGCCCCATGGGTCTCTCTGGTGTTCCATGTGGGTTTCAACCGCGCCCAAAGTTGGTGTGGGATTCGACTGTTGTGCAAAACTCTTATAAACGTTCTGGTAATGGCCATCTAATTTATATGTGTAAGGTCCCTCTTTTACCTTCTAATACACGAGAAGATAAATCATCACACATAAATATGGCCATTCATTGGATATGACATACTAGACAATGTGGTTCTATCATCCACTCAGATATAATATTGGCCAAACGTTTTACTGAGAAGGGAGGCCGCTGGGACTTCATGAAGCTAATGCTCTCTAGTTCAACCTTGGTAAAGGGCCTGCTAACTATGGAAGCCCGATATCCCATGAGAAACAGTTCAAATATTTGTTTTAAAAGCAGTTGGCCTGTGAAGAGTCCCTCATTGAAGGAAAATCCACCCATCCTGAATATTAGAACCCTGAATGAAAGATCTGGGTCTTCAGTTTCTCCTGAAGAGATACCTGTAATGGCCCACAATAAGGAATATGATTGTCTGATCGAGAGGTCAAACTTATGTGAGTTAGACCAATAGACGCTGTTTCAGACATTGGTTGATTGTTTCCTTCTATAGTTCCCCAGGATAATATTGTTTCCTCTTCTAAGATTTACTTGCAGCCAGCTGGTGATTTAGACTTAGAACCCTCTCCTCTGAGGAGTCTGGCCCCAGTGTCTAATGTCATTATGGTAAAGACAAAACCCATGGAGAGTCACGTAAGAACGTGTACCCTTGAGCTCCCTCAGAGGGGCTCTAGGGAGTGCGAGACCTTAACCTCGGAGTTTATAACATGTAATGTGTTAGGAATCCATAGCAAATTAGATGATGTTGATTGGGGGGAGTTCATAGATAAACTTAACATTTGTTTATTCCAGGAAATTTGGGCCACCGCAAATGTTTATAGACAGGGGTATATTTCCTTTTGCAAGGAAGCAAGGCCTTCACCCGCCGGTAGAGCAGCAGGGGTCTCATCACCTGGATAAGAATTTATGAGGTGGGCAAAACCAAGGAATTCTGTTTGGACTCGGCTGACATATCGGCCCGATCTATACAGTTAGCGTAAGGTTTACAGCTGCTGTGTGTTAACGTCTATAATAGACCAGACCATCCTAATCAAATGTCTAAAACCATGCAGATGTTGAATGCCCTTGTGCTGGATTGTCTTTCGTCACATGCTGGCGGTTTTAATGTGTCTCTTGAGCCCAATTCTGTCTTTTTTTAGATTACTCAGTTAGAAGATTCAATATGGAATATTCCCTCTTACTCATCCATGAAAAAACAGCCTAAATCTCGCATCAGGGCTCTCCAGGTCATAGATTTCATGATAACCCATGGTCTTCGACCTGGAAATGGGTGTTTTCCTTCGGACAATCCTGCAAAGCCTACGTTTTTTAGAGGGTCCTATAGTAGCATTCTTGATCTTGCACTTATTGATGTGAGAATATGGTATACTATTAAAGATGGGTAACCAGCGTAACAGTGATCATGCCCCTCTTTTGGTAACATATGAAAGGCAGTTTTTTGAAAAAATAGGTGTACTACATAATTATGATGCCAACCCTTTCTTAGCGGTATCTTCTACTAAGCGTGTCCTGAAATGGGATCTTTTTAGAATTTCTCATAAATTATGGTGTAGAATGTGTTTTAGTATCAACCCATCAATTTTCTGTTGGTTCTCGCACGTATACCCCGAACAAGATTATGGCCTTGCATGCAGGCCTTTTTTCTGCCCTAAAAGAGTTATTCTTTAGAACTATCAGGGAGAATAAACATCTGGCAACAGGACTGCACCATAGGTGGTTTGGTAAGGTATGTAGAGAGGCCAAGAGCAGTCTTACAAGAGAAATACAATTAAAAGATAGAGCCAAGCTAACTCATGCAAGGCGTGAGTACGCAACTGCACTTAAAACTAGCAAAAACCATTGGGAAGAGATATCATGGTAGAATCTATTGCTGGCTGCCACAGACAGAAACTCAAAAAGTTTTTGGTCCCTGGTGTCCAAAAATGGACGAAATTAGAATTTTAGACCTGACTGCCATATTTCACCTGAAAATTGGATTAGCCAGTTTACGGAGTTGTATAGTTATGAGCCGCTTTTCCTATTGTTAATGAAAATGAATCAATAAATGTGTCGTCCCCTGCAGTGAGTCTTACACACTTTACTTTAAAGGAAACGGAGATTGCTATCAGGGCCCAAAAATCAGGAAAGGCACCTGGGTTGGACAGTATACCCACGGATATGTTCAAATCTGATCTTGATTATTGGGGTCCCTACGTTAATAGAGTCTCAAACGCTGCTTTGGTAAGTGGCATTTACCCCCGGACCTGGAAGGGAGCAATCATTATACCCATTCACAAAAAAGAGGAAAGGGGTGTCCTGGGAAATTATAGATCACTCAGTCTTTTGGAAAATCTACACAAAAAATTCTGCTACCAGGTACTGAGTAGGCTTAAGGAATGGATTGAAGAAAACCAAACCCTCAGCCATTTGAAGGCGGGCTTTAGGCAGAGAATAAGTACAGTTTACCAGGTCTTTCGCTTCCTTGCAATCAAATGGAAGATGGTAAACCTGGAAGCAGGAAAACTCTTTGTCGCTTTTGTAGACCTTAAGTCTGCTTTTGATTCGGTCCCACATTGCAAACTGTGGGAGGTTATAAGCAGAGTCGGAGTGCCGGTTGCCCTATTAAATTTGATTAAAGACTAGTATTTCGCGAGTTATGTCAGAATCTGATGGGGGACAAACAGGACATTAACAAGAGAGATTCCAATATGTAGAGGGGCGAGACAGGGGTTTGTGTTGGCCCCCACACTCTTCCTATTGTTTATCAATGCTTGCACTCCTTACTTATTGGACTGTGTTAGTGACGCACCCAAAATAGGTGGGGCTAAGACTCCGTGTTTGTTGTTTGCAGATGATACTTTTCTACTATCCAAAACTGCCTTTGGACTTGCTAACCTGCTTGAGAGGTTCACAGGTTTTTGTAAAGACCATGGATTGGAAATGAATACTTCCAAAACCAAGTACATGGTATTTGATGACACAAAACATAAAGTGAGGAAGCAGATATTACTGGATGGGGACGTTTTAGAAAGAGTGACTGATTTCAATTCTTTGGGAATCAGATTGGAGGACTCACACAAATGGCAGGCTCACTTATCAAAGTCTTCCATGAGCCTAAAACAAAAGACTGGGGGCATTTTGAGATATGCTGCTAGATCCAGGTTTGCCATCACTCCTGTGATGGAAATATATAAAGCTCAAGCGAGAGGGGGGTTGTGTATGGTGCAGCGCTATGGGGACATTGTAATTTGAAGGACCTAGAAAGAGGTGACTTTTTTTTCATAACAGCTTTATCAAAAGTACCTTCACATTCCCCCACATTACGTATCAGGATGTATTTAAATGTCCTTTCTATCACACATAGAGCTGCCCTAAGGCCATTAATGTATTGGATTAGGATCTGGTCCTTAAACATTTTTAGCCCATATAGAGCCTGGCTGAGTGTCTTGATGAGTAAGAATGCTACTAAAAAAGTCATGGGGTGTAATTATGTTGAAGAAACTTTTATTGAACTTGGACAGATCCTTTTCACCTGACAAAAAATGCTATGCAGGTTGTAAAGGATGCGTACTGGTTAAATGTACAAGTAGAAAAGTTAGCAGAGGTGCCTTCGTTTAGTTTGACAAATAGCTTTTTATCATTCAAAAACAGAGTTTGAAATTAACTCCCATGAAAAAGTATCCAAATCACATAAATTATCTTATATTCTATGTGATTCCCCCCACACTTGAGGGTGTGGAACCACAAAAAATAACCTTTATTCTCCACTTTCAATTTTGACAGCCTGAGCTCCAATGTTTTTAATTTAATTTAACGCATTTCTAAACTCTATCTTACTCATGGCAGAAGAGATTGGTTTATCTAAGAAATCATGAAATGTAAATTCTTTGGGAGAGCCAGAAGATGTCTGCTGGATTGTTCTTCCTTTAATTGCTTCCTACATCCAATAATCAGCAAAAGTAATCCAAATAGTGTAAGGGAACCTATATTGAAGGTTACATGTTTGAGCAGGTATCTTGTGGTACCTCATTATTTATACCTTAGAAGTAATATTTGGTAGAATATGAAGTGCTTCTGTATCTGTTTCTCAGTTAAGGAAATCATTCCACAATTATTCTCGGAGTTCTGTGAAATACCCAGCAATCTGAGATTAGAGCGCAAAGAATAACTTTCTGAAGATGCCAAGCTTCTTTGCATATTCCCAATAATGATACTGCAGTACTCTTTATTGATGTTCTAAAACAGAGAACCTAAATTTTAATTAATCAATTCTGTTTTTGAAGAGAGAAAGCGTTTGATTGATAATGTTCAAATGACCTTGCAGGTGTGCAATGGCCTGTCTTTGAGAAGCTTTGAGGTCCCACATCTCCCTCAATAGTATATCAAACAACTGCTGTTGATGTAGAAAAAGCTTCAAATTGTGTCCTTTACGTCTATACTATGGTAATCTAGAAGGAGTCAACACATCAAAGAGTCCACAACTGTTTTCATTGCTAATGTAGAGATTTAATCCAGCAGACAAGAAGCTAAACTAAAAAGAGGGTCCTCCAAAGTATGAAACAAATCAGTGTTTCCCCAACTTGATGTACCTAAAGGGATGCCAGGCATTGGAAGCATTGCTTGGCCAACTCGTGAGAACAATTCAAAAAATGGATATGGCTGTCGGCAATTGATGTCTGCTCTTTAATCATTGTGAGGAGAAGGAATCCCTGCAGATAGAGAAGCTGAGCAGTCTTGTGAGTTCTGATGACCAATCGTTGTGCCAGTCTCAAGCACTGGGTGCATGGTATTATCTGCACCGGAAACCGCAAAATCTGAGGGCCATATTTACAAAAAAGGCACATCACTGCACGTGGCAGCAATGCATCAAAAACAGCTGTGAAGCTCAGGAAGCTCTTACAATGGCATGGATGCACCATATTTAGAATATGGTGCACCATGGTGCAAGGACCCAAGGAGCGTCAGAAATTCTGATGAATCTCCAGGAACTTTGACATATCGATTCCAACCCAAAAGTGGTTGGTGCATTGCTGAAGCCTGCCTTAGAACTGATGTAACTTCAGTGATGTATCAAAATTTAGAGATGCTGCATCAGTTTTAAATGACACAAGTAGCCTTATGTTTTAGGATCAATTTAAAGGATGAAACTGGTGGACTATATCCCCATTTACACTTTTACATTGGTCTTGTATGTAAGAGGGTATGTGTGCATTATGTCCATGTGTCACATTATAGTGGGCATAGTGTACATATATGTATGTAGAGACCTATGTAAGTGTGACAAAGTGAGTGACAATGCAATGTAAATGAATATAAGTATATTTTGGAATGTGTAGGGGTAATAAATGTATGTGAGTACCTACTTGTTGTCAGTTTGGTGTATGCAGACCTAGAATCACAGGTAGCAAGGTCTCAGCTTGGTCAAGAGGTCCTGCACTATGGGTGGGACATGTATGGACCCACTACAAGTATAGAAGAAGTGAAATACAGACATATCCCAGTGTGCAAAGTGACTTCAGCTGGTCAGATCACTATTGGAAAGACAATTCATACTTTTTACTCCTGAGTTAAGCAAGTGCAGAAATTTTTATGCATTTCAGACTTTTACCAATGATCTGTCACTTCCCTAAAAACTTGTAGATATGGATGTGTCAGTTCTGCATGGAATTTTGCAAAGAAACGCCTACCTTGAATATAATTAACTTAACTTGAAGCAGCTGGTTGTAGCACAAGTAAAAATGAAGCACAAGAGAGAAAAGTGATACATTTCACTAAAAGCGTCACTTTGTAGATACGGAGCAAAGAAAGTCCTGTCGCTGCATCAAAAAAAGTGATGCAGCACAAGTTCCTGGTAAATATAAGCCCAAGTTTACAGTCAAAAATGGTTTGCTTGGTGTATTAATTAGAGCCCTCCTGCATCCTGCAATATTGTTAAGCTCCAGCCTACCAGGTAATCATGAATTACAGCATTTTCACAGTGCTTCTAATGATGCATTTGGTGCCTGGAAGGTGTTGCGTTGCCTCACTAGGGAGGAAATAGAAAACCTCTGTCCAGCTATAAAACTACTTGGTATGCTGCTCACAGTCCCAATGCAAATCTCCAAACAACAGACACAAATAAGTACATTGTAAATGTTTTACTTAAATGCACCTGAATACACTGTAAATCAGAATCACTGAACAGGATTGATTCTGTTGTGAGCATGCCATGGACTTTTATTTCCAGAATCTGACATGGACCTGTCCAGTGGTCGACTAGTGCATAGCAAAATTGTATTCTATGTCTAAACTTGCTTTGTTCACCATTCCATCGGCTGCCTTCCACACATGTCTTCTCAAAAAGGCACATTCTTAAGCAGCACTGCTTCCTTTAGGAATAGGGGCTTCATTTGAAAAAAATCCAGCTTGTGAATATCAACACAGCAATGGAGTTCAGCTATTCCTTGAATGTCACTATCCCAAATAGTTGCCAAATTAAAGATGATACAATGACATTATTGCATTGCAAGTTGGAAGGTTTACAAATAAAATCTGAGCTACTTGGAGTTTTCGATGGAAATATTACAAATGACAAGATCTTTATGGATACAATAAGTACTTGTGAATTTATCCAGAACGAAATATAATTTTTCCTCAACAAGATGCGGGTCTGGTTGGCTAACATGGTTGGAATTTTTGAATAAAGAGCCAGTTATTTCTCTCTACTATTCTTTTTATTTTGTCTTATTTTCAACAGATTCTGCTAACTGATGTAGGTGTTCAAACTGCATTAAGTATTAAAGTGTTGAATAGAGTATTATTTAAATACCATCTTAATATTTTAAGCCGGATTTTAAATAATATGTTTTAATGTAGATACATTAAATAAATTCAGGGTCACACTCATCAATGTTTCATGCAGAAAGTCACCTTGTGGCTCTACCCTGCATGAAAGGTAAAGGGCAGGAATGTGCAGTATTTAACATAATACAGTGCATTCATGTATGTTGGTTGCTCTAGGACCCTTTTTGCTGCCTAGCGGCAATGCAAGCACCGTTGTGCTATGGTGCAAAGGTGCCTACACTGCAGACAGAATTGTTTTTGTGCAGGAAGTGCCATCTTCCTGCACACAAACAATCCTCTGAGGCAAAAATATCTCTTTTCTTTATGCCTCACCTAGGGAGGCATGACATTTTGAGGTATTCTCAGGTCTACCAGTAAGGATAAATCTGTGATGCACTAAAGTCCAATTGCAGTTGCGTAGGGACACACTCGCCGCACCCATAGAGCGCATTCCTGCCACAATGCAATGTCAGACAGTAATTTGTGCTCTGTTACGCTAGATTTGTTAAGCCATGCATGGCCACACAAGGTGGCTTTGCATGGCTTGATAATTGTACCTTAGTAGTCTGGTCAACCTTGCACCCCTTTGAGAGGTGCAAAGGCAAGTCAGCTACTTGATAAACATGGCCAAGAGTTTCCCAAGACCACATGTGCAAACATTTTTTGAGGTCGCAAATGGTCCAATTCACAGAATTAGGACATTTGCAACCAAAAAAATGTTTTTTTTGACAAATGCCATATTACAAAGTGGTAACTTGTTGCCAAATCGGAACTGGATTTTATGATTCGGTATTTGGAAGTGGTGTGTTTAAGGCATTCCTTCCAAATACCTTTTAACTTTGATATGCATTAATGTTTTGCAACCGGAATGTTAAAAAAATGATTGTTTAAAAGCAGGCACTAGTCCCACAGACCACTGCCTACTCTTAAAAATGATTTACAGTCTCCTTGCGCTGCTGGTGCTTCACTGTTTCCCATATAAAAAGTGACGCACCAGAAGCACAAGGGGCTTGTAAATAAGCCCCAAGTTAAAAATCTCTGATCAGGAAACACCTACTTGGTGTATCTGACACATGCGCTGTTTTGGTCAGCCTAAAATCAGGCCTTGGTCCCAGTCAACACCAACCATAAGTGCTTTCCTTTTTCTTAGACTTTAAAAAATCGTATTGCATATCCCTGGTTCCACTTATGAATTTTTGTAATTTTAGGGGCATTTTCCTCATTAAATTCTACTTATTTTTATGAATCAGAGTGTGATTTTGATTGTGTTGTGTTATTGATGTGTGAGCTGTGTTTATACTTCTAAATACTTTACAGTTTTTCTATAAGTTAAGCCTGTCTTCCCAGTGCCACAGCCACCAAGGACTGAGTTGATTTATAATTTACAACACTTTGACTGGACAAAAAAAGTTAGTGTCAGTATTATCTGTGGTGGACTTCCATCCGCCCAAATTAATAACTCACTTTCTTACAATCCACAATTTGAATCTGAGTTGTATTCCTGATTCAAGTGTAAATAGGAGTTGTCTACTAAGTCCTTCCTTCATTTGGAACTTTGTCCTTCGCAAAATGCTTCATGACTTCACTCCTCCGCGGACCACTGGCACCTATTAATTTGTAAATGTAGGAAAGGATTCAAAACCCTTGGTCAATGACTATCAGTTTTCAAACATTTCTTAGCACTGTAGGGATCCAAAAACCTAGAACTCCCCAACTTCATGAATCTATGCAGTATTTTAAACACTGGTGCACGTCCTTTGACTTCAATGCAAGTGAATGCTTTCTCACATTCAACTTGTCAATGCCTCCCTTCAGTCTGACCCACCACATCGACCTCTTCACACAGCTCATTTGTTTCAGAGACAGCTTAAGATGCTTAGCAGAGTTCCTACCAATTGATGGTTATCTGAACAATGAGATTTCCACTCATTGAACACTATCATAGCCTTTTTTCCTGACAATTTTGAGAGGAAACAAAGATTTTTATTGGTAGACCTCAAGGCTGTACTTGTAAAGCAGTGTTTCACGAAGGCAACAGCAGTACTTCAGGAGTGCTATTAGTACATTTAACTGAATTCTGAAGCACAAAATAATTTAAAACAACATCCCCCGTCGGTTAGTAAAAACACGATTCTTGCACTGAGATTTGTAAGATATTGTAATATTGACATCATGAATTCAATCCTGCACAAAGCTCGTCGTCAACATCATCATTCACTTACCTATTTGCATCAGATGCTTTCTTTAAGGCATTAAAAATACTATGTCAAGTTTATTACAGTTTTATTTTTGCATACTTAATATACAGACCCTCATTTTTTAAGAGTCCATCAAGAAGAGCAATATATTTACTCTCTTTAAAACATAATTGAAAGTCTTCTCAGTTAATTTCGCAATGGCAGAGTTCTCATCTCTGTGGTTCACAGAATAATATCACATGCATCAAGGACTGATGTGCCTCTGACACAATATGCGTGTTAGGTCAACACCTGGAATATTTTTACAAGTAACCCCTTATCTCACTGAATGCAAAAAGGCCACGTTTAAAATTCTAAAACCCAGTGTCTTGAGACCCTTGCTTACAAATGTATTAGTTACTGTTGAGGTGAGGTACTGTTGCTCCACTACCTTTTCTACCTAATCATACTTATTGTGCCTGCCCATGTATCGAATTGAAATGCATAACGCTCCTGTGTCAGAAATTTACATTTGAACAAAGGTAAGGGTGACATTTAGTAGTGGTCGACTTATTATTGTACTGATTTTAGGTGAAAGGAAATACGTAGATCTGGCAAAAGACACAAACTTCAGGAGGAAAAGTGATAGGCACACAATTCTCCTCAAGTATGAATACTGGTTCAGAAGATAACTAGGTCAAGGAAACTAGCAATACAGACTGAAGGAAGAACTGAAATATCAGGAAACCTAAGGTGGCTCTTACAAAATAGCAAACTTCAACTCTGCCACAACTCAAAGAACTTTTTTGCTTGGTAGCCTTATATAACTGGACGAAATATGACTTACAGGAAAATAAATCCAAGCCCACTACAATGGATTGTAGCTTTCAGTGAAAAGTTACTGAAGCTTCCATCTTGGATTGGTCCCCGGGTATAGAGATCTGGCTCGATTATAACTTTCTGGCAGGAAATACATACTCTAAGATCCCTCAATGTGGCCTAATTGGAAAATGCACTGCCAAAATCACAGAAATACTGTCAGACCTTTACTTAACCCTCTCATCTAATGAGAGCTGAGATGCCATCTCTTGGTTTGCCTCAGCCACAAGAGGGCTTGAAAAAACATGTCATGATCCACATACCAGATGCCTCATCAGTGCTGTGACCAGTGAAGGTAGCTGCTTAAGTCAAAGGGAGGGGTACTCGGTGAGGGACAGATGATGAGGTAAAAAAAATAAAAACAATAAAAAGCACTTACCTTTCCTCCATCCCTGCTGACCCCCTGCAGCCTCGCACTCCAATTCTTCAGGTGTCCCAGCATTCACTGCTGGGACACAAGCACAGGTTCCCAAGCTATACTGGCACTGCTTTCATGCAAATCCTAGCATGACAGCAACACCAAGACTGGTCTGAGCAGCAGTGATTACTGCTCAGACAGCGGCCTGGGATCTGCGCAGTTTGTCCAGCCCGGCTGTTCAACACAGCCGGACTGGAGAAACCTAAGTGCCCATGTGTGTTTGTCCAGCCTGAGACCGCCGGCCAAGCAAACATGAGCACTTAGGTGCACTCTCTACTCCTCCCTTCCTCAGTCCTCCCATGACACAGCCCCCCCCCCCCCCCCCTGTGCTGCTGGCTCAACCAGTGAGGGTGACACTCCTTCACCATAGCAAAGGAGCCACCCCTGGCTGTGATGCCCTGCAACAAGACAAACTATTTTCTGTCACAAGGCTGAAAGCAGTACGTTTGAGCCATTCCAAAAGGCCCAGTACTGCAGATGACATACTCAAAACAATACAACCCTTCCATGAAGCTCAATAAAATAACATAATGAGACAGGAGCATGCACTGAAGAGGCTGGTGGCAGAAATCTTCCACTTAGTGAATATCATTTTCAAACAATAAAATATTGTAATTCTCTCTTATACCAATGTGTATCAATGACATTGCTTACCTCTGTCACCTAAATTTGGAGGCAGTGGAGGAAGAACATGCAGAAACGGTGACAGAGAGAAATTGTTTTAAATGGGGACCATTAAGGTTTGGATGCACCTTTCATGATGAAGGCAGTTTCAAACTCAGCCAACCCAGAGCCACATCCCCCAGGTAAGAGTCCACATCTGTGAGCTCCATTCGTGAGACGCATAGAGGGAACCCTGCAATGGGGTGAATGCAGGTAGAATCTCCAGCGTATCTCTATATAGTAGCCCATCTACTCCCTGCACCTCTAGAATGTCATTGGCGGAGAGTGCTTTCCGGGTCATGGTAGCCAGGGGTGCCCTGTGCATTCATCTTCCCCATTTTCCTGGAGCCTTGGCATATTTACCTCAATAAAAGCATTCCCTCTTAGTAGCACCCTGATACTCCGAGAGAGTTGTTCTAATTTGATGGGACAAATTAGGATTGTCTGTATTACCAAGTCTAACCTCAAGTCAGCCAAGTTATCACTCCAGTTGGCTCAGGTGGTTTCACAGTGTATGCAACCCCCCATCTTAGCAATGCTGATTCTCTGAATTGTGACTTTGAATACCTTCCACACAGTGCCCATCATAGGCACTGAGTCATTTTTTCTCAACAAGGAGTCAACAACCTCCTGTTGTAACTCATCATGAAAGTGCCTAGTAGCACGGTGAGGGAGAATCGGCATGTCACACTTGCTGGAGCTCAGGTAGGTAGGTGCAACTAGAACACATAGGCCCTGATTCTAACCCCGGCGGTCTTTGACCGCCGGGGCGAGGGTCGGCGGGAGCACCGCCGACAGACCGGCGGTGCCCCGCAGGGCATTCTGACCGCGGCGCTTTGGCCGCGGTCAGAAAGGGTAAACCGGCGGTCTCCCGCCGGTTTACCGCTGCCCTCAGAATCCCCCATGGCGGCGCAGCTTGCTGCGCCGCCATGGGGGATTCTGACCCCCCCTACCGCCATCCTGTTCATGGCGGGAAAGCCGCCATGAACAGGATGGCGGTAGGGGGGGTCGCGGGGCCCCTGGGGGCCCCTGCCGTGCCCATGCCAATGGCATGGGCACGGCAGGGGCCCCCGTAAGAGGGGCCCGCAAGGTATTTCAGTGTCTGCCTTGCAGACACTGAAATACGCGATGGGTGCTACTGCACCCGTCGCACCTTCCCACTCCGCCGGCTCGATTACGAGCCGGCATCCTCGTGGGAAGGGAGTTTTTCCCTGGGCTGGCGGGCGGTCTTTTGGAGACCGCCCGCCAGCCCAGGGAAAAACTCATAATACCCTCCGCGGTCTTCTGACCGCGGAGCGGTATTATGGGGGCGGAATTCTGGCGGGCGGCCTCCGCCGCCCGCCAGAATTACAATGACCCCCATAGTGTGTGGGGGTGTCAAGGACAGGTCTCTTGTAGCCTATTTAGGCTGAGAGTACGCCAGTTAGGCGATCGCCTTCATGAGCATGGGATGTAAAAGTACAGTTAGGTGTGTGAGGGAGTTCCCTTTACGGACTAGGTGGTCTCACGCACATTATAGTGTCATGCTTCATCATATGACCTCCTAGCCCCACCCAGGTAAGATAATAATACCTGGATGGACTCAACCTCGTTGTTAAATGAATTCTGAGGGAGTGCTGACATTTTATCTTCCTGGATAAATCAAGGGATCCAGTTGAAAGGTGATATAGATAATAAAATTACCTTACAAATCACCTATTAGATATAATATTTTAATAGAGGTGTTTGTAGGTAAGATTAAAAGAACAGTAGGGACACATTTGAATATAATGATTCAAAGTGTCTGAAAAAAGTGGGGACCAGCATGTTTCTGCCCTGTCTAGGAGCCAAAGAGGTCTGGGCTATTCTTCAGGGTCAAGTATCCCTAATATATAAGGGGCTAGATAGATATGCTAACCAGTGAGCAGATAATTTCAAAATGCAATGGGGCCTACCAGGTTAAACTGTAGAGGTATGGCCCTATGGAGACAAGGCGGTTAGCTTCAAGTCTGAGAACATGCAGAGGGGAGTTGTCCCTTATAGCCACACTTGCTCCAAAGATGGCATCTCACCACTGCACCTAAGCGTTCTGCATCCCAGCTGCTTGCTCAGTAGATGCAACACCATAAGAAACGGGAGTAATCGGAATATGTTTGTGCAAGGTGATAGACCGTGGATCCGTGACTCCAAACCTATGGAGACAAGTCAATAGTCGAAGCATGACCAGCTGTTGTGTCCCCCTGAATTAAATGTACCTTAACTGTCAGAGGAGTGAAGTGTTCTCCAAGCATCCAATAAATCGTGGTCTTTCCTGATATCTCATGTATGACGAGAAGAAACACTGTGGGAAGTTGATGAGATTTGAGAATGGTCGATGGCTGTGTTCAGAGCAACATTAACATCATCCTCTCATAGTATGAAGGATGGGCCTATATCTGCAATTTGCCCATAAAGACAGTCAAAGAATGTGGGATCATCTGTGTTTTGGCGCCATAGCAATTAACTGGTACTATAGCAGATAAATTCAGACTTCGCCACATAATTGAGTATAGGTCTTGAGTATCGTTCAGTGATCCCTTTGTGAATGAGTGTAAGAGTACCTCTTGCATAAGAGGAGTATGTGGAGAACTGCCTGTGGGATGCCCAGTGGGTGGCAAATGATGTACCGGAAGCATCGATCAGGGGAGTTTCTTGTGGTAGGACTGTGGGGGTTATTCTAACTTTGGAGGAGTGTTAATCCGTCCCAAAAGTGACGGTAAAGTGACGGATATACCACCAGCCGTATTACGAGTTCCATAGGATATAATGGACTCGTAATACGGCTGGTGGTAAATCCGTCACTTTTCTGTCACTTTTGGGATGGATTAACACCTCCTCCAAAGTTAGAATAACCCCCTATGTGACTGTTATGCGGGTCCAAATATGCAAAAATATGTCTGATCTTTCGCAGGTTGCCAAGACCTCAGACATTCCATGTGAGGCATTAATATTCTGTATCTGAGGAAGATATCTGTGCATTAGTCCCACTTGTCATGTTAAGGTGGGTAGTGAATAACTGGATCAGTGCAGTGATTTGAGAAGCAGGAAAGTGCAGGATAAGAAGAATGCGGTATCAGCATGATGCAACAGTGATTACAAAAGATGATACCTAACAATCCCATCCCCCCCACACCGGTGGCCCAAACCCACCAGGGATGTGTATACCTCCCCTTCAAACTTTCAAAAAGCTCCAGCTGTTGCCGAAATCATATCAGTATTTTGGTGGAAATAAGACCAGTATGCAGCTTAGAGCAAAGAGATAAAGAAAAACAAGAAGAGTGGATAGAAAAAAGGAAATCAAGAGGGAAAAAGAAAGAGCTGCAGGAGATATAATGTCAAGAGTGTGTTAGGAAATGTTGGAAAGTGGATTATTGGTAAGGGCAGGCAAGTACCTAAGTTTAGCAGTCAACCACTAACCTCCACTTAGGTCTAGCTAGGTTTCAATAAATGAAACCCAGCTCAAACCTTAGTAACTTGACAACAAGCGACAAGGCTTAACTTAAGAGACAAGTGTGCAAAGCATTTCAAAATCACAAACCAGTAAATAAGTCAAATACACAACACTATTAAAATCCAACACCACTTTATAAAAATAGGCTGTATTTCTATCTTTAAAATGACACCAAAATGATTAAAATTGTATAAGGGGAACCAGAGACATGAATTATTAAAGAATTAATGTTTTCTAACGCAGAGAAGCAACTAGAGCTCAAAGGGTTAAAAAGGTTACACTGGAAAGGGACAAATTCCAGAGTTCAGGCCACCCACGAGGTATACTGTTACCCTTACTTTCAGAAGTGTTTCTTGATTCAGGAAAGTGGTCCACAGTACCAGCCAAGGGCTCAGAGGCTCTGGTTTGCCTCGAGGTATGGGACTACAGCTCCCACAATGGACCTCTTCAACTATAGAGTTGCTCCAAACATCTCCAAACGTCTGGATATTCATCCAGAGGTCATTTGTGGGTCCTTGAAGTGTCCCAAGTTTGATCCAAGGTTCCAGAAGCTCTGAGTTGCTCCTTGGGAGTTGGGGCTACAATTACCAGAATACACCCAGTCAGAAACCTCAAATGGCCACTGGACACTCGTCATCTGGGCTCTGCTTGCAGAACTTGATACAGGGGACTCTGGGCTGCTCCTTTGTACCTGTTGCAAACAGGGAGTCCCTTCTTGAAGCAGTGGAAGATAGGCAAAGTCTGTTTAGTGGTGAAGCCTGAGTGTGCAGCTGGTGCAGACCTTCAGAGTGCAGTGTCCAGGTGCAGGTCAGAGGTCTAGCAGGGCAGTCCTTCTTCTTCTTTGTCTTTTTCCTTGTAGGGATCTGAGGTGTGGCTGCAGCTCTGTCATATGTATCCTTACTCCTGGGTGGAACCTAGGGAGGTCCTGGTTGTCCAGTCACAGGAAGCCTCATTCCCTCTTTGATAACCACTTCCTATGAAGTGTGGCAAAAATCAATCCCAGGGAGCAACACTCTTCAAAAATCCAACATAGCTGAAAAATATTTTGGGAAGTTAGATCTGGCTGAGCCCACCCACTGGTGTGGCTAAAAATCCTAAACACATCCCTAGCCTGCCCTCTCCTAATCTAATCAAGAGGGCACTTCATTGTCTGGGGTTGCAGGAAGTGAGGAAGGTCCTGAACTGATCCAAATTCCCTTCCATGTCTTTGAAGGTTCTGGCTTATAATTAAATGGAAACCAGCCCTAGAGGCAGATAGGCCACACCTTAGGGGTGCCTTATATGTAAAAATAAGGTAGAGAAAGACTTTGGAAGTCCTTTTAATTCCAAAGTCGAATTTGCATATAACTTTAGTTTAAAAGCAGCCAGCAAGTCAGTCCTGTCTTTAAAATGACACTAGGCACCTCAGTAGCACATCTATGGGTGCACTACCTGTGCTGGGGTCTCTAAACCTGCATGCTCTACCATAAACTGGGGACTTATAGGTAGTTTGAGATAGTTAATTATAATTAGCCTAATTTGCATGCTCGTTCTCATCAGAGCACAGGCCCTGGAACTGGTTAGCAGTATCCAGGGCATCATCAATGTCAGGAAAACACCAGCAAAAAGTGAAAAATGGGGGCAAAAATGTAGGGGGACTCTGCAATCATAATATATATATATATATATATTTTTATGGATTTATGGATCCCCACAGACACGCTCAAACACTGACATAACCACTCACAGACCCACTCAGACACTGACACACCCACTCACAGATCTACTCAGACAATCACATATCCACTCAGACCCTCATGCACCCACTCGAGGACCCACTCACACACTCACACACTCACTCACAGACCCACTGAGACACTGACACAGCCACTCAAAGACCTACTCAGAAACTCACTTACCCACTCACAGACCCTCTCAGACTATCATGTACACCCTCAGAGACCCTCTATGACCCTCACAGACCCACCCAGAGACCCACTTAGACACCGATGAACCCTCTCACAGACCCACTCATTTCCTTACAGACCACCCAGAGACCCACTCAGACAGCGACACACCCACTCACTGACACACCCACTCAGAGACCCATTCACACGTCACTCATTCACTCACAGAACCTCTCATGCATCCACTCTCACATCCAGACAGACACTCACAGTCAGCGACACCGTCTCACACCTATACTCACCCCCAGAGAGACAGATCATTCAGCTGTGCATGGTGCATGTTGGGTCCTTATGGGGGTTGGCTGCAGTGACCAATCCTCACCATGAGCGGCAGTGGTTGGATTAATGCATTGTAAATTAAAATTATTTTGCATTTAAAAAAAAAAAACATAGAAATTCACTGAAATACCAAATGTTACAGGGACATTATATTTAAGTTTTGAATGTTTCTTACAAAACCATAGAAATGCAGCAGTTATCGTTTGAGTTATTTCAAGTAATTAACTTGCGCCCTAAGGTAGGTATAACTTGGGACCTCCTCATACACTGCTAATTACCCCAGATATTCCAGCACTCATGACAACTTCTATAAAGTCAGTAAAAAAATAAATGAAACATTAGCTGTCAAATTATTGAGGACAAAACTGTGCATGGCGGGGACATGAGTTATAGTTCTCTTAAAGTGAGAGTTATAATTGCTTGAAACAAATTTATCTATAACTGCTGAATTTCTAAGGTTTTGTACAAGTAAATTCAGAATCTAACTATAACGGGGTCAAAAAGTTGTGATTCGCTTGTTAATTCCCCTCAGAACCTTTGAACATAACTGCAACTCAAACTACTGGATAGAATTACACCAAATTTGGCAGAAAGCTAGCTTTCAGTACACAGATTGTGCTTTCGCTTATTTGGTGTTTTTTGAGAATTTTATTTGAGGAAGCACTCTGGCAACCACTTGTATGGTTAGGCCGGCGTCATAAATACTCAAGGAAGGGAAGGTGCCAGCAGAAGTGGGAGTACGGCGCAGAGGGTCATAGGACTCTTATGACAGGGACTTTCGCTTTGCAAGTAAGCCCTTTCCTCCATGTATTGTGTGGATTTTCGGAGCTGGACACTGTTTAGGATTCAATTAAGTGTTGGAATGATAGACTGAGGTATTTGTCATACAGCAGTGTTTAACTTTCAACAAGGAAGACAGTTCATGTGAAGAAGAATGTCAACACCCACAAGTGAAATTTTGGAGGTATTTAACCTAAGTGAAAAATGAACAGTGGATGTCCTATAATTTGAATACTAGTCACGCAGGACTGGGCAAATTGCCGAATAATGCCAGATTAATTCTTTTGAGATTATTTTAATGTGCGGTGAGTGGAGATTTTGCCTGTTCCAGAATGCAATAAAAAGAATTATACAAGTCATCACAAGTTGATTCTCTAAAGAATGGCAACAGATACAGATTTCTGTGTGAATTTGAACTGGAGAAATGGCTTCAGAATGTATTTTTACTATGTTTGTTATTATTTGCTCACGTGCAAAGGATATAAATTAATTGAGAAATGGCACTTTTCAGTTGAAAAAGGCTGCACAATCAGCTGAAATGTGGTCTGAGCCCGAGTTTGATGTTGCTCAATAAAAGCTATCATTATTCTCTATTTCGAGTGCAGGTTTTTCTCTTAACAGAGAGATTGGAGTTTGGATATATATATCGTGATTGCTTGATATATATATATATATATATATATATATATATATATATATATATCAAGCAATCACGTGCCTGCAATTACTAGCTCAACCCAAGCATTTGGCCTGTGACCAAGGACGAGTTGTCTGAAATGCGTAAGGCCTGGAAAATGTGAAAAGAATTCTTTGAATGTTACTAGCTTTGCTGCTTTCCAAAAATTAAATGCAACCTGCTGAGGGAGTGCTTTTGTCCGGAGGACAACTTTGTTTTGTACATAATTAACAGCATATCCCGCCATGAAAGCAGCACCACTGCAGATCGAAAGCAGGTCTGTGTGAGTTTACCACATCGTCATGCAAATAGAAACAGGATGGAATAATTTCAGCAAAACTCAAAAACTGTGCTTTGAATTCACCTAGCAAGGTTTTTGAATGCGTTTTAATGTGTGGCTGCAGCAACCTACCAAGGCAGAAATGAATATCTATTAAAGATGTAATATAAACATGCAGGACTACCATTACCAGGATTCATTGTGTAACTCACCAGAGTTTTTAATCAAGTAATCAGACACCTGTAATTATTTGCTCAACCCAAGCATTTGGCCTGTGACCAAGGATGAGATGTCTAAAATGCGTAAGGCCTAGAAAATGTGTAAAGAATTCTTTGAATGTTACTGGCTTTGCTGCTTTCCAAATATTAACTGCACCCTGAGGGAGAGTGTGCTTTTGTCCGGAGGACAACTTTGTTTTGTACATAATTATCAGCCTGTCCAGCCGTGAAAGCAGCACCACTGCAGATAGAAAGCAGCTCTGTGTGAGTTTACTACATCATCATACAAAAAGAAACAGGATGGAATAAATTCAGCAAAACTCAGTAACTGTGCTTTGAACTTTCCTAGCAAGGTTTTTGAATGTGTTTTAATGTGTGGCTGCAGCAACCTACCAAGGCAGAAATTAATATCTATTAAAGATTTAATATAAACATGCAGGACTACCATTACCAGGATGCATTGTGTAACTCACCAGAGTATTTAATCAAGCAATAAGGCACCTGCAATTATTTGCTCAACCCAAGCATTTGGCCTGTGACCAAGGACAAGATGTCTGAAATGCGTAAGGCCTAGAAAATGTGTAAAGAATTCTTTGAATGTTACTGGCTTTGCTGCTTTCCAAAAATTAACTGCAACCTGCTGAGAGTGTGCTTTTGTCCGGAGGACAATTTTGTTTTGTACATAATTAACAGCCTGTCCAGCCGTGAAAGCAGCACCACTGCAGATAGAATGCAGATCTGTGTGAGCTTACTACATCGTCATACAAATAACAACAGTATGGAATAATTTCAGAAAAACTCGGTAACTGTGCTTTGAATTCACCTACCAAGGTTTTTAGATGTGTTTTAATATGTGTTTGGCTGCAGAGTGTGAACTTGCTTTCTGAAATCTTAAACGCATCTTTACATGGAAATCTTTCACCTCTGTGACATATTGTAGGTATGCAATGAATCATTCTGTAATGTATTTAAGTGATTATGAAACATAAGTTTCAGTTTTTGAAATTGGCTAATGTAATTTCAGACCGCTAAGGCAAGCACTACATAGAGAATAGCACTCTTCAAGGTAGTGATATTCATCTTTGCAAAGCATGGATGTTGTGTCTGGGCCAATGACAGAGAAATACAGGCACCTTTCTATTCACTAATATAGTGACAAACAGTTCTATGTGGACCCATAACAAAAATGTGTTGCACATACATTGATATACCCCTGTATTCCCTTACAGAGGTCGTGAGGCATGTGCTAAACCACTTATGTACAGATTTATATAATTATACATCTTCTAAAATAGGCAGTAGTATACTGGCAGATATACTAAAAGATCTCTACTATAAAAGATCTATACTAAAAGATACTAAAAGATCTCATGGTGCTACTAGAACTAGAGAGCAATATTCACTCAGGTACATAGGCAAGTACTGACACACTATTTTCATATATCTAGACATGCTGCTTTTGTAAAGGGTGAGGCCTAGTAGTGTAGAGCCTGTGTGTGCTCTGCCACTGGCCATTGAAATATCCTTGTAAAACTGTTTTGTGATGTCTCAAACTCACTTTTTAGTGCAAATACCTCACCTATCTGACATGCTCATGTGCTGTCATGGTGAAAGTATGCCATCAAGCATGGTGCAAGGTATTCAGTTGATTAGGAAATGTACTTTTCAGTTTTGGAAAGTTGCTCACACACTTTCAGACAGATTACCAAAGAACTACATAGAATATAGCACTCACCAAGGAAGTGATATTCTTGTTTCCAGAGCATGGATGCTGTGTTTCAGCCACTGACAGAGAAACAGAGATGCTAAAATAACTGAAAAACTCAGAAAGCACTTACAAGTATACCATATACTTCTGTGTGCTCTAGCAGACATGCTGAGGTATATGTTCAGCCACTTTATTGAGAGATTTACAGGGTCATAGAGCTTTAGAACAGGCAGTCACATACTGGCAGATGTACTAATATATCTTGTTCTGCAACTACATGTAGACACCTATATTCACTCAGACATATAGGCAAGTACTGATACAATATCCTCATGTATCCAGACAAACACTGTATTCTAAAGAGTGAAGCCTAGTAGTGCTGCGCCTTAGTTGGGTCTGTCAGTGGCCACACAAATTGGACTGTAAAACAGTTTTCTGAAATCTCAAAGTAACCTTTTAGTGCAAATCTCTCACCGCTGTGATATGCTGTAGGTATGCCATCAACCATGCAGCAATATTATTAAGTAATTCGTAAATGTAGTTTTCTGTTTTAGAAAGTTACTCATGCACTTTCGAACCGCTAAGGCAAGCACTACATAGTATATAGTACTCACCAAGGTAGTGATATTCATGTTTCCAAAGTATGGATACTATGGGGGTGATTCTAAGGCTGGCGGTCGGTGTTAAAGCGGCGGCCAACCCGCCAACAGGCTGGCGGTAAAAAATATGGGATTCTGACCCTGGCGGGAACCGCCAACACAGACAGCCACTTTAACACTCTGACCGCCACGGCGGTACAAACAAACAGCGCGGCGGTCACCGCCAAAAGCCAGGTGGCAGACAATGTACCGCCCACACTATCACAACTCACCAATCCGCCACCTTTTCCGGGGCGGGAGCACCGCCGATAAAAACACGGCGGAAACAGACTACGGACGGGAAAACGCTCACCACTACGCACTCCAGGAGGAAGGAGGACAGCATGGAACCCGAATTAAACATCCTACCTGCTCTCGTCTACCTTCTCATCTACCACGAGTACGAAGTCCGGCGCAGACGACAACGGTGAGTACTGCACCTACGACACACGGGAGGGGGGAGGACGAAAGGTTACGGGCACACACATATGCGCCCCCCCCCCAACTATGTACACACCAATGCAGAGCAACAAGTCACAGTGACACCACCCAAACACCCCAGAAAAATGCTAGGACATAATCAAATTTGGAATAAATATTTATGTACCAAAAAGCTCCTGAAAATTATCGTACAACCATGAAAGATATTCACAACAAAACTAATGACATACACATCAGTGTATAACTGAAGTAACAAGTCCTGCACATCCTACGAACTCATCATGTCCGTGGGCCAAAGTTTTGAGAAACAAGGGCAAAGCCCACACAGGACACCTGAGTCCTTTGGAGAGAACACTGCAGGGGCATCAGATGTAAAAACTACAGGCACCTCAGGGGGAAGGGAAGGGGGGGGCACCACAGCCACATGAGTCCACGACGCCAGATCCACGAGGAGCCACCATGCCCACTGTACCATCCTGGGGAGTGCAAAGCCACAGTCTCTCAATGTCTCTACAGTGGGTGGGCTGCCCACTGTACCATCCTGGGGAGTGCAAAGCCACAGTCTCTCAATGTCTCTACAGTGGGTGGGCTGCCCACTGTACCATCCTGGGGAGTGCAAAGCCACAGTCTCTCAATGTCTCTACAGTGGGTGGGCTGCCCACTGTACCATCCTGGGGAGTGCAAAGCCACAGTCTCTCAATGTCTCTACAGTGGGTGGGCTGCCCACTGTACCATCCTGGGGAGTGCAAAGCCACAGTCTCTCAATGTCACTACAGTGGGTGGGCTGCCCACTGTACCATCCTGGGGAGTGCAAAGCCACAGTCCATCAGGTGGATGACAGTCTCCACTGGTCAAGGAGGAGGCATGGTGGGCACAGTGAACCATAAACAGTGATTGAGACGGCGGTGCCCAGCGGAGCGGTGCTTGACAGGAAGGGCCCAGCGGAGAGGTGGAGAGACAGCGGTGCCCAGCGGAGCGGTGCTTGAGATGAAGGGCCCAGCGGAGCTGGTGTTTGAGACGGCGGTGCCCAGCGGAGCGGTGCTTGAGATGAAGGGCCCAGCGGAGCGGTGCTTGAGACGGCGGTGCCCAGCGGAGCGGTGCTTGAGAAGAAGGGCCCAGCGGAGCGGTGCTTGACAGGAAGGGCCCAGCGGAGCGGTGCTTGAGATGAAGGGCCCAGCGGAGCGGTGTTTGAGACGGCGGTGCCCAGCGGAGCGGTGCTTGAGAAGAAGGGCCCAGCGGAGCGGTGCTTGACAGGAAGGGCCCAGCGGAGCGGTGTTTGAGACGGCGGTGCCCAGCGGAGCGGTGCTTGAGATGAAGGGCCCAGCGGAGCGGTGCTTGAGACGGCGGGGCCCTGTTCAGCGGTGCTCTTCTGCACCGCGGGCGCTGTTGAGCGGTGCCTATCTTCACGGCGGGCCCTGTTCAGCGGTGCCTATCTTCACGGCGGGCCCTGTTCAGCGGTGCTCTTCTGCACCGCGGGCCCTGTTCAGCGGTGCCTATCTTCACGGCGGGCCCTGTTCAGTGGTGCTCTTCTGCACCGAGGGCCCTGTTCAGCGGTGCCTATCTTCACGGCGGGCCCTGTTCAGCGGTGCTCTTCTCCACGGCGGGCCCTGTTCAGCGGTGCTCTTCTCCACGGCGGGCCCTGTTCAGCGGTGCTCTTCTTCACGGCGGGCCCTGTTCAGCGGTGCCTATCTTTACGGCGGGTCCTGTTCAGCGGTGCTCTTCTCCACGGCGGGCCCTGTTCAGCGGTGCCTATCTTCACGGCGGGCCCTGTTCAGCGGTGCTCTTCTCCACGGCGGGCCCTGTTCAGCGGTGCTCTTCTCCACGGCGGGCCCTGTTCAGTGGTGCTCTTCTCCAGGGCGGGCCCTGTTCAGCGGTGCTCTTCTTCACCGCGGGCCCTGTTCAGCGGTGCCTATCTTCACGGCGGGCCCTGTTCAGCGGTGCTCTTCTCCACGGAGGGCCCTGTTCAGCGGTGCTCTTCTCCACGGCGGGCCCTGTTGAGCGGTGCCTATCTTCACGGCGGGCCCTGTTCAGCGGTGCTCTTCTCCACGGCGGGCCCTGTTCAGCGGTGCTCTTCTCCACGGCGGGCCCTGTTCAGCAGTGCTCTTCTGCCCCGCGGGCCCTGTTCAGCGGTGCTCATCCAGCAGGTCAAGGGAGCCAGACCTGGCCTGGACTCCCTGCTCAGTCTCCCTCGGACCGTGACGTTTCTGGACCCTTCGGGGACGGACTCCTGGCCTCCTTAGTGTCCTCCTTCCCAGCTGGGATGTGGCATGTGGGGTCCACCTTCTCCGCGCTCCTGCTGCCCTTCCGCTCCTTTGATGGGGCTCTCGGGCCCTTGCCTCCCCTAGATGGTGTGGGTGGTGAAGTGGCCGCACATTGCTCCTTGGGGGCAGCCCTGTCGGTCCTCGCACGGCGGCCCTTGTTTTTGCGGGTCCTCTTGCCGGGGGGGGCTGGACGTGTCCTTGCTGCTGATCGATGTGTCACTGCTGGCAAAGGGTGGGCTCCAGAACCCATGCACAACAGTGACACCCGAAGCTGGGCTGGTGGTGGCTGCGGTGCTCTTGGGACTCTTTGAAGATGGATGGGGGAGCTCATCGGGGGGAAAGAGGTCAAGGTTAGCCATGAAAAGTTTTTTAGGGCCAAGGTAAAGGGTAGGAGAAGTGGAGATGGAAGTGGAGGTAGAGGAGGTGGTTGTAGGAGAGTCAGGTGTGCTGTCATTGGGTGAAGGTGCTGGTGCTGTAGGCTGTCGTGAAGTGGATGGCTGTTGGGTGGGTGGCTGCCTGCGTTTGTGTGTCTTGGAAGAGGGGGTGACAGACACAGTGGGAGAGGACACAGGGGACGTGTAAATGGCAGTGGGGGTGGTGACTGCACGAGTGTGGACTGTACTGGAGGGTGAGGTGGTGATGGAAGCACTGGCTGATGTTGGGGTGCATGCAGGTGTGAGTGTAGACGTCACAGGGAGGGAGGAGGGAGACGAGGAGGAGTGGGACACAGGGGTTGCAGTGGCTGTTGGCATGTCTGCATCTGGGTGTTGCTTGGGTGAGTGTTTGTGGGATCTGTGGTGCTTGTGTTTGGATGAGCTGCTCTTGGGTGTTGAGGTGTGTGCAGGCTGGTCTGATGGTGTGGATGGGATAGGCTGAGGAACAGGAGACAGAGAAAGGCTGGAGGCAGTAAGAAGAGGGAGGCTGGAAACAGGGACAATGGCTGCCGTCAGTGCAGAGGCCAGAGCAGTGAACGCTCGTTGATGGGCAGCCTGACCCGAATGAATGCCCTCCAGGTACGCATTGCTCTGTTGCACCTCCCTTTGCACACCTGGATGGCATTCAAAAGGGTCGTCTGCCCAACAATGAGCGTCCTTACCAGGTCAATGAGCTCCGCACTGAGGGCAGCAGGGGCAACAGGGGCAGGGGCTGAGGTGCCTGGGGCGAAGGAGACGCGCGCCTTCCTGGGCGAACGGGCACGGAGCGAAGACTGAGGGGCTGCTGGGAGGGCGGGGATGGTGCGCTGGGTGGCGGCTGTACCTGTAGAGGCAGGGGGCACGGATGTTGCCGCCACCGCTAGGGAGCTCCCATCTGAGGACGTGTCGCTTTCGCTGCTCTCACCAGCGGTCCCCGTCGTGGTGCTCCCCTCGCCCTCCGGATCACTGGTGCCCTCGGTGTCTGTTCCTGGGCCCACCGGGGCCTTGTGTCCTGCAGCTCCCTCGTGCTCCGATGCCGAATCTCCTCCGCCTGATGATGCTAATGCACACATGCACAAGAAGATGAAGAGAAAGGGTGGGGGGAGAAAAAAGAAGACCAGGTTGAGTGCATGCAATGTCAACACCGTTGGCGGAGAGGACAGACACAGGAGCCTAATGCACTAAGCCGCGCATTCGGGGTACACTACTCAGTACTACTGACTAGGACAACAGGCCAAGAGACGTCAAACGCGCACATGGGAGATGCTGGACCTTCAATGGCTGTACTTGTCACCCTACCGAGGTGGGGGCCGGGGGCACAGGGCCCTGCCTAAGGGAGAGGACTACGCTACAGAAAGCGCCCTGGCCTAATGTCACCCACAGCCCTCCTCCCCCACCCAAACGCCTCCACTGCGCAGAAAGATAGGAGAATGTGCTGATACTCACCCCCTTGTGTCTGCTGTGATGTCTTAAAGCGCCCATCCAATTCTGGGTAGGCCACCGCCAGGATCCGGGACATCAGGGGGGTCATGGTGCGACTGGCACCCCTCCTAGGTTGGGAGGCCATCCCCAGCAGTGTTTCTGCGGTCTTCCTTGTTCCGCGGCGGATGTCCTCCCACCTCTTGCGGCAGTGGGTGCCCCGTCTGTTGTGGACCCCCAAGTTCCAGACTTCCTTGGCGATGGCACACCAAATCTCGATCTTCTGATGGGCGCTGACCTATTTGACATGTACAGGGTGGAAAGGAGGAAATCATCAATGACCTGCATGTTAGATGTGATTGGCCCCCCCCACCAACTTTGCCATATGGCACATGCTCTCATCTGTCGGGCGTTGCACTCCTCATTGGCCCCCCACCCCACCAACTAACATCCACCCCAATCCACACAGGCATAGCCCATTCCATGTGCACCCGGTGTACTCACTTGTTGGTCTGGAGGACCGTAGATTAGCGCATACTGGGGGAGGACCCCATCCACAAGCTTCTCCAACTCTTCAGACGTGAAGGCAGGGGCCCTTTCCCCAGTCGCAGCAGCCATTGTATCTTCCAGACCGAGGTCACAGCAGCACTTGCAGTATAGGTCCTCTCCTGTGGATGATCAGGTCTCGAGTGATTTAGCAGATAGAAAATGGCGGTCACGCCCGCGGCGGTGCGTACCGCGGCGGTGCGTACCGCGACCGCCGGCGCACTTTGTCATTGGCTCCTGAAACCCATAGGCTTCAATGTTAACCAAAGCGGCTTTGCGCCGCGGTCTTCGATCGCCTACCGCCACGGTGTGCCCCGCCAGCGCATTGACCTCACATCCCATTGTCCCACTTCACAGGTCAGGCAGCCTCCATTTCAAGGGCCTACATGGCTTAATTTTGACAGCGACACACAGGCCTAGGCCTTGCATTGCCACACATACACGCCTTTCAACCCATTGCCATTCTTTAGCTGTGCAAGCTGTCTGTACGTACCTGTGGTTTGGCTGACTCTGTGCTCCATGTTGTCCTTCCTAGGCACCGTCCGCTGGGACTTGGGATGAGAAGGAGGAATCCTCGCGTGTACCGACCGCTGGTGGACCTGTCGACAATGGAAGAACGCCATATAATACTTCGATACAGACTTGACCGTGCCACTATCCATGAACTGTGTGCCCAGCTGGAGCCAGCCCTGATGTCCCCCATCCGCCAACCGACAGGGATTCCCCCTCTGGTGCAGGTTTTGTCAGTCCTCCATTTTTTGGCAAGTGGGTCATTCCAGACCACAGTGGCCATGTCATCTGGAATGTCTCAGCCTATGTTTTCAAAGATTTTGAGTAGAGTGTTGTCTGCCCTGATGACACTCATGCGGAGCTACATCATTTTCCTAGAGGAGGGTGACTTGCCTACAGTGAAGGGTGATTTCTATGCCCTTGGACATATCCCCAACATCATTGGTGCCATTGATGGGACCCATGTGGCTTTGGTACCCCCAAAAGACGATGAGCAGGTGTACCGAAACAGAAAAAGTTATCATTCGATGAATGTCCAGGTGGTCTGTTTGGCTGACCAGTACATCTCCCATGTAAATGCCAAGTTCCCAGGGTCAGTGCATGACGCATATGTGATGCGAAATAGCAGCATCCCCTATGTGATGGAGCAGCTACAGAGACAACGTGTGTGGCTAATAGGTGACTCTGGTTACCCCAACCTGCCTTGGCTACTGACCCCAGTAAGGAATCCCCGGACCAGGGCAGAGGAACGGTACAATGAGGCCCATGGGCGAACTAGGAGGATCATCGAAAGGACCTTTGGCCTCCTGAAGGCCAGGTTTAGGTGCCTGCATATGACTGGAGGATCCCTGATGTACTCACCAAAGAAGGTGTGCCACATCATCGTGGCCTGCTGTATGCTTCACAATCTGGCATTGCGACGTCAGGTTCCTTTCCTGCAGGAGGATGGTGCAGATGGTGGTGTTGAAGTAGCTGTGGAGCCTGCGGAGAGTGAAGAGGAGGAAGACTCAGAGGACGACACAGACAACAGGGACAGAGTAATAGCACAGTATTTCCAGTAGCACACAGGTAATAATCACCCATGCCATTTTATATTTCCTGAAAGCCTCCTGCATCTCAACTTTGTCGGTTTCCCCCCAGACCTATGAACATGATGTTTGATTTTCCCTTCCCTTTTCTGTGCTGTATGAGCCACTGCGTGACCTCGGCTTGGTTGGCCCATGGACTAATGCTAAGTTACCTCGGTATGTGTAATTCACAATGTTCACAATACGTAATTGATATGTAATGTGTCATACATTTGTAAATAAGACAGGCTGAGTCCTGATTGATTTCAGTGCAATGTGTGATTTATTATTAGTGCATAGATATTGGTACATGATAGTGAAACAGTGATGGGTGGGGGTGGAGTAATGTCCATGGCGGAGTACAGTTCTCAGTCTCACAGGTGCATTGTCCATATGCCTGTGGCAGGATGGAGCAGGGGCAGTTCAAGGTTTGACAGGGTGGCAATGTGGGACAGTGGGAGGACTTCAGGGGGTATGTGATGCTGGCGGGGGACTTGACATCCTACTCTGTCGTTTTTTTTTATCTCAGGCTCCTTTTGCGGGGCGGTTGTTGTTCAGCAGGAGGTGGGGTTCTGGGGGGCTGTCGTTGTGGTGGGGCCGCCTGTCCACTAGCGCCGGCGGAGGTGGTAGGCTGTTCCTGTTCCTGGCTAGTGACAGGGGCCCTGTGTGATGCCACATGGTCCCGAAACGTGTCCTCTATGCGGTTCAGGGCATGGACTATGCTCCCCATAGCGGTTGAGATGTTGCTGAGTTGGTCGCTGAACCCCATGTAGCGTTGCTCCTGCTGTGCCTGGATCTCCTGGAACCTGGCCAGTACTGTCGCCATCGTCTCTTGTGAGTGGTGGTAGGCAGCCATGATGGTGGTGAGGGCCTCTTGGAGAGTGGGTTCCCTGGGCCTCTCCTCCCCCCCCTGTCGCACAGCAGCCCTCCGAGTTGCCCTGTTTCCCTGGGCCTCTGTCCCCTGGACGGTGTGCCCACTCCCACTGCCCCCAGGTCCCTGTTGTTGTTGGGTTGGTGGGTTACCCTGGGGGCCCTGTAGTGGTAGACACACCGCTGCTTGACCTGTCCTAGAGACAGAGGCATGGGCCCGCTGGGTGGGAGCTGTGCGGTTGTTCCCAGAGGGGGTTGGGTCTGCAGTGGCCTGTGTCTGGGTGAGGGGAACAGACTGCCCAGAGGTCCCCGATGGTCCGGGCTGGTCGTCAGGTTCCAGGTCGACAGAGCTGCTGTCATCACTAGTGGCCTGTTCCGGGGGTGGGATGGACATTTCTGGTCCCTCCTGACCGGTGTGTTGTCGTTCGGGTCCTGCATGGGGTAAGAGGGTATGGTTATTGTTTCTGTGTGTGCATTAGCTTGCGTTTTATGGGTGCCCTTGTCCCCCAGTGCTGGCATTCCCTTTGGGGAGGTGTTGTGAGGGTGTTTTGTGGGGGGGGTGATGGGTATGTGCAGTGGTCATGCTTAGGTGATGGGTGTCCATAGTTTGGGGGTGGCATGCAGGGGTTGGTATTGGGTGGGTTGTGCTGGGGAGACATTCTCAGGGAGGATGTGTGCTGGGGGGTTGGGGGTGAGGGTGGGGGTTAGCATGCTGGGGGGGGTGAAGTGGTTGGCCTTGTACTTACCAGAGTCCATTCCTCCGTGTACTCCAGCGAGGCCATCAGGATGCAGGATGTTGAGTACCTCTTGCTCCCATGTTGTGAATTCGGGTGGAGTGGGTGGGGGTCCCCCACCAGTCTTCTGCACTGCGATGTTGTGTTGCGAGACCATCGAGCGCACCTTCCCCCGTAGGTCGTTCCATCGTTTGCGGATGTCCTCTTGATTTCTGGGATGCTGTCCCACCGCGTTGACCCTGTCCACGATCCGCTGCCAGAGCTCCGCCTTCCTTGCTATGGTGGTGTGCTGGACCTGTGAGCCGAAGAGCTGGGGTTCCACTCTTATGATCTCCTCCACCATGACCCGGAGTTCTTGGTCCGAAAAGCGTGGGTGCCTTTGTGGTGCCATGGGGTGGTGTGTATGAGGTGTGGGGTGGTGTATGTGATGATGTGTGTGTTGGTGTGTGGTGCTTTGTGCTTCTATGTGGTGTGTGTGATGTTGCGGTGTGCCTCTGTGTGTCTGGCTATCTATTCTCTGATGTGTCTCTCTCTCCTTCGTCTCTGGTTTTTGTTGGTAGGGGTTTGTGGGTGATGTGGGTGTGTGTTTTATATGGTATTGGATGTGTGGGAGTGGTGTGTGTATGTGTTTCAGGTGTGTGCCTTTCAAATTGTCCAATGTGGTAGGGGTTTGTAAAGGTGGGTGTATTTTGACCGCGGCGGTGTCTACCGCCAATGGAATACCGCGGTTGAATGACCGCCGCGTCGATTTGCCGGTCATAATGGGATGGGCGTATTTCTGTTGGCGTGGCGGTGGAGGTTTGGTCTTCTCCAGTTTACCGCTGGCCGCTGATGTGGCGGACTGCAGTGGAGAGCGGATTTTCAGAGATTTTGCAGTTGTGGGTCAGAATGTCCGTGGCGGCTGACCGCGGCCGCGGCGGTATTGTGGCGGCCTTCTGACCGGCGGTAAGCGGCTTTTACAGCCGAGGTCAGAATGACCCCCTATGTCTTAGACAGAGAATCAGAAACATGTTTATATTCACTGAGATACTCAGAAAGCTCTTCTATGTGCAGCGATAACAAAGACAACTGCAGATACACTCACATACCCCTGTATTCCCTAACAGAGGCACTGAGGTATATGTTTAGCCATTTACTTACAGATTACACAGCCATACAGGTACTAAAACAGGCAATCACTTACCAGCAGATGTACTAAAATATCTCATTGCGCCAATTAAGGTAGACAGTTACATTCACTCAGATTTATAGGCAAGTACTGACACAATCCTTTTGTGTATTCAGACAAATACTGTTTTTGTGAAGAGGTGAGGCCTAGTAGTAGAACCATTGATGGTGTACCTCAGCCACAGCCACTGACAAAGAAACAGACAATTTTACATTCACTTGGATGCTCAAAAAGCACTTATATGTGCAGCAATAACAAAGGCAGTTGCTGATGCGCACATAATAGAGATACTAAGGTATGTGTTCAGGCACTCATGCATAGATTTACAGAGTCATAGAGTTTTTAAAACAGTTGCCCACACAAAGGCAGAAGTAGTAAAAAAAACGTATGTCACTACTACAGGTAGACACCTACATTCACTCAGAGATACAATCATGTATCCAGTCAAATACTCCTTTAATCATGGGTGAGGCCTACTAGTGCATACCTTGTCTGACTTTTTGATAAGTTGTAGATATGCCATGACAGAACTCACATACATATTTTCAAAGCATGCATCCTGTGTTTTAGCAAGTGAGAGAGTAAGAAACCGACTGTATGTGTTCTCTCTGGTCTGGCCTATGTGTAATTGATCTTTGAAAGTTTTGTCAAGAGAAACAGACACTATATAATTAAAATTAAAATATACTTTTGTTTTGTTTATTTTCTGATATTAATTTCTTGTTAAATATACACACAAATGCCATTCCTTTAAAAAGTCAGAGAAAAGAGAAACATAGACAACGATACTACCTTAAGACAACTGAGAAACAAAAGGGGCACGATAGAGAAAATGTAGTAAGGAGCAAGGTGCTGCTGGTAAGAGAACAAAGACATGTATTAAAATAATGTGTGGTCAACTGGAAAGACATGAAAATGAGGTACATAAGAGACAAAGAAAGGAGTAAAAGTGGATGATATCCAAAGTAAGAGATCATTGAATGAATCACAAAAGTTAACTAGAAGGCAATGTCAGCTCAAAGAAATAAGAGGTAGAATGTTCCACAACAGAGTAATTAAGAAAACTAGGAAACAGTATAAAAGTAGGACAGAAGCTGTAAGATAAAAGGAATGTGTTAAGAGTATAGTTGATAAGGCATTTGTTCTAAAGAGGAAGCTGTTTATCTTGATTTTGAACAGAATGAAAACACTAGATAAAATAGTGTTGAGTATGAGGAGAAGATGCCAAAAGAAAAGACTTATAAATAAAACTAACGTTTGCAAAAGTATTAGTGGTGAATGGAGACATACTTCTAGTAGTGAGCCTTTCTTTAGTAAAGAAAGCTATTTCGAAGAAAACACACTAGTGCATGCAGTTGATGAATGTGAATGGTGTTATGAAATGAATTATGGTTCTTCTGTTGAGAAAGAGGTAATGGTACCTAGAAATGTGGAAGAAGTCTTAGCTGAAGAGTTCAGGGAAGGCACTGACAGGCTCCTGTATAGAAGTGGAATGGTAGCATCATTTGTAGTGTTCACCAGGAATCAACTGACAAAGTTAAAAAACAATTATAGAACCTTCCATGAAAAAGTCTTAAACAGAAAAGTATACTTTTACAAAGACTAGACCCATGCAAAGTGAGAAAGTGCACAAATCTATAGGAACATTGCCTTGCATGTTTATCTAGAAAAGTGGACCAACGTTTCTTTCATCATTTTAGAATGTTAGCTGTACTACACTCACCAATGTGTACCTTATTTTGGATACCGTACGTTGTGAAGAGTCCTGCACTATGTTAGAGGCAATCAATGCAACTGTTATGAATGGAACAGTGACAGAGGTAAAAAAGGTTTGTGATAATGTACAGTTTTGTTTCTTTGGACCTGAACAGGAGTACAGAGAAAATGAACAGTTGGAATCTGCAAGTGTACCAGAACAGGGGGAGATTAGAAAATGTAAAACTGGACTATGTTTGTATATTTGCTGATGCACTCACTACAAATCTCAATCTTGTGATGTTATTGTGTCTTCAAAAACTGAAGGAGAGGAGTGGCAAGAATTTGCAGATTACTTATTTATAGATGAACGCTTTGATTGTTGCACACAACAAATTATATTGTAAATAATGTTATAATAAATTAGAAGAGAATATAACGCCAGCTAGAACAGTATATAACAAGTTGAAAATAGTTTCTATTTAACAAGAACCACACAATTTGAATGTTTATGAGTCTATACTTATACAATGTATACACCCATTAGAAACAATTGTCCATATGGAGCCAACAACAGGAAAGTTACCTTCAACATAGCTCAAGAAGCATCTAAAAGGCAGAATTGTTCATTTGCCAATAGATTTTAAGAAGAATGTTGAAACTCTAGGTGTGGAAAGAGACTTGGACGAAGGACTTGTAATGCCAGTGAATGGTGTGCCTACTAAGAGTAAGAAGATAAGACAAGAGTCAATAGATGTTAGCAAACTTAATAAATCAACATTATGGCCCTCATTATGAACGTGGCGGTGTGGCCCGCCATGCCGGCGGTGGTGGGAAATCTCGCCAGCCGGCGTGGCGGCCCACACTGCCACATCATGAAGCCATGGAGGTCCGCCACCCACCTCCAGGCTGCCTCCATCAGGAAGCCTGGCAGTGGACGGCATCATTATCCATCAGTGCAGCGTGTCGGCCCCTCGGATAATAATCCCTTTGCCTCCAGCCTTTCTCTGGCGGGTTTCCCTGTCAGGGAAAGGCTGGTGGAAGGGGTGCACCAGGGCCCCCCTGGGGGCCCCATCGAGCAGGTCATTGCCCGATTTACAGGCAGTGATCTGCACGACGGGTACAGCTGCACCTGCTGAACAGAGATATTGACGGCAGCAATGTTCCAGCCAGGCATTCCTCTGGGCCGGCTGCCAGAAACAAGAATGTTCATTATACGGCAGGTGGGGTTCCGGGGGAGCTGGCGGTCACTGGAAAGACCGCCAGCATGAACACAGCGGTGTGAACTGCTGTGTTCATAATGCGGGCCTATATCTGGTACAAAATAGCACATACTATAGAAATATAGGAACTCCTTAGGATATAGAAGATGATGGAGTAACATCAAGAGGCCAGATTAAAAAAAAGAAGACATTTATTAACATTATAGTATTTATCCTCTACAGTCCAAAGAGATTTTTGGAGATGTTTTTGAGATATTACAAATGAAAAAAGCAAACGGAACACCATTAAAGTTAGAAGCTCATTGATTCCTGTTAGACTTGACAGCCTTAGGGTGGTCATCCCCAAACGTTTTGCCTGCGTCTGTCCATTTTTCTGACACTGTTTTTGTTGTATTTAGGACTCATATTTTACCGCTGCTGACCATTGTTAAAATGCTTATGTTCTCTCCCCTAAATATGGTAGCATTGGTTCCTACACAGTTGGCATATTTAGTTTACCTGTAAGTCCCCAGTAAAGTGCACTAGAGGTGCCAAAGGCATACAAATTAAATGCTACAAGGGGGCCTGCAGCACTGATTGTGCCACCCACATAAGAAGACCCTTAACCATGTCTCAGGCCTGCCAGTGAAAAGCCTGTAATGTGCAGTTTCACTGCCACTTCGACATGGCATCTAAAACTACCTACCAAGCCTTAAACTCCCCTTTCCCACATATAAGTCACCAGTATGGTAGGCCCTTGTTAACCCATAGGGCAGGGTGCTATGTGTGTAAAAGGCAGAACATTTACTTGTATGTTTTGTATGTCCTGGTAGTGAAAATCACAAATTCATTTCTCACTTCGGTGAGGCCTTCTCCTCTCATATACCAGCACTCAAATTGCCCTTATATACATTTAAATGGTAGGGCTTAGTATGTCCAGAATGGTAATTTTAAATCCTGCTTACTGGTGAAGTTGGATTTAATAATGCTATTTTAGACATGCCACTTTTGGAAAGTGGGCATTGCTCTGTACTTACTGCCATCTGTGTCTTACATCCTACCTCAAAGCCACATCCGGTCTATGCTGGGTGACAGCTCCCCTTGTGCATTTCACCCAGGCAGCCATAAACACAGGGCACCCAGTCACATCTGCATTCATCTGCTTACTGAATGGTTCTTCCTTGGCAGGAAGGGTAGAGGGGCTCACTCTTATACTTCAAGGCCAGTGGCCTGCCCTCACACAAAGGACTGATAAACCCCCAAATAAATCTTGGCAGACAGGGCTGTGTTGAAAGGGGAACATGTGCACTTCAAAATCACTCTTTGCAGGTTCCCCCATTTCAAAGGCATTTTTGAATATATATACTGGGTCTGTGACCCTCTAAAATTAGACACACTTCTCGATCTACACCTGGTCTCTGTCAGAGGAATTGCCTGGCCACCCAAAGGACTTATCCAGACTGCTTTGTTAAAAAGGATTGCTGCCCTTTTTTTGCTATGCTGCTTGCTGGCCCCTGGCTCTGATGGAAGGACACTACCTTCCCCACAAGTGCTCTCCAAGGGCTCGGATTGAGCTTGCCTCCTGTTCTGAAGTCTAAGGGCCACAAAGACTTCACCAAAGAGAAGAAAATCCCTGTGCATTGGAAAAGCAATGCAACACCTGCAGAAATCAATGCAGCGCCTGCCTCAGGGCTAAAAAATTAATTACATCGCCAACCAGATGGGTGCAGCGCTTACTCCTTCTTACCAGCTCATGAAGGATTTTAAATGTATTGTCTGTGCCAAACCTGAAAATCAGGCGCAGCATCTTATTTTTCAATGCATCTCCTCTAAATCAAGGCTGCGCTCCTTTAAATCGATGCATCACCTTGCAGTGTGGAAAAAAACAAAGAACCAAGACATTGGTGGTCATTCTGACCTCGGCGGTAAAAGGCGCCTACCGCCGGTCAGAAATCCTCCATAATTCCGCTGCGGTCGCAGTAACCCGCCACGGTCATTCTGACCCGCAGCAGCCAAACCTCCGAAAATCCGACAGCCACAACAGACCGCCAGACCAGCGGTCGGCAGAAAAGTGGAGGTGACCAAACCTCCACCGTCACGCCAACAGAAATACGCCCATGCCATTACGACCCACGAATCCACGCGGCGGTCTTTCAAACGTGGTTTTCCATTTGCTGTACACACCTCCGCGGTCAGAATACACACAAACGAACAAAACTCAGCCACATTGGCCGATTTGAATTCCACACACCTGATACACATACACACACCACTCCCACACACACAATACAATATAAAACACACACCCACATCACCCACAAACCCCTTCGACCAAAATCCAAAAAGAAGCACTGAGAGACACAGCAGCGATCACAGAACACCATCACACAGAGGCACACTACACCATCACCCACACAATATCCACACACAAAACAACACACACCACCACACTCAACACACTTAACTACACATACTCCACCCCACACATCATACACACCACTCCATGGCACCCCAAAGACACCCCCGCTTCTCAGACGAAGAACTCAGGGTCATGGTGGAGGAAATCGTTCGGGTAGAGCCCCAGCTCTTCGGCACACAGATCCAATACACCAGCATTGCCCGGAGGACGGAGCTATGGCAGAGGATTGTCGACAGGGTCAACGCTGTGGGACAGCACCCCAGAAATCGGGAAGACATCAGGAAGCGATGGAACGACCTACGGGGGAAGGTGCGTTCCATGGTATCCAGGCACAACATCGCCGTGCAGAAGACTGGCGGAGGACCCCCACCTCAACCCCCACAATTTACAACATGGGAGGAGGAAGTCTTGAACATCCTGCATCCTGATGGCCTCGCAGGAGTCGGCGGAGGAATGGATTCTGGTAAGTTGAAGCTTCAATACTGCTTCCCCCCCACCTGCATGCCAAATCATACCCCAACCCTCACCCCCAACCTCGAACCCCACCCTCACCCCCACCCCCATCCTCACCCCCACCCTCACCCCCACCACCATCCTCACCCCCACCACCATCCTCACCCCCACCCCCAGCACACCTATTCCCTGCCAATGTCTCACCATCACAACCCACACATCCCAAAACCTAGGCCTGCATGCGTCCACTAAGCATGGACACCCATCACCAAAGCATGCCCAATGCATATACACATCCCCCCCACAAGCCACCCTCACCAAAGCCCCCACACACGAATACCAGCACTTGGGGACACGGGAACCCACAGATACACCCATATGGCACACATTGAAACTATAACCATACCTCTATACCCCTGCAGGACCCGACCGCCAACACACCGCCACGGAGGGCCCAGAATTCTCCACACCCCCCACCCAAGAGGCCGTCAGCGATGACAGCAGCTCTGTCGACCTGGACACTGATGACCAGCCCGGACCATCGGGGACCTCTGGACAGTCGGTTCCCCTCACACAGGCACAGGCCACTACAGACCCAAACCCCTCTGGGAACACCAGCACAGCTCCCACCCAGCGGGCCCATGCCTCTGTCTCCAGGGCGCGTCAATCTGCGGTGTGTCTACCACTACAGGGCACCCAGGATAACCCACCACGCCAACAACAACAGGGACCTGGGGGCAGTGGTAGTGGGCACACCGGGCAGGGGGCAGAGGCCCAGGGAAACAGGGCAACTCGGAGGGCAGCTGTGCGACAGGGGGGGGACGGGCCCAGGGAACCCACTCTCCACGAGGCCCTCACCACCATCATGGGAGCATACAACCGCTCCCAGGAGACGATGGCGACGGTACTGGCCAGGTTCAAGGAGATCCAGGTACTGCAGGAGGAACACTATCGGGGGTACAGGGAGGACATCAGAGCCCTCACCTCCACCCTGGTTACCATGGTAGGGCTGCTGCAGGAACTCATCAACACCAGGACGGACACTCAACAACAACAAAGGGCCCCTGCCACTAGCCTGGACCAAGAACAGCCAACCACCTCCGCCGACGCTAGTGGACAGGAGGCCCCCGCACAAAAGCAGCCCACCAGACCCCCACCTCCTGCAGGAGAAGAACCACCCCGCAATAGGGCCCTGAGATCTCGCAAGAAGACAGAGTAGGATGTCAAGACCCCCGCCAGCAAAGGATACCACCTGATGTCATCCCACTGTCCCACATTGTCACCCTGTCCATCCTTGAACTGCCCATGCTCCATCTCTCCACAGGCCTATGGACAATTCACCTGTGTGACTGTTACTCTGGACTCTGCCATGGACATTCCTTCACCATAGCCCCCACCCCCTTGAAACCACCCATCCCATTTTGAGCACTGAAATAAACACCTATTTTGCACAAAACTATCTGGAGTCTGGCTGTGAGTTCAAAATATTGTAATTGACATGACAGTGCAAATATGTCCTTGTACATAGTGAAGTCAACAAACAGCTGCCACAAAGCTGTAGTCCATGGGGAAACGAAGCACAGGACTCGTAGTGGGGACCCCAGATCTGAAATAGGGAGGGAAAAGCCACAACTCAGTTATCATACACTGGGGCAAATAGACAGGCAGCAGAGATGCAGGAGAGTATTTTACATTTACTAAATTATGTTTGAATTGTTACCTGTGTCCTATTGGAAGTACTGTGCAATGATTCTGTCCCTGTTATCTGTTTCATCCCCGTCGTCTTCCTCCTCTTCACTCTCCACAGGTTCCACAGCTGCCACAACACCACCATCTGGACCATCCTCCTGCAGGAAAGGCACCTGGCGGCGCAAAGCCAGGTTGTGAAGCATGCAGCAGGCCACGATGATGTGACACACCTTCTTAGGTGAGTACATTAGGGATCCACCTGTCATATGCAGGCACCGACACCTGGCCTTTAGGAGGCTGAAGGTGCGTTCGATCACCCTCCTAGTACGCCCATGGGCCTCATTGTACCGTTCCTCTGCCCTGGTCCGGGGATTCCTTACTGGGGTCAGTAGCCACGACAGGTTGGAGTACCCAGAGTCCCCCAATAGCCATACACGGTGTCTCTCTAGCTGTTCCATCACGTAAGGGATGCTGCTATTCCTTAGGATGTAGGCGTCATGCACTGACCCAGGGAATTTGGCATTTACATGCGAGATGTACTGGTCAGCCAAACACACCACCTGGATGTTCATGGAATGGTAACTTTTTCTGTTCCTGTACACCTGCTCCCTGTCTCTTGGGGGAACCAAAGCCACATGGGTCCCATCAATGGCACCAATGACGTTGGGAATATGTCCAAGGGCATAGAAATCACCCTTCACTGTAGCCAATTCGCCCACCTCAGGGAAAAGGATGTAGCTCCTCATGTATTTCATCAGGGCAGACAACACTCTGGATAACACCTTCGAAAACATGGGCTGAGACATCCCAGAAGCAATTCCCACTGTTGTCTGAAATGACCCACTTCCCAAGAAATGGAGTACTGACAGGACCTGCACCAGAGGGGGAATCCCTGTGGGTTGGCGGATGGGGGACATCAGGTCGGGCTCCAGCTGGGCACACAGTTCATGTATAGTGGCACGGTCAAGCCGGTAGGTCAGGGTAATGTGGCATGCTTCCATTGTCGACAGGACCACCAGCGGCCTGTACACGGGAGGATTCATCCGTCTCCTCGCCAAACCCAGCGGACGGTGCCTAGGAAGGACAACATGGAGCACACAGTCAAGCAACCCACAGGTACGTACTCACAGCTTGCACAGTAAACGATTCTCTATGCAGTGAATGGCGTGTCTGAGTGGCTATGCAAGGCCTAGGCCTGTGTGACGCAGTTGAAATTGAGCCATGTGGACCCTCGAAATGGCGGCTGCCTGACCTGTGAAGTGTGACAATGGGATGTGAGGTCAATGCGCTGGCGTGGCACACCGCGGCGGTCGGTGGTCGAAGACCGCGGCGCGAAGCCGCATTGGTTAACATTGAAGCCTATGGGTTTCAGGAGCCAATGGCGAAGGGCGCCGGCGGTACGCACCGCCGCGGTACGCACCGCCGCGGGCGTGACCGCCATTTTCTATCTACTTATTCACTCGCAACTTGAACTTTCACAGGAGAGGACCTATACTGCAAGTGTTGCTGTGACCTCGGTCTGGAAGGGACAATGGCTGCTGCGCCTGGGGAAAGGGCCCCTGCCTTCACTGGAGAAGAGTTGGAGAAACTTGTGGATGGGGTCCTCCCCCAGTATGCGCTACTCTACGGTCCTCCAGACCAACAAGTGAGTTTAATTCAATATGGATTTGGGGCCACTGGCTGGCTTGGGGGCCTGGCGGGGATGGGGGGCATGTTGGGCCTGGCGGGGGGCCTGGCGGGGATGGGGGGCATGTTGGGCCTGGCGGGGGGCCTGGCGGGGGGCCTGGCGGGGATGGGGGGCATGTTGGGCCTGGCGGGGGCATGGCGGGGGGCCTGGCGGGGATGGGGGGCGTTGGGCCACTGGCAACGAAAATGCAGACAAACTTGAACGTGGTATTTCTCCCTCCCTGTACGTGTCACATAGGTCCGCGCCCATGAGAAGATCGGGATTTGGCGTGCCATCGCCAAGGAAGTCCGGACCGTGGGGGTCCACCATCGACGGGGCACCCACTGCCGCAAGAGGTGGGAGGACATCCGCTGCGGGACCAAGAAGACCGCCGAGTCTCTGCTGGGGATGGCCTCCCAACGTAGGCGGGGTGCCTGCCGTCAACTGACCCCCCTGATGTTCCGGATCCTGGCGGTGGCCTACCCTGATTTGGATGGGCACGTGAGGGCAGCACAGCAGACACAAGGGGGTGAGTACAAGCATAATCTACTCTGTTGTCGCGCAGTGGAGGTGTCTGGGTGGGGGAGGAGGGCTGTGGGTCCCCCTAGGCCAGGGCGATATCTGTAGGCTGGGCACCCCCGTAAGCCCCTGTGTCCCCAGCCACCACCCTCAGTAGTGTGCCAGTACAGCCATCCCTGGGCCATGTCATCCATGGGTGCAGTTGTCAACTCTAGGCGTGTAGGGCATGTTCCACGGAATGCGTAGGGGACCCCAAGTGCGCAACTTAGTGCAGGGGGCATCTGTGTCTGTCATGTCCGCTAACTGTACCGGTGATCCATGTACTCAAAATCTCTTTATTTCTCTCTCCCCCCCCCTTTTTGTTTGTCTTTCTGTGCTTGTGTGCATCAGCATCATCAGGCGGAGGAGAAGTGGCATCGGGGCAGGAGGGAGCTGCATCTCACATGGCCCAGGAGGGCCATGCCACAGAGTCTGACTGGACCAGTGAGACGGAGGGCGAGGGGAGCTCCACAACGGGGACGACTGGACCCTGCAGCGACACGGACACGTCCTCGGAAGGGAGCTCCCTTGCGGGGGTGGCACCATCCGTGCCCCCCGCCATTACAGGTACAGCCGCCACCCAGCGCACCATCTCCGCCCTCCCAGCAGCCCCTCAGCGTTCGCCCCGTGCCCGCTCTGCCAGGAAGCCGGGCAACTCCTTCGCCCCAGGCACCTCAGGCCCTGCCCCTGTTACCCCCGCTGCCCTCAGTGAGGAGGTCATTGACCTCCTCCGAACGCTCATTGTTGGGCAGACTACCCTTTTGAATGCCATCCAGGGGGTGGAGAGGGAGGTTCATCGCAGCAATGCGTACCTGGAGGGCATTCATTCGGGTCAAGCTGCCCATCAGCGATCGTTCCAGGCTCTGGCCTCAGCACTGACGTCAGCCATTGTCCCTGTCACCTGCCTCCCTCTACTAACTCCCTCCTCCCAGTCTCCTGTTCCTCTGCCTGTCCCACCCACACCATCAGACCAGCCTGCACACACCTCAACACCCAAGAGCAGCTCATCCAAACATAAGCACCACAGATCACGCAGACATTCACACAAGCAACATTCCGATGCAGACATGCCAACAGTCACTACCACCTCTGTGACCCCCACCTCCTCGTCTCCCTCCTCCCTCCCTGTGATGTCTACACTCACACCTTCATTCACCTCACCATCAGCCAGTGTTTCCATCACCAGCACACCCTCCAGTACAGTCCGCACACGTGCAGTCACCACCCCCACTGCCATTTACACGTCCCCTGTGTCCTCTCCCACTGTGTCTGTCACCCCCTCTTCCAAACCACACAAACGCAGCCACCCACCCACCCAACAGCCATCCACCTCACGACAGCCTCCCGCTCCTGCACCTGCACCCAAAGACAGCAAACTTGTCTCGCCTACAACCACATCCTCTCCCTCCACTCCCATACCCACTGTACCTACCACTATCCATTGTCCCAGGAAAATCTATCTCTCTACTGCTAACTTCTTTCCTGACCCTGAGCCCCCCCCCTCCTTCTCGTCGGGGTAAGAAGAGCACCTCAGCCACCACCAGCCCTGCAGCCCCCTTGACAAGGGTGCAGGGGTATTGGAGCCCACCAGCCCGCAGGTCTGGATCTTCGCCCAGCACCAAGGGGAGAGCCAGCCCACCCCCTGGGAAGAGGAGCAGAAGGCGGAAGGGCCGCCGCAGGAGCCCGGGTTCTATATCCCCCCAGGACACTAGCCAGCCACCGTCAACAGCCACAGCTCCAAAGGGAGGAAAGGGCCACAGACTCCCGACTAAGGAGGGCAAGGGCAGCAAGACGGAGAAGTCAGGCAGCAGGCCTGCTGCCCATGGAGGACCCGTCACAGCTGCCCAGGAGGAGCCCGCAACCCCCATAGCCGCTGCCCAGGGAGGAACCGTCACAGCTGCCCAGGGAGAGCCCACCACCCCCATAGCCGCTGCCCAGGGAGGACCCAGCCCAGCTGGCCAGGAGGGCCCCACCACCCACAGCCCAGGTGGGCATTGAAGGAGCACCATCCCCGCTGCCCAGGAGGGCACCACCAGGCAATGAGCAGTTGGCCATAGAATGGCCGCCGTCTCCAGCACCGCTCCGCTGGGGACCGCCGTCTCAAGAACCGCTGAACTGGGCCCTTCAAGGCAAGAACCGCTGAACTGGGCCCTTCAAGGCAAGAACCGCTGAACTGGGCCCGCCGTCTCCAGCAACGCTCCGCTGGGGACCGCCGTCTCAAGAACCGCTGAACTGGGCCCTTCAAGGCAAGAACCGCTGAACTGGGCCCTTCAAGGCAAGAACCGTTGAACTGGGCCCTTCAAGGCAAGAACCGCTGAACTGGGCCCCGCTGTCTCCAGCACCGCTCCGCTGGGGACCGCCGTCTCAAGAACCGCTGAACTGGGCCCTTCAAGGCAAGAACCGCTGAACTGGGCCCTTCAAGGCAAGAACCACTGAACTGGGCCCTTCAAGGCAAGAACCGCTGAACTGGGCCCTTCAGGCAAGAACCGCTGAACTGGGCCCTTCAAGGCAAGAACCGCTGAACTGGGCCCCGCCGTCTCCAGCACCGCTCCGCTGGGGACCGCCGTCTCAAGAACCGCTGAACTGGGCCCTTCCAGGCAAGAACCGCTGAACTGGGCCCTTCAAGGCAAGAACCGCTGAACTGGGCCCTTCAGGCAAGAACCGCTGAACTGGGCCCTTCAAGGCAAGAACCGCTGAACTGGGCCCGCCGTCTCCAGCAACGCTCCGCTGGGGACCGCCGTCTCAAGAACCGCTGAACTGGGCCCTTCCAGGCAAGAACCGCTGGCCCTTTGGCAGACGTGGCAGGGCAGGATCTGTCTCGGGCAGGGCTGCAGGATGTCCTCTGGCCAACATGCCTCCTCCAGTGGCAGTGGAGTCTGTTATGGACTGTTTGGACTGTGGCTTTGCACTCCCCAGGATGGCCCAGTGGGCAGGCCACCCACTGTATGGACTGTATGGACTGTGGCTTTGCATTCCCCAGGATGGGCCAGTGGTCATGGAGTCCCCTCGTGGATCTGGCGTCGTGTACTCAAGTGGCTGAGGTGCCCCCCCTTCCCTTCCCCCTGAGGTGCCTGTCCTTTTTCTTTCTGATGCCCCTGCAGTGTTCTCTCCGTGGAGTTCTTGTCGTGGGACTGGGCCTTGCCCCTTTGCTCAGGACCCCTGTGGTCCACGGACAGTGGTTGGACTACATATAGTAGATGTATATATTTTGTACATAGTTTATTTATTTATTTGGATTACTGCTGTCCATTTTTCAATACATCTGCCCGTTTAAGATCTCTTCTTTTGGTCTTTGCATTATTTCGGAGGGGGGGCTTTGTGGGTTGTGACAGTGATCTGTGGGAATGCATTGATGTGTGTGTTGTAGTGGGTGTGGGTGGGTGGGTGTGTGCCGGTAATCTTTTCCCTCCCCTGTGTCGTAGGTGCAGTACTCACCGATGTCTTCCGCGAAGCCGGGCGTGCTCCTGGTACAGGAGCAGGTATAGGAGTGCGGGGATGACCTGTAACTCGGGTTCCATACTGTCGGAATCTCGCGTGGAGTATGTGGAGGTGAGCGTTTTCCCGTTCGTAGTCTGTTTCCGCCGTGTTTTTATCGGCGGTGCTCCCGCCCCGGAAAAGGTGGCAGATTGGTGGGCCGTGATAGGGTGGGCGGTACATTGTCTGCCGCCTGGCTGTTGGCGGTGACCGCCGCGCTGTTTGTTTGTTCCGCCGTGGCGGGCGGAGTGTTAATGCGGCGGGTTGTGTTGGCGGTTCCTGCCAGGGTCAGAATTGCATATTTTGGACCGCCGGTCTGTTGGCGGGTTGACCGCCGCTTTATCACCGACCGCCAGGGTCAGAATGAGGGCCATTGTCTGTGCCGCATCTTAAAATCTGACTCAGGGCCTTATTTTTTAACACATCTCCTCCTTTGTGAACCCGTGCGTCAATATTTTTGATGAATTCCAGAAACTCTGTTTTAGAAAGCTACAACCACTGACTCTTAAGGATTGAGACTCATTTAACCAATACAAAAAATGATATTTTGTCATTTTGGTCTTATTTTATTCAGAAAAATATTATCTATTTTCCTAAACGAGTGAAGGGTACTTTTTGTAGTGTTTTCACTGTGTTACTGTATGAGTTATTGCACAAATACTTTACACATTGCCTTCAAAGTTAAGCCTGCCTGCTCTGTGCCAACCTACCATTGGGTGAGCACAGGGTCATTTAGAGTGTGTTGTGACTTACCCTGACTAGGATTGTGGTCCAGTCTATATCTCTGCCAAATCAAGACCTTAATTTCTAACACTTCCCAAACCCATTTCCTACTGCAGGTGGCAGTAGGTATGATGACCGGCCTGTACAAATACCAGCAGCTAAGTACAAGTCAACTGGACTATATTCAGAGGACCCTAGATTTCAACAGTGTATTCCTTATATTTTATCTACTATTTGAGAGTGACTTGTCTGGATCATCCTAGGCAGTAAATCATATTCCTAAAACAGGACCACACCTCCAGAATCTGACAGCAAGGGGATCGGTTGATAAGATTCATGGAAAAGATGAACATATTGAGACCAACTTAATCAATTTGATGACATGTCAACGTGGCACACGAAAATTGGTATCATCTCTGTGGTGAGCTGAAATGAATGTTGAGGAATCTAGGATGACCTACTTGGTTTGTTACTCTCAATTGCACTTCGTATGCATGGGATGAGGTCCTTAAATTCTTACGAAAAACAGACTCTAACAAAAAAGATATCAATCCAAAAACACCAGGAGAACTCTGTTCATTGTATCCTGCAAATGTTTTCAAGCAATGATGTCTTTCTTCTGTACCAAAACCATCTCTGGGCAAAGGCACTGATTTGTTTTGGCTGAAAGAGTATAAAGCTGGAGGTGCTCCACATATACATATGTTGTTGTGGGTAAAATATGCCCCAAAGTTTAGGACAGATAGTGATGAGTCTGTGTTGCCTTTTGTAGAACAGTATGTGACATGTCTCATACCAAAGGAAACTTCTGACAAGAGATTGAGACAGGTTCTTAGATTTCAAACTCATAGGTGTGGTAAAACCTGTCATCGCGCATACAAATTAAAAGCAACATTTTATGCACAATGATTCAACTTGTCAATGCCTCCCTCCAGCCTGACCCACCACATCAACCTCTTCACACAGCTCATTTGTTTCAGAGACAGCTTAAGATGCTTAGCAGAGGTTCTACTAATTGATGGTTATCTGAACAATGAGATTTCCACTCATTGAACACTATCATAGCCTTTTTCCCTGGCAATTTTGAGAGGAAAAAATGATTTTTATTGATAGACCTCAAGGCTGTACTTGTAAAGCAGTGTTTCAGGAAGGCAACAGCAGTACTGCAGGAGTGCTATTAGTACGTTTAACTGAATTCTGAAGCACAAAATAATTTAAAACAACATCCCCAGGTAAAAAGATTCAAGGATTGGCGTCGGTAAGTTAAAAAATGTTTCTTGCACTGAGCTTTGTAAGACATTGTAATATCGACATCATGAATTCAATCCTGCACAAAGATTGTCATCAACATCATTATTCACTTATCAATTTGCATCAGATGCTTTCTTTAAGGCATTAAAAATACCCTCCTTTTTCATGAGACCATCAAGAAGAGCAATATATTTACTCTCTTTAAGACATAATTGAAAGTCTTCTCAGTTAATTTTGCAATGAAAGAGTTCTCATCTCTGTGGTTCACAGAATAATATCACATGCATCAAGGACTGATGTGCCTCTGACACAATATGCGTTTTAGGTCAACACCTGGAATATTTTTACAAGTAACCCCTTATCTCACTGAATGCAAAAAGGCCACGTTTAAAATTCTAGAACCCAGGGCCATATTTATAAATTTTGACGCAAAATTGCGCTAACGCAATTTTGCGTCAAAAAAATTTGCGCTGTCTAACGCCATTTGGATGTGCCATGCAGGCGTCAAATTTATACTTTGACGTACGGCGGCGCAACCAACAGGTGGGAGTCATTATTTCGTGACGCACACAGCGTCGGTCTGTCGTAAAGGAAACCAACGTAAATGCGACGCACATCACTGTGGGTCGATTTACGATAGCGCAATCGTGAAAACACCGTTTTTTTTCACGCAATTGCGTCACATTTTTGCGCGAAAACTGCCCTTTCAGGAGAGGAGACCCAAAATGGATCCTAGATGCCCCAACAGACCCCAGGAGGATGAGAGCAGACCAGGAACCAGCCAGGAGGAAGCATACAGGAACCAGGACATTTAAAAAAAAAAAAGAAAGTGTCGCTTCAGTGCAGAGGAGCAGGAAATCCTGGTGAAAGAGGTGACGGAACACCAGCACCAACTTTTCATCACCTCCAAATTGCCACTCAGTAGGAGAGAGGCCATCGGGAAACAAATTGTGGACAAGATTAACAGTGTGGCTGAAGAACGCCGGACAGTCACCGAGTGTAAGAAACGCTGGCATGACTGCAAACGTAGGACCAAAGAGAAAATGGCCAGGAACAGGAAGGCAGCAATGCAGACTGGAGGGGGGAGTCCAGCACAACAGGAGGCCCTGGACCACATGGAGGAGATGGTCGCAGCCGTCATCCCGGAGGAGATCGTCACAGGGATTCAAGGACTGGACAGCGCAGACTACCACGACACTACGCACATGCAGGGTAAGTCGCATGGGGAATCCTAATACAATAATGGGGACTGTAAGCAGGGGGGGGATACCTACTACACAATGCATGTAAATCAGCACATATATGAAGTGGCATGGGGAAAGGGGCACGGCAGGGGGGCATGCCCAGTACTGACTGAAGCTGGGGCACGACAAAATACAGCAACCACAACAGTCCCACGGGGACATCCTGTAATTACAACAAGAGAGCCAAGGGAAAGCAGTGACAGGTGGGAAGGACACTACCTCAAATCCACATCCAGGCACTTGTATTGCAAAATCTATTCTACATCAACTAGGTCCCTATCTGTAATGCAGTAGCAAATACAACAACTGTAACTTAACTGCAAACACAGTTGACAATAACACCTCTCATCTCTGTGCAGCTATAGTACCAAATGGCAGAAACCCCACCCTGGAACATACATACCAAAATTAGGGGGTGAGGGTGACATCTGCAATTACTCCTAGAAATAAGACAAAGGTACCAGTACACTCAAATGCCGAATGTCCATAACTGACACATACATAAGCCTAAGTAAACAGCAATAGGAGCCACACAGCACTAACGATACACACATGCTGCATACGTCAGGGTCCCTCACGTGCCTGGCTAACAAGGCTACATCACTAATGTCATACTGCTCAGACAACAACATTGAGGAGGGGACACAGGCAACTGGTCACTGAAACACACCTGCAAAGTCGGACAAACAAATAGGACCTTCATACGATAAACAGGCCGATCCAATTCAAAACACATCACCCAACATCATCTCAAAACATCAAGAATGTTTACATCCATACCACATCCTAACATTGACATGCATAGGTAATGCCACGTTACATGTACAGATCATGCAATGTGAATTAAAAGTGTATGGGGCAGGGCCTGAGAGGCAAGTGTGCTGGCAGGGCAGTCACAACACCCACAGTCAGTCAAAGTGTAGTGTGGCAAGTGAAACGTATACTTTGCGCATTAGCCTCAGGCTGGAGGCCTTTGTGCATCTTACCCTGAATGTACTTATACTCATTTGCTCACATCTAAGTGCCTCAGAGCAATTTGCACTAAATGATTCGCATTGCCCTTCCTATCAGTTAATGTAGCAAATAGTCAGTCCTAAGGTGTTGTCAATTATTCAAATCACACTGTTTTGCCTACTTCTGCACTGGAGTTTGCCAGAACATATTCACTCTGTGCCCCAGTCAAGGATACCGTCTGGTACGTTGCTGATAGATGTGGTAGGGGTCAAGGTTTGGCATTCCTGCTTAGGGAAACTTTGTCATCACCATGACATATGTCTTTTACATTCACTCCCTTGTCCCAAGACACGCATGGGGGAGTTTCCAAACAGAAAATAACAACTAGATGCTGCCTGCCTTGCTGCTGATGCACAACCAGATCCTAGCCCATTCCTCTGATATGAGGGATGATGTCTCCCCTGTGATTCTGACAGGCAACCTCCAAACTTAACAAGCTGTGCAATACATAGAACATGCAGGGGGAGAGTAGAAACAGTTAGACACCATGAAAGCTGTGTACTAATGTATTACTCTCCTGCGGACTATTTCAATTCTAACAGTGTGTATTGTTTGTGTAAATGGGGCTCACACCTAAATTCCTACAAGTCAGTTGTACAATGAAACTTCATATCAAACTAATACTGTCTATGTCATTTGTGTATGGGAACCTACCGGAAAAGATACAAATGTGTAGGACCTGAGTGACCACCACTTCCCTGAGAAGTTCCAAAGATGTCATGCGCTCGGATGTCTAAACATTCCTTTGATGTGGGAGACCAGAGACACTGCTAGTTAGTCTTAGCTAAATTGAATATCTGGGTGACAGAGTTATTTTCAAGTGGGTCAAACTTAGTCCCCCACACCATTAGCTATCCTGCTGCCTAGAAAGCCAAGAATCACATGTTGGATAATGAGAGCCCACCCTACAAAATGTCCCTCCATAACAATAGTGAAACACCGAGTGAGGAGTAGGAGAAAAAAACGCCTATTCCTAAATAATTACAAAGCAACACCTAGAGGCGACCTGGCAGACATGTCTGAAAGATCCATATCAAACATGTGACACACAGGTGGGCCATAGGCCTACAACAATGCCCTATGACGGACAGCAGATACCTAGACAAACACAGAGTACAATGTTAAGGCATCCAAAGGCTTGTATCTTACTGCAAAATTGTCACAACACAGACACACTAATTGTACCCTGTTTCATTGCAGAGGAACACGGATCTCCTGCTGATCTGCCTGTCCATGAGTTCCCTGATGACATGGATGACGACACCATCAACCTCCCACAAGAGACCATTGACATGGTCCTTGAAAGCCTCCAAACCCCACCTTCAGTCACAAGGAGGAGCACAGAAGAAGCAGCCACCACAGTAGAACCACCCGCCACCCCAATTGTAAGACCTGCCAGCTCCAACACAGCTGAGGACTCTGACGACACTGGCACCAGCTTCGAAAGAACTGTCGTTGGGGTCCAGCGGGAGCTGACCAAGGAGGTGCGGGTGGGGATGCAAAATATGGCAGCCAGCCTTGAGGGGGTGCGTTCGTGCATGTTGTCAACTGCTGATCAGGCAGCTGCAATGCAAGCCAGAAATTTTCTCTTGGAGGACATTTCAAAAACACTGAAGGAAATTGGCACAGCTGTCATCCAGTTGACACAACAACTCAAACTGCAAGCCACTCAACGTGTGCACGAATGCAACATAGAACCCCTCAGGGCCGACCTGGCTGCCTACCATCGGGATGTGGCTGCCATTCTGAAAAACCAGGAGGCCCTCCTTGCTGCAGTACTGCCCTTCCTTACTCAACAGGGATCAGCCCCCGGGATGTCTGACTCCATGTCTTCTAACACTGAGGTGTGTGTTGCCCCTTCACAACCAACAACAACAAGGACACACCAGGCAACACACACATCAGAAGAAGAAGACATGGAACAGATAACATTCACACGCAAGAGTACCCGGAAGCCCTAGTCCCTGCACCATGCCCTACTCTGACCAAGGTCCTACGTTTTGACACATGCCAGTCTCACTACAACTAACCTCAATGATTGTTCGGCAATCCACTGTCTGACTTGTCCACCTTGCCAGTGAATGTTTCTCTCCTACCATTTGGCATTTCATGTTCCTCTGCACTGTCTGTGACATCACCCCAGCATGTCAGGAGCATCATCCACACCCCTTCTGTAGGATCACCATGTAATAATGCACCAGAAAGGAGTCAGCAAACATGGTGAATGGACATTTTGCACAACACCACTTATAAATAAATATCACTTGCACACCTATTGTGTCTCTGTGTCATTTCAAAATTCAACTGTGCAGTAGATAACTCCAAAGTGGCTGTGTGGAAACCATGTCGATTCTCTATACTACTGTCCTGATTTCATGCATACTGAATCATCTGTGCAGTGGCCAGGATTGCATCATAGCTTTACTATACTGAGGAAAATAACTGATGAAGGGACTAAGCACACACAATCATGCTGTGTTGGACAGAATGATGCACCATCTATAGCTATTCTACACAACTAATGGTGGCTGAGAAATGTAGGCACCATGCAATACTAAAATTTGAAATTATGCTGTAGAATGAAAGGAATGATAAACAAATTACACTGCATCAATCACCCTTACGGCGTATACTTCCATGAAGGAAAGTCATGCTGAATCAGTACACACATGATGTAGGTCAGCAATGATAGCAACAAGACAAGAGTGTGAACAAATCATCATCTATAAAGCTCTCCCTGAACTTCACAATGCTGTCCGACCTATCTATTTACCTACAATAACAAGTCTGGAAGCACTCTTTGTGAAGTAGGATACATACCAACCCCAAACCTTGATGATCAATGCACACTACCAATGGTGGCTCTCCAACATGGTGGATACTTACCAAGTTAGCACACGGGTAGCTGGCATGTTAAACCTCATAAGCCTGGGGATAGGGAGCATGGAACACAAATGTCATACTTAACATTTCTGCTACACTGATGTCAAGGCCATGAAAAGGTAGCACCTAACGCATCAGGTAAAGGGTTAACAATTTTTTTATTTAAAAGTAGTAATAAAAGAGGCAACTAAGGGAAAGGTAAACCTACACTAATCTAACCTGACTACTACTAACCCACAACTGTCCCTAACTAACCTAAGCTAAACTTACTCTACACATGTAACGAAACGATCTAAACATCAACCCCTCACCCACCATTAAGAGACAAGACACATTCAGGACAACACTTAGGGGGTGATTCTGATTCTGGCGGGCGGCGGAGGCCGCCCGCCAGAATTCCGCCCCCATTATACCGCTCCGCGGTCAGAAGACCGCGGAGGGTATAATGAGTTTTTCCCTGGGCTGGCGGGCGGTCTCCAAAAGACCGCCCGCCAGCCCAGGGAAAAACTCCCTTCCCACGAGGATGCCGGCTCGTAATCGAGCCGGCGGAGTGGGAAGGTGCGACGGGTGCAGTGGCACCCGTCGCGTATTTCAGTGTCTGCAAGGCAGACACTGAAATACTTTGCGGGGCCCTCTTACGGGGGCCCCTGCTGTGCCCATGACATTGGCATGGGCACGGCAGGGGCCCCCAGGGGCCCCGCGACCCCCCCTACCGCCATCCTGTTCATGGCGGCTTTCCCGCCATGAACAGGATGGCTGTAGGGGGGGTCAGAATCCTTATGGCGGCGGAGCGCGCTCCGCCGCCATGAAGGAGTCCCCCGAGCAGCGGTAAGTCGGCGGGAGCCCGCCGACTTGCCGCTTCTGACCGCGGCTGAACCGCCGCGGTCAGAATGCTCGTGGGAGCACCGCCAGCCTGTTGGCGGTGCTCCCGTGGGGTCAGAATGACCCCCTTAATAACCTACACACATACTATACTATCCTAAACAAACATATATTTTTTTGTATTTTTTATTTTTTATATATTTTTTTTATTTTTTTATTTTTTTATTAAACAGGAATCCCAACATTGCCCCCCACCCACCCACACAAAAATATTAGATAGAAAGTATAAGGACCCCCCACCCTCTTACCTAACACTAACTAAGCTAATTACCTATACTTATCCTATAACTAACCCCCCAAACCCAACTAACAGTATGAAAAGAGGAAAGAGGGGAGAGGGGAGGGGTAAAAGTTCAGGAGGGCAAAATAACTAAAGATTTGCCCTCTGAAGTGTGCACCGGATGGAGCGCACCTTCTTTTTAACCTCCGCCATGTCCTCCGTCAGGTTGTCCACCTTTTGAATTAACCTGTCCAGTTTCCTAGACAATGCCTGGAAGGCTGCAGGGTCAATTGGAGGGTCACTGCTGGTCCACACATGTCAAAATGTTATGACTTAGCCCAACATAACATACTATTAGTGAGGCATGTTTAACAACACACACAGGGGAGGTAGTACACCCATTCACATGATTCAACTGAACACCTAGGGCATTGCACTCAAGTCACACACACTTCGAGTTCACCTTGTGGAAGTACATGCCCATGGAAGATCCAACCTACAGTGTACACAGTCCATCCTCAACTAGGAAGAAGCACTTGTCATCAATGCCATGTGCCTAAGCTATCTGGGAGACTGTCAGTCTGATATGCAGACTCAGTTCATGGCAAGTCCCTGACCAAGTCTAACATTGACCAGTCTATTCGAAATGAGTCATACCATTCCCAATTGCCGCCATAATTGAATGGGCTACAGCCCCTCAATCTGAGAGATGACTACGTATTGCTTTGCAGAAACATAATTCTAATTTGATATCACACTAAAAGAAGAAAGCCAATGAACGGCCAGCACATCAAATCATGAATTCTCTTGAACACACAGTAATCCATCATGCGTCATTACCAAACAATGTAAATAGCACTCAGGCGACACTCACTGTAGGTATCGGGGTCGTCAAAATGGGCCACCTCTCCCACGGTGTACGGGGCTGGTCCACCTGTAAAGCATGAAACAAAGATTATACTCAGACTGGGTGAACGGACAAAAGATTTCTGTTACAATGACACTGTGTGAAAATGACATGGTAATGATAGACTTTCACACATGCTCATCCTGCATGGATCACTTTGTATTCAACATTAACATTGGATGAGTCTCCTGCTCCAGTGTCACACCCTACTACACTCATGCAGTGGTCAGGACAGTCAGGTGTCGTCCAAGTTAATCCTCCATTAGTATGCCCCAACAATAATGTTATCCATACATCTCAGCATGTGCATCCCCTAGAGACATTCCAAAACTGGTTCCATGAGGACTGCATGACCACTCACAATTAAACAGGCTATTTGGACAGGGTCAACAGACAGCAAACAGACACACATGTGACATATGTGTGAACAACATGACTAACTTCATGTGACGTGACGGCAACACACATGTATAGCATCATCATGTGTTTCCAATTTTCTGTCTAGCTATGGCGTCTGCATATGTAGGTATGTTGTTTCTACATGACGTACTCACTGGCCATTATGACCAGTCGAGTACAAATGGAGCCGTTCACATGTTGCTTTTCTGACACAAAGGCAACACTACATTACATGCAGCTACAGGCATCTGGTATGTGTTGCAAAAATGATCCATCGGACTGGTAGCATAGGTCTTCATACACATTCTGCAACAAATACACATTAGGACACATATGTATACCTTTGTAGCGCAGCATTTGAAACATTTTGGGACGCAGAGAGGGGGCGACTTAGCATAATACAAATAGATGTTGAATTTATAAAGCTGTCATTGCGTGTACATGTGTTGCAAGAATGGGGATTAATGTGTATAACCATGGGCCTAGGTTTCCCTGGCATTACACACACTCAGCTACTTATTTTGCAGATTCGCTAACAATCATCACATGTTCACACACCGATTTCTGTCATTCCCATGTAATTGTTTTTTACTCACCAACATGGCCACCAATCTGGAGTCCCAGGTGGTCCAGCAGGTCCTGTTCCCTGGTGATCAGATCTGCCCAGCGGTGCTTGAGTTGGTGTACATTCCTGAGACTCCCATAGACCCGGACCAGGTGATGGCGCACCTTCTCCCACCGGATTTTCCTGGCCTCCGTGTGATACCCCTGTATCACACGGCCCCCAGCTTCCAGCATTAGTGGGAGGAAATGGCTTACGAGCCATATGAACCCCCCCAATTTGTCTTCCCCCATCCTGGACAGGCGAGGCCTACCTGACATATTGAGAGGGATAAGAATGTACCAACAAAATATAAAATATAAAGGGGGAAATGGGGAAAGGTAGAGGTGTGAAAGAAAAAGGAGAAGTAGAAAAATAGCCCAACTAACCCCCCAAACTATGCTACCCACAACAGACTACCACAGACAATACAAACTATCACAGGTATAGACAAAATAACACTAAACAGACTGAGACAATGTGATACAACAATAATAGATTGACCCTAAGACAAAATACAAGGCACACAGGACACTAGAGCAGTAAAACACACGACAACACCTTTCACACAACCACACAGTCTAGAGAAATCTGAGACTGCAAAGTGAAAGTGAAAGTTACCTCCCAGTACAGATTTTGTAAACAGGATATCCTATTACATCACTTCCTGCATAAAATGGCCGCCGTTTTTATTTTCCCGTTATGCGTCATATTTTCACGCATACACAGTTGTGCGTCAATTTTTTATGACGGATTACAGTGCACATGATGCGGAGTGAAAAAATATGATATGAATATTAATAATTAATACTGTACATGAAATGACCAATATATTGTGCATGTAGCGTCAATTTCACCACGCATACATCATGGGCGTCGTTTTTTTTACACGTACAGTGGTGCACATGATGCGGAGTGAAAAAATATGTTATGAATATTAATAATTAATACTGTACATGAAATGACCAACATAATGTGCATGTAGCATCAATTTCACCACGCATACATCATGGGCGTCGTTTTTTTTACACGTACAGTGGTGCACATGATGCGGAGTGAAAAAATATAATATGAATATTAATAATTAATACTGTACATGAAATGACCAACATATTGTCCATGTAGCGTCAAATTCACCACACATACATCATGGCCATGGGTTTTTTTACACGTACAGTAGTGCACATGATGCAGGGTCAAAAATATTGTGGATATAAATAATATTTTGAAGGCAAAATATCAATACACTTTTGGATACATTTGTATCTGACTCTGCATTGTGTGCACTCATGTACGTGAACAAATTATGACGGCCATGCTGTATGCGTAGAATATGGAGCAAATTTATCCAAATGTCTTCATGTGTTTAGCTTTGGAAAGGTGATTTGTCACGGTCAAACGGTGCGATGTGAGACACATTTGTGTTTGTATATGACAAATGTCCGTACTTTTATGTATAGACGGCCTTCACACTGTGATGTTTGGGATACGTTAACTAATGTATTGACCATATTTGACAACATATTTGGTGTAATTGCTGATGGCTATTTTGAAATGATGTTTTTGATACCATTATGTATTCCGTCTCCAAAATGTGCCCACCTTTATGATGGGGATGCTTTTATCTGTAGTCCTAACAGGGAGTGGGAGAGTCACTTTCAGTTTTTATGGGGCTGACCATGTCCCATTATGATTTTGTGTTTCATATTTGTGTAGGACTTGTGACATGGAGGCCACACATGTGCCTTATGCATGTGTTTAGTTCACAAGTACATGATTCTTGTATGTTTTGGGGGTGGTAGAGGTGGAGTTAGGCCCCCAGCACCCTAGGATTTGACCATCCAGAATAGCTACTGTATCCATGGAGTATTTTTATCATATCATGGCAAACCTGCAGCAGCGGGCGAATGTAAGGCCATATGGTATGAATGACTGTTGACCATTCATTCATCTCATTAGCCCATTTGACGTTTGCAGTAATGATGATTTGGAGCTAAGTTGCATACCATTTTCATATGACTAAGTTTGCAAGACTCTCAGCGTTCACGATGTGATAATGCAAAGATTTTTTTGCTTGTCTGTGTCCCTTTCTGCATAAACTGGTTTAGTGTCATGTTACAATCTTCCTGCTAGGTTCAAACTGGGACACAACTGTGATGGTCTACTTTCAAATATTAGGTTGGTTGTATGACATATGTGTACATGTGTGTGGGAATGTGGATCCAGTATGACCTGTCTGTGTGTATGTTGTCACTGTAACTTCAAGGTCTCCTCCTGAGTTAGTGGCAGCTGATGTTGTTGCAATTGTGTATTGCTCACATCATACACTTGAGAGAAGCCATTGATGACATGTTCACGTACACATGGATGGTCCCACCCTGTCTCTGAACACGTGTGATGTGACTTTCAAATGATCTCCAATTTTGGGCTGGATGAGAGACTGTTTCAGTTGTTTGGATCCGGCATGTGTAATTGTCACATTTGTACTCTTGTTGGGCTCTGTGTATGGTAATGTAACATGTCACATCCTTCCCTCTGTGCATACAGTTGTGATGTTTATTTTTGGTGTGATGAATTTTAATGGCATTCTTGATCAATGAGACGACATTCATCTTCAGCTATTTCAAACTAAAGGTGGTCAGAAATGAATAGGCCAAAGCATGATGTGGTGTTTGTTATCTGTGTTTATTTACAAGTGTGGAATAGAAGTGATTATAATAACTTAAGTAAAAAAATTGTTCACAAGCTGTTGGCGCCTACGCACTCCTGCTGCGGTGTTAGGTTGTTCCCCCTCCTGTTGCAGGCCAGCATCCTCCTCATCATCATCCTCAGGGATGTCTGGGTCCGGTTCAAGGAGGGGAATGTTCCTTTTTACACAAATATTGTGTAATATGGCACAAGTGAGTATGATCTTGCAGACCATCTCTGGGGAGTATAGTAGGCTTCCGCCAGTGATGTCAAGGCAGCGGAACCTTGACTTTAGGATCCCAAAGGTCCTCTCCACAATGCTGCGTGTCCTCTTGTGGGCGTCATTGTATGCCCGCTCAGCAGCAGTATTTGGGTTCCCATATGGTGTCATTAGCCAAGGCTGGATGCCATACCCCTGATCAGCTGAAAGAGAAACACAGAATGGTATCAATTAGATGTAGGAGGCACTGTTGTACGTATCTTTGATGGCAGTAGTTGTATTGTGTTGTCTGTGACTATTTTGTGTACTTATGTGACAACCTATGGTTGTTGGTGGAAACTTTGGCATTGTTTTTTTTCCTTGGCTGAGCAAGTGTTTGTTGTCTAACTGTTTGTCAGCAGGATGTATTGGTTTCTCAAGTACAGTGTGCCCTCCCTTGCATTGTGACTTGTGACACAGGTGTCCGTGTGTCCTCACTGGGGGTGTGATGATAGTTCCATGCAGAGTTGAAACATGAAAGGGTATTAGAAACGTTCATATGAACATACCCAGGCCATCCCATCCCTTAAAAGTTATGCATTGTATTAGTGTACAGGTTATTGTGAGACTTCCAATTTGCAAGGTGACATTTAGGCAACCACAGTCATGAATGTCTTCACACTAAGCTGAGGAGTAAATTCAAATGTGTGAGAGGTTCAATGGTGACTTGTGACACATGGCTAGTGATGTGAGTACCTCAGTGTGTTCCTGTCTAGGTGTTGCTATTGTGGTGTATGTGTTGTTTATCCTAGAGGGTTTCTGTGCAGTGAGTATATAAGTAGATTTTTGTCCTTACCAACAAGTAGTCCATTGCCATACCGTCCATCCTGGAAGTGTTGGTTGATGGTGCAGTGACGGAAGATGAATGCGTCATGTACACTCCCAGGATATTTAGCCACAATGTTGCTGATCAGTCCTTGGTGATCGACTATGGCCTGCACGTTGATGGAATGTGTGTGCTTCCTGTTGCGGTAGAGGTGTTCACTCGCAGCAGGTGGCACAAGGCGTACGTGTGTGCAGTCGATTGCACCAAGGACGTGCTGAAAGCCACTGATGGCGTAGAACCCCTGTTTTGTTTCCTGCTGCTTCTGCACTGTGTTAGGGAAGCAGATGTGGCGGGGTGTCAGTCCAATGATGGCATCCAGTACTTTAGGCAGGAATGCGGAGAATGATGGTTGTGAGATTCCACCAACCAGGGCACCAGTTGTCTGAAACGAGCCACTTGCCAGCAGGTGAAGTACGGCAAGCAGCTTTGTTTCGGTTGGGATAGTGCGTGGAGTCACTAAAGTGGGGGCCAATTGCTGTTCAATATTTGTCAGCAGCTGCTGAATGGCCTGCCAGTTCAACCGGTACCTCTGGATGATGTCTCGTTCCCTGAGGCCATGCAGGGTTGTTCTTGGGCGGAATATCCTCTCCTGCCTTCTGCGCTGTCTTTGGGGTCCCTGCTGTTGTTGTTGTGGCTGCTGTTGTTGCGGCAGGGCTCTGCGTCTACGTGCACGTTGAAGAAAAAGCACCTCCATGTCTCCCTGTTGCTGCTCTGCTGCTCTGCTGCTCTGTTGTTTGTTCTGTGTGTTCTGATTAAGTACAGGTGTGTTTGCCCCATTTTAACGCCTGCCCTGACCCAGGCGTTAAAATTTCACGATATTTGTGCTTTGCGCCATTTTTTTGCGCCGCCTGCCGCGCGGGAGTGATTTCTGCCCTGGAGCATAAATACCACGCACCGCTATGTGCGTCTGTTTTTGGACGGGAACGCCTACCCTGCATGTCATTAACGCAGGGCGGGGTGCCGCTTCCAAAAACTGGCGCACATAGCGCCATTTTCCTGGTGCGCCGGATCGGGCGTCATGGTTTAAATATGGGGCAACGTTTGCGCTGAAAGTGCGTCAAAATTTTTGACGCACATTTGCCGCAAACGGAGTATAAATATGCCCCCCAGTGTCTTGAGACCCTTGCTTGCACATTTATTAGTTACTGCTGAGGTGAGGTACTGTTGCTCCACTACCTGATCTACCAAATCATACTTATTATGCCTGCCCCATGTGTCGAATTGAAATGCATAACGCTCCTGTGTTGTAACCGTTAGCCGCATCTCCTTTAGAAAAGGCACCGGGTACCATACACTCTCAATCTTCAACAGGGTCAATTTGTTGTTTAAATGCCAATACCTGGAGGTTGTTTCTTCTTTAAGAACTTTGCATTTGAACAAAGGTGAGGGTGACAATTAGTAGTGGTCGACTTATTCTTGCACTGATTTTAGGTGAAAGGAAATACGTAGATCTGGCAAAAGACACAAACTTCAGGAGGAAAAGTGATAGGCACACAATTCTCCTCAAGTATGAATACTGGTGCAGAAGATAACTAGGTCAAGGAAACTAGCAATACAGACTGAAGGAAGAACTGAAATATCAGGCAACCTAAGGTGGCCCTTACAAAATAGCAAACTTCAACTCCGCTACAACTCAAAGAACTTTTTGCTTGATGGCCTTATATAGCTGGACGAAATATGACAAACAGGAAAATAAATCCAAACTCACTACAATGGATTGCGGCTTTCAGTGAAAAGTTACTGAAGCTTCCATCTAGGATTGGTCCCCGGGTATGGAGATCTGGATTCGATTAACAACATTCTATAACTTTCTGACAGGAATTACATACTCTAAGATCCCTCAATGTGGCCTAATTGGACAATACACTGCCAAAATCAAAGTAATACTGTCAGACCTTTACTTAACCCTGTCCTCTAATGAGAGCTGAGATGCCAACTCTTGGTTTGCCTCAGCCACAAGAGGGCTTGAAAAAATACGTCATGATCCACATAACAGATACTCATCAGTGCTGTTACTAGTGATGGTAGCTGCTTAACTCAAGGGGAGGGGTACTGGGTGAGGGACTGATGACGAGCTAAAAAAAATAAAAAGAACTTACTTTGCCTCCAACCTTGCTGACCTCCTGCAGCCTCGCACTCCAATTCATCCGGAGTCCCAGCATTAACTGCTGGGACACAAGCACATGTTCCCCAGCTATACTGGCACTGCTTTCATACAAATCCTAGCATGACAGCAACACCAGGATTGGTCTGAGCGTCAGTGATTACTGCTGAGACACAGGCCTGGGATCTGCGCAGTTTGTTCAACACAGCCGGACTGGAGAAACCTAAGTGCCCATGTGTGTTTAGCCAGCCTGAGACCGCCGGCAAAACACACATGAGCACTTAGGTGCACTCTCTACTCCTCTCCTTCTCCCACCTCCCATGACACAGCCTCCCCCCTCCCTGTGCTGCTGGCTCAGCCAGTGAGGGCGACACTCCTTCACCATAGCAAAGGAGCCACCCCTGTCTGTGATGCCCTGCAACAAGACAAATTATTTTCGGTCACAAGGCTGAAAGCAGTAAGTTTGAGTCATGCACTGAAGAGGCTGGTGGCAAAAATATTTCACTTAGTGAATATCATTTTCAAACAATAAAATATTGTAATTCTCTCTTATACCAATGGGTATCAATGACATTGCTTACCTCTAACTGAAGATTTCTGTCACCTTAATTTGGAGGCAGTGGAGGAAGAACATGCAGGAACGGGACAGAGAGAATTTGTTTTAAATGGGGACCATTAAAGTTTGGATGCACCTTTCATGATGAAGGTAGTTTCAAACTCAGCCAACCCAGAGACACATCGCCCAGGTAAGAGTCCACATCTGTGAGCTCCATTCGTGAGACGCATAGAGGGAACACTGAAATGGGTTGAATGCATGTAGAATCTCCAGCGTATCTCTATATAGTAGCCCATTTACACCCTGCACCTCTAGAATGTCATTGGCAGATAGTGCTTTCCGGGTCATGGTAGCCAGGGTGTGCCCTGTGCATTCACCTTTCCCATTTTCTGGAGCCTTGGCATATTTACATCACTAGAAGCATTCCCTCTTAGTAGTACCCTGATACTCCGAGAGGGTTGTTCTAATTTGCTGGGACAAATTAGGATTGTCTGCATTACCCAGTCTAACCTCAAGTCAGCCAAGTTTTCACTCCAGTTAGCTGAGGTGGTTTCACAGTGTATGCACCCCCCCGTCTTAGCAATATAGATTCTGTGAATTGTGACTATGAATACCTCCCACACAGTGCCCATCATAGGCACTGAGTCCATTTTTCTCAACAAGGAGTCAACAACCTCCTGTTGTAACTCATCATGAAAGTGCCTAGTAGCATGGTGAGGGAGAATCTGCATGTCACACTTGCTGGAGCTCAGGTAGGTAGGTGCAACTAGAACACAATGTGTGTGGGGGTGTCAAGGACAAGTCTCTTGTAGCCTATTTAGGCTGAGAGTATGCCAGTTAGGAGTGTGAGGAGTTCCCTTTATGGACTAGATGGTCTCACGCACATTATAGTGTCATGCTTCATCATATGACCACCTAGCCCCACCCAGGTAAGATAATAATACCTGGATGGACTTAACCTTGTTGTTAAATGAATTCTGAGGGAGTGCTGACATTTTATCTTCCTGGATAAATTAAGGGATCCAGTTGAAAGGTGATATAGATAATAAAATTACCTTACAAATCACCTATTAGATATAATATTTTAACCCCTTCACTGCCACGACTTTTCCCCCTCCTGTGCTAGGCCTTTTTTTGCCTATTTGGGGCAGTTCGCGCTTAGGCCCTCATAACTTTTTGTCCACATAAGCTAACCAAGCCAAATTTGCGTCCTTTTTTTCCAACATCCTAGGGATTCTAGAGGTACCCAGACTTTGTGGGTTCCCCTGAAGGAGGCCAAGAAATTGGCCAAAATACAGGGAAAAGTTTGTTTTTTTCAAAAAAATTGGAAAAAGTGGCTGCAGAAGAAGGCTTGTGGTTTTCCCCCTGAAAATGGCATCAACAAAGGGTTTGCGGTGCTAAACTCAGCAGCTTCCCAGCTTTCAGGAACAGGCAGACTTGAATCATATAACCCAATTTTCCAACACAATTTTGGCATTTTACTGGGACATACCCCATTTTTGCAATTTTTTGTGCTTTCAGCCTCCTTCCAGTCAGTGACAGAAATGGGCATGAAACCAATACTGGATCCCAGAAAACTAAACATTTCTGAAAAGTAGACAAAATTCTGAATTCAGCAAGGGGTCATTTGTGTAGATCCTACAAGAGTTTCCTACAGAAAATAACAACTGAAAAAGAAAAATATTGAAATTGAGGTGAAAAAAACATAAATGTTTCTCTACGTTTTACTCTGTAACTTTTCCCTGCAATGTCAGATTATCGAAAGCAATATACTGTTACGTCTGCTGGACTCCTCTGGTTGCGGGGATATATAGGGCTTGTAGGTTCATCAAGAACCCGAGGAACCCAGAGCCAATAAATGAGCTGCACACTGCAGTGCGTTTTCATTCTATGCCGGGTATACAGCAATTAATTTGCTGAAATATAAAGAGTAAAAAATTGCTATCAAGAAAACCTTTGTATTTCCAAAAAGGGCACAAGATAAGGTGTTGAGGAGCAGTGGTTATTTGCACATCTCTGAATTCCGGGGTGACTATACTAGCATGTGAATTACAGGGCATTTCTCAAATAGATGTATTTTTTACACACTCTCCTATATTTGGAAGGAAAAAATGTAGAGAAAGACAAGGGGCAATAACACTTGTTTTGTTAATCTATGTTCCCCCAAGTCTCAAGATAAAAATGATACCTCACTTGTGTGGGTAGGCCTAGTGCCCGCGACAGGAAACGCCCCAAAGTGCAACGTGGACACATCCAAATTTTTGGAAGAAAACAGAGGTGTTTTTTGCGAAGTGCCTACCTGTAGATTTTGGCCTCTAGCTCAGCCGTCACCTAGGGAAACCTACCAAACCTGTGCATTTCTGAAAACTAGAGACCTAGGGGAATCCAAGATGGGGTGACTTGCGGGGCTCGGACCAGGTTCTGTTACCCAGAATCCTTTGCAAACCTCAAAATTTGGCTACAAAAACACATGTTCCTCACATTTGTGTGGCAGAAAGTTCTGGAATCTGAGAGGAGCCACAAATTTCCTTCCACCCAGCGTTCCCCCAAGTCTCCTGATAAAAATGATACCTCACTTGTGTGGGTAGGCCTAGCGCCTGCGACAGGAAGCGCCCCAAAGCGCAACGTGGACACATCCACATTTTTGAAAGAAAACAGAGGTGTTTTTTGCAAAGTGCCTACCTGTAGATTTTGGCCTCTAGCTCAGCCGGCACCTAGGGAAACCTACCAAACCTGTGCATTTCTGAAAACTAGAGACCTAGGGGAATCCTAGGATGGGTGACGTGCGGGGCTCGGACCAGGTTCTGTTACCCAGAATCCTTTGCAAACCTAAAAATTTAGCTAAAAAAACACATGTTCCTCACATTTCTGTGGCAGAAAGTTCTGGAATCTGAGAGGAGCCACAAATTTCCTTCTACCCAGCGTTCCCCCAAGTCTCCCGATAAAAATGATACCTCACTTGTGTCGGTAGGCCTAGCGCCCGCGACAGGAAACGCCCCAAAGCGCAACGTGGACACATCCCATTTTTTGAAAGAAAACAGTGCCTACCTGTGGATTTTGGCCTGTAGCTCAGCCGGCACCTAGGGAAACCTACCAACCCTGTGCATGTCTAAAAACTAGAGACCTAGGGGAATCCAAGATGGGGTGACTTGTGGGGCTCGGACCAGGTTCTGTTGCCCAGAATCCTTTGCAAGCCTCAAAGTTTGGCTAAAAAAACACCCTTTCCTCTCAATTCGGTGACAGAAATTTCTGGAATCTTAGAGGAGCCACAAATCTCCTTCCACCCTGCGTTCCCCCAAGTCTCTCGATAAAAATGATACCTCACTTGTGTGGGTAGGCCTAGCGCCTGAGACAGGAAACGCCCCAAAGCGCAATGTGGACACATCCCATTTTTTTAAAGTGAACAGTGCCTACCTGTAGATTTTGGCCTCTAGCTCAGCCGGCACCTAGGGAAACCTACCAAACCTGTGCATTTCTGACAACTAGAGACCTAGGGGAGTCCAAGGAGGGGTGACTTGCGGGTTCGGACCAGGTTCTGTTACCCAGAATCCTTTGCAAACCTCAAAATTTGGCTAAAAAAAAACATGTTCCTCACATTTCTGTGGCAGAACGTTCTGGAATCTGAGAGGAGCCACAAATTTCCTTCCACCCAGCTTTCCCCCAAGTCTCCCGATATAAATGATACCTCACCAATGTGGGTAGGCCTAGCGCCCGCGACAGGAAACGCCCCAAAGCGCAACGTGGACACATCCAAATTTTTGTAAGAAAACAGAGGTGTTTTTTGCGAAGTGCCTACCTGTAGATTTCTGCCTCTAGCTCAGCCGGCACCTAGGGAAACCTACCAAACCTGTGCATTTCTGAAAACTAGAGACCTAGGGGAATCCAAGAGGGGGTGACTTGCGGGGCTCGGACCAGGTTCTGTTACCCAGAATCCTTTGCAAACCTAAAAATGTGGCTAAAAAAACACATGTTCCTCACATTTCTGTGGCAGAAAGTTCTGGAATCTGAGAGGAGCCACAAATTTCCTTCCACCCAGTGTTCCCCCAAGTCTCCCGATAAAAATGATACCTCAGTTGTGTGGGTAGGCCTAGCGCCCGCGACAGGAAACGCCCCAAAGCACAACGTGGACACATCCAAATTTTTGGAAGAAAACAGAGGTGTTTTTTGCAAAGTGCCTACCTGTAGATTTTGGCCTCTAGCTCAGCCGGCACCTAGGGAAACCTACCAAACCTGTGCATTTCTGAAAACTAGAGACCTAGGGGAATCCAAGATGGGGTGACTTGCGGGGCTCGGACCAGGTTCTGTTACCCAGAATCCTTTGCAAACCTCAAAATTTGGCTAAAAAAACACATGTTCCTCATATTTCTGTGGCAGAAAGTTCTAGATTCTGAAAGGAGCCACAAATTTCCTTCCACCCAGCGTTCCCCCAAGTCTCCCGATAAAAATGATACCTCACTTGTGTGGGTAGGCCTAGCGCCCGCGACAGGAAACGCCCCAAAGCGCAACGTGGACACATCCAAATTTTTGGAAGAAAACAGAGGTGTTTTTTGCGAAGTGCCTACCTGTAGATTTTGGCCTCTAACTCAGCCGGCACATAGGAAACCAACCAAACCTGTGCATTTCTGAAAACTAGAGACCTAGGGGAATCCAAGATGGGGTGACTTGCGGGGCTCGGACCAGGTTCTGTTACCCAGAATCCTTTGCAAACCTCAAAATTTGGCTAAAAAAAAACCATGTTCCTCACATTTCGTTGGCAGAAAGTTCTGGAATCTGACAGGAGCCACAAATTTCCTTATACCCAGCGTTCCCCCAAGTCTCCCGATATAAATGATACCTCACTTGTGTGGGTAGGCCTAGCGCACGCGACAGGAAACGCCCCAAAGCGCAACGTGGACACATCCAAATTTTTGGAAGAAAACAGAGGTGTTTTTTGCGAAGTGCCTACCTGTAGATTTTGGCCTCTAACTTAGCCAGCACCTAGGGAAACCTACCAAACCTGTGCATTTCTGAAAACTAGAGACCTAGGGGAATCCAAGATGGGGTGACTTGCGGGGCTCGGACCAGGTTCTGTTACCCAGAATCCTTTGCAAACCTCAAAATTTGGCTAAAAAAAACATGTTCCTCACATTTCTGTGGCAGAAAGTTCTGGAATCTGAGAGGAGCCACAAATTTCCTTATACCCAGCGTTCCCCCAAGTCTCCCGATAAAAATGATACCTCACTTGTGTGGGTAGGCCTAGCGCCCGCGACAGGAAACGCCCCAAAGCGCAATGTGGACACATCCAAATTTTTGGAAGAAAACAGAAGTGTTTTTTGCGAAGTGCCTACCTGTAGATTTTGGCCTCTAGCTCAGCCGGCACCTAGGGAAACCTACCAAACCTGTGCATTTCTGAAAACTAGAGACCAAGGGGAATCCAAGATGGGGTAACTTGTGGGGCTCGGAACAGGTTCTGTTACCCAGAATCCTTTGCAAACCTCAAAATTTGGCTAAAAAAAAACATGTTCCTCACATTTCTGTGGCAGAACGTTCTGGAATCTGAGAGGAGCCACAAATTTCCTTCCACCCAGCTTTCCCCCAAGTCTCCCGATATAAATGATACCTCACCAGTGTGGGTAGGCCTAGCGCCCGCGACAGGAAGCGCCCCAAAGCGCAACGTGGACACATCCAAATTTTTGTAAGAAAACAGAGGTGTTTTTTGCGAAGTGCTTACCTGTAGATTTCTGCCTCTAGCTCAGCCGGCACCTAGGGAAACCTACCAAACCTGTGCATTTCTGAAAACTAGAGACCTAGGGGAATCCAAGAGGGGGTGACTTGCGGGGCTCGGACCAGGTTCTGTTACCCAGAATCCTTTGCAAACCTAAAAATTTGGCTAAAAAAACACATGTTCCTCACATTTCTGTGGCAGAAAGTTCTGGAATCTGAGAGGAGCCACAAATTTCCTTCCACCCAGCGTTCCCCCAAGTCTCCCGATAAAAATGATACCTCACCAAACAGAGGTGTTTTTTGCGAAGTGCCTACCTGTAGATCTTGGCCTCTAACTCAGCCGGCACATAGGAAACCTACCAAACCTGTGCATTTCTGAAAACTAGAGACCTAGGGGAATCCAAGATGGGGTGACTTGCGGGGCTCGGACCAGGTTCTGTTACCCAGAATCCTTTGCAAACCTCAAATTTTGGCTAAAAAAACACATGTTCCTCATATTTCTGTGGCAGAAAGTTCTAGATTCTGAAAGGAGCCACAAATTTCCTTCCACCCAGCGTTCCCCCAAGTCTCCCGATAAAAATGATACCTCACTTGTGTGGGTAGGCCTAGCGCCCGCGACAGGAAACGCCCCAAAGCGCAACGTGGACACATCCACATTTTTGGAAGAAAACAGAGGTGTTTTTTGCGAAGTGCCTACCTGTAGATTTTGGCCTCTAACTTAGCCGGCACCTAGGGAAACCTACCAAACCTGTGCATTTCTGAAAACTAGAGACCTAGGGGAATCCAAGATGGGGTGACTTGCGGGGCTCGGACCAGGTTCTGTTACCCAGAATCCTTTGCAAACCTCAAAATTTGGCTAAAAAAAACATGTTCCTCACATTTATGTGGCAGAAAGTTCTGGAATCTGAGAGGAGCCACAAATTTCCTTATACCCAGCGTTCCCCCAAGTCTCCCGATAAAAATGATACCTCACTTGTGTGGGTAGGCCTAGCGCCCGCGACAGGAAACGCCCCAAAGCGCAACGTGGACACATCCAAATTTTTGGAAGAAAACAGAGGTGTTTTTTGCGAAGTGCCTACCTGTAGATTTTGGCCTCTAGCTCAGCCGGCACCTAGGGAAACCTACCAAACCTGTGCATTTCTGAAAACTAGAGACCAAGGGGAATCCAAGATGGGATAACTTGCGGGGCTCGGACCAGGTTCTGTTACCCAGAATCCTTTGCAAACCTCAAAATTTGGCTTAAAAAAAACATGTTTCTCACATTTCTGTGGCAGAAAGTTCTGGAATCTGAGAGGAGGCACAAATTTCCTTCCACCCAGCATTCCCCCAAATCTCCCGATAAAAATGATACATCACTTGTGTGGGTAGGTCTAGCGCCCGCGACAGGAAACGCCCCAAAGCGCAACGTGGACACATCCAAATTTTTGGAAGAAAACAGGAGGTATTTTTTGCGAAGTTCCTACCTGTAGATTTTGGCCACTAGCTCAGCCGGCACCTAGGGAAACCTACCAAACTTGTGCATTTCTGAAAACTAGAGACCTAGGGGAATCCAAGATGGGGTGACTTGCGGGGCTCGGACCAGGTTCTGTTACCCAGAATCCTTTGCAAACCTCAAAATTTGGCTAAAAAAACACATGTTCCTCACATTTCTGTGGCAGAAAGTTCTGGAATCTGAGAGGAGCCACAAATTTCCTTCCACCCAGCGTTCCCCCAAGTCTCCCGATACAAATGATACCTCACTTGTGTGGGTAGGCCTAGCGCCCGCGACAGGAAACGCCCCAAAGCGCAACGTGGACACATCCAAATTTTTGGAAGAAAACAGAGGTGTTTTTTGCGAAGTGCCTACCTGTAGATTTTGGCCTCTAACTCAGCCGGCACATAGGAAACCTACCAAACCTGTGCATTTCTGAAAACTAGAGACCTAGGGGAATCCAAGATGGGGTGACTTGCGGGGCTCGGACCAGGTTCTGTTACCCAGAATCCTTTGCAAACCTCAAAATTTGGCTAAAAAAACACATGTTCCTCACATTTCTTTGGCAGAAAGTTCTGGAATCTGACAGGAGCCACAAATTTCCTTATACCCAGCGTTCCCCCAAGTCTCCCGATAAAAATGATACCTCACTTGTGTGGGTAGGCCTAGCGCCCGCGACAGGAAACGCCCCAAAGCGCAACGTGGACACATCCACATTTTTGGAAGAAAACAGAGGTGTTTTTTGCGAAGTGCCTACCTGTAGATATTGGCCTCTAACTTAGCCGGCACCTAGGGAAACCTACCAAACCTGTGCATTTCTGAAAACTAGAGACCTAGGGGAATCCAAGATGGGGTGACTTGCGGGGCTCGGACCAGGTTCTGTTACCCAGAATCCTTTGCAAACCTCAAAATTTGGCTAAAAAAACACATGTTCCTCACATTTCTTTGGCAGAAAGTTCTGGAATCTGACAGGAGCCACAAATTTCCTTATATCCAGCGTTCCCCCAAGTCTCCCGATAAAAATGATACCTCACTTGTGTGGGTAGGCCTAGCGCCCGCGACAGGAAACGCCCCAAAGCGCAATGTGGACACATCCAAATTTTTGGAAGAAAACAGAGGTGTTTTTTGCGAAGTGCCTGCCTGTAGATATTGGCCTCTAACTTAGCCGGCACCTAGGGAAACCTACCAAACCTGTGCATTTCTGAAAACTAGAGACGTAGGGGAATCCAAGATGGGGTGACTTGCGGGGCTCGGACCAGGTTCTGTTACCCAGAATCCTTTGCAAACCTCAAAATTTGGCAAAAAAAAACATGTTCCTCACATTTCTGTGGCAGAAAGTTCTGGAATCTGAGAGGAGCCACAAATTTCCCTATACCCAGCATTCCCCCAAGTCTCCCGATAAAAATGATACCTCACTTGTGTGAGTAGGCCTAGCGCCCGCGACAGGAAACGCCCCATAGCGCAACCTGGACACATCCAAATTTTTGGAAGAAAACAGAGGTGTTTTTTGCGAAGTGCCTACCTGTTGATTTTGGCCTCTAACTCAGCCGGCACATAGGAAACCTACCAAACCTGTGCATTTCTGAAAACTAGAGACCTAGGGGAATCCAAGATGGGGTGACTTGCGGGGCTCGGACCAGGTTCTGTTACCCAGAATCCTTTGCAAACCTCAAAATTTGGCTAAAAAAAATCATGTTCCTCACATTTCTTTGGCAGAAAGTTCTGGAATCTGACAGGAGCCACAAATTTCCTTATACCCAGCGTTCCCCCAAGTCTCCCGATAAAAATGATACCTCACTTGTGTGGGTAGGCCTAGCGCACGCGACAGGAAACGCCCCAAAGCGCAACGTGGACACATCTAAATTTTTGGAAGAAAACAGAGGTGTTTTTTGCGAAGTGCCTACCTGTAGATTTTTGCCTCTAACTTAGCCGGCACCTAGGGAAACCTACCAAACCTGTGCATCTCTGAAAACTAGAGACCTAGGGGAATCCAAGATGGGGTGACTTGCGGGGCTCGGACCAGGTTCTGTTACCCAGAATCCTTTGCAAACCTCAAAATTTGGCTAAAAAAAACATGTTCCTCACATTTCTGTGGCAGAAAGTTCTGGAATCTGAGAGGAGCCACAAATTTCCTTATACCCAGCGTTCCCCCAAGTCTTCCGATAAAAATGATACCTCACTTGTGTGGGCAGGCCTAGCGCCCGCGACAGGAAACGCCCCAAAGCGCAACGTGGACACATCCACATTTTTGGAAGAAAACAGAGGTGTTTTTTGCGAAGTGCCTACCTGTAGATTTTGGCCTCTAGCTCAGCCGGCACCTAGGGAAACCTACCAAACCTGTGCATTTCTGAAAACTAGAGACCTAGGGGAATCCAAGATGGGGTAACTTGTGGGGCTCGGAACAGGTTCTGTTACCCAGAATCCTTTGCAAACCTCAAAATTTGGCTTAAAAAAAACATGTTTCTCACATTTCTGTGGCAGAAAGTTCTGAAATCTGAGAGGAGCCACAAATGTCCTTCCACCCAGCGTTCCCCCAAGTCTCCCGATAAAAATGATACCTCACTTGTGTGGGTAGGCCTAGCGCCCGCGACAGGAAACGCCCCAAAGCGCTACGTGGACACATCCACATTTTTGGAAGAAAACAGGAGGTATTTTTTGCGAAGTGCCTACCTGTAGATCCTACCTGTAGATTTTGGCCTCTAGCTCAGCCGGCACCTAGGGAAACCTACCAAACTTGTGCATTTCTGAAAACTAGAGACCTAGGGGAATCCAAGATGGGGTGACTTGCGGGGCTCGGACCAAGTTCTGTTACCCAGAATCCTTTGCAAACCTCAAAATTTGGCTAAAAAAACACATGTTCCTCACATTTCTGTGGCAGAAAGTTCTGGAATCTGACAGGAGCCACAAATTTCCTTATACCCAGCGTTCCCCCAAGTCTCCCGATACAAATGATACCTCACTTGTGTGGGTAGGCCTAGCGCCCGCGACAGGAAACGCCCCAAAGCGCAACGTGGACACATCCAAATTTTTGGAAGAAAACAGAGGTGTTTTTTGCGAAGTGCCAACCTGTAGATTTTGGCCTCTAACTCAGCCGGCACAAAGGAAACCTACCAAACCTGTGCATTTCTGAAAACTAGAGACCTAGGGGAATCCAAGATGGGGTGACTTGCGGGGCTCGGATCAGGTTCTGTTACCCAGAATCCTTTGCAAACCTCAAAATTTGGCTAAAAAAACACATGTTCCTCACATTTCTTTGGCAGAAAGTTCTGGAATCTGACAGGAGCCACAAATTTCCTTATACCCAGCGTTCCCCCAAGTCTCCCGATAAAAATGATACCTCACTTGTGTGGGTAGGCCTAGCGCCCGCGACAGGAAACGCCCCCAAAGCGCAACGTGGACACATCCAAATTTTTGGAAGAAAACAGAGGTGTTTTTTGCGAAGTGCCTACCCTGTAGATATTGGCCTCTAACTTAGCCGGCACCTAGGGAAACCTACCAAACCTGTGCATTTCTGAAACCTAGAGACCTAGGGGAATCCAAGATGGGGTGACTTGCGGGGCTCAGACCAGGTTCTGTTACCCAGAATCCTTTGCAAACCTCAAAATTTGGCTAAAAAAACACATGTTCCTCACATTTCTTTGGCAGAAAGTTCTGGAATCTGACAGGAGCCACAAATTTCCTTATACCCAGCGTTCCCCCAAGTCTCCCGATAAAAATGATACCTCACTTGTGTGGGTAGGCCTAGCGCCCGCGACAGGAAACGCCCCAAAGCGCAACGTGGACACATCCAAATTTTTGGAAGAAAACAGAGGTGTTTTTTGCGAAGTGCCTACCTATAGATTTTGGCCTCTAGCTCAGCCGGCACCTAGGGAAACCTACCAAACCTGTGCATTTCTGAAAACTAGAGACCTAGGGGAATCCAAGATGGGGTAACTTGTGGGGCTCGGAACAGGTTCTGTTACCCAGAATCCTTTACAAACCTCAAAATTTGGCTTAAAAAAAACATGTTTCTCACATTTCTGTGGCAGAAAGTTCTGGAATCTGAGAGTAGCCACAAATTTCCTTCCACCCAGCGTTCCCCCAAGTCTCCCGATAAAAATGATACCTCACTTGTGTGGGTAGGCCTAGCGCCCGCGACAGGAAACGCCCCAAAGCGCAACGTGGACACATCCAAATTTTTGGAAGAAAACAGGAGGTATTTTTTGCGAAGTGACTACCTGTAGATTTTGGCCTCTAGCTCAGCCGGCCCCTAAGGGAAACCTACCAAACCTGTGCATTTCTGAAAACTAGAGACCTAGGGGAATCCAAGATGGGGTGACTTGCGGGGCTCGGATCAGGTTCTGTTACCCAGAATCCTTTGCAAACCTCAAAATTTGGCTAAAAAAACACATGTTCCTCACATTTCTTTGGCAGAAAGTTCTGGAATCTGACAGGAGCCACAAATTTCCTTATACCCAGCGTTCCCCCAAGTCTCCCGATAAAAATGATACCTCACTTGTGTGGGTAGGCCTAGCGCCCGCGACAGGAAACGCCCCAAAGCGCAACGTGGACACATCCAAATTTTTGGAAGAAAACAGAGGTGTTTTTTGCGAAGTGCCTACCTATAGATCCTACCTGTAGATTTTGGCCTCTAGCTCAGCCGGCACCTAGGGAAACCTACCAAACTTGTGCATTTCTGAAAACTAGAGACCTAGGGGAATCCAAGATGGGGTGACTTGCGGGGCTCGGACCAAGTTCTGTTACCCAGAATCCTTTGCAAACCTCAAAATTTGGCTAAAAAAACACATGTTCCTCACATTTCTGTGGCAGAAAGTTCTGGAATCTGACAGGAGCCACAAATTTCCCTATACCCAGCGTTCCCCCAAGTCTCCCGATACAAATGATACCTCACTTGTGTGGGTAGGCCTAGCGCCCGCGACAGGAAACACCCCAAAGCGCAACGTGGACACATCCAAATTTTTGCAAGAAAACAGAGGTGTTTTTTGCGAAGTGCCAACCTGTAGATTTTGGCCTCTAACTCAGCCGGCACATAGGAAACCTACCAAACCTGTGCATTTCTGAAAACTAGAGACCTAGGGGAATCCAAGATGGGGTGACTTGCGGGGCTCGGATCAGGTTCTGTTACCCAGAATCCTTTGCAAACCTCAAAATTTGGCTAAAAAAACACATGTTCCTCACATTTCTTTGGCAGAAAGTTCTGGAATCTGACAGGAGCCACAAATTTCCTTATACCCAGCGTTCCCCCAAGTCTCCCGATAAAAATGATACCTCACTTGTGTGGGTAGGCCTAGCGCCCGCGACAGGAAACGCCCCAAAGCGCAACGTGGACACATCCAAATTTTTGGAAGAAAACAGAGGTGTTTTTTGCGAAGTGCCTACCTGTAGATATTGGCCTCTAACTTAGCCGGCACCTAGGGAAACCTACCAAACCTGTGCATTTCTGAAACCTAGAGACCTAGGGGAATCCAAGATGGGGTGACTTGCGGGGCTCAGACCAGGTTCTGTTACCCAGAATCCTTTGCAAACCTCAAAATTTGGCTAAAAAAAACATGTTCCTCACATTTCTGTGGCAGAAAGTTCTGGAATCTGAGAGGAGCCACAAATTTCCCTATACCCAGCGTTCCCCCAAGTCTCCCGATAAAAATGATACCTCACTTGTGTGGGTAGGCCTAGCGCCCGCGACAGGAAACGCCCCAAAGCGCAACGTGGACACATCCAAATTTTTGGAAGAAAACAGAGGTGTTTTTTGCGAAGTGCCTACCTATAGATTTTGGCCTCTAGCTCAGCCGGCACCTAGGGAAACCTACCAAACCTGTGCATTTCTGAAAACTAGAGACCTAGGGGAATCCAAGATGGGGTAACTTGTGGGGCTCGGAACAGGTTCTGTTACCCAGAATCCTTTACAAACCTCAAAATTTGGCTTAAAAAAAACATGTTTCTCACATTTCTGTGGCAGAAAGTTCTGGAATCTGAGAGTAGCCACAAATTTCCTTCCACCCAGCGTTCCCCCAAGTCTCCCGATAAAAATGATACCTCACTTGTGTGGGTAGGCCTAGCGCCCGCGACAGGAAACGCCCCAAAGCGCAACGTGGGACACATCCAAATTTTTGGAAGAAAACAGGAGGTATTTTTTGCGAAGAGACTACCTGTAGATTTTGGCCTCTAGCTCAGCCGGCACCTAAGGGAAACCTACCAAACCTGTGCATTTCTGAAAACTAGAGACCTATGGGAATCCAAGATGGGGTGACTTGCGGGGCTCGGATCAGGTTCTGTTACCCAGAATCCTTTGCAAACCTCAAATTTGGCTAAAAAAAACCCATGTTCCTCACATTTCTTTGGCAGAAAGTTCTGGAATCTGACAGGAGCCACAAATTTCCTTATACCCAGCGTTCCCCCAAGTCTCCCGATAAAAATGATACCTCACTTGTGTGGGTAGGCCTAGCGCCCGCGACAGGAAACGCCCCAAAGCGCAACGTGGACACATCCACATTTTTGGAAGAAAACAGAGGTGTTTTTTGCGAAGTGCCTACCTGTAGATAATTGGCCTCTAACTTAGCCGGCACCTAGGGAAACCTACCAAACCTGTGCATTTCTGAAAACTAGAGACCTAGGGGAATCCAAGACGGGGTGACTTGCGGGGCTCGGACCAGGTTCTTTTACCCAGAATCCTTTGCAAACCTCAAAATTTGGCTAAAAAAAACATGTTCCTCACATTTCTGTGGCAGAAAGTTCTGGAATCTGAGAGGAGCCACAAATTTCCTTATACCCAGCGTTCCCCCAAGTCTCCCGATAAAAATGATACCTCACTTGTGTGGGCAGGCCTAGCGCCCGAGACAGGAAACGCCCCAAAGCGCAACGTGGACACATCCACATTTTTGGAAGAAAACAGAGGTGTTTTTTGCGAAGTGCCTACCTGTAGATTTTGGCCTCTAGCTCAGCCGGCACCTAGGGAAACCTACCAAACCTGTGCATTTCTGAAAACTAGAGACCTAGGGGAATCCAAGATGGGGTAACTTGTGGGGCTCGGAACAGGTTCTGTTACCCAGAATCCTTTGCAAACCTCAAAATTTGGCTTAAAAAAAACATGTTTCTCACATTTCTGTGGCAGAAAGTTCTGGAATCTGAGAGGAGCCACAAATTTCCTTCCACCCAGCGTTCCCCCAAGTCTCCCGATAAAAATGATACCTCACTTGTGTGGGTAGGCCTAGCGCCCGCGACAGGAAACGCCCCAAAGCGCAACGTGGACACATCCACATTTTTGGAAGAAAACAGGAGGTATTTTTTGCGAAGTGCGTACCTGTAGATCCTACCTGTAGATTTTGGCCTCTAGCTCAGCCGGCACCTAGGGAAACCTACCAAACTTGTGCATTTCTGAAAACTAGAGACCTAGGGGAATCCAAGATGGGGTGACTTGCGGGGCTCGGACCAGGTTCTGTTACCCAGAATCCTTTGCAAACGTAAAAATTTGGCTAAAAAAAACACATGTTCCTCACATTTCTGTGGCAGAAAGTTCTGGAATCTGAGAGGAGCCACAAATTTCCTTCCACCCAGCGTTCCCCCAAGTCTCCCGATACAAATGATACCTCACTTGTGTGGGTAGGCCTAGCGCCCGCGACAGGAAACGCCCCAAAGCGCAACGTGGACACATCCAAATTTTGGGAAGAAAACAGAGGTGTTTTTTTGCGAAGTGCCAACCTGTAGATTTTGGCCTCTAACTCAGCCGGCACATAGGAAACCTACCAAACCTGTGCATTTCTGAAAACTAGAGACCTATGGGAATCCAAGATGGGGTGACTTGCGGGGCTCGGATCAGGTTCTGTTACCCAGAATCCTTTGCAAACCTCAACATTTGGCTAAAAAAAACCCATGTTCCTCACATTTCTTTGGCAGAAAGTTCTGGAATCTGACAGGAGCCACAAATTTCCTTATACCCAGCGTTCCCCCAAGTCTCCCGATAAAAATGATACCTCACTTGTGTGGGTAGGCCTAGCGCCCGCGACAGGAAACGCCCCAAAGCGCAACGTGGACACATCCACATTTTTGGAAGAAAACAGAGGTGTTTTTTGCGAAGTGCCTACCTGTAGATATTGGCCTCTAACTTAGCCGGCACCTAGGGAAACCTACCAAACCTGTGCATTTCTGAAAACTAGAGACCTAGGGGAATCCAAGATGGGGTGACTTGCGGGGCTCGGACCAGGTTCTGTTACCTTGAATCCTTTGCAAACCTCAAAATTTGGCTAAAAAAAACATGTTCCTCACATTTCTGTGGCAGAAAGTTCTGGAATCTGAGAGGAGCCACAAATTTCCCTATACCCAGCGTTCCCCCAAGTCTCCCGATAAAAATGATACCTCACTTGTGTGGGTAGGCCTAGCGCCCACGACAGGAAACGCCCCAAAGCGCAACGTGGACACATCCAAATTTTTGGAAGAAAACAGAGGTGTTTTTTGCGAAGTGCCTACCTGTAGATTTTGGCCTCTAGCTCAGCCGGCACCTAGGGAAACCTACCAAACCTGTTCATTTCTGAAAACTAGAGACCTAGGGGAATCCAAGATGGGGTAACCTGTGGGGCTCGGAACAGGTTCTGTTACCCAGAATCCTTTACAAACCTCAAAATTTGGCTTAAAAAAAACATGTTTCTCACATTTCTGTGGCAGAAAGTTCTGGAATCTGAGAGGAGCCACAAATTTCCTTCCGCCCAGCGTTCCCCCAAGTCTCCCGATAAAAATGATACCTCACTTGTGTGGGTAGGCCTAGCGCCCGCGACAGGAAACGCCCCAAAGCGCAACGTGGATACATCCAAATTTTTGGAAGAAAACAGGAGGTATTTTTTGCGAAGTGACTACCTGTAGATTTTGGCCTCTAGCTCAGCCGGCACCTAGGGAAATCTACCAAACTTGTGCATTTCTGAAAACTAGAGACCTAGGGGAATCCAATATGGGGTGACTTGCGGGGCTCGGACCAGGTTCTGTTACCCAGAATCCTTTGCAAACCTCAAAATTTGGCTAAAAAAATACATGTTCCTCACATTTCTGTGGCAGAAAGTTCTGGAATCTGAGAGGAGCCACAAATTTCCCTATACCCAGCGTTCCCCCAAGTCTCCCGATACAAATGATACCTCACTTGTGTGGGTAGGCCTAGCGCCCGCGACAGGAAACACCCCAAAGCGCAACGTGGACACATCCAAATTGCATCAGGTGGACATGGCACTTTAACTGTGCCAGATTATTTTTACTTATGATGAAAGAAAACAGTGCCTACCTGTGGATTTTGGCCTGTAGCTCAGCCGGCACCTAGGGAAACCTACCAACCCTGTGCATTTTTGAAAACTAGAGACCTAGGGGAATCCAAGATGAGGTGACTTGTGGGGCTCGGACCAGGTTCTGTTACCCAGAATCCTTTGCAAACCTCAAAATCTGGCTAAAAAAACACATGTTCCTCACATTTCTGTGGCAGAAAGTTCTGGAATCTGAGAGGAGCCTCAAATTTCCTTCCACCCTGCGTTCCCCTAAGTCTCTCAATAAAAATGGTACCTCACTTCTGTGGGTAGGCCTAGCGCCCACTAAAGGAAATGGCCCAAAACACAACGTGGACACAACATATTTTTTCACAGAAAACAGAGGTGTTTTTTGCAAAGTGCCTACCTGTGGAGTTTGGCGTCTAGCTCAGCCGGCCCCGGGAGGGGGGGGGGGGGCCAGAAATGCCCTAAAATAAATTTGACCCACCCCCACCTCCCCCAAACCCCCCCTGCCCGGGAACGACCCTTGCCTACGGGGTCGCTCCCCCTGCGTGACATTGGTGCCAAAAAACAAATCCCCGGTGCCTAGTGGTTTCTGGGGGCAGATTGACCTAAAATCAGCCAATCTGCCCCCAAGGGGGGCAGAAATGGCCTAAATACAATCCCCCCAGGGGAGCGACCCTTGCCTGATGGGTCGCTCCCCATCTCTAAAAAAACAAACAAACAATAAAAAAAAAACACAACATTTTTTTTTCCCCTGGCGCCTAGAGGTTTCTGCCCCCAGGAGCCTAAAAGAAATTTGCCCAGCCAACCCCCACCCCCCCACCCCCGGGAGAGACCCTTGCCTACGGGGTCGCTCCCCATGTGTGACTTTGGCGCCAAAAAACAAATCCCAGGTGCCTAGTGGGGGGCAGAAAGGCCTTCCCGAAAAAATGCCCCCCATGGGAGCGACCCTTGCCCAAGGGGTCGCTCCCTTATGGAAATTTCAGTAAAAAAAAAAAATCCCTGGTGTCTAGTGGTTTCTGGGGGCAGATTGACCTAAAATCAGGTGAGTTTCTTGTGGTAGGACTATGTGACTGTTATGCTGGTCCAAATATGCTAAAATATGTCTGATCTTTCGCAGGTTGCCAAGACCTCAGATATTCCATGTGAGGCATTTATATTCTGTATATGAGGAAGATATCTGTGCATTAGTCCCACTTGTCATGTTAAGGCGGGTTGTGAATAACTGGATCAGTGCAGTGATTTGAGAAGCAGGAAAGTGCAGGACAAGAAGAATGCGGTATCAGCATGATGCAACAGTGATTACAACAGATCATATCTAACAATCCCCACCCCCCCCCACTCTGGTGGCCCTAGCCACCAGGATATATATACCTCCCCTTCAAACTTACAAAAAGCTCTATCTGTGGACGGAATCATATCAGTATTTTGGTGGAAATAAGACCAGAATGCAGCTTAGAGCAAAGAGATAAAGAAAAACAAGAAGAGTGGATAGAAAAAAGAAAATCAAGGGGAAAAAGAAAGAGCTGCAGGAGATAAAATATCAAGAGTGTGTTAGGAAATGTTGGAAAGTGGATTATTGTTAAGGGCAGGCAAGTACCTACGTTTAGCAATCGACCACTAACCTCCACTTAGGTCCAGCTAGGTTTCAATGAATGAAACCCAGCTCAAACCTTGGTAACTTGACAACGAGCAACAAGGCTTCACTTAAGCGACAAGTGTGCAAAGCATTTAAAAATCACAAACCAGTAAATAAGTCAATAAACACAACACTATTAAAATCCAACACCACTTTATAAAAATAGGCTGTATTTCTATATTTAAAATGACACCAAAATGATTACAATTGTATAAGGGGAACCAGAGACATGAATTATTAAAGAAATAATGTTTTCTAATGCAGAGAAGCAACTAGAGCTCAAAGGGTTAAAAAGGTTACACTGGAAAGGGACAAATTCCAGAGTTCAGGCCACCCACGAGGTATACTGTTACCCTTACTTTCAGAAGTGTTTCTTGATTCAGGAAAGTGGTCCACAGTACCAGCCAAGGGCTCAGAGGCTCTAGTTTTCCTCTTGAGGTCTGGGACTACAGCTCCCACAATGGACCTCTTCAACTATAGAGTTGCTCCAAACATCTCCAAATGTCTGGATATTCATCCAGAGGTCATTTTTGGGTCCTTGAAGTGTCCCCAGTTTGATCCAAGGTTCCAGAAGATCTGAGTTGTTCCTTGGATGTTGGGACTACAATTACCAAAATACACCCAGTCAGAAACCTCAAATACCACTGGACACTGGTCAGCTGGGCTATGCTTGCAGAACTTGATACAAGGGACTCTAGGCAGCTCCTTTGTACCTGTTGCAAACAGGGAGTCCCTTCTTCAAGCAGTGGAACATAGGCAAAGTCTGTTTAGTGGTGAAGCCTGAGTATGCAGCTGGTGCAGTCATTCAGAGTGCAGTGTCCAGGTGCAGGTCAGAGGTCTAGCAGGGCAGTCCTTCTTCTTCTTTGTCTCGCTGCAGCTCTGTCATAATTATTCTTACTCCTGGGTGGAACGTATGGGGGTCCTGGTTGTCCAATCACAGTCAGCCTCATTCCCTCTTTGATAACCACTTCCTATGAAGTGTGGCAAAAATCAATCCCAGGGAGCAACATTCTTCCAAAAATCCAACATAGCTGAAAGTTATTTTTGGAGGTTAGATCTGGCTGAGCCCACCCACTGGTGTGACTAAAAATCCTAAACACACCCCTTGCCAGCCCTCTCCTAATCTAATCAAGACGGCACCTCATTGTCTGGGTTTGCAGGAAGTGAGGGAGGTCCTGAGCTGATCCAGATTCCCTTCCATGTCTTTGACGGTTCCTGCTTATAATTAAATGGCAACCATCCCTAGAGGCAGATAGGCCACACCTTAGGGGTGCCTTATATGTACAAATAAGGTAGAGAAAGACTTTGGAAGTCCTTTTAATTCCAAAGTCGAATTTGCATATAACTTTAGTTTAAAAGCAGCCAGCAAGTCAAGCCTGTCTTTAAAATGACACTGGGCACCTCAGTAGCACACCTATGGGTGCACTACCTGTGCTGGGGTCTCTAAACCTACATGCTCTACCACATACTAGGGACTTTTAGGTAGTTTTTGATAGTTACTTATAATTAGCCTAATTTGCATGCTCATTCTAATCAGAGCACAGGCCCTGGAACTGGTTAGCAGTATCCAGGGCATCATCAATGTCAGGAAAACACCAACAAAAAGTAAAAAATGGGGGGGGAAATGTAGGGGGGACTCTGCAATCACAATGTATATTTATATATATATATATATATATATATATATATATATATATATATATATATATATATAGCTATACGTATATGTATATGCCTGGAACACCTCCAGCACTGGCTGCACCTACGAGGGTGAAACACTTTTATGTTTTTCTCTGCTGAAGAAAGGATTGACCTTGAAACACGTGTCCAGAGATGATTTTATAACTTAAGGCCTGGAATAATGAAACTGCTTAAAGAATTCACTGTGAGTTGCTGGCTTTGCTTTTTCTTCCCGTTTATATAACCTGTTGGGAGTGCGCTTTCACATGAGGACAACCTCGTTTTTTATATATATATATATATATATATATATATATAATTTTTTTTATGGATTTATGGATCCCCGCAGACACGCTCAAACACTAACGCAACCACTCACAGACCCACTCAGACACTGACACACCCACTCGCAGACCTACTCAGACACTCACAATTCCACAAAGACCCTCATGCACCCACTCAGGGACCCACTCACACACCCACTCACAGACCCACTGAGACACTGACACTGACACTCACAGACCTACTCAGAAACTCACTTACCCACTCACAGACCCTCTCAGACCATCATGCACACCGTCAGATACCCTCTCTAACCCTCACAGACCAACCCAGAGACCCACTCAGACACTGACACACCCACTCACTGACACACCCACTCAGAGACCCACTCACACGTCACTCATCCACTCACAGAACCCCTCATACATCCACTCTCACATCCAGGCAGACACTCACACTCAGAGACACCGTCTCACACCTATTCTCACCCCCAGAGAGACAGATCATTCGGCTGTTCGTGGTGCGTGTTGGGTCCTTATGGGGGTTGGCTGTAGTGGCCAATCCTCACCATGAGCGGCAGTGGTTGGATTAATGCATTGTAAATTAAAATTACTTTGCATTTTAAAAAAACCATAGAAATTCACTGAAAAACCAAATGTTACAGGAGGATTATAGTTAGGTTTTGAATGTTTCTTACAAAACCATAGAAATTCAGCAGTTATAGGTTGAGGTATTTCAAGTAATTAACTTGCGCCCTAAGGTAAGTATAACTTGGGCCCTCCCCATACACTGCTAATTACCCCTGATAATCCAGCACTCATGACAACTTCTATAAACTCGTAAAAATATAAATGAAATATTAGCTGTCAAGTTAGTGAGGAAAAAACTGTGCATGGCGGGGCCATGAGTTATAGTTCTCTTAAGGTGTGAGTTATAATTGCTTGAAACAAATTTATCTATAACTGCTGAATTTCTATGGTTTTGTACAAGTAAATTCAGAATCTAACTATAACGGGGTCAAAAAGTTGTGATTCCCTTGTTAATTCACCTCAGAACCTTTGAACATAACTGCAACTCAAACTACTGGATAGAATAACACCAAATTTAGCAGAAATCTAGCTTTCACTACACAGATTGTGCTTTCACTTATTTGGTGTTTTTTGAGAATTTTATTTGAGGAAGGACTCTGGCAACCACAACTATTTGTTTGGTTAGGCCGGCGTCATAAATACTCAAGGAAGGGAAGGTGCCAGCAGAAGTGGGAGTATGGCGCAGAAGGTCATGGGACTCTTCTGACAGGGACTTTCGCTTTGCAAGTAAGCCCTTTCCTCCATGTATTGTGTGGATTTTCGGAGCTGTACACTGCTTAGGATTCAATTAAGTGGTGGAATGAGAGACTGAGGTATTTGTCATACAGCAGTGTTTAACTTTCAACAAGGAAGACAGTTCATGTGAAGAAGAATATCAACACCCACAAGTGAAATTTTGGAGACATTTAGCCTGAATGAAAAATTAACAGTGGATGTCCTATAATTTGAGTACTAGTCACGCAGGACTGGGCAAATTGCAGAATAATGTCAGATTAAATATTTTGAGATTATTTATGTAATGTGCTGTGAGTGGAGATTTCACCTGTTGCAGAATGCAATATAAAGAATTATACAAGTCCTCACAAGTTGATTCTCTAAAGAATGGCAATGGATACAGATTTCTGTTTGAATTTGAACTGGAGAAATGGCTTCAGAATGTATTTTCACTATGTTTGTTGTGATTTGCTCAAGTGCAAAGGATATAAATTAATTGAGAAATGGCACTTTTCAGTTGGAAAAGGCTGAACAATTAGCTGAAATGCGTTCTGAGCCCGAGTTTGATGTTGCTCAATAAAAAAGCTATCATTATTCTCTATTTCGAGTGCAGGTTTTTCTCTTAACAGAGAGATTGGAGTTTGTATATATTGATGAAGAGCTGAATACCCACTTATTTGATGATTAATATGATGAATATGTTCTGATATAGGGAACTGTTGATGTTGCATTTTACATTTTATAGCGTTTTTAGTGTGATTAGTAGTGGTTTTTCAATTAGTTCTTATTTTAATTCATTTATTTTGATTATGTCTTTTCAGAATGGTGGGGTCCGGATGGATTCCTGATTCCTGATTTGATATAATTTTGCAATGACTTAATATGGAGAATGTATTTCAATTTTCCTTGAAAAGAATAATATTGCCATTGTTTAGCAATTGGGGGGTATTGATTTAAAGAAACAAGAAAAAAAATATGTATATAGTATGTGAATGTTATTGTTTCAAATAGAAGGGAATGAAATTTAGAATTTCGATATTGGCTTCGTTTACATTCAAGGAAAATAATATTTTCTTTTAAGAAAATCTCTTTATTGTATGTATATATGAGCCGTATTTATATTCATATCCATATTTATACTCATATTTATATATATTTATATTGTTATTATCTTTTGGTATATCCAGTTGAATAATTTATTATTAATGAGATGGATGTTTATACATATATATATATATATATATATATATATATATATATATATATATATATATATATATATTTTTTTTTTTTTTTTAATGTAATCAGTCCTACACCCTTTTGTTTATATCTATATTTATAAGAGAAGGAAAAATGTATTCCTGTTTCTATGCCTGTGCTTGCTGGGTATTTAATGTTGTGTGTATTGGTTGAATTATACACGTGATCAAGGCTGCTTGTCAGCCGAAACGCGTTGTGTGTTAATAAACACTATCTGCTTTTGAATTCCTGAGTGTGCGGTTACTGTGGAAGTTTTTGATTTTGAATATATATATATATATACGTATATATATATATATATATATATATATAAAGGACGAGATGTCTGAAATGCGTAAGGCCTGGAAAATGTGTAAAGAATTATTTGAATGTTACTGGCTTTGCTGCTTTCGAAAAATAAACTGCAACCTGTTGAGAGTGCGCTTTTGTCCGGAGGACAACTTTGTTTCGTACATAATTAACAGCCTGTCCAGCCATGAAAGCATCACCACTGCAGATAGAATGCAGGTCTGTGTGAGTTTACTACATCGTCATACAAATAGCAACAGTATGGAATAATTTCAGAAAAACTCGGTAACTGTGCTTTGAATTCACCTACCAAGGTTTTTAGATGTGTTTTAATGTGTGTTTGGCTGCAGCAACCTACCAAGGCAGAAATTAATATTTATTAAAGATGTAATATAAACATGCATATGTACCATAAATATATTACCTGGAGGCAGTCACCACTAGGTTTTTATAGTTTGGACCATGTTCCAGTATATAAAGCATTTGAATCGTCACCAAATATTATCAAAAAAGTGATTAATCTATCTGATAAGAGAAAAAAAAAAGAAAATTTTTCACCAACTGACTCAATTTTCAGGTATGTGAATTGTATTTAATTTTGAGAAGAAAAAAACGGAAACATATTTTTATATGGGAGTATTAAATCATGATTGAAATGCAATATTAATAATGATAGTACCTAGGATGATCTATGAGTGGCTGTGCTCGTCGTAAAAAAGTAGTAATAGGTTTGTTAGCCAAATTTTCTGTGAGGGACATCTGGTTGATAATGTTTTACTATTGAATTGAGATATTGGAGTGTGAACTTGCTTTCTGAAATCTTAAACTCATCTTTACCTGGAAATCTTTTACCTCTGTGACATATTGTAGGTATGCAATGAATCATTCTGTAATGTATTTAAGTGATTATGAAACATAAGTTTCAGTTTTTGAAAGTGACTAATGTAATTTCAGACCGCTAAAGCAAGCACTACATAGAGAATAGCACTCTTCAAGGTAGTGATATTCATCTTTGCAAAGCATGGATGCTGTGTCTGGGCCACTGACAGAGAAACACAGGCACTTTTATAGTCACTAATATAGTGGGATACAGTTCTATGTGGACCCATAACAAAGGTAGTTGCGCATACATTGACATACCCTAGTATTTCCTTACAGAGGTCGTGAGGTATGTGCTAAGCCACTTATGTACAGATTTATATTATTATACAGCTTCTAAAATAAGTAGTTGTATACTGGCAGTTATACTAAAAGATCTCTACTATAAAAGATCTATACTAAAAGATACTAAAAGATCTCATGGTGCTACTAGAACTAGAGAGCAATATTCACTCAGGTACATAGGCAAGTACTGACACACTATTTTCATGTATCCAGACAAATGCTGTTTTTCTAAAGGGCGAGGCCTAGTAATGTAGAGCCTGTGTGTGCTCTGCCACTGGCCATTGAAATATCCTTGTAAAACGTTTTAGTGCAAATACCTCACCTATCTGACATGCTGATGTGCTGTCATGCTGAAAGTATGCCATCAAGCATGGTGCAAGGTATTCAGTTGATTAGGAAATGTACTTTTCAGTTTTGGAAAGTTGCTCATGCACTTTCAGACAGCTTACCAAAGAACTACATAGAATATAGCACTCACCAAGGAAGTGATATTCATGTTTCTAGAGCAAGGATGCTGTGTTTCAGCCACTGACAGAGAAACAGAGACGCTAAAATAACTGAAAAACTTAGAAAGCACGTATATGTGTATGGTTAATAAAAGCACTTACAAGTATACCCATATACTTCTGTGTGCTCTAGCAGACATGCTGAGGTATATGTTCAGCCACTTTAATGAGAGATTTACAGGGTCATAGAGTTTTAGAACAGGCAGTCAGATACTGGCAGATGTACTAATATATCTTGTTCTGCAACTACATGTAGACACCTATATTCACTCAGACATATAGGCAAGTACTGATACAATATCCTCATGTATCCAGACAAATACTGTTTTCTAAAGAATGAGGCCTAGTAGTGCTGAGCCTCAGTTGGATCTGCCAGTGGCCACACAAATTGGACTGTAAAACTTTTTTTCTGAAATCCTAAAGTAACCTTTTAGTGCAAATCTCTCACCGCTGTGATATGCTGTAGGTATGCCATCAACCATGCAGCAATATTATTAAGTAATTCGGAAATGTAGTTTTCTGTTTTAGAAAGTTACTCATGCACTTTCAGACCGCTAAGGCAAGCACTACATAGTATATAGTACTCACAAAGGTAGTTATATTCATGTTTCCAAAGCATGGATACTCTGTCTCAGCCACTGACAGAGAATCAGAAACATGTTTATATTCACTGAGATACTCAGAAAGCTCTTCTATGTGCAGCGATAACAAAGGCAACTGCAGATACACTCACATACCCCTGTATTCCCTAACAGAGGCACTGAGGTATATGTTGAGCCATTTACTTACAGATTACACAGCCATACAGGTGCTAAAACAGGCAATCACTTAGCAGCAGATGTACTCAAATATCTCATTGCACCAATTAAGGTAGACAGTTACATTCACTCAGATTTTTAGGCAAGTACTGACACAATCCTTTCGTGTATCCAGACAAATACTGTTTTTGTGAAGGGTGAGGCCTAGTAGTGGAACCAAGGATGGTGTGTGTAGGAAAGTCCTCCTTTTTTGCCCTGATCACCCCCACACTTTTTGGACAGGTACTGGTGGTTACTGACTCTTGGCTGTGCCCTGGGTACTGCTTACCAGTCCCAGGGCCAGTGCTCTGTGTAAAATGGATATGCAAATTAGGCTAATTATAATTGGCTAAGTTAACCTACCTATAAGTCCCTAGTAAATGGTAGGGCATGTAGGATTAGGGACCACAGCATAGGTGGTGCACACCTAGGTGCACTGCTGAGGTGCCCAGTGTCATTTTAAAGGCAGGCCTGCCTTGCTGGCTGCTTTTAAATTAAAGGTATATGCAAATTCGACTTTGGAATTAAAAGTAGTTCCAAAGTCTTAAACTACCTTATTTTTACATATAAGTCACCCCTAAGGTGTGCCCTATGTGCCCCTAGGGCTGGGTGCCATGTAACTATAAGCAGGTACTTTATAAAAATAGATTTATAAACCCTGGTGAGGTAAAAACAGCCAAATTCGTTTTTCCCTCATTGAAGTAAATAGCCTTTATAGGCTAGAATTGGGAGACTTTATTTTAAATTTTAAAGTCTCCTTAAATGTTGCATACCAAGAATTTGGTATCATATTAATTGTTGTAATAAATCCCACAACTTCCAGTTGTTGGATTTCATATAACTTGTTCAGGTAAAGAGTTTTAGACTTTACCTAAAAAGTTGCCAATTTCAGCCCTGCATTGTTTTTGCTGCTGTGCTCTGATTGGCCAGCCTGCAGCAGCTTAGTCATGCTGCCTTGATGAGGTGTGAAGTGGCCTGGCTTCACACAAAGGAATGTGCTTGGGGGAGAGAATCTCCCCTCAGCAGATGGTGAGGCAGGAAGGGGGAGGGCTGCCAAACTGGTCTTCAAAGGCAGAGAAGGACATTTGGAGCAACCAGCAACAACCCCACATCCTGCAACCCCAGACAACTAGGTCCCCCCTTGATTAGATTAGGAGAGGGCAGGAGAGGGGTGTGTTTATGATTTTTAGCCACACCAGTGGGTGGGCTCCGCCAGATGTAACCTCCAAAAATCAGATTCAGCCATGTTGGATTTTTAGAGCATGTTGCCTTTTGGGATGGATTTTTGCCACACTTCCCAGGAAGTAGTCATCACAGGGGGACGACCCTGTACCTGATTGGAGAACCAGGACCCCCCTGCTTTTCACCCAGGAGCAAGGATAAAACTGGCAGACCTGCCCCCACACCCCAGATCCCCGCCAGATTTCAAGAAGAAAAGAACTAAAGGAGAAGAAGGACTGCCCTGCTGGACCCCTGGCCTGCACCTGGAACCTGCACTCAGAAGGACTGCACCAGCTGCACACTTGGGCTTCACCACAAGAAGGACTTTGCCTGGCTTCAACTGGTTCAAGGAGGGACTCCCTGTTTGCTACAGGTGAAAAATTCCTATCCAGAGTCCCCCTGCACCAACTCCTGAAAAGTGACCAGCTGACCACTGTCCAGTGGCCAAAAAGGAGTTTGCGCCAGGTGCATTCTGGGAGTTGAAGTCTGCACCCCCCAAGGACCATCTCAGAACTTCTGGACCATTGGGGTGAGCTGTGGACCCCAAAAGAACCTTAAAAGAACATCAGGGTGAAGCCCCAGAAGTTTGGAGAAGATTTGAGAATTTTTGTAAAAAAGCTCCAGAGAGGGACCGACCCGCCGCAGAAATTCTAGCCGGCTTGCCTCAACCGCGACCCGGTCTGACTTGGTGGTTCGTCCCGGTAAAGAAAAATCTTCTAAAAAGAGACTAAGGGGGTCATTCTGACCTCGGCGGTAAAAGGCGCCTACCGCCGGTCAGAAATCCTCCATAATCCCGCCGAGGTCGCGGAAACCCGCCACGGTCATTCTGACCCGCAGAAGGCAAACCTCCGAAAATCCGACCGCCACAACAGACCGCCAGACCAGCGGTCGGCGGAAAGGTGGAGGTGACCAAACCTCCACCGCCACGCCAACAGAAATACGCCCATCCCATTACGACCCACGAATCCACGCGACGGTCATTCAAACGCGGTATTCCATTGGCGGGACACACCGCCGCGGTCAGAATACACACAAACGAACAAAACTCAGCCACATTGGACGATTTGAATCCCACACACCTGATACACATACACACACCACTCCCACACACACAATACAATATAAAACACACACCCACATCACCCACAAACCCCTACGCTAAAAAATTTGTCAAGAAGGCAAGAGCGAGACACCAGCATCCAAAAAATAACAGCCACAGCCACTCAACACCATCACCCACACACTATCCACACACAAAACAACACACACCACCACACTCAACTCACTTAAATACACATACTCCACCCCACACATCATACACACCACGCCATGGCACCCCAAAGACAACCCCGCTTCACAGACGAAGAACTCAGGGTCATGGTGGAGGAAATCGTTCGGGTAGAGCCCCAGCTGTTCGGCACACAGATACAATACACCAGCATTGCCCGGAGGACGGAGCTATGGCAGAGGATTGTCGACAGGGTGAACGCAGTGGGACAGCACCCCAGAAATCGGGAAGACATCAGGAAGCGATGGAACGACCTACGGGGGAAGGTGCGTTCCATGGTATCCAGGCACAACATCGCCGTGCAGAAGACTGGCGGAGGACCCCCACCTCAACCCCCACAATTCACATCATGGGAGGAGGAAGTCTTGAACATCCTGCATCCTGACGGCCTCGCAGGAGTCGGCGGAGGAATGGATACTGGTAAGTTGAAGCTTCAATACTGCTTCCCCCCCACCTGCATGCCAAATCAGACCCCAACCCTCACCCCCATCCTCGAACCCCACCCTCACCCCCACCCCCATCCTCACCCCCACCCTCACCCCCACCACCATCCTCACCCCCACCACCATCCTCACCCCCACCACCATCCTCACCCCCACCCCCAGCACACCTATTCCCCGCCAATGTCTCACCATCACAACCCACACATCCCAAAACCTAGGCCTGCATGCGTCCACTAAGCATGGACACCCATCACCAAAGCATGCCCAATGCATATACACATCCCCCCCACAAGCCACCCTCACCAAAGCCCCCACACACGAATGCCAGCACTTGGGGACACGAGAACCCACAGATACACCCATATGCCACACATTGAAACTATAACCATACCTCTATGCCCCTGCAGGACCCGACCGTCAACACACCGCGGCGGAGGGGCCAGAATTCTCCACACCCCCCACCCAAGAGGCCGTCAGCGATGACAGCAGCTCTGTCGACCTGGACACCGATGACCAGCCCGGACCATCGGGGACCTCTGGACAGTCGGTTCCCCTCACACAGGCCCAGGCCACTACAGACCCAAACCCCTCTGGGAACACCAGCACAGCTCCCACCCAGCGGGCCCATGCCTCTGTCTCCAGGGCGCGTCAATCTGCGGTGTGTCTACCACTACAGGGCTCCCAGGATAACCCACCACCCCAACAACAACAGGGACCTGGGGGCAGTGGTAGTGGGCACACCGGCCAGGGGGCAGAGGCCCAGGGAAACAGGGGAACTCGGCGGGCAGCTGTGCGACAGGGGGGGGAGGAGAGGCCCAGGGAACCCACTCTCCACGAGGTCCTCACCACCATCATGGGAGCATACAACCGCTCCCAGGAGACGATGGCGACGGTACTGGCCCGGTTCCAGGAGATCCAGGTGCTGCAGGAGGAACACTATCGGGGGTACAGGGAGGACATCAGAGCCATCAACACCACCCTGGTTACCATGGTAGGGCTGCTGCAGGACCTCGTAAACAGCAGGGCGGACACTGAACAACACCCAAGGGCCCCTGCCACTAGCCTGGACCAAGAACAGCCAACCACCTCCGCCGGCGCTAGTGGACAGGAGGCCCCCGCACAGCAGCAGCCCACCAGACCCCCACCTCCTGCAGGAGAAGAACCACCCCGCAAGAGGGCCCTGAGATCTCGCAAGGAGACAGAGTAGGATGTCAAGACCCCCGCCAGCAAAGGATACCACCTGATGTCATCCCACTGTCCCACATTGTCACCCTGTCCATCCTTGAACTGCCCATGCTCCATCTCTCCACAGGCCTCTGGACAATGCACCTGTGTGACTGTTACTCTGGACTCTGCCATGGACATTCCTTCACCATAGCCCCCACCCACTTGAAACCACCCATCCCATTTTGAGCACTTAAATAAACACCTATTTTGCACCAAAATATCAGGAGTCTGGCTGTGATTTCAATAGATTGTAATTGACATGACAGTGCAAATATGTCCTTGTACATGGTGAAGTCAACAAACAGCTGCCACAAAGCTGTAGTCCATGGGGAAACGAAGCACAGGACTCGTAGTGGGGACCCCAGATCTGAAATAGGGAGGGAAAAGCCAAAACTCAGTCATCATACACTGGGGCAAATAGACAGGCAGCAGAGATGCTGGAGAGTAGTTAACATTTACTAAATTATCTTTGAAATGTTACCTGTGTCCTATTGGAAGTACTGTTCAATGATTCTGTCCCTGTTGTCTGTTTCAGCCCCGTCGTCTTCCTCCTCGTCACTCTCCTCAGGTTCCACCGCTGCCACAACACCACCGTCTCGACCATCCTCCTGCAGGAAAGGCACCTGGCAGCGCAAAGCCAGGTTGTGAAGCATGCAGCAGGCCACGATGATGTGACACACCTTCTTAGGTGAGTACATTAGGGATCCACCTGTCATATGCAGGCAGCGAAACCTGGCCTTTAGGAGGCCAAAGGTGCGTTCGATCACCCTCCTAGTACGCCCATGGGCCTCATTGTACCGTTCCTCTGCCCTGGTCCGGGGATTCCTTACTGGGGTCAGTAGCCACGACAGGTTGGGGTACCCAGAGTCCCCCACTAGCCATACACGGTGTCTCTGTAGCTGTTCCATCACGTAAGGGATACTGCTATTCCTGAGGATGTAGGCGTCATGCACTGACCCTGGGAATTTGGCATTTACATGCGAGATGTACTGGTCAGCCAAACACACCACCTGGATGTTCATTGAATGGTAATTTTTTCTGTTCCTGTACACCTGCTCCCTGTCTCTTGGGGGAACCAAAGCCACATGGGTCCCATCAATGGCACCAATTACGTTGGGAATATGTCCAAGGGCGTAGAAATCACCCTTCACTGTAGCCAATTCGCCCACCTCAGGGAAAATGATGTAGTTCCTCACGGATTTCATCAGGGCAGACAACACTCTGGATAACACCTTCGAAAACATGGGCTGAGACATCCCGGAAGCAATTCCCACGGTTGTCTGAAATGACCCACTTGCCAAGAAATGGAGTACTGACATGACCTGCACCAGAGGGGGAATCCCTGTGGGTTGGCGGATGGGGGACATCAGGTCGGGCTCCAGCTGGGCACACAGTTCATGGATAGTGGCACGGTTAAGACGGTAGGTCAGGATAATGTGGCGTTCTTCCATTGTCGACAGGTCCACCAGCGGTCGGTACACGGGAGGATTCATCCGTCTCCTCGCCCAACCCAGCGGACGGTGCCTAGGAAGGACAACATGGAGCACACAGTCAAGCAACCCACAGGTACGTACTCACAGCTAGCACAGTATACGATTCTCTATGCAGTGAATGGCGTGTCTGAGTGGCTATGCAAGGCCTAGGCCTGTGTGACACAGTTGAAATTGAGCCATGTGGGCCCTGGAAATGGCGGCTGCCTGACCTGTGAAGTGTGACAATGGGATGTGAGGTCAATGCGCTGGCGTGGCACACCGCGGCGGGCGGCGGGCGAAGACCGCGGCGCGAAGCCGCATTGGTTAACATTGAAGCCTATGGGTTTCAGGAGCCAATGGCGAAGGGCGCCGGCGGTGGCGGGACGCACCGCCGCGGTACGCACCGCCGCGGACGTGACCGCCATTTTCTATCTACTTATCCACTTGCGACTTGAACTTTCACAGGATAGGACCTATACTGCAAGTGTTGCTGTGACCTCGGTCTGGAAGGGACAATGGCTGCTGCGACTGGGGAAAGGGCCCCTGCCTTCACTGGAGAGGAGTTGGAGAAACTTGTGGATGGGGTCCTCCCCCAGTATGCGCTACTCTACGGTCCTCCAGACCAACAAGTGAGTTTAATTCAATATGGATTTGGGGCCACTGGCTGGCTTGGGGGCCTGTCGGGGATGGGGGGCATGTTGGGGCTGGCGGGGGGCCTGGCGGGGGGCCTGGCGGGGATGGGGGGCATGTTGGGCATGGCGGGGGCATGGCGGGGGGCCTGGCGGGGATGGGGGGCATGTTGGGCATGGCGGGGGGCCTGGCGGGGATGGGGGGCATGTTGGGCCTGGCGGGGGGCCTGGCGGGGATAGGGGGCGTTGGGCCACTGGAAAGGAAAATGCTGAGAAACTTGAACGTGGTATTTCTCCCTCCCTGTACGTGTCACATAGGTCCGCGCCCATGAGAAGATCGGGATTTGGCGTGCCATCGCCAAGGAAGTCCGGGCCCTGGGGGTCCACCATCGACGGGGCACCCACTGCCGCAAGAGGTGGGAGGACATCCGCCGCGGGACCAAGAAGACCGCTGAGTCTCTGCTGGGGATGGCCTCCCAACGTAGGCGGGGTGCCTGCCGTCAACTGAGCCCCCTGATGTTCCGGATCCTGGCGGTGGCCTACCCTGAATTGGATGGGCGCGTGAGGGCAGCACAGCAGACACAAGGGGGTGAGTACAAGCATTATCTACTCTGTTGTCGCGCAGTGGAGGTGTCTGGGTGGGGGAGGAGGGCTGGGGGTCCCCCTAGGCCAGGGCGATATCTGTAGGCTGGGCACCCCCGTAAGCCCCTGTGTCCCCAGCCACCACCCTCAGTAGTTTGTCAGTACAGCCATCCCTGGGCCGTGTCATCCATGGGTGCAGTTGTCAACTCTAGGCGTGTAGGGCATGTTCCACGGAATGCGTAGCGTACCCCAAGTGCGCAACTTAGTGCAGGGGGCATCTGTGTCTGTCATGTCCGCTAACTGTACCGGAGATCCATGTACTCAATATCCCTTTATTTCTCTCTCCCCCCCCCTTTTTGTTTGTCTTTCTGTGCTTGTGTGCATCAGCATCATCAGGCGGAGGAGAAGTGGCATCGGGGCAGGAGGGAGCTGCATCTCACATGGCCCTGGAGGGCCATGCCACAGAGTCAGACTGGACCAGTGAGACGGAGGGCGAGGGGAGCTCCACGACGGGGACGACTGGACCCTGCAGCGACACGGACACGTCCTCGGAAGGGGGCTCCCTTGCGGGGGTGGCACCATCCGTGCCCCCCGCCATTACAGGTACAGCCGCCACCCAGCGCATCATCTCCGCCCTCCCAGCAGCCCCTCAGCGTTCGCCCCGTGCCCGCTCTGCCAGGAAGCCGGGCATCTCCTTCGCCCCAGGCACCTCAGGCCCTGCCCCTGTTACCCCCGCTGCCCTCAGTGAGGAGGTCATTGACCTCCTCCGAACGCTCATTGTTGGGCAGACTACCCTTTTGAATGCCATCCAGGGGGTGGAGAGGGAGGTTCATCGCAGCAATGCGTACCTGGAGGGCATTCATTCGGGTCAGGCTGCCCATCAGCGATCGTTCCAGGCTCTGGCCTCAGCACTGATGGCAGCCATTGTCCCTGTCTCCTGCCTGCCTCTACTAACTCCCTCCTCCCAGTCTCCTGTTCCTCTGCCTGTCCCACCCACACCATCAGACCAGCCTGCACACACCTCAACACCCAAGAGAAGCTCATCCAAACATAAGCACCACAGATCACGCAGACATTCACACACGCAACATTCCGATGCAGACATGCCAACAGTCACTACCACCTCTGTGACCCCCACCTCCTCGTCTCCCTCCTCCCTCCCTGTGACGTCTACACTCACACCTCCATTCACCTCACCATCAGCCAATGTTTCCATCACCAGCACACCCTCCACTCCAGTCCGCACACGTGCAGTCACCACCCCCACTGCCATTTACACGTCCCCTGTGTCCTCTCCCACTGTGTCTGTCACCCCCTCTTCCACACCACACAAACGCAGCCACCCACCCACCCAACAGCCATCCACCTTACGACAGCCTATCCCTCTTGCACCTGCACCCAAAGACAGCAAACGTGACTCACCTACAACCACATCCTCTCCCTCCACTCCCATTCCCACTGTACCTACCACTCTCCATTGTCCCAAGAAGCTCTTCCTCGCCACTACTAACTTCTTTCCTGACCCTGAGCCCCCCCCTCCTTCTCGTCGGGGTAAGAAGAGCACCTCAGCCACCACCAGCCCTGCAGCCCCCTTGACAAGGGTGCAGGGGTATTGGAGCCCGCCAGCCCGCATGTCTGGGTCTTCGCCCAGCAGCAAGGGGACAGCCAGCCCACCCCCTGGGAAGAGGAGCAGAAGGCGGAAGGGTCGCCGCAGGAGCCCGCCTTCTACATCCCCCCCGGACACCACCCAGAGACAGTCACCAGCCACAGCTCCAAAGGGAGGAAAGGGCCACAGGCCCACGACTAAGGAGGGCAAGGGCAGCAAGTCGGAGAGGTCAGGCAGCAGGCCTGCTGCCCAGGAGGAGCCCACAACCCCCATAGCCGCTGCCCCGGGAGGAACCGGCACAGCTGCCCCGGGAGAGCCCACCACCCCCATAGCCGCTGCCCAGGGAGGACCCAGCCCAGCTGGCCAGGAGGGCCCCACCACCCACAGCCCAGGTGGGCAGTGAAGGAGCACCATCCCCGCTGCCCAGGAGGGCACCACCAGGCAATTAGCAGTTGGCCATAGACCGGCCGCCGTCTCAAGAACCGCTGAACTGGGCCCCGCCGTCTCAAGAACCGCTGAACTGGGCCCTTCAGGGCAAGAACCGCTGAACTGGGCCCCGCCGTCTCAAGAACCGCTGAACTGGGCCCTTCAGGGCAAGAACCGCTGAACTGGGCCCTTCAAGGCAAGGACCGCTGAACTGGGCCCCGCCGTCTCAAGCACCGCTCTGCTGGGCCCCGCCGTCTCCAGAACCGCTGAACTGGGCCCTTCAGGGCAAGAACCGCTGAACTGGGCCCCGCCGTCTCAAGAACCGCTGAACTGGGCCCTTCAGGGCAAGAACCGCTGAACTGGGCCCTTCAAGGCAAGGACCGCTGAACTGGGCCCCGCCGTCTCAAGAACCGCTGAACTGGGCCCTTCAGGGCAAGAACCGCTGAACTGGGCCCTTCAAGGCAAGGAGCGCTGAACTGGGCCCCGCCGTCTCAAGAACCGCTGAACTGGGCCCGCCGTCTCAAGAACCGCTGAACTGGGCCCTTCAGGGCAAGAACCGCTGGCCCTTTGGCAGACGTGGCAGGGCAGGATCTATCTCGGGAAGGGCTGCAGGATGTCCTCTGGCCAACTTGCCTCCTCCAGTGGCAGTGGGGTCTGTTATGGACTGTATGGACTGTGGCTTTGCTCTCCCCAGGATGGCCCAGTGGGCAGGCCACCCACTGTATGGACTGTATGGACTGTGGCTTTGCTCTCCCCAGGATGGCCCAGTGGGCAGGCCACCCACTGTATGGACTGTATGGACTGTGGCTTTGCTCTCCACAGGATGGCCCAGTGGGCAGGCCACCCACTGTATGGACTGTATGGACTGTGGCTTTGCTCTCCCCAGGATGGCCCAGTGGGCAGGCCACCCACTGTATGGACTGTTTGGACTGTGGCTTTGCTCTCCCCAGGATGGCCCAGTGGTCATGGAGTCCCCTCGTGGATCTGGCGTCGTGTACTCAAGTGGCTGAGGTGCCCCCCCTTCCCTTCCCCCTGAGGTGCCTGTCCTATTTTCTTTCTGATGCCCCTGCAGTGTTCTCTCCGTGGAGTTCTTGTCGTGGGACTGGGCCTTGCCCCTTTGCACAGGACCCCTGTGATCCACGGACAGTGGTTGGACTACATTTAGTAGCTGTATATATTTTGTACATAGTTTATTTATTTATTGGGATTACTGGTGTACATATTTCAATATATCTGCCCGTTTATGATCTCTTCTTTTGGTCTTTGCATTATTTCGGAGGGGGGTGGTTTGTGGGTTGTGACAGTGATCTGTGGGAATGCATTGATGTGTGTGTTGTAGTGGGTGTGGGTGGGTGGGTGTGTGCCGGTAATCTTTTCCCTCCCCTGTGTCGTAGGTGCCGTACTCACCGATGTCTTCCGCGCCGCCGGGCGTGCTCCTGGTATATGAGCAGGAATAGGAGTGCGGGGATGACCTGCAACTCTGGCTCCATACTGCCGGAATCTCGCGTGGAGTGCGTAGAGGTGAGCGTTTTCCCGTTCGTAGTCTGTTTCCGCCGTGTTCTTATCGGCGGTGCTCCCGCCCCGGAAAAGGTGGCAGATTGGTGGGTCGTAATAGGGTGGGCGGTACTTTGTCTGCCGCCGGGCTGTTGGCGGGAACCGCCGCGCTGTTTGTTTGTACCGCTGTGGCGGTCGGAGTGTTAAGTTGGCGGGCTGTGTTGGCGGTTCCCGCCAGGGTCAGAATTGCATATTTTAGACCGCCGGCCTGTTGGCGGCTTGGCCGCCGCTTTATCACCGACCGCCAGGGTCAGAATGAGGGCCTAAGTCCGAAGGTAAAAAGTTGACCGGGACGTCCCAGCCATCGTATCCGAGAAGGGCTCCACGGACGTCGGATCAAGATCCAGGTTTACCCCGGTCGAAGGATTTTCACCTCGAAAAAACGACTAAGTCCGAAGGTAAAAATCTCCACCGAGGAATCCAGCATCACGTATCCGGACAAGGACTCCAGGAGGTCGGATTCGACTGGCAGGTTCGTCCCGCTGAAGAAAATCTTCAAAATAAAGACTAAGTCAGAAGGTAACTTTTTAACCGAGGCCTCCCGCGACTTGTAGCTGAGCAGGGCTCCATCGCGGTCGGCCTGAAACTTTGACTTTGCCCCGGTCGTGGTGCAACCAGATGACCCAATTGGCGCTTTTTATTTCTAAGCGCTAGAAAAATAATAATTCTTTAAAAATTCATATCTCCGGTTCCCTTTATCCGATTTTATTCGTTTTTGTGTCATTTTAAAGATAAAAATATAAACTATTTTTATAAATTGGTTTTGGATTTTTAAACTGTTTCCTGTGTTTTATTTAATTACTGTTTTGTGATATTTGAATGCTTTACACACTGTCTCCTAAGTTAAGCCTTGACGCTCATTGCCAAGCTACCAAGGGTTGAGCTGGGGTTAATTTACTGAGACCTAACTGGACCTAAGTGGAGGTTAGTGGCTTGTTGCTAGGTGTAGATACCTACCTGCCCTTACCAATAACCCATTTTCCAACATTTTTGGTGGCAGCGGTGGGATCCTGTACTTGTGTTCAGTATCACGTTACAGTTTTAAGTAAAACAAATTAAAAATCCTTTAAATTGTCCTAGTGCAATTTTTTTTTTTTATTGTTTTTTTTTTTATTAATTTGGATTAATTTCAATTATTGAATTTTTGTAATTTTTCTAAATTCTTGTTTCCAATTTTTGCAAAAAGTTTTTGTTGACACAAAACCAGGGAACCATGGAGCTTGATCTGGCTAGCCTACCCACACTGACAGTAGTTCAGCTTAGGGGGTTGTGTATTGAAAGAGGGTTGCCTGCAACCACTGATCTCAGGAAGCAAATCCTGATCAAATCCCTGACAGCATGGGCTGAGGCCCAAGAGGTAGGCTCAGAGGAAGCTCCAGAGGAGGGAGAAAAAGGGGAGGATGCTAGCTCTAACCACTCAGGGGAGGGTAGGCATCTGAGCCTAAGTGAGGACGAGGAAGAACGGTCCTCAGAAAATACAGTCACTAGGGGCAGACCCAAAGCTAGTGGTGGGAAGGGGGTCCTTTCAGGAGGAGAGAACCCATCCATCAGAGAAAGGGAGCTGGAGGCCCAGCTAGCATACATAGCTATGGAAGCAGACAAGCTGGCCCTAGAAAAGAAAAAGTGGGCAAACAAGGAGAAAAGAGATGGTGGCAGCGATAAAGAAGCTGAGGTGTCCCTGGGTGTGGTTTTTTCCCCCAGATTACCCAAAGGGGTGGTTCCTGCCTATGTAGAGGGGGATGACATAGATAAGTGGCTGGGGGCCTTTGAGAGGGCCCTCCAGATGAGGAGAGTCAAGCCTCAGTACTGGGGTTCACTTCTTTGGGAGTTAGTTCCCAACTCTGGGAGGAATAGGCTCCTAACCATGAGTGGGGAGGATGCAGACTCATACCCCAGTATGAAGAGTTGCTTGACTAAAAAGTTTGGTCTGACCCCAGAGCAGTATAGGCTCAAGTTTAGGGACACCCAAAAGACAAGCACCCAGTCCTGGGTGGACTTTGTGGACATTTCAGTAAAGGCACTGGAGGGCTGGATACAGGGCAACAAGGTAAGTACCTTTGAGGGGCTGTACAATTTGATTATGAGGGAGCACCTTCTAACCAATTGTGTCCAAGAGAAGCTCCACCAGTATCTAGTTGACTCTAGGTTTACCAACTCCAGAGAGCTGGGGGAGGCAGCAGATGACTGGTTAAGAACTAGGGTTAACCAGAAACCCCCAGGGGGTGATCAGAAAAAGGGAGGACATGGTTCTTCTCAGGGGAAGAACCAAGGGAAAGATGATAAAAAGCCCAAAGAGTCCTCACAAGAGTCCCCAAAAACTTCTCAGGGTGGGGGAGCCCCGAGCCATTCCACTTTTAAGGGGAAAGGGTATCAGGAAAAGAATTATGATCCTGCTAAAGCAGGAAGGTTTCAGGAGCTTGCTAAGGCCGGCAAGTGTTTTGACTGTTATCAACCTGGACATAAAAGAGGAGATGCTATCTGCTCCAAGAAGCCCCCCACTGGTGGGCAATCCCAGGGGATTGCTAGTGTAGGGTTGGGGGTGGAAGTTGGCCCAGGGCTGGAATCAGGGTACACAGAGGTCACCTTAGTATCCGTGGGTGGGGTGGACATTGCAACTATGGCCACCTTGCCTCCCATCATGGAGAGGTATAGGCAGAGGCCTAAAGTCAATGGGACTGAGGTGGAAGCTCTGAGAGATACAGGAGCCAGTGTGACAATGGTCACAGAGAAGCTGGTTTCTCCAGAGCAGGTCTTACCTGGTGTCTTCCACCAGGTGACTTATGCATATAGCAGAACCAAACTCCATCCCATGACCATGGTGAGTCTGGAATGGGGAGGTGTGACTGGCCCTAAGAAGGCAGCTGTAGCTCCTGCCCTCCCAGTAGAGTATCTGCTGGGAAATGATCTTGAAGCATCTGAATGGTCAGAGGTGGAGAGAAGGGTCCATGCACAGATGCTGGACCTCCCTGAATCGGTGTGTGCTGTGACCAGGTCACAGGCAGCACAACAGGGAAGTGCTGGACACTTGGACCCTGGAACAATGGGCCAAGCCTCCAAGAAGAAGAGAAAGGGCACTGGGTCTGGCTTGCCAGCCCCTACAAGTACAGAGGGTCAGCAGGAATCCAACCCTGAGGGGGAGGATCTGACCTCTGAGGGAGGGACACTCCCCCTGCAAGCTCTGCCTGACTTGGCAGAACTGCAAGGGGCAGGTGGGCCCACCAGAGAAGATTTGTGCCAAGGACAAAGAGAGTGTCCCACTCTTGAGGGCCTGAGGCAGACTGCTGCCAGGCAAGAACAAGGGGATACCAGTGGGACCCACAAGGTTTACTGGGAGGATGGAGTTCTCTACACTGAGGCAAGGGCCCTCAAACCAGGGGCTACTAGAAGAGTAGTGGTCCCCCAGAAGTATAGAGAATTCCTCCTTACCTTAAGCCATGATATCCCCTTAGCTGGACATTTGGGACAGACCAAGACCTGGAACAGGCTGGTCAACCATTTTTATTGGCCCCAAATGTCAGAAAAAGTCAAGGAGTTTTGCAGCTCCTGTGTCACCTGCCAAGCCAGTGGCAAGACAGGGGGCAAGCCAAAGGCTCCCTTGATACCACTGCCAGTGGTTGGGACTCCCTTTGAAAGGGTGGGGATTGACATTGTTGGTCCCCTAGACCCACCAACTGCCTCAGGTAACAGGTACATTGTGGTGGTTGTGGACCATGCCACCAGGTACCCTGAGGCAATACCCCTCCGGACGGTCACTGCTCCCACAGTGGCTAGGGCCCTACTTGGTGTGTTCACCAGAGTGGGTTTCCCAAAGGAGGTGGTCTCAGATAGGGGCACAAACTTTATGTCAGCCTATCTGAAAGCCATGTGGGATGAGTGTGGTGTTACTTATAAGTTCACCACCCCCTATCATCCACAGACCAATGGTCTGGTGGAAAGATTTAATAACACCCTGAAGGGCATGATCATGGGTTTGTCTGACAAACTCAGGAGGAGATGGGATGTCCTCCTCCCATGCCTGCTGTTTGCCTACAGAGAGGTGCCACAGAAGGGGGTTGGATTCAGCCCCTTTGAGTTACTGTTTGGGCACCCTGTAAGAGGCCCATTGTGCTTGGTGAGAGAGTCTTGGGAAAAACCTCTCAAAGAGTCCACGGAGAATGTGCTAGATTATGTGCTGGGCCTGCGGTCACGCATGGCTGAGTACATGAAGAAGGCAAGCAGAAACCTGGAGGCCAGCCAGGAGCTCATGAAGCTCTGGCATGATCAAAAGGCTTCCATGCCTGAGTATCACCCAGGACAGCTGGTGTGGGTTTTGGAGCCCATGGCTCCTAGGGCACTTCAGGCCAAATGCACTGGGCCCTATCCAATTCTGGAGAAAAAAGGTGAGGTCACCTACTTGGTGGACCTTGGCACCCCCAGGAATCCTCACAGGATCCGGCATGTTAACAGGATGAAACCCCGCCAGGACAGGGCAGACATGACCATGCTTATGGTCACTGATGAAGGGAAGGAGGAGGAGGGTGAACCTCTGCCAGACCTCCTGTCCTCAAAGGCACAAGATGGGTCAGTGGAGGGAGTGGTACTCTCTCCCAAATTGACAGATCAGCAACAAAAATACTGCAAACAAGTTTTGAAACAGTTTGCTAGTCTGTTCTCCCTGACCCCTGGACTCACCAATTGGTGTGTCCATAATGTTGACACTGGTGACAGCTTGCCTGTCAAGAACAAGCTGTACAGGCTGTCTGACCAGGTCAAGGCCAACATCAAAGCTGAAGTGGCTAAGATGTTGGAGCTCAAGGTAATTGAGCCCTCTGATAGTCCTTGGTCCAGTCCAGTGGTACTGGTGCTCAAACCTAATCCCCAAGGTGGGAAGAAATAATTGAGATTTTGTGTGGACTACAGAGGTCTAAACGCAGTCACTAGGACTGATGCTCACCCCATACGTAGAGCTGATGAGCTCATTGACAGGTTGGGGGCTGCCAAATTCCTGAGCACATTTGATCTGACCTCAGGATATTGGCAGATTGCCTTAAGTCCAGGAGCTAAGGAGAGGTCAGCATTTTCCACACCAGAGGGCCACTTTCAGTTCAAGGTGATGCCCTTTGGCATGAAAAATGCTCCTGCCACCTTCCAACGGTTGGTGAATAGAGTCCTGTCTGGGTTGGAATCTTTCAGTGCAGCTTATCTGGATGATATAGCTATATTTAGTTCCACCTGGAAGGACCACCTGGTCCACCTGAAGGAAGTGATTCAGGCCCTGCTTCAAGCAGGTCTGACTATCAAGGCAAGCAAGTGCCAGATAGGGCAAAGCTCAGTTGTGTACCTGGGCCACCTTGTTGGTGGAGGCCATGTACAACCTCTCCAGCCCAAGATCCAGACTATCCTGGATTGGGAGGCTCCTAAAACCCAGACTCAGGTCAGGGCCTTTCTTGGCCTGACTGGGTACTACCGGAGGTTTGTTCAGAATTTTGGGACCATAGTGGCCCCTCTGACTGAGATTACCTCCAAGAAACAGCCCAAGAAGGTAATTTGGACCCCAGAGTGTCAGAAAGCTTTTGACACCCTAAAACAGGCTATGTGTTCAGCACCAGTGTTACTGGCCCCAGACTACAGCAAGGAGTTTATAGTGCAAACAGATGCTTCAGAGGAAGGGATTGGGGCAGTGTTAGCACAAGTTAATGAAGAGGGCCAAGATCACCCAGTTGCCTTCATCAGCAGGCGACTACTCCCCAGAGAGAAAAAATGGAGTGCCATTGAGAGGGAGGCCTTTGCTGTGGTCTGGTCCCTGAAGAAGTTGAGGCCTTACTTGTTTGGCACTCACTTCCGTGTACAAACTGACCACAGACCTCTCAGATGGTTGATGCAGATGAGGGGGGAGAACCCAAAACTGTTAAGGTGGTCCATTTCCCTACAGGGGATGGACTTCACAGTGGAGCACAGACCTGGGACTGCCCATGCCAATGCAGATGGCCTTTCAAGGATTTTCCACTTAGCTGATGAGGACTACCAGGGTGTAGGTTAGTACCCATCACCTTTCATCTGGGGGGGGGGGCAGTGTAGGAAAGTCCTCCTTTTTTGCCCTGATCACCCCCAAACGTTTTGGACAGGTACTGGTGGTTACTGACTCTTGGCTGTGCCCTGGGTACTGCTTACCAGTCCCAGGGCCAGTGCTCTGTGTAAAATGGATATGCAAATTAGGCTAATTATAATTGGCTAAGTTAACCTACCTATAAGTCCCTAGTATATGGTAGGGCATGTAGGTTTAGGGACCACAGCATAGGTGGTGCACACCTAGGTGCACTGCTGAGGTGCCCAGTGTCATTTTAAAGGCAGGCCTGCCTTGCTGGCTGCTTTTAAATTAAAGTTATATGCAAATTCGACTTTGAAATTAAAAGTAGTTCCAAAGTCTTAAACTACCTTATTTTTACATATAAGTCACCCCTAAGGTGTGCCCTATGTGCCCCTAGGGCTGGGTGCCATAAACTATAAGCAGGGACTTTATAAAAATAGATTTATAAACCCTGGTGAGGTAAAAACAGCCAAATTCGTTTTTCCCTCATTGAAGTAAATAGCCTTCATAGGCTAGAATGGGGAGACTTTATTTTAAATTTTAAAGTCTCCTTAAATGTTGCATACCAAGAATTTGGTATCAAATTAATTGTTGTAATAAATCCCACAACTTCCAGGAAGTGGTCATCACAGGGGGACGACCCTGTACCTGATTGGAGAACCAGGACCCCCCTGCTTTTCACCCAGGAGCAAGGATAAAACTGGCAGACCTGCCCCCACACCTCAGATCCCCGCCAGATTTCGAGAAGAAAAGAACTAAAGGAGAAGAAGGACTGCCCTGCTGGACCCCTGGCCTGCACCTGGAACCTCCACTCAGAAGGACTGCACCAGCTGCACACTTGGGCTTCACCACAAGAAGGACTTTGCCTGGCTTCAACTGGTTCAAGGAGGGACTCCCTGTTTGCTACAGGTGAAAAATTGCTATCCAGAGTCCCCCTGCACCAACTCCTGAAAAGTGACCAGCTGACCACTGTCCAGTGGCCAAAAAGGAGTTTGCGCCAGGTGCATTCTGGGAGTTGAAGTCCGCACCCCCCAAGGACCATCTCAGAACTTCTGGACCCTTGGGGTGAGCTGTGGACCCCAAAAGAACCTTAAAAGAACATCTGGGTGAAGCCCCAGAAGTTTGGAGAAGATTTGAGAATTTTTGTAAAAAAGCTCCAGAGAGGGACCAACCCGCCACAGAAATTCTAGCCGGCTTGCCTCAACCGCGACCCGGCCTGACTTGGTGGTTCGTCCCGGTAAAGAAAAATCTTCGAAAAAGAGACTAAGTCCGAAGGTAAAAAGTTGACTGGGACCTCCCAGCCATCGTATCCGAGAAGGGCCCCACGGACGTCGGATCAAGATCCAGGTTTACCCCGGTCGAAGGATTTTCACCTTGAAAAAACGACTAAGTCCGAAGGTAAAAATCTCCACCGAGGAATCCAGCATCGCGTATCCGGACAAGGGCTCCAGGAGGTCGGATTCGACTGGCAGGTTCGTCCCGCTGAAGAAAATCTTCAAAATAAAGACTAAGTCAGAAGGTAACTTTTTAACCGAGGCCTCCCGCGACTTGTAGCTGAGCAGGGCTCCATCGCGGTCGGCCTGAAACTTTGACTGTGCCCCGGTCGTGGTGCAACCAGATGACCCAATTGGCGCTTTTTATTTCTAAGCGCTAGAAAAATAATAATTCTTTAAAAATTCATATCTCCGGTTCCCTTTATCCGATTTTATTCGTTTTTGTGTCATTTTAAAGATAAAAATATAAACTATTTTTATAAATTGGTTTTGGATTTTTAAACTGTTTCCTGTGTTTTATTTAATTACTGTTTTGTGATATTTGAATGCTTTACACACTGTCTCCTAAGTTAAGCCTTGACGCTCATTGCCAAGCTACCAAGGGTTGAGCTGGGGTTAATTTACTGAGACCTAACTGGACCTAAGTGGAGGTTAGTGGCTTGTTGCTAGGTGTAGGTACCTACCTGCCCTTACCAATAACCCATTTTCCAACAGTGTGCCTCAGTCACAGCCACTGACAGAGAAACAGAGACACTTTTACATTCACTCAGATGCTCAAAAAGCCCTTATATGTGCAGCAATAACAAAGGCAATTGCCGATGCGCACACATACCAATGCATTCTCTAACAGAGGTACTAAGGTATATGTTCAGGCACTCATGCATAGATTTACAGAGTCAAAGACCGCCAGCATGAACATGGCGGTGTAAACTACTGTATTCATAATGCGTGCCTAATTTGGGTACAAGTAGCACTTACTGTAGAAATATAGGAACTCCTTAGGATATTGAAGATGATGGAGTAACATCAAGCGGCAGATTAAAAAAAAGAAGACATTTATGAACATTATAGTATTCATCCTCCACAGTCCAAAGAGATTTCTGGAGATGTTTTTGAACTATTACAAATGAAAAAAGCAAACGGAACTCCATTAAATTTAGAAGCTCATTGATTCCCGTTAGACTTGACAGCCTTAGGGTGGTCATCCCCAAACTTTTTGCCTGCGTCTGTCCATTTTCCTGACACTGTTTTGTTGTATTTAGGAATTTGCATATTTTACAGCTGCTGACCATTGTTAAAATGCTTGTGCTCTCTCCCCTAAATATGGTAGCATTGGTTCCTACACAGTTGGCATATTTAGTTTACCTTTAAGTCCCCAGTGAAGTGCACTAGAGGTGCCAAAGGCATGCAAATTAAATGCTACAAGGGGGCCTGCAGCACTGATTGTGCCACCCACATAAGAAGTCCCTTAACCATGTCTCAGGCCTGCCAGTGCAAAGCCTGTATGTGCAGTTTCACTGCCACTTCGACATGGCATCTAAAACTACCTACCAAGCCTTAAACTCCCCTTTTTTTCCACATATAAGTCGCCAGTATGGTAGGCCCTTGTTAACCCATAGGGCAGGGTGCTATGTGTGTAAAAGGCAGGACATTTACTTATATGTTTTGTATGTACTGCTAGTGAAAACTCACAAATTAATTTCTCACTTCGGTGAGGCCTTCTCTTCTCATATACCAGCACTTGATTTGCCCTTATATACATTTAAATGGTAGGGCTTAGTATGGCCAGAATGGTAATTTTAAATCCTGCTTACTGGTGAAGTTGGATTTATTAATGCTATTTTAGAAATGCCACTTTTCGAAAGTGGGCATTTCTATGTACTTACTGCCATCTGTGTCTTACAGCCTACCTCAAATCCACATACGGTCTATGCTGGTTGACAGCTCCCCTTGTGCATTGCACCCAGGCAGCCATAAACACAGGGCACTCAGTCACATCTGCATTCATCTGCATACGGAATGGTTCTTCCTTGGCAGGAAGGGTAGAGGTGCTCTCTCTTATACTTCAAAGGCCAGTGGCCTGCCCTCACACAAAGGACTGATAAACCCCCACAGAAATCCTGGCAGACAGGGCTGTGTTGAAAGGGGAACATGTGCACTTCAAAACCACTCTTTGAAGTTTCCCCCACTTCAAAGGCATTTTCGGCTATATATACTGGGTCTGTGACCCTCTAAAATTAGACACACTTCTCGATCTACACCTGGACTCTGTCAGAGGAATTGCCTGGCCACCCAAAGGATTTATCCAGACTCCTTTGTTAAAAAGGACTGCTGCCTTTTTTTTTTGCTTTGCTGCTTGCTGGCCCCTGACTCTGATGGAAGGACTCTACCTTCCCCACAAGTGCTCTCCAAGGGCTTGGACTGAGCTTGCCTCCTGTTCTGTGGCACACCAGAAAATCAGACGCAGCATCTTATTTTTCAACGCATTTCCTCTAAATCAAGGCTGCACTCCTTTAAATCGATGCATCACCTTGCAGTGTGGAAACAAAACAAAGAAACAACACATTGTCTGTCCCGCGTCTAAAAATCTGACTCAGGGCCTTATTTTTCAACACATCTCCTCCTTTGTGAACCCGTGCGTCAATATTTTTGATGAATTCCAGGAACTCTGTGTTAGAAAGCTACAACCACTGATTCTTAAGAATTGAGACTCATTTAAACCAATAAAAAAAATGATATCTTGACTCGGCCATATTGGATTTTTGTCGTTTTGGTCTTATTTTATTCAGATAAATATTATCTATTTTCCTAAACCAGTGTAGAGTACTTTTTGTAGTGTTTTCACTGTGTTACTGTATGAGTTATTGCACAAATACTTTACACATTGCCTTCAAAGTTAAGCCTGCCTGCTCTGTCCCATCCTACAAAAGGGTGAGCAGAGGGTAATTTGGAGTGTGTTGTGACACACTCTGAGTAGGATTGTGGTCCCCACTAGGACAAGCGTGCATATCTCTGCCAAATCAATACCCAATTTCTAACACTTCCCAAACCTGTTTTCTACTGGAGGTGGCACTAGGTATGATGACTGGCCTGTACAAATACCAGCAGCTGAGTACAAGTCAACTGGACTATATTCAGAGGACCCTAGATTTCAACAGTGTATTCCTTATATCTCATCTACTATTTGAGAGTGACTTGTCTGGATCATCCTATGCAGTAAATCATATTCCTAAAACAGGACCATATCTCCAGAACCTGACAGCAAGGGAATTGGTTGATAAGATTAATGGAAAAGATGAACATATTGAGTACAACTTAATCAATTTGATGACATGTCAACGGGGCACACATGAAAATTGGTATAATCTCTGTGGTGAGCTGAAATGAATGTTGAGGAATCTAGGATCACCTACTTGGTTTGTTACTCTCAATTGCACTTCGTATGCATGGGATGAGGTCCTTAATTCTTACGAAAAACATACTCTAACAAAAAAGATATCAATCCAAAAACACTAGGAGAACTCTGTTCATTGTATCCTGCAAACGTTTGTGGATAGTTCAACCATCGATTTCAAGCAATTATGCCTTTTTTCTGTACCAAAACCATCTCTGGGCAACGTCACTGATTTCTTTTGGCTAAAAGAGTATAAAGCTGGAGGTGCGCCACATATACATATGTTGTTATGGGTAAAAGATGCCCCAAAGTGTAGAACAAATAGGGATGAGTCTGTGTTGCCTTTTGTAGAACAGTATGTGACATGTCTCATACCAAAGGAAACTTCTGACAAGAGATTGAGACAGGTTCTTGGATTTCAAACTCATAGGTGTGGTAAAACCTGTCATTGCACATGCAAATCAAAAGTAACATTTTATACACAATTTTGTTCTGAAATCCCACAACCTGTGATCGCAGAAGGAAAAGTAAATACTTTTTTGTCTGCAGTCAGACACACTTTGACATGGAAATCACAAACAAATATGCACAATCTCAGAATAACAGAAGCATCAAAATATATCAATGTCTACAACCCTGTTATTCTAAAGATGTGGAATGCAAGTATGGATATATAATTTGTTGTAGATAAATCTATTGCTGTGGCTAGATACATTATTTCTTACATTACAAAGACAGAAAAGACAGATATGAAAGAGATTTGGGAGGAGATTTCAGCAGAAAAGAGTTGCACCAAAATATTGTACATTTTTATTTTGAAAATGCTTTCACATAAGGAAATTGATTCTTGTGAATGTGCAGAAAGGTTGAGCTCTGCAAGTTTGTTCTGCAAGTCTAGAGGAATCATATGGGTAAGCTTAGGCCTTTCAAGTGGTCGTAGTAGAGTATTAAAAACTTTTCCGGAAATACACTATCTTGCAGAAGTTCATCCAGAGAGTACAGACACTCTAAAGACTAACATGTTAGATCCATACTACTCAAAAAGAAGTGTCCATCTGGAAAACATGTGTCTGTATGAAGTACATCAGCATTACACATATAGAACTAACATTACTGAAAACATTCAAGAAGCAATATTTGCAATTACTGGATGTAAAAGCCGATTGGTAAGACATAACAAAGGAAATCTAATCACAGAAAGCTTAGTTGCCAAACCCCAAACAGAAAATAATTTTTCTACTTGGCCCTATTACAACTTTTCCAACTATGGCGACATGAATGAGAACTTCGTGGACACTATGGCCCTCATTCTGACCTTGGCGGTCTTTTCGCAAGACCGCCGAGTTACCGCCGCGGTGAAGACCGCCGACCGCGGCGGTATGCCGCTGTGCGCATTCTGACCGCTGGGAGCGTTCCGCCGGAAAACCGCCAGCAGCCACACTGGCGGTCGGCGGGAAAGTGGAGACTGGTCAACCTCCACCGCCACGCCAGCAGAACACCGCCCACAGAATTACGACCCACATTTCTGTGTGGCGGTCTTCTGTTGGCGGTCTTCTGTTGGCGGTCACCTCCCCATGGCTCCCGTCGCCTCCCGGAGGACCAACGCACAAGGTAAGTTGACCGTCCGTGAGGGGAGGGGGTGGGGGGGTGTTGTGTGATGTGGGCGTGCATGGGGGTGTGCGTGTGAGTGTGTAGAGGGGGTGTGTGAGTGCGTGTATGCGGGCGGGGGTGCTGCTGTGTCTATGGGTAATGTGTGCTGTTCGGCAGGTGCGCATGTCTGCATGTATGTGTGCGGGAATGTGTCCCCGTTGTGTATGTGTGTGTAGGGGGTGTGTATATGTGCATGTTGGGGGTGTGTGCATGTCGGGGTGCATGTATGTGCATGTCGGGGTGGGGGTGGGGAGGGGGTTCGTACCACCTCTGGGGGGTGGCAGGGGGGTGGAGGGTGTGGGGGGAGGACTCGGGTGGGTAGTGGGGGGTGGGGGAGACCCCTATCAGTGCCAGGGAAGGAATTCCCTGGCCCCGATAGTGCTTACCGCCATGGTTCGCACAGCGGTTCCCGCCCGCAAGAAACCGCGGCGGTAGGCAGGGTCATAATACCCTTGGCGGTCTTGGGACGACCGCCGGGCCGGAGTGCGCAAACTCCAGCCCCGCGGTCATGACCGCCGCGGCGGTCGGAGTGGAGAAGTGGCGGTCGGTCGCGGCGGGGACCGCCGCGGTCAGAATGCCATTTTTAATACCGCCGGTCTGTTCGCGGTCCGACCGCCGTCTCTCCGCCGACCGCCAGGGTCAGAATGAGGGCCTATGACTGTTATGAAGCTTCCTAATTAAAGTTCTCACCAGTTATTTACAGAAGACTACTGATTCAATTTTTTTATGAATAGAAACAGCTCCAACATATTTAGCTGTTCATAATATTAAAGGAGTTCATCTGCATAGATTACTAATGCTACCTGTTGAGCTTGACAATAAATTAGAATATCACAAATTATCTGGTCATGCTTGCCAAAAAGTATTGAGCATTTTAAAATAGATGACTCTCATTATTGATTAGGTGAGCATGGTATAAAACATAATGCTTACTTTCATACATTAAAGGATGCAGCAGGTTTTGAGAACTAGCTATAATGTACTGTTTGGAAGAAAGCATTTAATTTTGTTTGGAGACGTACTCCAACTCACAACTGTAAAAGGACAACCAAATTCTACTCTTCTTCAAAATGAACCATGGAAATCCATAGGAAGAATTGGTAACATAAATATTTGGTTAAACATTTAGTACAAAGACGTAGTTAAAAAAAAAAAAAAACACCAAGCATCTGAAAAGGAATATGGAGAGACCCTGAAAGACATTAGAGTAGGAGTTCTTACAAAACAAGGGAAACACGCTCAGGAAACTAGCCTAATCAAGAATCTATTCACATCTGATATTAACGCTCCAGAACAAATATTTAATTTCATTAAAAAACAGTAATCTATAGTTTGTTTAATGCTAACACTTAAAAAGTGGGCAAACTTTAGTGTTAAATTAACACATCTGAAGAAAGAAAATATTTTAGAAATTACAGCTATTGATAAAATGAAGCATCAAGGAGTCACAATAGCACTAACAGATAAACTACAAGCACATTTGGATTCTTTCTATACATCATTAACCAAAACAGCAAAACTAGAAAAGCATTATTGTGTTTGCAAAAACTGTTGATTTATTTTACAATGCAACTTAAATGTTGAGGAAGGATTAGTAAATGGTTTAATGGATAAAGTTGTTGAATTTATCAACTGTCCAAATAGAAATGAGGCAGAATATTTGGCTATGAAATTTGATCAGATAGGTAAGGTGAAGAAGAATGGCCAGTGTGTTGTACATTTTTTGCTTGTAAAATACTTATATATCCGACAGCAATAGTTTCCCTCTTTTTAGCAGATGCAGTGATCATCCATAAATCACAAGTTTAAGTGTTGGTGAAGCTTTGGTTAATGTTGGAAGTTCTGTATTCAAAAATGGAATGTCATATGTAGCATTGTCATGAATTAGAAACGTATCCGGTTAACTTTTGATTGACTTTGATAAGAGCAAAATTAGTGCTGATGTAAGCTGTGTAAGAATAGGTAATTGGATAAGGCTTTATACACTCTTCATTTATGCCAGTTCCCAGTTTTTGAGAAATAGATGCTCTGCCCAAAGCAGAAGATTACAAAACAATCTACAGACCATCAACAAAAGAGAGGACAAAACGAGAACCTAGACAGTGCTAAGAAGAGGAAACTGGAAAATGACAGTCAAAGTGTAGTATGAACTGCTCTGCGAAAGTTGTGTACAACCTACCATTTCATTTACCCCAGATAGTAAACCAAATTGAACAAAAGTAAAATAAGAGAACATCCTCTGCTCTGTATAATTTGCTGCAATGTTTAATACCTGACAGCACTGTAGTACATTCAGCTTTAGGGATACAAGACCTTTTAGATGTATGTAATGCAGCAAAAATGTTTTATTTTCAACAAGATGTCCATTAATTTATTATGGTCATGCTTGGAGTCCCACAAGAAGAACATGTCAATATTGATGATCTTTTTGGACTCAGTTACAAATAGACCCATGAGTGTGAGGAGTGCTCTGTCACATCTACAACTGAAATCAACTCTGAATGCTTTCTGTACTTAACTTTGCCGGGTTGTAAAACTGTACAAAAATGCTAACCAAATTACAACCTTCCCAAGCTGCAGATCTGACCTTCTCCCAACACTTTTTCTACAAAGAATAGGAAAGTATACTATAGTAATATAACAACACTGCAGGCCAGATGGTAACACATTGGAAAGTCAAACTACAAACTGTAAAGCTGGACAATCACTTTCAGGAAGAACTTTTACTACATTGGTTATCATCTTTCATGAAGGAGTTACTACAACATCTGGACACTACACTGCATGTTTAAAAAGTAAAAGTGGATGAACATAATGCAACAATATCAACCTGACATAAGAACAAAAGCTTCCTTTCAAACCACAAAACTCATATCTTTTCTTTCTTCAAACAAATTTCTAAGGAAATATTTTTTTAAAAAGTGGCTTACCATATATCCTTTATATGATTTATCTTTCATGGAACATTCTTTGGCCTACTAAGGGTAATATCTTTAAAAACAACATCAATTGCCCTTTCAATATTCTACAGAGGAGTTAATATATCAAATCTGTACAACACTCTCCAAATAAACTGTGAAAATGGAAGAACATACTCAAATTACAGCAGCTCAAATTGAAACAACAACATTTCATCAACAATTAGGAAAAAGTCAATTTCAGTTCCTCAAATGTAACTTTTACATCCTAATTTAGGAGACAAACCATTAATGGAGAGTTTGTCTACATGGATTATCAACACCTTAGACATCATTTGACCTACCAATGATGATGTTTTCCGGAAAAACCTGTAAATTAGAAAAGTACTTCAAATGTACTTCTGATGTTGTTCCAGATATAAATGTTAATATTAAAATGTACATGCTTACATTAGTGTTTTAACAAGATAGTAAGCCAGTAATTAAAGAAATGTAGTGCATGCAATGCATAGTATCACTTATTTGGGGTGATATACTTGGTAGCTTTGGTTTTATTTTTTCAATCCATTGATTGCTTTTTACTGCACTCTTCGAGGTTGATGCTTTATACAAACCACCAATATAAAGTGAAGAAGTATAAAAGCTGAGAACAATGAAAAAGTAAAAAAAATATCTTAACTACATTGTAATAATGGTTTATAATGTTGTATTGACTATTATTATGTTTGTGTAGCTACGGAAATGAAATACTAACATGTGTTTCTCTTTTTTTTTTTTCTCAAAGTTTGCTGTAGTTCAGCAGTGCTAGATATCACCAAAAGACTTATTGAAGCACCTACATATTTCTAATAGAGACCATGGGGACTGTTTTCTAAGTATAAACATATTCTTGCAATAGTTTCAAACATCTTTCAGGTGTGTGCACAACAGTTTAGTAGAACATTCAACTAATAGCTCATAGAATCAGTTACACAACTAATAACTCACCTATACACTACACATACACTCACTCAGTCACAGACTACTCATACATCAATCATGTATACATCACTCAGGGAACCAATGATGCATACATGTACTCATACACTCACTTAGTCATCTATACACCACCCATAAACTCACTTAGTAAGTAATACATGCACTCACACACTCAGTCAATCTCCCATGAATGATCTCTTACACCCCAGTCAATCCCATATAATCACAGTCATCACTCACTCACTTAACCATACATTCTCTCATGTACTAAGTCACCAATGCACCACTGATGCAGTCAGTCACTCACTTATATATGCCCTCAATGACTCACTAAATCACCCATGCACCATTATCACATTCAATCACCATACAAACACTAATATACTTACTGAACCGGTATCACTCATACACTCACTCTCTCATCCATACAACATTCATGCAGTCACTCACTCATATACACATTCAGTTACTCACTCAATCTACAATGCACAACTCATGCACTCATTCACTGATCCAAATATACAGTCATCGACAGTGATTCATCAATGTACCATGTCTACCCTCCCTCACTCACAGATACAGCATCTGTACATTTATTCACCAATAAATCTATTCTTACATGAACACAAATACACATATTTATCTTAGCTTTTTTTTTTTTTAAACCAAGAAGGATGACTTTGAACAGAACTTTTTTTATTTGGAACTTTTTAAATTTGTGTTTGTATTTTTTAGAAAGCTTTGTACATTTTGTGGGGTATTTGTATTAAATAAAGTGGCACGTAGCTGATAACAAAGTCCATAAAACTTCAAAAAACTGTAAAAAGACAAGAAGAAAAAGGAAGAAAAATAACATTTGTGATCTTTGGCAACTTTGTTAATCAAAGAAACTGACTGTTCGCCGACTGTTAGAATTGTTTTACAGTCCAGGCAGACACATCCAAATCTTCTCACTCTAATAAAATCTGGAGCAAGATTGGACAACTGGCTCCCTAACTCTTCTGGCACAATGTCTGCCACAGATGGGGTTGGTGTAGTTGAATGCAATGTTTCTCCATTTCATTCCTCCCTTGTTGCTCTTTAATACTGTCTGTTTTGGTCTGTCTTGAGATGGTAAAGCATACTAGTTCTAGGACAAAAGTTTTTTTTGCTTAATCCTCGTGAAAGTACTTTTTCACACACACTGTAATTGAACAGTGTCACTACATTCTTTTCTTCTCCTGAAGGGATAACAAAAAATTCCAAACAATTGTTTGCTTCTTTGAGGTAACTTCTTCATTTGAAAGAAATATCTTCCTCTGAATGTTCCTGAGGCAACTGAGATGAACTAGATGCCATTTTATTTTCAAATAGAAAGAAAGGTGACAAACTTACAGAAAACAGGAGTGAATGTAACATAGCCAAAAGAGCTTCCTGTCTGTCTGCAGGTTTGGTCCAAATGGGAATGCTGGGTGTGGTTCTCCCTGTAATAACTATTTTCTGTCTTGACCAATTAAGTCCTTTTAGTTTGAGATCACGTGACAGTCGTGAACAACAATGTAAGTCAAACTAATTCAAAATGAAACAACGTGTTGACAAATCTATCAGTTAGAGATTTAAAAGTTTCTGTACCACTGTAATGAAATACTAATGTGAAAGATTAGATTTAAAATCTGTTTATATGTGCTTACAGTTTCTTGAAAGTACACCAACATCACAATAAATCACGATGAACGCTACTAACGAAACTGACACCATAAAAGAAAAAACAAGTGCATAAAACTTTAGAAGTGATCTACACATTTATTTGACAGTTTTCTTTTCAAAATAATGAAACAACTTTGAAAAAGGTTATGTATGAAATGTCTTTATATACAATCTATGTTGTTTAGAAACACACCAAAATCGCAATTAGTCACAACCAACGCTACATGACTGCTTTACTGAAAAAAATATCAAAAACAGGAATTGAGCAATGTACACACACTAACAAATAGAATACTACAAACTATTCAGTTAATTCACTCAAAATAATTGAATTAACATTTTTGTATAATAACTTGGAATCTATCACTAAGGCCCTCATTACAACCCTTGCGGTTGGTGTTAAAGACCGCCAACAGGCCAGCGGTAAAAAAAATGAATTATGACCACGGCTGAAACCGCCAACATAGACAGCCACTTTAACACTCTGGCCGCCACGGAGGTAGAAACAAACAGCATGGCGGTCACCGTCAACAGACAGGCGGAAGACAATTTACCGCCAACACCATTATGAGAGGCCAATCCGCAACCTTTTCCGGGGTGGATTCAACACGAACAAAAACACGGCGGAAACAGGACTTGGAAGGGAAATATCTCACCTCTGCACACCCCTTGAGGAACCAGGACCCCATGGAGCCAGAACTCCAAATTCTCCCTGCTATAGTCCTCCTGCTCCTCTACCAGGAGCATGACCGACGGCGGCGACGACCACAGTGAGTACTGCACCTACGACACAGGGGAGGGGGGAGGGAAAAGAGAGTGACACACACACAACACACAACACCCCCACCCTCACGCCCAACAACACACACACCAATACATGCTGAAATGTAACATTCCCCCCCCCCCAACCCCTCCTGGAAGAAAGCAAGGACAAAAGGAAATGAGTTGAACGATTGTAATCATGAAAAATCCATTACTCAAAAATATATATACACTATTAACAAAAATGTACACCAAGAATTCAAGTCCATGTACTGTACCTACATAGTCCGTGGACCACTGGGCCCAAAATGCATGGGCGAAGCCCACACAAGATACCCGATCCAAACGGAGAGAACACTGCTGGGGCATCGGATCGAAAAAAAAACACAGGCACCTCAGGGGGAAGGGAAGGGGGAGCACATCAGCCAGATGAGTGCACGACGCCAGCTCGACAAGGGGGCTCCATGCCCATTGATGTATCCTGGGGAGTGTAAAGCCACAGTCTCTCAAGTCTCTCCAGTGGGTGGGTTGCCCACTGCTTTATCCTGGAGAGTGCAAAGCCACAGTCTCTCAAGTCTCTCCAGTGGGTGGTTTGCCCACTGCTTTATCCTGGGGAGTGCAAAGCCACAGTCTCTCAAGTCTCTCCAGTGGGTGGTTTGCCCACTGCTTTATCCTGGGGAGTGCAGAGCCACAGTCTCTCAAGTCTCTCCAGTGGGTGGTTTGCCCACTGCTTGGTCCTTGGGAGTGCAAAGCCACAGTCTCTCAAGTGGATAACAGTCTCCACTGGTTCTGGAAGGGGCTTTGTGCCAAGAGTGCTTCATCCTGCCAAGGACAAAGGTAGTGGATGTGATACTCCACTGGTTCTGGAGGGGGCTTTGTGCCCAGAGTGCTTCATCCTGCCAAGGACTGAGGTAGTGGATGTGATACTCCACTGGTTCTGTAGGGGGCTTGGTGCCCAGAGTACTTCTTACTGCCAAGGACAGAGCTAGTGGATGTATCTATCCACTGGTTCTGGAGGGGGCTTGGTGCCCAGAGTGCTTCATCCTGCCAAGGACTCAGGTAGTGGATCTGACAGTCCACTGACGGTGGGGCAACATGGAAGCTGTCCAGGCCCCTGGAACTGACCACCAGCCACGTACGAATGACCACTGGGGATGGCAGCCATGTCTGCGGGGATGCCACTGGCACAGGATGTGGCGTGGCCACTGGCGGTGCTGACGGTGGGCTCAGTAGCGGCGGTGCCTGCAGCGCTCATTGGGCAGCGGTGCTGGTGGGTGGCTCACTGAGCGTGCTGCTGGCGGCGGTGTCCTGAGCGGCGGTGCTGGTGGGGGGCTCATTGAGCTTGCTGCTGGCGGTGGTGTCCTGAGCGGCGGTGCTGGTGGGAGGGCTCACTGAGCTTGCTGCTGGCAGAGATGTCCTCAGCGGCGGTGCTGCTGGCGGCCTCACTGAGCTTGCTGCTGGTGGTGGTGCCTTGGGCGAAGAAGATGCCCACCCTCCTGGGTGAGCAGCCACGGGGCACACACTGAGGGGCTGCTGGGAGGACGGTGCTGGTAGGGGGGTTGGCGGCTGTACCAGAAGGTGCAGTGGGCACCGCAAGGGAGCTCCCATCAGAGGAGGAGTCGGTGTGGCTGGTCGCAGCTCCTGTCCCTGCCGTGGAGCTCCCCTCACCCTCCGTCCCACTGGTGAATTCTGAGTTCGTAGTCTCGGCCTCCAGGGCCTTGTGGGATGCAGCTCCCTCCTGCTCCGGTGGCACAGATCCTCCGCCTGATGATGCTAATGCACACAAGAACAGGGAGACCACAAAGAGGGGGGGGGAGAAAGTAGAAAGACATGTTCAGTGCATGCAATACCGCTACCGTTGGAGGACAGTACAGACACAGAAGCCCTCTGCACTACGCCATGCACTTTGAATTCCCTAGTTGATCACACGGACATTGGATACAAGGCCTATGCCTGAACGCTGCACACATGCAAGTCACAGGAGCCTGACTAGGGGGGTCATTACAACATTGGCGGTAAAAGGCACTTACCCCCTTGCAGAAGACCGCCAATACACCGCTGCAGCTGTGGAATTCCGCCACAGCTATTATGACACACATCTTGGAATCCGCCGAAATTCAGTCACCCACACAAGTCCGCCACACCAAAGGTCAGTGATAAACTGGCAAAATCAAAACCTCCACCTCCATGCCAACAGAAACACGCCCATGCTATTACGACCCACGAATCCACGCGGCGGTCTTTCAACCGCGGTATTCCATTGGCGGTACACACCGCTGCGCTCAAAATACACACACATCTCCAAAACACCGCCACATTGGACAATCAAAATACACACACCTGATACACATACACACACCACCCCCACACACCGAATTCAATATAAAACACACACCCATATCACCCACAAACCCCTACGACCAAAAATTTGAGACGAAGGCCAGAGAGACAGCACTGATTAGACAATCCCACCACACAGAGGCACACAACACCATCACCCACACACCATCCACGCACAAAACACCACACACCACTACACAACACTACACTCATCACCACATACACCACCTCACACATCACACACACCACCCCAAGGCACGCCAAAGACACCCCCGCTTTTCCGAGGAGGAGCTCAGGGTCATGGTGGAGGAAATCGTACAGGTAGAGCCACAGCTATTTGGCTCACAGGTGCAGCACACATCCATAGCCAGGAAGATGGAGCTATGGCGCAGAATAGTCAACAGGGTCAACGTAGTGGGACAGCACCCAAGAAATCGGGAGGACATCAGGAAGAGGTGGAACGACCTACGGGGGAAGGTGCGTTCAGCGGTCTCCAGGCACAACATTGCGGTACAGCGGACTGGCGGCAGACCCCCACCTTCTCCCCCACAACTAACAATATGGGAGGAGCAAGTCTTGACCATCATGCATCCAGAGGGCCTCGGAGGAGTCGGTGGAGGAATGGACACTGGTAAGACAAATCTTAACTATCATATCCCCCACTCTACCTGCATGCTATCACCCCCCCACCCCCACACCCTCCCCTATCACCCCAAATCCTCAATAATGTACTAATAACCCAAACCACTCATCCCAACACCAAGCCCGGCATGACACAACTAAGCATGGTCACCCCTCACCAAAGCATGCTCACTGCACAAACCCAGAACAACCCCCTAACCATCATCACACAAGCCCCCACACAGGAATGCTAGCACTGGGGTAGACAAACACCCACCTATTGCACACCATCACACACACACACACATGCAATAATTATGCTCTTATGCCCCTGCAGGATCATGAAGGACCGTCACCACACCGGGGGGTCCAGACATCTCCACTCCACCCAAAGAAGAGGCCCACAGTGACTGTAGCAGCTCTGCCCTACTGGAGCCTGATGACCAGCCCGGACCATCGTGGGCCTCGGGACAGTCGGTTCCCCTCGCACAGGCACAGCCCAACACTGACCTTCCACCCTCTGGTAACAGCAGCACAGCACCCACCCAGCGGGCCCAAACCCCCGTACCCAGGACAGGTCAATCAGCTGTGTGTCCACCACTACAGGGAACCCAGGATAACCCACCACCCCAACAACAACAGGGACCTGGGGACAGTGGTAGTGGGCACACGGTCCAGGGGACGGAGGCACAGAACACAGGGGAACTGGGAGGGCTGCTGTGCGACAGGGGGCAGACAGGCCAAGGGAACCCACTCTCCACGAGGCCCTCTCCTCCATCATGGGAGCATACCACCACTCCCAGGAGACGATGGCGACGGTCCTAGACAAGATTCAGGAGACCCAGCGCATGCAGGACGAACTGTATTTGGGGTTCAGGGAGGAGCTCAGGACCATCAGCTCTGCCTTGGGCACCATCGTAGGGGTGCTAAAGGACATACAGCAGACCTTGAGGGACACCGTGGCACTCCAAGGGGCCCCTGACACTAGCCAGGACGATGAACTGCCCACCACCTCCGCCGGCGCTAGTGGACAGGACGCCCCGCCACAGGACCACCACACCAGCACCCCACCCCCCTGCAGATGGACAACCACCACGGAAGCGGTCCCTGAGATCCAGGAACAGGACAGAGCAAGATGGCAAGACCCCCACCAGGAAATGAGACCACCCTGATTGTCCCCCCACTGTCTCACTTTGTTACCCTGTCCATACTTAAACTGCCCCAGCTCCACTTCCCATGCCCAGATGGGCAGTGCACCTGTGAGACTAATAGACTGGACTCTGCCTTGGACATTCCTCCACCATCACCCATCACCATTTTACAACCCCCCTCCATTTTTGAGCACTTAAATAAACACCCTTGAACCACAAAACATTCTGGAGTCAGTCTATGATATTGTAAAATGTATTATCAATGACATTGTCAAAATGCTTTTGTAGTTGTTAAGGCAACATACCAATGTCACAAATCACAAGTCCTTGAAGGATGCATGCAGATGACACATGTTGGTAACCACACCTGTGAAACCGTAATGGAAAGGAACAACTCAGTTACCAAATAATCCCAGTAAATTACACACAGGATAGAGTAAGACAGTGAATGTAATGTAAAAAATGAAAATGTTCTCACCTGTGTGTCACTGGAAATATTGCTGTATGACTGACTCCCTGTTGTCGTTGTCTTCTTCCTCAGCTTCCTCCTCATCACTGTCCACAGGCTCCACAGGCTCCACAGCTGCCACAACACCGTCATCTGGACCATCCTCCTGCAGAAAAGGCACCTGGCGTCGCAAAGCAAGATTGTGAAGCATCGAGCAGGCGATGATGATCTGGAACACCTTCTTCGGTGAGTAGAATAGGGAACCACCTGTCATATGGAGGCACCTGAACCTGGCCTTCAGGAGGCTGAAGGTCCGCTCGATCACCCTCCTAGTCCACCCATGGGCCTCATTGTAGCGTTCCTCTGCCCTGGTGCTGGGATTCCTCACTGGGGTCAATAGCCAGGAAAGGTTGGGGTAACCAGAGTCCCCTAATAGCCACACACGGTGCCTCTGGAGTTGACCCATCATATCATGGATGCTGCTATTCCGCAGGATGTAGGCGTCATGCACTGAGCCAGGGAACATAGCATTTACCTGGGAGATGTACTGGTCTGCCAAACAGACCATCTGTACATTCATCGAATGGTAACTCTTCCGGTTCCTGTACACCTGTTCACTCCTGTGGGGGGGAACCAGAGCTACATGGGTCCCATCAATAGCACCTATGACGTTAGGGATATGTCCAAGGGCATAGAAGTCACCTTTCACTGTAGCCAAATCTTCCACCTCAGGGAAAATGATGTATCTCCTGACGTGTTTCAGCAGGGCAGTCAACACTCTGGACAGCACGTTGGAAAACATAGGCTGGGACATCCCTGAAGCCATGGCCACTATTGTCTGAAAAGACCCACTTGCAAGGAAATGGAGCACTGACAGCACCTGCACGTCAGGGGGGATTCCAGTGGGATGGCGGATTGGTGACATCAGGTCTGGCTCCAACTGGGTACATATTTCATGGATTGTGGCACGGTCAAACCTGTAGGTCACGATTAAATGTCGCTCCTCCATTGTCAACAGGTCCACCAGCGGTCGGTACACAGGAGGATTCCGCCATCTTCTCAAATGTCCAAGCTGAGGGGACCTAGGAAGGACAACAGCGAGGATCGGGTCAACTTTTTTCCAGGTATGTACCCACTGTTACACAGAACACGACACCAAACACAAAACCCTTCCTGTATGTGTGTTGAGTGTAGGCCTAGCTATGTGTGACGCAGAAGCAAATGAAGACATGTGGGCCCCTGAAATCGCGGCTGCCTGACCTCTAAACTGGGACAATGGGATTGTGGGGTAACTGCGTTGCCGTTGCACACCGTCGCGGTAGGCGGTCGTAGACCGCGGTGCAATGCTGCATTGGTTAACATTGAACCCTATGGGTCCCACGAGCCAATGACGAAGTGCGCCGGTGGTGATGATACGCACCGCCGCGGACGTCACCGCCACTGGTAGACGGGGTCCTCCCCCAGTACACGCTGCTCTACGGTCCTCCAGACCAACAGGTTAGTACACAGGTAGCACGTTGTATGGGCTAGGCCTTGGGTGGAGAGGGCTGGTTGTAAGAGGGAAGGGGGCAGAGTTCAGGGAACATTAATGCATGTGAATGAATGTGCCACATGGCTAGGGAAGGGAGGGGGGCCACGCACATTGACGGTGCGGTTGTTAATGACTTCTCTTCTTCCCTTGTGCATGTCATGTAGGCCAGCGCCCACCAGAAGAAGGACATTTGGCATGCCATTGCCAAGGATGTCCGGACCCTGGGGGTCCACCAGAGACGGGGCACCCACTGCCGGAAAAGATCGGAGGACCTTCGCCGCTGGAGCAAGAAGACGGCAGAGGCTCAGCTGGGGATTGGCCTCCCAACGTGGGAGGGGTGCCTGTCGCCCCATGACCCCGCTGATGTTCAGGATCCTGGCGGTGGCCTACCCTGAGTTGGATGGGCGCTTGAGGGCATCACAGCAGACACAAGGGGGTGAGTACAACATCGTTCTGCTGACTTTGCGCGCAGTGGAGGGGTCTGGGTGGGGGAGGAGGCCTGTGGGTGTACCTAGGCCAGGCAGAAATAGGTAGACTAGGCCCCTCCATAATGCAGGCCATGTGGCACCCTACCCCACCGCAGTAGAGTGCCATGTACAGGTATAGATGCCCCTGTCGCATCCATGTGTGCAGATGTCCACCATAGCCATGTGGGCCAGATCCCAGGAATTGCATCTGTAGAGGCCAGTGCAGGGTGCTGCTGTGTCTGTATTGTCCGCCAACGGTCGCGGTATGCCATGCACTCAACCTGTCTTTCTTCTGTCTCCCCCCCCCCCCTTTTTGTGCTCTCCCTGTTCTTTTGTGCATTAGCATGATCAGGCGGAGGTACAGTGGTACCGGGGCACAAGGGAGCTGCATCCCACATGGCCATGGAGGGCCACACCACGGACTCTGAATGCACCAGTGGGACGGAGGGCGAGGGGAGCTTCACATCGGCCACCGGATCACCAAGCAGCGACACGGACTCGTCCGCCGATGGGAGCTCCCTTGTGGTGGCGGCACCATCTGTGCTCCCCACTTCTACAGGTACAGCCGCCACCTCCCCTACCTTCACTGCCCTCCCAGCAGCCCCTCAGCGTTCGCCCCGTGCCCGCTCACCCAGGAGGGTGGGCATCACCTTCGCCCCAGGCACCTCAGGCCCTGCCCCAGTCACCCCTGCTGCCCTCAGTGAGGAGGCCATTGACGTCCTCAGGTCACTCACTGTTGGGCAGTCTACCATTGTGAATGCCATCCAGGGTGTAGAAAGGGAGTTGCAACATGGTAATGCATTCCTGGAGGGCATTCATTCTGGTCAGGCTGTCCTTCAGCGAACCCTGCAATCTCTGGCCTCAGCACTGATGGCAGCCATTGTCCCTGTGACTAGCCTCCCCCCTCCAACCTCCTCCACCCAGACCCAGTCCCCTGTACCCCAGCCTATCCCAAGCACACCATCAGACCAGCATGCACACACCTCAACACACAAAAGTAGCTCAGGCAAACATAGGCACCACACAACCCACAGGTACACACACAAGCATCACACACGTGCAGACACACCAACATCCACTGCCTCCACTGTGTCCCGCTCCTCATCGTCTCCCTCCTCCCTCCCAGTGTCGTCTACACGCTCACCTGCATGCACTACATCTACAGGCACTAGGACTCGCAGCAGTACACCCAGTTCCACACCCCGCTCACCTGCACTCACCACCTCCACTCCCATTTACACGTGCCCTGTGTCCTCTCCCAGTGTGTATGTGTTGCCCCCTCCCAAAGTACACAAACGCGGCCACCCACACACCCAACATCCATCCACCTCACAACAGCCTCCAGTACCTGCACGTGCACCCAAAACACCTAAAGTGACACCTCCTACAACCACCTCCACTCCCAGACCCCCTCCAACTACCCACCCCAGTGTTCGTCAGAAACTGTCCCTGTGTAAAGTTGACCTTTTTGCCCCCCCCTCCAATTCATCAGTCGCGTCATAGCGCCTCAGCCAAAAAGCCTCCAAAACCAGTGGTGCCTGTTGTATGGAGTGCACCGGCCACCAGGGCAGGCAGTGTGACCCGGAGCCACGGCACTGGCAGCCCACCCCCTGTAAAGGCTCTGAAATTGGAAAGTGGGCGACAGGACCCTGTGAAGACTCCTGGAGGCAAAACAACTCACAGGGGTTCCAGGGGGATTGCAGAGTCAGCTGTGACTCCTCCAAAGTTGGGGAAGGGCCAGAGGAGGCTGCACAGCCTAGTGTGAGCAGCACGGCGGAGAAGGGCGGCATCCTTCCCGGCGGTCGGGACGCCACCGCCAGCACCGTCCTCACTGGTCAGGAGACCACCACCACCGCCGGAGTCAGTGCCCAGGAGGGCCCAAGTATCGTCACTGGTCAGTAGACCACCGCCGGAGTCAGTGCCCAGGAGGGCCCAAGTATTGTCACTGGTCAGGAGACCACCGCCACAGCCGGAGTCAGTGCCCAGGAGGGCCCAAGTATCGTCACTGGTCAGGAGACCACCGCCACCGCCGGAGTCAGTGCCCTGGAGGGCCCAAGTATCGTCACTGGTCAGGAGGCCACTGCCAGAGTCAGTGCCCAGGAGGGCCCCGGCTGCCACAGCCCCGCTGGGTAATGAGGGAACGTCATGCCACAAACCAATGCCCAGTCCAGAGAACGTCATGCCACACACCAATGCCCAGTCCAGACACCGCCATGGTAAAGCACCGCTGAACAGTCCAGACACCGCCATGGCAAAGCACCGCTGAACAGTCCAGACATCGCCATGGCAAAGCACCGCTGAACAGTCCAGACACCGCCATGGCAAAGCACCGCTGAACAGTCCAGAACCGCCATGGCAAAGCACAGCTGAATAGTCCAGACACCGCAATGGCAAAGCACTGCTGAACAGTCCAGACACCGCCATGGCAAAGCACAGCTGAACAGTCCAGAACTGCCATAGCAAAGCACCGCTGAACAGTCCAGACACCGCCATGGCAAAGCACCGCTGAACAGGGCATGCACCGGGGAAGACTGAAAAGGCCGCCACTTCAAGCATCGTTGTCCCATGTGCAAGTGGGACAGTGACAGGACAGGAACTTCCACGGGGAGACCAATCCAGTCTGGGCACCAGTCCCCCTCCAGAACCAGCGGAGGCTGTTATCTACTTGCAAAACTGTGGCTTTGCACTCCCCAGGATGGAACAGTGGGCAACCCACCCACTGTAGAGACTTGAGAGACTGTGGCTTAGCACTCCCCAGGATGGTACAGTGGGCAAACCACCCACTTGTGAGACTTGAGAGACTGTGGCTTTGCACTCCCCAGGATGGTCCAGTGGGCAACCCACCCACTGTATAGACTTGAGAGACTGTGGCTTTGCACTCCCCAGGATGGAACAGTGGGCAACCCACCCACTGTAGAGACTTGAGAGACTGTGGCTTAGCACTCCCCAGGATGGTACAGTGGGCAAACCACCCACTTGTGAGACTTGAGAGACTGTGGCTTTGCACTCCCCAGGATAGTCCAGTGGGCAACCCACCCACTGTAGAGACTTGAGAGACTGTGGCTTTGCACTCCCCAAGATGGAACAGTGGGCAACCCACCCACTGTAGAGACTTGAGAGACTGTGGCTTTGCACTCCCCAGGATGGTCCAGTGGGCAAGCCACCCACTGTAGAGGCTTTAGAGTCTGTGGCTTTGCACTCGCCAGGATGGAACAGTGGGCAAGCCACCCACTGTAGAGACTTGAGAGACTGTGGCTTTGCACTCCCCAGGATACATCAATGGGCATGGAGCCCCGTCGTGGATCTGGCTTTGCACTCCTCCGGCTGAGGTGCCCCCCCTTCCCTTCCCCCTGAGGTGCCTGTAGTATTTCTATCTGATGCCCCGGCAGTGTTCTCTCCATGTGTGGACAGGTATCTTTTGTGGGCCTTGCCCATGCATTTTTGGACTAGTGGTGCACGGACATTGATATGTGCATATCTGCACTACTTCTCGGAATGTATATACTTTTGTTTGAAGTTCTAATATATGTGTATATTTTTGAGACATGTATATTGATACATTACAATGTTTGGACTGATTTCGTTTTGTCTTTGCATTCTTCCGGGGGGGTTGTGGGTTGTTACTGTGATTTTTGTGAATGCATTGGTGTGTGTGTTGTAATATGTGAGGGTGGGGTGGGGGTGGGGGTGTTGCGTGTGTGTCCCCCTGACTTTTGCCTCCCCCTCCCCTATGTCATAGGTGCAGTACTCACCATTGTCTTCGGCGCCTATGTACATGGTGATTGTAGAGGAGCAGAAAGACAAGCGCAGGGAGTATTTGGAGTTCCGGCTCCATGGAGTCCTCCTTCCTCATGGGATGTGTTAAGGTGAGCGTTTTCCCATTGAAATAGCTGTTTCCGCTGTGTTTTTATCCATGGTGAATCCGCCCCGGAAAAGGTGGCGGATTGGCGGGTTGTGATACTATGGGCGGTACATTGTCTTCCGCCTGTCTGTTGGCGGTGACCGCCGCGCTGCTTGTCTGTACCGCCATGGCGGGCGGTGTATTAAAGTGGCTGTCTTTGTTGGAGGTTTCCGCCAGGGTCATGATTCCCTTTTTTGGTCCGCTGGCCTGTTTGCGGTATTACTGCACCTTTAACACTGTCCGCCAGGGTTGTAATGACACCCTAGGTGTAGATGGCTCTTACCACTGGTGGGGATGGGGTGCCACTGAGCCTGCCTCACAAAGAGTCCTTGCCTACAAGGCTCGCCCTAGCCTAGGGGATCCCACATCCCACCTCCCCCACCCAGACACCTCCAATGCGTGCTGAATCAGATGGATGTGAGTGTACTCACCCCCTTGTGGCTACTGTGATGCTCTCAAGCGCCCATCCAACTCCGGATATGCCACTGCCAGGATCCGGAACATTAGGGGGGTCATGGTGCGACGGGCACCCCTCCCACATTGGGAGGCCATCCCCAGCTGGGCCTCCGCCGTCTTCTTGCTCCAGCAGCGAATGTCCTCCCATCTTTTCAGGCAGTGGGTGCTCCGTCTGTGGTGGACCCCAGGGCCCGGATGTCCTTGGCGATGGCACGCCAAATATCCTTCTTCTGGTGGGCGCTGACCTACAGGAATAGTACAGGTGAAAAGGAAAAACTATAACCGTCCGGACCGTCACAGTCATTGGCTCACGTTCCCACCCTTACCCTGACGCACATACACTCACCGTCTGTCAATGCACGCCTCATTCCCCCGCTATCTCCCATCCACACCACTCCATACAGGCATTGCCCATACAGCATGCTCACAGTGTACCCACCTGTTTGTCTGGAGGACCGTAGAGTAGCGTGTACTGGGGGATGACCCCATCCACTAGTTTCTCCAACTCCTCCGATGTGAAGGCAGGGGCCCTTTCCCCAGACACTTGAGCCATTGTCGCTTCCAGACTGAGGTCACAGCAGCACTTGCAGTGTAGGTCCTCTCCTGTCGAAGATCAGGTATCAAGTGAGTGAACAGAGAGAAAATGGTGGTCATGTCTGCGGCAGTGCGTACTGTCACCGCTGGCGTACATTGTCATTGGCTCCTGGGACCCATAGGGTCCAATGTTAACCAATGCAGGATTGCGCCGTGGACTTCGACCGCCTACCGCGACGGTGTACAACACCAGCGCAGTTACCTCATATCCCCTTGTCCCACATTACAGGTCAGGCAGCCGCCATTTCAGGGGGCCACATGGCATTAATTTTAAATGTGTCACACATATATAGGCCTTGCATACACAGTAAGAAAGGCACATAGCGGATTGACAGATGTGTGCAATAAAGTTGTTTATTTCGTACCTCTGTGTTGGCTGACCGTGTGATCGCTGTTATCATCCATAGAGCACGTCCGCTGAGGCAGGTGAGGAGATGGCAGTGTACAGACCACTGGTGCACCTGCGAACAATGGAAGAGCGATATGTAATAGTCACCTATAGACTTGATCGTGCCACAATCCAGGAACCGTGTGCCCAGTTGGAGCCAGACCTGATGTCAGCTATCCGCCATCCCACAGGAATCCCCCCTCTAGTGCAGGTCCTGTCAGTAATCCATTTCCTGGCAAGTGGGTCCTTTCAAACAACAGTGGCCATTGCATCAGGCATGTCCCAACCAATGTTCTCTAATGTGTTGTCCAGAGTGTTGTTTGCCCTGCTGAAACACATGCGCTACATCCTTTTTTCCTCAGGTGGAGGATTTGCCTACAGTGAAATGTGACTTCTATGCCCTGGGACATATCCCCAACATCATAGGTGCCATTGATGGGACACATGTGGCCTTGGTCCCCCTCCCGCAGGAGTGAACAGGTGTACAGAAACCGGAAAAGTTACCATTCAATGAATGTGCAGATGGTGTGTTTGGCTGACTATTACATCTCCTATGTGAATGCCAAGTTTCCTGGCTCAGTTCATGATGATTACATTCTGAGGAATAGCAGCATTCCTAATGTGATGGGGCAACTCCAGAGGCACCGTGTGTGGCTATTAGGTGAGGACATGGACCCTATACAGTTTGAATAGTTGTCTGGGTATGGGGTTGTCCCTAAGGGTTAGTGTGTGTCTAACAGTTGTCTCTCGACATTTGCAGGTGACTCTGGCTACCCCAACCTGTCATGGCTACTGACCCCAGTGAGGAATCCCAGGACAAGGGCAGAGGAACGCTACAATGAGGCACATGGGCAAACTAGGAGGGTTATAGAGAGGACCTTCGGCCTCCTGAAGGCCAGGTTCAGGTGCCTCCATATGACAGGTGGTTCCCTATACTACTCACCAAAGAAGGTGTGCCAGATCATCGTGGCCTGCTGTATGCTGCGCAACTTGGCTTTGCGACGACAGGTGCCTTTTCTGCAGGACGATGGTCCTGAAGGAGGTGTTGTGGCAGCTATAGAGCCTGTGGACAGTGAAGAAGAGGAGGCAGAAGAAGAGGACATAGACAACAGCAACACTGTGATCCATCAATACTTCCAGTGGGACACAGGTAAGAAGACATCACTGCCTCCTACATCTGATAAAATTGTTCGACCTCTCATCTGTCTGTCACTTTCACCCAGTGTATGGACCCTGATTTGTCACTTTCCCTTTTGATTTCACAGACGTGGGTCCCACTGTGTGACCTCTGCTATACTACCTCATGGACTAGAGCTGTGTGACATAGGTATGTTGACAATACAATGGACATTGCTATTTCCCTCAGTTATTGCAAGTACACATTTGTGAAAGCACAGACTAACTCCAGATTGTTTTGCGATTCAAGGGTGTTTATTTCAGTGCAAAATAGTGGAGGGTTGTAAAATGGCCAGGGGTGATGGTGGAGGAATGTCCATGGCAGAGTCCAGTTATTAGTCTCACAGGTGCATTGTCTAAAGGGGCATAGGAAGTAGAGCTAGGGCAGTTTTAGAGTGGACAGCGTGACAAAGTGGGACAGAAGGATGACATTCAGGGTGGTCTCATTTCTTGGCCGGGGGTCTTGGCATTGTTCTCTGTCTTTGTCCTGGATCTCAGGGACCGCTTGCGGGGTGGTTCTCCATCTGCAGGGGGTGTGGTGCTGGTGTCGTGGTCCTGTGGTGGTGCCTCCTGTCCACTAGCGCCGGCGAAGGTGGTGGGCAGTTCATCGTCCAGGCTCGTGTCAGGGGCCCCTTGTTGTGCCACAGTGTCCCTCCTGGTGTTCACGAGGTCCTTCAGCACCCCTGCAATGGTGCCCAGGGTGGTATTGATGAATTTGAGTTCCTCCCTGAACCCCAAATACTGTTCCTCCTGCAGCCGCTGGGTCTCCTGAAACTTGGCCAGTACCATTGCCATTGTCTCCTGGGAATGATGGTAGGCTGCCATGATGTTGGAGAGGGCCTCGTGGAGAGTGGGTTCCCTGGGCCTGTCCTCCCCCTGTCACACAGCAGCCCTCCCAGTTCCCCTTGTTTTCCTGGGCCTCTATCCCTTAGACCTTGTGCCCACTACCACTGCCCCCAGGTCCCTGCTGTTCTTGGGGTGGTGGGTTTGCCTAGGTTCCCTTTAGTGGTGGACACGCTGCTGCTTGATGTGTCCTGGGGACAGAGATACGGGAAGGCTGGGTGGGTGCTGTGGTGGTGTTTCCTGAGGGGGGAGGCTCTGTGGTGGCCTGAGACTGTGTGAGGGGAACCTACTGTCCCGAGGTCTCAGATGGGCCGGGCTGGTCATCTAGATCCAGTTGGACAGAGCTGCTGTCATCACTGTGGGCCTCTTCTGTGGGTGGAGTGGACATGTCTGGAATCTCCTGTCCGGTGACGTTGGGTAGGGGTCCTGCAGGGGTGTAAAGGCATGATTATTGCATCTGTGTGGGCCATGGTGTGCATTGGGTGGGTGAACCTGCACCCCAGATCTTCCATTCCGGAGTAGGACCTTGTGTGATAATTGTTTGGGGGTCTGTGTGGGTTTGTGTAGTGGACATGAATTGGTGATGGGTGTCCATGCTTTGTTGTTGCATGCAGGGCTTGGTGTTGGGATGTGTGGTTTGTGATAGTGGGACATATGTGGGGAGTGAGGGCGAGGGTGGCGGTATATGACAGCATGCAGGTAGGGTGGGGATGAAGTAGTTAAAGATTTAACATACCAGAGTCCATTCCTCCAGCTACTCCTGTGTGGCCCTCAGGATGCAGTATTGCCAAGACCTGCTCCTCCCATGTTGTTAGTTGTGAGGGAGGAGGTGGGGGTCCGCCGCCAGTCCTCTGAACCGCACTGTGGTGTCTGGAGACCACAGAAAGTACCTTCCCCCGTAGGTCATTCCACCTCTTCCTGATGTCATTCCGTGTTCTTGGGTGCTGTCCCACTGCATTGACCCTGTCCACGATTCTGCGCCATACCTCCATCTTCCTAGCTATAGTGGTGTGCTGCACCTGTGATGCGAATAGCTGTGGCTCTACCCGGATGATTTCCTCCACCATGACCCTGAGCTCCTCCTCAGAAAACCTGGGGTGTCTTTGCGGTGCCATGGGGTGGTGTGGGTGATGTGTGAGGTGGTGTGTGTTGTGATGTGTGGGGTGATGTTTAGGGTTGTGTGGTGTTTTGTGCGTGGATGTGTATGTGTGATGGTGTTGTGTGCCTCTGTATGCTGGTGTTGTCTTTGCTTTGCTGTCTCTCTGGCCTTCTTCTAAATTTTTGGTAGTAAGGGTTTGTGGGTAATGTGTGTGTGTGTTGTACATTGCATTGGGTGTGTGGGAGTGGTGTGTGTATGTGTATCAGGTGTGTGTATTTCGATTTGTCCAATGTGGTTGTGTTTTGTAAATGTGTGTGTATTGTAAGTGCGGCGTTGTGTACCGCCATTGGAATACCGCAGTTTAAAGACCACTGCGTGGATTCGTGGGTCGTTGTAGTGTGGACGTATTCCTGTTGACGTGACGGTGGAGGTTTTGTTATCACCAATTTGTCACTAACCTTTGGTGTGGTGGACTTATGTGGGTGTCTAGATTTTGGCGGATTCTGCGCTGTGGGTCGTCATAGCTGTGGCGGAATTCCGCGGCTGCGGCTGTGTGTTGGCGGTCTTCTGCACAGCGGTAAGCAGGATTTACCACCAATGTTGTAATGAGGGCCAAAGTTATTTAAGAGTTCAGTTTTGCAGACTCAGCTTAATGTATGTCTGCTTTGTTAGAATATCTGCAACAGTGGTTTATATTCACATGGAATATATCAATCATGTACACATGCATCCGATTACTTATGAAAATAAATATTTTTTATACAACACATAAAATACTGATAAAATAGCTTGCTTTTGTTACTCTTTTCACACAGTCCAATACAATCACTTACTCCCCCTTACAACATTCACACACTCAATCCCTGCCAAGTATCACACATCAGCAGTTAGTCTAATGCAGTTCAGTGTGGTGATCTGAATACTGCGCTGAAATGCATTATCACGCATTATAATGAAATCAAATCATTAACATTTATAAAGCGCGCTACTCACCCGTGCGGGTCTCAAGGCGCTAGGGGAAAGGGGGGGGTTACTGCTGCTCGAAAAGCCAGGTTTTTAGGAGTCTCCGGAATGCCGAGTAGTCCTGGGTGGTCCTGAGGCTGGTGGGGAGGGAGTTCCAGGTCTTGGCTGCCAGGAAGAAGAAAGACCTCCCACCCGCCGTGGAGCGGCGGATGCGAGGGACGGCAGCGAGCGTGAGGCCAGAGGAACGGAGGAGGCGGGTGGGGACGTAGAAGCTGAGGGGTCGGTTGAGGTATTCCGGTCCCTTGTTGTGGAGGGCTTTGTGTGCGTGGGTGAGAAGTCAAAAGGTGATCCTTTTGCTGACTGGGAGCCAATGCAGGTGTCTCAGGTGTGCGGAGATGTGGCTGTTGCGGGGTACGTCGAGGATGAGACGGGCCGAGGCGTTTTGAATGCGTTGCAGGCGATTTTGGAGTTTGGTGGTGGTCCCAGCGTAGAGGGTGTTGCCGTAGTCCAGGCGGCTCGTGACGAGGGCGTGGGTCACGGTTTTTCTAGTGTCGGCGGGGATCCAGCGGAAGATCTTGCGGAGCATGCGGAGGGTGAGGAAGCAGGCGGAGGACACGGCGTTGACTTGCTTGGTCATGGTGAGAAGGGGGTCCAAGATGAAGCCGAGGTTGCGGGCGTGGTCTGTGTGGGTCGGTGCGGTGCCGAGGGCCGTGGGCCACCAGGAGTCATCCCAGACGGACGGGGTGTTGCCGAGGATGAGGACTTCCGTTTTGTCCGAGTTCAGCTTTAGGCGGCTGAGCCTCATCCAATCTGCGACATCCTTCATACCCTCTTGTAGGTTGGTCTTGGCGCTGGCGGGGTCCTTGGTGAGGGAGAGTATAAGTTGGGTGTCGTCGGCGTAGGACGTGATGATGATGTTGTTCTTGCGTACGATGTTGGCGAGGGGGCTCATGTAGACATTGAAGAGTGTCGGGATGAGCGATGAGCCTTGAGGTACGCCGCAGATGATCTCGGTGGGGTCTGAGCGAAACGGTGGGAGGTAAACTCTTTGGGAACGGTTTGAGAGGAAGGAGGCGATCCAGTCCAGGGCCTGGCCTTGGATCCCGGTGGAGCGGAGGCGGGTGATTAGGGTGCGGTGACAGACGGTGTCGAAGGCCGCCGAGAGGTCGAGGAGGATGAGGGCGACTGTTTCACCGTTGTCCATCAGGGTTCTGATGTCGTCTGTGACTGAGATGAGGGCGGTTTCCGTGCTGTGGTTGGTTCGGAATCCGGTTTGTGAAGGGTCGAGCAGGTTGTTGTTTTCCAGGAAGGTGGTCAGCTGTTTGTTGACGGTTTTCTCTATTACCTTGGCTGGGAAAGGCAGGAGAGAGATGGGGCGGAAGTTTTTCAGGTCGCTCGGGTCAGCCGTAGGTTTCTTTAGGAGGGCGTTGACTTTGGCGTGTTTCCAGCATTCGGGGAAGGTAGCAGAAGAAAAAGAAGAGTTGATGATGGCCTGGAGGTGCGGGGCGATGATGTTGTCGGCTTTATTAAAGATGAAGTGAGGGCAGGGGTCCGAAGGGGCGCCGGAGTGGATAGAGTTCATGATGGATTTGGTTTCTTCAGTGTTGATGTGGGTCCAGTTGTTGAGGGTGAAGGCCGGGGGTGCGGGTTCGGTGATGTTAGGTTGGGTCTGGTGTCCGAAGCTGTCGTGGAGGTCGCTGATCTTGCGGTGGAAGAAGGTGGCGAGGGATTCGCACAAATCCTGTGAGGGCGTGACGGCGTTTGCGTTGGCGTTGGGGTTGGAGAACTCCTTGACAATGATGAAAAGTTCTCTGCTGTTGTGGCTGTTTTTGTCCAGTCTGTCGGTGAAAAAGTTCCTTTTGGCAGCGCAGATCAGGTGGTGGTGTTCGCGGGTAGCGTTCTTGAGGGCGGTCATGTTGTCAGCGGTGTGGTCCTTGCGCCAGGCCTTCTCGAGGGTGCAACAAGTTTTCTTTGATTCTTTGAGGGTGTCAGAGAACCAAAGAGGTTTTTTGGTGTTGGTCTGTCGATGCGTGCGTTTGAGGGGAGCAAGGTTATCTGCGCAGTTGGAGATCCAGTTTGAGAGGCTGAGGGCTGCGTCGTTGGGGTCGGTGGTGAGGGCGGGTTGGTTGGCGGCGAGTGCGGAGAGGAGTTGCTCTTCGGGGATCTTGTTCCACTGTCGACGAGGGATGGGTTGAGTGCGGAGGTGGCGGGTCTCGCGTCGGAATGTGAAGTGGACCTCAGCTGTCAAGCGGAGCGCTGCTCTAATGCACCATCATGACTGTGGGTGGCAGTGACTGAGTGTGGGCACACTTTTCGAGATCCAGCAAGCTAAGGGTGTTGGATGCAGCTCTGTGAGTACTCTGTTACAATGTATGTAAAACATCCCCGGGGCATGACATGTGCATAACGGACATCAGAGTTAGTGTTCAAAGGCTTGACTATGCTAAGATGAAGGGTGAGACATAGTTTTGGCTGTGTTCTCTGATTAAGTCAGAAATGCACACCATTGAAGCTCTTCCAACCTCGCCTCATGCTTGCGGTGGGATGGGTGTCTGGTGACCTACAGTGTTAGTTGCTGAGAGCTCTTACCTCCGCTGGCAGTAATTATGGGATCATCTTCCCACCTGCCATGACTCAACCTCACCCCAGACCCACAAGGCTGACTCCAGTGAGAGTTAATGAGGCATGCTGAGTCAGGACAGAGTCTCTGTGAATAACTAGAGCAGCAGTAGCAGCTCAACAGCTCACTGGGTCGAGCATGGCACCACTGCAGTGGTGGAGTCGCTGGCTGCACATGATCCTGCAAGTGGGACCAGACTCTGGCCCACCACGCTGCCTGACTCAGAGTCATGGTGAGCGACACTAAGTAAGTGCCCCAGCAAGCACTGCTGTATTTAAGTGTCATAATTAAATACTTGTGTGCCAAATATGCAATGCTAAATTAAATTGCTTGGTTGTAGAGCTGTGCACCTCTCAGTTTATAATGGGTGCAGTGCCAGGCCCCGGTGCGGACATCCACTCAGCTATTAATGTTTATACTACTCAGTGTCAATGTCTTTTTGAAGTAAAAAAAAGAGGATGGTCTGCCTATGACATAGGCTGATTGCTTGATGTTTTCCTCATTAGAAAGTGTCACTCATAGTGGTTGAAATGTCACTCATGAAATTATGAAAATGTTACACATAGTAATCTGAAACCAAAACTTTGAGAAAACTACTTAAGAAAGGAAAAGAGTTCAAATGGTGCAAGGATTGTGACAGAGAATATGAGTGGATTAAGAAATGATTGGCTGAGGCACCCGGGCTAGGAAGCTGTGATCCAGGAAAAAAAACAGTCTTTTAAACCGATGCCTGCTATATTGATTTGGGTGCTGCGCTTATGGAAAAAGTTGATGGGGAAGAAAATAATATTTTATTTATTTTCAGGTCCTTGAGAGGTGTTGAAAGTAACTATTCCGTTATTGAGAGGGAAGTGTTGGGTGTTATCTGAGCTGTGTGCAAATTAAGAAAGTTTCTTTGGGGAAGAAGATTTGAAGTTCTAACAGATCACAAACCCCTCAAGGAAGTATTTGCCAAGAAAGGCACAGACTTTGTTTCACACAGAATAAGAAAGTGGGTAGTTGTGTTACAATAATTTCACTTCAATGTTTCCTACTTACCTATCTATGGTCAGTATGTGCTGGCTGACTCTATCCAGATTAGGAGATGTAGATGTTGAAGGTGGAGATTCTGATGAAGGTGAGTGGTTTGGTAGAGATGTCAATGATGAGGAAATTCATTTATGTTAGATCACTGATGGATTGGTTTCTGATTGGAGAGAGAACTTAAGAAATTGTAGTTTTAGAAATATTTTTTTAAAAGGCCTTTTCTGCCCCCAGGTGTGGCAGAAAGGGGGCAAATTATATTTAGGCCATTTCTGCCCCCCTTGGGGGCACATTGGCCTATTTTTATGAGGCCAATCTGCCCCAAAGGGGGACAGAAACCACTAGACACCAGGGAGTTTTTTTTTTTTCGCGAATTTCACGCAAGGGGAGCGTCCTCTTAGGCAAGGGTCGTCCCCCTGGGGGGCAAATTTATTTTAGGCCTTTTCTGCCCCCCTGGGGGGCAGATCAACCTATTTTAATTAGGCTGATCTGCCCCAAAGGGGGGCAGAAACCACTAGGCACCAGGGATTTATTTTTTGCGCCAATGTCACGAAGGGGAGCAACCCCGTAGGCAAGGGTTGCTCCCCAGGGGTGTTGGGAGGACTGGGGGCAAATTTATCTTAGGCCATTATTGTTATTAGGCCGATCTGCCCCCGGGGGGCAGAAACCTCTAGGCGCTGGGGATTTGTTTTTGCGCCAATGTCACGCAGGGGGAGCGACCTCGTAGGCAAGGGTCACTCCCCAGGGTAGGGGGGGCAAATTTATTTTAGTCCATTTATGCCCACCCTGGGGCCGGCTGAGCTAGAGGCCAAAATCCACAGGTAAGCACTTTGCAAAAAACACCTCTGTTTTCTGTGAAAAAATGTGATATGTCCATGTTGTGTTTTGGGCCATTTCCTTTAGTGGGCATTTGCATCAGGAGACTTGGGGAACGCAGGGTGGAAGGAAATTTGTGGCTCCTCTCAGATTCCAGAACTTTCTGACACCGAAATGTGAGAAAAATTTGTTTTTTTTTGCCAAATTTTGAGGTTTGCAAAGGATTCTGGGTAACAGAACCTGGTCATAGCCCCACAAGTCACCCCATCTTGGATTCCCCTAGGTGTCTAGTTTTCAAAAATACACTGGTTTGCTAGGTTTCCCCCGGTGCCGGCTGAGCTAGAGGCCAAAATCCACAGGTAGGCACCTTGCAAAAAACATCTCTGTTTTCAGTGAAAAAATTTGATGTGTCCACGTTGTGTTTTGAGCCATTTCCTTTTGTGGGCGCTAGGCCAACCCACACAAGTGAGGTACCATTTTTATCGGGAGACTTGGGGAAACGCAGGGTGGAAGGAAATTTGTGGCTCCTCTCAGATTCCAGAAATGTCTGTCACCCAAATGTGAGGAAAATGTGTTTTTTTAGCCAACTTTTGAGGTTTGCAAAGGATTCTGGGTAACAGAACCTGGTCAGAGCACCACAAGTCACCCCATCATGGATTCCCCTAGGTCTCTAGTTTTCAAAAATGCACAGGTTTGGTAGGTTTCCCTTGGTGCCAGCTGAGCTAGAGGCCAAAATCTACAGGTAGGCATTTTGCAAAAAACACCTCTGTTTTCTGTCAAAAAATGGGATGTGTCCACGTTGTGTTTTGACACATTTCCTTTCGTGGGCGCTAGGCCTACCCACACAAGTGAGGTACCATTTTTATCGGGAGACTTGGGGGAACATATAATTGCAAAACAAGTGTTATTGCCCCTTGTCTTTCTCTACATTTTTTCCTTCCAAATGTAAGGCAGTGTGTATAAAAGACGTCTATTTGAGAAATGCCCTGTAATTCACATGCTAGTATGGGCACCCCGGAATTCAGAGATGTGCAAATAACCACTGCTTCTCAACATCTTATCTTGTGGCCATTTTGGAAATACAAAGGTTTTCTTGATACCTATTTTTCACTTTTTATACTTCAGCAAATGAATTGCTGGATACCCGGTATAGAATAAAAATCCATTGCAAGGTGCAGCTCATTTATTGGCTCTGGGTACCTAGAGTTCTTGATGAACCTACAAGCCCTATATATCCCTGCAAGCAGAAGAGTCCAGCTGATATAACGGTATATTGCTTTAAATAATCTGACATTGCACGAAAAAGTTACAGAGTAAAACGTGGAGAAAAATGGCAGTTTTTTCACCTCAATTTCAATATTTTTTTATTACAGCTGGTATTTTCTGTAGGAAACACTTGTAGAATGTACACAAATGACCCCTTGCTGAATTCAGAACTTTGTCTACTTTTCAGAAATGTTAAGCTTTCTGGGATCCAGCATTGGTTTCTCACCCATTTTGGTCACTAACTGGAAAGAGGCTGAAAGTACAAAAAATAGTAAAAATGGGGTATGTCCCAGTAAAATGTCAAAATTGTATTGAAAAATTGGGTTTTCCAATTCAAGTCTGCCCGTTCCTGAAAGCTGGGAAGATGGTGATCTTGCCACCGCAAACCCTTTGTTGATGCCATTTTCAGGAGAAAAAAACATGAGCTGCCTTCTGCAGCCCTTTTTTCCCATTTTTTTGAAAAAAACTAAAATGTCACTGTATTTTGGCTAATTTCTTGGTCTCCTTCAGGGGAACACACAAAGTCTGGGTACCTCTAGAATCCACAGGATGTTGGAAAAAAAGGACGCAAATTTGACATGGGTAGCTTATGTGAACAAAAAGTTATGAGGGCCTAAGCGCAAACTGCCCCAAATAGCCAAAAAAAGGCTCGGAACAGGAGGGGGAAAAGGCCTGGCAGCGAAGGGGTTAATGTGTAGTATCCATAATTTATTTGTTTTCCTTTGTTTTGATGGAATTTCCACATTGTGAAAATCTTTTGGGTGAGGGTGGTGATGTGCTCTGTATCTAGGAAATGATGTTGTGTGGATCTATTTTCATGTCCAAGTAATGATGTAGACCATTAGAATGTTGGGAGTGGTTACCAAGAGAGTTGCGAAGAGCTGGAGAGGGAGTTGATGAAAGACTTTGTTGTGAATGAAGTCTCTCCTACAGATGTACCTTAGATTGAAGAATAACTGCTTATCATCATTTCTCCTATCTAATTGTTTTTGAGTGCACACTTACACACAGATACTGTGTGCCAAATTGAATCAATCTCCACAGACCCTCTCATAGAACCTAAGCTCAAATCCAGAGTTGTAAAAAAGTCCAACCTTAAGCAAGTTACCACAACCCAATTTACCTTAGCTGACTCCAAGTCTCAATTGAAATGCATGCTGCTCAGCTTCAGATCGGCAGCTGGACATGTGGAAGACATCTTTGACCTCATCCTCGCACACAAGCCTGACCTCTTAATATTGACATTAACCAGGCTAAATTACTCCTCTGCACCTATACTTGACTTATCAGTCCCCCATAGCCACAACTAAATTAGACTCAATAAATCTAGTAGACATGGTAGAGGTATCTCATGCATACACCATAACAGTCTCTCACTGAAACAATCACAATTTGTTGTTCTATTCATATGCAATACTGTTCAGATGTTGCATGTAACAACAGGCCACTGAGCTAACTTCACACTATCTACCACCCACCAGGTGGCAACCTTTCTTTCATAACACAAATTTTGGAAACCATCACAACTAAAGCAAGTGAACACTGCACCCAGATCTTTCTCAGCGATTTCAACCTCCACTGGAATGATCTGAATGACCACGCAGGTAACAGCCATAAAACCTTCCTAATTGACATTAACTGGAACCAAAGCTGTGACAGACTTACACACAACAAAGGAACAACATTGGATCTAGTCATTGCTAAGGTCAATACCATTCAATTTTAATCTATCATCACTTGATTGGTGAGACCACCACTTCATCACCCCTCTCATCAATGAATCTATGAGAAGTAATGAGGCTCAATTTAAGAAACCTGAACATTGGAAAAAAAACACACAAAATATTAACTTGAATGAACAAGTAGCCCTTAGCAACAATATTTTGCCTTAAGACCTTACAGATTAATTCAACAGGTCCATGATGAATATTTTAGACTCAATTGCACCCTTACAACAAAAATCAATGTCCACAAAAATCTCCAAACCATGGTACAATGGTAGCCTAAAGCAGAAAGACTCAATCTGAGACCTGCGTAGCGATCATGGAGATGTTCTTTGTCTCTTGAACACCTCAAGCATTTGAGATCTCTTAGGAACATCTATAACAAATTATTTCGACATTTTAAAGCAAATTACTTTAGAAACCACCTGTTTGAACTTGTCAAACTTCAATTTAACAACCAACCAAACCCTTTCCCAGCTAGATCTAATATTTAGCCAAACTGCAAGGATTTCCCCACCTTCTTCCTCGAAAAGATAGAAAAGATTGAATATGATTTGCGGACTGAATTGGAGCACCTTCCAATAATGTCTCTTACGAGCCTCCCCTCTCCCCAGATCACAATGACATCACTCCTCCCTGTACATACCCTCAAAAATAGAGCGTCATGTTATTTAGTCAAATCCATTGATGAAAACAAAATTCTCAAAATTCTTGAAGCACTTAAACCCTCTAACCACTTCAACAACCCTGTGCCATTGAATTTCTTTAGTGAAATCAACTCCTCTTTTCTCTCACTCTGAAACAAGATAGTCAATGTCTCACTACTTCGAGGCTTTATCCAGGACTGCCTAAACTCTGTGTAGGTTACCCCTATATTGACGAAATCCACTGCTGCCCCTATGGACCAAAATAACTTCTCCCCAATCACCACCATTCTGACTCTGGTAAAGCTCCACGAAAAATGTGTTCACGTCCAACTCTGTAACCACTTGTCACAATTCCTTCTGTTGGACCTTTTCCAATCAGGCTTCCATCAGAGTGACAGCAGTGAATCTACTCTTAAACAGATTGTGGCTAGTGAGTTAAAAATGCTAGATCAAAATGAATCTTTCCTTCTAATCCTCCTTGACCTATTGTAAGCTTTCAAAATGGTTAAACATGACAGTCTACTTGATTTATTGGAACATAGGATGGGCCTTTCAGAGTCTGTTTTAAATTGGTTTGCCTTGTTTCTCCACAACAGAACTCAAAGATTCAAGGTCAATCAGACCCTTCTCAATCACACACCGGTCTCCTTAGTGGTAGCACAGTGGTCCATGCTCTCATTCACTCTCTTTGACCTATTTATAGAGATCTTAACCCAAACTCTGAAACTGTCCAACATCCACAGTCACATGTATGCAGATGACACCCAACTGTACCTGAAAGTCTCCTCTGCAAGGACATCAAGCATCTCAACACTACCCTACAAAAAACTGGCTGACGTTCAACCACCTCAAATTAAACGTGCTCAAAACAGAATTCCTCTTACTTATCCCCCAAACGTCACCAGCTATCAAAGAATAAATGAAGCAACTAACAGCTTTTAGCTGCATAGCAAATTTTTTAGATTCCACAAGATTACTAGGGTTCATGCTAGATAAGAATTGTAACATGCAGAAGCACATCAGGGCTGCCACCAAAGGAGAGAACTTCCATATGAACTTCATAAGAAAAATAAAACCCTTCATCCCCCTCAATGACTTCAAGTCTGTGGTACAATCCCTAGTGAGTAGTGTGGCCTAGCGAGATCTACAATAGCTGCACAAAGGGCATCTCTTAGCTCTGCTGTAAGGCTCATCATAGGATAAAAAAAAAAAAACACTTTACTCCTGATCTGAAATCTCTAAACTGGCTCTCATATGAAGCAATGCTTCAGCAAAAAATTGCCTGTTTGACTTACAAGGCCCTGAACTTCAACACATTGATATACCTCACACAGAAAACTAGAGCTATCTGATGCCTGTTGATCCTCCAGAGGTAACAGATCCTTGCTGCTGAAACCACAGAAATTCCATAAAAATAAAACTTACAACTGAACTTTCTCGGGCATTGCCTTGAGGATTTAGAACTCCCTGCCCCCGTAATCAGACTGGACCCTTCAATTGCATCATGCAAAAAGAAAGCTAAAATGCTTTTGATGAACAAATGTGTGCCCTAGAACACAGGAAATCCTCTCTCTGGTCCTGGCTGACACGTTATCTTCAGCCATGTTTATTACTCAATGTTTATAACTGTGTTTCTTGTCTGTTGATTTAGTGTTATTACATCATGTAAGGATTACTCTGTTGCTTATGCTACATGCTTCTTCTCCTGACCATTTGAAAAGCACTCTGATACTCCCAAGGGTCATGTTTGAGCTATATAAAAAAATGTTAATTAAAAAAATTACACTAAAATACAGAGTGATGGAGGGTTAGATGCAGGGCTTGACCTGGCTGCGCTTTCCCCACCCAAACTTGCTGCACCTGCCCCTCTGCTCCTTGCCATCTATTGTGCAAATCAATGCCCATGCTCCCTCATTACAACCCTGTGTGGCTGTTGTTCTGTCACTGCCCTTCCCACCTGCCCTGAACAGTTAGCTTGCAGACCGATCCACCTCCTCCCTACCCTCTTTTGTCCAAGTCCATGTACCAGCCACCTCCTGCCCTGCATGATCTGATATGCCTTCACTGCCCCCCATTTTTCTTGATATCCCTGCCAATTCCTCCTGCCCCTCCTATTTATTCTGAGTGTTCCATTGAGCTGCCATCTGTACAGCATGGTGAGATGGCTGTTGGCTTTTCCTGATACCCTGCCTCTTCAAGTATCATTCCCCTATCAACTTCCTTCTGGCCGCCATGCTCTGTTGTGCTGCAGCTGCTCCACATGCCTTCCCTGCATGTTCTGTTGTGAAGCCTCTTCCCTTGGACTCTATTGTCGGTGTCCACCCCATCCGTCCCTTCTGTCGTCCATGTTCTTTGTGCATGCCCCTGCTCCCTCCACCTTGCCCACCATGGCTGTTGTGCTGCCACTAACCCTCCAGCTTGCCATGCATGGTCTTCTTCTGCTGCCTCTGACCCACACCCACCATCCCTCTGTTGTCTGTGTGTATGCCATTATAGTCTCACTGTTGCCCTCCATAGTGCTTTGTACTTGCAATGTCCATCCTGCCTGCCCTTTATGATCAGCTGACTGCTCCAGCAATGTCCATTGTCCTCTGTCCTCTGTTTTTGATGAGCAGGCAACTATCCTCTCCCTCCTCTCTTGTCTGGTCCGTTGTCATGCCCCAGCACCCTCCCTCCTACCTTTCATGGTCCGTTATGCTGCACCTGTCTGTAGGAGGCTGGCATTGCTTATAGTGGATACGTGATGGTACTTACACCGTGTGTCAGGTCCAGTTTTCCATTATTAGTAGATTAGTAGTGTTCTAGTAGCTTAGGCCAATAGAGGTAGCTACAGCAGAGCAGCTTAGGCTGAACTAGGAGACATGTAAAGCTCCTACTATTCCACTTCATCATATAGCACTATATCATAAGAAACACAATACTCAGAGTTACTAAAAATAAAGGTACTTTATTTTAGTAACAATATGCCAAAATTATCTCAGAGGATATACTCTCTTAGGAGGTACGTAATATACACAAAATATACACACCAACCAAAATCAGGTAAGTAAACATTTAGAAAAGTAGTGCAAACACTGTAGTATACAATAGGATGCAATAGAAGACAATAGGCCTAGGGGCAACACAAACCATATACTCCAAAAGTGGAATGGGAACCACAAATGGACCACAGGCTGAGTGTAGTGTGTAGAGGGTCACTGGGAGTATAAGAAAACACCAAGGGTATCCAAAATACCCCACCCCAAGACCCTGAAAAGTAGGAGTAAAGTTACCCTACTACCCCAGAAAGACAGTGAAGTCGAGATAGGGGTTTCTGCAAATGCAAAAACTGGCTGCAAAGCACTGAAGATGGATTCCTGGACCTGAGGACCTGTAAAGGAAGGGGACCAAGTCCAAGAGTCACGCAAGTGTCCTGGGGGGCAGAGGCCCAGTAAACCCCAGATGAAGGTGCAAAAGGGCTGCCTTTGGGTGGAAGAAGCCAAAGATTCTGTAACAACAGAAGGTGCCAGGAACTCCTCCTTTGGTCAGAAGATGTCCCACGGAGTGCTGGAGGACGCAGAGTTGTTTCCATACAGAAAGAACGCAAACAAGCCTTACTAGCTGCAAGAGTCATGATTGAAGATAATGGGTGCTGCCCGGGCCCAGGAAGGACCAGGAGGTCGGCCAATGGAGGAGGAGACAGAGGCGGCACTCAGCAACAGAGACAGCCCACACAGAAGCAGGAAGCACCCGCAGAAGCACTTGAACAGGCATTCAAGACATCTGAGCACGGCAGTCATCTCAACAAAACAAAAAAGGGTCCCACGAAGCTGGTGGTCAACTCAGTGAGTTGAGCAATGCAGGACAGAATGCTGGGGACCTGGGCTATGCTGTGCACAAAGGAATTCTTGCATGAGAGCACAGAAGCCCTAGCAGCTGCAGATCATGCAGTACACAGGATTACTGTCTGGCATGGGTAGGCAAGGACTTACCTCCACCAAATTTGGACAGAAGGACCACTGGACTGTTGGGGTCACTTGGATCCAGCTTCTGTGTTCCAGGGACTGCGTTTGTCAAGATGAGAGGGGTCCCAGAGGACTAGTGATGCAGAAGTTTGGTGCCTGCATTAGCAGAGGGAAGATTCCGTTGACCCACCGGAGATTTCTTCTTGGCTTCCAGTGCAGGGTGAAGGCAGGCAGCCCTCAGAGCATGCACCACCAGGAAAATTTAGCAAGCTGACAGGATTAGGTGCTACAATGTTGCTGGTAGTTGTCTTGCTACTTTGTTGCTGTTTTGCAGGTGTCCTGGAGCAGTCAGCGGTCGATCCTTGGCAGAAGTTGAACAGGGAGATGCATAGGAACTATGGTGAGCTCTTGCATTCATTATCTGAAGAGAAACCCACAGGAGAGACCATAAATAGCCCTCAGAGGAGGATTGGCTACCTAAACAGGTAAGAGCCTATCAGGAGGGGTCTCTGATGTCACCTGCTGGCACTGGCCACTCAGAGGCCTCCTTTGTGCCCTCACACCTCTGAATTCAAGATGGCAGAGGTCTGGGACACACTGAAGGACCTCTGGGCACCACCGCTGGGGTGGTGATGGACAGGTGAGTGGTCATTCCCCTTTCCTTTGTCCAGTTTCGCACCAGAGCAAGGGGTGGGCGATCCCTGAACCGGTGTAGACTGGTTTATGCAAGGAGGGCACCATCTGTGCCCTTTAAAGCAATCCCAGATGCCATGAGAGGCTACTCCTTTCAGGCCCTTAACACCTATTTCAAAAGGGAGAGGGTGTAACACCCTCTCTCAGAAGAAATCTTTTGTTCTGCCTTCCTGGGACTGGGCTGCCCAGACCCCAGGAGGTCAGAAGCCTGTCTGTGGGTTGGCAGCAGCGGTAGCTGCAGGGAAACCCTCAGAGAGCTAGTTTGGCAGTACCCGGGGCAATGCTGGAGCCCCGGGGATGCATGGGACTGGCACCCCGATTCCAGATTTGGCATGGGGGGACAATTCCATGATCTTAGACATGTTACATGGCCATATTCGGAGTTACCATTGTGAAGCTACATATAGGTATTGACCTATATGTAGTGCACGTGTGTAATGGTGTCCCCGCACTCACAAAGTCCGGGGAAATTGCCCTCACAATTAGTAACTTTGCACCGAACCTTCACTAGGTTAGGGTTAGACATATAGGTGACTTAGAAGTTACTTAAGTGCAGTGTAAAATGGCTGTGAAATAACGTGGACATTATTTCACTCAGGCTGCAGTGGCAGTCCAGTGTAATATTAATCTGAGCTCCCTATGGGTGGCAAAAGAAATGCTGCAGCCCATAAGGATCTCCTGGAACCCTAATACCCTGGGTACATAGGTACCATATACCAGGGAATTATAAGGGTGTTCCAGTGTGCCAATCAGAATTGGTGAAAATGGTCACCAACCTGCAGTGACAATTTTGAAAGCAGAGAGTGCATAGCACTGAGGTTCTGGTTAGCAGAGCCTCAGTGACACAGTTAGGCACCACACAGGGAACACATTTAGGCCACAAACGTATGAGCACTGGGGCCCTGGCTAGCAGGGTTCCAGTGAGATATATAAAACACACTGACAAATAGGGTTTTAACTATGAGCACTGGGGTCCTGGCTAGCAGGATCCCAATGAGACAGTAAAAACACCCCGACATATACTCACAAACAGGCCAAAAGTGGGGGTAACAAGGCTAGAAAGAGGCTACCTTCCTACACTGTCCCACCTGTCTGTTCAGTATGGTCAAGTTGTTGTCCTTGACTATCCTCTCTGCTCTCTGTTATCCATGTGCATGGCTTTTTCACTTTCTTATTGCTTTTCATGGTCTGTTGTTCTGCACTGCTAGCCACCAAGGCCCCTGTGCTGAATTGGGCTGCTGCAACCCCTGACACCTGCACTGTAAGGCCAGTTTGATCCCCTTGTCCATCTCCCTCCTACTCTTTGTTATCCCAGTCCATGTCCCTACCCATTCCCCCTGCCCTCAGTTATCCAATGTACCATACTTGCCAACAATTTAAACTTGGTAAGAGGGAGACTTTGAGAAACATAACCTGGGGAATTGATTTTCCCCATAGGCTCAAAATGGAAAGGAGGACATTTTAGGTGGGAGACAGAAAAAATAAAGGCCCTCATTACAACCCTGGTGGTAAATCCCACTCACCGCCATGCTGACGGCCAACAAGATACCGTGGCGGATATTTGCTACAGGTATTACGACCCACATCTCGTAATCCGCCACAATACAGACACCCACACAATTCCGCCACACCAAAGGTCAGTGATAAACTGGCAATAGCAAAACCTACACCGTCACGCCAACAGGAATACGCCCACAGTATCACGATCCATGAATCAAATCAACGCAGCGGTCTTTCAACCACGGTAATCCATTGGCGGTACACACAGCTGTGCTCAAAATACACACATATTTACAAAACACAGCCACATTGGACAATTCAAAATACACACACCTGATACACATACACACACCACACACACACCACTATAAAAGACACACCCACGTTACCCACAACCCCTTACAATGAAAATTTTGGAAGAAGCAGAGAGAGAGAGAATAGCAAACACAACACCAGCATCCACAGGCACACAACACCATCACTCATATAACATTCACGCACCTCAAAGAACACACCCCAACACAACACTTCACACAACACAACAAACATCACCTCACACATCACCCACACCACATTATGGCACCTCAAAAACACCCTAGGTTTTCTGAGGTGGAGCTTAGGGTCATGGTGGAGGAAATCATCTGGGTAGAGCCACAGCTATTCGGATCACAGGTGCAGCAGACCTCCATTGCAAGGAAGATGGAGCTATGGAGTTTACGCAGTGGGACAGCACCCAAGAACACAGGATGACATCAGGAAGAGGTGGAATGACCTACGGGGAAGGTGAGTTCAGTGGTATCCAGACAACAGGTAGCAGTACAGAGGACTGGTGGTGGACCCTCACCTCCTCCCCCAAAACTAACAACTTGGGAGAAGCAAGTCTTGGCGATCATGCATCCCGAGGGCCTAGCAGGAGTAGCAGGAGGACTGGACTCTGGTAAGGCAAATATTTACTATTCTATCGCCCCCACCCTACCTGCATGCCATCACAAAATCCTACCCCTACCCTCACACCCATCACACCAACACCTCACAGATACGCCACTATCACAACCCACACATCCCAATACCAAGCCCTGCAAGTAACACCAATGCGTGGACACCCATTACAGACCTGCATGGACACCCATCACCAAAGCATGTCCAGTAGAGAGACTCACCAAGGCCACAAAATCACCACTCACACAAGGGCCAAGGCAATAATGCAAGTACAGGAGTAGAGGGAAACTCACCCATTGCACAAGATGGCATACACAGATGCAATAACTATGCATTTACAGCCCAACAGGACCCCTACCCAACGTCACCGGACAGGAGGTGCCAGACGTATGCAGTCCCACCACAGAAGAGGCCCACAGCAGCTCTGCATGCCTGGATCAAGATGACCAGCCCGGTAGTTCCCCTGCCACAGTCACAAACCACCACTGAACCTCCCTCCTCAAGAAACACCACCACAGCACCCACCCAGCAGGCCCATGACACTGTCCCCAGGACACGTCAATCAGCAGTGTGTCCACCACTACAGGGACCCCAGGCAAACCCACTAACCCAAGACAACCAGGGACCTGGGGTCAGTGGCAGTGGACACACAGTTCAGGGGACAGAGGCACAGGACAATAGGGTAGCTGGGAGGACTGCTGTGTGACAGGGGGAGGACAGGCCCATGGGACCCACTCTCCACGAGGCACTCTCCAACATCATGGAAGCATACCACCATTCCCAGGAGACCATGGGCACGGTACTGGCAAAGTTTCAGGAGACCCAGCGGCTGCAGGAGGAACAGTACCTGGGGATCAGGGAGGACTCGAAGTCCATTAACACCACCCTGGTCACCATTGCAGGGGTGCTTGCAGACATGGCCAACACCATCAGGGAGACCGTGGCACACCAACAGGCCCCTGACACTAGCCTGAATGATGAACAGCCCTCCATGTCCGCCGGCGCTAATGGACAGGAGGTCCCACCACAGGACCAACATGCCACCAGCACCACACCCCCTGCAGAAGGAGAACCACCCAGCAAACGGTCCCTGCGATCCAGGCACAAGACAGAGAACATTTCCAAGACCCCCACCAAGAAATAAGACTCTCCTGATTGTCACCCTTCTGTCCCACTATGTCACCCTGACCACCTTGAAGTGCCATTACTCCACTTCCTATGCCCCCTTGGACAATGCACCTGTGATACAAAGAGACTGAACTCTACCATGGACAATCCTCCACCATCACCCCAGCCCATTGCGCATACCCATCCACTGATTAGCACTTAAATAAACACCCCTGAATCACAAAACGATCTGGAGTCAGTCTGTACTTTCACAAGTGTGTTATTACAACCTCTTTGACAAATATCAATGTCAATGTTAATTTGCAAATAAAAAAGTATGACAGTTGTTGGGCACCAGGAAATATAGCAGAAGGCAGAATGTGGTACCCAGATCTGTGAAAAAGAAAGGCAACATGAACTGTCAGGGTCCATACACAGAGGTAAAAAGGCAGAATCATGCAATGTCCTACAGTAGTCTGATATGAGAGGAACAGTGCCAGTCTCTTACCTGTGTCTCACTGGACGTATTGTATGATGATGTTGTTTCAGTTGTCTATATATTCTACTTCTGCCTCCTCTTCTTCAGTGTCCACAGGCTCCACAGCTGCCACAAGACCAACATCAGGCCCATCCTCCTGCAGAAAAGGCATCTGGTGTCGCAAAGCCAGGTTGTGCAACATACAGAATGCCACGATGATATGGCACACCTCCTTCGGTGAGTAGTATACGGAGCCACCTGTCACATGGAGGCATCGGAACCTGGCCTTCAGGAGGCAGAAAGTCCACTCTATAATCCTCCTAGTTTGCCCCTGGGCCTCATTGTAGCGTTCCTCTGCCCTTGTCCTAGGATTCATCACTAGAGTCAGTAGCGATGATAGGTTGGGGTAACCAGAGTCAGCTGCAAATATTGAGGGGTGTCTGTTAGACACACACCAACCCTTAGGGACTCTCCCATACCAAGACAACTATTCAAACTGTGTGGGGACCTTCAGCTCACCTTTTAGCCACACACAGTGCCTCTGGAGTTGGACCATAACATAAGGGATGCTGCTATCCCACAAAATGTAAACATCATGCGCTGAGCCAGGATACTTGGCATTCACATGGGAGATGTACTGGTCTGCCAAACACACCATCTGCACATTCATGGAATGGTAGCTTTTGCGATTTCTGTAAACCTGGTCATTCCTGCGGGGTGGGACAAATGTCACATGTGTTCCATCAATGGCACCAATGATGTTGGGGATATGTCCCAGGGCAGAGAAGTCATATTTCACTGTGGGCAAATCCTCCACCTAAGGGAAAGCGATATAGCTGTGCATGTGTTTCAGCAGGGCAGACAACACTCTGGACAACACCTTAGAGAACATTGGCTGTGACATCCCTGATGCCATGGCCACTGTTGTTTGAAAGGAACCACTGGCCAGGAAATGGAGCACTGACAGTACCTGCACTAGAGGGGGATTCCTGTGGGATGGCGGATAGCTGACATTCGGTCTGGCTCCAACTGGGCACACAGTTCATGGATTGTGGCACGATCAAGTCTGTAGGTGCTAATGATGTGTCTGTCTTCCATTCTCGACAGGTCCACCAGGGGTCTGTTTACCGGAGGATGAGTCCATCTCATCATCTGCCCCAGGGGATGTGCCCTATGGAGGAGAAGGGTGAGCAGAGGGTCATATACCACATAGGTTGCACAAGGGTGTTTTGCACTATTGTGATGTAATAGGTGTGTGGCGTTGTCTCTCCGTATTCCTACCCAAAAGTGCTGTGACGCAGTTAGGTGCCCTGCCATGTGGCCCCCTGAAATGCTGGCTGCCTGACCTGTAAGGAGGGACAATGGGAAATGAGGTAACTGCGCTTGCGTTGTGCAGCATCGCGGTAGGTGGACGAAGACCGCTGCGCAATTCAGCATTGGTTATCATTGGGCCCTATGGGGTCCAGGAGCCAATGACGATGTACGCCGGTGGTGACGGTATGCACCGCCGCGGACATGACCGCCATTTTCTATCTGTTCACTCACTTGATACCTGACCTTCAACAGGAGAAGACCTACACTGCAAGTGCTGCCTGAGTCTGGAAGCGACAATGGCTACAGTGTCTGAGGAAAGGGCCACTGCCTTCACCGCGGAGGAGTTGGACAACCTGGTGGCTGGGGCCCTCCCCCAGTACACGCTACTCTACGGTCCTCCAGACAAACAGATGAGTACACTGTGAGCATGATGGATGGGACATGAATGTATGGAGTGGTGTGGATGGAAGATACATGTGGGGGGGGGATGTGGCCAGCATGTAAGGATGGTGAGTGTATGTGTTTCAGGGCATTGTTGGGAAGTTGTGGCCAATGAGTAAGAATAACCAGACGGGGGAGTAAAATCCATTCTTACTTTACCTTTCCTCTAGGTCAGCGCCAACCAGAAGAAGGGCAGAAGGGCATTTGGTGTGCCATCACAAGGAAGAGCGGACCCTGGGGCATACCATAGGTGGAGCACCCACTGCCGCAAAAAATGGGAGGGCCTGCGCCACTGGAGCAAGAAGATGGCGGAGGCCCAGCTGGGGATGGCCTCACAACGTGGAAGGGGTGCCCATGGCACCATGACCCCCCGATGTACCGGATCCTGGCGGTGGCATATCTGGAGTTTGATGGGTGCTTGAGGGCATCACAGCAGCCACAAGGGGGTGAGTACAGTCTCATTGAGCTGACTCTGCACACTTTACGAGGTGTCTGGGTGGGGGAAGTGGGCTGTGGGTTCACCTAGGCCAGGGCAAACTTGGTAGGGTAGGTCCCTTGTTAGGCAGACTCTGTGGCACTCCAACCTCAATAGTGGTAGTGGCCATCTACACCTAGTCAGTCTCCTGTGGGTACCAGGTGTGCAGGTGGGCTTAGGCACAGTCCCCCATGGGCAGGAGATTTTCCTAAGAACTGTCAGTGCATGGCCTAGTGCATAGGGCTGCTCCCTGTGTGATGTGTCTGCCAACAGTGGTGTTGTTGCTGCCATTGACCATGTGTCTCCTCTGTCTTCCCCCCCTTTTTGTTTTTGTTACCCTGTCCTTGTGTGCATTAGCCTCATCTGCCGGAGGAGCAGTGGCACCGGAGCAGGAGGAAGCTCCAACCCACAAGGCCCAGGAGGGTGAATGTACAAAGTCTGAAGGCATCAGTAAGACAGAGGGTGAGGGGAGCTCCACAACGGAGACAGGAGGAGACACCAGCGACAGCAACTCCTCCTCTGATGGTATACCTTGCGTTGGCGGGCACCTCTGTGCCCACCACAACAACAGGTACAGCCGCCATCTCTCCTATCAGCACCATCCTCCCAGCAGCCCCTCAGCGTGTTTCCTTTGCCCGCTCGCCCAGGCTGGGCATCTACTTCGCCCCAGGCACCTCAGCCCCTTCCCCAGTCAGCCCTGCTGCCCTCAGTGAGGAGGCTATCGACCTCCTGAGATGCCTCACTGTTGGGCAGTCACCAATTTTGAATGCCAAGCAGGGTGTCCCAAGGCATTTGCAGGAAACAAATGCATACCTGGAGGGCATTCATTCTTGCATGGCGGGCCAACAGAGAACATTTCAGGCTCTGGCCTCAGCACTGATGGCAGCCATTGCCCCTGTGTCCAGCCTCCCCCCTCCAACTTCCACTACCCAGGCCCAATCCCCTCTACCTCACCCTACCACAAGCACACCATCAGACCAGCATGCACACACATCAACACACAAAAGTGGCTCAGGCAAACATAAGTACCACACATCCCACAGGCACTCACACAAGCACCATTCCCATGCAGACACACCAACATCCACTGCCTCCACTGTGTCCCCCTCCTCCACGTCCTCCACCTCCCTCCCTATCTTGTCTGCACTCACACCTGCATGCACTACATCCTCAGTCTCTACCTCCATCACTAGCATGCCGATCACCACACACCGCTCACGTGCAATCACTATCCCCATTACCGTTCACATGTCCCCTGTGTCCTCACCCAGTGTGTCTGTGAGTCCTCCTCCCAAATTACAGAAACACAGGCACACATCCACTCAACAGCCATCCACCTAACAACAGCCTCCAGCCCATGCACCTTCACCCAAACTCAGCAGACGCACACCTCCTACAACCACTACCTCTTCCTCCACTCCCAAACCTCCTCCATCTTCCCGTCCCAGTGTGTCTAAAAACCTTTTCCTAGTTTCCATTGACCTCTTCCCTACACCCCCCGTCCTTCCCCTAGGGCCAGGATTTCCAGATCCCAGCCCAGCACCTCAGCCACAAAATCCTCAACCACTGTGGTCCCTGCAAGTCCAGGAAAAGTGAAGGTGGCACCCAACAGGGCTGCCAGTGTGCCACCTATTGAGGCCTAGGACAACCCTATTCCACCACCTGCCAAGTTAAAGAAGGGGCCCAAATGCCGAAGGGAAAAGCCTCACCAACCACCCAGCAAGGCCTCTTCCAGAGCCAAAGAGGACAGTGCCAAGGTCCCAGCCGCAACTTCCAAGGTGGGGAAGGGACACAAGGGCAAAGGGAAGTCAGCTCAGGGCACTGTGCCTCCGGGTAAGGGACCGGTGTCACCCCTTCTGCAAGACAGAACAGCAACCTGTACGGCGGTGGCCACCGCGCAATGACCGCGACCTGCACCGCCACCTGCACTGCCACCTGCACTGCCACCTCCACATCTGCTGCCTCTACTACAGTCCCCAGCATCATCCCCATTGGGCACCCGTCAGAGACGTAGGAGACAGCCTGGTGTCTCCCTCCACAAGTGCAGACACATTCACTACCGACACCATGTCAAACACAGACACCGCCGCAGCCACTGCCACCTGCCCTGCGACATGCCCAGCCAGTGCCACCAGAGCGGACATCAGCAGAATCCCCAGTGGGAACCCGTCCGAGACTGCAGAAGATGGCCTGGTGTCTCCCTCCACAGGTGCAGACACCTGCACCGCCAGCAGCATCTTCGCTGCCCCGCGACGTGCCCAGCCAGTGCCACTACAGTGGACTTCAGCAGCATCCCCAGTGTTTATTATAAATGTGTGGCTCACCTAACATTATCTTGATATAATCAAAACTGCAATACCTAAAGCATTTCCTTTAAAAATTATAGAAATGAGAGGATCTTATTCCCATAGAAATTATGGTTAGTGCTCTAAAAAACTAAAATGAGGACATATTATCTGAGTTCTCAAATAATCAACAAAGTACTTTTAAATTATTTTCTATCTTTTTTATCCAGTTGATCACTTGATTACATGTTACATTTAGAGGCGAGGATGTGTTGTTAAAAAGCTGCAGACTTTGCAACAGGGGAACTAGGTTTGAGTTTCGGTGTCAGCTAGGCATCCTGTGATTCTGGGCAAAACACTTATGCCCTCATTAAGACCCTGCCAGGACCATGGTGGCAGTCTCACTGCTGACGGGCCGGTGGTGAAGACAGCCACATTATGGGTGTGGTGGTTTGGCCTTTGCCAACCACCACATCCCTGCTGGTACTGCCAGGAAAGTAGGACAGCTGGGCCAGAGATCAGCATCTCTGACCCAGTAGTCCACTGAAGACCGCTGGCGGTATCACAAGTCTCCTTTCCGCCACAGTTTCTGCGGTGGCAGCACCACCAGTAAAACCCTCACAGAAAGGCTACTGGTGACAAAAAAATTATTTCCTGTTACTGGCAGATGACTTCCCCAACTCCCCCTGCAATTACAATAATTCCATAACAGCACCCTCATCTCCCTAACCCCCTTCCATAATAACACCCACGCCCCCCACCTTCCATCCAACACAGCACCCTCCTCCCCTAACCCACCCTTCCTGCATACATGCACATGCAAACACCCACACGCACCCACAGAGACTCATTCACCCACACATACACTCATTCACTAGCACTAACATACACTCATTAACCAAAGCTTATATATGCACATACACCCACACCTACATACACGCATTCACTCAGATGCATACATACACTCAATCACTCGCACCAACAGAAACGCATTCACGCAAACATTCTAACACACACTTCAACAATCATACATGCATTTAAACACCCATTCACACATGCATACAATCTCGCATTCAAACATGCATTCAAACACCAATACACATGCATTCAAACATACCATCAAACACCCATACACGCACGTATACACATTTACATTCACAGATGCAGACAACACCCACTCACACATGCAGACACAACATCCCATGCCCTCCCACCCCTCTCCCCTGTCGGATGATCGACTTACCTTGTCTGGCGAGGAGGTTGTCCACCAGGGAATGGGAAAAGGCATTTCTACTGCCGGCAGGAGTCTGCGATCAGGGCACCTTCGCGCTGCATTACTGATCATAATATGGTGGGTGGAGTCCTTTTGACGTGGCGGTGACAGCGATGGAACCACCTCTGCATCTCTGACCGCCACCCAAATTGTGGCAGAAATCCCTCAGTGCTCGTAATATGGCAATCGGAAGACTGCCTGCACTGCCGGTCTTCTGGCCCCCACGGCTTTGGTGGTCTAGGGAAAAGACCGCCAAAGTCATAAGGGCATAAATCCCCCATTCCAAAAACCAAAATTAATTTGTTCTTGTGTCATGGAACTCATTCTTATGTAAAACACTATAAATCTTTTGGGTCAAAACTGTGCTAAATAAAAATGCAAAAAAGAAGTATCTTCACAGAAGATGTGCCACAGCTTTGGCATAATTTTAAAATGTTGGCATTCTAGTTGCTCATTAGAACACTGTTGTAAAGCTGCTTATCACCAGGGATTAACTTTTAATCTGTTCCTGGTGTTGAAAGGGCATTTTCAGCCTGCACATCAGAATGGTTTAATGAAATAGAAGAGTAAGACCTTTGAAAAGTCACTTACCATATTTTCTATGACAATATGAACCTCTTGATTTTGTTTCTTTGTAAATTAAATGTTTTAAGTTTCATCAGTTTCATTTATTGAAGATGGCATCAGTTATGGCGTACATTTGTCATAAGTAAGATTGTTAGAAGTTTAGTTGTTTTTTAGAGCACTCTGGGAGGCTGCAGAATAGCAAAAGGGAATCAAATGACACTATGCTCCTGTGCAAAGTCCATGTTTTACTCAGAATGTCAGACTTCATTCTCATATGGCTGAGAAATATTGGGACATATTTACAAGAAAGTGGCACATCAGTCCTGATATGCCATTTTTATTCCATTGCACTGCGCTCCATTACCATCACCATGTGTGCATCATATTTACAAAACAGCACACCATGGCGCACATTAGTACAACAGCGGCAACAAATTTAAAGGCTATTGAGATGTTTTGCAGAATTAGCGGCAAAAATGATGTGCAATGTCAAGGAAGGTTAATTGAAAACAATGGGCACGTCACTTTAACGGCTGCCTCAGCCAGGCATTAAAAATGACAATAAAAATGGCAGAGTGAAAGGCTGAAAATTTTACTGCACCATTTCTACAGGCCTTCCTGCATTGGAGTGCCCCCTTTGAACACATTATGCCTGGAGCAGGCATAATCTGGCACACAGGGTCACAAAGTGGTGTAATGCATGCATTGTACTACTTTGTAAATATAGCACATGGAACTGGCCTCCTTGATGCCAAATTAGCGTAAAAAAATGAAACTAGTATGGTGCAAAGAGGTGCAAGGGGCTTGCAAATATGCTCCATAGTGTGAAATTAGAGAAAATATTCTTGAGCACCTTCAATAGTCTCTATTGGAAAATCATGGGAAAATAGTTTTCTCTCAAACATGACTCATGAGATCCAAGCAGAAGGATTTTTCACAGCTTAAACTCACCATACAACGGACCACTATTCCTAAAATCAGTATGGTACCATGAATAAATAATTTATACTGCAACTAAAATCTGTTATCACCCATTATACAGTCACTTTTTTGTGACTCTCAAAAGCTGCCATTCACTACCATGACTGCCAACACTTCCTGGTTGAATTACTGGCAGCCAATCAGATGTCACCATGAGATCTGGGCTTAGGCTCCACCCAGATATACAATTTTTACTTTAGTATCTTAAAAACTATAGAATGGATTTACACCAAATAACAAACAGCATCCTTTCTGGACTAAAATCTACATTTCTACTAAATTTGGTGTAACTCTTTCAGGCGGTTGGGGCTGTAGAAGTATTTAAAAATCCCTACAGAAATTGGGATCCCCCTTTTTCTCTGCCCTCACTTGACAAATTACCCCAAAACATTCACGATAGAAGCTGAATTGAAGGTAACTTAGTTTTGAAAATTTCACGAAGATTCATCAAACAGCACCAAAGTTACTGGCAAAAAAAAAAGGTTTTTCCTATGAAAACTAGGCTCTAACCATTCCAACTGCTGACTGCCAGTAGGATATCTATCTATCTATCTATCTATCTATCTATCTATCTATCTATCTATCTATCTATCTATCTATCTATCTATAGGAAAGTACCATCTTGCCTGGCATGTTACCCCCATTTGTTCTTGAGTGTCAGTTTGTTTTTGCCCGTGTCACTGGGATCCTGCTAGCCAGGACCCCAGTGCACATAGTTTGTGGCCTATATGTGTTCCCTGTGTGGTGCCTAACTGTATCACTGAGGCTCTGCTAACCAGAACCTCAGTGTTTATGCTCTCTCTGCTTTTAAAATTGTCACTGCAGGCTAGTGAACATTTTCACCAATTCTGATTTGCACACTGGAACACCCTTATAATTCCCTAGTATATGGTGCCCAGGTACCCAGGGTATTGAGGTTCCAGGAGATCCCTGTGGGCTGCAGCATTTCTTTTGCCAACCATAGGGAGCTCAGACAATTCTTACACAGGACTGCCACTGCAGCCTGAGTGAAATAACGTCCACGTTATTTCACAGCCATTTTACACTGCACTTAAGAAACTTATAAGTCACCTATATGTCTAACCCTCACCTAGTGAAGGTTAGGTGCAAAGTTACTAAGTGTGAGGTCACCCTGACACTAGCCAAGGTGCCCCCACATTGTTCAGGGCAATTTCCCCAGACTTTGTAAGTGCGGGCACAGCATTACACGTGTGGAATACATATAGGTCAATACCTATGTGTTGCTTCACAATGGTAACTCCGAACATGGCCATGTAACATGTCTAAGATCATGAAATAGTCTCCCGAGCCAAATCTGGTATTGGGGTGCCAATCCAATGCATCCCCGGGGCTCCAGGATGGACTCTGGGCACTGCCAAACTAGCTCTCTGGGGTTTTCTCTACAGCTACCGCTGCTGCCAACCCTCAGACAGGTTTCTGCCCTCCTGGGGTCTGGGCAGCCCAGTCCCAAGAAGGCAGAACAAAGGATCTCCTATGAGAGAGGGTGTTACACCCTCTCCCTTTGGAAATAGATGTTATGGGCTGGGGAGGAGTAGCCTCCCCCAGCCTCTGAAAATACTTTGAAGGGCACAGATGGTGCCCTCCTTGAAGAAGCCAGTCTACACCAGTTCAGGGAGCCTCCAGCCCCTGCTCTGGTGCGAAACTGGACACTCCCCTTTCCATCACCACCCTAGGGGTGGTACCCAGAGCTCCTCCAGTGTGTCCCAGACCTGTGCCATCTTGAATGGAGAGATGTAAGGGCACAATGGGGACCTCTGAGTGGCCAGTGCCAGCAGGTGATGTCAGAGACCCCTCCTGATAGGCTCTTACCTGGTTAGGTAGGCAATCCTCCTCTGAGGGCTATTTAGGGTCTCTCCTGTGGGGTTCTCTTTAGATAACGAATGCAAGAGCTCACCAGAGTTCCTCTGCATTTCTCTCTTTGACTTCTGCCAAGGATCGACCCCTGACTGCTCCAGGACACCTGCAAAACTGCAACAAAGTAGCAAGACAACTACCAGCAACATTGTAGCGCCTAATCCTGCCGGCTTTCTTGACTGTTTCCTGGTGGTGCATGCTCTGAGGGCTGTCTGCCTTCACCCTGCACTAAAAGTCAGGAATAAATCTCCAATGGGTCGATGGAATCTTCCCCTTGCTAATGCAGGCACCACACTTCTGCATCACAGGTCCTCTGGGTCCCCTCTCGTCTTGACGAGCATGGTCCCTGGAACACAGGAGCTGGATCCTAGGGCTTCTGTGCACTTTTGCAAAGATTCCATCATTCACAGCACAGCCCATGTCCCCAGCACTCCTTCCTGCATTGCTCAACACACTGAGTTGACCACTGGGGTCGTGGGACCCTCTTGTTGTGTTAAGATGACTGCCATGCTCAGATTTCTTAAATACCTGTTCAAGTGCTTCTGTGGATGCTTCCTGCTTCTGCATGGGCTCCCTCTGTTGCTTAGCGCCCCCTCTATCTCCTCCTCCAAGGGGCGACTTCCTGGTCCTTCCTGGGTCTTGGCAGTACCCATTATCTTCAACTGCAACTCTTGCAGCTAGCAAGGTTTGTTTGTGGTCTTTCTGCGTGAAAATAACTCTGCATCCTCCAGCATGCCATGGGACATCTTCTGATGAAAGGAGAAGTTCCTGGCACCTTCCGTTGTTGCAGAATCTTCAGCTTCTTCCACCTGGAGGAAGCCCTTTTGCACCTTCATATGGGGTTTAGTGGGCTACTGCCCCCCCTGGACACTTGCGTGACTCTTGGGCTTGGTCCCCTTCTTTGCAGGTCCTCAGGTCCAGGAATCCATCTTCAATGCTTTGCAGTCTGTTGTTGCCTTTGCAGAAACCCCTATCTCGACTTCACTGTCTTTCTGGGGTAGTAGTGTAACTTTACTCCTACTTTTCAGGGTCTTGGGGTGGGGTATCTTGGACACCCTTAGTGTTTTCTTACACTCCCAGCGACCCTCTACACACTATGCTAGGCCTGGGGTCCATTCGTGGTTTGCATTCCACTATTGAAGTATATGGTTTGTGTTGACCCCAGGCCTATTTTCTCCTATTGCATTCTATTGTGTTCTACAGTTTGCACTACTTTTCTAACTGTTTACTTACCTGATTTTGGTTTGTGTGTATATTTTGTGTATTTTACTTACGTCCTAAGGGAGTATATCCTCTGAAATCCTTTTGGCATATTGTCACTAAAATAAAGTACCTTTATTTTTAGTAACTCTGAGTATTGTGTTTCTTACGATATAGTGCTATATGATATAAGTGGTATGGTAGGAGCTTTGCATGTCTCCTAGTTGAGCCTAAGCTGCTCTGCTATAGCTACCTCTATCAGCCTAAGCTGCTAGAACACTACTAATCTACAAATAAGGGATAACTGGACCTGGCACAACGTGTAAGTACCACAAGGTACCCACTATAAGCCAGGCCAGCCTCCTACACTATCTATCTATCTATCTATCTATCTATCTATCTATCTATCTATCTATCTATCTATCTATCTATCTATCTATCTATCTATCTATCTATCTATCTATCTATCTATCTATCTATCTATCTATCTAATCCATCCCTCTATCTATCTATCTATCTATCTATCTATCTATCTATCTATCTATCTATCTATCTATCTATCTATCTATCTATCTATCTATCTATATATCTATCTATCGATCTATCTTTCCATGTAAATTCACTGCAAAAAGTAAAGGTACAGGCACGTTGTAGTTAGGTTATGAATTTAGTCTTGCAAAACCTTAGAAATTCACCAGTTATAGTTATTTTGAGTAATGATAACTCGTGACCTAAGGTAACTATAACTCACCCCCGCAACACAAAGTTTTTTTTATAAATAATTTGACAACAAATGTTACAGTGATATTATCAATGGTGTTATAAAATATATAATTAGTGCAGTAATATCTGGGGTAATTAGCAGTACGTGGCGAGGGAGCAAGAAGTAATTACCTTAGGGAACAAGTCAAAGTTACTTGAAATAACTATAACTGGTAAATTTCTGAGGTTTTGTACGGGTAAATTCAGAACCTAAATATAAAATCCCTGCAATCTGTGGTATTTTAAATGTATTTCTATGATTTTTGCTTCTATTTCCTACCTATAACATCCCTGTAACCTTTGTTTCTTTAAGTTAATTTCTATGTTCTTTAATTCTACTTCCTAACTGTAACATCCATATAACCTTTGGTTTTATCAGTGAAATTCTATGGTGTTTAAAATGTGAAGTAACGTTTGTGCATGACAATTGGCCACAGGGCTGTGGCCAACCCCCTATAACCACTCAACCTTGTGCCATGCATGGCCTTTGGCTGTGCATGGTAGGGGTTGGCCACAGGAGTTGGACTGAGGCCAGTCCCTGTGGCCAACTCCCCTAGCCACCCAACCCCGAGAGAGAGAAAGTGAGAGACTGAAAGAGAGAGAGTGATTTGTGCTTTGACGAATTACATTCTCAGAATGAGATATTTCAGGAAAAATTGTAAAGTGAGATCACCTTTTCAATATGTAAATATTTATAGTTGAAAAAAACTAAAGCAGGAAATAACCATAGACTCAAACCCCTAACCTTCAGTGAGTATGTCTGTGACCTTAACCACTAGGCCAGAGGTGCGCAGTCCAGACTTAGGTATGACATTCAACCCACAGATTTTGAGGGAAAAAAGACGTCCTTCTTCTATCACTAGGAATATTTAACAGTGAAAACACTCAAAAATAAACAGACATTCTGCCAAGCAACACTAGAATTTGATCCTTCAGCCTACTAAGTGACAGCATATGACCTTGACCATTAGGCCAGAAGTGACTCTGTTCTGCTCTGTATCCAAACGTAATATAACATTTTTACCAAACATCTTGCTAGTTTGACTCTTTGAAGTAATTCTATGGAGACCATTGCAATAACAGTCTCTCTCGCTCTTCCATCCTCTTATGAGATGAAAGAGCGAGAGAGAGTGACAGGACTGCATGGAGAGCTTGAAGGCCTCGGGGGTCCTAGTCAGCCCCCAACATCCTTTTGAAGGCCCCATTGCCCGACATTCAGGAAGCTGCTTTAAATAGTAGCTTCCTGCTTGTGGTAGCAATGTTTTCATCTGTTTCGCTGCACGCATTTTTGCATGCAGGGAAACAGATGAAAACGTCACTTTCTGCAAGTGAGAACTGTTTGATGGCTCTAACTTGCAGAAAGTAAAGTGTGTGCTTTGACTTGGCAAGAGCTGTCAAAGTTCCCTCCAAGTCAGAGCAAAAAGCTTTGTCCCAGGGGCGGGCAACCCAAGACATAGTAGGAGCCGGCCCTGGTGAATGCTGGTCCCCAGTTCCATCATTGGCTCCATGAGAGGGGCCACATGCCCCCCTCTGAAGTAAAATAACCCTGTGGAGATGGTGGTCTGCAGGCTGCGGAGGGACCACATGGCCCCCTTACATTGAATTAGATTAAAGCCTCATGGAGGCGGACGTCCCTGGGGATGTGGGGGGACGGCCTCCCACATTATATTTTATTTAAGATAAGCAGAAGTGGTTGTCCCTGGTGCTGAAGGGTGGCCTGCAGCTCCCTACATTATACTTCTTATTAAGCTCAGTAAAGCCCAACATAATATTTAATCAAAGCCCAGGTAAAGTGGTGGTCACCGGGGCTGCGGGGGAGCTGCACAGCCCCCATATTATATTTCATCAAAGCCCCAGTGAGGTGGTGGCCCCCAGGACTGCGGGTGCCCTGCATCCCACTGCTACATTCATTATAAATAAGCCCTGGGGACCTGGCTGTCTCTGGGATATCAAACAGCCCTAGAAGGGGAAATTGGGCATCCCCTCCTTAATTTTCACATGCTCCCAAATTATATTTTATCAAAGCTCCGGAGAGGTGGCTTTTCCTGGCACTGCAGGTGGGCCCGTGCCCTCCCCGGCACTATACTTGATTTCAGGCCCAGGGAGGTGGCAGTCCGCGGGATGTGGGAGGAGTTACGTGACACATTACCTTTCATCAAAGCCCCGGGGAGGTGGTGGTCCCCGGAGATAGGGAGGAGCTGCACAGTCCCCTGCATTATATTTCATCAAGCCCTAGGGAGACGTTGCCCCAAGACTGCAGGGGCCACGCATCCTGCTGCCAAATTCTTTATAAATACGCTCTAGGGAGGTGGTGATCCCAGCGATATCAACTTGCCCTAGGAGGGGACCTGTGTGCAACCTTCCTTAATTTTCACATGCCCCATGGACCTGCCCCACCCAAGGGGTTCTTAAAAACAAGCGTGGGAGCCCAAACTTGTGTTTGTTTTTTATTTTTGCTGCACATTTGCAGATTCACAATGAATTTGTGGCAAACATTTAAAAAAAATGCTTTTTTGCCTTAGAAGGTCCCTCTGGAACCCCAACACCAGTGCTTTAGGGTGAGGGTGAGCCTACCCTGCCCCTTTTCTTTTTTCATGTATTTTCGAGGGGACTCAGATGAAGCTGAGTCCCAAGATGGCTGGCAACACTTTCTGGTTGAAGTGTTGGTAGCTAATCAGAGCTCTCTGTTTCCCTGCAAGAGCACATTATTATTCGCAAATCCTTCACTCCTCTCTTTATCTATATTTAGTTTCTTTAAATATTTAAAAAAAGTACTCAACGGATTTACAACAAATGGCAAAAAGCACTCTTTCTGGACCAAGAGTTACCTTTCTGCCAAATATGGTGTATTACGTCCAGCTGTTCAGGCTATTGTAGTGTCTAAAATCTCTATGGGAATCATAAAGGAAAACAGATGTTTCTTTATCTTTTTGACCCTTTTTCTCAGCCACCGCTTGACGGATGACCATGAAAATTACCATGTACCACAGGTTTCAAACAAAGGAACACTTTGTTTGAAAGATTCCATGAAGATTTGTCAAATGGCGTCAATGATATAGGCAAGTCAAAAAGTGTTTTTTCTATGGAAACATGGACCATGGACCTAATTATAACTAACTACTGGCGATTGGCAGTAGCTAATATATATCTATAGCAATATCTTTATATATATATATATATATATATATATATATATATATATATATATATTTAATATATATGTGTGTGTGTGTGTGTATTTTTGTGCAGGGTAATATTTATGTCCATATGTGGAATTTTTCATGAATCTTTTTACAGTCCTGATAAAGTTCTAAAGGCAGAAGGAAATGCAATAGATGGACTGATTGGGTGATTTTTTAATACAGTATAAGATGAAGTGAGGAGAAGACTCTCTCCTGGTTATCACTTTAAAATTCTATGAAACGGATTACTCTAACATACATGGTATTGTAGAAGTGGACTAATACACATTATTAGGAATTTTTATGGTGTTCTTCCTCCACAATTTTGCTATTTTACTCAGTGCATTTGGTTACTTAGTCAACATGACCATGTGTACCTTGCATAAAATAAGGCCTATAAGCTACTCACGTGATGGTGTTTATCTTCCACACACTTTACACACAATGTTCATCAGCTATACACTTGTTAATAAATTGTGGCGAGAGTCACCTTCTCCCATTTGGTGCTCATGCAGATCAATCACATATTGAAAAGTAATACTGTTTTACATCAGACAAATATTACAAGCTACAATACCCCTCAACCTAATAAGATTTATTTCAAGTAATATAACTCACTCCTTAAGATAACTATAACTTGTGCCCACGCCATGCATAGTTTTTTCTTCAAATATTTGACTGCTCATGTTTCATTGTTATTTTTATTGGTGTTATAAAAGTTGCCATGAGTGCTGTAATATCTGGGGTAATTGGAGTGTGTGGTGAGGTTGTGAGTTATAGTTACCTTAAGGTGAGAGATATAGTTACTTGAAAAAACTATAACTGATGAATTTCTATGGTTTTGTGCGAGTAACTTCAGAACGTAACTATAACATCTCTAACCATTGTTTTTTTCAGTTGATTTGTATGTGTTTTAAAAATGTTATTTTCTAGCTATAACGTCCCTCTAACCTTTAGTTTTTTCAGTGAATATCTATGATTTATTTAACATCAAGTACTTTAAATTACTATGGCTCTCATTACGACATTGGTGGTAATCCCACCTACCGCCATGCTGACTGCCACCAACATACCGCCGCTGCGGATATCCATTCACCAAATTATGACACACACACACACCAATCTATCACTATTCAGCCTCAGAGAAAAGTCTGCAACACCAAAGTTCAGTGATAAACTAGCGGTATCTAAACCCACGCCATTACACCAACAGAACAACACCCATCACATTATGACCCACGAATCACCACAGTGGACATTCAACCGCAGTAAACCATTGGCGGTACATACCGCTGCACTCAAAATACATACACACATACAAAACAACACTGCATTGGACAATTTCACACACACCTGACACCCATATACAAACCACACCCACACACCCACACCACTATAAAACACCCACCCACATTACCCACAACCCTTTATGACTACAAATAACTGCCACCAGAGAGAGACAGCAAGACCACTCAAACAACCAGAGCCACATACCACTCACACCTATACACCCCTCATGCTCCCCACATCACACACCCTAACACATTACCCTGCAGACCCTCAACTACACACCTTACACAACAACCATGGCACCACAAAGACACCCCCGATTCTCAGAGGAGGAGCTAAGGTTCATGGTGGAGGAAATCATCAGGGTCGAGCCTCAGCTATTTGGAGCACAGGTGCAGCAGATATCTAAAGCTCGGAAGATGGAGCTATCGAGGAGAATCGTGGACAGGGTCAATGCCGTGGGACAGTACCCAAGAACCAGGGATGACATCAGGAAGAGGTGGAACGACCTATTTGGGAAGGTATGTTCCATTGTAGTAATACACCAACTCGCCGTACAGAGGACTGGCAGTGGACCCCCACAACTAACAACATGGGAGGAGAAAGTCTTGGCAATCATGCATCCTGAGGGCCTGGCCAGAGTAGAAGGAGGACTGGACTTCAGTAAGTCAACTCACTATTACTACTACCCCCCTACCTGCATGTCATCACATACCCCCACCCTCACTCCCATCACTCCACCACCTCCCTCACCGTCACCATCACGTCTCACTAATCCCAATGAAAAGCCCTACATGCCATACCAATGCATGGACACCACTCACAACCCTGCATGGACACCTATCACTAAAGCATGCACACTGGAGAGAATCCCAGCCAATGTTATGGGAGAAGAGGTGCCAGCACAATCCAGTCCCCCAACTGAAAATGCCCACAGTGATGACAGCAAGTCTGGTCTCCTGGATTTGGATGACCAACCTGGCCCATCAGGGACCTCTGGACAGTCCGTTACCCAGGCACAGTCACACACCACCACAGAGCCTCCCCCATCTGGAAACACCATCACAGCACCCACCCAGCGTACCCAAACCTCTGTCCCCAGGACATGTCATTCAGCAGTTTGTCCATCTCTACAGGACCCCAGGTCATACCTCATACCCAAGACAATCAAGGACCTGGGGTCAGTGGCAGTGGGCACACAGTTCATGGGACAGAGGCACAGGACAACAGGGAAACTGGGAGGAATGCTGTGCACCAGGGGGAGGACAGGCCCAGGGAACTGACTCTCCAGGAGGCACTCACCAGGATCCTTGGAGCATACCATAATTCCCAGGACACGATGGACCAGATCCTGGACAATGTGCAGGAGAACAGGCGGCTGCAGGAGGGACAGTACCAGGGGATCAGGGAGGACTTGCAGGCCATCAACACCACTCTGGTCTCCATTGCAGAGGTGCTGGCAGACATGGCCAACATAATGAGGGAGGCAGTCTTAAAACAGCGGGACCCTGCCACTAGCCAGACATCTGAAGTGCCTTCTCCCTCCACTGCCGCTAGTGGACAGGAGGCCCCACCACAGGGCCAATAGGCTACCAGCCCCCAACCCCCTGCAGAAGGAGAACCACCCTGCAAATGGTCCCTGTGATCCAGGCAGAAGCCAGAGACTATTGCCAAGACCCCCGCCAGGAAATGAGACTCTCCTGATTGTCATGTTTGTGTCCCACTTTGTCACCCTGTCCACCTTGAACTGCCATTGCTCCCCTTCCTATGTCCCCATGGAAAATGTGCCTGTGTTACTAATAGACTGGAACAATACCCTCGACTTTTCTCCATCATCCCCCAACCCCCTTGCACTTGCCCCTCTTCTTCCTTGTCCTGGCACTCCTCACAGGGGTCAGCAGCCACGATCAGTTGGGGTAACCAGAGTCACCTGCTAATATTTAGGGACAACATTTAGCCACACACTATCCCATATGGGCAACACCATACCCATACACCAACATCTACTGGGTAGGAACCAGAGCTCACCTATTAGCCACACCCTGTGCCTCTGTAGTTGGCCCATCACATTTGGGATGCTGCTATTCCTCAGGATAAAGGCATCATGCACCGACCCAGGATAGTTAGCATTGACATGGGAGATGTACTGGTCCGCCAAGCACACCATCTGTACATTCATGGAGTGAAAACTCTTGCAATTTCGGTACACCTGTTCATTGTGATGGGGGCACAAATGCAATATGAGTTCCAATCAATTGCCCCAATTATGTTGGGGATATGTCCCATTGCAAAGAAGTCGACCTTCACTGTGACCAAATCCTCCACCTGGGAAAATACAATGTAGCTGCACATGTGTTTAATCAGGGCAGACAACACTCTGGTCAGCACTATTGAGAACATTGGCTGTGACATTCCTGCTGCCAAGGCCACTGTCACTTTGAAAGGGCCAGTTGCCAGGAAATGTAACATTGACAGAACTTGCACAAGAGGGGGGATCTCAGTGGGGTGACGGATGGCAGATATCAGATCGGGCTCCAATTGGGCACACAGCTCTGTTATTGTGGCCCTGTCAAGTCTATAGGTGAGGTTGATGTGCCTGTCCTCCAGTGTTGTCAAGTCCATCAGGGGTCTGTATACGGGGGTATGTCTCCATCTCCTCTACATCTACAGTGGTAGCAATCTAGGGGAAAAATGAGTGAGGAGCCAGTCACAAACTGAACATTGGCGCCACAACAGTACAATCCATGATGTCAATTTGTGTTAGTTAAGTGGGATTTGTTCTGTATGTCCAAATTTTAACTGTGATGCATTTATTATCAAGAGCCTGCCCCCCCTGAAATGGCAGTGAGGTAATCCGCTGGCATTGTGCACTGTTACAGGAGGCAGTCGGGAACCGCTGTGCAACTCCTCATTGGTTAACATTTAGCCCTATGGGGTATAGTGGTCAATGGTGATGTACGCCAGCGGTGACAGTATGCACTGCTGCAGACTTGACCAGCATTTTCTATATGATTCCTCACTTGCTACCTGACCTTCAACAGGAGAGAACCTACACTGCATGTGCTGCTGTGACCTGTGTCTGGATCCTACCATGGCCCGTGTGACTGGGGAAAGGGCCCCTCCCTTCACCTCAGTGGAGTTGGAGCAACTGGTGAATGAGGTCCTACCAACGTACAGACTGTTGTATGGGCCTCCAGACCAACAAGTGAGGACACTGTGAGCACGATGCATGTAGCATGAATGCATGGAGTGGTAGGCCTCGTGTAAGGGGGGGGGTGGATGTCCTCTGGGTGATGTACTGATTGTGTGCTGGGCCATGTGTGTGCAAATGGTGATGTGAAGAGGTATGGTGAACGATAAGTGTAACAGGCAGGACTGTCTGACTGACACTGTTTTCCTGTGTGTATTCCCTCTGCAGGTCAGTGCCCATCAAAAGAAAGTTATATGGCGTGCCATCTCCAAGGACGTGGCAGGCGTAGCACCCACTATCCGAAACAATAGAAGGACCTGAGATGCTGTGCAGGGAAGACGGCAAAGGCCCAGCTGGGGATGGATTTCCAATGAGGAAGGGGTGCCTGTCGAACCCTGACCCCCTGATGTCCTGCATAATGGCAGTGGCCTATCCTGAGCTGGATGGGTGCTTGAGGGCATCACAGCAGCCACAAGAGGGTGAGTACAGTGCCCATCATTACAACTTACGCATGGTAGGGTGGTATCTGGGTGGTGGATGTGTATCAGAGCTTGCTCCTAGCCCAGGCCTGACATTGTAGAATAGTTCCCCTGTTGGCAAGGATGCTGAAGGGATAATCATTCTACCGAGCTCATAGGCATCCACAACTGGTCACGACTGAGTGGGTCCCAGGTGTGCTGCATTTGACGATGTGTGTCCCCCCATGCCTTGGTGGCTGGCAAAATAACTGATAGTGTAATGCACAGTGAGTAGGGCTGTTCCCTGTGTGTGAGAGTGGTGTGTACACCAACTGTGGTGTTGGTGCAGCCATTGATCAGGTGTATCCTTTGTATCCCCCCCTTTTTGTTTTGTCACCCTCTCCTAATGTGCATTAGGATCATCTGGCAGGGAGCTGCATCCCACAGGATGAGGGGACCAGTGGGACGGAGGGCGAGGGGAGCATCACGGCAAGGAATGGAGGGGACAGTTCAGACTCTAATACCTCCTCCGATGGAAGCTCCCTTGTGGTGGCGGACACCTCTGTGACCACCTCAGCTACAGGTACAGTTGGCAGCATGGTAACAGAACTGCCCTCCCAGCAGCCCCTCAGCGAGTTGCCCGTGCCCACTCGCCCAGGAGGGTTGACATCTCCTTTGCCCCAGGCACCTCAAACTCTGCCCTAGTTAGCCCTCCTGCCCTGAGTGAGGAGGTTATTGACCTCCTCAGATCCATCTATGTAGGGCAGTCAACCATTGTGAAAGTCATCCAGGGGCTGGCAGCCAAAATGCAACAAACAAATTCATTTCTGGAGGACATTCACACTAGCTTGGTGGCCCAACAGAGATTTATCCAGGCTCTGGCCTCCTCTCTGATGGCAGCCATTGCCCCTGTTTCCACCCTCCCCCCTCCAACTTCTTCTTCCCAGTCCCATTCTCCTCAACCCCAACCTATCCCAAGCACACAGGCAGAAGAGCATGCACACAAGACAACACACAAGAGTGTCACAGGCAAACACAAGCACCACACATCCTCCCACAGGCACTCATACAAACACCATCCAGATGCAGACATGCCAACATCCACAATTTCCACTGTCTCCCCCTCCTTCTCCTCGACCCTTTCAGTTGCGTCTACACTCACATCTGCATGCACTACATCCTAATTCACTACCAGCATCACCACCACACCTAGCAGAACACCCACCTCACACGCAGACACCTCCACAACCTCCACACGTCCCCTGTGTCCTCTCCCACTGTGTTCGTCCCCCCTCCTAAAGTACACAAATGCAAGCACTCAGACACCCAACAGCCATCCACCTCAATAACAGCACCCAGCCCATGCACCTGCACCCAAAATCAGCAGACTGACACCTCCTACAACCACTCCCTCTTCTTCCACTCCCAAACGTTCTCTCTTTTCCAACACCACTGTCCCTAAGCAGCTTTTCCTCTCCACCATTGACCTCTTCCCTACCCCCCCATCCGTCACATCTGGACAGTGTGGCAAATACCTAGGCAAGCACCTCAGCCACCCAGTCCACGGGCCCAGTAGTCTCACACCCCATTGTGGTGGGAAAGGATCCAGTGCACCTGTGCAGAGGGTGAAGGAGCCTGCACCAGGCTGCCTCAAGGAAAGTGTGCATGCCCCAGCTGCTGCCTGGAAGGGCAAGGAGCCTGCCCCAGCTGTTGCCCGAAAGTGCAGGGAGCCAGCCCTAGCTGCTGCCAGGAAGGACAAGGAGCAAGCACCAGCTGCTGCCAGGAAGGGCAAGGAGCCAGCCCCAGCTGCTGCCAGGAACAGCAAGGAGCCAGGGGCAGGGACTCCGATGGAGCCCCCACCACCAACCATGGTTTTGCAGCTGTCTGATGCTGCAGGGGATGGGCAGGAGCTTCCACACACCACAAGCAGCAGCAGCACCACCAGCAATGGGCAGCCGTCTGAGACTGCAGGGGATGGGCTAGAGCTTCGTCCTAACACCAGCAGCAGCAGCACCACCACCAGTGGGCAGCCGTCCGAGGCTGCAGGGGATGGGCAGGATCTTCCCCCACCACCAGCAGCAGCAGCACCACCACCACCAGTGGGCAGCCATCCAAGGCTGCAGGGGATGGGCATGATGTTCCCCCTACCACCAGCAGCAGCACCACTAGCAGCAGTGGGCAGCAGTCCGAAGCTGCAGGGGATAGGTTGGAGCTTCCCCCCACTAGCGGCTGCAGCAGCACCACTACCACAACTGAGCAGCCATCACCGCCGGCAGGTGGTATGTAGTCCTGCCCCAATGGGCTGCTGTGCGGCCTGCCCCTGCAAATCCAGTGGGTATGACACCCACCTGAGACTGTGACCTTGCACTCTCCAGGATTAAGAGCACAGGGCACGATGCCCCTCCAGAACCAGTGGGTAAGACACCCACCGATCCCAGCCTCCTAAGTCCAAGAGCATAGGGCATGTTTCCCCCTCCAGCGCATGAGGGCAAGTCACCCACCTGAGAGACTGTGGCCTTGCACTACCCAGGACCAAACACAGGGCATGTTGCCCCATCCAGAACCAGTGGTCTTGTTCCATCTGCCGGCTGTGGTGCCCCCCTGTCCCCTGTCCCCCTGAGGTGCCTGTCTATTTTTCAACTGATGCCCCTGCAGTGTTCTCTCCGTGTTGGTGCAGGTGACAAGTGGAGCTTTGGACTTTGGCCTGTGGCCCTGTGGCCTACACACACATTGAGGACTGGGCACTGTCCCTTGAACTTTACATTTTTATATACCAGTTACATTGCATATTTCTTATTTCTCCTGTGTTGATCTTATTACAATCACTTTGGTAAATTCATGTTATCCTTGCATTTTTCATCTGCGGTATGGGGTAAAAATGTTTTGGTAGTGGAGCTGATTGTGTGTATGGTGTTGAGAGTGGGTGTGTGTGTGCTTCGCGTGTGTGTCACTCTCTTTTTCCTCTCCCATTGTGTTCTAGGCGTCTGTACTCACTGTGGTCGTCTTTGCCGTTGTTGGTGTGAGCATTGGAAAGACGTTCAGCTCGGGCTCCATTGAGGTGTGCTTGTTACCTCTGTCTCCAATGTTGAGTTCTTTCACTTCTGTGCAGTGTTTCTGCCAGGCTTTTGATGTTGTCGGCATCACGCTGGAAAAGGTGGCGAATTGCAGTGTCTTAATACGGTGGGTGAGACATTGGCTTCCGCCTGGCTGTAGGCAGCTACCGCCGTGGTGGCTGTTGTTTCCGCCCTGGCGGTATGTGTGGTAAAGTGGCTTTCTATCTGAGTTCTCACTGCCATGGTCATAATTTGGCGGTAATTAAAACCAGCCTGTTAGCGGTATTACCACAACTTTATCACCGAATGCCATGGTTGTAATGAGGGCCTGTATGTTAATCCAAACACTGCTCTTGTGCAGGACTTGCGGCCAACACCCTATAACCACCCAACCCTACATGAGAGGGATTGCCAGTGTTTTAGTCTCTGATTTGGTCTGTGACTGGGTGTCTGAGTCTCCTAGTTCATCTGAGAGTGGATATGTGAATCTCTGTGTGGGTCTGTAAGTGGGTGTCTGAAGGTCTAAGTGGGTCTGTGAGCGGGTATGTGAGTGTCTGAGTAGGTCTGTGAGTGGGTACAGGAGTCTTTGAGTTTTTTGAGTTCATCTGTTATTGAGTGCATGAGTTTCTGATTGGGTTGGTGAGTGAGTGCACAAGTCTCTGAGTGGGTCTATGAGTGGGTGTGTGAACCTGAGTGAATCTTTGAGTGGGTGCATGAGTGTCTAAGTGGGTCTGTGAGAGGTTGCATGAGTGTCTGAGTGGGTCTGTGAGTGAGTACATGAGTCTCTCAGTGAGTCTGTGAGTGGGTGAATGAGTAAGTGAGTGTCTGAGTGCTCTGTGAGTGTCTGTGTTGGTGTGTTAGTAGCTGTGTAAGTGTCTCAACCACAAAGGGATCTCACCTGCCCTTTTAACCAACATGAGTCCACAGCTTTGCTCAAAATATCTACCCAAGTGCAGCTCTTTCTGCCTCCTTGGGTAAATGTCCAGTGTGTTTTCTACACTACAGCTGTGTAATGGACTGTGAGGAAAAATCAACAGTGACCTTGTTTCCTTTTGGCAATGTGATTGTTCCTCTTGCGTTTTTCTCTAGAATTCTGTGAGAACATGAATCCTCCTATAGAGAGGTCATCAAGACTTCAAAGATGTAAATCTCCACAAAACCAGGATCCTTCCTATTATCTATATGACATACATGCTTCTTTGTTTTTGTGTAGATGTCCTCATATTTCGCCGGCATCAAGGCCATCCACCAAAATCATTAGGAATTGCACTGGGGGACCCTTTAGTAAGCTGTCCGTCATCCTGGCAAAATACGTGAAGAAGTTTGCATACCACTATGGTGGACAGTGTGGTGCCAAGGGAGCACCATTTTCAGGTGATTTGCAGGTTTGCATATTCGTAGCATTTCAAAGGGAGAACCATAAAAGATGAGTGGCACATTCACCTTCATGAAGGATTTTATATTGTGATATGGGAGCGAGGCCTTGTGGCCCTTCCCCCAGCCAATTTCAGCCCTGGGGGCCCCATCGCTTGGGGCACAGCCATCTGTCCTGGGTGCCCCCCTGGCACCCACTATGCAATGGGACCACGGGGGAGCCTCAAGGTCCCCAGAGTCCCAGCCAGCTCCACTCCTAATGTGGTAGCCGGCATTGCTTTTACAAACAGAGACTGCTAAACATGCATCGCCCTTTGTGTAAAAGCAATTGTTCCATTTGCTGCATGTCTGCAGGCAGGGAAAGTCATGAAACCATTGCTTCCAGTGGGCAGTAGCCATGTGACGACTCCCACCCACTGGAAGCAGTGTTTGCTCTGACTTGGTGCAAGTTGTCAAAGCTCACACCAAGTCGGAGAAAAAAGCCATGTCCAAAGTCAGGCCCCTAGGGACATAGCAGAAGCCGCCCTGGGAGGTGGCAGTCCCCAGGCCCTTTATTTGCTCCACAAGTGGACTCCATAGCCCCCCTCCAATGTTTAAACAGCCCATGAGAAGTGGTGGTCCCCAGGGCCAGGGGTATGCGACTGACCCCATTTAGTCTTTCAATTCAGCCCCAGGGTGGGGGTGGTCCCTAAAGCCGTGAGGGGCCGTGAAGCCCCCCTGCAAGTAATAGATTGTTAGCCCCCAAGAGGTGGCTCTCCCTGTGACCTTGGGGGATCCTCAGGACCCCTCCTACTATAATTAACACATTTTATTCTGGGGAGGCATCCCCCGCATAGAACTTAATCTAAGCCCAAGGGAGGTGGCTATCCCTAGGGCATAAATAAACCCAGGAAGGGGTCTTGACACTCCCTCCTCCTTTACATTTAATAAACCTCAGGACCTGACCTACCCAGGGGCTTTACTAAAATAAGCACTTATTTTTCGTAAAAAATGTTAGCTTCAAATTTACCATGCTGCCGCAGATTCACTCCAACATGTGTTTTTCAAAAAGGCTTTTTTTGCCAGCAGTTGCATGTTATTTTCCACTCACCCTTTGTTAACTTTTGAAACTAACAACAAGTAATTATGTGGCATAATGGCATGATTATGGTGATTTCACATAACATGTATAATGTGAAAACTCCTAAATTGTGTGACTTACACTTGCGGAATTCCAATTTCACCAGGCCTAATTTCTACCACACCTATACATCCTATTATCTGATATAGAACTTGCTACCAGAAAGTGATTACAATTTCACACAGTTCAGAAATCATGACATCTCAATGCTACACAACCTGAAGATGAATGTATCTGCAACTCTTCTATCAGAGGAGATTTATGAACAAAATGATGAACTGGCTGCAATAATTCAAATATAGGTCTGAGGTAGACAAATATCCCAGTTACTTCCACCTGTACTAGCCTGTTCTTGTGGGTGAGAGTCATTTTAACAACTTAAAAAGATTCCCTGTGCACAGAAGGTGGTTCAAGAAATCTAAATTTTGAAAAACAAGTGGAATTGTTCAAACTTGGTTGTGGTATAACTATACCACTGACTCACTCAATGGTGCATAGAAGGGATATGAGAATCGCAGGAGAGTCCCCAAAGCAGGCGTTGCACCAGCAAATGCTTTTTTGTAAAGCCAGACTATTGTGTGAATGAAAGGTCCATACTGCTTCAACCGATTCTAGGCATTAGATGTTCAATGTGTATTCATACTGTTTAACAAGATGCAAAAGACAATTATGGCTCAGTTAACAGGCACGCTTTATCTGATATCATGACAGGCATAGGGGTTGGCCTTAAAGCTGTACAGCTTTTTATTTTTTTATTAAAAAATGCTTATGGATTTTGTTGTAGCTTTAGACTTATACTGCCACCAATATTATTGCTGTAGCATTGATAACGTAGCATGTATGCCAGCATTAGCAAACGTCATTCTCTTTTGAGCTGCTTTTATGGGGTCTAATTATGTAGTTGAGTTAGACCAAATACCCTATGAATATTCCTTTGAGGCAGATTATTTATTTATTTATAGTTTTATTGATTTTCTTGCATAAGCAGTACATACATGAAAAGTATCCGTATTATATGAAAATGCTTGCTACTCACAACAGTTTAATTATACATCATGGACTTTGACATTTTTAAAACAGTTTGGCCCAAATTCAGGGATGGCCTTGCGCCATATTACGCCACATTAGCTTACATTTTCTGATGCTAATGTGGTGTTAGATTGCCAAAAATGCAGCACCATATTTAAAAAGTGGCACCATGTATTGTGCTACTTTGCAGCACTTTGTGCCACATTATGCATGCATCATGTATAATGTATGCAAAGGGGACGTTCCGTTGCAAGAAGGCCCTCAAAAATGGTGCAATGAAATCTACAAGATTTTATTGCTCCATTTTTGGCGTCATGACACCGGGCATTAAAGGGACACACCCACTGGAATCAATAAGCCTCCCTGCACTTTGCTCCACTAGAGTCAAAAAACGTTAACGCTAGTAGAGCAGAACAACCCAACAGTATTAAAAATGTTGACGCTATCGCTCTTAATACTACCATGGTGCACCATATCTTAAATATGGCGCTCACATGGTGGTGTTAGGGGGAGGACAAGAAAAGTGGCACTTTACAATGTGAAGCACCACTTTTCCTAAATCGGGGCCTTTGTTGTTTAGCATTAGGCATGGCACACCTCCCAGATCGCTACATTGACATCAGGCATTGTACTGGGCTTTCAATATGAGTTAAACAGCATTAACAACAATATGTTCAGCAGATGTTTCTCTTTTTCTTAACATAAAGGCCCTCATTCTGACCCTGGCGGTTTGAAACCGCCAGGGCAGAGGAAGCACCACCAACAGGCTGGCGGTGCTTCTTGGGCCATTCTGACCGCGGCGGTAAAGCCGCGGTCAGAAAAGGGGAACCGGCGTTTTCCCGGCGGTTTCCCAGCGGTTTCCCGCCGGTTTACCCCTGGCCCAGGGAATCCTCCATGGCGGCGCTGCTTGCAGCGCCACCATGGGGATTCCGACCCCCTTCCCGCCATCCTGTTCCTGGCGGTTTTTACCACCAGGAACAGGATGGCGGGAACGGGTGTCGTGGGGCCCCTGGGGGCCCCTGCACAGCCCATGCCACTGGCATGGGCAGTGCAGGGGCCCCCTAACAGGGACCCATAATGATTTTCAGTGTCTGCTTTGCAGACACTGAAAATCGCGACGGGTGCCACTGCACCCGTCGCACCCCTACAACTCCGCCGGCTCCATACAGAGCCGGCTTCATTGTTGAGGGGGGTTTCCCGCTGGGCCGGCGGGCGGCCTTCTGGCGGTCGCCCGCCGGCCCAGCGGGAAAACCAGAATGGCCGCCGCGGTCTTTTGACCGCGCCGCGGTCATTCGGCGGTTCCCTCCAGGCGGGCGGCTCCCGCCGCCCGCCGGGGTCAGAATGACCCCCAAAGTCAATGAAAAGGCCTCAAAGTTTCCCTCAGACATACAACTATGTGTTGCAGGGTAGCATACGTAACATCATTCTCATTACAGAGTACAGCATCTTTGAGCCAGTCGTGCATACTAGGCATATGACCCATCATCCATGATCGAACCACGCTGCACTTAGCAAGCATGATTAAAAAGGCTATAGCTGCCCAGTGGTTCGTGAGACCTCCACAACATACCCCAACAGCAGCACCAAGGAAATGCAGGCCACACTACTGGATGTTACATTTTTAGTCATCTATGCCACATCATTCTATAAGACGTGGACAGACAGACAGACAGACCGCTGCAGGATAGGTGAAGAAAGTCCACCTGTTGATTCCACCCCCTAGTGCATCTGGAGGAGTGAGAGGGATCTATGATCTGCAGCATTTTGGGAGTAATACATCCCTATCAAGAAATGAAAGTGAATGAGCTTGTGTATATAGCTTATTTACAAACGCTTTGGCGGTCATTACAACATTGGCAGTAAAAGGCGCTTACCGCCGTGCAGAAGACCGCCAACACACCGTCATGGCCGCCGAATTCCGCCACAGCTACTATGACCCACATCTCGGAATCTGCCAAAAGTCAGACATCCACACAAGTCCGCCACACCAAAGGTCAGTGATAAACTGGCGAAAACAAAACCTCCACGCCAACAGAAATACGCCTACACTATCATGACCCACGAATCCACGCGGCGGTCTTTCAACCGCGGTATTCCATTGGCGGTACACACCGCCGCGCTCAAAATACACATACTTTTACAAAACACAGCCACATTGGACAATTACAAATACACACACCTGATACACATACACACACCACTCCCACACACCCATTACAATATAAAACACACACCCACATCCCCCACAAAACCCCCTAGCCAAAAAATTCTGAAAGAAGGCCAGAGAGAGACACCACCAGCAAAAACAACAGCATCCACAGGCACACAACACCATCACCCACACATCTTCCACGCACCTCACAGAACACACCACTACATATCACCACACAGCACCACACACTCCACCCCACACATCACCTACACCACCCAATGGAACGGCAAAGACACCCCAGGTTCTCGGAGGAGGAGCTCAGGGTCATGGTGGAGGAAACCGTCCGGGTAGAGCCACAGCTATTCGGAGCACAGGTGCAGCACACCTCCATAGCTAGGAAGATGGAGCTATGGCCAAGAATCGTGGACAGGGTCAACGCAGTGGGACAGCACCCAAGAAATCAGGAGGACATCAGGAAGAGGTGGAACGACCTACGGGGAAAGGTGCGTTCCGTGGTCTCAAGACTCCACCTGGGAGTTCAGAGGACTGGCAGTGGACCCCCACCCGCTCCTTGGCGATTCTGCATCCTGAGGGCCTCGCAGGAGTAGGAGGAGGAATGGATTCTGGTAAGTCAAAGCTTTACTATTACATCCCCCACCCTACCTGCATACTATCACATACCCCCACCCTCACCCTCACCCCCAGCACCCCAACTCCTCACAAATGTCCCAACATCACAAACCACACATCCCAACACCAAGTCCTGCATGCAACAACAAAGCATGGACACCCATCACCAAAGCATGTCCACTACACATACCCATACACCCCCCTAAACCATCATCACACAAGCTCCCACACAGGAATGCTAGCACTGGGGTACACGGTCACCTACCCATTGCACACCATTACACACACAGATTTAATAAACATCCTTTTATACCCCTGCAGGACCCCTACCCGACATCACCGACAGGAGGGTCCACACATGTCCACACCACCAACAGAAGAGGCCCACAGTGATGACAGCAACTCTGTCCACCTGGATCTAGATGACCAGGCGGACCATCGGGGAACTCTGGACAGTAGGTTCCCCTCACACAGGCACAGGCTACCACAGACCTTCCCCCCTCTGGAAACACCAGCACAGCACCCACCGAGCGGGCCCATACCTCCGTCCCCAGGACAAGTCAATCAGCTGTGTGTCCACCACTAGAGGGAACCCAGGATAACCCACCACCCCAAAAATAAACAGGGACCTGGGGGCAGGGGTCGTGGGCACACGGTCCATGGGACAGAGGCACTGGAACACAGGGGAACTGGGAGGGCTGCCGTGCGACAGGGGGCGGACAGGACAAGGGAACCCACTCTCCATAAGGCCCTCTCCTCCATCATGGGAGCCTACCACCACTCCCAGGAGACGATGGCAACGGTACTGGCCAAGTTTCAGGAGACCCAGCGAATGCAGGAGGAACAGTATATGGGCTTCAGGGAGGAACTCAGAACCATCAGCTCCACCTTGGGCATCATCGTAGGGGTGCTGAAGGAACTACTCAACACCAGGAGGGACACTGTGGCACTCCAAGGGGCCCCTGACACTAGCATTGACGATGAACTGCCCACCACCTCCGCCGGCGCAAGTGGACAGGACGCCCCGCCACAGGACCACCACACCAGCACCCCACCCCTTGCAGAGGGAGAACCACCCCGCAAACGGAACGTGAGATCGAGGAACAAGACAGAGAACGATGCCAAGATCCCCGCCAAGAAATGACACCACCCTGATTGTCATCATACTGTCCCACTTTGTCACCCTGTCCATAATTAAACTGCCCCAGCTCCACTTCCTATGCCCATATGGGCAATGCACCTGTGAGGCTAATAGACTGGACACTGTCATGGACACTCCTCTGCCATCACCCCTCACCATTTCAGTACCCCCTCCAATTTTGAGCATTTAAATAAACACACCTAAAGCACAAAATGATCTGGAGTCTGTCTGTGATTTCGAAATAGTGTATTAGCAATTACAGTAACAAAATGTTTTTTAAATAGTAATGTCAACATACCTATGTCACACAGCTCTAGTCCATGAGGAATCTAAGCAGATGTCACACAGTGGGACCCACATCTGTGAAACCGTAAGGGAAAGTGACAACTCAGTGACCATACACTGGGTGAAAACGACAGAAAGGAGATAGTTAGTAGTGTTAAAGTACATGTACTAGGCAGGATTGTGTTCTTACCTGTGTCTCACTGGAAATATTGCTGGATCACTGAGTCCCTGTTGTGCATGTCTCCTTCCTCTGCTTCCTCCTCATCACTGTCCACAGGCTCCACAGCTGCAACAACACCGCCATCTGGACCATTCTCCTGCAGAAAAGGCACCTGGCATCGCAAAGCCAAGTTGTGAAGCATACAGCAGGCCACGATGATCTGGCACACCTTCTTTGGTGAGTAGAATAGGGATCCACCTGTCATATGGCGGCACCTGAACCTGGCCTTCAGGAGGCCGAAGGTCCGCTCGATCACCCTCCTAGTTCTCCCATGGGCCTCATTGTAGCGTTCCTCTGCCCTGGTCCTGGGATTCCTCACTGGGGTCAGTAGCCATGACAGGTTGGGGTAACCAGAGTCACCTGCAAATGGTGAGGGTCAACTGTTAGACACGCACTAACCTGGAGGGATATCCCCAGACCCAGACAACCATTCCCACTGACTTGCTTCCAGGTGCTCACCTAATAGCCACACAGAGTGCCTCTGGAGTTGACCAGTCACATAAGGGATGCTGCTATTCTGCAGGATGTAGGTATCATGCAGTGAGCCAGGGAACATGGCATTCACATGGGAGATGTACTGGTCTGTCAAACATACCATCTGTACATTCATAGAATGATAACTCTTCCGGTTTCTGTACACCTGTTCACTCCTGTGGGGGGGGACCAAAGCCATATGGGTACCCTCAATGGCACCTATGATGTTGGTCATATGTCCAAGGGCATAGAAATCACCTTTCACTGTAGGCAAATCCTCCACCTGAGGGAAAACGATGTAGCTCCGCATGTGTTTCAGAAGGGCAGACAACACTCTGGACAATACGTTGGAAAACATAGGCTGGGACATCCCTGATGCCATGGCCACAGTTGTTTGAAAAGAGCCACTTGCAAGGAAATGGAGCACTGACAGCACCTGCACTTGAGGGGGATTCCTGTGGGATGGCAGATTGCTGACATCAGGTCTGGCTCCAACTGGGCACACAGTTCCTGGATTGTGGCACGGTCAAGCCTGTAGGTGATTATCAAATGTCTCTCCTCCATTGTCGACAGGTCCACCAACGGTCGATACACCGGAGGATGCCGCCATCTCCTCACATGTCCCAGCGGACGGTGCCTATGAGGGACAACAGCAAGCACAGAGTCAAACAGCTCAGAGGTACGTACCCACAGTTTACCCAGAACACCAATCATACACAAAAGGTGGCCTGTATGTGTGTTCAGACTAGGCCTAGGTATGTGTGACGCAGTTGAAAATGAAGCCATGTGGGCCCCTGAAATGGCGGCTGCCTGACCTGTAAAGTGGGACAATGGGATGTGAGGTAACTGCGCTGGCGTTGTACACCGTTGCGGTAGGCGGTCGAAGACCGCGGCGCAATGCTGCATTGGTTAACATTGGACCCTATGGGTCCCAGAAGCCAATGACGATGTACGCCGGCGGTGACGGTACGCACCGTCGCGGACGTGACCGCCATTTTCTATCTGTTCAATCACTCGATACCTGATCTTCGACAGGAGAGGACCTACACTGCAAGTGCTGCTGTGACCTCGGTCTGGAAGAGACAATGGCTCGTGCGTCTGGGAAAAGGGCCCCTGCCTTCACATCGGAGGAGTTGGAGAAGCTTGTGGATGGGGTCCTCCCCCAGTACATGCTACTCTACTGTCCTCCAGACAAACTGGTAAGTACACAGGGAGCATGTTGTATGGGCTATGCCTGGGTGGAGAGGGCTGGATGTAAGAAGGAAGGGGACAGAGTGCTGTGTGCATGAAAGACGGTGAATGATTGTGCCACATGGCAAGGGTAGGGATGGGGGCCAATCACTTTGACGGTGCAGTTGGTAATGACTTCTCTTCTTCCCCTGTACATTTCATGTAGGTCAGCGCCCACCAGAAGAAAGAAATTTGGCGTGCAATCGCCAAGGACATCCGGACCCTGGGGGTCAACAACAGACGGAGCACCCACTGCCGTAAAAGATGGGAGGACATTTGCCGCTGGAGCAAGAAGACGGCGGAGGCTCAGCTGCGGATGGCCTCCCAACGTGGGAGGGGTGCCCATCGAACCATGACCTCCCTGATGTTCAGGATCCTGGCAGTGGCCTACCCGGAGTTGGATGGGCACTTGAGGGCATCACAGCAGACACAAGGGGGTGAGTACACTCTCATTCTGCTGACTTTGCGCGCAGTGAAGTTGTCTGGGTGGGGGAGGAGGGCTGTGGGTTTCCCTAGGCCAGGGCGAGTTCCGTATGCAAGGCCCCTCCGTAAGGGAGGCCATGTGGCACCCCAGGCCACCTCTGTAGAGTGCCAAGTACAGCTATTCTTGCCCCAGTGTCATCTATGTGTGAAGTTGTCGTCCATAGCCTTGTAGGCCATTTCCCAGGGATTGAACAGTGGAGCCCAAGAGCGCCACGTAGTGCAGGGGGCTTCTATGTCTGTCTTGTCCGCCAACGGTAGCGGTAATCCATGCACTCAACATGTCTTTCTTCTGTCATCCCCCCCCTCTTTGTGGTCTCCCTGTTCTTGTGTGCATTAGCATCATCAGGCGGAGGAGCAGTGGCACCAGAGCATGAGGAATCTGCATCCCACATGGCCCTGGAGGGCGAGACTACGGACTTGGAATTCACCAGTGGGACAGAGGGCAAGGGGAGCGTCACGGCGGGGACCGGAGCTGACACCAGCGACACGGACTCGTCCTCTGATGGGAGCTCCCTTGTGGTGGCGGCAACATCTGTGCCCCTCGCATCTACAGGTACATCCGCATCTACAGGTACATCCGCCACGCCCCCTACCAGCACCGCCCTCCCAGCAGCCCCTCAGCCTTCGCCCCGTGCCCGCTCACCCAGGAGGGTGGGCATCACCTTCGACCCAGGCACCTCAGGCCCTGCCCCAGTCACCCCTGCTGCCTGAAGTGAGGAGGCCATTGACCTCCTCAGGTCCCTCACTGTTGGGCAGTCTACCATTTCGAATGCCATCCAGGGCGTAGAAAGGCAGTTGCAACAAACTAATGCATTCCTGGTCAGGCGGCCCTTCACCGAGCTTTTCAAACTCTGGCCTAAGCACTGATGCATTGATTGTCCCCGTCTCTAGCCTCCCCCTCCAACTTCCTCCACCCAGACCCAATCTCCTGTACCTCTGCCTATCCCAAGCACACCATCAGACCAGCCTGCACACACGTCAACACACAAGGGAAGCTCAGGCAAACATAAGCACCACACATCCCACAGGCACTCACGCAAGCAACACACACATGCAGACACACCACACATCCCACAGCACTCACGCAAGCAACACACACATGCAGACACACCAACATCCACTGCCTCCACTGTGTCCCCCTCCTCGTCGTCTCCCTCCTCCCTCCCAGTCTCGTCTCCACTCACACCTGCATGCACTACCTCTACAGCCACTACGTCCCTCACCAGCACACCCACCAGCACACCCCGCTCACGTGCAGTCACCACCCCCACTACCATTCATACGTCCCCTGTGTCCTCTCCCAGTGTGTCTGTGACGCCCTCTCCCAAGATACACAAACGCAGGCACACACCCACCCAACAGCCATCCACCTCACGACAGCCTCCAGCGCATGCACATGCACCCAAAGTCACCAAACATACACCTCCTACTACCACCTCTTCCTCCACTCCCAAACCCCCTCCAGCTACCCGTCCCAGTGTGTCCAAAAAACTTTTCCAGTCCAGCCTTGACCTTTTCCCACACCTCCCACACCACGTCCATCTCATAGGTCCCAGTGGTGCCTGTAGTCACTGGTATGTGGAGTGCACCGGCCACCAGGACAGCCAGTGTGGCACGGAGCCACAGCACAGACAGTCCCCACCTGTGAAGCATCAGAAGTTGGCCAGTGCCCGGCGGGAGAGGGGAAGACTCCAGCCACCAATGCCACTCCCAGGGGTCTCGTTGGGAGTGTGGAGTCAGCTGTGACACCTTCCAAGGTGGGGAAGGGCCACAAGAAACCTGGCAAATCTGGGTAGAGCTGCACTTCGGAGAAAACCACCATCATCCCCGCTGCCCAGGAGGCCACTGCCAGCCCCAGCCAAGCTGCCCAGGAGGCCACCGCCAGCCCCAGTCCAGCTTCCCAGGAGGCCACCGCAAGCCCCAGCCCAGCTTCCCAGGAGGCCAGCCCAGCTGCCCAGGAGGCCACTGCCAGCGGCAGCCACGCTGATCCATGAAGGACCGCCAGCACCAGCCCCGCTGATCCATGAAGGACTGGCAGCCACAGCCCCGCTGGGCCATGAAGGACCGCCAGCACAAGCCCCGCTGGGCCATGAAGGACCGCCAGCACAAGCCCCGCTGAACAGGGCACCGCCAACTCAAGTACCGCTGAACAGGGCACCGCCGACTCAAGCACTGCTGAACAGGGCACCGCCAGCACAAGCCCCGCTGAACAGGGCACCGCCAACTCAAACCCTGCTGAACAGGGCACCGCCAACTCAAGCACCGCTGAACAGGGCACCGCCAACTCAAGCACCGCTGAACAGGGCATCGCCTGCACAAGCCCCGCTGAACAGGGCACCGCCAAATCAAGCACAGCTGAACAGGGCACTGACGCAACTGGGTCCGTCACGGGGTGAGTGATGCACTCTGGGCACCAGTCCCCCTCCAGAACCAGTGGAGACATCCATCCACTACCTCTATCCTTCACAGGATGAAGCACTCTGGGCACCAGTCCCCCTCCCTTCCACTACCTCTGTCCTTCACAGGATGAAGCACTCTGGGCACCATGCCCCGTCCAGAACCAGTGGGGACTGTTATCCACTTGAGAGACTGTGGCTTTGCACTCCCCAGGATATGGCAGTAGGCAACCCACCCACTGTAGAGACTTGAGAGACTGTGGCTTTGCACTCCCTAGGATATGGCAGTGTGCAACCCACCCACTGTAGAGTCTTGAGAGACTGTGCCTTTGCACTCCCCAGGATATGGTAGTGGGCAACCTACCCACTGTATAGACTTGAGAGACTGTGGCTTTGCACTCTGCAGAATTGAACAGTGGGCAAGCCACTCACTGTAGAGACTTGAGAGACTGTGGCTTTGCACTCCCCAGGATATGGCAGTGGGCAACCCACCCACTGTAGAGACTTAAGAGACTGTGGCTTTGCACTCCCCAGGATATGGCAGTGGGCAACCCGCCCACTGTATAGACTTGAGAGACTGTGGCTTTGCATTCCCCAGAATTGAAAAGTGGGCAAGCCACCCACTGTAGAGACTTGAGAGAATGTGGCTTTGCACTCCCCAGGATTGAACAGTGGGCATGTGGCCCCCTCGTGGATTTGGCGTCGTGCACTCAAGCAGCTGAGGTGCCCCCCCTTTCCCCTCCCCCTGAGGTGCCTGTTTTCTTGCTGTCTGATGCCCCTGCAGTGTTCTCTCCATCATGGTCGGGGATCTTGTGTGGGCCTCGCCCATACCGTGTGGTCCCAGTGTTCCACTGACTTTCTTTGTGCAGTACCTGGACTACTATGCCTGGTATATATTTTGTTAATGGTGTATATATATATATATTTCTGTCTACTTGTTTGTAATATATTCTGATGGTTATAATCATTTTCTTTGGTCTTTGCATTCTTCCGGCGAGTTTGGGGGGTGTAACTGTGATGTATTGATATGCATTAGTGTGTGTGTTGTAGTGGGTGAGGGTGGGGGTGCTAGTTGTGTGTGTCCTGCTTTTTTCCCTTCCTTGTGTCGTAGGTGCAGTACTCACCGCGTTCTTCGCTGCCAGCGTTCGTGCTCCTGGTAGAGGAGCAGGAAGACTGTCGCGGGTAGGATTTGGAGTTCCGGTTCCATGGTGTCCTCGTTCCTCGTGGAGTGTTTAGAGGTGAGCGTTTTCCCTTCGAAATTCTTGTTTCCGTCGTGTTTTTATCTGCAGTGTATCCACACCGGAAAAGGTGGTGGATTGGCCGGTCATAATAGTGTGGGCAGTACATTGTCTTCCGCCTGTCTGTTGGCGGTGACCGTCGCATTGTTTGTTTGTACCGCCGTGGCGGTCGGAGTGTTAAAGTGGCTATCTTTGTTGGTGGTTTCCGCCATGGTCGTAATTGCTATGTTTTTACCGCCGGCCTGTTGGCGGTCTTACCGCCGCTTTAACACCTTCCTCCAGGGTTGTAATGACCACCTTTGTCTGTTCACAGCACTTCCTCCATACCTTAGATGAAATTCAACATTAAAATCAGTTTCACTATGGACCGACAGACCATGGTCAGGAGGGGGAAGCATTTCACAAATAATTTAAACAGCTTGGAGACCAATCCACTTACAGTGTGGTCTAAGAATATTTGCATCAGTTGGTCAAAGATGGGTAGGACTCCCAGCCGACGTGGGAGCACACCAAAGCCAGTGCATTGAGCACATTGCTCTTTCCTAGGCTGCAGAACTGGTCCACACTGAGGGCCATTCATCCATAATGATCTGACCCATTTATAACAGACCTAAATGAGCTAGGTTAAGCTTCAGGTATTTATTCTAAGTTGACGATATATTAGGCTATTAGCAATTGGTAGCTCTAGGGAAAAAATGAGGTGTCTTCCTAATCTCTTGCCCAAAGATCACATCACCTAGTGTGTGCAGAAGTATTGTTCCAGGTCTGGAACTGTGAATCCCCACAGTCAAAAGCTGGGTCACCAGCACAGTTGTGGGACCAAGTCCCCCAAATAATCCCCATGAGCAACTAACGTAGTCTAGTAAACATATGCACTCCATGTGGGATCGTTCTGTTGATAAAAAGGCAAACAAATCTAGGGAGCACCAATATTATAAAGAGTACAATGTATTCAACCTTGGAAAGAGGGGGCCAAATCCAGGGTTTAAATTGTGCAGCCAGCCTGTAGATTGCCGATCCATAATTGTCTCTGACAATTGGTTTACATTGTCTGCCAAAAGTTACACTCAGAAATCGGAGTCCTCCTGCCAACTTAAAGGGAACTCCACATTGAGGTTGCTAAGGGAGTCAGTGAGGAAGAATACATCCAACTTACTCCAAATAATTTAAAGGAGAAAGTGACTTATGAAAGGTGTGTGGTTCTGTTGGAAACTAAATTAATAGTAAGGGCAGGTAGGAACCTTGAATTTTTTATGTAAGAGGGTTAAAAACCATATTTATGTTTTGATTCTAGACACATCAAGCGTCAAAATATCAGTTGCACCATTTTTTGGGAGTGCCAACCATCCTTGCGTCATTTTGTAACAATGACATGCAAGGTAGGAGTTCCCTTCCCAAAAATGACGTTCGCCCTCCGGTGCCATATTTAACCATGATGCTAAGACAATGAACAGAAAGGAACCGTTCCCACAAAATGACGCAAAGCCTGATTTGCGTCACATTTTAACACCTGGTCAGACCCGGTGTTAAAATGAGGCCCACACACCACTATTGAAGGAAAATGCACAGAAGGAGAATTGCCAACCTGGACAACAAGGGTCTGTAATTGCTCTTGCTTGGCACATGCCATAAATGTCATTGACGACAACAGGTCCCTTAAGAACCATCACAGCATCCGCAGTCATCACCAAAGCAGCAACAAAGGCAGCACAGAAAGGTGGGAGAGGATCTTTCAACAGTGTACAACCATCCTTGGGCTCAGGAAACAAGCTATAATCAGGAATTACCATCTGAACAGGGAGTCATTTGTATGCCTGGTGCACCACATAGCGCCAGACATCACTTCAAGGGTGGAAACTCCAACAAACATACAACCCATGACCAAACTCCTTGCTATCTTCCATATTTTGGGGTCAGGATCCTTTCAGGCAATGGGTGCACAAGTAAGTGGTATCTCCCAGCCATCCCTATCAGCCCTCCTACCAAAGGTCCTGGATGCAATCATGTGCCTCAAACCCTACCACATCTGCTTCCCCAACACCCAGCAACTGCAGCAGGAGACCAAACAAGGATTCTGTCTAATTGCTGAGTTCCCACATGCGCTTGGTGCAATGGACTGCACCCATATCCTACTGGTGCCACCTGCAGCAACAGAACACCTATACAGGAATCACAAGCACACCCATTCGATAAATGTGCAGGCCATTGTGGACCACTGGGGGTTCTTCTCAAACATCCTTGTCAAATACACTGGCAGCGTTTATGATGCATTCATATTTGGCCATTCCACCATCAACGAGTGGTTCCAGGATGGGCAATATGGCAATTAGCTTCTTGTAGGTAAGCCATCATACCAAGGTAACACACCAAACTTGTAGGACAAAAAAGACATACACCGCACTAAACACACATGGGCAGAGGAACACAGATGTACTGACAACAACACATATGCCACATGCCACTTCACAATGCAATCATTGCACATCACACATACACACATACTCCCACATGCACATAAAACAGCCACAACCTGACTGCTTTACCACGGGAGGACATGTGGAGCTGTGTCCCCTTTGCATACAGAAGCTGGGCCCAAACCACTACTAGTGTCCACTGATTGACACCTAGACAGATCCCACACACATTACACCAAACAATGAATAGCTGAGCTATGTGACCGTATCAATGTAAAGAAAGTCACACATAGGCACAGCCCCACATTAGCCATGGTGTTCAAGCCTCTGGCAGCACCAATAGCAAATGACAACCAAGTGTTGCCATTACCAATGAAATATCACTTACACATACCTGACATACCTGTAGTGTGCACATTCACATGTCTGCTGTATTGTGTCACACACATAGGAATTCAACATTACCTGCCACGAAAGACCATGGAGCAGAATAATGAAAAGTGGTGCAGCACCTAGTCCAGTGCCACCTCACATGCATCCATTAGCACCCTGTAACTCCACCATGTGTGTGCCGTATACAAGAAATGGCGCATCATGGCACAGAGTTTGTGCAATACTGTAAAGATAATCAATGGCAAAGTACGACTCCATAGGACTATAGAACACATACCTGACCTTTCATGAACCGTACATAGGGACCCATGTAAAAAAATGTGTGCCCCAACCTAACACCTGCACTGGGCATGTGTTGAAAGAGTCTGTGATAAATCATGTATAGGAATCTAGGAGATTCCACTGCACTAATTTTGCTCATCCATTAATTGTGGGATTCACACCCTAGTACACTTGATGGCTGGCACAGCACTCATCTACCACAAACGGTCAATAAGTGTTGCATTCCATGTGTAGTGCCACATGGTAACATGGCGGCTAGAGTTTGGCTTTGTAGGGCTACCATAGTGTTTCTACATATGACACCACTGTGGTGCAAGGAGGTGGTAGGTCCACGTAAAATAGGACACTGCCCCAAATATGGACAACACAGCACATATTTCCAATAGTTGAAACTTTAGTTTGGATTTAATTTGACAATCCCCAGGTTTCTGAGCCACAACCCAAGATTGTAATGCCCATCAAGTCAGAACAATGAAACCATTTCATAAAACAAGAACATACACAATACCAGAAGCAAGTATGAGTCACCAATCCACCTAAATCTAACATTTGCCAACGTACATACAAAACCACTACTAAGCATCACCAACACGTTCTCTCATTCCTTTGCTGCCCACCAAGGTTATGGAATACAGCCATGGGGGATGACTCCATTAGACAATCCCACAACGGTGGAAGAACATGCAGATCAGGCAGGGCACAGAAGGGCGCGAAATGTGGTTGAGGGGACATTTGGGCTTCTGAAATCAAGGTTCAGGTGCCTGGTGCTGACAGGAGGAAGCCTGTTGTATGCACCACCACTGGTATGCAAGATGGTACTGGTATGTGCAATCTTGCATAATATATGTATACAAAACCAATGTTCCCTGGGATGAACAGGTAGATGTCCCTCATGAGGAGGATGACAATGGTGCAGCACATTTGGAGGAGTAACTATAAAACATTGCTACAGGAGTTTGCAGGAGACTACAAATTATATAGAACTTCTATACATAGGCACTGTACAAATAGCACTTTGTAAATATCATCAATAAATTACTTTGCACCAGAGTGTCCATGGTCTACTTATTCTCCACTATATAAGCCATTGCAATGTTGCTCACACCTGAGAGAGCAGGAAAGAAACACAGCAGTTACAAGTATGGTTGCAACATAGTTTGTGATGTAGGAGGGTTTAACGCCTCCATGCCACACATCAGTGTCACATAACTCACAGCCATGTGGCTCTCGAAGCCCTACATCCACACACCACAAAATATAATGTGGCAAAAAGTGGGTACTGTAAAAAATCCTAGCCCTTTTTCCCACATCATCCCCATACCTGGTAAGATGTGCAAGGGGTGGCAAACATAACGTAGGGATTGTTATCAAATAGTGCTTTAGTAATGTAGAAACTGAACTGTGACACATCTCATGTAGATCGCTGCTATTCCAGCATCTTGTAGGTTTGACAAGGGGGAGACCATTAGTAACAATGGACCTTCACTTTCTGTTAGTAACCAATGTTAGAGCCAAAGCCTACAATGTAATCAATGGGCTTACATCCTGGCACTTCCAGTGGGCCCGACCCTGCCACATGTTGTTCTATACCTCAAATATGCCACACAATCATTGGCTGTTGTGTGAGCTGCAAGTTGCTAGACACATGAAGCAGCAATAGGTGTTGAATCACTCTCCATACATATGGCCCATTGCCAGGATTTAAGAATAAAATGGGACAATGCACCAACAAATTAATGTCTGGGTGGAATGTAGGGATACAAACTTGTCACACAAATCTGTTGTCTTGACACATGCCTATAGCTAATCCAGATATAGATGTGAAAACCGATATACGGGTGAATGGCGTAGGTAGGAAAGGGTTTGCAATTACCTACATTGGTTGACATGTGTCAGCAAGGTAACCTAGTATAGTCTGTATTATACCATCATACACTACATTTCAATAGACACCTCTCATTGACACTCACATGCCAGAGCAAGAGAAAGTTACCAACAGAGACAAAATTCATTAAAATATCAGGGTCACCAACATGCCACTCAGGTGTGGGATGTGCATGTATGTCCAGCAATTTCCAAACATGTCAAGGACCCACCCAAAAATGTATGGAAGAAGAAGGAGACAGATATGTTCCATGTGGCTAATTAAAGTACAGCACTCAGATGATTTCACACACTAACATCATGCACTTTTGGTGAAAGTGACAATGGTTGTGTAATGCAGGATTTAGTACACACTGATTTACAATGAAGGATGTAGATGGGGAGCTGAAAGATACCCACGGATACTTGGAGATACAACATGGGGAGGTCACTTGGAGATGATACAAGTGCTGTGGCACGTGTAATATCATGTGTGTGTCAAAGTCATGTAATCTCGCAAAGCCAGGCAATGGGACGGTAACTATCATGTAGCAAGTAGTAGAAGATGTGTATCCTGTCCATGTACGGCCACATAATGTTGCTGTAGAAGATGTGTACAAGTGTAAGCAGCCTAAAGATTGGCAACAATGTAGGACACAATCTATTCCTAACAAGATATGCAGTAAAAGATGGAGAAGGTACACACATAGACCAATACTGACTGTGCAACACATCAATGTCATCATGTGATCACCCAACATATGAACAGAGAGGATACCTTGGTCAGTACATAACCTACTCATGTATGCCACTACAATAACCTGTTAGTTGCCCAGCGCTTATATTCTGATTGGAGGCAGTGACAGATGACATCATCTGCCCGTGGCTTGTTCCAAAATTACAAGTTATAACAGAGATACCAGCACTAATCAAGCTGCTCGTGGAAATTACTAAGGACGCAAAATCATGTCTGCCAGACCATGCCAAACATGTAAAAGTAGCCAGTCCTCAGTGTATGATAGGGCAACGCTGACATCAAGTACCCCAAACGATAAAGAAAATCCCAGTCCTTTTGATCACAATTGTGTCTTTTACAGGGGACTGTGCATTGATCTGCTGAAGAGCTATCATGAAGAGGCTAGACCCCGGCCCAAAGCTCCCTAAATCCACTGCTGAGGCTACATTGACTATTGACATAGTAAGGGGCCTGATGTAAGTGTACAGTGGACTGAGCAGAGTGGAGCACCGTAAACATGCACCTAAACATGCAACAATGGGTCTGTTTGGGCATAAAAACTCCCTCAGTAGTGATGATAACTAGGCTGCCATCTTTGCCTGACTGCTACACAGTGGTATGCCAATGTATGTGACAGTCATAACAAACATAATGTGGTCATATGTAAGTACCTAGTTGATGGCATGCACACATATGCCAGATATCTCAGCACACATGTACCTCATAAATGGCACAGGCCTGGTAATGTGTATTGGAGTCTGCACAAAAGGCAACTTTCCACAAATGCAAACGCATATGTATCACAAGTTAATTTGCAGAACAAAATTTCCTTCAGCTGTGTTCCAACATACAGAAACATAGGTGGCACTGATATGACTACGCAGGCATTTGTCAAAGTCCAACATATGTCCATCAAGGAAGATAGATATGTGAGGTTTTTATATCCCATGAGCACACTGCTGTGGTCATGTTTTACAGATATGACACTACACATGTCTTTACACACACTGCACATACTAACCTTCATTTACACCATCTCCGGCATCTAAGATGCATGGAGAACTATATGCCACACGTGTAGCAGAGTATCATGAAGCCTGAACTTAACTACACACCACAGTGTGGGCACATATGCACTCACACTGACAGTAGTAATGTGAAATCAGACATTACAATGTGGTAGACACACAAAAATGTGTTAGATCACATATGTACACTCCTAGCACACATGTATTAACATGTATGTGGGCACAGTCTAGGAACACACATATGCACATGGTTTCAGTCATTGCATGCATCACACACATATACAAACATATTGTTAACACATAACAATGTTATGAATAGACAAGCACACACAGGAAGCCATACTATACTGACTACATACATGCGTAGCCCCTATGACATGGTATATGAATCTGGGTGCACTGTAACTCTTTCCCAAAATATCAATGCATTGCTGTTATGCGTCAAAATATTTTGACGCAAACAGAAATATTCATACTCCACAAGGCCAAGAAAATTACACATAGGCACTGCGTGCCAATTTCAAGTAAACAGGCCTTGTCAGGCTTCATTGAAAGGAATACCATGCATGACCGTCATGCGTCAAAATTGTAGACGCAAATGCCAAAACTTCATACTTTCCTATTCAGAAAAATGATGCCTGGACCCTGCACGTCAGCCTTCATGGGGAAAAAATTAACGCATGACCATCATGCGTTAAAAAAAAGGATGCATATCTTAAAATGTGATGCACAGGCCCAGAAAGTGATGAAACAGGACATCCTGCCTTAATACATGGTATAGTGAGTTCACTTTCACTTCACAGTCTTATTGTCTCTGACTGTGTGAGTGTGTGTGGAGCTGATGCTGTTGTAGGATTGGAGTTGTAGGAAATGTTTGTGCTGTGTCTTGTTGCTGTTGTGTTAAATTAAATTTGTAATTTCCTCAGTAGTGTTTTTATACTGTATTTGTCACTGCATTGTGGGGTGTTTGCCTAGTGGTAGTATAGTTTGTTGGACTAGTTGGGGTTAGGCGGGGTAGTTTTATAGTCAGTTTATTTTTGGGAACTTACATTTGCAGTCTCCTAAAACTGCATTATGTCAGGGAAAGAGAATATGACAAAGATGACGGCAGATGAACTCGGAGGGTTCTTATGGCTTGTGCAGTATTACCTTCAGATTATGCTGGTTTTTGGTGGCCGCGTGATCCAGGGCTGGTCCAGAAGCTGCGGTGAGGCAAGGTGCTCCAACACCTAACCTAAATATTTGGAGGAGGACGCAATGACCACTAGCTGAAACATTGTTAGGCTGATCTGATATCAAGGAAGCAACACCTACTGGACCACCTGGTGATTCAGATTGGTGGTTTAGTTGGTAAGTATCCCATTTGCATAGCAACACCATTATTTGCATGTGCATGACAGCCCGGCATAAGGTTGAGTGCAGTATGTTTTGTCAAGGGCTCTGGACAGGTTGTTTTGGGCTCAATTAAGGAGTCCCAATGCCACTTTAGAACTGCCACTGTGATTTTCATTAATGAAGCTGAGGCAGGTCAGAAGTGCCATCTCCTCTGTGCCATAATAACAAAGTTGTGCGATGCAAGCATAGCGCCAATCTATTAAGCCTTGCACAACATGATGGCTGCGCCAGGCATCATGCATAGGAGTGGGTCGATCACTGTGTGGGGGGACTAAAGTAAATTGGTCTGGGAAATATATTACATAGCACCATATATCCCGCACTTTGAATGCCTGCTCAGAGCAGGTATTAAAAGGGGGCATACCATTGTATATAATGGGCCCCTAGGTACCCAGCAGAAGTTGTGCAAAGGTTTTGGTGCTACTTCTGCTGTGTCATCATTTGCATCCATATAAATTGATGTGATTGCCCCCTACCTGCACCATGGTACGCGTATGTTTTATACGGTGCACACATAGCGGGGAAAGGAGGGCGCTAAGGGGCACAAGGACAGTAGTGATGCACTAGGTGCAGCACCACTTTTCTTAAATCTTCCCCTTTGTGTCATTGGCCAACGTCATTTAAGGGGCCTTGTCTAGGCACCTGGTCCAGACAACTAGCACATTCCTGTTCTTCTCCATTGTGTACCGATACGCCCCATAATGTCCTGAACTTCTACCACTGGCCTGCCATGTCTTACAGACAGTAGGAGGCAGGCCTGCATCTGTGAAGAACTAGCACATTACTCAAAAGCCTGCATCCAACCCAGGCATCCTTGGATAACAGAGCAAGTCTGTCTGAGTTAAAGGGAATGTATAAGTGTATGTTGGTATCCCTTCCTGGACAAAAAATTGTATACCATGCCAACAATGGCTCGCCACAAAGTATTGGCAAGTCATCCATAAAGGTATTCAGTTAACATGCAGATAGGGATACTAAATTAACATAAGTAAACTGCCATGACAAAATAGTTCAAGTGTCTGTGTCTTGTAATGGTACACACCTATTAGAAACAAGAATATGAATGCATTCCTCAACACTTTACAATACTCGCATAACCCTAGGCAGTTGTTTGTCTTTCTGCGCTGATAATGAGTTTCTTCAACAGCTTGGGTAGGTACAAAGCAATGAGTTTTTCACTGGGATGGTCTCTGCAACAACCATTGCATGCCCCTAAGATGCAGAATACTGTGTCATGCAACCTCAAATGGTAATGGAGGCATAAAGCAACAAAACAACTGCATGACAATTCCATGTACATATAGTGCAGTTAATAGCAGTGTCAGGGAAAGTGATGCTTTGTTGTTGTCAGGGTCTCCATTATCTGGGCCTATGTCTTACAGACAGATTATGTATGTTTAACAGTTGTTTGGATCTACCACCAGGTTGAATTGCTCACTCAGCTTGACAAGTTTACTTTTAAACTGTCGTCCATGAACAGGAATGTCCAAACTTCACTACAATATGTTTCCTTTCATGTATTGCAGGTGTGCTCCACCCTTCACCAGTGGAGAGGTGTCTAGATTTCGAGAAGACCCTAATGCTGCCAAAAGTGTCACCTTGTGTGTTTTGTGTGAGACAGTCTGATATGTGCAATGCAATGATGAAAAGTATTGTAAAGCCAATTATATGAAATCATCTGAGTTAGGATGTTGACATCATGTCTGGTGCAATGTTGAGGATTGAGAATGGTTTGATTGTTGCACAAGTGGCAAAGAGTGCTGCTATAGAATTGAGGGTGTTAGGAATTTGTATGTATACCCACATATACATTGATGTCAATCATGATAGGTATCAGAGCTGTTGTTTATCTAATATTTCATGCCTGTTGCCAACAAATTTGTCACTGCACTTTTGACAGCACTGTGTGCCACATGTAGCTTTCAGTTACTCACAAAACAGTACAGATGAAGTAAATGTCTTGAGGTCCCTAGGGGGCATATGTATTAGCACCACCGGTCCCTCACTACTCTTCAGACTTTAATTGAGGCTGCAGTCGTGCAAGGAGCATTATTGTGCTGGCCAACAGTCAGTAGAGTACACAATGAGAAATCAACTTAGCTCCAGATGGTTGTGGGATATGTCTAAAGATTGTGCTAGTTCTCTGCAGATTTACCAACACGGTCTACCCATCATATTTGTGAGTTATCGTGGTCACATCAAATGTGCATACAATGTGAATGCTGAGTGTGTACCTGGTACTTAGGAGATTTCTGACATGCATGTGCGCATGTTGTTCAATAGATAGGAATACTGTTGCTGCACCCAGATCAGTGCCAACCTTACTGTGCCCCTAAGGGCACCCCTGCAGCCACCATGTGTGTGCCACATTACACATTTTGCACAACATAGAAAAGGGTAGGGGGCAATAGTTATGAAATTTCTAAACAACTTTGATGTGCTGTTCAGGCTTTGCCCCCTTGTAACACATGCTCTGTACAGGTATTAACTCAGGGTACATGAACAAAGCTTCAACTAATCTTGAAATTGCCAGTAGGAAGTTTCCTGTCCCCTCTGATATGACCACCACTGTGCTTCCATGATGCCTGGGCAAGGCTTGATGTAGCACCAGGGATTTCAAAGTGGTGGAATGCATACAAATTGCCACTTATTGACAATGGCACAGGGATTCTGGACTTGTTGGGCCATTTGATCCTCACTAGTTTTATCACACAAATATTGGGCAAGGACGCAGTAGTCCACTTACCTCCGAGCCCTGATGGTCAACAATGGATAGCCGTTACCACAGTGACATGTATATGATACCATAGATGGCTGGTAGGAATTTGGTATAGATTTCAGTCAGTGATGTTGAATGTGTGGTTGTTAGAAATGGGGTCTTTGGTTGCCCGTCAGTTTACCCTCTGTCCAAGCAAGGACCCACACTCTAGTCAGGGTAAAAGAAAATCACCCTCAGTTAACTCCCACTCATCCCCGTGGTAGCTTGGCATGAGCAGGCAGGCTTAACTTCAGAAGCAATGTGTAAAGTATTTGTACCAACACACAGAGTAACTCAGTGAAAACAATACAAAATGACACAACACAGGTTTAGACAAAAGGTAATATTTATCTGAAAAATAAACAAGACCAAAACAACAAAAATCCAACCTACACAAGTCAAGATATGAATTTTCAAAGAATAAGAGTCTTAGGCCCTCATTACAACCCTGGTGGTCAGTGATGAAGCGGCGGTAATATCACCAACAGGCCGACGGTAAAAAAATGGATTTATGACCACTGCAGAAACCGCCAACAGAGACAGCCACTTTAACACACAGACCGCCACGGAGGTAGCAACAAGCACCATGGCGGCAACCACCAACAGCCAGGGGGAAGACAAGGTCCCCCCACTGTATTATGAGACAACAATCCGCCAGGTACAAACGCCATCAAAAGCACTGCGGAAACAGTACACAGAAGGGAAACAACTCACCTTTAGACACGCAAGGAAGAACCACGACACCATGGAGCCCGAACTACAGGTGTTGCCCATGCTGGTTTATCTCCTCCTACACCAGGAATACCAACGGTGGCGAAGACGACCACAGTGAGTACTGCCCCTAACACACAAGGGAGAGGTGGAGGAAAAAGAGAGTGACACACACACAACACCCCACCCCGACAACATGCACACAAACAGATGCAACAACATTACATATCCACCCTCTACACCTCAGGAATAATGCAAGGACAAAAGGAAGTGATTAAAGTCAGTGAAATAAGATAACGTTCTAGAAATACATCCTCAAAGCACAAAACAGTATCTACAATATATACAAATGGAGAAACACTGCCCAGTCCATAATATCCGTGGGCCACAGGGCCATATCACATGGGCCAAGGCCCCACTTGACTCCTGCCTCAATACGGAGAGAACACTGCAGGGGCATCAGATCGAAAATACACAGGCATCTCAGGGGGAAGAGGGAGGGGGGCTCCTCAGACAGAAGATGGTACAACGACACTGCTCCTGGTGGGGGCCACATGCCCATCACTCTGTCTAGGGAGGGCAAGGCCACAGTCTCTTAAGTGGGTGGTCTGCCCACTGCTTGGTCCTGAGGAGTGAAAAGCAAAAGTCTCTATAGTGTGTGGTCTGCCCACTGCTCGGTCCTGGAGAGTGCAAAGCCACAGTCTTTCTAGTGTGTGGCCTGCCCACTGCTTGGTCCTGGGGAATGCAAAGCCACAGTCTCTCTAGTGGGTGGTCTGCCCACTGCTTGGTTCTGGGGAGTGCCAGGCTAAAGTCTCTCAAGTGGATGTCTTCTCCACAGGTTCTGCAGGGGGCTTTGTGCCCAGTGTGCTTCATCCTGGCAAGGAGGGGATCAGTGGGTGCCTTCTTCAACTGGTTCTGGAGGGGGCTTTGTGCCCAGTGTGATTAATCCTGGCGAGGATGGGGTGAGTGGATGCCTTATTCCACTGGTTCTGGAGTGGACTTTGTGCCCAGTGTGCTTTATCCTGGCAAGAATGGGGTGAGTGGATGCCTTCTTCCGCTGGTTCTGGAGGGAGCTTTGTGCCAGTGTTCTTCATCCTGGGAAGGATGGGGTGGGTGAATGCCTTCTTCCACTGGTTATGGAGGGGGTTTTGTGACCAATGTGCTTCATCCTGACAAGGAGGGGATAAGTAGATGTCTTCTTCCACTGGTTCTGGAGGAGGCTTTGTGCCCTGTGATGCAGATCTTGGGGAGTGCAAAGTCACAGTCTATCACCTGGATGTCACACCTACAGGATTTACAGGAGCCAGGACGCACTACAGCCCATGGAGGCATGACTACACCCTGCCCGCAGGCCATGATGCCTGCTCAGTGGTGGCACTGGCGGGGCTGGTGGAGGTGCTGCCGGTGAGGCGGGAGGCTCCGGCTCTTCCCCTGCAGCCTCGGACGGCTCCCTACTGGGGCTGCTTCTGCTGGCAATGGTGCTGGTGGCGGTGCAGGTGGTGGTGCAGGTGATGGTGCTGGCAGCAGTGCAGGTGGCGGTACTGGCAGCTGTGTTGACGGCGGTGCTGACGGATGTGGGAGGAGACTCCAGCCCTTCCCCTGCACCCTCGGACAGCTGCCCACTGGGGATGCTGCTGCTGGCAGTGTTGCTGGTGGCGGTGCAGGTGGCAATGCTGACGGGGGTGTTGTGGGCAGTGTTGCAGGTGGTGGGGGGAGGCTCCAGGCCATTCCCTGCATCCTCGGACAGCTGAAGTACCATGGCTGGTGTTGTTTGCTCATATGCTGCTCCAGCAGTAGGCTCCATATCCATCCTGCCTGCGGCGTCTGTGCCTTTGTCATTGGCGTTTTGTAGCTGGTTGTCCCTTCTTGCCCTTGGCAGCTGGTGGCCCCTTCTTTCCTTTGCCAGCTGATGGTGCCTCCTTGCCTTTGCCAGCTGGTGGTGCCTCCTTGCCTTTGCCAGCTGGTGCAGACACACTGGCTGTGCTGACTGGTGTCTCCTTAGAGCCTCTCACAACTGCAGTGGATGCAGAAACTACAGTGGCCTGGGTGGCTGAGGTGCTAGCCTGGGTCCTGAACACCCTGGCCCGAAGTGAAGGACAGGGGGAGGAGGGGAAGGGAATAGGTCAAGGGTGGAGGGGAAAAGCTTCTTAGGGACACTGGGGCTGAAGGTTTGGGAGTGGAGGAAGAGGGAGTGGTGGTAGGAGGTGTCTGTCTGCTGTGTTTGGGTGCAGGTGCATGGGCTGGATGCTGTTGTGAGGTGGATGGCTGTTGGGTGTATGAGTGCTTGCTTTTGTGTACTTTGGGAGGAGGGGGCACAGACACAGTGGGAGAGGACACAGGGGAAGTGTGCATGGATCTGCGGGTGGTGACTGCCAGTAATAGGCATGATGGTGATAAGGGTAGTGGATGAGGATGTAGTGCATGCAGGTGTGAGTGGATACGCTACTGGGAGGGAGGTAGACGACGAGGCGGAAGGGGACACAGTGGAGGCAGTGGATGTTGGTGAGTCTGCATCTGGATGGTGCTTGTGAGAGTGCCTCTGGGGTGAAGTGTGGTGCTTGTGTTTGCCTGTGCCACTTCTGTGTGTTGATTTGGGTGCATGCTGGTCTGATGGTGTGCTAGGGATAGGCTGGGGTTGAGGGGAATATGACTGGGTAGAGGAGGTTGAAGGGGGAGGTAAGAGACAGGAACAATGGCTGCCATCAGGGAGGAATGATCTCCGTTGGGCCACCACACCAGAGTGAATGCCCTCCAGGAATGCATTTGTTTGTTGCAAATGCCCTGCCAGATCCTGGATGGCATTCAGTATGGTTGACTGCCCAACAGAGATGGATTGCAGGATGTCAATAGACACCTCACTGATGGCAGCAGGGCTGACTGTGGCAGGTCCTGAGGTGCCTGGGGAAAGGAGATGTCCACCCTCCTGGGTGAGCAGGCACAGGAAACACGCTGAGGGCCTGCTGGGAAGATGGTGCTGGTATGGGGGGGTGGCAGCTGTACCTGTAGTTGGGGTGGCCACAGAGCTATCCACCACCACCAGGGAGCTTCCATTGGAGGTGGTGTCACGGTCCGAACTGTCCCCTCCAGTCTCCGCCAGAGTGCTCCCCTCACCATCCATCCCACTGGTGCCGGTGCCTCTCCTCCTCTGCCAGATGAAGCTAATGCACACATGGACAGGGTGACACAACAAAAAGAGGGGGGAAGAGACAGAGGATATACTTGGTCAATGCCAACAACAACACCACCGATGTACAGAACACAGAGGGAAACAGCCCTATGCACTAGGCCATGTACTACCAGTTAAAATGCTAGTCACCAGGCCATGGAGTACAATGCCTAACGGCAATAGCAGCACACCTGAAACCCACAGGACCCTGCCCAGTAGTAGACACCCACGATCATATTTGGGGCTGGAGTGCATCAGACCCTGCCCAACATGGAACCTACTCTGAAATGTTTGTCCTGGCCTAGGGGCACTCACAGGCCCACATCCCCCATCCATATAACACCCCACCATGTGCAATTGTCTGATTTTGAAAATGTACTCACCCCCTTGTGACGCCCATAGGCCAGCGCCAGAATGCGAAACATCAGGGGGGTCAGGGTTCGATGGGCAGCCCTTCCTTGTTGAGAGGCCATCCACAGCTGGGTCTCCGCCGTCTTCCTTGCCCAGCGGTGCAGGTCCTGCCACCGTTTGCCACAGTCAAAGACCCCCAGGGTGCGCACATCCTTGGCAATGGCATGCCAAATACTCTTTTTCTGATGACCACTGACCTGCAGAGAATTATACATAGAAAAAGGTATCAGCCATACTGTATGGCCTTTTACACTCATGGCCCACCATATCCCTCCCATACCAGTATGGTCAGAGGTTGACCACCATACATGCAGCACTCTGCCCAGGACACCTCAGCTACCCCCCTTACACGAGGCTTACACACAAAGCACTCCATGCATTCATTCCCCATGCATCGTGCTCACAGTGTACTCACCTGTTGGTCTGGAGGACCATAAAGTAAACGGTACTGGGTTAGGACCCCATCCACTAGTCTCTCCAACTCCTCCAAAGTGAAGGCTGGGGAACTTTCCCTGGACACTCGAGCCATTGTCGCTTCCAGACACTTGTCACTGCAGCACTTGCAGTGTACGTCCTCTCCTGTTGAAGATCAGGTAGCAAGTGAGTGAACAGATAGAAAATGATGGTCACGTCCACGGCGGTGCATATCGTTACTGCCGTCGTACATCACCATTGGCTACTGGAACCCATAGGGCCCAATGATAACCAATGAGGAGTTGCACGGCGGTCCTCGAACGCCTCCAGCAACGGCGCACGTCAGCGGAATTACCTAATTTCCACTTGTCTCTCCACACGTCAGGTGGCCGCCATTTCAGGGGGGAGCAGGCCAATGCACCTAACTGCGTCACAGCAGACATAGGCACATTTATGGGACTACACGTTAACAAACTGTTTCTGTCACAACATGCAAGGCATTTTACTCTGAGGATATGTTTGAATATGACTAGCTGCTTCCGGTTTTTCACCCTAGAGTTCAACCGCCGAGGATGAATAGGACATGGAGACACACCGTTGTGTACAGACCCTTGGTGGACCTGGAAAGAATGGATGCAAATTATCCTCACCTACGGACTTGATAGGGCCACAATCCAAGAGCTGTGTGGTCAATTGGAGCCAGACCTGATCTCAGCTATCCATCACCCCACTGGGATCCCCCCTGTTGTGCAAGTCCTATCAGTGCTCCATTTCTTGGCAAGTGGCTCCTTCCAAGTGACACTGGCCATGGCAGTAGGGATATCACAGCCTATATTCTCTAACGTGTTGACCAGAGTGTTGTCTGCCCTGATGAAACATACGTGCAGCTACAACGTTTTCCATCAGGTGGAGGATTTGCCACAGTGAAGGCTGACTTCTATGCAATGGGACATATCCCCAACATCATTAGTGCTATTGATGGTACACATATTGCCTTTGTCCACCCCCCCCCCAAAGAAACTAACAGGTGTACAGAAATCGAAAGAGCTTTCACTCTATGACTGTGCAGATAGTGTGCCTGGCGGACCTGTACATCTCCCATGTGAATGTAAAGTACTCTGGGTCTGTGCATGATGCCTCTTTCCTGAGAAATAGCAGCATTCCATATGTGATGTCTCAACTCCAGAGGCTCCGGGTGTGGCTAATAGGTGAGCCCATGGTCCCCACCCAGTATATGTTGGTATATGGGTCTGGGGTTGGCTCTAAGGGTGAGTGTATGGCTAACAGGTATCCCTTGATATTTGCAGGTGACTCTGGTTACCCCAACCTCTCATGGCTACTAACCCCAGTGAGGAATGCCGGGACAAGGGCAGAGGAACGGTACAATGAGGCAGGTGGGCAAACAAGGAGGATCATTGAGCACACCTTTGGCCTCCTGAAGGCCAGGTTCTGACAGGTCATCATTGCACGTTGCATTTTGCACAAACTAGCCTTGAGACTCCAAGTACATTTTCTGCAGGATGGTGAGGCTGGAGATGGTCATGTGGCAGCCATGGAGCCTGTGCACTGTGACGAAGAGGAGGCAGGGGAATAGGATTTGAACAACAGAACAACTATCATACACCAGTACTTCCAGTGACACACAAGTAAGACACTGTAACCTCACCTTCCATTGCCATTTTGTCAAGTGAATTTTCTCTGGCTGGCTGCTGTTCCCACTACAATGGCCACATATTGTACCCTTTAACATGTCTATTTGCAGATATTTGTGCCCTCCCTCCTTTGGCTCCTGGTGTATTGACTGCAGCACATTACAGGTCATACCTATGTATACATAACTGTATAGTCTATTTGCAATGTCTACAGATTGTTAAACAACGACATCCTTAAATCATTTGACATACTCCATACTTGTTTTTTCCAAGGGTGTTTATTTTAGTGCTGAGAAGTAAATGAGGATGTACAATGGGCTTAGGTCATGGTGGAGAAAAGTCCAGGATTGAGCCAGTCTATTGGTATCACAGGTGTATTGTCCAATGGGGCATGGGAAATGGAGCAATGGCAGTTCAAGGTGGACAGGGTGACAGAGTGGGACACAAGGGTGAGAATCAGTAGAGTGTTTTTCCTGGCGGGGGTCATGGCAATGTTCTCTGGCTTCTGCCTGGATCGCAGGCACCATTTGTGGGGTGGTTCTCCTTCGGCAGGGGGTTAGGTGCTGTTGTTCTTGTGGCGTGACCTCCTGTCCACTAGCGTCAGTGGAGGTGGAAGGCTGTTCATCAGTGTGGCTAGTGTCAGGGGCCCGTTGGTGTGCCACTGCCTCCCTCATGGTGTTGGCCATGTCTTTCTGCAACCCTGTAATGGTGACCAGGGTGGTGTAGATGTCCCTCCTGATCCACAGGTACTGTTCCCCATGCAGCCACTGGGTCTCCTGCAACTTGGTCAGTATCTTGACCATGGTCTCCCTGGAATGGTGGCATGCTCACAGGATGTTGGAGAGTGCCTTGTGGAGAGTCAGTTCCCTGGGCCTGTTCTCCCCTTGTCACACAGCAGTCCTCCCAGATTCCTGGGTGTCCTATGCCTCTGTCCCCTGAACCGTGTGCCCACTACCACTGACCCCAGGTCCCTGATCATCCTGTGTTTGTGGGGTTGCCTGGGGTCCCTGTAGTGGTGGACACACTGCTGATTGACGTGTCCTGTGGACAGTGGTACGGGCCCGCTGGGAGGGTGCTGTGGTGGTGTTTCCTGAGTGGGGAGGCTCTGGGGTGGGATGGGACTGTGCCTGGGTAACCGACTGTCCAGAGGTCCCTGATGGGCCAGATTGGTCATCCTGATTAAGGCATGCAAAGCTGCTGTCATCACTGTGGACCTCTTCTGTGGGTTGACTGGATGCTGCTGGCACCTCCTCTCCAGTGGCATTGTGTCGGTGTCCTGTGGGGGTGTAAATGCAGTGTTATTGTTTCTGCTTGTGACATCTTGTGCATGGGTATGTTGCCCTCTATGGTTGTTATTACCATGGCATCTTTGCCTTGTGTGAGTTCTTATTTGGTTGGCTAAGTGATTGTCACTAGAATGCATGCAGTGGTGATGGTTGTCCGTGCAGGCCTATGATGGATGTCCATGCATTGGTGTTGCATGCAGGGCTTGGTATTGGGATGGGTGGGTTGTGATGGTGGGGTATATGGGAAGTGGTGGAGTGAAGGGAGTGATGGTTAGGGTGGGGGAATGTGACGGCATGCAGGTAGACAGGTGAAAGTAGTAAAGAGTTGACTTACCAGAGTCCAGTCCTCCTGCTACTCCTGCCAGACCCTCAGGATGCCTGATTGACAAGACTTGTTCCTCCCATGTTGTTAGTTGTGGGGGAGGAGGTGGGGGTCCACCACCAGTCCTCTATACAGCTATCTGGGCCCTGCAACCACGAAATACACCTTCCCCCGTAGGTCGTTCCACCTCTTCCTGGTGTCATCCCTTGTTCTGGCGTGCTGTCCCACAGCGTTGACCCTGCCCACGATTCCCCATCATAGCTCCATTTTCCTTGCAAAGGATGTCTGCTGCACCTGTGATATGAATAGTTATGGCCCTAACTGGATGATTTCTTCCACCATGACCCTTAGCTCCTCCTCTGAGAACCTGGGGTGTCTTTGTGGTGCCATGGGTGTAGTGTGTGTGGAGTGTGTGGGGTGATATGTTGGTGTGTGTGTTGTGAGGTGCGTGGATGGTGTATGGGTAATGGTGTTATGTGGCTCTGGTTCTGTGGGTGCTCCTGGTGTGGCTCTCTCTCTGTTGTAAATTTTTTGTAGTGGTAAAGGGCTGTGGGTAATGTGTTTGTGTTTTATAGTGGGGTGTGGGTGTGGTGTGTGTATGTGTGTCAGGTATGTGTAGTTTGAATTGTCCAGTGTTGTATTGCTTTTTTAGTGTGTGTGTGTATTTTGAGCGCAGCAGTATGTACCGCCAATGGATTACCAGGGTTGAATGTCCACTGCGGTAATTCATTGGTCATAATGGTCTGGGCGTAGTTCTGTTGGCATAGCGGTGTGGGTTTTGCTACCAGCAGTTTATCACTGACCTTTGGGCTGGCGGACTCGTGTGTGTGTCTGTATAGTGGCAGATTGCTATGTGTGGGTCATAATACGGGTAGAGGTCAACCGCCGCGGTCATGGTATGTTGGCATCAGTCAGCATGGCGGTAAGCAGCACCCACCACCAATGTCATAATGAGGGCCTTAATCCTTAGAAAACAGTGAGAATGCTGTTATTTCACAAAAGTACCTGAGTAGTGTCAAAATGAAGCCACTCAGATGAGTGTGTCGAAAAAGACCAGCAATGCGTCATTTCTCACTTGCAAACAAGACCGTGCTTTATTCCTCCTCCGGTCGGGTCGCGTGCATCGTGTCTTCTCTCCCGCAAGAGAGTGATACATTGATCTAGACAGGCACATTGGGTCCAGGCAGGCTTTGCTTAGAATTTCTGTGGCCAGCGTGGTTGTGTTGAAAATTTGATCACACAGTATCACACTACCACGCTGCATGGGGTTTGTGTCATTATCAGCCTCCGTTAGCGGGTGTTGTGCGCCGTTTCTCCAGCCGCGTTGCATCGATCTTCCAGTTGTAATGCAGGGGAGCATTAATTTCAGCCACGAAGCCGGCAGTGCGTCGTTTATCAGCCGCATCATGGAAGGTACGTTAAAAATTTCAAGCACAGTGGTCTGTGTGTGAATTTTCAGGTCTTGTCTGCCAACTTCATCTTTCCAGGGCCCAGGAACTGGAAAAGGCATCATTTAGCAGGGCAGGAGTCTCAGCAGAGAGTCCAGGTGCTGGCAGGGGAAGTCTTTGCTGGCACTGAGACTTCAATGGCAGGAGGCAAGCTCATTTCAAGCCCTTGGAGATTCTTCACAAGCAAGAATGCACAACAAAGTCCAGTCTTTGTCCCCTTTCAAAGGCAGGAGCAGCAACTTCAGGATAGCCCAACAAAGTACAGTCACAGGCACTTCTCCTCAGCTCTTCTCCTTGGCAGAGGTTCCTCTTGATTCCAGAAGTAATAAAATTTTCATGGGTTTTGGGTGCTCTTCTTATACCCCTTTCTGCCTTTTAAGTAGGCCTACTTCAAAGAGAAGTCTCTGTTTGTTTCAAGATCCTGCCTTGCCCAGGCCAGGCCCCAGACACACACCAGGGGGTTGAAGACTGCATTGTGTGAGGGCAGGCACAGCCCTATCAGGTGTAAGTGACCACACCTCCCCTCCCCTCAGCATAGATGGCTCATCAGGATATGCAGGCTACACCCCAGCTCCCTTTATGTCACTGTCTAGAAGAGAGGTGCAAACAGCCCAACTGCCAAACTGACCCAGACAAGGAATCCACAAACAAGCAGAGTTGAAGAATGGTTTAAGAAGAAAAAAATGCCTACTTTCTAAAAGTGGCATTTTCACACATGCAATCTAAAAACAAACTTTATTAAAATACGTAATTTTAAATTGTGAGTTCAGAGACCCTAAACTCCACATTTCTTTCTGCTTCCAAAGGGAATCTGAACTTTAATAATATTTAAAGGCACGCCCCATGTTAACCTATGAGAGATAGGCCTTGCAACAGTGAAAAACTAATTTGGCAATATTTCACTGCTAGGACATGTTAAACACATGTCCCACCCTTACATACACTGCACCCTACCCATGGGGCTACCTAGAGCGTAACTTAGGTGTGCCTTACATGTATAAAAATGGAAAGTTTAGGCCTGGCAAGTGGGTACACTTGCCAAGTCGAATTGGCAGTTTAAAACTGTACACACAGACATTGCAGTGCCAGGTCTGAGCCATGTTTACAGGGCTACTCATGTGGGTGGCACAACCAGTGCTGCAGGCCCACTAGTAGCATTTGATTAACAGGCCCTGGGCGCTTCTAGTGCACTGCACTAGGGACTTACTAGTAAATCAAATATGCCAATCAGGAATAAACCAATTACACACACATTTTACATAGGAGCCCTTGCACTTTAGCACAGAATAGCAGTAGTAAAGTGACCAGAGTAACAAAAACAGCAAAAACAGAGTCCAGCACACATCAACCACCTGGGGAACAGTGGCAAAAAGTTAGGGGAGACCACACCAAGGATGCTGAGTCTAACAGTGGTAGACTGCATGTGTCATCTAAGGATGCTACTGTATGTGCATTGCATGTCTGTTCTACCTCCACCAAATGCTGTTTTAAGTGCTTTATTCTCCTCATATTTCAGCTGCCAATATGACCCCCACTACAAAACATGTATTGAACAAGAAGGCTGACAGGTACAGACACATATCGGAGGTGAACGTCGTGTACCACAGAATAGAGAGGAGATTTAGAGAGGAGAAAACCACTGGGGCTTGGTGTGCACTCAAACATGGGGGACTTCCGCAACAGCCAACAACAAAGCAGGCCTCATTGGGGAAGAAATCTGGCATCAGGGGACCTCAGAGGGTCCAAACTCCTCTACATCTGCTACACCTGTCTCTAGCCAGCCCCCCCCAAAGACACCTGCTCCAGCCACAACATTTACCTTTGAGTCAGACATGAGACAAGTAGGAGAAATGCAACAAAAAAAATAAAAGTTGCTCAAGTATTATAAGAAAAAATTGAAAAAGCTGTGAACTGTTGGTGCCATAACCTCTTAGTTCCTTCCCTCTCCTTTTTACTGATATTAAATATTTATAGTGTATTTTAGATGGGTAGTGTTAGGTTAGTAAAATAGTGTAAGACAGGCATGGATTAGAGTAAGTATAGTTGGGAGGTGGGCTTTAGTACATTTTGTTATTTGATGGGGTTATGTTGGGGTTTCTATGTAAAATAAAAAAAATTAAAACACAAAAAACAATCTAAAAAAATACTTTAAAAATATGTATTTATTTAGGACATAGGTTGAGTTAGTACATGTGTAGCCTTAGTTTATGTTGTCCTACTCGCATCTTGTCTCTTAAGGCGTGGAGACTATGTTAATAGTGTATAAGATACGTTTAGAATAGGATAGATAGGTGTAGGTGTAAGTTAAGAAAAGTTAGTGTAGGTTAAGTTGGTGTATGGCAGTGTATAGTGTAGGTTTAGATATGATGCTCTTAATTTGTTTTAATAAATCCTGTTAGTATTAGACAATTATTTCTCGATGTTGATTGAGTGACTGGGTGTTCTCATGTGTGCACTGGTCAAGTAGAAGGAATGCCTTAGGGTATGCATATTGTCTTGATTTCCATGGATGACCATGTGCATCCCCTATGATCAAGGAGCTGTCAGCTAGCCACCTAAATGACATCACCTACTCAAAACATTTGTCATCCACAGTTCCAGCCATTCACATTGTGTGTGCATACAGACTCTTTGACAAGTAGGTATGGAACTTCAACTGTCATTGCTGGGGTTGGGCAGATTTATAGCTGGGAAGTGTAGAACACATGACATCACCCATTTTAGGGTTTGTATCCTGCCACACTGACAGGTGTCCATCACTGATGAAATTCACCTCTTCTGAACCACACATATTAGTTGCACATGTGCTCTCATCTGTGTAATTTGCCTGACACTTGGTTCCAGTGCTATACAAAGTCCTGTTCACAGACCCCACAATAGTCCAAGGTGAGGGGCATGTTATGAGACCTGGATAGGAGAATTGTGCATTAGTGAGGAGATGTCCAATTTGCCGATAGGTAAGATTTGGGACAGTACATAGCAGACAAGTCAACAGTGGTTGAGTGAAGAAGGCACATTGCCTGCTGTCACAACACTGGCATGATCTTAAGCACAGAACTAAGGAAATACTGTCCATGTGGCAAAGACTGTTACTACCAGGTGGTTTTCCTTGTGAATGTTGTTCCTTCCACATCTTCATCCTCTGATGGGTGTAGTGCCTCCTATGCCATGGGTGGTGCTGTTGGTGAGGTTGAGGGGTCCACACACACATCAGGAGAAAGAGACGTGGAGTCGAAGGCATGATTGCAGCAAGGAAGAACTGGTGATTTCTCAACACTGCAGCAACATCTTGGTGGTAGACAGCCATGTTTTCAGTGAGGGAGGCCACTTTCTGCTGAACAGACTCCAGAGTATTCTGTTTAGCATCGAGCCTGTTGTCTGACTTGCTGCTGCCACTTTCGAAGGGCAATTGTTGAAACCTCTGCATCATGACAGTAGCTATGTAGGCCAGGGACTGCTGGAGTCCATGTAGTGGGGATGGGTGCCTCTGATGGCAGCTGCAACGTCCTTAATTTTACTGAGGCACCTCTGCACTCCTCTAGGCTGCCTGCAATGGTCTCCATCCCCACCTGCACCTGCTTGGCCAGCTCTCGCTGGACTACTACTACTGTCCTCTAGAAGGTGATGCCTGGGTCCTCAGAGTTTAGGGCTGTGTCAGTACTAGCTGGTGCTGTGTGTAGGTAGCTGGCTGGTTGATGGCTGGTTGAAGGCTGGTTGATGTGGAGACCCTGCAATGCTGTGTTCCTCCCTGTAACTAGAGGTGATGTCTGGAGGGAACCTTGGACATCCTGGAGAGTCTCTTCATTGATGGTCGGCAGCTGGTCATCCATATCATCAGTACAATCCAGGACAAGCAGGTCGGCAGGAGGTAAGGCATCATCTTCTGCAATGAGATAGTGATATGTCAATCTTTGATTGTGGTGGCTGTTAACATGGCACATCATTTACTTGCTACTGGAGGCTCAGTGATATGTTACAGACCCAATGTTGTAGTTGTATATTATGTGTAGCATTGTGCATCACACATGGGGCAAGCACACATGGTATTTTGGGATATATTTAAGAGCCCCAAGCACCATCAAAGCCTTACTTTTCGTGACGCTCGAGTGGTGCAATGCCCTTTGCCGTATTTTTTGCTTTTCCCATGTGTGTTGTATGCAGTAGCACACATACAAAGAGCAAATTGCCATTTAAGATTGTTTTTGAGCAGGAAGCTGTTGCTTCTTACACAAAAACAATCTCCCCCTCAACTCAGCCATGGTGCAAGGGTTGCTGAGCTGGTGCACAGCATCTAATTTAGCGTTGGTGCAGAGGGAAATACAGGGGTGCAATGTATTTTAGTAAATACGGAGCATCGCTACGTTTTGAAAATTGTGGTGCGCAGTGCTGCCAAATTTGGGACATTTCATTGAACACAACACTTATGCAACAGGCATGTGTTGGTGTAAGGATGAAAAATGGGGATCAATGCATGCATTTCTAGGCTCTATTGATGTGGCGCAAGCGAAATGTGCAGCTCTACATGGACAACTATTCGTATGATGATACCGTTGCATTACAGGCTAATGACATTGTACCAGTAGTGCAACTTGAATGCCACTTGCAACGGGTCTTATGCATGTTGCTTGTACCATTAAGCAATACGCAAACCATTCACACAACACACTCAGGCCCTCATTATGACTTTGGTGGTAAGTGCAGCTTACCGCCATGCTGAATACCGCCAACATAACGCGACCGCGGCGGTATATCGCTACCCGTATTATGACCCACACATACTGACCAAACGTCAGTGATAAACTGGTGGTAGCAAAACCCACACTGTTACGCCAACAGAACTACGTCAATAGCATTATGACCCACGAATCACTGAGGAGAACATTCAACCGCTGTAAACTATTGGCGGTACATACTGCCATGCTCAAAATACCCACACACTAACAAAACAACACCACATTGAACAATTCAAACTACACACACCTGACACACATTCACATACCGCACCCACACACCACTATAAAACACACACACACATATTACCCACAACCCTTTACCACTACAAACAATTTACAACAGAGAGAGAGAGACACACCAGGAGCACCCACAGAACCAGAACCACAGAACACCATCACACATATACCATCCACTCACCTCACAGCACCAACCCCAACACATCAACCCACACACACTCACACACACCACACACACTACACCCATGGCACCACAAAGACACCCCAGGTTCTCAGAGGAGCTAAGGGTCATGGTGAAGGAAGTCATCCGGGTAGAGCCACAGCTATTCGGAACACAGGTGCAGCAAACATAAATTTCAAGGAAGATGGAACTATGGCTGATGATCATGGACAGGGTCAACGCCATGGGACATCACCCCAGAACAAGGGATGACATCAGGAAGAGGTAGAACAACCTATGGGGGAAGGTGAGTTCCGTGGTTGCAAGACACCAGATAGCTGTATACAAGACTGGCAGTGGACCCCCACCTCCTCCCCAACAACTAACAACATGGGAGGAGCAAGTCTTGACAATACTGCATCCTGAGGGCCTGGCAGGAGTAGCAGGAGGACTGGACTCTGGTAAGTCAACTCTTTACTACTTTCACCCCCTACATGCATGCCATCACATACCCCCACTCCTACCCCCACCTCCATCACCCCACCACCTCACATACACCCCACCATCTCAAACCACCCATTCCAATACCCAGCACTGCATGTAGCAACAATGCATGGACACCACTCACAGCCCTGCATAGGCACCTATCACCACAGCATGCACACTAGTGACAATCACTTAGCCAACCAAATAACAACTCACACAAGACAAAGCTGCCTTGGTAATAACAACATACCCATGTACAAGATGTCACACACAGAAAAAATAACACTGCATTTACATCCCCACAGAACCAACACACAACGTCACCAGAGAGGAGGTGCCAGCAACATCCAGTCCCCCAACAGAAGAGGCCCACAGTGATGACAGCAGCTCTGCATGCCTGGATGAGGATGACCAACCTGGCCCATCAGGGACCTCTGGACAGTCGGTTACCCAGGAACAGTCCCATCTCACCACATAGCCTCCCCACTCAGGAAACACAGTACAGCACCCACCCAGCGGGCCCATACCACTGTCCCCAGGGCACATCAATCAGCAGTGTGTCCACCACTACAGGGACCCCAGGCAACCCCACAAACACAGGATGATCAGGGACATGGGGTCAGTGTCAGTGGGCACACTGTTCAGGGGACAGAGGACAACAGGGAAGCTGGGAGGACTGCTGTGCGACAGGTGGAGGACAGGCCCAGGGAACCGACTCTCCACAAGGCACCATTCCCAGGAGACCATGGGCCAGATACTGGCCAAGTTGCAGGAGACCCAGTAGCTGCAGGAGGGACAGTACCTGGGGATCAGGGAGGACCTGAGGGACATCTACACCACCCTGGTCACCATTGCAGGGGTGCTGACATACAATGCCGACATCATGATGGAGGCAGTGGCACACCAACGGGCACCTGACACTAGCCACACTGATGAACAGCCTTCCACCTCCTCTGATGCTAGTGGACATGAGGCCCGCTACAGGAACAACAGGCCACCCACAACCACCTCCTGCAGAAGGAGAATCACCCCGCAAACGGTCCCTGCAATCCAGGCAGGAGCCAGAGAACATTGCCAAGACCCAGCCAGGAAATAAGACTCTCCTGCTTGTCATCCTTGTGTCCCACTCTGTAACCCTGTCCACCCTAAAATCATATTGTTCCCCTTCCTATGCCCCCTTGAACAATGAATACCAATAGACTGGAATCTATCCTGGACTTTCCTCCACCATCACCCAAGCCCTTTGCACATCCCCATTTACTTCTCAGCACTGAAATATACACCCTTGGAAAAAACAAGCATGGAGTATATCAAAGGATTTAAGGATGCAGTTGTTTAACAATCTGTAGACATTGCAAAAAGACTGTACGGTGATATATACATAGGTATGACCTGTAATGGGCTGCAGTCAATCCACCAGGAGCCACAGGAGGGCACAAATGTCTGCAAATAGACATATTTGTATATATTCATAGAGTGAAAGCTCTTTTAATTTCTGTACAGCTGTTCATTTCTTCGTGGGTGGGGACAAAGGCAATATGTGTACCATCAATAGCACAGATGATGTTGAGGATATGTCCCATTGCATAGAAATCAGCCTTTACTGTGGCCATATCCTCCACCTGGGGAAAACGATGTAGCTGCACATGTGTTTAATCAGGGCAGACAGCACTCCGGTCAGCACGTTTGAGAACATAGGTTGTGACATCCCTGCTGCCATGGCCACTGTCACTTGGAAGGAGCCCCTTGCCAAGAAATGGAGCACAGATAGGGAGGATCCCAGTGGGGTGACGGATAGCTGAGATCATCTCTGGCTCCAATTGGGCACACAGCTCTTGGATTGTAGCCCTATGAAGTCTGTAGGTGAGGATAATGTGCCTGTCCTCCATTGTTGCCAGGTCCACCAGGGGTCTGTCCATGGGGGTATGTCTCCATCTCCTATTCATGCTCAGCGGTTGAACTCTAGGGTGAAAAAAAGTGAGCAGATGGTCATATTCAAACACATCCTCTGAGTGAAATGCCTTGTATGTTGTGATAGAAACTGTATGTTAATGTGTAGTCCCATAAATGTGCCTTTGTCTGCTGTGACGCAGTTAGATGCCATGGCCTGCACCCCCCTGAAATGGCGGCCACCGGACCTGTGTGGAGGGACAAGTGGAAATGAGGTAATTCTGCTGAAGTTGTGCACTGTTACGGGAGGCGGTTGAGGACTGCTGTGCAACTCCTCATTGGTTATCATTGGGTCCTATGGGTTCCAGTAGCCAATGGTGATGTACGCTGGCGGTAACGGTATGCACTGCTGCGGGAGTGACTGCCATTTTTTATCTTTTCACTCACTTGCTACCTGACCTTCAACAGCAGATGACCTACACTGTTAGTGCTGCTGTGACCTGTGTCTGGAAGCAACCATGGCTCGAGTGTCTGGGGAAAGGGCCCCTGTCTTCATTTCGGAAGAGTTGGAGAGACTAGTGGATGGGGTCCTACTGCAGTATCATTTACTGTATGGTCCTCCAGACCAACAGGTGAGTACAATGTGAACACGATGCATGGGGCATGAATGCATGGAGTGCTGTGTGTGTAAGCCTCATGTAAGGGGGGGTGGCTGAGGGGTCCTGGGCAGAGTGCTGCAGATATGGTGGTTGATGTCTGTGCTTAAGGGGATGGGAGGGATATGATGGGCCATGAGTGCAACAGGCCAGACGGTATGGCTGATCGAATTTCCTATGTATCATTGTCTGCAAGTCAGCACCCATCAGAAAAAGGGTATTTGGCGTGCCATCACCAAGGATGTGCGCACCCTGGGGGTCTTTGACAGGCAGAGCACACACTGTCGCAAACGGTGGGAGGACCTGCATTGCTGGGCAAGGAAGACGGCGGAGGCCCAGCTGGGGTTGGCCTCCCAATGAGGAAGGGGTGCCTGTCGAACCCTGAACCCCCTGATGTTCTGCATCCTGGCGGTGGCCTATCTGGAGCTGGATGGGTGCTTGAAGGCATCACAGCAGTCACAAGGGGGTGAGTACAGTTTCAGAATCAAAAAATTGTGCGTGGCGGGGTGTTATCTGAGTAGGGGATGTGGGCCTGTGGGTGCTCCTAGGCCAGGACAAACATGACAGGATAGGTTCGGTGTTGGGCAGGCTCTGATGCACTCCTGCCCCAGATATGCGAGTGGAGTGCATGGCCTAGTGCATAGGGCTGTTTCCTGAGTGTTCTGTACGCCAACGGTGGTGTTGTAGCTGACATTGACCAAGTGTATCCTCTGTCTCCCCCCCTTTTTGTTTTGTCATACTGTCCTTGTGTGCATTAGTATCATCTGGCAGGGGAGCAGAGGCACCGGCGATGGAGAGAGCTGCATTCCAAATGGCCCATGAGGCCGAATCCACCTACGGTCAGGGCACCAGTGGGACGGTGAGTGAGGGAAGCACTACGGCTGAGACTGGAGGGGACAGTTCAGACAGCGACACCTCCTCCGATGGAAGCTCCCTGGTGGTGCCGGACAGCTCTGTGGCCATCCCAACTACAGGTACAGACGCCACCCCCCATACCAGCACCACCCCCCCAGCAGCCCATCAGCATGTTTCACGTGCCCGCATCTCCTTTGCCCCAGGCACCTCAGGCCCTGCCTCCGTCAGCCCTGCTGCCCTCAGTGATGAGTCCATTGACCTCCTGCAATCCATCTCTGTTAGGCAGTCAACCATAATGAATGCAATCCAGGGTCTGGCAGGGCATTTGAAACAAACAAATGCATTACTGGAGGGCATTCACTCTGGTGTGGTGGCCCAACAGAGATCATTCCAGGCTCTAGCCTCCTCCCTGATGGCAGACATTGTTCCTGTCTCTTGCCTCCCCCCTTCCAACCTCCTTGATCCATTCCCTTTCCCCTCAACCCCTGCCTATCCCAAGCACACCATCAGACCAGCATGCACCCAAATCAACACACAGAAGTGGCTTAGGCAAACACAAGCACCACACTTCATCCCACAGGCACTCACACAAGCAGCATCCAGATGCAGACTCACCAATATCCACTGCCTCCACTGTGTCCCCGTCCTCCTCATCGTCCACCTCCCTCCCAGTAGCGTCTCCACTCACAGGTGCATGCACTACATCCTCATCCACTATCCCCATCACCATCACGCCTATCACTAATTGCCCCTCACTGGCAGTCACCACCCTCACATCCATGCACACGTCCCCTGTGTCCTCTCCCACTGTATCTGTGCCCCCTCCTCCCAAAGTACACAAAGGCAAGCACTCAGACACCCAACAGCCATCCACCTCATGACAGCATCCAGCCCATGCACCTGCACCCAAACACAGCAGACAGACACCTCCTACCACCACTCCCTCCATTCCTAAACCTTCACCCTCTTCCAGCCCCAGTGTCCCTAAAAAGCTTTTCCTTTCCACCCTTGTCCTATTCCCTGCCCCTCCCCCCATCCTTCACGTTGGGCCACAGTGGTCAAGACCCAGGCTAGCACCTCAGCCGCCCAGTCCATGGCCACTGTAGTTTCGGCAGCCACTGCAGTTGTGTGAGGCTCCGAGGAGACACCCGTCCACACAGCCCATGTGCATGCACCAACTGCCAAGGGCAAAAAGGGACCACCAGCTGGTAAAGTCAAAAAGAGAGCACCAGCTGGCAAAGGCAAGGAGGCACCACCAGCTGGCAAATGCAAGGAGGCACCACCAGCTGGCAAAAGCAAGGAGGCACCACCAGCAGGCAAAAGCAAGGAGGCACCTCCAGCTTGAAAAAGCAAGGAGACGTCACCAGCTGGCAAAAGCAAGATGGTGCCACCAGCTTGCAAAAGCATGAAGGGTCCAACAGCTGCCAAGGGCAGGAAGGGACCACCAGCTGCCAAGGGCAATGTCAAAGGCACAGACGCCACAGGCAGGATGGATATGGAGCCTGGTGCTGGAACAGCATCTGAGCAAACAACACCAGCCATGGCACTTCAGCCATCTGAGGCTGCAGGGGAAGGGCTGGAGCCTCCCCCACCACTGGCAGCACTGCCGCCAGCACATGAACCACCGCCTGAACCGCCACCTGCACAGACACTAGCACCACTGCCAGCAGCTGCAGTCCCAGTGGGCAGCCATTCGAGGCTGCAGGGGAAGGGCTGGAGCCTCCACCCACCACTGGCAGCACCGTCGCCAGCACTGCCACCTGCACTGCCACCAGCAGCTGCCCCAGTGGCCAGCCATCCGAGGCTACAGGGGAAGGAATGGAGCTTTCCACCACCACTGGCAGCACCGCCGCCAGCACTGCCACCTGCACTGCCACCAGCACCGCCACCTGTACTGCCACGTGCACCGCCACAAGCACCACTGCCAGCAGCACCAGCCCTGGGGGCAGCCGTCCAAGGCTGCAGGGGAAGGTCTGGATCCTCACCCACCACTGCCAGCATTGCTGCCAGCATCGCCACCTGCACTGCCACCTGCACCGCCGCAAGCACCGCAACCTGCACCCCCACCAACACCACTGCCAGCAGCAGCAGCCCAAGTGGGCAGCCGTCCGAGGCTGCAGGGGAAGGGCTGGAGCCTCCCCCCCCACTGCCAACACCGCTGACAGCACGCCACCTGCACCACCGACATCACCTCCACCTGCACCACCACCAGCAGCACTGCCAGCAGCCCCAGTGGGCAGCCATCTGAGGCTGCAGGGGAGGGGCTGGAGCCTCCCCCACCACTGCCAGCACCGCCTAAAGCCATGCCACTGACACCACTGAGCAGCCGTCACCGTTGGCGGACAGTATGTAGTCGTGCCTCCATGGGTTGTAGTGCGTCCTGGCCCCTACAAAAATTGTAGGTGTGACACCCAGGTGAGAGTCTGTGACCGTGCACTCCCCAATATCTGCATCACAGGGCACAAAGCCCCCTCCAGAACCAGTGGAAGAAGACATCCACTCATCCCCTCTGTTTCAGGATGAAGCACACTGGGCACAAAGCCCCCTCCAGAACAAGTGGAAGAAGGCATCCACTCACCTCCTCCTTGCCAGGATGAAGCACACTGGGCACAAAGTCCCCTCTAGCACCTGTGGAGAAGCCATCCACTTGAGATACTGTAGTCTTACACTCCCCAGGACCTAGCAGTGGGTAGACCACCCACTAGAGACACTGTGGCTTTGCACTCCCCATGACCATACAGTGGGCAGACCACCCACTAGAGAGACTGTGGCTTTGCACTCCCCAAGAACAGGCAGTGGGCAAACAACCCACTAGAGAGACTGTGGCTTTGCACCCCAAGGACCAAGCAGTGGGCAAACCACCCACTAGAGAGATTGTGGCTTTGCACTCCCCAGGACCAGGCAGTGGGCAGTCCACCCACTAGAGAGACTGTGGCTTTGCAATTCCCAGGACTAAGCAGTAGGCAAACCACTGACTAGAGAGACTGTGGCTTTGCACTCCCCAGGACCAAGCAGTGGGCAAACCACCCACTAGAGAGACTGTGACTTTGCACTCCCCAGGACCAAGCAGTGGGCAAACCACCCACTAGAGAGGCTGTGGCTTTGCACTCCCCAGGACCAGGCAGTGTGCAGACCACCCACTAGAGAGACTGTGGTTTTGCACTCCCCAGGACAGAGTGATGGGCATGTGGCCCCCTCCAGAAGCAGTGGCGTTGCACCATCTTCCGGCTGAGGTCCCCCCTTTCTCCTTCCCCCTAAGGTGCCTGTGTATTTTCGACCTGATGTCCCAGCAGTGTTCTCTCCGTGTTGAGGCAGGAGTCAAGTGGGGCCTTGGCCTATGTGATATGGCCCTGTGGCCCAGGGACATTATGGACTGGGCAGTGCCCCTCCATTTGTATACATTGTAGATACTGTTTTGTGCTTTGAGGACGTATTTCCAAAACTTTATATTATTACACTGACTTTACTCACTTCCTTTTTCCCTTGTGTTATTCCTGAGGGGTACAGGGTGGATATGTAATTTTGTTGCATCTCTTTGTGTGTATGTTGTAGGGGTTGGAGGTGTTGCATGTTGCATGTGTGTCACTCTCTTTTTCCTCCCCCCTCCCTTGTGTGCTAGGTGTGGTACTCACTGTGGTTGTTTTTGCCGCCATTAGTATTCCTAGTGTAGGAGGAGGTAAACCAGCATGGGTAACACCTGTAGTTAAGGTTCAATGATGTTGTGGTTCTTCCTTGAGTCTCCAGAGGTGAGTTGTTTCCCTACTGTGTACTGTTTCCGCCGTGCTTTTGATGGCGTTATGTTCACAGACACACCCCATGTGTTGTATGAGTTGAGTTTTGTGGCCATTCCCAAATTGCGCATGGAGTTCTGTGAGAGTTATTGTTGGCTCACCCTGTGTGGTTTGTGTTCCACAGGTTGCACACTTAAGGCCTGATTTTTTCTTAAGTGGCACAGCTCAGTGCAGCAGCAATATGTGTTGCACGGTGCAGCGCCAGTTTTCAAACAGCGGGATGCACCATGTTTACTGGAATACAGCAGACCCCTGTGATTCTCCCTGCGCAGACTTTGTCTCCCGACACCAGTGCAGATATTGTTTCAGCATGATAAAGGGGTTCCTGTGTTGAGAGGATAGACTGTTTATGTGCAGGAAGGTGCCCCTTCCTGTACATGTAAAAGCTATTATGGCAAGGTGGCATTTTAATGTGTGCTGCAGGATTCAGCACAAATAAGAAGGACAATGACACAAGGGGGAAGGAAAGCATTTTGCATGGCTAAGCCATACGGACACCACCCAGGGGTGGTATTGACTTCAGTCCCAGTCTCTGATGTACATGTTGTGTTGGAACTGGGGCAATGACAATATGCAATGGGTGTTGTTGTGGCACAGCCTTAGCCACACTAATTGCTTGTCCCTTCCAGGCAATGTGCTGCATATTTACATGGTGGTGTAAAGCCATAGTTAGTGGCTTATGTCCATGTTGTGTATATATGGGAGTGCATTGTTCAACCAGAGCATCACTATAAGTGTGGCTTAGGTGGCGATAAGACATTTTGATTCAGGGCCTATGTGTCTTGATGCATTGAGTGTGTTCTATGTGCCTTCCAATCTGCCATTTGTGAGATTCCAGATAGTCTCCTCCTGCAACGTACCCTGCATTTGTGGAAGTTCTTGGTAGTTTACGCGTTCCTGTTCTGTGATTCCAGTGATCAGCTCCTCCAGGATGACCATTGTGACCATCTCCTCTAGCTCATCCAGGTCCTTCTGTGGTGCGGGACTTCCACCTGCTGTCTGCAGTGCTGCTTTTTTGTTCCTCACCAGTTTCTCCTTAGTCCTGCGCTTCCAGTCATTCCAGCGCTTCTTGCAGTCAGTGACAGTCCTCCTTACCTTTGCCACGCTGTTGATTTTGATTACTATTTCCTGCCACATGGCCTCTCACCTACCTCTTGGCTATTTGGAGGTGACAAAGAGCTGGTGTTTGTGCTTTGTCATCTCTCTGAGGATGTCATGCTCCTCACTAAAGCGACACTCCTGCTTCCTCTTCTCCTTCTCCTGGGACTTTGCTGGACCCTCCTGGCTGGTACTTGGGTGATTAGGTTCTCCTTGGGGTCTCTCCTGGCCTGCATTCTCCATCTTGTTTTCCAAAATGTTTATTTTTTGCCGAGGCATTTTTTCACATTAATGCAGTTAAATATGGTGGTAACCTGTTTTGTGTCAAAAATACGTGCCGCAAAATGGTCTTGCCCCACTTTTGAAGCATTAGCGTCATTTTTTCTTATCTTATGGCATGTCGCAATGGTAAGAATTTTTTTTTTTTTTTACGCTAACCATTCCTTCATGCAATTGTGCGTCATTTTTTAAATGTGGTGCTCTGATGGCACTAGGAAATGACGGTAGCCTGTGTTAACATTTTTGACACACAATTGCGCTAATGCTATCATTTTTTTATAAATCTGCCCCTTAGTCTTTTTACAGAGCTTTTCTCTTGTCATTGAGTGGGACTCCTCTTCAGGCCAGCTTGTACAGCAAAGTCATCAGCTTGGCTCAGCACAAGGTCCCGGTCAACTCCTCAAAGTCGTGCCAATGGGGAAAAGATCCAGAGCTTCAGCATGACAAACCTGAAATTCAGGCTGGGTCGCCGTTCAACATTGTTGGCTTGACTCGCGTTGACGGGTAGGTCACCTGATGGAGCTGTTTTACAAAGTTGCTCCAAAGTTCTCCACTTTTCTGGTTCTTCATCCAGAAGTCCTTTTGAGGTCTTGCAGTGTTTACACACTTAGTCCAAGGTTCTGAGTTGCTTCTTGGAAGTTGGGAATACAATTCCCAGAATGCACCAGCTCAGAATCTTCCAAAGGCCACTGGATGCTGGGCAGTTGGCCTCTTCTTGCAGGACTTGATATAAGGGGCTCTTGGTAGCTCCTTTGTACCTCTTACAGTGAGCCACTCCTGACTCTCAGAAGTAAGGCAAATTCATTTTTGTGGCTAATCCCAGAGTGTAAAACTGGTGCAGTTCTTATGGGTGCAGCCCTTCAGGTGCAGACCGGGGGGTCAGGAGAGCAGTCCTTCTTCTTTAGTCTTTCCTCCAGAAGAGAACTGAGATGCCGAGCAGTGTTTCCATATGTACCCATGTTCCTGGGTTGCCAAGCAGGGGGGCAACCCTAACCAATAGGGTGCAGGGTGCCATCTTTTGGGGTGATCACTCCCTGTGACATGTGGCACAAATTAATCCCAGAAAGCAACATTCTTCAAAATTCCACAATGGAGAAGATCTCTCCTGGGAGGTAAATCTGTCTGAGTTTTCCCACTGGTGTTCCTAAGTCTCCCTAACACACCCCCTTGAGCCCATCTCCTATTATAATTACTGGGGCTCCCATCTATCAGGGGGAGCAGGAAATGGGGGAGGTCTGGTTTCTGACCCAAATATCTATCCTTTGAAGACCAGTTTGGCCACCCTACCCCATTCCTGCTCTGCCATTTGCTATAGTAGTTCTCCTCCCACCTGATACTTCATTTGTTTCAGCCCAGGACACTTCACATCTCATTAAGGTAGCTTGGCTCAGGCCTCCAGAGGATGACCAATCAGAAAAGGGCACTACAGGGCTGACAAGTCCTTTCCGCCAACACTGTGTCATTTATTTATGCTGCAGTGGTGCTTGCATTGCCCTACACTGCTCCATATTTACAAACTAACGCATTATGTGCAATGTGTCAAACTGTAAAGCCCTGCATCACATTATACCTGCGCCAGATATAAGGTATGCAGGGTAGGCATTCCCTCAGCAAAAGTGATGTAGGGCTTTTTCCTATGGGAGACTTTTTGCATTGCTGGAGTTGTGTCAGTTTAACAATGCATTACATTTCCCTTCTTCAATTCCCTTATATACTGAAACTGTGGACCATGTTTTGTTCTTCTGCAAAGCGTATGATAAACCTAGAAAAAATGCATACGACCTATTTGTAGGAACGCAGGAATTAGGAATTATAAAGAAGCGTCCAGACTACTTAGGTCCAATACTAGTCCATCTATTGTTCTTGGAGTAAGCCGTTTTCTTTTAGCAACTTCATTTATCAGGGATAAGGTGGGACTGAGGTTTTAATAAGTCTAGATCGATATTTATAGACAAACATCAAGAAGATTAAATGATTAACAGGCCCCTCCTTAAGCAAGTTAGCCGCTAGATGTATTATAGCCCTCAAAGTGAAGGGAAATATAGGCTTTTAGATATTTTTAGGAATTTCTCTTATCTTTTTAGATTCTTTTAACTATTGTTCACCTAATTGGTTAAATAGTCCTCCCATAGTTAGTAAACAAGTTCTTGATGGTATGGGAGGCAAATTTTAGGATCTTAAAAAAAATTATTTACCTAATGTAATAATGTAATTGATTGTTATTTACTGCTTTTAGGACTTCCATTGGACATTATTTATATAATTTGATTTTAGTATTTAAGTGAATAATAATTGTTGCTGGAATAATGTGTTTTTGGTTTGCTTGATTGTACTTTCCTTTTATGGCTTTTAGCCGAATAAAGGTGTGATGATGATGATATATATATATATATATATATATATATATATATATACATATATATATATATATATATATATATATAGCAGTCATAATCCACAGTCAACTGCAGCTACTGAGTAAGATATCCCTGACTGATCTGCTCTATGACTGAATTTTAGGTGATGGTGGAGAGGTATACACAGAAAAAACCCAAACGTACACAATTTTGGCAATTAAATTTCCCTTATTCAATTTTGACATACATTAATTCATACTCACTTTTAGACCTACTTAATTGGATCACTGCACCTCTATACATAATGGTTATTGCAGACTCTTTCAACATCGGGTTCCCAGATGATGACAGTTTAAAGCTATCATTTACAATTGAAACAGCAGCTCAATAACCAGAGCTACATTTCATAATCATGTAAAATTATGACCTAGAACTGAGAAAAAACACACACCAACAACAGTAAATATATAAGATATAAGTATGTCATTGTCTTTGGGGTGATATTAGAAATCTGATACAATGAAAACATTTAAGCCATTTAAACATCATTCAAGAGATATGGAGAAGCACTTTATTTTGATAAATATAGATACTCAATGTGTCTGTTGCCACACGTGTTTCATGAAATGTACCTAGTTCTCCTTTGCCTCCTGGTATTACCCTTTCAGCAGCACATTGGAATGTAACCATTTTACCTTATACATACATGATACCAGATTGCCTATATCCATTTCATAATTGACCCCTCTCTGCACAAACTTGGCAAAATTGCACACTAGCACAAACCTAGACGTATGCACAGTGAAAGATAAATGTGTGTGGCCCATCTAAAGGCCACATATGTTTAAAGCATACAACCATGTTGTAATTGGGTTCCGGCCATTCAGTGTGCCTGGATTTTTTGCATTACACGGTTGTGGGCATTTTACTGTGGGTGAGTCTCACTACATGTGTCCCACCCACAGTAGTCACATGGCAAATGGATTGGGTGTGTTTACTGCCAGTGTCTGACTTTTAAGATAAGGCCACTCTGATGCAGCAAGGGCAAGAGGCACTCAGCTTGTTACACATTTGCACATATGTGTGCACACGTGTGAGCACACGTGTGAGGGCTGGGCATGGGATACTACTGTAGTGCGCAGCACAATAACTGGGCACAAGTAGCCTGACACATGGGGACTCTGCAAAATTAGAAATTGTTGTGAGGACCTTTTGGACCCGAGTTGGTGCCCCCTGTTTTCAGCTTCATATTATATTTAAATATTTTATGTGTTTTAGCTGCACTTCTATTAGTATTGGCATTTTACACAAATTTGTTGCATTATTGTCTACTGGGAGTACGTGGTACAAGTTGCTTTTTTAGTTAGCCTTTGCACAGCATGTAATCAGTACTTGCTGGTGAATGTTGGGAACACTATATACAGTTTCCTAGTTCTTGCATTGCCCATTCAGGAGACAGCTTCTAACATCTAGACACAGCAGAGCAGTCCTTCTATCACAGTATATTTTATTATTGAAATGGTACACTGACCCAGAGGGACAAAGTGCACTCCATCCGCGACCATCCTGGGATGAATGCTGTGTTCAACATGCACCTCTGCTGACACTAATCTACCAGCTCCCAAGAGAATTGCCTTCCACACAACAGGTCAACTCCTGACACTGTCTCTAGGTATGGGGCTTGGGGTAATCCCTTAGATTGAGCCGGCAGAAGGGCACATCCACTATGCTCTCAGCATAGTGTTAGGATTAGGTAGTAATCTCTAGAACATAAACCCAACTTAGATGCCGCCCTGCTTAGTAATCACAGGCCTTTCTCTTTGTTGCCTCTTTATCCAAAATAATTGAAAGGCATGTCAATACTCAATTATCTTGCTTCCTGGAAGATAACAATATCCTTCATTCCACACAGATGGGCTTCAGACCCCTTCACAGCACAGAGTCAGTCACAGAAGAGGCTAGAAGGAGCCTTGACCAGGGTATTGTGCCAACAATTGTTTTGCTAGATCTGAGTGCTGTCTTTGACACTGTTGATATTGACATATTACTTCAAAGAATAAGAGAGATCAGACTCTCGGGTGTTGCCCTAGGACGGCTCTCATCATTCGTGGAGGTCAGATTGTTTCAGGTCCTTGACCAGTCTTTCCTCTCGTACCTTCTTCAGAGCAGTTGTGGAGTGCCACAGAGGTCCTCTCTGGATGGATGTCCCAAAGTAGGCTTAAGCTTAATGGCGATAAAACCAAGGTAATGATATTAGGACATCACCCACATCTGAGATCTAATCCTTCTATTTTGAAGGGTTTAGGAAATCTTCCTCCCCGTAAGGAACTCATTAAGAGTCTGGGAGTTTGGTTGGATCCTCACCTTACTATGGCATCTCATACCAATAAGGTTTCTTCTACCTCTTTTGGTCTGCTTAGGCTTTTGAGGAAGGTTTTTAAAACCGTACAATTTGTCGCCAAAAGACTTATCGTCCAGACCCTTACCATTTCATGCTTAGATTATGGTGATGCCTTGTGTATTGGATCCCCCAAATATTTGATTAGAAAGCTGCAGATGGTGCAGAATGCCTTGCCCATTTGCTTCTAAACATACCAAGCACAAATCAGCCAAATCAGCAATTTCCTCTCTCCACAGGCTCCCAGTTGAACATCGCAAAGAGTTTAAAACCCTATGCTGTGTTCACAGAGCCCTGTATAATAGAGGTCCTTCTCTGCTTAGGACACTAGCTTGCATTTACATACCTGTTAGACTGCTTAGGACCTCGACAGATGGCCTAGCTCTCATTCCTAGAGTAAAGCAGTCTAGATGGGGTGGAGGTTCTCTGGATTACCATGGGGCCAAGTTATGGAATTCTCTACCTCTCAGCCTTCCCCTAATCAACCATGAATTTTCCTTTTGGAGAGCACTAAAAACTTGGCTTTTCAAAACATAATTCCTAAGCCTATTTCTCAGAGTTTCTCCCTCAGCGCTGGGAGGCCTAGGGGTAGCCATGCGCTATATAAATAACATAACATAACATAACTTCTAGAACACATTTACCATCGTTGGGTTATTCATTGTTTTCACCATGTTTATCATCCTGGCTGCTTTGCTCACTTTCATCTTTCTGAATATTGCAGAACATTCACTTTATGCAGAATGACGTTTGTTTCAATAAATACATTGAAAACTCAGTTTGTATACATTTTCACATGTCATGCATGAGTAATACAAAGAAATGGTGTGATATGTTTCCATGATTTCCCTGGGGAGTCAGGGTGTCATGTTCATTTTGCCATAAGCACCTTCCAACCAGTAGGTTTGGGGGTTCAGGTGGGGCACTGTGAGCTCGCCAGGACTTGGGTCAATAGTTTCTGATGGTCTGGGTGGACTTATTTTCCCACATTCTGAAGGTCTGTCATCCTAAATACACATTTATATTATCTTAGGAGGATACTTATAACAATATTGACCTGGGACTGGCATTTTAATGTTAGTGTACATGTTGGAAAGTGGATTATTGGTAAGGGCAGGTAAGTACCTACACTTAGCAATGGGCTACAAACCCCCACTAGGTCCAGTCAGGGTCTCAATAAATTGATCCCAGCTCAACCCTTGGAAGCTCATCAATGAGCAGTTAGGCTTAACTTAGGAACAGGTGTTTAAGCATTTAATAATCACAAAACAGTAAATAAGTAAAACACAAAACACAATAAAAATCAAACACCAATTTATAAAAATATATTATATTTTTATCATTAAAATGACACCAAAGTGACAAAAATCCAATAAAGGGAAACAGATATATGCATTTTTAAAACATACATGTTATTTAGATGATAGAAACTAAAAACGTTAATCTAGACATCTGGTTGCACTCGACCGAGGGAAAGTGAAAATTCCAGGGATGACTGTGTTCGAGCACTGCTCGGCTACAGTGAGCAGGAGGCCTGGGTCAAAGTTTTACCTTCGGACTTAGGGCCTCATTATGAGTCTGGAGGTCCTCAGACCACCAGACCCACAGTGCATTCAGACTGCTGCAGTCTTGGTGGTCTGACCACCACATTATCGCCGATCCCCGTTGTAATCCCCCAGGGCAGCACTGGAAGTAACACTGCCCTGGGGATTACTAGTCCCCATGTAGCAAGCCTTTCATGGCAGTTACACCGCCATGAAAGGCTGGCAGAATGGGGGTGTTGATGGGCCCCTGGGGGCCCCTACACTGCCCATGCACGTGGCATGTGCAGTGCAGGGACCCCCATGCACAGCTCTGTTGCACATTCCACTGCTCAAATTACTGGCATTGGAATATACAATGGGTGCTGCTGCACCCATCGCACCACCACATTGGCGCTGCCTCCATTAGGAGCTGGCGTCAATGTTAAGACCCTGTTCACTGCAGGGTTGACTGGTGGAAACACTGTTTCTGCCTGCCAGTCCTGCGGTGAACTCTTCATATGGCCGGCAGTGTTCAAGCCACATCGGTGGTCTGATGGAGGAACGAGTTTGGCGGGTGGCCTCCCCCGCCAATCAAACTAATAATGAGGCCCTTAGCCTTTTCCTTGAAGACTTTCTGCACAGGGACACAGTCCCAAGTCGGGTCTGACATGCCTGGAGCCCTCTTCGGATATGCATCACAGGAGATGTCGTTGAAGAATTCTGCATTCTGACTGAGATGATTTTTTTCTTACGAAATTCTTCTTCCAGGACCAACTTGAAATTGAAGTCGACCTCCCTGGAGCCCTCTTCTGATACCCTGCATGAGAAGCCTCAGTCAACTTTTCACATTTGGACTTAGAAACTTTTTGGGAACTTTTTGTCTCTGCAGTCAGATGACCATCCACAGCAAGCCAATTTTGAGTCAATGTTTTTGTATTGCCTTTCTACAAGCCCCGGTGAAATACTGGAAGTCTGGAGTTTTTCGAGCTTCGCAGCAGGGCGAACATGCAAGTCAAGCGGGGTAAAGGTCGACGTAAGCCAGCTTGACTTATGACATTAGGTCGGTCCACTTATGAAACCTTTTTCCAAAAGTGTTCCAAACCTCTGGATCTTCTTCCATAATGCATTTGAAGGTCCTTTAGGAGTCCAAAACTCACCTCAAGGTTCCAGAAGCTCTAAGTTGCTTCTTGCGGGTTAGGTATCCAACGCCCAGAATGCACCTGGCTCAAATCCAAGCATGACCACTGGTCAGCTGTTCAGTTTCTTCAGGGCTTGATGCAGTGAACTCTGGCCAGCTATTTTCTACCTGTAGCAAACAGGGAGTCCCTTCTGGAAGCAGTTGAAGACAGGCAAAGTATTTTTATTGGTAAAGCCCAAGAGTGCAGCTGGTGCGGTCCTTCAGAGTGCAGTGTCCAGGTGCAGGTCAGGGGCCCAGGAGGGCAGTCCTTCTTCTTCTTGTCTTGTTCCTTGTAGGGATGTGAGGTGGGCTGTTGCCCTGACAGTTTTATCCTTGCTTCTGGGTTGGAAAGCAGGGGGATCCTCTGTCCAATCATGTGCAAGCCTCCATACTCTTGAGTGACCACTGGAAAGTGTGACACAAATCAGTCCCAGGGAGCAATATTCTCCAAAAATCCAGGATGGGAAAAATTCAGTCTCAGGGGTTAGGTCTGGCTGAGTCCACCCACTAGTGTTGCTGAGTTTCCTTCGGCACACCCCTTTCCAGGTCTCTCTTAATCTAATCAGGGGTACATGTCTGCCTGGGTTTGCAAAACATTGGAGAGGTACTGTTTCTGTCCCAAATGTCCTTCCCTACTTTAAAGACCAATTTGGCTGTTCTCCCTCCATCGTGTTCCACCATCTGCCGAGGTAGATCTCCTCCCACCAGATGCTTCCTTCACGTCAGCCCAGGACACTTCATACTTTATCAAGGGCACTGCAGAGCTAAAAATTGTATCTTTCTAGGTAAAAGTTATATTAAATTCAACAGTAGCAAGCTGTTGTAGTTATTATAACTTTTAATTTAACACTAACCATGCCATATGTAGATCCTTCCTATAGAAAATATGACTTCACTATTTCAAAATAAAGTCTCTCCTGTTAGCCTATGGAGCCCATTCACTACAATGGGGAAAACAGATGTACCTATTATTCCCTCATTGGGGCTTATAAAACATCTTTTCTAAAGTCCCTGCTTATAGTTACTCTGCAACCACCATGGGGGCAGTTAGGCCATAGCTGAGGGGTGACTTATATGTAAAAATAAGGTAACTTAGGAATTTGGATGTACTTTTAATTCCAAAGTCAAATATGGGGTTAACTTTAACTTAAAAGCAGCTAGCAAGGCAGGCCTGCCTTCAAAATGACACTGGGTACCACAGCAGTGCACCTATGGGTGTATTACCTATGCTTGGGCCCCTAAACCTACATGCCCTACCATATACTATGAACTTTTAGGTAGTTTGGTACAGACATTTATAATTAGCCTCATTTGCAAAATGATATTAATCAGTGCACAGGCCTTGGTACTGTTTAGCAGTGACCAGAGCACCATCAGACTCGGAAAAACACAAGCATAAGTGAAAAATGGCACAAAGGTAGAGGGCTTCTGCAATCAGCCCAGTTTTCCAACAGTGCACTAATAAGGTAAGTCACTGTGATTCACTTTTTTCAGTAGTAACCATTTATTATACTCATAGAAAGAGAACTACCTCAGAGTTCAGTTTAATTTCCCTTCGGCCTACAGAGACCATTGAAGTCTTGAATTGGGGTGTAATCTGTGGAAGAAAATCAATTCTGTAAATTATCAAATGATACCAGTACACTTTATGGGTCATCTAGAGTTTTCCTATTTCTCTGGCCCAGCTCAGGATCAGAGTAGAGGCCTTTTGTCACCCTGATGTGCAGGTAATACATTTTTGCTCCAGCAGCAGGAACAAAGGCCTCCCTAAACAAAGGGGGCAGTTAACAATACCTCAGCCAGCTCTTGAGGAAGAAAGGTGTGGGGTAGAATGACCTGCATCTATCACTTAGCCGTCACACTTAATGAGGGATGGGCCTGCCCAAGCCCACTGAACAAAGGAGAAAACCCAGACAGCTGGAGCTGTGGTGAATCCATTTTAGTTCTTATTGGGATTCAGGAGTGAGGTTTAGCCTTTGGTTTGCAGGCCTGTGCCCCATCACCTAGTGACTTGTAACCTACTTAGCGCTCTCTGTGTTAGTTCATTTATTTGATAATTTCTTCTAAGATGGCTGCCGTTGTTTATGTTTTATAAAGATGTTTTGATTTGCATTATCAGTGCCACTCTGAGAAGGCATCATTATCGGAGTCATGATCAGTGATGTACGTAGGTATTGTTATCATGTCCCTTTCTCACTTACGTGTGATAGGAACATAGGGACTCATTATGAGTTTGGCAGTACCAGGACCCCCATGTTAGTGGCGGCAGCGGTGGTACCACCGACGGGCCGGTGGAGAGGACCGTTAAATTATGACCATGGAGGTCTTCCCAACGGTTATATCTCGGAACCACGGGTGCCTAAACCTCCCGTGGCTCAACAACGAGGTCGGAACAACAACCTCATTCTAACCACTAATGCCTTTACCATGAATGCGTTTACAACGATTTTACCGTTGTAAACACATCCCTGGTAAAGGCATTAGCAATCAGCATGCATGACCCAGCATCCTTCTACCCCAGCCCCCACCCCTTAAACCTTAACCCTGACCCCCCCAAACCCTAATCACCCCCAGCCCCCACCCCGAAAATTAAAAATACCCCAACCTCCCAACCCAACCCTTAAACCTAAACCCTGCCCCCAAACCCTAATCAACCCGAGCCCCCCAAAACAGCCCCAGTCCCAGCCAAACTTACCTCCCGCTTTACCGCGTCCACTCCGACTCCCTTCTTCTGTACCTTAACCACGCATGTACGTTGTTCAGACATGCGTGGTTAAGGTACCAAGACCAGGAAGTTGTGGTAAACGAAAGTGTTGTTTCACTTTCGTTTTTCACAACCTCGTGGTTCCGGACTCGTTCTTCCAGGTGTTTCCCCTTCCCAACAAAAGATAGCCAAACCATTGCCTGTTCCGCCAGTGCAGTCATGCTGTCATAGACAGTGGTAGCCACATTCAGGCCAGCAGACACCATGTGTCCGCTGGACATATGGCGAGGCTGCACACTGCCAAGGGTTCCCCTGCAGTCGCACCCCTACAAAAACCCTGGTGGAAACCAATTCTGTAAAAAGAGACACTCACCTTCTGGAACACATACCTATCTGGAGCTGCCATGAACCTGAACTGTACATCCTTCCACTACTCTTGCTCGCACAATGACTCTGGAACCAGCGACGACGACAACATCCTTGAGTACACACATCTACTTGACACTGTAGGAAAAACCCAATGTACACATGCACACACAACACACACACATGGGATGGCAGGTGATGGTGACACACACATGTAACGACACACACATAAGCACACACCCACATGCACACATGCACAGCTATACTACACACACCACGGCCAACACACACATATAATGCACATACCAACCCACACAAAAACAACACCAGCACAGTCCAACACAACAATACACAACACCACTGATTTACACAACAACATCTCAACCACAACAAAAATGCTATGGCAAGCAAACACATACATACCGGGGATGGTTGGAGAGCTATAGGGAGGGCAGTGGTAGTAAGGGGGGCAGACAAAGATGGTGCTGGGGTGGTGGTGGTGCTGGGGTGGTCGGAGATGGGTCCGTCACCGCCAGGAAGTGTCCACTGAAGGAGGATTCTGAAGAAAACGTGGAAGATCTGATCTCCCCCGTAGCTCTCCCCTCACCCTCCCTAGCAGCACCCTGGATCCCATGGCCTGCAGCATCCACACTCACCTGTACCCCTTCTTCACCTGCCAATGCTGGTGCACACAAATAGAGAGGGATTGGAAGGGAGACACAGAGAAAGGGTTAACATATACCTCACATAAACACATGTAAGCATGCACATCTGTGAGAATACATATTCTGGCTAGGCTATCTTAGGTGCCAATACATATTTACTACATCATGTCACAACATGTCACTACTACCCACCCCTGTATGCCAACCCCCACACCTACATCTATATCCAAGTAGGTCAGCACAACCCTAGCCATCCACATGATCACAACCAAAGCCATGTTTGCATGCACATCATGCCCTGGATGAAGTACAAATGACTCCATGATTTCACATCATACTTTTCCATACCCCTATCATCCATTGGAAGTACAGCTGAATGAACAAAACACATCAGTCCTCTACAGTTACAACAGTTGATCAGTCTATGTTCTCTGGTAAATATCCATGACAGTGAAGACTACTCCATTCACACACCACACAGCATCTGCCTGTCACATTACATGGCTGACCTAACACTCTGTACAGTAATGCCAATTTAGATATCATAACTGATTTAGGGCCAGATGTACGAAGCATTATTCAAGTCGCAAAGGGGCTGATTCGCAGAATCGGCCCGTTGCCGACTTGAAAAGTGCCTTTTGGGACGTATAAAGCCCAAACTGCGATTCGGTCACTTGTGACCGAATCGCAGTTTGGGTTTTGCGATTTGGTATTAGGAAGGGGCGGGTCAAGTGTGTCCCTTCCTAATACCGAATCCAAATGGTATGAATGATTGTTTGGTAACCGCGAATGCGATTGTGAAACAGTTCCAGTTAGCACCAGTTTCAAACTGATGTTAACCCATCGGCAAACGGGAAGGGGTCCCATGGGACCCCTTCCCCTTTGTGAATGGCAGCGAAAATATTTGCCTGCTCAGACAAAATTAAAAGAAATCTATTCATTTTTGATTTTGAAATGCATCTCGTTTTCCTTTAAGGAAAATGGGCTGCATTTAAAAAAAAAAAAAAACTGCTTTCACAAAAGCAGTCGCAGACATGGTGGTCTGCTGTCTCCAGGAGGCCACCATCCCTGTGAGGGCGGCCAATCCCAATGGGGTTGCAAATTGCGACCCACCTCATGAGGATTCATGAGGTAGGTCATTTGCGACCCAATTGGGAATCGCAAACAGTGTAATGTACACTGTTGTACATCTGGTATTGCAACTCACAGTTTGCGGGCCCCAGTACCAGATCTTTGTACTTGTGGCACTATAGTCACTACATGTTAGACATCCATACAGGTGACATCTGTTTGTACAATTCATTTCTGGGATATGCCCATGTGATTAGTCTGACCAAATCATAGAGGAAGATCTTCAGATATCAAATACATATGTCACAAGTTATCATACATTTAACTGCATCTACAATGGCCCATTTTGCACATATCACACATCCATATTCAATCAATGAGTGCAGTGTCACAACTGATGCACTTCAGGAACACACATATGAGAACCTGGTTTACATACAATACCACCAAACATGTTGTGTCACCAGCAGGACTTCACAACATTATAACACCACCCTCACACACACACTGCTAGCGCATCCGGTCCTTAGTAAGTACATTTACAAGGGGACGCGTACAGGTTGATGAATCTTTTAAATTTCATGGAGTATCTTAGCCAAGCAGGAAATACTGGGTCAATAATCAACATCAATATTCAAGTGGCATTCTATGGAAAAACAACTCAAAAACCATCTATTCATGAATAAACCAAAACTCGGTTGAAGAGTTTTATTTTCCTACTGATTACAAGACTTATTCATCTGTTAGCTCAATTTTTATTCAATCAACTCAATTATCAATTTATTAAATGAAAGGCAATAAAGATTCCAGCATTAATAGCAGAGTTCAGCAAAGAGCTGGTCAGTCATTTGTCACTGTCAATGTCTCCCCTAGGAAGTCTACCTAACCAAGATTAGCATCAGCATGTGAGGCTTCACAAAAAAGAATTTAGAGAAAAATATGAATTAAGAAAAAACTTCTTTCTGAGTAAAAACATATAAAACATTGCAGTTGGTACTTAGAAGAAAAGGCACAAGTTAATCAGTCACATTTTCATAGCTACCTATCCACAGAATGGATCAGCTACAAAGTCAATCTTCGTCTTCAGGTCATCAAATTGATCAGCTACACATCAGGCTCTCAGAGTATGAACCCAACGACAGAATCTCGAACAGCGTCTTCTGACATCATCAGTTCTCCCCTCGCATCTCTGGTTTTAGCCCCTTGTCATGACTTTTATTAGGGTCTCCTAGTCCTTCCCCCTAATTCTCCATTGGTCACTTAGTCAGGTGATATGACTTTAACCTATAGTATTTGTTTACCTAATCTACCAATTTTAATATCAGTCCTTTCACAAGATGTGGATTATTTCGCCATAGAATGTCCTCATCATCCGGCTCTTCAGGTATCGAAATATTTGCATGTTGCTCTTCAGTCAGTGCCTCTGTTGTTCAAGTCCTGGGAAAGTACATTTAACCTACTCTACACATAATTGTATCAAACTGTCTTCATCATCTCCTATCCGCCAGTACATTACAGAAAAATCTAGCTAAGCAACTTTAACATCAGGTGAGTCAAGGAAAGGTTACGTATCCAGTTTCTTGCAAGGCGTTCAGTATTTCAGCTCTTCGTGTGTGAGGCCTAGGAGGACTAGGCCTTTATTTCAGCTAAGTTAGCACTGAGACTTAATGTAAAACATAGGTTATACATTTCATTATGACATATTACTACATTATTCATATATATTTTCGTTATTCCACACTATTTTCAGTTATTTTAGTAAGTCGTATAAATGGCTACCATGCCCCGAGGGCACATTTTCAAACATGCACATTATTTTTTAACAATTAATTTTCTCTACAGCTTTTCATTATTTAAAACACATAAACGTAATAAATAATTTTCTTAATTAGCATACCTGCTTCAACAGTGCCTCCTCTGATAACTAAATATGTCATCACACCTTTCTTTACCATCATTTTACAATTCTGTTTCTGACGTATTTTGCCTTCTTCTCAAATTTTCCCTATATATTGTTCCCCTGGGTTGTTCTTCCCTCCTCTGATTGTTTTTGGACCTTTTTAATTTTATCTTTCACCATAATTTACTTATGCCTCATAATCCTAATACATAAGCAATCACAATTAATATTCCCTGTACAATTTTTAATAATACCCCATTCCAAATTTGACTAAACCAATTACCTACTGAAGCAAATCCTTTGCCAACCTTTTCCCAAACTCCTGGTTCTTTCAAATCTTTCAATTCCTTACTTGAATTAGTTAAGTTAGTTAGTAAGTCTCTTATCTTCATATCAGTATTGGGAATATATGAACAGCAATGCCTAGCATTAATCATCCTACTGATCCGTCATCTTTCGCTAGTAATATGTCTAAAGCAAGCCTATTTTGAAGCGTCACAGCTCTATCCACAGCTAATTCAGTATCTAACAGGAGTATCGCCCCTGTGAAATTTGTCACCATGTTATCCACAATAGTAGACAACCTTTGTATCTTATTTGCATTCAAAATAACTCCTACAGAAGAAATTAATGCACCAAAAATATCTCCCACAATTGCAGAAGAGGTTTCCCTCCTTTGTCGCTTATGGTGTAAATCAGTCACTTTCGGAAATTTCTTTAGATCTTGTATCTGATAAAATTTTTGGGGAAACTATCCCCAAAGAACTTGTCTCATACCATCCTTTAGGAAGACGGTAATAAGCATTAAGTCCACAAATATAGTAAATCCCAGGAATCGCAGGGTCCTGACCATTCAGCATAAAAGTCAATTTACTCTAAAACAAAAACACATGCCTACATTCACTTGTTCCCACAAGTAAATTGTCTGTGTGGCCTAGATATACAAAGCTTCCCTACATGTAATGCATCTAAAGCTTACTTCCCTTGTGTTTTAATAGCAGTATAAGCATAATCATTCTTATAAGTCCTTTTCTCTAGTCCCTTTTCTAATTTCTCTTTCAATGCTTTTCTAAAGGTATAAGCAAGCATGTTAAGTTATTCCGGTGTGCATATGCAGTGCCAAACGTTAATGTTGGTTCAAAGAAGCCTCTGACCAATACTATATCATGTTCTTTAGCTATTTTACTCAAATATCTAATAATAGGAACAAATGAATACACTAAATCATAATTGGAATAAAAGTATTGTATGTACTCTTGGTTATAGAATCTTGTTAGTAGCAAACTATAGCTTATGCCATATGTTAATGGCAGACTGTGGTACGTAACCCCTTCTTCCACTGAGGAAGGAATTTGCGTACACACAAGACAATTCCTTGCATCCATCGTCTCAACATACTCAACAAGTGATAAAATACGTTAGAAGAAAGTTCTCCTTGAGCATTAGTATAATCATGCAAATATTTCTCATCTAACTTAAACCTCTCTAAAGCAGTTAGTGTAGTAGTTTCAGGAACAGAAGCAATAGTAGCCTCTTTCATATAATGAACAGACATTCCCACAATCATTATTATGAACATTATTCCACACATGACTGCTACTCCAACAATCCAACAATAAAATATCTACAATACCAAACATGACTAACTTGGTAATTTAACTCAGCCATGATCTATAAAGAATTAGAAAGCAGAAGTAATTCTTAGAAAATAACAGCACAAAAATATGAAATGAAGGAAAATACATTCTCACTGTGAGAGAACAGGGCTGATTGCAGAGGCCCCCTAACTTTTTGCCCCCATTGTCCACTTTTTGCTGGTGTTTTCCTGACTCTGATGGTGCCCTGGGTACTGCTAACCAGTCCCAGGGCCTGTGCTCTGTATAAAATCAGTATGCAAATTAGGCTAATTATAATTGGTTAAGTCAACCTACCTATAAGTCCCTAGTACATGGTAGGGCGTGTAGGTTTAGGGACCCCAGCATAGGTAGTGCACTCATAAGTGCACTGCTGAGGTGCCCCGTGTCATTTTAAAGGCAGGCCTGCCTTCCTGGCTGCTTTTAAATTAAAGTTGCTTGCAAATTCGACTTTGGAATTAAAAGTAGTTCCAAAGTCTTAAACAACCTTATTTTTACATATAAGTCACCCCTAAGGTGTGCCCTATGTGCCCCTAGGGCTGGGTAAAACTAATTTTATAAGCCCCGGTGAGGTAAAAACAGCCAGATTCGTTTTTCCCTTATTGTAGTGAATGGCCTCCATAGGCTAGAATGAGGAGACTTAATTTTAATTTTAAAAGTCCCCTTAAGTAACAGATACCAAGAGTTTGGTATCAAATTAATTGTTATAATAAATTCCACAACTTCCAGTTGTTGGATTTAATATAACTTGTTCAGGTAAAGAGTTTTACACTTTACCTGAAAAGTTGCCAACTTCAGCCCTGCAGTGTTTTTGCTACTGTGCTCTGATTGGCCAGCCTCTGGCAGCCTGACCAGGCTGCCTTGGTGAGGTGTGAAGTGGCCTGGCTTCACACAAAGGGATGTGACTGTGGGAGGAGATCTCCCCTCAGCAGATGGTGAGGCAGGAAGTGGGAGGGCTGCCAAACTGGTCTTCAAAGGCAGAGAAGGACATTTGGAGCAACCCAGCAGCACTCTCACATCCTGCAAACCCAAATAATTAGGTGCTCCCTTGATTAGATTAGGAGAGGGCAGGAGAGGGGTGTGTTTAGGATTTATAGCCACACCAGTGGGTGGGCTCAGCCAGATGTAACCTCCAAAAATCACTTTCAGCCATGATGGATCTTTGAGGAATGTTGCTCCCTGGGATTGATTTTTGCTACACTTCGCAGGAAGTGGTCATCACAGGGGGAAGGACCCTGCACCTGATTGGAGAACCAGGACCCCCCCTGTTTTTCACCCAGGAGCAGGGATAAAACTGGCAGACCTGCACCCACACCTCAGTTCCCTACCAGGTCCCCATCAGATTCCAACAAGGAAGAACCACAGAAGAAGAAGGACTGCCCTGCTGGACCTCTGGCCTGCACCTGGACCCTGCACTCTGAAGGACTGCACCAGTTGCACACTTGGGCTTCATCACAAGAAGGACTTTGCCTGGCTTCAACTGGTTTAAGGAGGGACTCCCTGTTTGCTACAGGTGAAAAATTGCTAACCAGAGTCCCCTGCACAACTCCTGAAGAAACCAACCAGCTGACCACTGTCCAGTGGCCAAAAAGGCGTTTGCGCCAGGTACATACTGGGAGTTGTCATCCACACCTCCAAGGATCATCTCAGAGCCTCTGGAAACTTGGGGTGAGCTGTGGACCCCAAAGAACCCTGAAGGAACATATGGAAGAAGATCCAGAAGTTTGGAGAAGTTTGGGGAACTTTTGAAAAAAAAGCTCCATAGCAGGACCGACCCGTCGCGGAAACTCTAGCCGGCTTGCCTCAACCGCGACCCTGCCTGACTTGCAGGTTCGTCCCGGTGAAGAAAATCTCCAAAAAAGAAACTAAGTCCGAACGTGGGAAGTTGACCAGGACCTCCCAGCCAGCGTATCCGAGGAGGGATCCAAGGACGTCGGATTTTCACCTCGAAAAAATGACTAAGTCCAAAGGTAAAAATCTCCATTGAGGGCTCCTGTGATGCTTACCTGGAGAAGAGTTCCAGGAGGTCGTATTGGAGTGGCAGGTTCGTCCCACTGAAGAAAATCTTCAGAAAAATGACTAAGTCAGAAGGTAAACTTTTGACCGGGGCCTCCCGCGGGCTGTAGCCGAGCCGGGATCCATCGCGGTCGACCTTAAACTTTGACTTTGCCCCGGTCGAGGTGCAACCAGATGACCAGATTGGCGCTTTTTGTTTCTAGGCACTAGAAAACATTAAGGTGGTCATTACAACCCTGGCGGACGGTGTTAAAGCGGCGGTAAGACCGCCAACAGGCCGGCGGTAAATTAATTGCAATTGCGACAGCCACTTTAACACTCCGACCGCCACGGTGGTACAGACAAACAGCTTGGCGGTCACCGCCAACAGACAGGCAGGAGACAATGTCCCGCCCACACTATTATGACAGGCCAATCCGCCACCTTTTCCGGGGCAGATTCACCGCGGATAAAAACATGGCGGAAACAGGAAATTGGAAGAGAAAACGCTCACCTCATCACACTCCACGAGGAAGGAGGTCACCATGGAGCCGGAACTCCATATTCTTCCTGCGCTAGACTTCCTGCTCCTGTACCAGGAGCACCAACGCCGGCGGCGAAGACCACGGTGAGTACTGCACCTATGACATAGGGGAGGCAAAAAACAGGGACACACACACGCAACACCCCCACCCCCACCCTCACCCACAAAAACACACACACTAATACAGCATGTCCAAACATAACACTAACACCCCCAAACCCCCACCGGAAGAATGCAAAGACAAAAGGAAATGAGTGTAACCATTGTATAATATCTAAATAGAGTAAGCAAAAATATACATATATACACTATTAACAAAATATACACCACGAATAGTAGTCCAGGTAATACACCATTCATAGTCCTTGGACCACTGGGCCCAAAATGCATGGGCGAGGCCCACACAAGATACCCGAACATGACGGAGAGAACACTGCAGGGGCATCAAATAGAAATACAACAGGCATCTCAGGGGGAAGAGAGGGGGGGCACCTCAGCCGGATGAGTGCACAACGCCAGATCCACGAGGGGGCTCCATGCCCATTGATGTATCCTGGGGAGTGCAAAGCCACAGTCTCTCAAGTCTCTCAAGTAGGTGGTTTGCCCATTGCATTATCCTGGGGAGTGCAAAGCCACTGTCTCTCAAGTCTCTATAGTGGGTGGTTTGCCCACTGCCTTATCCTGGGGAGTGCAAAGCCACAGTCTCTCAAGTCTCTCCAGTGGATGGCTTGCCCACTGCCTTATCCTGGGGAGTGCAAAGCCACAGTCTCTCAAGTCTCTACAGTGGGTGGTTTGCCCACTGCCTTATCCTGGGGAGTGCAAAGCCACAGTCTCTCAAGTCTCTACAGTGGGTGGTTTGGCCACTGCATTATCCTGGGGAGTGCAAAGCCACAGTCTCTCAAGTCTCTCCAGTGGGTGGTTTGCCCACTGCCTTATCCTGGGGAGTGCAAAGCCACAGTCTCTCAAGTCTCTCCAGTGGGTGGTTTGCCCAATGCTTTAGCCTGGGGAGTGCAAAGCCACAGTCTCTCAAGTCTCTCCAGTGGGTGGTTTGTCCACTGCTTTATCCTGGGGAGTGCAAAGCCACAGACTCTCAAGTCTCTCCAGTGGGTGGTTTGCCCACTGCTTTATCCTGGGGAGTGCAAAGCCACAGACTTTCAAGTCTCTCCAGTGGGTGGTTTGCCCACTGCTTTATCCTGGGGAGTGCAAAGCCACAGTCTCTCAAGTCTCTCCAGTGGGTGGTTTGCCCACTGCTTTATCCTGGGGAGTGCAAAGCCACCGTCTCTCAAGTGGATAACAGTCTCCACTGGTTCTGGAGGGGAACTGGTGCCCAGAGTGCTTCATCCTGTGCAGGACAGACGGAGTGGATGCATGTCTCCACTGGTTCTGGAGGGGGACTGGTGCCCAGAGTGCTTCATCCTGTGCAGGACAGACGGAGTGGATGCATGTTTACACTGGTTCTGGAGGGGGACTGGTGCCCAGAGTGCATCACTCACCCTGTGACGGTCCCTGTTGCGTCACTGCGCCTGCCGCTCATGGGCTAGAGGTGCTTGAGTTGCCGGTCCTTGTCCTGTTCAGCGGTGCTTGCCCTGTTCAGCGGTACTTTAGTTGGAGGTCCTTGCCCTGTTCAGCTGTGCTTGCCCTGTTCAACGGTGCTTGACTTGGCGGTCCATGCCCTGTTAAGCGGTGCTTGCCCTGTTCAGCGGTGCTTGAGATGGCGGTCCTTGCCCTGTTCAGCGGTGCTTGCCCTGTTCATCGGTGCTTGAGTTGGCGGTCCATGCCCTGTTCAGCGGTGCCTGCCCAGTTCAGCGGTGCTTGAGTTGGCGGTCCTTGCCCTGCTCAACTGTGCTTGCCCTGTTCAGCGGTGCTTGACTTGGCGGTCATTCATTGCCCAGCTGGGCTGGGGCTGGAGGGGCCCTCCTGGGCAGCTGGGCTGTGGCTGGCGGGGTCCTCCTGTACAGCGACCAGGGGACTGGCGGTGGCCTCCTGTACAGTGACGAGGGGACTGGCGGTGGCCTCCTGGGCAGCGACGATGGGGCTGGCGGTGGCCTCCTGGGCAGTGAGGATGGGGCTGGCGGTGGCCTCCTGGGCAGCGACGATGGGGCTGGCGGTGGCCTCCTGGCCAGTGGGGATGATGGCGGTCTTCTCCGCCGTGCTGCTCCTCCCAGACTTTGCGCCTTTCTTCTGCCTCTTCCCCACCTTGGGAGGAGTCACATCTGAGTCCACACTCCCCCCGGGACCCCTGTCAGCGGCTTGGGTGGCTGGAGTCTTCCCCCTCTCTCGCCGGGCACTGGCCAACTTCTGGTGCTTGACGGGGGGGGGACTGGCTGTGTTCTGGCTCCGTGTTACACTGGCTGGCCTGGTGGCCGGTGCACTCCACATACCTGTCACAACAGGCACCACTGGTCCCGGTGATTTTGTGGCTGAGGTGCCAGTACGGGATCTATGAGTTTGACGGGGTGGTGGGAAATAGGTTAAGGGTGGACATGAAAAGTTGTTTGGAGACACTAGGACGGGTAGCTGGAGGGGGTTTGGGAGTGGAGAAAGAGGTGGTGGTTGTAGGAGGTGTAAGTTTTGTGGATTTGGGTGCAGGTGCATGCGCTGGAGGCTGTCGTGAGGTGGATGGCTGTTGGGTGGGTGTGTGGCTGCGTTTGTGTATCTTGGGAGGGGGCGTCACAGACACACTGGGAGAGGACACAAGGGATGTGTGAATGGTAGTGGGGGTGGTGAGTGCACGTGAGCGGGGTGTGTTGGTGGGTGTGCTGGTGCGGGACGTAGTGGCTGTAGTGGTAGTGCATGCAGGTGTGAGTGTAGACGAGACTGGGAGGGAGGAGGGAGACGATGAGGAGGGGGACACAGTGGAGGCAGTGGTTGTTGGTGTGTCTGTCTGTGTGTGATGCTTGCGTGAGCGCCTGTGGGATGTGTGGTGCTTATGTTTGCCTGAGCTTCCCTTGTATGGTGAGGTGTGTGCAGGCTGGTCTGATGGTGTGCTTGGGATAGGCAGAGGTACAGGGGATTGGGTCAGGGTGGAAGAAGTTGGAGGGGGAGGCTAGACACAGGGACAATGGCTGCCATCAGTGCTGAGGCCAGTGTTTGAACGGTTCGATGAAGGGCAGCCTGACCAGAATGAATGCCCTCCAGGAATGCATTTGTGTGTTGCAACTCCCTTTCTACACCCTGGATGGCATTCAAAATGGTAGACTGCCCAACAGTGAGGGACCTGAGGAAGTCAATGGCCTCCTTACTGAGGGCAGCAGAGGTGACAGGGGCTGGGGCTGAGGTGCCTGGTGCGAAGGAGATGTCCACCCTCCTGGGTGAGCGGGCACGGGGCGAAGGCTGAGGGGCTGCTGGGAGGGCGGTGCTGGTGGGGGGGTGGCGCAGTACCTGTTGAAGTGGGGGGCACAGATGTTGCCGCCACCACAAGGGAGCTCCCATCGGAGGACGAGTCAGTGTCGCTGGTTGCAGATCCTGTGACCGCCGTGGTGCTCCCCTCGCCCTCCGTCCCACTGGTGTATTCCGATCCGTAGTGTGGGCCTCTATGGCCATGTGGGATGCAGCTCCCTCGTGCTCCGGTGCCACTGCTCCTCCGCCTGATGATGCTAAAGCACACAAGAACAGGGAGACCGCAAAAAAAGGGGGGGGAAACAGAAGAAAGACAGGTTGAGTGCATGGCTTACCGCTACCGTTGGCAGACAAGACAGACACAGAAGCCCCCTTCACTATGCCGCGCACTTGGGCTCTAAAGTGCACTTCCTGGGAAATGGCCTACAAGGCTATGAACGACATCTGCACACATAGATGAGACAGGGGCATGAATAGCTGTACTTGGCACTCTACAGAGGTGGGGTAGGGGGCCATAGGGCCATGCCTTACGAAGGGGGCTAGCCTACGGAACTTGCCCTAGCCTAGGGAAACCCACAGCCCTCCTCCCCCACCCAGACACCTCCACTGCGCGCAAAGTGAGCTGAATGAGAGTGTACTCACCACCTTATGTCTGCTGTGATGCCCTCAAGCACCCATCCAACTCAGGGTAGGCTACCGCCAGGATCCGGAACATCAGGGGGGTCATGGTTTGAGGGGCACCCCTCCCACGTTGGGAGGCCATCCCCAGCTGAGCCTCCACTGTCTTCTTGCTCCAGCGGTGAATGTCCTCCCATCTCTTCCAGCAGTGGCTGCTCCGTCTGTGGTGGACCCCAAGGGTCCAGAAGTCCTTGGCGATGGCATGCAAAATATCCTTCTTCTGGTGGGCGCTGACCTACATGAAATTAACAGGGGAAGAAGAGAAGTCATTACCAACTACACCGTCAAAGTGATTGGCCCCCATTCCTACCCTTGCCATGTGGCACATGCACCCACCGTCTTTCATGCATGCATGACAACCAGCCCTCTCCACACAGGCATAGCCCATACAACATGCTCCCTGTGTACTTACCTGTTGGTCTGGAGGACCATAGAGTAGCGTGTACTGGGGGAGGACCCCATTGATTAGCTTCTCCAACTCCTCCGATTTGAAGGCAGGGGCCATTTCCCCAGACGCACAAGCCATTGTCTCTTCCAGACCAAGGTCACAGCAGCACTTGCATTGTAGGTCCTCTCCTGTTGAAGATCAGGTATCGAGTGACTCAACAGATAGAAAATGGTCGGCCACGTCCGCGGCGGTCACGTCCGCGGCGGTGCGTACCATCACCGCCAGCGTACATCGTCATTGGCTCCTGGGACCCATAGGGTCCAATGTTAACCAATGCAGCATTGCGCCACGGTCTTCGACCGCCTACCACAACGGTGTACAACGCCAGCGCAGTTACCTCATATCCCATTGTCCCGCTTTAAAGGTCAGGCAGCCGGCATTTCAGGGGCCCACATGGCCTAATTACCAACTGCGTCACACATACATAGGCCTACTCTCAACACACATAGACGGATTTTGTGTATGAATCGTGTTCTGTGTAGACTGTAGGTACATACCTCTGAGTTGTTTGAGTCTGTGCTTGCTGCTATCCTTCATAGGCACCGTCCGCTGGGACATGTGAGGAGATGGGGAATCCTCCGGTGTACCGACAGCTGGTGGACCTGTCGATAATGGAGGAAAGAAATTTGATCATCACCTACAGGTTTGACCGTGCCACAATCCAGGAATTGTATACCCAGTCGGAGCCAGACCTGATGTCAGCAATCCGCCATCCCACAGGAATCCCCCTTCAAGTGCAGGTGCTGTCAGTGCTCCATTTCCTTGCAAGAGGGTCATTTCAAACAACTGTGGCCATACCATCAGGGATGTCCCAGCCTATGTTTTCCAACATATTGTCCAGCGTGTTGTCTGCCCTGCTGAAACACATGTGCAGCTACATTGTGTTCCCTCAGGTGGAGGACTTGCCTACAGTGAAAGGTGATTTCTATGCCCTTGGACATATCCCCAACATCATAGGTGCCATTGATGGGACCCATGTGGCTTTGGTCCCCCCCCACAGGAGTGAACAGGTGTACAGGAACCGGAAGAGTTATAATTCGATGAATGTACAGATGGTATGTTTGGCCGACCAGTACATCTCCCATGTGAATGCCATGTTCCCTGGCTCAGTGCATGACGCCTACATCATGCGGAATAGCAGCATCCCTTATGAGATGGGTCAACTACAGAGGCAACGGGTGTGGTTATTAGGTGACTCTGGTTACCCCATCCTGTCATGGCTACTGACCCCATTGAGGAATCCCAGGACCAGTGCCGAGGAACGCTACAATGAGGCCCATGGGCGGACTAGGAGGGTGATCGAACGCACCTTCGGCCTCCTGAAGGCCAGGTTTAGGTGCCTCCATATGACAGGTGGATCCCTATTCTACTCACCAAAGAAGGTCTGCCAGATCATCGTGGCCTGTGTTATGCTTCATATCTTGGCTTTGCGACGACAGGTGCCTTTTCTGCAGGAGGATTGTCCAGATAGCGGTGTTGTGGCAGCTGTGGAGCCTGTGGACAGTGATGTGGAGGAAGCAGAGGAAGAAGACATTGACAACAGGGACTCAGTCATCCAGCAATATTTCCAGTGAAACACAGGTGAGAATACATTCCTGCCTACTACATGTACTTTTACACTTCTACCTCTATCCTGTCTGTCGTTTTCACCCACTGTATGGTCACTGAGTTGTCACTTTCCCTTACGGTTTCACAGATGTGGGTCCCAACGTGTGTCATCTGCTTAGATTCCTCATGGACTAGAGCTGTGTGACATAGGTATGTTGACATTACTAATTCCTGGACATTTTTTCACTGTCATTGCAAATACACTATTTCAAAATCACAGACAGACTCCAGATCTTTTGGTACTTTAGGTGTGTTTGTTTAAATAAAAAAAATTGGAGGGTGAAGTTAAATGGTGAGGGGTGACGGCGGAGGAGTGCCCATGGCAGAGTCCAGTCTATTTGCCTCATAGGTGCATTGCCCATATGGGCATGGGAAGTGGAGCTGGGGCAGTTCCAATATGGACAGGGTGACAAAGTGGGACTGTCTTGTTCCTGGATCTCAGGGACCTCTTGCGGGGTGGTTCTCCATCTGCAGGGGGCGGGGTGCTGGTGTGGTGGTCCTGTGATGGTGCCTCCTGTCCACTAGCGCCGGCGAAGGTGGTGGCCAGTTCATCGTCCATGCTAGTGTCAGGGGCCCCTTGGGGTGCCACAGTGTCCCTCCTGGTGTTGAGTATTTCCTTCAGCACCCCTACAATGGTGCCCAGGGTGGAGCTGATGGTTCTTAGTTCCTCCCTGAACCCCAAAAACTGTTACTCTTGCATGCGCTGGGTCTCCTGAAACTTGGCCAGGACCGTTGCCATCGTCTCCTGGGAGTGGTGGTATGCTCCCATGATGGAGGAGAGGGCCTCGTGGAGAGTGGGTTCCAATGGCCTGTCTGCCCCCTGTCACACAGCAGCCCTCCCAATTTCCCTGTGTTCCTGGGCCTCCGTCCCCTGGACCGTGTGCCCACTACCACTGCCCCTAGGACCCTGTTGTTGTTGGGGTGGTGGGTTGTCCTGGGTTCCCTGTAGTGGTGGACACACAGCTGATTGACGTGTCCTGGGGACGGAGGTATGGGCCCGCTGTGTGGGTGCTGTGCTGGTGTTACCAGAGGGGGTAGGACTGTGGTGGCCTGTGCCTGTGTGAGGGGAAACGACTGTCCCGAGGCCCAGGGGGGTGTTTGGGTATGTGCAGTGGGCATGCTTTAGTGATGGGTGTCCATGCGTTGGTGTTGCATGCAGGGCTTGGTGTTGGGATGTGTGGTTTGTGATATTGGTACATTTGTGAGGAGTTGGAGTGATAGGGGTGGGAGTGTATGATAGCATGCAGGAAGGGTGGGGGATATGGTAGTTAAAGTTTTGACTTACCGGAATCCATTCCTCCACCGACTCCTGCGAGGCCCTCAGGATGCAAAATCGCCAAAACCTGCTCCTCCTATGTTGTTAGTTGTGGGTGAGGAGGTGGGGGTCCGCCGCCAGTCCGCTGAACCGCCTGGTGGTGTCTTGAGACCACAGAACGCACCTTCCCCCGTAGGTCATTCCAACTCTTCCTGATGTCGTCCCGATTTCTTGGGTGTTGTCCCACTGCGTTGACCCTGTTGACTATTCTTCTCCATAGCTCCATCTTCCTTGCAATTGAGGTGTGCTGTACCTGTGCTCCAAATAGCTGTGGCTCTGCCCGGACGATTTCCTCCACCATGACCCTGAGCTCCTCCTCCAAGAACCTGGGGTGTCTTTGCCGAGCCATGGGGTGGTGTAGGTGATGTGTGGGGTGGTGTGTGTGGTGATAAGTGTGGTGATATGTAGTGGTGTGTGGTGTTTTGTGCGTGGAAGTTGTGTGGGTGATGGTGTTGAGTGCCTGTGGCTGCTAGTTTGTGGATGGTGGTATCTCGCTCTGGCCTTCTCTCTGTAATAGTGGTCGTAGGGGTTTGTGGGTGATGTGGGTGTGTGTTTTATATTGTATTGGGGGTATGGGAGTGGTGTGTGTATGTGTATCAGGTGTGTGTATTTCGAATTGTCCAATGTGGCTGTGTTTTGTATACGTGTGTGTATTTTGAGCGCGGCGGTATGTACCGCCAATGGAATACCGCGGTTGAAAGACCGCCGTGTGGATTCATGTGTCGTGATAGTGTGGGCGTATTTCTGTTGGCGTGACGGTGGAGGTTTTGTTTTCGTCCGTTTATCACTGACCTTTGGTGTGGCAGACTTGTGTGGGTGTCTGAATTTTGTGGGATTTCAAGATGTGGGTCATAAAAGCTGTGGCGAAATTCCGCGACGCGGCGGTGTGTTGGTGGTCTTCTGCGTGGCGGTAAGCGGCTTTTACCACCAATGTTGTAATGACCCCCCAATTCTTTAAAAATTCATATCTCCGGTTCCCCTTATCCGATTTTATTCGTTTTTGTGTCATTTTAAAGATAAAAATATAATCTATTTTTATAAATTGGTTTTCGATTTTTAAACTGTTTCCTGTGTTTTATTTAATTACTGTTTTTTTATATTTGAATGCTTTAGACTCTGACGCCTAAGTTAAGCCTTGGTGCTCGTTGCCAAGCTACTAAGGGTTGAGCTGGGTTTAATTTACTGAGACCTAACTGGACCTAAGTGGAGGTTAGTGGCCTATTGCTAAGTGTACGTACCTACCTGCCCTTACCAATAACCCATTTTCCAACACTCACAGTTCAGTTTAGCAACTAAGGACCCTTCTTTGTTTGTCAAAAATCGATTAGCAGCTCATCACATCCGGGTTTCAGTTGTCCTGTCAGGTATCAATGTCTTTTTCAGGTTTTATTTCAACTGTCACCGTCTTAGTTTTCTTTAGATTAGCTCAACAAATCAGGATTTGATCGCTTTCAGGTTACATCAGAGTATTGACTAGGAACTTCTCTATCAAAACAAAAGGACATAAACCTGTGTTGTCATTCGTTGGTAGCTGCATATACCTTTGTATCTTCGACTTGCTATTCTCTTTCTTTTCAACCCACGTTCACCACCCAATTCTCCTTCACTCGGTTTTTCTTTTCTCATAGTATCCACTTCTTCTTCTATTGTTTCATTTATGACCAAATATAAAAAAAATTCAAATCTGTGACTCAGGCCAATTATCCCCTTTTCGCATTGATTCTGTCAGTATTCTTCTCAAGATTGGGCTCTTTTCCTTTTCCTTCTCTATGGTGTTTTTTTCTTGATGGACTTTCAACGGGCTCAGGAGGAGTCAAATCACTTTGGCTTTGCTTTGTCTCAACTCTATCACCCTCTTGATCTGACACTCACTCTGTTTGCTTTCCAGCACCATCTGCTTCTGGGAGAACATCTACTAAACTAGTCTCTCCTGCTGTATCCATTGAGACAGGTTCTTTCCCATCCGCCTGTAATTGTTCACCTTCGTCTCTTACAGGGGTGATAGACCCATCTTCCACTATTTCAGACCCAACTTCAGGTTCTATCGGCTCTTGTTCTGATTCAGGTGTAGTTACCTGTTTTGCTGGTGTTGGTACTCTCAAAAACGCTTCTTCATGCTCTTGTGGAAATACTACTCTCTTTGTATGACTTGCGTGTATCCAATTAGGGAGTCCCGCACATTTTACAGCACTTGTTGTCGTTAGCACCACCTGGCAAGGATCCTTCCAACACGGATCCAAACAGTTCTTGCGAACCTGCTTTTTGATGACGACCCAGTCTCTGGCTCTCAGATTGTGACCCGGGTCATGGATGGGTGGCAGGGTGGTGGCCTGCACTTGCTGAGAGAAAGAATGAGCCACATCAGCCAGACCCTGCAATAGTCCAACACCATATCATCTGTAATATTGATAAGTGCATTTGCTGGAACTGCCAGCAATCTCACTGCTCTACCCATGAGGATTTCATGGGTCGACAGCCCTGTGTTTCTGTCAGGTATATTTTTCATTGACATTAACATCAGGGGTAATGCATCTGGCCATATCAGATTGGTTGCGGCACACATCTTGGCAATTCTTGATTTTAGAGTACCATTCATTTGCTTTACTAGTCCTGATGCTTCGGGCGATAGCTACAATGCAACTTCTGCTCAATGTTTAGTGCTGCACATAAGAGCTTAATCACCTCGTTACTGAAGTTAGTTCCCCTATCTGATTCTAAAGAGATCGGAAATCCGAAACATGGTATTAACTCTCTAAGTAACAGCTTTGCTACTGTGAGACTGTAATTCCTTCGTGTAGGGTATGCAATTCAATGACTAAAGACACACACAATCAACAACACGTACTTCAAACCACCACATGCAGGTATCTCAATGAAATCCAATTGCATTCTGCTGAATGGACCTCCTGCTCTTTCAATGTGGCTCAAATTCACTACAGTCCCTTTTCCCACATTTTGTTGCTGACAAACTATGCATTGATGACACAGTGCTTCTGCTGCTTGCCTGAATTTAGGATTGAACCAATCAATTTTAAACAATCTAACCATGGCATCCCTTCCAATATGTGCCTGCCCATGGTAATAAAGGGCCATATGAGACAATAAGCTATTAAGCAAGACCAGTTGACCCTCCTCAGAAACCCACATTTCATCAGGTCTTTGGATGCATTTCGATTTCAGTCAGAGTTGTTTCTCCTCCTTGTCTGCATTTTCCTGCAATGTTTTCAATTCTTCAAGAGTATCAATCACTTTTTGTGCAACACTTGTACAGGTAACATCTTCTTCAGGCATCAATTCCCACTTATCTTTCAACGATTTACAGTTTGATGCACAAAACCTTGTGACTTGATTCACATATCCATTTCCCAAAGAAATATAATCTTGTGTCTTTGGATGCGCACTGCATTTTACCACCGCAATCTTTTCAGGCAACTGTATTGCGTACAACAACTCCTTTACCTTGTCGCCATTTCTCACTGGTGTACCAGTTGAGGTCAGGAATCCTTTTTGCTACCACAATTGACCAAAACCATGAATGATTCCAAATTCATACTGATTGTTCATATAGATTGTGACTCTCAATCTTACAGATACATGGTATGTTCTAGTAAGAGCCACCAATTCTGCCACTTGTGCAGAATGTACACCTCGAAGCCAAGAAGCTTCTAATGTGCCTGTAGTTGTGCATACTGCATATCCTGCTCTCAATGTCCCTGTCCCATCTCTGAGACATGAACCATCAACAAAAACAATTTGGTTATTTTCTTCCAATCATGTGTCCCTAATATCAGGCCTTGGTTTTGTACACAGTTCAGTTACCTCAAGACAATCATGCTCAATGCCTTCTTCTTTTTCAATTTCAACAGTATCACTTGGAAGCAATGTCGCTGGATTTAACACTGTACATCTTTTCAATGTCACATTTGGGGCACCCAATATGCTCGTCTCATACCTTGTAAGTCTTGCACCAGTCAAATATTGTATTTTTGTTCTTGTCAGTAAGATTTCAACAGAATGTGGTACAATTACCGTCAAAGGGAATCCCATGACTACCCCCTCACATTGAGAAAGGCTTTGACCAACTGCGGCTACAGCATGCAGACAATCTGGTAAAGCTTCTGCGACTGGGTCCAAGGTAGCTGAAAAATAGGCTACTGGGGGATAAGCACCTCCATGGACCTGTGTCAACACAGACAAAGAACAAGCATCACGTTCATGACAAAACCATATGAATGGTGTGCTGTAATCAAAAATTCTCAATGCTGGAGCTCTGCACAAACTCTCTCTCAGTTCAGTGAATGCTTTTATCTGATCCTCATCTAAGGTAATGGGGTCTGTGACATCCTTGTGTGTCAGCTGCTACAATGGTTTGGCAATCTCAGCAAAATTCGGGATCCACTGTCGACAATAGCCCTACCATTCCCAAAAACATTCTGACATCTCTCTGTGAAGTCGGAGGACTAGACTGCAAAATCATGGTAATTCTCTCCCTGGAGATTCTCCTTAACCCTTTCTCAATCTGGTGTCCCAGACACCTTATGTCAAAATTTTCCCAAATGATTTAACAGGGCAATTGAGTCATGCTTAAACTCGGCCCTTGTCCTGGATGCAATAAGTAAATCGTCAATGTACTGCACTAGAGTCGATTGGTACGGTAGTTCCAATGACTCCAAATTCTTTTTCAGGATCTGGTTAAACGGTGATGGTTACTCTTCATACCCTTGTGGAAGCCTGCAAAAAGCTTGTGACAAGTCAACCACCGTGAACCACTCTGCATCGTAAGGAATCCGAAACAGTATCACTGCTGGATTTGGCACCACTGGGCAACACTTGACTACCTTGTCATTCACCTTTCACAAATCTTGCACAATGCACACTTTTCCACACAGCTTTTTTAAGCCCATTATCAGTGAATTGCATGAACTTCTCAACACTTCTTTCAAAACCGCTTGTTTTAGAAAATCTCCAATTATTTGCGCCACTTTCATCAGGAGATCCTGTGCCATGTTATATTGTGGAAGTTGCGGGAATACCACATTTGGCTTCAAGGTGATCTTAATCGGTTCCACTCCTTTAATCAAACTCACTTCCTTTCCTGTCAGGTCCCACACACCTTCCTGCACTGTTCCTTGTAGAGCTGCATGTAATTCTCTCAAAGTAAACATTGGGAAAAACTCGATCAATGGGTATTCCTCGTTAACATCGTTAATCATTGTCGCAGACACCTGTTCTTCTTCATCGTCACTATTAGTTTGTACTTCTATCCCAGTATCTGAGCAATTAATGGAGCATTTTGTCTTACACAGTAAGGGCGAGACGTAGGTAAGTATGATTTTGCGAGTTGCAATTTGCGAGTTATAGCGACTCGCAAATTGCAACTCGCAAAACAAAATGCAGAAAGGTGTCTCAGACACCTTCTGCGACTCACTATGGGGTCGCAAAGACCCACCTCATTAATATTAATGAGGTGGGTCGCAATTTACGACCCCATAGCGAGTCTGGGCACTCACGGGGATGCTGGCCTGCTGGAGACAGCAGACAACCATGTCCGTGACTGCTTCTAAATAAAGCAGTTTTATTTTTTCAAAGTGTAGCCCGTTTTCCTTAAAGGAAAACGAGCTGCACTTAGAAAAAAAAACTGAAACCTTTTGTTTCAGATTTTTTCAGGGCAGGTTGTGGTCCCCATTCATGTCCAATAAATCTTTTTTAGCTTGCCATGCCCATTTGCACATTGCACATGATCCACATCTATAAAAGCCCAAGTTTCGTGCATTGAACCAATCTGGTCATATTGAAACATTTTTCAAATTAGTATGGTTTGATTTAGATAAGGAGGAGAAGAGGAAGAAATATTTGAGGAGACCTAATTTGAAACAAGAAGAATTTATTGCTTTAAAGACTTTAGCGTCAGATGATGATTTAGTTATCAAGAGAGCGGATAAGGGCAGAAATATAGTGGTCATGAACTGCATAGATTATGAGAGGGAAATATACACACAACTAAGTGATTTTAACTGTTATGAAAAGCTCTCATCCAACCCGATACCAACACTGACGAGTAAACCAAATAGAATGCTAAAAAGTTGGTGGGATAGGAGCCTATTGGATGAGGAGGAGTATCTTTATCTATGGGTACATCGCCCTAGATTCCCATTTTTGTACATGTTGTCTAAGCTACACAAAGAGTCAAAGTTTCCACCAGGCAGACCGATAGTCTCTGGTATAGGGGGGCCTACCGAAAGACTTTCAGAATTTGTGGATATATTTCTTCAACCGTTTGTATGTAATCTACCTTCACACATCAAAGATACAACACATATATTGAGTATGCTATCAGATATTCAATGGGAACCCGGTATGATTATGATGACACTGGATGTGGTAGCATTGTATACTAGCATACATCATAAATGTGGAATGAAAGCAATCAAACATATTTTAAATAGAAGATCAGAAAGCCTACTTGAGCATACCAAGATGATACTTAGTATGATTGATTTCATATTAAATAATAACTACTTTTTGGTAGATAAAGACTGGTATGGACAAAAACAGGGTGTGGCAATGGGTTCCAGGTTTTTCCCCTCATATGCCAATTTATTTATGGGGTGGTTTGAGGAATATTAGATCTGGGGCCCTGGGACAGCAAAATGGCACTCAAATATTTTATACTGGGGACGATATATCGATGATTGTTTCATGTTATGGATAGGAGACATGGCAGCATTAGATAGCTTCTGTAACTATCTTAATGAGAATGAAGTAAACATTAGGTTTACATATAAATATAGTGAAACTTGCATAGAGTTCTTAGATGTGGAATTATTTGTGCATAATAGCAGAATAGAGAGTAGATTATATTGCAGGCCAACCGCTTGCAATACTCTACTACATGCAACAAGTGCGCATCCAAAGCACCAGATAGAAGCTATACCACTAGGGGAGATGGTGAGAGCTCGAAGAAATTGTAGTAGAGACTGTGACTTCCAAAAGGTTATTGAGGAGATGGGATATAGATTTGCAGCAAGGGGCTATTCAAGAACAGTGATATGTAAATCTCAAGAGAAAGCTCTAAAGATCTCTTGTCCCCAGACACTAATGTCATTTACTCGGATAGACAAGGAGAAAAAGAAAGACAGTACACAGAGTTTAAGAATTATATTGGATTACACGGATAGTTCTCAAAGAATGTTGAGAATAATGAAGAAGCATTGGTCAATACTTACTCAAGATGAGGTATTGAGGAAATTTATTGGTAACAAACCAGAGGTTTCATTTAGGAGAGGCAGTACCCTCAATAATATCTTAAGCCCTAGTTATTTGGTGGATAAGAGAAAACCAGATTGGCTCATAGCACGAAACTTGGGCTTTTATAGATGTGGATCATGTGCAATGTGCAAATGGGCATGGCAAGCTAAAAAAGATTTCTTGAGCATGAATGGTCATAGGATAAATATAAAGGCACATATAGATTGTAACACAAGATATGTCATTTACATGCTTGTATGTAAATGTGACAAAATATATGTGGGCAGCACAATACGTCCCTGCAAGATTAGAATTTCTGAGCACTGGAGAGCAATCAGGCAAGAAGACAAGAGATACCCTATAGCCTCTCATATGAAAATATGTGTGGCACAAGGAAGCCACAAGACATTTAAATTCTTTGGTTTTGATTATTGTGGAATAAATCCGCGAGGAGGTAATAGGGAACTAGCCCTACATAGAAGGGAGTCAATATGGATTATGCGATTAGGAGCTGTGGAACAAGGCTAAATACTGATCACGAGATGGAATATTTTCTTGGGGATAATTAATTGAGAGTTAGAATAAGAACCATATTATTCATAAAAGACAGCCTAAGAGTAGTATATAATTATACTTTGAGTCGGAACTGCAGTGCAAACCTATAAGGGTGAGGTAAATAGGATCTGTAAATACATTGTTATATGATAGAAGAAGACATTTTGTCTAAGGTTATGCTTTGGAGCGTTGTCCAATCTGGAATTTTTTATATATTGGATATACTTGATATATATAACACTTCTCTGCAACTGAAAATAGGAGTGGAGGTTGACATATGTAATTGAACCTTTATTCAAAAATATCTTTTCATTAGTATCGATTTACTGAATTTTAGAGTAAGCACCTCATCCTATTTCTCTTTGGAATCTATGTACGATTATTGGAAAAGCGATTGGAAAAATACTGTATCGGTTATGGAAATAGAATAAAAAACATATAAATGGATATAAATAGCACGAAAATAAAATGTTAGGAAACTTGGGATTAGGAAGATGGCGACTATATACAGAGAAATTGGGCATAGGCACTCACAGCGGTAAAAACTAGTCCATTTTCTATTTTTACTTATACAGACACAAACGATTTCGTAGTCCGTTGTTGATTTCCACAGTGTAACCGCGGAAGCTAAATAGGACCGAGTCGGCTGAGCTTGGTTTGGAGAAAACAAACCAGTTAGTCAGCGTACTCGCGAGCGATGCATTACTGTTAACAGGTGAGACATGAGTTGGAATGTAGACATGGGACACTAATACAGAGAGATAATGCTAATATGAGCAATAGTTACTGATTTTGAATTTCATTATAATAGATACTGTTGGAGACGAATTGGGGTGGAAATAATACACAATATATGTGGAATTGTAACATGGAATTCGGTGAGTGTCACAAAAGGAAATATTTTGACGGATCCACTTCTATATAAGGATAAAAAACAGAATAATCAGAGACATATTCTTCATTTACTTCTAGCCATAACTCATGTAAATTGAAAGTGATACTATGAGACAAGATATTTATGAGGAACACAGCATTGGATTTGAAGGTCCTGAAACACAATATTGGATGTAAAGGTCCTGAAGAAATCCAGGGGTACTCCCCGGATGAAACACGTGTTGACAAGTAAGAGGATTTTGGAAGAAAATATTGATGGACATGTAAGAATCTATTGAGGACCATTCAAGTCAATCTAAGAATTAACAAGTGGGGATCATTTGAGACTGGATATATTGGAAAATGCTTTTGGAACTATGAACTTGGTATTATAAACAATTACCGAAGGGGTATATATTCTGGACTGCTGGTTTTCAGTGTTTTAGTTCTATTAAATATGTATTGGATGTAGATACAAAACTCTAAATTTGGATTCATATGCTGGTACTGTGTTGGGAAAATACATTTATGGTAAATCTTTGTTTGATATAGATGTGTTGAGTGTTGTTTACAAATTGTTATACGTGTGCCTTCACAATTTGTAAAATACCAAGGGCCATATTTATACTCCGTTTGCGCCGAAATTGCGTCGTTTTTTTTTACGCAATTTCGACGCAAAACTAACGCCAACTAACGCCATATTTATACTATGGCGTTAGAGGCGAATAGCGCCAAAGTTCCCGGAATGTGCGTCATTTTTTAGCGTGAACCCCTTCCTTGCGTTAATGATATGCAAGGGAGGCGTTCCCGTCTAAAAAATGACTCCCTGGACTTTACGTGGTATTTATACTCCCGGGCAAAAGAGACGCCCGGGAGTTGGCGTGGCTAAAAACGGCGCATTTGCGCCACTTTTTAACGCCTGCTCAGGGCAGGCGTTAAGGGGCCTGTGGGCTCAAAATGAGCCCACAGGTGCCCTCCCATGCCCCCAGGGACCCCCCCTGCCACCCTTGCCCACCCCAGGAGGACCCCCAAGGATGGAGGGACCCACCCCAGGGACATTCAGGTAAGTTCAGGTAAGTATAATTTTTTTTTTTATATATTTTGTTTTGGTGGCATAGGGGGGCCTTATTTGTGCCCCCCTACATGCCACTATGCCCAATGACCATGCCCAGGGGACACAAGTCCCCTGGGCATGGCCATTGGGCAAGGGGGCATGACTCCTATCTTTACAATGATAGGAGTCATGTTGATGGGGGATGGGCGTCGTTAAAAAATGGCGCAAGTCGGGTTAAGACGATTTTTTCGACGTAACCTGACTTGCCCCATTTTAAGACGCCCATGCGCCATTTTCCCCCTACGCCGGCGCTGTCTGGTCTACGTGGTTTTTTCCCACGCAAACCAGGCAGCGCCGGTCTGATTGCGCCGTCTAACGCCATTCCATAAATACGGCGCCCGCATGGCGCTTCAGAATGGCGTTAGACGGCGCAAAACTTTTTGACGCTAAACTGCGTTAGCGCAGTTTAGCGTCAAAAAGTATAAATATGGGCCCAAGTGTCTCTTACATTTGTCAATATACTCCCGAGTCTTAGACTACGCAGGGTCCGTACATCACCAACAACCACGTGGACAATTTTTGAACACAAAGCGCCACACACATATGAAGTTCGACAACTTCCCTACTGTTATACCTCAGAGTACGCATACTCCTATTAACCTCCATTTGAGTACGCAAACTCCCTACTTTACCTCACATATATCACAGTTCACCTGCAATATGCTTAAGCCTTTTGCAAGCGCAACCTACCACTTTCATACTATCACAAGAACACCGAGAACATACCCATCTTTACTAGAGGGATCCAGGATCTGGGAAAGTCATTTCTGGGCTTAAGGGAACATTGGGCAAGATGTATGAAAGTGTTTTGCATTCGCAAATGGTGCGAATGCCCGGTTTCGAATGCAAAATGCCATTTCAGAATGTATGAAATACATTCTGAACGCAATTTTAAGGAATCGCGACTCTCTAAATTAGAAATCGCAAATAAGGATTCCTTATTTGTGAATTCCTTAGCACATGTATGAAGCAATTCCTAAATGAGAATTTGGAATTTAGAAATCGCTAATTACCACCAAGTTGAACTTGGTGTGCTCACTCCCAGTGTTTGCAGGACTTTCATTGTCTAGGGTGTGAGGGTCCATCTCAGGTTCCTGTACTGTGGAGCACACAACAGTTTGAACAGACCTTAGAGTACAGTTTTGGGGATGAAGGGTGGGATGTGATGTAGAAGCCAGAGGATCGGGGGGACTGATGTGGGCAGGGTGAGGCAGGGCGTTTATCAGTCATAGTGCTGTAGCTGTGTGTAGCCTTGTTTGGTATTTTGTTGTGCCATTGTATTGCTGTTGTTGCCATGTAGTGGTCCTCAATCACGTCATCTAGTTGGTATAGCTAGTACAATAGTCATTGAAGCAAGGGATGTGATGTGCATATTCCAGGTATTCACATAGATGGGCTAGCACATTGTGGGAGTCATAGTGATAGTATTAGTCAATGCCATCTGTGTCTTTGCCAGGGGCTGTGTGGGCATTTGGGATAGATGGAGGTGTGGCATGCAGTAGAGGGGCATTAGATGGATAGGTGGGAGGTATAGTGAATTTGGGAGTATTTGGGTGGTGAGGAGGCATGCATGACACAACAATTGTGTGACATGGAAGTTATGGATTCTTACCAGAGTCCAGTTCTCCTGGTATTCCAGTCAGGCCCTCAGGATGCAGAATGTCCAATACCTTTTCCTCCCATGATGTGAAGTGCAGGGGAGGAGGTGGGGGCCACTGCCAGTCCTGTGCACGGCGATCTGGCATTGTGATGCCATGGAAAGCACCTTCCCTGGTAAGTCGTTCCACCTCTTCCTGATCTCCCCCTTGTGCGTGGATGGTTGCCCACTGAGTTGACCATGTCGACTATTCTCTACCACAACTTTTTTCTGGCTATCGAGGTTTGCTGGTCCTGTGCTCCAAACAGTAGTGGTTCTACTACCCTGACGAGTTCATCCACCATGACCCTTAACTCACCATCTGTGAACAGTGGGTGGTTTTGTGGGAGAATGGTAATGGATGTGTTGAAGGTGGGAGGGGCTGTTGTGTGTGTGAGGGTGCAGCGTAGGGTGACTGATGGAGTGTGGGTGGTGCATGGTGAGTGGTGGACGCTTGAGGTGTGTGTGTGTGTGTGCAGTCGCTATGTGTGTTTTGTAGTGCAGTTGTGTGGTGTGTGCAGAGTGAATTGTGTGTATATGTCTATGGTGTAATGTTGCTATATGAGATTATTTGCCTGCTCTCGGTGTTTGTGTAAAACACTTTTGTAGTAAAGGATTGTGGGTAGTGTAGAGGTGTGCTATATAGTTCAGTGAGTAACTGCCTAATGTGGTGTTGTATTCTGACAGTAGTGGGTTCTGAGCGCGATGGTTCACACGGGCAATGGTTTTCCGCAATGAAAGAACCGCTGTGGTGATTTGTGGTGCTGATGGTGCAACTACTTCTTTCCCGCCTTTCTTCCTTTTGTCAGTGTCGGATTTGTGGCTGTTTTTTGGCAGTCTTTATGGTGTGAGTTGTAATGCGGTGGTCGGATTCCAGCCAATTTGGCGGTCTTTTGTCAGCCGCTACCGCAGCGGCCTTCCGAAAAGACTGACGAAGTTATAATGAGGGCCCTAATGTACACTTGTTGGGATTTTTTTTATATAATTACTGCCACAAGTCTGCTTCCTTATCAATTGTTTAGGAACATATCGGAGTCAGGGATCCTACTTGAGCTGTTTATAAATACATCTCACATGGACAAGATCATTAGAGGGGTTCCATCTGTGCTTCACATCACCTTACTGCAGAACTCAGCCATTCTGTCACCATGGGCACTGACCTTGAGATCTCATTCCATGGTAAGGAGGGTTGGGGGATGCTTCTCACAAACTTGGTACTGGCAGATTAGGTTTATCATACCTAGCTCTCATTAGGTTAGAGATTATGATCTCTTGCTAGGATTTGTATATTTCATGTTTATTGGAAGATGGTGGGATTTTTTATATTCACAACTCTCATCTTCACAATTATGCTCCTTTAACCGTTTATTATCATAATAATTGCAGCACAAGCATTTTATCACGGATTGCAGTCTTTTCAATAAATATATTGAAAACTCTCCTGCATCTCCTTCTTTGCCTATGTGTGACTGAGACTTGTTACTAACATGAGAAAAGGGTAACTTCCATTCCACCACAATTTCCCAGAGAGGTCTTATCTAGAGTCCTTGTGTAAGGCTACCAGAAATCACCTTTGCTTTCTGACTTTTGGTGAGAAACTGCTTGTGAGCAGGGAGTGTTAGGCTGACAGATGCAACTTTTTGTAGGAGTGGCTTAGTCACCTACAAACAGAAGTTGTGTCTCCCCTAAACCAGCAGTCTTGTTTAGGAGTGGGAGTTCAACTTTGACAGTCAACCCAGGAGGATGGCTCTCTTTGAGCTTTTAGTGTGCATGACCCTGGCAGTTATATCAGCGAGGGGCAGAGCTGAGACCCCAGGAGCAGGTGTGAACAGTGACTGAAACCTTCATCTCTCCTTTATAAACTTTCTCACAAGGAGGAAACTATTTCTTGCCCGTGGATTTGGCTGTGCCCTGCTGCTGAACCATGTAATTCTGTGAAGAATTGGAAGGAAGAACCCCCTGACACCCACCTAGGACTCTGCCCAGCTGATTCCATTTGGTCTCTCTAGGGGGCCAGTGAGGCAGGCCTCCTTAGACCCCCTAAGGACCAGTTGGGAGAAAGCCCTGGACTTTTATGTGCAAAAACCAAGATCAGGATGAAGCAGGTGCTGGGAGCCCAGAGTGCCAGCTCTTTGAGGACTGCACTGCTTTGGAGGTGAAAATGCTTGCTGCAACTGTCTCTGGTGGATAGAACTTACCACCAGAAGTTAAATGAGTCTAGGATTGTCAAAATCGGTTCAACAGGCCCCAATGTATGGCATCTTAAAGTTTGGTGACCTTTGACCGTTCTTCACAACGGAGAGCGTGTGCCTCCCATCCCGGATATTCCACCGGCCTGGGGACCTAATCGCCTGGGCCGTTTTTCATAAAAATGGAGGATGGGACCCCACTCTTGGCCTCCCACAGCAAAAGTGGAATGGGGAGTGCTGGTGCACCCCCCCAATAACAATGGCCTCACCCTATTCCCAGTGCCCAAGTCTGGGGGGAGAGTACACCCTACCTGCAGAAGCGGATAGGTAGAAGTTAGTGCACACTGCAGGGGAGCTAGCATGGCAGAAGTGATGGGCTACCTCAGTTGCCCCCTACTTTTGAGGGCAGGAGAGTTCCCTGATGGGCCTGGTATCCCTAAATCACAAAGCAAATACTGTGCAGCATGAAGCCACATGGCACAGAAACATACAGTGGCTCTCCCTCGCACAGCAGAAAAATATCTCATAAGATATTTATTGCTTTTGAAGGGGTGCCCATAATGCCCTGTAGGCCTGACTATTTCTGTGCTGTTTCTTTCTTTGTGGTGGCCCCAGGATCTGGGCTTCAGCACCACTAAGATGAGAAAGTGGGGAGAGGGAGCTGAAGGAGTAGCACAGCCTCCCCCCAAAAGCATTTGAACCTTCCCAGGATTTCCAATGTTCTACCAAGCAGTCCCCAGGTTGGAGCTTTTGCTCTACAGTTGGGAGAGCTGTATTCTCTAGAGGTTATGTTTATGGTTGTGATGACCTAAACGGCCTGGATGTGCTAATGAAGATACACGCTTTGAAGAACCCTCTAAGGACCAGGTATCTGGTTGCAATGCAATGTAATTACAACGTGATGCTCTATGTGAGCTGCTATTATAATTGCAGTTTTACAGTCAAAAAGTATATAAAAAACACATAAACACATATTTTGCTCACTTTAAATGTGGTATTGAATTAATGTTGTCAATCACTAATGAGCAAACGGAAAACACTTTATTAACATTAATAAGTGCGTTTACATAGGATTATTATTTCTTATGGTTATAATTAAGTATGAAATTATTTTTAACATGCAGGTTGTTATTTTTGAACCTTGGCAAAACCAATAGATTTGCTTGATGTGTTTGGGTGACCCATTTAACGGGTCAAAGGTGATGATAGAATGTCATTTGTGGTATTTTCCATCTTTCAATGTACATGTTTGCAAATTGCTGCTTAGTACTTAGTAGTGTGTGTGAAACAAACAAACTTTTCCTTCTTCTTAAGAAAAATACTAACTGTACAAATGTTTACTGAGTGTTTTTATTGGGTGCTAGTGAATGGTGACTAGTAGTCCATACTGCCTTCCACGAGTAGGCCTTGGACTGCTCTGCCTCGCTAACCTGAGAGCGTCAATTGCTACAATGGGATACTTGGTTCCCAGTAAGGGTTTGTGGTCCTATTACTTGTGCAGGACACACAGCTAATAACCCGGGTTCCTACAAACTACAAATGACAAGGCAAAGCGCAGTCGCAGACTGGATATAGGCATACTCCTTGCTGTGAGAGTGTGCTATCTGATACCGGTCCCTTCACTGAGGGACCTGAAAACCTGCATCATGGTGGTTACAGATCCTCAGACACACCTCCAAGTCTACATCCTTATTGTGCTTTCACAAATACAGTCAGCATTGCCCAAACTGAAGTTTTCCCTTTGGGCCCCCATTGGAAGTTGTGGGTGATGGGCAGAGTTCACCACGCCATGTGAGACTAATGAAGTGTTTATAAGACCCTCTATGTATCCGTCCACAGGTCCCCTGCATCATCTCATGTGTGATGGCCTTCCTCTGCCTTTTGAAGTGTGTAAGCAGGGCCCCGGTTTTCCTCACTTGGTTCATTCCCTGTAAGTGATCGAATCCCACTACTTTGTCAAGAAATTAAGGTAACACATACTTTCAATAGCTAGTAACCTTCTCTAAGCTGAGGATTCTCTCAGCTTTCTGACAGAATTTTAACTATCGCATTTTGCTCCGGTTTGAGTTACAGTTTGAGTTGCAGTGCCCCTTGAACACTGCCATGAAATGTATCCATAGAATATCAGTGGTCACGGTCATCAGATGGACTATTGTTATTACCTCAGGACAACATTTTTAGAGCTCTAAAGTAGAACATATATGGTAATTAGAGCAGAAGTAACTGTGTGAGCTTTACCATCATCAAAAGCACTTTCCACAATATTTAGTATGTGGCTTGGAAAAATTTGGGAATACACAATGATATCACTACTTCAGCTAGTCATTTCCGCACATTAATTTGGCAACTAAGGACAGCCATAAAAAACTGTAAATTATGCCAGAAGCTGTGTGCTGTTATCATTAAAGATTGTGATTATTTGTAGAGAAGTTGTTCTAAGGCAGAGTGAAATATAGAATATCCAAATTTCTCTCCAGATGGGCCTCTTCCAGCTCATCCAAACACCCTAGAAGTAGCCTTGTTTCCCTAGCAAATGCATATTTAAGTCCAGTGTTCCACACCTCTTAATATTACTGACCCTAGATTGGTGCCTCTGTTGCATGCAGGATTGTTTTTGTGCAGGAAGGAGCACCTTATTGCACAAAAACAACCTTCTGAGGCTTTTTCCTCTTGCTATATGTGTTGCAGAGTGCAACACACACAGAAAGGGGGAAAATGAGGAGAAATAAAAATACTTCTCCTCGTAAGGCCTCTCCAGGGGAGGCATATCATTTTCTAACATTTCAATGTTTGCCAGTTCTATAAAATCTGGGAATGCTTCAAAAAGCATGAGAGTTGCATGGGAACACCCGTGCAACACAGATTGAATGCTTTCTGTGTGAGCGCAGCTTTGCATCAAAATGTTTACTGCAGGCTAGCGCCAAAAGGCTTACCGCCGGCTAGCACCATTCCTGGATGCCAGCTGGGTGTCATATTTAAGGAATGACACTAGCCGGCAGTAAGGCGGTAACCGGGTGGGGGAGGCATATGGGAAACAGCAAGAATGGTGCTAGTCAAGTTAGAGTCAGAAAAATTACTCTAACCTGACTAGCATCATTTGTTGACGCACAACCCCCATAAAGACAAGAGTCATGCCCCCCTGCCCAATGGCCATGCCCAGGGGACTTATGTCCCCAGTGCACGGACATAGGGCACAGTGCCACGTAGGGGGGGCCAGGTTAGGCCCCCATGAGAACTTTGTAAACAAAAAAACAAAAACTTACCTGGACTTACCTGGGATGGGTCCCCCCATCCTTAGGTGTCCTCCAGGTGTGGGTGGTGGTGGGTGGGGGCATCCATGGGTGCAGAGAAGGGCACCTGTGGGGTTTTTCTATGGCCTCTGACCATGGAAAATTGCCCATAGGTTTCCCAATGGCTGCCCTCACCCAGGCGTTAAAGGCGCTAAGAAGGCTTAGCGCCATTATTTAAGGCTCTCTTCCTCCTGTGCATGATTTTTGCACAGAAGGATAAATAAGGCACAAAGCCCTTAGAGTAAATTTTTTGCCCAGGAACGCCTACCTTGCATCTCATTGACGCAAGGTAGTTTTCTGCAGGCAAAAAATTATGTGAACTCCATCTAGTATCAAATATAAATATGAACGGTGGCAGCTGGCAGCTTTAGGAGGGAGGCACACACACACTCATTCTTTCACACACAGACACGCATGCACATCCATTGACAACACTCATACCATTCAAACATGCACACACGCACCAAACATTCATTTTAAAACAACACACACACACACTTACCGTCAGTCTCGAGGTTCCAGGAGGGTTGAGACTGCTGCCTTTCCCCATTGGCTGACCTTAGGTCCCAGCTGCGTCACAGAGTGGGATGGGGTCAGTGAGACTGCTGACCCCATCCCACTCTGTGACAAAGTATCACTGATTGACACTCGCCCTGAAGCACCCAGGGTGAAGTCAATGGGTGACGCTTTCCTCGTCATCCAGGGGAGGGCCTCGAGGCACCTTTGCTGAGCCAAGGAGGTCATGCCCATAGGAGCTGTGACCTCCTCATCCCAGCAAAGTTCAGCTCAGGCAGCCAGGAGTCTGCGCAAATCGCACGTCTCACTCCTTTCTGTCTGAGCTGAAAATGAAGAGTGTCTGTCAGGCTGACCTTTGTTCAGCCTGACAGACACTCTTCATGAGGTGCAAATGGTGAGGGGGCGTGGCCCCTCTGCCCTAAAGGACGAGCCGCCCCTGAATATGGAGTTAAATTTGCGTTGGATTTGCGTAAAAAAATGACACAAATCCGGTGCAAACAAAGTAGAAATATGCCCCTAAATTTCCACATATGCAAAAAACCTGGACTCATCTGTCTATTAGTTTAAAACTATAGTGGTAAAAGCAATACATTCTTAAGGATCATGTCAATTAAAAAACACCAGTATCTACTCCCTTTTATAGAATAACTGTGTCGTGAGCAATCAGACAGATCAAATGTGTCGACGTTCTGGCAAAAAGTTGTTGCTTTGCTGTCACCTTTCTGATATTTAATTGAAGAAAGAACAAAGTAACTCTAGTTTCATAACTGATATGACCCTAATTGTCACAAATGCGCCTGAAGCATGCTGAAATCAAAACAAAGCTAACAAGCTCGGAATCAGCCAACACCGCACCTCCCGTCCTTTCATTACTATACAGAAATGTTAAATGCAGTGGGCCCTTTACGTACACTCCTATTAAACTATATAAACCGCCTGTGAAAATTAATCATAGACATTAAATGTTGTCATTTTTTTTTCAAGAACTTAGTTTTACTTTTAAAATGCTTCTTTTACAGGGAGTGCAGAATTATTAGGCAAGTTGTATTTTTGAGGATTAATTTTATTATTGAACAACAACCATGTTCTCAATGAACCCAAAAAACTCATTAATATCAAAGCTGAATATTTTTGGAAGTAGTTTTTAGTTTGTTTTTAGTTTTAGCTATGTTAGGGGGATATCTGTGTGTACAGGTGACTATCACTGTGCATAATTATTAGGCAACTTAACAACAAAAAATATATACCCATTTCAATTATTTATGATTACCAGTGAAACCAATATAACATCTCAACATTCACAAATATACATTTCTGACATTCAAAAACAAAACAAAAACAAATCAGTGACCAATATAGCCACCTTTCTTTGCAAGGACACTCAAAAGCCTGCCATCCATGGATTCTGTCAGTGTTTTGATCTGTTCACCATCAACATTGCGTGCAGCAGCAACCACAGCCTCCCAGACACTGTTCAGAGAGGTGTACTGTTTTCCCTCCTTGTAAATCTCACATTTGATGATGGACCACAGGTTCTCAATGGGGTTCAGATCAGGTGAACAAGGAGGCCATGTCATTAGATTTCCTTCTTTTATACCCTTTCTTGCCAGCCACGCTGTGGAGTACTTGGACGCGTGTGATGGAGCATTGTCCTGCATGAAAATCATGTTTTTCTTGAAGGATGCAGACTTCTTCCTGTACCACTGCTTGAAGAAGGTGTCTTCCAGGAACTGGCAGTAGGACTGGGAGTTGAGCTTGACTCCATCCTCAACCCGAAAAGGCCCCACAAGCTCATCTTTGATGATACCAGCCCAAACCAGTACTCCACCTCCACCTTGCTGGCGTCTGAGTCAGACTGGAGCTCTCTGCCCTTTACCAATCCAGCCACAGGCCCATCCATCTGGCCCATCAAGACTCACTCTCATTTCATCAGTCCATAAAACCTTAGAAAAATCAGTCTTGAGATATTTCTTGGCCCAGTCTTGACGTTTCTGCTTGTGTGTCTTGTTCAGTGGTGGTCGTCTTTCAGCCTTTCTTACCTTGGCCATGTCTCTGAGTATTGCACACCTTGTGCTTTTGGGCACTCCAGTGATGTTGCAGCTCTGAAATATGGCCAAACTGGTGGCAAGTGGCATCGTGGCAGCTGCACGCTTGACTTTTCTCAGTTCATGGGCAGTTATTTTGCGCCTTGGTTTTTCCACACGCTTCTTGCGACCCTGTTGACTATTTTGAATGAAACGCTTGATTGTTCGATGATCACGCTTCAGAAGCTTTGCAATTTTAAGAGTGCTGCATCCCTCTGCAAGATATCTCACTATTTTTGACTTTTCTGAGCCTGTCAAGTCCTTCTTTTGACCCATTTTGCCAAAGGAAAGGAAGTTGCCTAATAATTATGCACACCTGATATAGGGTGTTGATGTCATTAGACCACACCCCTTCTCATTACAGAGATGCACATCACCTAATATGCTTAATTGGTAGTAGGCTTTCGAGCCTATACAGCTTGGAGTAAGACAACATGCATAAAGAGGATGATGTGGTCAAAATACTCATTTGCCTAATAATTCTGCACTCCCTGTAGTCTGGTTTGAGACTGCACTGTTCTTTCAACTGTCCTTAGCCTGTAGCTTTCACTAGCACTACCAGCTGTCAGCAAATTCATGCGGTGTTCGGAAAACGGAACTGATTTTTAGGCAGCTGTTCATCTGTGAATAAACAGAATCATTCTAATGACTACATTCTCTCTCTCTATGCATTTTTCTATTTTATCTAATTATTTTTCAGACAATTCAACCATAGCAATGCAAGTTTCTTTTCACAACAACAATCACACAAATATAGTTTACCAAGTGGCATCAAGTAGAAAAGTTACCAAAGAAGAAATGTAAAGTATGACATGGTTTTACCACTGTCATTAATTTGGACGCCTGTTCAGATAAGGCACACATATCTAAAAATATTAAATCTATGATACAATGATACTATGGTGCAGGAAAGTCTTCCATGTTGCCCTGATCACCCCCATTTCTTTGACTGGTTCTGGTGGTTACAGACTCTGAAAGTGTCCTGGGCTCTCCTAACCAGGCTCAGGGCCAGTGCACAGTCCTCTAAAGGTATATGGCAATTGGTATAATTCTAATGGTCCAGGACAGCCTACCTGTAAGTCCCTAGTATATGGTAGGGAATGTAGGTTTAGAATTGACATAATGGACCTAAGTGCACACTGCTGTGATGTCTAGCCAGGCCTGCCTTGAGGCTGATTTTAAAATAAAACAGTGTCTAAATTCGACTTTGGAATTAACAGTACTTCCAAAGTCCAAAACAACCTTTTCTAAGTTGTATGTGATCCTTAAGGTGTCCCAAGGGTCCCTTGTTACAAAAAGTAAGGGCAATATTAAATGTAGTTTTTCCCTATTGTAATGCTGCTAATCCCATAGGATTATATGTGAAGGCTTCATTAGACTTAATGAAATCCAACATTTGATTGGAACTGACTAGCAATGAGATTCAAGGTATCAAAATAATGGTTACAATGAGTGCAACAACTTCCCAAGGCCAGATTTACTATAGATATTACAGGAAATTAGTTTCAGAACATAACATCCTGAAAGATCCTAAAGAAGCCCTGTAGCAGCCTCTTCTGATTGACCAGTCTTCTACAGCTTGATCCAAACTGCTACCTGAAAAGATGTAAAGAGGTTTAGGGCTCAAACAGAACTGCCATTTGCTGGGAGGAGATTTGCTTCCTGGAGAAGGCAGGGAGAGAAAGAGGGCTGGTGGGGGGAAAGGGGGTGGTGGACTTCAAAGGCAGAAAACAGAAGTCACAGGACCCAAGCCAATCCCCACGTCCTTGATCCATATAGGAGGCCCTCTAATTATATTAGGAGAGCGGCTGGAAGGGTAGTGTAGTTAGATGTTAGCCACAAGTCTAGGTTGGGTTACACAGACACTTTACAAGAAGTAGTCATAGCAGAGGGATGTAATATTATCCCTATTGTTTCTTGTGCCCCCGGTGGCCAGCCGAAAAGGGAGAATTAAAATAGGAGTTCTGCATGAGCTCCTCAGAACACTGCCTGGAAAAAAAAAGGACTGCCCTGCTGGACCTTGGGACTACACCTCAGAAGGCTTGCACTCATAAGGGGTGCACCTGCTGAACTCTCAAGGGTTTACAAAGAATGAACTGTGCCTGATTCAAATAAAAAGGAGTGGACTTCCTCTGCAGCGACAGGTACACAAGAGCAAACTACCCCCAGCTGACCACCTACAAATAGATTTTCCTGGACTCCACTGGTGCATCATAGGTGGTTGAGACCTAGCTTCCAAGAGACAGTTCAGAGTCTCTAAACCCTTGGATGGTGGATCTGACCACCTATTTCCCTGAAAGAACCAACAGGGAACAAAATCTTAAAGTTTACAAACTTTCTACAACATTTGCTAACAAGCTCCAGGAGGAGACTGGCTTGTCTTTGAGAGTCAGGTCGCCGAAGTTGAACTGTGATTCAACTTAACTGTGCTGGTTTGTCCCACTGAAAGCCCCAGAGCTCCTTGTCATTGAGGACACAGACTTCCAGAGGCTGAACGAGGCATTGTGCTGCAGCAGGCTGTCGTCGTTAAATCAACCATCTGATCCAAGGAACCCGAGGACTTAGCATTGAGGAAAAAGTTCTAAGAAAAGGAATGAGAGGCATATTTATGACAGGGTTACATCACATTTGTGCCACGGAACCTAGTACATGTGTGACACAAACCTCTAAGCCATATTTCTGAAGCCACGTCAAGTTGCTTGGCTTGGCCTTGAGTGGCTTCAAAGCTCTGGGGCTAAGCAATGTAGTGCAAATTGCTGCATTGCAGTACACTGCCCTGTGAAAGCATTCCATGGTTCTTGAGTGGGTGTTCCCATGCGATTCCTGTTATTTTTGATGCATTCCCAGATTTACAAGACCTTGCAATTGTGGTAATGCACCAAAAAGATATGCCTCGCCAGCTGATGTGTAACAAAGAGAAATATCTTAATTTGTCCTCATTACTTAATCTTTCGAAGTGTTCTGCACACCACAGCACACACTGATAGAGAAATATGCCTCTCAGGATTGTTTTTGTGCAGGAAAGTGTGCCTTCCTGCATAAAAATATTCCTGCATGCAATAAACATTTAGGGCCTCGTTATGAGTTTGGCAGACGGTTTAGACCGTTTGACGAACTTTCAATTGGGAGGTTGCAGCCATAATGGCTACCTCCCTGGAAGAGTTTCCCACTAGGTCAGCGGGCGGAAACCTGAGTTTTCGCCTGCTGGCCTAGCAGGAAACAGCTTACAGCATTACTTCTGGCTCATAATCTAGCCGGCAGCGATGCTGTAGGATACAGGGTGCACCAGTCTAGTGACCACTAGACTCCAAATGGGAGCCTCGATCAGGAACTAGTGCTCAACATATTCACCCCATGCTCTATTGCAGTTGGCCTAAAACTTAAACTTTGTTCTGGTCCAGCACAACGAGATAGCTGTGAGTGGCCCTCTATACATTTTGGTGCTAAAATGCACATTTTTTATTAAATCTTTAAAAATTAATATCTCAAAAAATTAATACCCTACATTTGACTTTTGTTATTTTAAAGATACATATATTGTCTATTTTTATAAATTGAGGTTAGATTTTTAGTGTGTTGTGTCTTTTACTTATTTACTGTTTCTGTGATGTGCAAAGCTAGCATTTTGTCACATTGTAAATATGGTGCATGGTGAGGGCCTGTTTAGGGCCATCGTAATATAAAAGAAATGATGCTATAGGGGTGCTAAGGGGCACAAGGGCTCATAAATATGCCCCAGAGTTCAAGAAGATGACTTATGAAATGGTTGCCAGTGCTTTCCCTTTATTAAAAAAAATATAAAAAAAAGGTCCTTTCTTGTTTGCGTGTCAGTAAGGGATACATACATTGCCCTTTTCATTTATGCCTTGTTACACTTGTAACACTCCTGGTCATTATTGGCCACCATTTCCACTCCTTGCTCTGGGGTTTGCACTCCAATTGATATCCATGCTGTGTGACAATAGTCTTGCAACACAGGTTTTTTCTCTGTCCAACTGCTACCCTCCATCAACAGTAGAGTCTATTGTGAGAGGTGATGGGACTCAGTGTTCCATATGAGTGGAAGGCTGCAGAGGGATTCTAGAATCTACTTCAAGATTCAAGGATTCTGGGATGAAATGATCTACCACATGATTTTAAGATCCCAGTATGTAAGGATATACTGCAGAATTTTAGGATCCAACTATCTATAGTAGCCACACCCAGGGTGTGGCTAGATGCTTGATCTCCCTCTTTATTGATGAGTGAATGCCTCTGTCTGGCCTTACCTCTTAATTTGTGTTGCAGGCTCTATAGTTGAGATTATCATCAAATCAGATGTCAAAAACATCCTCTCTGATGTTTTCCATTTTAGGTACTTCTTGAAATCCTTTCTGCAGTATCACCTCAAAAACGTTCTCTGAATGCGTGGGATTTTTTGACCTCACCCAGCATTGTCTTCATTGATCCCAGGTTTTTGATAGATAGGGAGAGTTTAATGTTATTTTTTTTCATTGTGGGACTCCTGTTGACCCCCTGCAGTGTCCTGCATGCAAGTACTGGTATTCTTTCATGCCGTCAAAGTTATCCTCTTACAGCTGTCACTTGCATATCTGACACTTTGTATCCTACCAGTGTTTCAAGTTGTGGAGCAATAGGACACCACATAAAGACCAGTATCATTATGACTCTGCTACCTCAAAAAAGATAAAGGTACTGTGCCACTAATTAGTTGAATGTTTAAATTAGTGTTTACTAGAGTAAATTATGTATGTCTGATTTCTGTAGAACGTTGGCACCAAAGTAAAATCAATTTAAATGAAAAACATGTGTATTTTAAGTTTATTTAAGAGTAGAGAGTAATAGCCATTGTGTGTTTTGATCAGTCTGAAAATACCTGTCAGTTGCCTGAGTCTGCAGAGATCCATGGGATACTGCATCTAATGGAAGTGTTGTTTTACTAAACACTTTATACATGCATTGAGTGTATTCTCTCATAGCCCTATATCCCTTGCCCCTCTTTGCTGTCAGTGCCAAGTGCAATCTTTGACATGGACAGTACTGTCAACCCATGTAATCCACATTGTTCCTGTAGCAACATTTGAATCTACAAGTCTAACACTCATTAGGATAAAACTCATTAAAAGGAAAACTCTATTGATTTCTCATTTGAAAAAGGACGGTAGACAAGGAGAAAAGGAAACAATGAGATTCATCACCATGTACAAATGACTTTCAAAAAATCAGAAATATATTCGAGATGAACTGGAATATTCTTCAAACAGATGTAAATTTCTTAGCTATGGTGGGTCAGAATTCCTTTGTAACATGAAGCAAATCTGGGTCTTTGAAGAACCATTTAGTGAGCAGTCATGTAAGTATACATATATCTAATACTGTGCATGAAAAAAGGAAATAGTACTTCAGATTCCTGAAATGTAATGATTATAAAAATCATGGGAACAGAGTGCCATAAATTTGTTACCTAGTGTCCTTTGCAAACCTCAACATTTGGCAAGAAAACACTTTCTCATCAAGTTTCAGCAATAGAAAGTTCTGGAATCTGAGAGGAGCCACAAATTCCCTTCTACCCAGAATTCCCCCAAGTCTTCCATTAAAAATGGTACCTCACTTGTATGGGTAGGACTAGTGCCTGCAACAGGAAATGCCCCAAAACACAACATGGACACATCACATTTTCCTAAAAAACACTGACCTGTTTTTTGCAAAGTGCCTAGCATTGGATTTTGGCCTCTAGCTCATCTGGCACTGAGGAAAACCTAGCAAACCTGTCCATTTCTGAAAACTAGACACCTAGGGGAACCCAAGATGGGGACACTTGTGCTGCTGTCCTTGGCAAACCTCAACCAAAAATAATTTTTTCTCACATTTTAGTGCTGCAAAGTTCAGAAAATATGAGGGAAGTCACAAACTTCCTTCTACTCAGCATTCCTCCAAATCTCCTGATAAAAATGGTACCTCACTTGTGTGGGTAGGCTTAGTGCCCGCAGCAGGAAATGCCCCAAAACACTGCATGGACACATCAAAATGATTAAATACAAAACTACCTGTTTTTTCGTGGGGGGCACCTGTGTTTTTGGTCCTGGGATCAGCAGCCATCTAGGGAAACTCACCAAACCCAGACACTTCTAAAAACTAGACACCTGAGGGAGTCCAGGGAAGTGTGATTTGCGTGGATCACCCAGTGTTTTCTCATCCAGAATCCTCAGCAAACCTCAAATGTAGCTAAAAAATCAAATTGTACCCACCTTTCTGTGTGGATCACTGCACATGAACAAATTTCCCACCACCCAACATTCCCCTCAGTCTCCCGATAAAAATAATACCTCACTTGTATAGGTAGGCCAAGTGCCTGTGACAGGGAAGAGCCAAAAACGTACTTGTCAAAATTTAGAGGGAACCAAAGCTGGTCCAAAAGGGCAGTTTGGAAAAAGAAAACGTCTTTAGGCTGACAAGTGGGGCAGATTTTTTTGTTGGTATAGATGCGACAATGCTGGGCAGTAGGAATTTTGTGGATTCCTGCAGATTCCGGAAGATTCCATCAAAAACATATGGGACAAATGTGTGATTTTAAGCAAAGTTTGAGGTTTGCAGGGCATTGTGGATAAGAAAATGGTGTGGGGTGCATGTGAGGCACACCATCCTTAACTCACCCAGATGTGTAGTTTTCAGATGCATCTAGATCTTGTAGATTTTTCTACATGGCAGCATCCCAAAGTCTGAAAAGTGCAGCCCTCACCATTCCAAGTTGGATGATTTTGAGAGCCAGACAAGCTCTCATGGCCCAAATGTGAAGCCAAAACCCAAATAATCAAATGTCCTCTTGCGTGCTGTAGGGATAAGATCTTTTAGTGTGCAGAGGTAGAGCATAAAAACTTACCCCCTTTACTTCTAAATGGACGCAAAAAAATTGCCCTCCAGGGAAGTGACCTTTGCCTAAGGGGTCCTTCCCCAGGTGTAAAAAAGTTTAAGAAAATGATCCCTGGTGTCTAGTGGCTTCTGGCCCTCCTGGGGGCAGATCGGCCTAAATAAAATAGACCGATCTGCCCCTGGGGTGGGCAGAAAAGGCATAATAAAAAAATGCCCCTCAGGGGAGCAACCCTTGCCCAAGGGGCTGCTCCCCTCCATTGGGGGGCAGAAATGGGCTCAAATAAATTTGCCCCCCGTCCCCCTAATCCCCCCGGGAGTGACCCTTGCCTAGGGGGTCGCTCCCCTTGCGTGACATTGGGGCAAAAAAAAGATCCCCAGTGCCTAGTGGTTTCTGCCCCCTTTGGGGGCAGATTCACCTAAAATCGGCTGATCTCCCCTCAAAGGCGGCAGAAATGGCCTAAATACAATTTGCCCCTCCAGGGGAGCGACCCTTGCCTAAGGGGTAGCTCCCCACCTAAAAAAAAACACAAAAACAAAACAACAAAAAAATGATCCCTGTTGTCTAGGGGCAGAAAAGGCCTTAAAAAAAAATGCCCCCCCTGGGAGCGACCCTTGCCCAAGGGGTCATTCCCTTATGCCCATTTCCGTTTTCAAAATAAATCCCTGGTGTCTAGCGTGCGTTTCAAAAGCCGGATTGCTTTACAATCTGCCTTTTGGAACGCTGAGAGAGACTTCAAAGGGAAGGAAATACATTTCCTTCACTTTGAAGCCTCTCTCGGCCTCCTCCACGTGATCGAAAGAGAAATTCTTTGCATTTCTCTTCCGAGCGCGCTGGAAGCTCAGCTCAGCTCAGCTCAGCTTCCAGCGCGAAGGAGGAGGCCTCTGTGACAATCAGCGCGCGATGGCCGGTGACGTCACAGCGGGGGGGGCTGGGTGGAAGGGATTCCCCTTCCATCCACAACCTGGGGGTGTCGGTGGGGGCCACATCGGGAGAGCTCTAGCGCTCCCCCGGTTCCCGGGTGCAGGACGAGTAGATCTCGTCGAAGGCACCCTGGAACCGGTGCCTTGGACAAGATCACCTCATCCACGGCACCGTAGGGGTTAAGTTATTAATTCTAGGTTTCCATTTCTGTGAGAAATTGGGTTGTTATTTGAGGGAACTGTGAGTCCTTCTTAAGCAACAGCCACAATCCTTGTTAGAGTTAACCATAGTCACTTAACACAAATGTAGTCAGGCTTAACTTAGAGGCACTGTGCAAACAATTTATACAGCATACAAACAGCAGTAAAGTGAAAACACAACACAAGAAAAATTCCACACCAATGTAGACAAATTAAGTACATTTTAATAGACTATAACTACCAAGTGGTGATATAGATATAGGTATAAAAGTGGCGGTCCGTACTAGGTAGCTATATTTAGGACCTAATTTCTATAGGAAAAACATTTTTTGTTTTGTTTATAACATTGGTGCCATTTGATAAATCTTCATGAAATTTTCACCAAAAATATAACGCTCACTTCAGCTGCTGTCTGGAAAATTCCAGGGTGATCTTTCAAGTGAGAGCGAGAAAAAGGGGGGTGCCAAAACATGTTTTCTCCATGTCAATTTTGAAAGAAAAAATGTATTTGAATATATTGGGTTGAACCCTCATGATCTCATGCTGAGCTCTGATTGGCCGACATCACTGCAACAAGGAATTGCTGCCAGCCATCCTGGGACTCAGCTTCAGCCAAGTCCCAGAATAACAGATGAACAGTGAGAAAAAGGGCCAGGATACAGACACTCTGACCCCATAGACATGTGGCCCCAGGGACTACCACCTTCCCGGGGAAAACACTGAATTAAATGTGGGGGGGGCATACAGCCCCCAAAGCCCCAGTGGCCACGCACTCCCTAGAGCAAACACTGAATTATATGTGGGTGGCGTGTGCCCCCCCGCAGCACTGGTGAATGCCACCTCCCTGCAGCAAACATTGAAATACATATGGGGGCTGCACAAATGCTCTGGGACCACCACCTCCCGAGGGATAAAATGAAAGAATGAAGGGAGTCCATTGTGGACCTCTGGCCCTGGGGACCACCACGCCCCTGGGCAAATACAACATTGGAGGTCGACCATGTGAACCCCCATCATGGAGCCATTAATGGCCCTGGGAACTACCATCCCCAAGGGCCTGCTCCTGCCATGTCCCGGGGTGCCCACTACTGGGACATAGCTGTTTGCTCTGACTTGGTGAGAGCTTTGACAGCTTCCACTAAGTGAGAGCAAACATTCCAGTTACAGCAAGCGAGAGCTGTCATACAGCTCTAGCTTTCTAGAAGTGGAGATTTCCTCTGTTTCCCTGCCTGCAGGGATGCGGGCAGGGAAACAGATGAAACAATTGCTCTAACAAACAGGGAGCTGCATCTTTAGCAGCTCCCTGTCTATGACAGCAATGCTTGCTCCCACAGGAGGAGGGGAGTCAACTTTGACCGATGGGGCCTTCAGGCTCCCCCCACAGTCCCATTGTACACTGGGTGCTCTGCGGGGCACCCAAGACAGATGGCGAGACCCTGGGAATGGGGTCCTTGGGGCCAAGATCAGTCAGAGGAGAGGGGCTGTGTGGTTCCTTCCCCAAAAATATTTTTGAAAGTAGAAAGCTGGACCACCGGGGCTGGGGTCCCCAGGGCAGAAATCAGCCAGGATAGGTGGGCTACCTGGCCCCTATCCTCCATTTATTGAAGGCTAGGCCCAATGGGGTCCCAGTTGCTGAGATAGGCCTGGGGAGGGGAGCCATGGAGCCTCCCCATCGAATTGTGGTAGGTCCTGTGACACAGGGTCCCTGGGGCCAAAATTAGCAATGGAAGGGTGTCATCCTTTCCAACACTGCACACTTACCCAATGAGGTAGCATTTACTTACTAATTAGTTTAAAGTGCTCCAGGTGGATAGTCATTTTTGTGCCACTTTCCATTCTGGCCTAGATAGTCATTTCACAGAAATTAAACCTCAATAGGAAACACTTACAAATGCAAATGTAGCAGCTGTCCCAGTTGAAGTTCCACTTCTGGGAAGGACAATTGATCCTAACTTCTTGGCTTCACAAAGGCAAAAGAAGTGTATTAAATCTGCGATTCCATGTTGAAAAATGATCTGAAATCATTTGTGGGGTGAATGCACCTTGCATCTATTGGATCACAACCAGACACTCTCTCTCCCACTCTCACACTCACATACACCCTCTCAATTCCATTATAAAACTAAGACAGAAACTCTCACAGCCACTTACTCCCAGAGACACTCTCTCACACCTATTCTCACACCCAGAGAGACAGGCCTTTGCGGCCAACTCTTCAAGCGCATGGCCAAAGGCTGTGCGCAGCATGGGGTTGGGATGTTAGTGGGGTTCGGTGTGGGGTTGGTTTGTAACAGGAGGTTGGCTGCAGGGCCTGTCCATGGGCCTTTGGCCATGCGAGGCAGTGGTTCCATTAACATATAGTATTGAAAAGTAGTTCATGTTAAAAAAACATAGAAATTCACTTAAAAAAACAAATCTACAAGGACGTTATAATTAGGTTCTGAATATATTCACACAAAACCATAGAAATTCAGGAGTTAGAGTTATCTCAAGTAACTATAACTCATGGCCTAAGGTAACTATGATTTGCACCCTTGCCATACACTGCTGATTTCCCCAGATATTACAGCACTCATGACATCTTTGATAACATCACTGATTTGATCAATGTAATATTTGCAGTCAGATTTTTTGACAAAAAACTGCATGGCAAGGGTGTGAGTTATAGTTACCCTAGGGCATGAGTTATAGTTATTGAGTTAACTCTAACTGTAACTGCTGAATTTCTTTTTCCTTTTTTACGTTAAAATGTATTCCTAACTGTTATGTCCCTGTAACCCTTGGCTTTTTCCAATGAAGATAGATGGATGGATAGATAGATAGATAGATAGATAGATAGATAGATAGATAGATAGATAGATAGATAGATAGATAGATTGATTGTAAAGTAATGGCAAACTTAAACATTTTTGCTTAAATTATGCTTACTATACCTATACTTTCCCCGACATGGAGATCTCTGCCTGAGTGCGAAGATCGCCAGCTACATGTGAAAAAATTGTAGCAGTAAATTTACACTCATTAATTGTATACTTAGGTATAAATGTCAAAAAATTGTGACTTTACATCTATGTGTAATAGTAAACACACATGTGAGTAAATCTACAGGTGCATACTTACCTTTGTGATCTGGGCCCTACAGTACACTTGTGTACTAATCACCTCAAAATATTGATTTCTATCTAACTGCCAATTTATTTGATAAATGCTTCTCTTTATGGTAAATGTTGATCTGTCTACGTTTTTATGCTTCTTTGGTCATAGTAATATAATTCTAACTTAATTGTGCCTATTTGCCTTTAAAATTTGAAATATATAGGTTTCTAAGAAATAAAAGCAGACCTGGACTTTATGGAATTACCAAAATGCAGCAACTACAGTGCGTTTACATATGTACTTTACACTAAAACGTCATTCACATTTAATATATACGATGTGCTATTAATACTTGCCTTGGGCTACTTCCTGACGACTTTAATGCAGCTAGTTATGAATATAATTCACAAAATCAATGAATCTCTGCTTGGATGATTAGACAAATTGTAAAATACTACCAGAAAACATCTTTTCCATACAGCTCACAGGCATTTCAGCGATTTATGATAAAAGTGGAACAAGGGCTAATGTATTAAATTCTTCAACAATTGGCTTTTTCACCAATCTGAATACATTCTAAAATTAACTATTTCTATATGGTAGCAGAGCGAGAATGCAATTGTAGCAAACCTGAACAAATATTGGTCCAAATTTAAGAAGGGCCTAGAGCCAACTATTGCCACATTAACGTCATGTTTTTACGCTAATGTGGTGATAAGGAGACACATAAACACCATGACATATTCACAAAGTGGTGCAATATTTTCATTGTGCCACTTTGTAATCCCTTGCACACCATTATGCCTGAGCCAGGCATAATGTATACAAGGGGGGGGGGCGCAAAAATGGCATAGGGGAATCTATGAGATTCCATTATTAGTGGCATTTTACCGCCTGCACAGAGCAGGCATTAAAAGGAGGCACACCATTATTTTTAATGGGCCTCTACGTACTTCGTAGGATTAGCGATAACATTTTTGGCGCTAATCCTGCAGAGTACAACAATAGTGTAAAAAATGATAATGCTATTGTCCCTAACCTGCGCCTGGTGCATGGTATGTTAAATTTAGCGTACACATGATGGCGTTAGTGGGGGCACAATGGGCTGCAGGCAAAGTAGCGCTTCATGATATGAGGCGAAACTTTTCAAAAAATCTGGGCATGATTTGTATCTAGAGGGGCAGGCTGTCTCCCTTTCTACGAAAGTCACCTTTAGTTGTCAGTGTTCGTTATCATAAAAAACACCTTGTTTTGTCTTCATATAAATTACTGTGCACGTTTAATCGTAGTCGTCTCATGGGAAATTTGTCATGACTAAAAATGTCACACGTGAATCCACAAAGACAAGTAACACAGATATGCAAACTTAATTGTACATACATGCGCATTATATTTTCTCTATTACCCAGGCAGCGTCGATGTAGTTGTATTTGCATTTTTCACAGTCTTCCTTTCTGAATTACTTGTGATTTCATGTCTTCTCATAACTTTCCTTCGCTACAGCAGTTTCTTGATTGTATAATTGCATCCATCCCCTAGAAGTGTTCCTTTTCAATATTAAACATAAAAATATGACATAGTCTTACGCTTTATACATTTTTATTTCAATTGAAGATGTACAACTATCTGGGTCATGTTATGAAAAGGAATATACATTTGCAAAAGAAAGGTAAAGCAAATGTTCTGGTGATTCACATGCAATGTTCAAATTTGAATTGCATAAACCTGAGTAACAAGGAGCAATGGGCATCGAAAATTACCATGCAGATTGTGAACCCATGCGAATTTCAAGGACGTAGCTTAAAAGTCATGGAGCACTCCCCACACCTAACCCTCAAAACGGAATAATTGAATCCTTTTCTGGCTTTCATAACATCGCAAATTTTTTACGAGTTTTCCAAACGTCAAGGCAAGGCACCAAGGGGCATATTTATACTCCGTCTGCGCCGATTGTGAGTCAAACGTTTTGACGCACAATCAGCGCAAACGTTGCCCCGCATTGAAACTTTGACGTCCGAGCCCGCAGACGACAAAATTCCGCCGTGTGCGTCATTTTTTGGATGCGGCAACCCGCCTTGCGTTAAATATATGCAAGGTAGGCGTTCTAGTCCAAAAAATGGCTTAAACGCCCGTGTGTCGTATTTATGCTTTTGGGCAAAAATTACGCATGGCCGGCAGGCGGAGCCAGAAAATGGCGCACAGCCCGATTTGCGTCAAAAATTAACGCCTGGGTCAGGGCAGGCGTTAAAATGGGGCAAACACACCTGTATTTAATCAGAACAAACAGCAGAGCAGCAGAGCAGCAACAGGGAGCCATGGAGGTGATTCTAATCCAGCATGCACGCAGACGCAGAGCCCAGCAACAACAACAGCAGCTACAACAACACCAGCAGGGACCCCAAAGGCAGCGCAGAAGGCAGGAGAGGATATTCCGCCCAAGAACAACCCTTCAGGGCCTCAGAGAATACAACATCATACAGAGGTACCGGTTGAACTGGCAGGCCATTCAACAGCTGCTGCAAAACATTGAACAGCAGTTGGCCCCCACTTTGGTGACACCCGCACCATCCCAACAGAAACAAAGCTGCTTGCCGTACTTCATATGCTGGCAAGTGGCTCTTTTCAAACAACTGGTGCCCTGGTTGGCGGAATATCACAACCATCCTTCTCCGCCTTTTTGCCCAAAGTACTGTATGCCATCATTCAACTGACACCCCGCCACATCTGCTTCTCTAACACACTGCAGAAGCAACAGGAAACAAAACAGGGGTTCTACGCAATCAGTGGCTTCCCACACGTCCTTGGTGCAATCGACTGCACACATGCACGTCTTGTGCCACCTGCTGCAACTGAACACCTCTACCGCAACAGGAAGCACACACATTCCATCAAAGTGCAGGCCATAGTCGATCACCAAGGATTGATCACCAAAATCGTGGCTAAATATCCTGGGAGTGTACATGACTCATACATCTTCCGTCACTGCACCATCAATCAACACTTCCAGGATGGACGGTATGGCAATGGACTACTTGTTGGTAAGTACAAAAACCTACATATATATACACTGCACAGCAACCCTCTAGGACACACAACACACACACCACAACAGCAACATGTCAACAGGAACACACTGAGGTCCTGACATCACTAGCCATGTTTCTTAAGTCACCATTGAACCTGTCACACATCGGATTTTACTGTACAGCCTAATGTGAAGACATTAATGAGTGTGGTTGCCTAAATGTCACCTTGCAAATTGTAAGTGTCCCAATGACCTTTACATTAATACAGGGTACTTTGATATGAACGTGTTAACAACACTTTTAATTTCAACTCTGCATGGAATTATCATCGCACCCCCAGTGAAGACACATGGACACCTGTATCACAAGTCACAATGCTAGGGAGGGCACACTGTACTGAAAATCCCAAAACATACTGCTGACAAACGGTTAGCAGACAAACACTTGTTCAGCCAAGGAAACAACACAATGCAGATGGTATAGCCTACAAGCATAGGATGTCACATTAGTACACAAAAGAGTCACAGACAACACAAGACAACTATTGCCATTAAAGGTCTTTTCAATAGTGCCATCTACATCAACATGATCCCATTCATTTTCTCTTGCAGCTGATCAGGGGTATGGCATCCAGCCATGGATTATGACAACATTTGGCAACCCGAGTACAGCTGCAGAGCGAGCATACAACGAGGCCCATAGGAGGACACGCAGCATTGTCGAACGGACCTTCGGCATCCTCAAGTCAAGGTTCCGCTGCCTCGACATCACTGGTGGTAGCCTCCTATATTCCCCCGAGATGGTCTGTAGGATCATCCTCACATGTGAAATATTGCACAACATTTGTGTCAGAAGAAACATTCCCCTCCTGGAACCAGAGCCACACATGCCTGAAGAGGAGTAAGAGGAGGATGATGGCCTACAACAGGAGGGGGAACAACAGAACACAGCTGCTGGTATACGCAGGCGGCAACAGATTGTAAATAATTTCTTCTGAATATGATCACCTTCACCACTTTAGTTAACTAATATAAATAAACACCTATTATATTCACCATATCATGGTCTTGCTATTCCTCTTTACACACCTTCATCTCTACTTATCAGAATAAGAGTGTTGCCTCATGGAGCATTGCTGAGATACTGAGTAGGACACGGAACATCCCAGAGCTTATGTGATGCCTAACATACAATGGTCACATACACACATACTCTTAATGACATATATCATGTACATATCTCCTTTGAAGGCCTATAGCAGAGGACCACAACTATTTCACACATACATGTTGAAAGCAAGGTCCAACGCAGCATATGGCACACAACTATGACACCATCACCCAATAAGGGGAAAACAAGCCTCATACATGAGGCAGTCAATGTGCTTTGGCATCACTAACAGGAATGTCTGACAAGACCCTTGACAGCAGTTAGTCCAACTGCATCCAATATTTGCAAGGAATATCTGTGACTAGAGTTCCGTAGAAGCAGAACTTAGACAGCACAAGTGCCACACATATGACATGCATTGCGCACATGACATTCCATGTACATGTCAGCCCATTTCCGAACTCATCACACACCCATGCACCTGGTCACAACCCACCTGTCGGAAGAGGTCCCTGGAATACGAAGATGTGTACCCTGATAATACCTCCTCTACAAACACAGACCAACATTAGCAAACCAGTGTGCTACACCCTTTACTAAGGTATGCCATTGTCAAAGAACATCTGACTGCATGGACTTCAGGTCCATTTATACACTGTCTTCTAGTTTCAAAGCCCTGTTAGCACATGAAGGTTGCTTCCCCTTGTGAAACTGTCTGTTGGCCTTTAGAATGCAAGTCTCACCTACAGGACTGGTGAGAAACAGATGCAGCCCACACCACCCATTACAAAAAGCACTGCCCCTGATGATGCCTGGAACAGCATAGTAGTAGCCATTATGTCAAATACATCGTCAACTATTGATAGTAATTAAGCTGTGTAACACAGCCCTTGGTTTCATTTGTCACCTTCAAAAACAAAGGACATACACAGATTGACATGTCAACTGTCTAGTTTGTCCTCCAAACAGTCTCAGTCAGACCACTGATTATGTAACTTGTCCAGTAGCTGGCTCCTGAATCATCTTGCATTCTGTCAGCCTGACTGGCAACTGTCTGTGCGTCACACTAAAGTATCCCTGTGTCTACATATGTACCACACTTGCGTTGGCAAACCTGCCATTCATCAGGGGGCATTGGGCATGGGCTTCTACCATGCATACACAAATACATTGTATAGCATCATCTGCCTTTTAACTGTACCATTTGAGTTAAATCCTCTTGGAAATGCAAAATTCATGGCCCATCCCTTTTCTGGGTTGCATTTATCCATGAATGACAAAGTGTGACAGTGTCCCAGGGTCACAGGCAGGGCTTGGGTACGGGGCTTTCAGCACAACCAGCAACCTCTGATAATGTACATGACTAATACACAAATGTCAGAACCATGACAGTTCACAAACAGCATCACAGTGCGCACAACATAGTGATGGGCGTGTGTGCTGAAGAGCTGCTAGAATAAACAGCACAGAGCCTATGATGTTCCCAGATGCAGTGGGAAGTGCAGAGGCCAACCTGTGTACAAATGTTGTAATGACACCTGCCGGAACACGACAATTGAGACATTATCTCACTCAGCACACCAAGGTTGCCCTGTTGACTGTCTCATTACACATCGTTAGTGACAGAGTGGGACCATCCACATGTTGGTTCACATCTACTTTACTCACATTGATCAACAAAGGATACTCAGTAGTTACAGGAATAGCTGCCACTGACTCATGATGAGTCCTTGTACGAACTGTGACTAATTACATCACAAAAAATCTACAAGATCATCATTGGACCACACACATGAACAAGACACCTATGTGCAAATGATCACTGGAAATATGTGGACACGTGCTGTCTTGTATGCTGGTCCACCACAGCCACTTGATAGTTGGGGCTTACTTCTATGGCCTCAACTGTGGTGTCATCATACATATGAGATTGACCCTTGTCTGTCTGTGCAAACAACATGGTACCCACTTCCTCTATGCATGTGAATGACTCACTGTGGGATTCATCAACTAGTGCCTAGGAAGTTCTTACCAATACTCTAGGACATAGGATGTAGATATTGTGAACCTTTGACATGAACATGTGCCTGCCATCCTTCTGGTGCCTGCTATGTCACATGTGGTGTCTACGTGACCCCAAAACTTGGAAGTATACCACATCAATTGACTATACTGTAACAACAGAATGGCTTACAGGAGTCCCTGCCCCTCCCTCTGTACATTGGGCCTATGTGCACTTAATGTGTCATGGCCACAAGGCATGTTTGACTGGTAATGCAGTCCTCAAGTAACCAGGCGTTGGTTGGTTCTCTTGGATGCACATGATGAGACGATTAAACTCCATATTTTTTTGTGCTCACCAATTATGGGGCAAGTTTGCAACCACATGATAGTTCTGGCCAATGTATGTGTGCAGATATGTGTGTAACTGTCACAGGAGACCCATGCTATGTACAAGTTGGGCGTGAAATATCAGATGCAGTACCATCATGTCTGAATGGCTGCACATTGTAAATTATACTGAAAATTTTGCACTGTGCACCGATTATGAGCACTTTTCTTCCTTCCATACCTTACAGGTGGACCGGCGCCCTACACTGTGGGAGAGGTGGCGACATTTGAGGACCCCGACCACTACAGTAAGTGTTGATATGTCTGTTATGTGTTGTGTTTGCTGGTTATGGACTTGTGTGAGTTGGACGCATAGCAAGGTGTGATGCTGTGGTCAAGTTTTTCACTTGTTCCATGAGTGGGAATGCAGTTTTCACATGTTTTGAGTTAGCCAATGCGTATCCAATGGTATCATGTACGGACTGTAGTACATCCCTGCAGGCCCCACTGTGAGTACAGAGGATAGTCATGTCTCTGACACTTGTATCACCAAGAGTCGCAATGGAAGTCAGACCCTATTTAGTCAGCCTGTCAGACCCATATTCTCTAAGATTGGTGGAGCTATTAGCTTCCCAATAGACATCTGCTTCACTATTTACCTACGTAAGTTTGAAACAGTAGGTAGAACCTCCTAGCAGCATGTACTTCCACATGTAGTGCATCACGTCTGTGGAACCTGAGTGTAATAGCCTAGGTGTGAATGCAATTCATGATCATGGGTGTTCTAGCAACTCTGTGTCTGATGTAAGTCAGGCCTCACTGGAAGTATATGTTGTGCACTAAGTTCTGATTTTCCTGACATTTCTGACCATATGAGTGCTCTAGGGTTTGCTGACTCCAAATTGTAGATAGACCTTACCTGTGGTGTGTCTGTAAAGACAAACATGTATGGATTAGCCTATACACTCCTCGGTGTACATGTTGTTGGCAAATTATAGTTGTATATCCACCGCCCCCCCTCAAACACGGCCATGGGTTTGTGAATGGGGTACCTAGCATTGATGCTACCAGTATGTTACACATACCTGTGAATAAGTGACGGTTTGGTTGCATACTAGTATACACACTCAGGTTTGGCACTTGGTACCATACTGGAAAGTCCAGTTACAACTTGCAGACCATGTGGCTTTAGTTTGGCTTTCCATACACTGACATTTGTAGCCCAGCTCTTGGTGGAGGATATGCAGCATGATTCTTAGATGTTAACTGTCAGAACTCAGATTGCAAGTCAAGGCCAGTTGTTACCCATCTTGTGGGTTATGAATGTGCTTTGTGTGATGTTAACTTTGTTGTCTGGCCTGCCATGTACTATCTCTGGGACATTCGATGCTCTGTATCGTGATATGAGCTGTTAGAATTATAGTAAATGTATTGTCTGATTAACTTGCTGTGCTGTTTCACACAATGCAGTTACTAATGTGGCATATCTGCATTTGTCTTCACAGCAGCTAACATGACTCCAGACCAGGTCCGTGAATTTCAGCGTCGGGCCATGCGATACCAGCACATCCTGCTGGTGGAGTCGGAGTTCCGGAGGATGGCCCAGCGATATCGCCATGAACGTGCCTCCAGGGCATGGCGAGCCTTCCCACAGGGTGGGCCTACTGTGCCCACCAAAGCCAACACAGAAACAACCACCAATGAGAGCCAGGTGGCCCCACCCAGAGCTGTCTCTGCTGCATCTACATCTGCTGGACTTCCTGGCCCCAGCATTGCCACCGGTGCAGGACAGCCCACACAGACCTCCTCCACCGGTACCCAGACTGCCACTGCTCCAGCTGTTGACCTTGCCGCCTTCAATAGACTTGAAAACAAGATGGACAAAGTGCTACGCAAGGTGAGCCACCTGAGCCGGGACGTGCGGCACATTAAACGGCGGGTCAAGGATATCAAGAGGACCCTCCGGAGGGCCAACCTCTAGACAGTTGATTCAATGGGCATGATACCCTTCCTCCTCCCTCCTCTTTCCTTGTTCTTATACTTAGTGGGCTTAGGGGGCTTAGTGTTAGGTTAGTATAGGTTGTTAGTTTAGTCAGTGTTAGTGGGTGGGGGGTAGGAGGTCCTGCTTGTTTCTTTTTTTAACTTATTACATGTTTGGGTGGGTGGTTGGGGGGCTATGTTGGGGTTCTTGTGTGTTAAAAAAAAATAAAAAGAAGCAAAAAAAGCAAAAAACATTTTTTTTAAATGTACCAAAAAAATATATATTTGTTTCGGATAGTTTAGTATGTGTTTAGGATAGTATGTGTTGTCCTCATTGTGTCCCGTCTCATAAGGGGTAGATGTTTAGAACGTTTCGTTACTTGTGATAAGTAAGTGTAGCTTAGGTTAGTTAGGGACAGTTGTGGGTAATGAGTAGTCAGGGTAGATTAGGGTAGGTAAGATTTTTCCCTCAGTTTCCTCATTTATGGTTAGCTTTTAATAAATATTTGGTTACCCCTTAATAGTATGTGTTGAATGGTACTTGATCATGGGTTTGGATTCCGTGTACATCTCTTTAGTACTATAACATCTGTGTCCAATGCTACAAACAAATCCCAACTGAGCTGTACGATTGGCAGCTAACCCAGAGCTACCTTGCAAAGTGTCTACCCTTTGTTGCAACCACCAATCACAGTTAATATGGATGACAATGTGTTTCTGTTGATAAGTGTGTTTTCAAAGTCACTAACAGTGCTTCCATACTTGATAGTGGGGAAACAGTTTTAGGTCTGACTGCAGTGTGATGATCATGCACACCCTTATAAGATGAGTTCTCATTGGCAATCTTGTATTCTTGTATTCATGACCCTCATACATCATTTGTGACACAGTTCGGCATGATTACCTATTTGTATGTTAACTCAGACACCTTCATTTGTGCAGTTTTTTTAGTGTTTACTTAGATTAGTGTAGCATGTTTATTGTGTTATTTTTGCACGTTGACAACATTTAGCGGGCACTATTTGATGGCTTAGTTATCCCATGAGGAAGCATTCTTCTGTCCAACACAGCATGGTGGTCTATGGTTTCTCACTTCATCAGATTATTCCCTCAGGATGGGCAGAGTATGATGCAATCATGGTCACTGTGCAGATTTCTCTAACTACATAATATCTGGACAGTTGTATTGACAAGCTACATTATTTGACAGTAGGGACATTTCATTTATCTACTGCGCAGTTGATATGTCACATTACCCAGAGACAGATTTGTTGTGTAAGTGCTATTTATTGAAAAGTGCTGTTGTGCTATATGTACATTGCCCATGACTGTGAGTCCATTATAGTGATATCTTTCATTGTGATCCAACACAAGGGTTTACCAAAATGCTTTTGTCATGCTGGGGTTGCTGTTTCAGACAGTGCAGAGGGACAGGATTTGGCAATGAGTAGGAGAAAGACAATCACTGGGCTGGCTGACAAGATATACAGTGGTTTGCAGAACAGTGCTTGAGTATAGTTGTTGCAAGACTGGCAAGTTACAAAGCGCAGGACCTTGGTAAATGTCGGCCATGTGGCAGGGACTAGTGCTTCTGGGTAATTTTCCTTGTGAATGTGATCTGTTCCATGTCTTCTTCTTCTGATGTGTGTGTTGCCTGCTTTGTCCTTGTTGTTGTTGGTTGTGAAAGGGCAACACACACCTCAGTGTTAGAAGACGTGGAGTCAGACATCCCGGTCACTGCTCCCTGTGAAGGTCTTAAGGGCAGTACTGCTGCAAGGAGGGCCTGCTGGTTCTTGAGAATAGCAGCCACATCATGATTGTAGGCAGCCAGGTCGGCCCTGAGGGATTCAATGTTGCATTCGTGCACACGTTGACAGGATTGCTGTTGTAGGTGTTCGGTCAACTGTATTAAAGCTGTGCTGATTTCCTTCTGGGTTTTCTGCAGTTCCTGCAAGATAGATGTTAGGGTTTGCATGCCTGATCTGCAGATGACATCCCCTCAAGGCTGGCTGCCATATTTTGCATCCCCACCCGCACCTCCTTGGCCAGCTCCCGCTGTAATCCAACTACAGTTCTCTCAAAGCTGGTGCCAGTGTCGTCTGAGTCCTCAGCTGTATTGGAGCTGGCAGGTCTTACAATTGGGGAGGTGGGTGGATCCTCTGCGATGGCTGCTTGTTCTGTGCTCCTCCTTGTGACTGAAGGTGGGGTCTGGAGGGTTTCAAGGACCTTTTGGATAGTCTCCTGGGGAATGTTTATCGGCTCGTCATCCATGTCATCAGGGAAATCTGGGACAGGCATATCGGCAGGAGATCCATCTTCCTCTGCAATGAAACAGGGTAAAATTAGTGTGTCTGTGTTGTGACAATGTTGACGTGACGTGCCTGCCTTTTGATGAATTCACTTTGTGATCTTGTTTTGTATTAATATCTGCAGTCCTTCAGATGGGCATTGTTTCAGGCCTATGGCCCACCTGTGTGTGACATGTATGTTATTGAGTTATCAGACTTGTCAGCCTCATCGCCTCTAGGTGTTGGTTTATGCCAAATAGAGAATTGCCACCTTCTTGTCCTACTCGACCCTCCGTGTACATCCATTCTCATGGTGAGACCTTTCATTGGCTGTGGGTGTTCTTATGGCCCTGGCAGCACACTTAAAAATCTGGACCTGCCCCAATCCCTGATCGTTCACATCAACTTAAATGTAATTGACATGTTGCATATCCTATGCATGGCAATGTTATGATCTGATATGGATGTTGATATTGTTAATGGGTCCTGCTGATGTTGGGTAATGTGTGTTACATTGGATTGCCCTGATAGTCATATCAGTGTCCTATTTCGTCCTCTGACTGTGCAGGTGTATTTCAGTGACCAGTTACATGTGTCCCCTCCTCAATGCTGTTGTCTGAGAAGTATGACATTTGTGATGTTGCCTTGTTACCCAGGCACAGGATGGACCCTGACATATGCAGCATGGGTGTGTCCTTAGTGCTGTGTCGCTCCTATTGTTTACTTTGGCTGATGTTTGTGACAACTATGGGCATTGACATTTGAGTGTACTGGGGCCTTTGTCTTGTTTCAGGAGATTGTTGCAGATGTCATCCTCACCCCCTAACTTAGGTATGTATGTTCCATGCGGAGGTTACTGCCATTGGCTACTTGAGCTGCACACAGATCAGAGGTGGTAGTGGCAACTGTTGTTGCAGTTACATTGCAGTTGTCGGTTTGGCTAGAGGATTGCTAATAGGGCCCTAGTTAATGTAGGAGGTATGTTGTCTGACGAGTGCCATGATGTAAGTTTGACGTAGTGGCCTTCCCTCCTGTTGTGGCTTTCCCTTTGCTCCATCGTTGGCATGACAGCATGCCCCCATGGGACTGTTGTTGGTGTTGTGTAATGGTGTGCCCCAGGTTTTCTCAGAACGGCCATGCCCCCCTGCCGTGCCCCTTTACCCATGCCACTCCATGTATATGATGACTTACATGCAATGTGTAGTAGGTATTTCCCCCCCCCGGTTGCAGTTGACATTAGTGCATTTCAATTCCCCATGCGACTTACCCTACATGTGCATTGTCTCCTGGTAGTTTGCGCTGTCCTGTCCTTGAATCCCTGTGACGATCTCCTCAGGGATGATGGCTGCGACCATCTCCTCCATGTGGTCCAGGGCCTCCTGGTGTGCTGGACTCCCCCCTCCAGTCTGCAGTGCTGCCTTCCTGTTCCTTGCCATCTTTACCTTGGTCCTGCATTTGGAGTCATGCCAGCGTTTCTTGCACTCGATGACTGTTCTGCGTACTTCAGCCACACTGTTAATCTTGTCGACAATTTGTTGCCATATAGCCTCTCTCCTACTGATTGGCAACTTTGATGTGACAAACAGTTGGTGCTGGTGTTTCGTCACCTCTTTAACCAGGATTTCCTGCTCCTCTGCACTGAAGCAACACTTTCCTTTCTTCTTAAAAGTGTCCTGGTTCTTGTGTGGGTCCTCCTGGCTGGTTCCTGGTCCGCTGTCATCTTCCTGGCGTCTGTAGTGGCATCTGGGATCCATTTTGGCTCTCCTCTGGTGAACTGGCAGTGTTCGTGTTTTTTTTATGCTATTGTGTCAAAAAACGGCACATATCCGGTTTGCGGTGTCGTAAATCGACCTACAGGCATTTCCGCCGCGTTAACGTTGTTTTCCTTTACGACTTGACGCCGAGGTGTGCGTCAAAAATAATGACTCCCACCTGTTGTTTGTGCCGGCGTGCTTCAAAGTATAAATATGACGCCCGCACGGCGCACCAAAATGGCGTTAGCCGGCGGTAATATTTTTTACGCAAAACTGCGCTGGCGCAGTTTTGCGTCAAAAAGTATAAATATGGGCCTAAATGTTCGCAAATAGGAAGTTAATGTAGGAACAACTTCAATTGTGTCTTGACCACTCCTGTCATCTGGAAGAGTAATCCATGATTCAGTGACAGTGTTGTTTATATCATTGAAAACAACGATGGCTTATTTGGAACAAGTTACAAAGACAGCACAGAGTGAATACACCCAGGTTTGCAGTTTCTTCTACGCCACTCATTGCATTCATGTATGATTACAATGTGGCACACTGTTGTTCTCTGAAAATTGGAGGATGAATTAGCCGCACTGTGCACATCCCCCTGTTATCAGTTAGGTTTGGATGGTTGTTTGCTGCACACTATGAAGGTTGGTTGCAGTAGATAATAGCTTTATGTTTGCATTGCCATGCTACAATCTACTTTTTAGTTTAGGAAGAGGCAGCTTTGGTGATTTGCAAAAACTCACATATTCACAAACAATCAACCTTTAAAAATAGAAGTGGAAGAGGGTCATATGACTGCCGGTTTCCTGAGGGTTATTTGCATTTTATTAGGCAGCATGTGTGTTAACCTGCAAAACAAGTAGATTCAATGTTCATAACTGATAACAGCATTCATTGTCACGCAAACCCTGTTTCGAAAAGAGTAGATAGAGGCCTTGAGTAGTGTAACCATGTGTTAAATATAGTGGTAGAAGGTTTTACGTTGTGAACTGTCTGTCAAATAAAGTGGTTTTATATTGTGACCTCGGCTAAAAAATAGTATAGAAAGTGATTTTACACAATTTAATATTGAAGGGACTTCTTACAAAGATGTACAGTTCAGAAGGTGTTGGTGGGTTCTGATTTTCTTACGAACATTTGCAACTTTATGTTCTAGTTACTTGAGAATCAAATATGCTACTTTTTAAATGTAAAAAAGCTACAATGTCTAGTGTAATTGTGAACTCTGCTGAGTTCTGAGTTTCAACCCACCCAATAAGCTGATCTGCCTCACTATGATGGCTTTGTGCCAAGGAGGTATAGATTACATGTTATTTGCTGCCAATGGTCTAACAACTTAAGAGTAATATGCATTATATGCTGCTTCCCACACCAATCTATGGCCCACATTTAACAAAAATGATGCACAACTGTGCTAGCACTGTTGTGCATCACAAACATTACCATGACCTAACGCCATTCCTGAACGCCATCTGTGCTCCATATTTATAAAATGACGCACAATGGTGCTAAGTAATAGTGAGAGTAAAAAAAATGACGCTAACTTCTGTGACATGCTGTGAGTAAAAATGATACTTAAGATCATACCTGTGTTGTGACAGGTGACAATGTGCCCTTTTCACTCAACCACTGTTGACTTAGCTGCCATTATCTCAATTCCTACCCAGTGAAACTTTGGACAGCTCCTCACTAATGCACACTTCTCTTACCCATGTCTCATGACATGTCCCTTACTCTTGGACTCTGAATGTACAGCAAATGGCACATGATCTCTCATGTGGTCTGTGAACTTAACATTGTACTGCAGTGGAAAATGTGCTTGCACATGCAAATAAATCCTCATACTCACATGTATCCTATCATATTTTACTGTGATCCATCAACTCATCTAAATGTATGCATTTTGTGAAGCCATGTCAATGAGAACAGAACCTAATTACATGTGTGGCTTACTGTCAAACACAAAGAAATGCACTAGAACTTTAACATGAAAAATGTGACTGATAGTGTTGTGGGCTAAGACAAACTTACAGAGCCTTAAAAGCATGTTGTTAGAAATGGGGTCTCTAGTTAGCAGAGATATACACCCTTGTCCAAGTAGGGACCACACTCCTATTCAGGATAAGTCACACACAATCCAAATTATCCCCTGCCCACCCTCTGGTAGCTTGGCACTGAGCAGTCAGGATTAACTTAGAAGGCAATGTGTATGGGGTGTGGTCTGCCCACAATTAAATATGGTCGCTTGACTACCGAGCTCAGTGGCCCTGTGAGTGTTTAGGGGTGGCGGCAGGAGACACGGCCCACTGGGGGAGCCTCACACCCTTCCTCCTCTCCCTCCCAGATGACAGAGCTTACCGGCAGCTGGGACCAGGGGCCTCATATAGCCTGACAGCTTGCAGAGTGACAAAGCGGCTCGCGGCCTAACCAGAGTGAATTGCCGTGGGCTCGATTTCACGAGGTCTGCCATTGGGGTTGACTGCCAGCTTGTTGAGCCCCCGCAGTGCGGTGAGTTTTTGAGGGAGACAGTGGGGCTGCCGGGCCACTGGGGAGCCTCAAACCCCCATTCCCCCTGGACAAAAGAGGTCACCATCGGCGGATACCGAGGGTCTCTGGCAAATTCACAGCTCTGCAGTATTAGAGAGCAGCCTGTGGCCTCAAAAGAGCAAGCAGCCATTTCTATTTTCAATTTTCATTTTAAACACCTACCTTGGGCACCACGGTAGTACGCACCATCAGAGGCCCGTTGGGGAGGCCTCCTGCACAATTACTGCACCTTGTGTAGCGCCAGGAGAGCCAGCACCCTGCACTGTGGGAGCAGCTGAGGGCCTGTTTTCCAGCATCCCTGGCATCTTTAAGTCATCTTCCCCCCCAGGCCTCCAGGCTTCCAGGACTCTCAGTGGCCACATGCTCTAGGGCGATCCCTGTGCCTGCCAGACACCCGCAGCGTCTAGAGGAGATTGCCGACCGGTGGGACTAGTCAACGTTTTGGGGCATCCTTGCAATCTCTCCTCCTCCCCAACGGACCTCAACAATTCTACGAGACGCAGCATTGACTACCTCAAGGTGGCGCCCCCTAACCCTGAGTTACCGGGGACACATTTCACATGGGGCACTTCTCCCTCTGCACTATGAGCACAAGACTTCCTCTTCTACTACCAGCCCAACAGAATCCTTGCCTAACCACCTGTACATGGAAATGCATTATACTACTCCCTTGCACCTCACTTCTCTCTTTCACTGTCAAGAGCCGGAGCGGGCCTCTAATAGTAGCCAGGGACACCAGAGATGACTGCTCTTTTCTGGCACTTTTTGTATCATTATCCTATGGACCAACGGCATCATCTCCAGGGTCCGTGCCTGATGCTATTGCAACCTACATGATCCTTGGTACTGGTGAGCCCTACTACACTTTTTTCTTCGCAGTGGGAAAAGAACTGCTAGACGACGTGGCTATGCCGTACAGATCCAATATAGTTGAGATCCGTTCAGCAGCATCTAGGCTCCTACTGATGCTGCTGATACTTTGACACTGGGCCTCTGGATCTAGGCTTAAATGACACCACCTAGAACTTTAGATGCCCCCCTCTGCGAAGATACCCTCCAGAAAATCATCTTGTAAACATACGCAATAGCTACTCTTCTCGGAAGCTGTCTCTCAACCACAGCTAATGTCCTCAACTGCTATTACACCTGGCCCCAGCTCAGCAGATGCCCCAGTGGATTGACGCTCAGACACTGCCATGGAGGGTATCCTGCAGGAAATCTCCGCAGTAGGCCATCGTCTGGAAGCCATGGACTCCAATATTACGGATCTCTCTGCAGACTCTAAGTTGATCCGTGCAGACATAGCCGGCTTCCAACACAAAGGCCCTCATTACGAACACAGCGGTCAAAACTCCTGTGTTCATGCTGACGGTCAAACCACTGACCACCAGCGTCCCCAGATCCCAGCCGGCCACATAAAGAACATTCCTGTGGGCCGGCGGGCGGAAACATTGTTTCCACGTGCCGGCCCACAGGAATGCCTGGCCGGGACATGTGAAGCCGCCTCCAATGCCTCTGTGCGGCAGGTGCAGCTGCACCAGTCGCGCAGATCACCGCCCGAAAATTGGGCAGTGACCTGCGCGGTGGGGCACTGCACCGGGGCCCCTGCACTGCCCATGCCAAGTGCATGGGCAGTGCAGGTGCCCCCAGGGGTGCCCCAGTGCACCCCTTTTGCCAGCCTTTCCCTGGCAGGGAAGTCCGACAGGGAAAGGCTGGTGGCTGAGGAATCATTATCCTAGGGGCAGCACCGCTGCCCTGTCGGATAATGATTCCGACTGCCGCCAGGCTGCCTGATGGAGGCAGCCTTACAGTGAGTGAGGGCTGCCGATGGCAGTCCTCATGGGGTTCTTTATGTGGTGGTGTGGCCCGCCATTTCGCTGACGGTTTTACATGCCACCGCCGGCATGGCGGGCCACACCGCCAACATCATAATGACCACCAAAGACACAGATTGGAACCATCGTCTGACTACTGTCGAAAGAAAGATAGTAACTCTGCCCGATATAGACTCAGAACTACAATTCCTTTTACATTAACTTACAGACCTGGAGGACAGGAATAGGAGAGACAATGTCCGTTTTTTTGGCCTGTCAGTGAAAGAGGAGGGCGTGGATCTAAGGGCTTTCCTTAAGGACTTCCTTCCTACCCTCACAGGCATAACTTTTTCTCCTATACTGGAATTTCAGCGAGTCCACAGGATTGGTCCCCTCCATAAGAACAATGCCGAAAGGCCCAGTCCCATTATAGTGTTCTTTCTATGACACAAACAGGTCCTCCAACTACTACTGGTAGAGAGGGTGCATGACCCATAGCGCCACAATGATCAAGAAATTCGTATTGCTGAGGACTTCTCTTGTGAAACAAACAAAAAAGGAAAAGCATTCCTTGCACTCAGGCCTCAGCTGCATCATCTGAACATAAAATTTGGGCTCTTCGAACTGGCCTGCATGTGTATAACGGTGGATGGTAACTCCAGGGACTTTTTGGAGCCTACAGACCTACGTTCTTTCTTGGATGGCCTCTCTCCCCAAACCATGGAACATGAATCCGATGACCTGCTGTCCAACCCCTCCTCTCTCAATACCTCCACCTGACCCATGGTCACGGCCGCTGGCACCCTCCACACCTACTTTGCATCACAGAAGAGGGGACGCATTCTGGATTGTCCACCGTGGTCTCAGGGTGGCAGAGAATTGGTTCTACAGATGGTGGCAGTCATTACCCAAAGTCTGCACAGAAACAAATCAAGGTGCCCCCTAAAGCCCCCTCCACCTGTCGACTGTTAGACTGGTATGTTTCATGGGTCCATTTACTGGATCGACTGCAGTCTGTCACCAGACTTTCGGAATGACCATCCTTTGAGCGCTAAGTATCATTCATGTATTCCTCCATTATTCTGTCATTGTTATCACTTTTTTTATATTGTTGCTGTTATTGATATTGATGTTCTTTCCACATGGATTGCCTTGTTGGGGCTCCTCCCACTCGCTCTTTAGACTGATTTCCTTAGGTCCAGTATGTGGGGGTTCTCATGAATCCGCTGCTCTACTTGCCACACAACAGCTGTTTGATAGTGAACTGTTCTCATATGAACAATGTTTGTCTTTATGTTTAAGGTTCTGTTATCCCACAAGGTAGTTTTCTTTTCTTCCTGTCAGCTCCTTTCTTGTCCCCCTCATGCTCGCCTGGCCGCAGGTCTCACAGGCTTAGACCCGTGATGTAACAGAGTTTGGCCCACACAGGGTGCCCTTCTTGTCCACATAGTGAACTTAGATTACTTCTCCCTCACTCTGTGAGCCTTGTAACTATTTACCTTCTTTCCTCTCTATCTCTTTCTTTTTCACTCTCTCCTCTTCCTTTCTCTTTTCTCTCTTTCCCTTCTTCTCTTTCTCTTCTTTGACTGGTTTCTATCTCCTGAGTGCGACCGCAGATCCCTTCCCTGCCTTCCCTGCCTTCCCTGCCTTCCCTTACCACCCCGATCTATTTTTCTCTTTGCCACTTACTCCCATATAGGAAGTCTGAGTCATCTCCCTGTGCTTCCTAGACCCAGAAGTACCTTTTTACTCTTGCACACCCCTATGATAGTCTGTGGCATAGGGACCACTCTGCCATTGATGACAGCCTCATGCATTATATCAAGAGAAAGAAGGCCCTCTCTTATTTACGATCCAAACGTACAGATATTGCCCGCCCCTCGGAATCGAAAAAACTGCATAGTGACTGGGTGGGCAGAGTGGTTTATAGTAGTAGCCTGCCGTCCATGTTGGGAGGCTCTGGCTCTGTACACAAATGTGGGGTCTCGATTCTTTTTTGCGGTTCTTTACAGATTAAGGTGCTGCAGTCATGGTCCGACCCTGAAGGTCTAACCAAACGCAAACTTGGAGGCCGCACACTTTGCTTTGGGTCAGTGTATACCCCTCTGGGCTCCAAACATTCCTTCTTTCTACCTTTAAACTGCCTCTTGACAGAAATCGAAGCCTCCTAATACCTCATGGGTGGAGATTGGAACCTGGCCCGAGACCCAATTATTGATAGAACATGCAGCTTGAACATTGGCAATCATGCAGACATAGCACCATGAGGAGACGTAATCTCAGACCACGGGCTGGTTGATCATTGGCGCCTTACACATTCAATTGACCGGGATTACAGTTTTATGTCATTGGTTCACGGGGCACAGTCCCGGCTGGACTACTCCCTCGTCTCTCACACGCTGTCCTCATGGTCAGAGAATTCCAAATACCGGCAGCAGCGATCTCTGACCATGCCTCTGTTAGTTTGGCGATAGGCTTGGGCCTTGCTTCTCCGGGCCACAAATTATGGCGTCTAAACACATCAGCTATAATACACCGCAGGGCAAAGATCAACTACATGCCCACGTCTCTACCTACATAACTGAAAGGACTTATAGCAACATGTAACCTCTACTACATCACGTCATCTCAAGAAGGCAAAAATGGAGCTCAACCCTTATATACATCCCAGGCAGTGTATGCCCTACAGAGGATGAAGGGCAGACACTATGAGCATGGCAAAAAGGAAGGTCAATTGCTAGCACCCCAGTTATCTCAGCAGGAGGCAGTGCTCGCCCTTCCTGCCATTCGGGATGCTGACTGGGTCGCTCCTCACACACCCACTGGATGTAGCTGATACATTGAGATGCTTCTATCGAGCCCTTTATACCCCTGCAATGGGAGCAGATCATGACAGACTAGCTGCATTTTTTGAGGAGGCCCTTATTCTTAGTCTTACCAAGGAGGGCAGAGGGCTAATGGGAAACAACAAGATCAGCAAGGAGGAAAAACTGAATGCTATAGCCAATCTACCCTATCACAAAGTCCTGGGGGAAGACGGATTCCCAAAGGAATATTACAAATGGATGGGAGCAGATACAGTGGACTCCCTCTATGAAGCCTTTGAGGGTGCGTAACATACAGGATCCTTATATCCTATTTCCGACAGGGCATCCATAGCTGTCCTCCTAAAACCAGGGAAAGACCCCTCATTATGTGGCAGTTATCATCCCATTCTCCCCCTGAATGGGGATGTTAAGATACTGGCAAGCATCTTGGCACCCCGCCTCAACAAAGTAATTCCATCTCTTATCCATCACACCCAGGTAGGTTTTGTACCCCAACACTCCTCCAGAAACCACCTTCTCACCTTAGCACATACACTCTGGGCCACCAGAGACTCCAGAGAGGAGGCTGTGGCTCTCTCCTTTGATGCTGAGAAGGCCTTCAATCAGATCGATTGGTGGTATCTCTTTGAGACCTAGAAATGCTTTGGTCTGGGAGAGGGGTTCATTGCCAAAGTCAGTTGGCTTTATGACTCACCCACGGAAGAGGTCAATTGTGAGGAATTCCTAACCAACAAGGTTACCTACTGTCACTGCTGCTATTCCTCCTGCCAGTCGAGACTCTGGCAGCTACTATCCAATGGTCACCCCTCATAGCTGGCGTTCTCATCCCGGTAGGCCACTCCACGATCTACCTGTATACCGACAACAGATTACTCATACTCACGGACCTCTCACATTCCTCCCAGCACTGCGAGCTATCATGGCAGAATTTGAAGCACTATCAGGATATACAATAAACTGGGATAAGAGTGAATCTCCACCCCTGTCCCCAATGACCATGAGTGCAGTTCTCACAGCCCTCCTAGTTTCCTCGAAACAATTGCGCCTTAAATATCTGGGGATCCTCGTCTAGCCCACATGGTGCAGGGTAATTTGGAACCTCTGGTCAACCACACCAAATGTGATTTAGAAAAATGGTCCCAATCGGGGCTCTCCCTATGGGGGAGAATACAAGCTGTACGCATGGTCACCCTGCCATGGTACAATTATGTGCTAGAGATGTTACCGCTATTAGTACCTCTGTCAATGCTTAGGAAGGTAGATGCCTGCATACATAAATTTGTGTGGGGATCTCTTAGACCACGGTTTTCCAAAGCAAAACTCATTGCGCGGCGGAAATGCGGGGGACTGGGATTAACTTCTGTAAAACACTATGCGCTGGCACTACACCTTTTGCGGCTGGCCTTCATGCTTCTGGGTGTATCAGACCCACCCCTGTCGGTCAAGGCAGAACAAGTACTCTTGAAAATGCTGCCGGGCCTGGATCTGCCCCCAGCCACAACCTGCTCATCCAGTAATACAGACCTTGCTGCACTCTTGGTGTCGGGCTCACTGCCTTCTGGGAAGGGATCCGCAGATTCATGTGTATGTGCCGCTCTGCGGCAATGCGGGTTTCCTAATAGTGGGGAAAGTGTTTGGCTGGCCTTCATGCTTCCGGGTGTATCAGACCCACCCCTGTGGGTCAAGGCAGAACAAGTACTCTCGAAAGTTACTGCCGGGCCTGGATCTGCCCCTAGCCACAACCTGCTCATCCAGTAATACAGAGTTTGCTGCACTCTTGGTGTCGGGCTCACTGTCTTCTGTGAATGGATCCACGGATTCATGTGTATGCGCCGTTCTGGGGCAACACGGGTTTCCTAATAGTGGGGAAAGGGGTTGACTGGGAGCTCTGGCAGGCTAAGAGCATCCTGTCCATTGATCAACTCTTAGATAATGGGACGCTGAAATCGTTCCCGGCTCTGCAAGCTGAGTTTGGGCTCCCTGACCAATGCTCTTGGCAACACCGACAGCTCTCACACTGTCTCCAGAGCTGATTGGGGACCAGCCATGGACCCTACAACATTCACTGGCTCTCGAGTATTTACGAACCTGGGGTTCCTCCCAGGGAGTGACATCAGGGCTGCACAATCTATTGAAGCAGCACATATTTTCCCTGCCCCTTCCCATCTCCCTTAGGGCCAGATGGCAAATCCAATTACAGGTAGATTACAATATGGATGAGTGGACTGACATATTGGAGGCACAGCAGTGGTGGGCTCGAGGAGCAAGAATTAAATTTTGCCTTTTCAAGACTTTACACGACTAGTACTGGATGCCCCAGAAGCTTAGAGCAGCTGGACTATTGCCCCACGCGACTTGCTGGCACTGCCCCCACCCGTGTTGTGACTTACTACATATACTATGTGACTGTCCGCATATACCACCATATTGGGAGGCAGTTGGGGTCACATTGAGGGAGCTCCTACCCTTGCTTCCCTCTCTCCCATAACCCCTGCTTCTTTTGCACGACAATGGCGATATCCAAGACATGTCCCATATACAACTCCACCTCTTGCATAAAGTGCTGACTGCGGCTAAACTTTGTATTCTTCAACACCGGTATGCGGCAATGCCCCCCTCACACAACGAATGGCTGTCGGCTATGTTCCCAACAGCTGCCCATGAATGTTTCATTTACAACCTACAGGATATGACAGAGGTATTCCTACAATCATGGGCCCCCTTTCTCCAACTAGAGAATAATTAAAACTCCCATTTATTCTTCTACTTCCTCCTCCCCTCTCCCCCCTGTCCCCTTCCCCTCCTGACCCCTCCTCCGGTTGTGCTAGCTCGCTCTCCCTCTCTTTCTCTCTCTTCCTCCTTCTCTCTCTTGCGTTCTCACCCTCATCCTATTTCTCTCTATTCCTCCTTCTTTCTGGACCCTCCTTCTTACCTCCCTTTCTCTTCTTCTCTCTCCCTCTCCTGACACCTCTTTCCTTTATACCTCTCCTTGACTTTTCTACTTACACCCCTCCCCTTCTCTATCTCTCTATATCCCTTCCACATACATGATTATCTCTCTGTCTCTATAATAAGATAGCAGCTCCAAGCGTTTAATATTATCCCACTGACACCTCCACACCCCTTCGTTGTGCTGTTGAATCTCACTGTGACACACATATACATGGGGTCCTGGAACTGGTATTGATGTCCACTACCTCTCCCATACAAACATATGATCCCTCGTGCCTTTTGTTCATATGAGATTTGGTGTTGAGTCAAGCCCTGTGCCTCTCGTCAGAATTGTCACCTCCTAATTCCTGGACCTCTTAACAGCTGGCAAAGCTAGGGTCCTTGCCCATGAATCCATATAAGTTTGCGCTAATACAGCTCAGTTCTTATAACATTATGACCCTGCAGTTTCTTGCTGAGGTTCTCACTACTGTTCGCGATCTGGGCATGTTGCTATTGGAGGATGCTTGTTGATCTGCTCCCTCGTTATGCTCTTTTATTATGCTCTTGTGCAATGTCAAATGTCATGCATAACACTGTTTTCTTGTCTATAATTTTCCATAAATAATTGCAAAACAAAAAAGATGGCAATGTGTTAAATATTTGTGCAACGCTTTATACAAAAACACAGTGAAAACACCAAAAAAATACACCACACAGGTTGAGAAAAATAGAGGATATTTATATGAATAAATAACTGTTGAAATAATGAAAATCTAATTGTACACAAGCAAAGTTATAAATTTTTAAAAATGAAGGTTAACTAAAGTGACCAGAAAACATAATAGCTCCAACTAGAGCTATTTTGGCGCCATTGACGTAGTCAATCCCAATAATCTGACACCACCTGTGTCGTCACAGAGTCACACGGACCCCCAGGTACTCTACCTTTTGAAAACAAAGAGCAAGGATGTCACATGGAATCGGAAAGAGGAATCACTGGAGTCGGTGCGGTATCAGTCCCTTGCAAGCTCTTACCTCCAACAAAGTTGGACAGCTGGACGTCAGGACCATCCGGTCCACTTCAGTCCACCACCTGTTTTGCTGGATCCACGCACTTCTTCAGAGAGGGGACCAAAGCCACCTGTCAAAGCTGCAGAGGGGTGCCTGCTTAAGCAGGGAAGTGACTTCTTCATTTAAAGGGAGATTACTTTGTTCTTCTGGTGCAGGCTGAAAACAGGCAGTCCTTGGAGGGTGCACAACCTGGAAACAGTTGCAGTTGCTGGCAGCAGCTGAAGATACAATGTTGCAGAAGTCCTCTTTGCTTCTTTCCTGCAGTTTGTAGAGTTCCTGGAGGGTCCAGATGCAGTTTCGTCGGTAGAAGGTGGAGCAAAGGATGCAGTAGATTCCTGCTGGATTCTTACAAAAATAATCTGAGGAAACACTCAGAGGAGAGACCCTAAATTGCCCTGAAAGGGGGATTGGTCAGCTAAACAGGTAAACACCTATCAAGGGAGGGCTCTAATGTCACCTGCTGACACTGGCTGCTCAGATGCTCCCAGAGTGCCCTGCCAACTTGGAATCCAAGATGGCAAACCCCAGGGACACTCTGGAGGAGCTCTGAGCACCACCCTTGTGGTGGTGATGGACAAGGGAGTGCTCACTTCCCTTTCCTTTGTCCAGTTTTGCAACAGAGCAGGGACTGAGGGTCCCCGAACTGGTGTTGACTGGATTATCCAAGGAAGGCAACATCTGTGCCCTTCAAAGCATTTCCAGATTCTTTAGGAGCCTACCCCTCCTATGCCTGTAACATCTATTTCCAAAAGGAGTGGGTGTAACACCCCTCTCCCAAAGGAAATGTTTTGTTCTGCATTCCTGGGCTTGAGCTGCTCAAGCAATGGGAGGGTAGAAACCGGTCTGTGAGGTGGCAGCAGCTGGGGCTGTCAGGAAAACCTCAGAAGGCTGTCATGGCAGTACTGGGGGTCCTCTAAGGAGTCACCAGAGTGCATGAAATCATTCAACCAATGCTTTCCAAAGCCTTGGGGTATGATTCCAACATGTTTGATACCAAACAAGGCCATATTCTGAGTTACCATTGTGAAGTTGTACATAGGTAGTGAACTATGTCCAGTGCACCCCTAAAATGGCGTCCCCGCAATCATGAAGTCTGGGAAAATGGTCCTGGACGATGTGGGGGCACCTCTGCTAGTGCCATGGAGCATATATGTGGAGAGTGGACTAGCACCCATTGCACCTCTACTTGTCTTGAGACCCTTATAACACTCCACAGCCAACATGTATGTGCTATATTTGAGAGACGGCATTCCATGCAAGAGGGTTAGGGCCAGTAGCACTCACGGTACATAACACCATTGATATACGGTGCAGGATTAGGGTCAAACATTTGGCCCTAACGCTGACCAGTACATAATGGTCCATTTATAACAATGGTGTTCCTCCTTGTCACACCTGCTCAGTGCTGGAGTTACAGCTACCCTCCTGAGATGTGACACAGTTTAGTTCCTTAGTTTCAAGTCACCATTTTGAAACAGCCCCTACTATACGTATGCCACCCTTGCATATATCTTGCCTGGCATAGGCATGAAGTGGTGCAAGGGGTCGGAATTGGTGCAATGCATACATTATGCCACTTGGTATTTCTGGTGCATGGTTCTTGGCCTTTGAGAGCCACATGAGCATGAGTAATGTGATGGTGATGTGTGGTATGGAGACGCTAGACCCTCTTAAATCACAACCTATGTTCCAACATTCTTTGTAACTGTTGTGTTTTTTTCCTGCTGTCTGAGGTATGAGGAACTTTCTAATGGTATATGAAGAAGAGACTGAGTATGCCATGGACAATCTGGTACAAAGTGATTTAATCGTGATATTTATGGGGAGATTTTTGTTGTACAGTGTCTATATGTAGAAGTTCAGTGCAATTTGTTGTCTGCTGTTCACTCCGGTAGCAATGTTTTGTTGTTCCTTCTCCAACTGTGCTGCACCATTGTTATTCTCCCACTCATTGATTACATCTACCAGTTCATCCCAGGGGACATTAGTCCAAATACAGATGTTATGCAAGATTGCACATACAAGGATCATCTTGCATTCCAAGTGTGGTGCATATAACAGGCTTCCTCTTGTCAGGGCCAGTCGCCTGAACCTTGACTTCAGGAGCCCAAATGACCTCTCCACTATATGTTGTGTCCTTCTGTGGCCTTCATTGTATGCCCACTATTCCTCCATTGTTGGGTTGCCAAAAGGGGTCATCACCCATGGCTCAATGCTTGAACCTTGGTCGGCTGCAAAAGGAATGATAGAACATGTGTCTGTCATGCATATTAGAGGTTTCCTATGTGCCATGGCAGATGTTGAATGGTGATTCAGACTTGAATCTGGTATTGTGTGTGTTCCTGTTTTCTAGAATGTTTGCATTGGTGTGTGGTGGTGAACAGTACTATCATGGGTTGTGCCTCAGGGACCTGTTGATTGTCAAATTAAATCTGGACTCGCAGTTCGACCATGCAAAATATGTGTTGTGTTGTCCATATTTGAGGCTGTGTCCTAATGTCAGTGGAACCTACCACATACTCTCACCAAAATGCAGTGCCACACTTAGTGACCCTTTGTGACAGAATGTGCATGTGTCAGTCATCATGTGTACAGGGGTGAGATTCACACGATAGGAGTACTAGCAAAATTGGCGCATAGGATTCTCCAAGGTTCTTGGATATTATCTATTACATAAACTGTCAACACCTGCACAAAGCAGGCGTGAGGAGGTGGCACACTATAGATTTGAATGGATCCCGTTGTACTGTGCATGAAATGGTCAGGTATGTTGTCAGTACTCCTACATAGTCCATCTATGGCCTTGATTATCTTGACACTATTGTACCTATTCTGCGCCATGGTGCACCATACTTTGTATAGAGCACCCACATGGTGGCAGTAGGGTTGCCAATGCTGAGCCACTTTCCTGACAAGTGGCCTTCAGTCCCTTCACTTTATACCTGCAGAAGAGTGATGTCCTGGGACTTTGTGCCTATTTTGTGTGTTGTGTGCCGTAACATAGTGTGTGATTCCCACCCTTTTTCCCTTGGAAAAGCTTCCTTGTGCAAAGTGTTATTGTTGCCAATTGTTGGCTGGCATACTTATCTACATCTGGATCATGGGCACAGTGTGTCACAGTTGTATGGTATGCTTTGTGATATATGCATGCATGTTCATACACCTGTGTGACAGGATGGGGTATGCTGTGTTTTTCTGCAATGCCATGCATCACTTGACCAGTCCTGCTAAGTCCCATGTTTCCTCATTCACATGCATCTCTGGCATCTCGCAGTGCATTGTTGGTAGTCCAGCTGCTGCTGTCCCCTGCTGGTACACTAGTGTCATGTAGGGAGTTGTGGAATTACAGTATATGATTGAAGGTTTGCTGTGAGGTGTCCATCCCTACACATGGTCTTTCATAGCTGGTGATGTTGTATTCCAAAGTGTGGCGCACAATGCACCAGACAGGTGAAGGTGAACACAATGGGTATGCCTGGCATGTTTTGGTGATATGTAGTTGGTGATGGCAACACTTTGATGGAATTTGATATTGGTGTCCATGGAGGCTTTTACACCATGACATATGTGGGGCTGTGCCTATACGTGACTTTCTTTACATTGACATGGCCAATGGCATTGACAAAGCTGAGCTATTTCTTGTTAGGTGTTATGTGTGTGGGATCTGTATTTAGTTGTCAACCAGTGGACACGTATAGTCATTTGGATCCAGTTTCTGCATGCAAAATGGACATAGCTCCACCTTCCATTCATGCGGTGTGCCAGTCAGGTTGTGCCTCTATTATGTAAATATTGGTGTATGTGTGTGTGTGTGATGTGCAATGAATACAGTGTAGTGTGGCACGTGACAAGTGTTGTTGTCTGTACATCTGTGTTCCCCTGTCCATGTGTGTTTACTGTGGTATATGTATTGTTTGTCCTACAAGGTTGGTCTGTTTTCTGTGTAATGATTGGTATGGTGACTTACTTGCGAGTAGCCAAATGCCATATTTACCATACTGGAACAGCTCATTGATGATGGAGAGTGGGAATATGTTGGCATTATGGACGCTGCTGGGATATTTGGCTAGGATGTTTGTGAAGAGTTCACGGTGGTCCACAATAGCACGAATATTTATGGAATGGGTGTGTTTGCAGTTCCTATGAAGGTGTTCGGTTGCAGCAGGTGGCACAAGTTGGACATGTGTGCAGTCCATTGCACACAGCACATGCAAGAACCCAACAATTTGGTAGATACCTTGCTTGGTCTCCTGCTGCAGTTGCTGGGTGTTAGGGAACTGGTTGTGATTGGGTATGAGGTGGATGATTGCATCCAGAACCTTTGGAAGGAAGGCTGAGAAGGATGGCTTGGAGATACCAACTACTTGCTCCCCAGTTGTCTGGAATGATCCGGATGCAGGCATATGGAGGACAGCCAGGAGTTTGGTCATGGGTGGAATAGGTGTTGGAGTTTCCACCCTTGCAGAAATGTCTGCCACAATGTGGTGCAGCAGGTATACAATGGACTCACGCTTCTGACGGTAGGTTCTGAAGACATCGTGTTCCCTGAGTGCAAGGATGGTTGTGGCTGTTGAAATATCCTCTCCCACCTTCGGCACTGCCTTTGTGGCTGCTGTGGTGGTGTTTGGGGTTGCTGCAATGGTGCTGGTAGGACATGTTGTCATCACTGTAAACTATGGCGTGTGTCGAGCTGGAGCAGTAACTGATCCATGTTGTCCATGGGGTTGCCAATGCTCATTCTGTGTGTTTTCCTTATGTAGTAGTGTGTGGGCCTCATTTTAACGCCTGGTCTGACCAGATGTTAAATTTTGATGCTAAATGGACTGTGCGTCATTTTTGCTAATCGGAATGAAATTCATTTTCTCCATAGTAGATGAAGGGTCTGATTTAGATCTTGGTGGAATTGGTTCCACATTTGACTTTCTGTATGATTTCCCACCCACCGCCTTGGCGGTTCACCAGCTCTATTTAGGTGCTGGTAGTTCCATAGATGAAAGTCCATATCCACCACTGTCACCACCAGGATTGTATACCTGTTTAGGGTGCACTTTGGGTGATATTTAACTCATCATTAGACGTTGTACAATGATGGTTTTTCGAGATGTATTTATTATCTATTACTCTTTTTTACAGTTGATTGAATTTCCGATTGAACCATCGTTGGTTGAGATGTACATGTGGTCTTGAGGTTCCTGGATTATCGATTTTTGTTTGGGAATAGTGATAAACAATTAAGGTATCTTGATATTAATATATTAAGATTGTTGACACTTGGGGCCATATTTATACTTTTTGACGCAAAACTGCGCTAACGCAGTTTTGCGTCAAAAAATTTTGCGCCGTCTAACGCCATTTGGATGCGCCGTGCGGGCGTCAAATTTATACTTTGACGTACGGCGGCGCAACCAACAGGTGGGCGTCAGGATATTGTGACGCACACAGCGGCGTCAAGTCGTAAGGAAAAACCACGTAAAGGCGACGCACATCACCGTGGGCCGATTTCGTGAAAGCGCTGGTTTTTCTCACGCAATTGCGTCAAATTCTAGCGCGAAAACTGCAGTGTTACCAGAGAGCCAACATGGATCCCAGTGGACACAACAGAGCCCAGGATGATGACAGCAGACCAGGAACCAGCCAAGAGGTCCCACAAACAAACCAGGATAACCAAAAAAAGAAAAGAAAGTGTCGCTTCAGTGAAGAGGAGCAGGAAATCCTGGTGAGAGAGGTGACGGAACACCAGCACCAACTTTTCATTACATCCAAATTGCCACTCAGTAGGAGAGAGGCCATATGGAAGCAAATAGTGGACAAGATCAACAGTGTGGCTGAAGAACGCCGCACAGTCACTGAGTGTAAGAAACGCTGGCATGACTGTAAACGCAGGACCAAAGAGAAAATGGCCAGGAACAGGAAGGCAGCAATGCAGACTGGAGGTGGGAGTCCAGCACAACAGGAGGCCCTGGACCACATGGAGGAGATGGTTGCAGCCGCCATCCCCGAGGAGATCGTCACAGGGATTCAAGGGCAGGACAGTGCAGACTACCAAGACACAATGCACATGCAGGGTAAGTCGCATGGGGAATTATAATGCACGAATGTTAACTGCAACCAGGGGGGGAATACCTACTACACAATGCATGTAAGTCAGCATATACATAGAGTGGCATGGGTAAAGGAGCACAGTAGGGGGGCATGCCTAGCACACACTGAAGCTGGGGCACCACCAAACACAGCAACAAGTACAGCCCCATGGGGACATCCTGTAAGTACAACAATAGAGCCAAGGGAAAGCAGCGACAGGTAGGAAGGCCACTACAGCAAACTCACATCCAGGCACTTGTTTTGTAAAATCTATCCTACAGCAACTAGGTCCCTATCAGTAACCCAGTAGGCAAAGCAACAACTGCAATGTAACTGCCACAACACCTTACAATAACGCCTCTCATCTCTGTGCAGCTACAGTACCAAATGGCAGCAACCTCCCCATGGAATATACATACACAAATTAGGGGGTGACATTGACATCCGCAACAAGTCAGTGTAAAAATACAAACGCACCAGTACACTCAAATGCCCAATGTCCATACCTGACACATACATAAGCCAAAGTAAACAGCAATAGGACCCACACAGCACCAACCACACACACATGCTGCATACGTCAGGGTCCCTCACATGCCTGGATAACAAGGCTACATCACTAATGTCATACTGCTCAGACAACACCTGAGGAGGAGACATAGGCAACTGGTCACTCAAACACACCTGCAAAGTCTGACAAACAAATCGGACCTTCATACGATAAACAGGCTTATACAATCAAACACACATGACCCACCTTCATCTTCAAACATCAACAATGTTTACATCCACACCACATCCAAACATGAACATGCATAGGAAATGGCACGGAACATGTACACTGCATGCAATGTGAATCAAAAGTGAATGGGGCAGGTCCTGAGAGGCAAGTGTGTTGGCAGGGCACTCACAACACCCACAGTCAGTCAATGTGTATTCTGGCAAGTGTAATGTATACTTTTCGCATTAGCCTCAGGCTGTAGGCCTTTCTGCACCTTACCCTGAATGTACTCTTACGCATATGCTCACATCTAAGAGCCTCTGAGCACTTTGCACTACATGCTTCTCATTGGCCTTCCTATCAGGAAATATACCAAATAGCCAGTCCTAGGGTGTTGTTAATAAGTCTAATCACACTGTTTTGCCTACATCTGCACTGGAGTGTGCCAGAACAGATACACTCTGTGCCCCAGTCAAGGATACAGTCTGGTACTTTGCGGATAGATGGGGTAGGGGTTCTGATTTGGCATTCCTGCATAGGGAAACTATCTCATCACCATGACTTATGACTTATAAAATCACTTCCTTGTCCCAAGACACACAAGAGGGAGTCTCCAAACAGAGAAACACCAGACGCTGCCTGCCTTGCTGCAGATGCAAAACCAGATCACAGGCCATTGCTCAGATATGACGGATGAAGTCTCCCCAGTGATTCAGACAGGCAGGCTAGAAGCTTAACATGCTGTGCTATAAATAGAACAAGCAGAGGGAGAGTACAAACTGTTAGGCACCATGATAGTTTTCGACCAATGTCTTACTCTCCTGCTGACTATTTCAAGTCTACCATGTTGAAGTATTTGGGTTATTGTGGCTCACACCTAAATATAGACAAGTCAGTTGTTCAAAGAGATCATCATATGAAACAAATACTGTCTTTGACTTTTGTGTATGAGTTCATACTGGAAAAGAGTGAAGATGTTGGGATCTGAGTGACCACAACTTCCCTGAAAAGTTCCAAAGATGTCATGCGCTCGGATGTATAATCATTCCTTTGCTGTGGGAGACATGAGCCAATGCTAGTTAGCTAGAGCAAAATGAAAGAATCAGGGTGACAGAGTCAATTAAAAGTGGGTCAGACTCAGTCCATCACACCATTAGCTATCCTGCTGCCTCGTAAGCAAGTCAGCTCAGGTCGGATAATGAGAACACACCCTCGAAAATGTCTCTACATAAGAATAGTTAATCACGGAGGGACTAGTAGGACACAAAGATGCCTATTCACAAAATGTTACAAAGCAACACCTAGCGGCAATTAGGCAGACAAGTCTGGTAGCTCCACATCACACATGTGACACACAGGTGGGCCATAGGCCTACAACAATGCCCATATGAAGGACAGCAGATACCCAGAAAAAAACAGAGACCAAAGATAAGGCATCCAAACGCCTGTAACTGTTTGCAAACTTGTTACAACACAGACACACTAATTGTACCCTGTTTCATTGCAGAGGAACATGGATCTCCTGCCGATATGCCTGACCCTGATTTCCCTGATGACATCGATGACGACCCCATCAACCTCTCCCCACAAACCCTCAACATGGTCTTTGGAAGCCTCCAAACCCCACCTTCAGTCCCAAGGAGGAGCCCAGAAGAAGCAGCCACCCCAGTAGACCCACCTGCCACCCCAAATGTAATACCTGCCAGCTCCAACACAGCTGAGGACTCCGACGACACTGGAACCAGCTTTGAAAGAACCGTCGTTGGGGTCCAGCGGGAGCTGGCCAAGGAGGTGCGGGTGGGGATGCAAACTATGGCAGCCAGCCTTGAGGGGGTGCGTTCGTGCATGATCCCTCCTGCTGATCAGACAGCTGTGATGCAAGCACTAACATCGCACATGCAGGAACTTGTAGAAACACAAAAGCAAATCGCCACAGCTGTCATCCAGTTGACGGAACAACTAAGAATGCAAGCCAGTCAACAGGTGCACGAATGCAACATCGAACCCCTCAGGGCTGACCTGGCTGCCTACCATCGGGATGTGGCTGCCATTCTGAGAAACCAGCAGGCCCTCCTTGCTGCAGTATTGCCCTTCCTAAGTCCACAGGGACTAGCCCCCGGGATGTCTGCCTCCATGTCTTCTAACACTGAGGTGTGTGTTGCCCCTTCACAACCAACAACAACAAGGACAGAGGAGGCAACACACACATCAGAAGAAGAAGACGTGGAACAGATAACCTTCACACGGAGGAGTACCCGGAAGCCCTAGTCCCTGCACCATGGCCTACTCTGACCAAGGTCCTGCGTTTAGTCAAAGCCCAGTTTCTGAACACCTACACTCAATGACTGTTTGGCAATCCACTGTTTGACTTGTCCACATTGCCAGTGAATGTCTCTCTCCTACAATTTGGTAATCCTGTCCCTCTGCACTGACACCTTCTATAGGCTCACCAAGAAATGATGCCCCAGAACGGACTCAGCAAAAATGTTGAATGGACAATTTGCACTACAACACCTGTAAATAAATCGCACTTGCTCACCTATTGTGTCTCTGTGTCATTTCACACTTCAACTGTGCAGTACCTAACTCCAAAGTGGCTGTGTGGCAACCCTGTCGAATCTCTATACTACTGTCCTGATGTCATATATTCAGATCCATCTGTGCATTGGCCAGGATTGCATCATAGCCCTACCATACTGAGGGAAATAACTGAGGAAGGAACTAAGCACACACAATCATGCTGTGTTGGTCAGAATGATGCACCATCTATCGCTATTCCAGAGAGCAAATGGTGGCTGGGAAATGTAGGCTCCATGCAAGACTTAAATAAGAATGGATGCCGCTTAATGTAATGAATCGTGTACAAATCACACTGCATTAACTTCCCTTACAGAGTAGGCTTCCATGAAGGAAATTCATGCTGCTTCAGTACACACATGATGTAGCTCAGCAATGAAAGCAGCAATACATGAGTGTGAACAACTCCTCATCTACAAAGATCTCCCTGAGCTTCACACTGCTGTCCGACCTAACAATTAACCCACATTGACATGTAATGAAGCACTCTTTGTGAAGTTGGACACATATCATAACAAAAGCTTGGTGTACAATGCACACTACCAATGGGGAGTCTCCCAATTTGAGGATACTTAACAAGTGAGCACACGGGTAGATGGGATGTTAAACATCCATTCCCAGGGGATGCTGAGCATAGGACACAAATGTCACACTAAATCATTCTGCAACATGGATGTCAAGGCCATGATAAAGTAGCACCTAACGCATCAAGTAAAGGGTTAACAAAATATTTATTTATATCTAGTACTACAAGAGGCAACTAAGGGAAAGGTACACCTACACTAATCTAACCTGACTACTAATAACCCACAACTGTCCCTATCTAACCTAAGCTAAACTTACTCTTCACATGTAACGAAACGATCTAAACATCAACCCCCCACCCACCATTATGAGACAGGACACATGCAGGACAAAACATACTAACCTACACACATACTACACTATCCTAAACAAGCAGATATTTTTTTTTTTTTTTTTTTTTTTTTATTAAACATGAATCCCAACATTGCCTCCCACCCACCCACCCACACACAAATATTTGAGAAAAATAACAAGGACCCCCCACCCTCTTCCCTAACACTAACTAAGCTACATACCTATCCTAATCCTAATACTAATCCCCAAAGCCCAACTAACAGGATAAAAAAAGGAAAGAGGTGAGAGGGGAGGGATAAAAGTTTAAGAGGGCAAACGAACTAGAGGTTTGCCCTCCTTAGTGTGCGCCTGATGTCGCGGACCCGGGTCTTTACATAGTTCATGTCATCAGTCAGGTTGTCCACCTTCCTCAAAAGTTGGTCCACTTTCAGGGACAATGCCTGGAAGGCTGCAGGGTCCACGGGAGGGTCTGTGGGGAGGGTTTGTGTGCCAGCAGAGGTCGAGCTAGTGGCAGCTGTTGGTGGGACATGTGACTGTCCTGCTGCCAGCACACGGCTGGGTCCAGGTCGTGCTGCATGCGGCGGGTCCATGGCAGCCGAAGTAGATGGGACCACTGGGTCAGACCTGGTGGCTGTGTCGTTGGTGGCAGTAGGTGGCACACTTGTTGGAGGCTGTGGTGTGGCCCACCACGCCCCGGAGGCCCTTTCGGAGTGATACCTGCGGCCCATCCGCCGATACCCAGACTGCACCTGCAGGATGTGCCTGTAACGGATGGCACGCCGCTCAAAATGGATGCGATCGGCCGCCCTCATGTTAGCAGCTGTGAAGAGAAAAGGCAGATATTTACCTTTGGCTTTGCATTGGGTGGGATAGCACAATGGGTTATTTGTACATTACTTGAAATGTATAGGTTGCAGCAATTGTCACAACATAGTTCACAGAAGGGCTCAGAGGAAGTACATGTGAAGCATGCATACATAAGGGCATATCACACCTAGAATATCCAGGTCTCTACATGATGGATGACATCACCCTACACTACTCATCCTAATCATCCCTACAGTTTTGTACATCATGGCTGCACCTCTTCCGCATACTTACTTCACTACATATGTCACTATATGTGATAACTATCACACTCCTCACTCTAAGCCATCTGGAATTGGTTGTGTGCTAAGATTGAACCAATGGGCTATAACCCAATGTCTACACTAGGGACCAGATGTAGGAAGATGGGAAATGGGACGAACAATCTGCAATGCAGAATGGGGTATCTGACACCGTCTGTGAGTTGCTATGGGGTTGCTAAGAGCCACCTCATTTACATCAATGATGTGGGTTGCAAGTTGCTCCACCTTTGCAACTATGGGCACTCACGGGGATGGAGGCCTGCTGGGAACAGCAGACCTCCATGTCCGTGACCGCTTGGAAAGAACGCAGAACATGTTCCCCAAGTGTAGGCCGTTTACCTCAACGGGAAATGAGCAGCACTTAGAAATAAATTACGACAATTTCAATATTGAATAATTTAAGGCACTTAGGCCCGTATTTATATTTGTTGTTGCGCCGCCTTTGCGTCACTTGTTGACGCAAAAGCCGCGCAAACTTGCAAATTCCAATTGTAATTTGTAAGTTTGCGCCGTTTTGGCGTCAAAAAGCTGCGCAAATGTGGTGCAAAAAAATTATAAATACGGGCCGCAGTGGTCCCTTGGACCACTGCCTGTTTTGTACAGGATTATTTTGGTACACTCGGAAAGGTGATGGGTTACAATGGGGACCCCTTACAGCTAGCAAGTGGGTTACCATCCACTTCAAGTGGATGATAACTGCGACTCACTTAGCAACCACAAACTCCATTGCAAATGGACTTGCATACCACTGTCAGTTGCAAATAGGACTGGAAAAAGCCTTCATATTTAGGATTAGGAATAAAATCTCCCATATATTTTCATGATCACCTAATACATTTCGGAATAGGAAACAGATGTTTGCAACTCACACACAATAATTATGAGTTTATCAACTTGTACACAGTTTGGTACATCTGGCCCTAGGTTCTGACTCACAACACAAAAGGTGTCAAGTAAGTGTGAGATACTGGTTGCTACAGTCCAAGGTAGCCTGTTTCACATTAACATCCCAGTCGTTGAGGGTGGTGTGGGAAGAACAACCACCAATCCCATGTGAAATGCACACCCAGGAGTGTATTGAACGTTCACCAAGTATGTGCCTTCACACACAAGACCTATGAATGGCTAGCAACACGTTGGATTTAGGCAAACATTGTGACATCCATGGACCACACATGTCACAATGATATGACTTTTGCCAACATGACATACTATCAGTGAGGCATGTTTTACTACACACACAGAGGAGGTGGAACACCCATTCTCATGATTCAACAGAACACATGGGCCATTGCACTCAAGTCACACACACTCCTAGTTCAGCTTGTGTAAGTACATGCCCCCGGAAGATCCAACCTACAGTGTGCACAGTCCATCCTCAACTAGGAAGATGCACTTTTCATCACAGCCATGTGCCTAAGCTATATGGGAGAATGTCAGTCTGATATGCAGACTCAGTTCATGTCAAGTCCCCGACCAAGTCTTAATTTGACCAGTGTATTCTAAGTAACTCATCCCATTCCCCATTGCGGCCCAACTGTAATGTCCTACAGCCCCTCAATCTCAGAGATGGCTAGGTGTTGCTTAACAGAAACATAAGTCCAATTTGATATCACACTAACACGACAATGGCAATGAACGGCCAGCGCATCACATCATGATTTCTCTTGAACACACAGTAGTCCATTTTGCGTCATTGGCAAATAAATATATCAAATAGCACTCAGGCAACACTCACTGTAGGTATCGGGGTCGTCGAAGTGTGCCACCTCTCCCACGGTGTAAGGCTCTGGTCCACCTGTAAAGCATGACAGGAAGAATGTACTCAGACTGGGTGGACTGACAAAATAATTCTGTTACAATGACACTGTGAGAATATGACATGGTAATGATACACTTTCACACATGCTCATACTGCATGGATGAGTTTGTATTCAACATTAACATTGGATGATTCTCCTGCTACAGTTACACACCCTACTACACACATGCAGTGGCCAGGACAGTCAGGTGTCGTCCAAGTTTACTCACAATAATTATGCCCCGACAATATTGTTATCCAAACATCTCAGCATGTGCATTCCAGAGAGACATCCAGACACTTGTTCCATGAGGACTGCATGACCACTCACAGTCAAACAGCCTATGTGGACATGTTCAACACACAGCAACCACACACACATGTGACATATCTGTGGAAAACATATCTGACTTCATGTGACGTGTATAAAACACACATGTATATCATCATCATGGGATTCAAATCAGATTTCGAGCGATGGGGTCTACATATGTAGGTATGTTGTTTCGACATGACTTACTCATTGCCCATTATGACATGTAGAGTACAAATAGAGCCATTAACGTGTTGCTTGTCTGACACAAATGCTACACTACATCACATACAGCTACAGCCATCTGGTATGTGTAGAACAACTGAGCCATCTGACTGCTAGCATAGGTCTTCATACACATTGTGCAACACGTACACATTAGGGCACATATGTAAACATTAGTAAGGCAGCATTTGCATCATTGCATCACGCAGAGATGGGCCACACCTGCCAAATACAGATATATGTATTAAGTTTCTGCTGTTTGAGGGAGAAAAAGTGTAGCCAATTTGGGGATATCAATATATATTGACAAGGGCCTAGGTTTCCCTAGCATTACACATAGGCAGCTCCTTATCTAGCAGATTGGGTAACATTCATCACATGTTCACACACAGATTACTATCATGTCCATGTAATTGATTGCTACTCACCAACATGGCCACCAATCCTGACTCCCAGGTGGTCCAGCAGGTCCTGTTCCCTCGTGATCAGATCGGCCCAGCGGTGTTTCAACTGATGGACATTCCGCATGCTCCCATGGACCCGGACCATGTGATGGCGCACCTTCTCCCAGCTAATTTTCCGGGCCTCCGTGTGATACCCCTGTATCACACGGCCCCCAGCCTCCAGCATCAGCGGGAGGAAATGGCACACTAGCCAGATAAATCCCCCCAATTCATCTTCGCCCATCCTGGACAGGCGAGGCCTCCCTGACATTATGACTGATGACAAACAGAAAAAATAAAGTAGGAAATGGGGAAAGGTAGAGGTGTGAAGTTAAGAAAAGGAGAAAATAGCCCAACTAACCCCAATAACTACCCTACCCACAACAGACTCCCACAGACAATACAAACAAATACAGGAATGGACAAAACTAGACTTAACAGACTGAGACAATGATACACAACAATATTAGACTGAACAAAGTACAAAAGACAAGCTACACAGGACAACAAAGCAGTAATTCACAGGACAACACTCTTCACTGAACCACACAGTCTAGAAAAATCTGAGACTGCAAAGTGAAAGTGAAAGTCAACTTCCAATACAGATTTGGCAAACAGGATATCCTATTACATCACTTCCTGCATAAAATGGCCGCCGTTTTTTAATCGCGGTTTGCGTCGTATTTTCACGCATACATAATTTTGCGTCATTTTTTATGACGCATAATATTGCACATGCTGCTGAGTGTAAAAATATGATATGAATATTAATATTTATTTACTGTACGAGATGTCCAAAAATATGTGCATGTTGCGTCATTTTTTCCGACGCATACATGATGGGCGTCATATTTTATCCACCTACAGGAGTGCTAATGCTGCTGAGTGAAAAAATATGATATGAATATTAAGATTCATTTACTGTACGAGATGTACGAAAATATGTGCATGTTGCGTCATTTTTTCTGACGCATACATGATGTGCGTCATATTTTTGAAACGTACAGGAATGCACATGCTGCTGAGTCAAATCTGAAATATGGTGTAACTTATATTTTGCTGTCTAAATCTGTGAAATTTTTGTATACATTCAGATTTGACTCTGCATTCTGTGCACTCATGTACGTGACCAAAATATGACACCCATGCTGTATGCGTAGAATTATGATCAAATCTTTTTGTTACGTCTTCATGTTTTTAACTTGGGGAAGGTGATTTGTCAGGGTCAAACGGGGCAATGTGATACACATTTGTGTTTGGATATGCCACATGTCCATTGTTGTATGTATGGCAGGCATTCACACAGTAATGGTGTGGATACGTTACATAATGTCTTTTCCATATTTGTCAACATATTTGTGGCAATTGCTGATGGCTGTTTGGAAATGATGGATGGGATACCATGATGTATTCCTTCTCCAAATTTGGTCCACACTTATGATGGTGATGCTTTTATCTGGAGTCCTAACAGGGAGTGCAATGGTCACTTACAGTTATTATGGGGCTAACCATGTCCGAGCCTCATTTTGTGTTTGTGCTTTGTGTTCTACTCTTGACATGTAGGCCACACATGTACCTTATGCATGTGTTTGGCTCACAAGTACAGGATTTGTGTATGTTTGTGGGACCGTAGAAGTGGACTTAGGCCCCCAGCACCCTAGGATTTGACCATCCTGATTAGTTACAGTATCCATGGCTTGGCTTAATATTTTATGGGAAACCTGCAGCAGCAGGCTAATGTAAGGCCATATGGCATGTATGACTGTTGACCATTCATTCATCTCATTAGCCCATTAGAAGTTTGCAGTAATGATGATTTTGAGCTGACATGCCTACCATTTCCCAATGACTATGTTTGGAAGACTCTGAGCGTTCCTGATGTTCTGGGGAATATTCTTTAGTGGGTGTCTGTGTCCCTTTCTGCATTAACTGGTTAAGTGGCATGTCACATTCTTCCTGCTAGGTTCAAACTGGGACCCGACTGTGATGGTCTATTTTCAATAATTTGGTTGATTGTATGACATATGTGTACATGTGTGTTGGTATGTGGATCCACTATCACCTGTCTGGGTGTATGTTGTCACTGTGACATCCAGGTCTCCTCCTGAGTTAGTGGCAGCTAATGTTGTCCCAATTGTGTTTTGCTCATATCACCCACTGGAGAGAAGCCATTGATGACATGGTGACGTACACATGGATGGTCCCACCCTGTCTCTGACCACATGTGATGTGACTTTCACATGATCTACTTTTTTTGTCTGGGTGCAAGACTGTCTCAGGTGTTTTGATGTAGCATGTGGATTTGCCACATTTGTACTCATGTGGGCCTCTGTGTATGGCAATGTATCATGTCACATCCTACCCTCTGTGCATACAATTGAAATGTTCTTTTTTGTTGTGATGATTGTTATGGCATTGTTGGTCAAGGAGACCACATTCTTCGTCAGCATTTTATAAGTAAAGGTGCTCAGTAATGCATGGACCAAAACATGATGTGGTGTTTGATATCTGTGTTTATTTACAATAGTGTAATACAGGTGATTATTATACATTAAGCAAAAAAATTATTTACAAGCTGCTGGCGCCTACGCTGTCCTGCTGCCGTGTTGGGTTGTCCCCCCTCCTGTTGCGGCCCAGCATCCTCCTCTTCGTCATCCTCAGGCATGCCTGGGTCCAGTTCAAGGAGGGGAATGTTCCTCTGGACACATATATTGTGCAATATGGCACAAGTGAGGATGATTTTGCACACCATCTCTGGGGAATAGAGTAGGCTCCCGCCAGTGATGTCAAGGCAGCGGAACCTAGACTTTAGGATCCCAAAGGTCCTCTCCACAATGCTGCGGGTCCTCTTGTGGGCGTCATTGTATGCCCGCTCTGCAGCAGTGATTGGGTTCCCGAATGGTGTCATCACCCAAGGCTGGATGCCATACCCCTGATCAGCTGAAAGAGAAAGAGAATGGATTGAATTAGATGTAGGAGGCAGTGTTGTACGGATCTTTGATGGCTGTAGTTGTCTTGTGTTGTCTGTGACTCTTTTGTGTACTAATGTTCCAACCTATGGTTGTTGTTGAAAAGTTTGCTTTGATATATTTTCCCTTGGCTGAGCAAGTGTTTGTTGGCTAACCGTTTGTCAGAAGGACTGTTTTTGTTGTTGCAGTAGAGTGTTCCCTCCCTAGCATTGTGACTAGTGATACAGTTGTCTGTGTGTCCTCACTGGGGGTGTGATGTTAGTTCCATGCCGAGTTAAAACGTGAAAGTGTATTTGACACCTTCATGTGTATGAGCCCAGGCCATCCCATACCTTTTGACTTATGCATTGTATTAGTGTACAGGTTATTTTGAGACTTCCAATCTGTAAAGTGACATTTGGCCAACCACACTCATTGATGTCTTCACATTAGGCTGTGGATTAAATTCCAATGTGTGACAGGTTAAATGTTGACTTCTGACACATGGCTAGTGATGTGAGTACCTCAGTGTGTTCCTGGCTAGGTGTTGCTATTGTGGTGTATGTGTTGTTTGTCCTAGAGGGTTTGTGTGCGGTGTGTGTATGGGTTTGTTTTTTGTCCTTACCAACAAGTAGTCCATTGCCATAGCGTCCATCCTGGAAGTGTTGGTTGATGGTGGAGTGACGGAAGATGAATGCGTCATGTACACTCCCAGGATATTTGGCCACGATGTTGGTGATCAGTCCTTGGTGATCGACTATGGCCTGGACGTTGATTGAATGTGTGTGCTTCCTGTTGCGGTAGAGGTGTTCTGAATCAGCAGGTGGCACAAGGCGTACGTGTGTGCAGTCGATTGCACCAAGGACGTGCGGGAAGCCACTGATGGCGTAGAACCCCTGTTTCATTTCCTGCTGCTTCTGCAGTGTGTTAGGGAAGCAGATGTGGCGGGGTGTCAGGCGAATGATGGCATCCAGGACTTTAGGCAGGAATGCAGAGAATGATGGTTGGGATATTCCACCAACCAGGGCACCAGTTGTCTGAAAGGAGCCACTTGCCAGCAGGTGTAGTACGGCAAGCAGCTTTGTTTCAGTTGGGATAGTGCGGGGTGTCACTTAAGTGGGGGCCAACTGTTGTTCGATATTTGCCAGCAGCTGCTGAATGGCCTGCCAGTTCAACCGGTACCTCTGGATGATGTCCCGTTCCCTGAGGCCATGCAGGGTTGTTCTTGGGCGGAATATCCTGTCCTGCCTTCTGCGCTGTCTTTGGGGTCCCTGCTGTTGTTGTTGTAGCTGCTGTTGTTGCTGCAGGGCTCTGCGTCTACGTGCACGTTGAAGAAAAAGCACCTCCATAGCTCCCTGTTGCTGCTCTGCTGCTCTGTTGTTTGTTCTGTGTGTTCTGCTTAAGTACAGGTGTGTTTGCCCCATTTTAACGCCTGCCCTGACCCAGGCGTTAAAATTTCACGCTATTCGTGCTTTGCGTCATTTTTTTGCGCCTCCTACGGCCCGGGAGTCATTTTTGCCCGGAAGCATAAATACGACGCACCGCTGTATGCGTGGGTTTTTGGACGGGAACGCCTACCCTGCATGTCATTAACGCAGGGCGGGGTGCCGCTTCCAAAAACTCACGCACATAGCGCCATTCCCCTTGTGCGCCGCATCGGGCGTCAGGGTATAAATATGGGGCATCGTTTGCGCTGAATGTGCGTCAAAATTTTTGACGCACATTCGGCGCAACCGGAGTATAAATATGGCCCTTGGTCTCACTTTGGGTGGTCTGTCATCAAGTATTGGATGCTCACCGGGGTTGCTTTATCACTTTCACAAGAGTTTGCCGTAGGTTTTTTGTTGACGAATCAGTCAAGACTTTTTTATCAAGGGATCTATAATTATGGGCCTTAATCTACTTTCCTTTCACTTTTTTCCAGGTGGATGTTTCATGAGTTTTTCACCTCCCTTGGGCTTTATTATACACATATTTGATTTGACTATCGAGCATATTGGTTTTAACTCAATTATTTTTCATATTTTTATTTGTATTTTGTTCTTATTCCATGATTTATAGCCCTGAAGAAGTCGTAAGGGATATAAGTATTTCCCAAGACGAACCACATGTTGGCTGGAAGCATAAATTCCTGTGGATTTCATACTATCAAATGCTAATCAGATTTCGAATAAACCTTGGACTCATCGATTGATTCTATTGATTTTCTTCAGGACCAGTTGGGTGTGATATGGACTGATATTTCGAATGAACTTTTCATATGAATTGTCTATTTGGAAAAAAAAAATTTTTACGAGAGGGGACCCTCGTTGTGCATTTCTCTTAGTGTAGAGTTTGTTTTACCTCGGAGGGTTGGGTGTTTCCCCTGTGAGGTTCCCCATTGTTGACATAGGGTAGATTGGTACCTTGAGCGCCACATTTCCTCAATTTACACCCTTTAATATAATTTTTGTATACCTGTGTTGACAGTGCCATAGGCAAAAGCAGCAGCAAGACTCCAGCCAGTTTTAATGCTAGCCCAATCAGGACTTAACTATGGCAGCTAAACCTCCACATTTCAGTTTGCAGATTGGGAGGAATATGAGTATGAAACCTACCTTTTTTCACATTTCTCCATTTCCTGCCACCATGGGCCCAATCATACAAGTCCTACCTTTGCTGCCACCACTGGATCAAGATGAAAATCAACCCTGTCATTGTGGAAATCGGAGTTAAGTGAATGTTTAGCATGTTATACTCAGAATTGCCTGTGTACATTAGTTCCATTTAAAAAAAAAAAACTTGCAAGCAATAGTAAAATGATGTGCAATGCATATGTATGTTAAGTGGTAGATAGACAAATTTAAAGAAACACACCTCAATATGTCCTTATCACTCACCAAATCTGGTACTTATTGCATTCATTCCAATGGACACCTACACAAAAAGTCACACCAATCTAGAAATTAAAATGTGTCCATACAGGTGTGTGTAATCAGTTTCCCTAAACTACTGTATAATATACATAAACAGTACTCATTGTTGTAACTACATAAATCCAATATAAAGCAGCAATTGCAGTACATAATCCAACAAATGGGTTCACACAGAAAATGTACAACCAATGTTACCCCTAAGCCTCACACATGTCAGAGATGTATTAAGGTCACATGTCCCCTTGTCTTGTGCTATTTTTGTTAAACTTTAGATGTCATTTTCCCTGTGTAATACACATGTGTATATTATTAATACATATCATGTTAAAATAAACACACCTGCATTCTCAATTTACAAAAATATAACCATGTATAACTTTGGTGTAACTGTCCAATATGCACTATGTAATATAACACAAATAGAACCTGTGGTTGTCACTGTCAGAAATTAGAATAAGTGCATGTCACACATATAGGAGGTTGGCCCTATATGTAGTGTGCAAAACTAGGCACACTTTGCAGGGGATCCAGGCAGCCACACATTGGTTTCCAGAGGTAAAAATGAGACCACCTAATGCTCCAATTTTCAAGGTAGCTGGTCGAGCAGTTAGCTAATCCAGGAGATGCGCTAAGCATTTGTTGTACTCATAGATCCAATTATGCATTACACACACTCAATGAATAAATCAAGACCAGAAATAATAATAATTCTTCAGACTTTTATGTAATTTTTATACCAAAATGGTTAAGATAAGTTAAGTACTTTTTGAGCTATGATTTTTCAAAGTTTTAATAAAGTTAGTCTTTCTCTGCGTAATTACACACCATATGAAAAATGCATATAAAATCATACAGGTGAGTTACCAGTCTTTTCATTCATTGGGTGGCTCCCAGGAGCTGGTTTGCAGGTTTAAAGGAACCAGGTTTAAAGGAGGTGACTTTGTGTCCCCTTGGGCTGTCAAGGTTGCAAGGGGTTAGGGATCTATGGCATACAGCAGGTTCCACGATGCAGGGCTCAGGGAGGCCGGATGCAGGGCAAGTTGGAGGTCTTAGAAGCTATGCGCAATGGAACTCTTTGAAGCTGGAGGTAAGTCTTGTAGGCCTTATGTAGGCTGTCATTGGTGTTTTATCAGGTCTGGCTTCAACTTCCGGTTGCGGAGATATTGGTCAGTTGGTGAAGTGTCCCTCACCAGTTTGCTGGTTCTTTTTAGGTTTCTTTAGATTTCATGAGTGGTGCCTCCACTTGGGGGGAGATCGTGGGCTATTTATGAAGCCTAGAGGTCCTCTGGGTCTTTTAAGGTCAGTCCAGTGGTCAGCTCCTCCGCAGCGGCGATTGTCAGGACTCTGGTGCAGCAAGAAGGGGTTTTGGAGCATCTGCTGGTACAGCAGGTCCTCTGTTCATGTCCTGTTGGGTTCTTTGGCTCTGTCTTCTTTTCTTTCTGATGAATCCGAGTTATTTTTGTCTAGGGGGGCCCACTAAACACTGAATTTAGTGGGTGTTTTAGGGAGAACCTGGTAGTATCCAATGGGACTCATCCACTACAGTGACCACTTTCTGTAGGAAGGGTCACTACCCTCACCATTGACTATTTTACTGCCATCCAACATGGAAGAAAATTAATTTGAAGGTCCACTTTGCCTGCAAGCCCCTAACAGTGGTGCATGCTCAGTGAGACCACTATTCCTATCCTTTGTGTGGTTTCACACCTTTGCTCCCTCCAAAAGTGGGGGCTTGCAAAGAGGGAGGCCATCTGTTGCTAGCAGCAGGCCTGTGGATCCAGTTTCAAGGGCAACAGTGCACATTCCTGAGGGAGGGGGTGTTAGCTCCTCCACCCGGGAAGGGCATTGTGTTACAAACCAGAGAGACAGGACTCTCCCCCAGGGTTTGTGTATTGGCTGTCTGGATGTAGCAGGTTGTCTGGAACCAGTCAGCAGCCATGCCAAGATAGTTATCTTTTGAAGGGGGTACCTCTAAGGTGTCACCTGGGTACATTTTATAATAAATCCAGTACTGGCACCAGTTTCAATTTATTTTTCTGAATTGACACAAACAATCTAGGGTTCAGAGTGCCCATCACGTAGTTGGGAACATTGTGGCCGACCAGTGTCCAGCACATGCATTAAAAAGGCTGCTCTGTTCACTGACTTTGTCCAAGGTTTGACAAGGACACAGTGGGGGCATATTACTCATGCAACTATGCCCTCACATATAATGTGGAGCACACTGCCTTAGGGCTATAAGGCCTGCCAGTGGGGTGACTTACCCATAGTAAATGCAGTGTATGGTGGACAGGGCACACAGGTAGTGGGCCAAGATGAGTTTGTGTGTTAGGTTTGCACAAGAACACTGCCTGCTATGTCAATGCTGGGTACATCTGGATGCATGGCCCTAGAGGATGGCACAATCAGTGCAGCTGCCCTCAGGGGCTTACCCATAGTATCCCATGCCCTGGGTACCTAAGTACCTTTTACTAGGGACTTATAGTTGTAGCTAAAGGTGTATCCAATTATTGTATAATGTTTTAGGGAAAGAACACTGGGAACCTGGCTTGCAAGATCCCAGTGTACTCCAGTCCAAGTTGCGTTCAGAAACCAGGCAAAAAGTGTTGGGGTACTGCAACAAGGTGCCAGTTTCTCAGAACACAAATTTGCATAAATAACATTATTAGCAATCAGTTACAATTAATCTAAAATTATTGCTAGGACAAAGGTATTGAAAAAATGAAATTTAAATACAGCAATGAGATATGTCTTTCATATAGAAGGATACCTGAAAATCTAATAATGTTGTTTTAATATTCCATCATGGGAACTGTGGACTGCAAAAACTGGTTCCTAACTGTACTGCCAATTACAACCTCCTCAGGAAGGGGCTTTTATTGGGCACATAGTAGGCACCTCAATGATCATTATTCAGAGGGAGGTTGCGTTTAGGAGGTGAGGGCTTAGTTTTGGAAGGTCTTTTTTCTGGTTTGGGAATGGTGGTTTGTTTTGGATTTGGAAAGGGTCGTTTTGGGTATGGGGTGGGTTGTGGTTTGGAAGGGGTGTATTGCATTTGGGATGGGTGGTGTGGGAGGTGATGGGTTAGGGCAAGGGCAAATAAAACATCTTTTGGGGGAAAACAGGTAGGAAGGTGAACAGGGAGTTGGGTTTTGAAGGCAGAGAAAGTGAAAACAGGTGATGTGCGTGCATCTGTTGAGGTTGCAGTTGCCTGTGGGTCTGGTATGGTTGTGGTGCTTTCAGATGTATTAGGGCAAGGGCAAGTAAAACATCTTCTTGGGGAAAACAGGTAGGATGGTGAACAGGGAGTTAGGTTTTGGAGGCAGAGGAAGTGAAAGCAGGTGGGTCTGGTATGGTTGTGGTGCTTTCAGATGTGGTGGTGCATGTGGTGTGGTGTGGGTGTGGGGTATGTGGGTGTGCTGGTGGTAGTTGTGCATGTGGGTGTGGTGGTGGGGGGTCTGTGGGAGCACTGGTGGTAGTGGTACATGTAGGTATGGTAGTAGGTGTGCTGTCTGAGAGTGTGCTGATGGTGGTGGTGTATGTGGGTATGATGGTAGAGGTATCTGTAGCTGTGCTTGTGGTGATGGTGGTAGGAATGGTGTCTGTATGTTGTATGTGTGTGTATCTGTGTTTTTCTGTGTGTATGTGCTTATGTGTTTGTGGGCTCCTTCCATGTGTTGGAGGGGATGCATGCAAAATAGTGACTGTGCTTTGGCCAGGGCTGGGAATACAGAATTGGGTTGGGAACGGGGTGGGAGTTGGGGCATAAGGTTGTCATGGTTGGGAGACTGCGGTCAGTGACTAGTCTAGACATTGAAATGACCTCTGTTGGTCAGACATAGCACTGTGAATGCCTTCCAGGTATGCTACCATTTGTTGCACGCGACAACCAAACCTCTGCATGGCATTCAGGAGTGCAGTCTGGCCCACAGAGATATTTGATAGGAGGTCAATAGCGTCCTTACTCAGTGCAGCGGGGGGAGAGGGGTAGGGGTGAGGTGCCTGCAGTGAAGGAGACATCACGCGTTTTGGGTGGGCAGATTTGGCCACCCAGGAGGAGCACGAGGGAAGGTGAAGGTGGTTCTCTGGTGGTGGACAAGGATGTAAATGGAACAGTTGCTGTAGAGTCCGCAACCATCAGAGACTGGTCTTCTAAGGAGGCATCTGAAGAGGATGATATGAAGCTCCTGAGCTCCGTGCCAGTCCCCTAAGGACTCAGCACCCAAATCACAGTGGCCAACTGCTTCCCCAACTACGTGGGCAAGGTTTCCTCCATCTGCTCCTGAAGAAGCTGAAATGACAAATACAGCAGTTTTATTATATCGGTGTAAACAGAACTGATCATGAATTTTGATCAAAAACGTTTTCCAAGTTTTCATATTTCACCTGCGTCAAGACTCTCACATTTTGGTTCTTTATTATCATTATCTCATTCATGTAGAGAACATTTTCAGAAACCATTTGTTCCCAGGTTTGTAATTCCCCATGATAGCTCCCATATTATGTATGACTTTGACTCTCAGATCCATTTGAATTTCTCTGTAGTTGTTTAGCACCTCTAAATGAGTGGGCTTTGCTGTTTAGATTAGTGAACTTATGTCACCAAAATGATATAAACCAAAAATACATTTGTGCAGTGTGTTTACAAGGCCCAAAATCTGCATTATTTCCAATAACAAAAAGTAAAACATGATTCAATGTGTGTCAGATAAATCCTGTTGTACCAATATTTGTATAAACTGATAGCCTGGTACCTTTGATTGGGCATTCCACAATGGTAACACTTACTTCAAGTAACTACTGTATATTTCAAACGTAAAAAAAGATTATATGGATTCTTCACTAAAGCAGCCTATCAATTTATCATGCACCACATAGATACCTATGTTGTTGAGGAAACTGGGAATAATATTTTGTGGCGGATTGACAAATGACTCACACAGCATAAGTAAGTACATAGGCTTTGATACATCTCTAATACACTTCAGTACAGAGGAAGTGTGTTTTACCACTGTGTGATTGTTTTACAGAATATGCTGGCTTTCACTTTAGGCAACAATTGGTACAGTATCACAGTAAATATTGCCTACACTGATTCATATATATGTTTTCATCAAAGGTTTGCATGCAATTCACAATATGCTACACATTACAGCTTGATTCATTTATACATTTACAAATTGAGTCATGATTTGGGCCTAATATGTTTTCTAGATGGGATACTCCAACATATATCTGAAGGAACCTTCAATTTGCAAAAGTCCCTTTAAATATTCAATTTTTCTCCATCACTAATTTATCATTTGTACATATCAAATGGACATTTTAAAATTGTTTACAGTATGTGGTATTCTGTTACCAATGTGTTCTCATTTCTGCGTGTGTTGTCTCAAAAATTGTATGCCTGTCATAATTATTTTTCACACAACAGACTGGCTTACATACATATTTGTGAAGAAGTTAAGATATCATGCTAATCTGCACTTTTCACATGAATGAAATAGTATTTTACTTTTAAAACACACCTGGGATATATTTTGAATAAAAAATGCTGCCATTTAACTTGATGATACTATTCATTTTGACTCACATGCTCACTTTTGTTTGTGTATAAAACCATCTTACCAATGTCACATTTGGAACATCCACTGTATCTTTACAGCATTTTATGCTATGTCACTTGTAATAGGGCTAAATTAACATAATTCACAATAGTGAAGGAGATTCACACCTGACAGAATAAAGACCAGTTGCCTGTTTGGTACTGCAGTCCATTATAACAACAAACTATCTCATAAATATTTGCTGTTTAGGCTGCCCTGCACCACAGGTAGAGGACAGATATGCACAATATTTACAAGATAAGGGGCATTTTTCTGCTTCTCCCTGCACTGGTGTACAGGTTGCTGCCTAGGGCCGATGCAGGCATTGTTGCACCATGGTGCAAGGGTGTCTGCACTGTCAGTAGGATTGTTTGTATGCAGGAAGGGACACCTACCTGCACAAAAACAATCCAGAGTGGCATTGAACTCTTTCCATCTGTGCTGCATTTTGCAGCACATATGGAAAGAGGAAACAACAAGGGAAATAAAGATATTTCTCCTTATTGCTTCTGCCCTAGGGAGGCGTACAGTATTTACACAAGTGTTTAATGTACAGAACTGTGTAGCAATGACACCCACGTGAGGTAGTCCAAATGAATGAAATAAACTGCATTTGAGAACTAGTGCTCAAATTGAGCAACTACATTTACGTTTACTAAAATTTGGAAGCGCGTGTATAGGGGAATTCTGATGTGTAAATTTAATTTAAAACTTTAATTTATGATTTCCCAGTAAGTCTAGAATTTTAACTATGATAGAATAAGCGTCAAGTGGGTGATACTGAATTAGAGTCAAGTGGAGATAATGCAGAAGTATAAATAGTCCCTATTAAACTACGATGCTACAAATAGACATCAGTAAAGCATGCAAATAGATGCACATATTTCCATTCTTTAGCATGAACAATTTAGTGAAAAATAAATAGTTTACTTTATACTTAATCCTGAAAAAAATATACCACATTAATATGACTAACCATTCTTAAACTATGTCATGTCTAAGAGCTATAATTCAACTTCATTTCAAAAGCAAACAGAAAAAAAAAATCTGTTATAACTGGCACACGACTTGCTCCTGGATCACTGGTGTAATTGCATGACACAACCATAACAGCCTTCGACGAAGAGACATGATACACGCGAGGTTTTAAAATGAAGAATCAGAATTCAAACTGTTATGTGTAACGTGTCAGGGATGCAGGTAAGCATGAGTGAACTTGTAAGGATGTAGAATAAGAGAACGCCATAACGGCACAGCAGAGGTAATACGCTCTTTGTATTGTATGATTGTTCGAACAGATCATATCTGAAAGCTGCGGATACAGCAAAATGACTAGCTCAGCAATCATCTGTCTAAATACGGAAGACCACCATTTATTTTAGGCTCTCACAGGAGATGAAGTACATCAAAGCCCTCACGAGTGATGAATGATGGATTCAGAGATCATTTTCGATTCCTTTTCCTTCGGCACATCTTTTATGCCAGGTACAGTAAACGCTGGCTAAGCCAATAGGTCTGTCTTCCTGATTGGGCACACGCGGACACGTAACATTACAGTCATATAAGATAACATGCACGTAGGTACATATGCGAGCTAGACTCAAAACTCGAATACAAATGCGAACATTTAGTGCATACTTTAAAGTTATAATGCCAAAAAAAGACGCACTCTTTAAGTTATTTCTGAATATCCATTATGTTATGCAATATATAAAAACTCTGCTGATTTCTTTACATTGTGGATTTCTCACGTTCTAAAATGTTTAGTTAATCCAGAGGGTTAATGTACTCATTATTGAAATATCCAGAAAGCTTACACATCACAAGATTGGTTCCCAACAGGATAATATAGTTCTACATGTTATTTAGTAAAAGGTTTATTGCACAGTGGTAATTTTCAAATAAAAACGATACATTACAATTGAGATGTTCCTAGCCTTGGTGTCTGCAGGGCTAGTTTTTATTAAAAACATGGAGGCAAGTATTATGCTTTTTTTTTGCTTTATTAAACAGGAGCCAAGAAACAGCAGTACCCAGAAAACCCTGGGAAAATAAAAACAACAGTATTACATCAAAATGGTAACACCAATCACAAGTCGAATATGAATATATCTATCTTGACTGGAAGCTCTTTTCTAGTGAGAGTCAGTCAATATGAAATATGAAAAAAAGGACATATAATGAAGAAAAAAACTATAGTTTTTAAGGCGTACAACAAGTCTGTGAGGGTGTCCATAAAAAGGATGGATGGGGAGGCCAGTCCTGGTGGATCCAGAGAGGACATCCAACTAGAAAGTTCTGGAAGGTGGGATGAGCCACTTGCGTTAGATGGAAACAGTTGAGCTGGTTGAAGACATCGGAACTTTAGTGATGAGAAAATAGGGCGGGTTTAAAAACAGTGGTGGGATAATACTTGTATCCGTGTCTAACCTTTCAGACACCAAGGTTAGGAAAATCTCATTTATTACAACAGTGGAGGCTTATATTATGCTTGTTTAAAGCATAGATATCACCGTTTGAGATAGATGATTAACTGCTTTACAGTAAAAGATTCTAAAAGTATTTCCATTTGATCAATCTACATAACTTAGAATATCCTGTAAATTGGCACCAGCCCAAAAGGCTCTGGAAGCCATGACTCCCCCAACTTAATGGGCCCCAAAGGAAGGATTGGAAATACCTGCTAGAGACATAATCCATTTAACCCATCTAGTGAAAGTAGTAGAAGAAACTGGGTTGTGTGGTTTCAGAAAAGGACATTAGGAGTTGGGAAGAGGATTGACTTCTAAGATATGCAGATCATGAAACTTAACACTTTAAGCAATTGCCAATGCACAATTTTGGTTGAGAAGGGAAAAAGGATTTTGTACAGTTGACAGGTTAGGTTTAGTATGTCTATGAACTTGAAAATAGAAATGTAAAGATGAGTAGTGGAAAGAAAACACATCAAGAGCTTTAACATCAGATACATGTTTGATAGAAACCAAACATAAAAACACGGTTAATTTTGAAGATAGGTGTTTAAGAGATAATTCATCATTATGTGGCCATTAGATTAAAAGGTGTAGAACTAGATTAACGTCCCACATATTATTGTATTTAGGACTAGGAGGTTTGGCAAAATGTTCTCCCTTCAGCAGACGACATACCAATGGATGTTCTCTGATGGTTCTTCCATCCACACTGACATGTTCTGATGAAACTGCAGATCTATAACTATTGACCGTTCTGTAAGCTTTACATTGGGCAGCAAGGGAAGCTAGAAAGTTTACCACCAGTGTGACATTTGCTGAAAAGGGGCCAGAATCCCTGTCCAAACACCACCTACAGCATGCCAGCAAGGCTGATTTGTAAACTTTTGCTGTCCCGGGAGCCCAGAATTGTTGGATGAACTGGATAGCATCTTCCGAAATTCCTGAGGTTCTACAGGGATCCCCAAAATCTGCCAAGCTACCAGATATCTAGAATAAGGTTGTGCTTGAGTCCCTGCAGAATGGGAAGCATCACTTACAACGCGGTGAATGCAACTAAATGCATTTACCACAATGCATTTACAACACATATGTGTTTAACACTCATGGCTTTACCACGCATGCCTTTACCACTGTCCTTACCGCGTTGTAAAGGCATGCGTTGTAAGTGCATGCGTTGTTCCATCACACATCCCTGCAGAATGAGGAGTAGGTTGGGAAAAGGAGGGATGAGAATCAGAAAGTCCAAGGTTAGCTCCAATAGAGTCGGGAACCAACGCTGAGATTACTAGAAAGGAATAACAAGAACTAGGGCTAATTTTTGTCTGCAAACTTAAGCTAGGTCTCGGGCAAAAAAGAAGAAGGGAGGGGAAGCGTGTAAAAGGTTCTGAGGCCATATTTGGAGAAATGCATCTGTGGCAATAGCCAAAGGATCTGGTCTCCAAATGAAAGTGGAGGGAAGTTGGGTAATGGTATGTGCAGCGAACAGGTCTATTTACATGATGCCAGAGATCGAAGAAAGAAGATTGAAAACTGAAGGATGAAGCTTCCAATCGCTTGAGTTGTATAAATGTCTGGAGAACCAGTCCGCTATCATGTTCAGTTTGCCAGAAAAATGTTCTGCTCTGAATGAAATGTTTCTCGGAAGGCAAAATTCCCAAATACTCTTGGCTAACATTGCCAGAGGTTTGGATCTTGTACCTCCCAGAAGATTTATGTATCTTGCTGCTGAAAGGCTGTCCAGGTGAAGAAGAACAGCACATTTTACTTCTGTCTTTGATAAAAGATTGGATGACAAAGGTATTTGCAAGCATCTCTAAACAGTGGATGTGCAGGAATGACTCCTGTGCGGTCCATGTACCTAGTGTCGAAAGAATGCCACACCTTGCGCCCCACCTTGTCCGACGTGCATCTGATTCTAAGACAAGATCTGGGGCAACAGAGAAAATTGTCCTCCCGTTACAGGTGTCTAAATGAGTCAGCCTCCAGGTGAATTCTTCTTTGGAGTCTGAGTCTAGATACACTGGGTCTGAATCAGCTAGACCTTTGCATAGATGGCACATTTTTTACGTTTGAAGGGCCCTGTAGTGAAGAGGACCTGGGAAAATAGCTTGAATCAAGGAAGACAGGAGACCTATTAAATGAGATATTGCTCTGAGAGAACATAGAAGAAGAGATAGGGCATGGCAAATTTCCTTTTTTATAAGGTCTTCCTTCGATTGGGGCAATTGAAGAATGGCTTTCGTATCTATCATGCAAACCCAAAATGCAAGTCGCTGGGAAGGAATGAGGGAAGATTTTTCTAAATTTGTTAGAAAACCTAGACTTGTTAGAAGGTCTTGACAAAAGGAGAAATGAAGAAAAAGCCAATTCTTGTCTTGGGCCATAAGCAGAAAGTTGTACAGATATAAATGAGTCTCACCCCTTGGCTTCTGAGGAAGGCAACCACTGGTTTCAGAAATTTGGTGAAATTTTGGGCCATAATCAGAAAGTCATCCAGGTAGACGATGAGTCTCATCCCTTGACTACTGAGGAGTGCAACCACTGGTTTCAGAAATTTGATGAAACACCAAGGGGCTTGGTTCTACAGCTTGTTTTGACAGTAGCGATTACATTTTTTGTTGAACTAGGCAATGTTGTTCTTTAGAAAACTTTAGGGGTCGGGTAATTGATCTTGTAAAGGGGTCTGGAAAAGATCTATGCAATGACCTTGAACAGTTTGAATTACCCAAGGATCTGAAGTCCGAGATTTCCCAATCTGCCCCAAATGGGAGGAATGCCAGAACTGGAAACTCTTACCTGAGAGTTGTTCTTTTTTGGCTCTGACGCCTCTGCTGCGGAAACATCATGAGCGACAGGGGTAGAACTGGAGTTTATAGCCTTGGTAGGAATCATGGTGATAGACTTGGATGTAAGAGCTTCTGTTGAGGTATCGACCTCTTGAAACATAGGGTCATATTTATACTTTTCTAGCATTGCATCTGCATCATTTTTTGATGCAAAAGCAGCGCAAACTATACAAAATACAAGTGTATTTTGTAAATTTGCACCACTTTTGCATCAAAAAGCAGCGCAAATGTGGTGCTAATAAAGTATAAATATAGGCCATAGTGGCTGACAAAACAACTCTTTCCCTTGTCAGTCCTGCCAAAAACCACACGGGAGAACATTTTCTTTATGGAAGTTTGTGCGTTATCTATCGCAGCGAAAGTAGATGCCTACTTGCCCATTTCCTTTATGAAAGAGTCTCCAAAAAAACATTCCTTGAGCTTCAGGGCCTTTCTCTTTGGTCGCCAGAATTATTAATTTTGGGTTGATCTTGAGCACAAGGCTCTTGCGTCACTCTTGTGATATGGAAGAATTGGCATTACCCAACATACAGATTGCATGTTGTGCCCAATTAGAAGGAGTGTCAGGGTCCACATAGCCTCCATCCATTTTGGCTTCTTGGCCACACCCAAAATCCTTGCTATAGGACCAATCAGATCTAACAATCGGTCCTGGCAGTTAGACCAGGTTCAGTTATCCTCTTTTTTGGGAATCAATCCCAAATTTAGTAAAGAGAAAAAGCATATTAAGGACAATTATGGGGGTATAAGCCACCTTGGAGGGAAAGGAGAGGCAAGGACATTCAGATTTTAACTTGTTTCTAGTTTCTAGTAGACTTATCTAGGTAGTGTATTAAATAAAAGGAAATATAATCTGACATGTGGTCAGAAAGGAACTACTCAGATCAATTAGGCTGATGAATAGATGTAGGGTCAAACATTGGGAGACCAGTGTGGTCAACCAAATCAAAAGCTTTAGTGAAGGAAGAAATCTCTGAAGGATAAATGTTTTGCCTTTTTGTGGCAGGCCTACAATAAACACTGTCATTAAAATAATAATGGGATGAGATATCACATCCAACATCATCCCCACCACTATCTGTGTCATGGAGCTCAACAATATTAAGGGGAGAAGAGGGAAGCTCCAAAGTATTCTTCCCCTCTCAGGCGGGAGGCCCAAACTTTATAGAAAACCTTAATGAAGCCTGTAGCATGTTTCTTTCCTTTTTTTACAAGGAACTTCAGTAGAGTTTTAGAAATGGATGCTTCTAGGTTTTTAGATAATACAGTATTGATACGGATACTGCATGCTGGACTGAATCCTTGATGAAGGATTTCAAATTATGCTTATTAAGTGTGCTGCACCTACAACACAGGGGTGGGGGAGGAAAAATACAGGGACACACACACGCAGCACCCCCACCCTCACCCACTACAATACACACACACTAATACATATCTATAAATTATAGTTACACCCCCCAAACCCCTCGGAAGCATGCAAAGACCAAAGGAAATGATTGTAACCATTGTAATCTATTACAGTACTATAAGATATATATACACTATAAACAAATATATACACCAATAATACAAGTCCAGGTATTGCACCATTTATAGTCCGTGGACCACTGGGTCCAAAATGCATGGGCGAGGCCCACACTCGATACCAGATCAAAACAGAGAGAACACTGCAGGGGCATCAGATAGAAATACAACAGGCACCTCAGGGGGAAGGGAAGGCGGGGCACATCAGCCGGATGAGTGCACGATGCAGGTCCACTAGGGGGCTCCATGCCCACTGTTCATTCCTGGGGAGTGCAAAGCCACAGTCTCTCAAGTCTCTACAGTGGGGGTTTTCCCACTGTTCAATCCTGGGGAGTGCAAAGCCACAGTCTCTCAAGTCTCTACAGTGGGTGGGTTACCCACTGTTCAATCCTGGGGAGTGCAAAGCCACAGTCTCTAAAGTCTCTACAGTGGGTGGTTTGCCCACTGTTCCATCCTGGGGAGTGCAAAGCCACAGTTTCTCATGTCTCTCCAGTGGGTGGTTTGCCCACTGTTCAATCCTGGGGAGTGCAAAGACACAGTCTCTCGAGTCTCTACAGTGGGTAGTTTTCCCACTGTTCCACCCTGGGGAGTGCAAAGCCACAGTCTCTCAAGTCTCTCCAGTGGGTGGTTTGCCCACTGTTCAATCCTGGGGAGTGCAAAGCCACAGTCTCTCAAGTTGATAACAGTCTCCACTGGTTCTGGAGGGGGACTGGTGCCCAAAGTGCTTCATCCTGTGAAGGACAGAGGTAGTGGATGGATCTCTCCACTGGTTCTGAAGGGGGACTTGTGCCCAGAGTTTTTCATCCTGTGAAGGACATAGGTAGTGGACCGATCTCTTCACTGGTTCTGGAGGGGGACTGGTGCCCAGAGTGCTTCCTCCTGTGAAGGACAGAGGTAGTGGATGGATCTCTCCACTGGTTCTGAAGGGGGACTGGTGCCCAGAGTGTTTCATCCTGTGAAGGACATAGGTAGTGGAATGATCTCTCCACTGGTTCTGGAGGGGGACTGGTGCCCAGAGTGCTTCATCCTGTGAAGGACAGAGGTAGTGGATGGATGTCTCCATTGGTTCTGGAGGGGGACTGGTGCCCATAGTGCATCACTCACCCCGTGACAGTCCCAGTTGCGTCAGTACCCCTGTCGCTCATGGGCTAGCGGTGCTTGATTTGGCGGTGCCCTTTTCAGCGGTGCTTGAGTTGGCGGTGCCCTGTTCAGCGGTGCTTGTGTTGGCAGTGCCTTGTTCAGCGTTGCTTGTTTTGGCGGTGCCCTGTTCAGCGGTGCTTGAGTTGGCGGTGCCCTGTTCAGCGGTGCTTGAGTTGGCGGTGCCCTGTTCTGCGGTGCTTGATTTGGAGGTGCCCTGTTCAGCGGTGCTTGAGTTGGCGGTGCCCTGTTCATCAGTGCTTGAGTTGGCGGTGCCCTGTTCAGCAGTGCATGATTTGGCGGTGCCCTGTTCAGCGGTGCTTGAGTTGGCGGTGCCCTGTTCAGCGGTGCTTGAGTTGGCGGTGCCCTGTTCAGCGGTGCTTGATTTGGCGGTGCCCTGTTCAGCAGCGCTTGAGTTGGCGGTGCCCTGTTCAGCGGTGCTTGATTTGGCGGTGCCCTGTTCAGCGGTGCTTGAGTTGGCGGTCTTTCACGGCCCAGCTGGGCTTGTACTGGCGGTCCTTCATGGCCCAGCGGGGCTTGTGCTGGCGGTCCTTCATGGTCCAGCGGGGCTTGTGCTGGCGGTCCTTCATGGCCCAGCAGGGCTTGTGTGCTGGCGGTCCTTCATGGCCAAGCGGGGCTTGTGCTGGCAGTCCTTCATGGCCCAGTGGGGCTTGTGCTGGCGGTGGCCTCCTGGGCAGCTGGTTTGGAGCTGGCGGGCCCTCCTGGGCAATTGGGCTGGGGCTGGCGGTGGCTTCCTGGGCAGCTGGGCTGTGGCTGGCGGTGGCCTCCTGGGCAGCTGGGCTGAGGCTGGTGGGGCCCTCCTGGGCAGCTGGGTTGGGGCTGGCGGGGCCCTCCTGGGCAGCTGGGATGGGGCTGGCGGTGGCCTCCTGGGCAGCTGGGCTGGGGCTGGCAGTGGCCTCCTGGGCAGCGGGGATGATGGCTGTCTTCTCTGCCGTGCTGCTCTTCCCAGACTTGCCGGGTTTCTAGTGGCCCTTCCCCACCTTGGGAGGTGTCAAAGCTGAGTCCACACTCCCACTGGGACCCCTGGGAGCGGCTTTGGTAGCTGGAGTCTTCCCCCTCTCCAGCTGGGCACTGGCCAACTTCTGATGCTTCACAGGGGGGGACACTGGCTGTGCTGTGGCTCCGTGCCACACTGGCTGTCCTGTTGGCCGGTGCACTCCACATACCTGTGACTACAGGCACCACTGGTCCTGGAGATGTTGTGGCTGAGGTGCTAGTTCGGGACCTATGAGATGGACGGGGTGGGGAAGGTGTGGGAAAAAGGTCAAGGCTGGACAGGAAACGTTTTTGGGACACACTGGGACGGGTAGCTGGAGGGGGTTTGGGAGTGGAGGAAGAGGTGGTGGTAGTAGGAGGTGTACGTTTGGTGACTTTGGGTGCAGGTGCATGCGCTGGAGGCTGTCGTGAGGTGGATGGCTGTTGGGTGGGTGTGTGGCTGCGTTTTTTTACCTTGGGAGGGGGCGACACAGACACACTGGGAGAGGACACAGGGGACGGTGTGAATGGTAGTGGGGGTGGTGACTGCACGTGAGCTGGGTGTGCTGGTGGGTGTGCTGGTGAGGGACGTAGTGGCTGTAGAGGTAGTGCATGCAGGTGTGAGTGTAGACGAGACTGGGAGGGAGGAGGGAGATGACGAGGAGGGGGACACAGTGGAGGCAGTGGATGTTGGTGTGTCTGCATGTGTGTGTTGCTTGCGTGAGTGCCTGTGGGATGTGTGGTGCTTATCTTTGCCTGAGCTTCCCTTGTGTTGTGAGGTGTGTGCAGGCTGGTCTGATGGTGTGCTTGGGATAGGCAGAGGTACAGGGGATTGGGTCTGGGTGGAGGAAGTTGGAGGGGGAGGCTAGAGACGGGGACAATCGATGCATCAGTGCTGAGGCCAGAGTTTGAAAAGCTCGGTGAAGGGCCGCCTGACCAGAATGAATGCCCTCCAGGAATGCATTTGTTTGTTGCAACTGCCTTTCTACACCCTGGATGGCATTCAAAATGGTAGACTGCCCAACAGTGAGGGACCTGAGGAGGTCAATAGCCTCCTCACTTCAGGCAGCAGGGGTGACTGGGGCAGGGGCTGAGGTGCCTGGGGCGAAGGTGATGCCCACCCTCCTGGGTGAGCGGCCACGGGGCAAAGGCAGAGGGGCTGCTGGGAGGGCGGTGCTGGTAGGGGGGGTGGCGGCTGTACCTGTAGATGCGGGGGCACAGATGTTGCCGCCACCACAAGGGAGCTCCCATCAGAGGACGAGTCATTGTCGCTGGTGTCAGCTCCTGTCCCCGCCGTGGAGCTCCCCTCGCCCTCCGTCCCACTGGTGAATTCAGAGTCCGTAGTGTGGCCCTCCATGGCCATGTGGGATGCAGCTCCCTCGTGTTCCGGTGCCACGGCTCCTCTGCCTGATGATGCTAATGCACACAAGAACAGGGAGACCACAAAAAGGGGGAGGGGGAAACAGAATAAAGACATGTTGAGTGCATGGATCACCGCTACCGTTGGCGGACAAGACAGACACAGAAGCCCCCTGCACTACGCCACGCTCTTGGGGTCACAGTGCAATTCCTGGGAAATGGCCTACAATGGACGACATCTGCACACATAGATGACACAGGGGCATGAATAGCTGTACTTGGCACTCTACAGAGGTGCGGTGGGGGGCCACAGGGCCATGCCTTACGGAGGGGCCTAGCCTACGGAACTCACCATGGGCTAGGGAAACCCACAGCCCTCCTCCCCCACCCAGACAACTCCACTGCATGCAAAGTCAGCTGAATGAGAGTGTACTCACCCCTTTGTGTCTGCTGTGATGCCCTCAAGCACCCATCCAACTCCGGGTAGGCCACCGCCAGGATCCTGAACATCAGGGGGGTCATGGTTCGACGGGCACCCCTCCCATGTTGGGAGGCCATCCCCAGCTGAGCCTCCGCCGTCTTCTTGCTCCAGCGGCGAATGTCCTCCCATCTCTTCCGGCAGTGGGTGCTCCGTCTGTGGTAGACCCCCAGGGTCCGGAAGTCCTTGGCGATGGCACGCCAAATATCTTTCTTCTGGTGGGCGCTGACCTACATGAAATGTACAGGGGAAGAAGAGAAGTCATTACCAACTGTACGGTCACAGTGAGTGGCCCCCATCCCTACCCTTGCCATGTGGCACATGCACCCACCGTCTTTCATGCACGCAGAACTCTGCCCCCTTCCTTCTTACATCCAGCCCTCTCCACACAGGCATAGCCCATACAGCATGCTCCCTGTGTACTTACCTGTTTGTATGGAGGACCGTAGAGTAGTGTGTACTGGGGGAGGACCCCATCAACGACCTTCTCCAACTCCTCCGATGTGAAGGCAGGGGCCCTTTCCCCAGACGCACGAGCCATTGTATCTTCCAGACTGAGGTCACAGCAGCACTTGCAGTGTAGGTCCTCTCTTGTCGAAGATCAGGTATCGAGTGATTCAACAGCTAGAAAATGGCGGTCACGTCCGTGGCGGTGCGTACCATCACTGCCGGCGTACATCGTCATTGGCTCCTGGGACCCATAAGGTCCAATGTTAACCAATGCAGCATTGTGCTGCGGTCTCCGACCGCCTACCGCGACGGTGTACAACGCCAGCGCTGTTACCTCAAATCCCATTGTCCCACTTTAGAGGTCAGGCAGCCACCATTTCATGGGCCCAAATGGCCTAATTTCCTACTGTGTCACACATACCTAGGCCTAGTCTCAACACACATACAGGCCACCTTTTGTGTATGATTGGTGTTCTGCGTAAACTGTGGGTAGGTACCTCTGAGTTGTTTCACTCTGTGGTCGCTGTTGTCCTTCATAGGCACCGTCCGCTGGGACATGTGAGGAGATGGCGGCATCCTCCGGTGTACCGACCGCTGGTGGACCTGTCGACAATGGAGGAAAGACATTTGATAATCACCTACAGGTTTGACCGTGCCACAATCCAGGAACTGTGTACCCAGTTGGAGCCAGACCTGATGTCAGCAATCCGCCATCCCACAGGAATCCCACCTCAAGTGCAGGTGCTATCAGTGCTCCATTTCCTTGCAAGTGGGTCATTTCAAACAACTGTGGCCATGGCATCAGGGATGTCCCAGTCTATGTTTTCCAACGTATTGTCCAGAGTGTTGTCTGCCCTGCTGAAACACATGCGGAGCTACATCATTTTCCCTCAGGTGGAGGATTTGCCTACAGTGAAAGGTGACTTCTATGCCCTTGGACATATCCCCAACATCATAGGTGCCATTGATGAGACCCATGTGGCTTTGGTCCCCCCCCACAGGAGTGAACAGGTGTACAGAAACCAGAAGAGTTATCATTCGATGAATGTACAGATGGTATGTTTGGCCGACCAGTACATCCCCCATGTGAATGCCATGTTCCCTGGCTCAATGCATGACGCCTACATCCTGCGGAATAGCAGCATCCCTTATGTGATGGGTCAACTCCAGAGGCACTGTGTGTGGCTATTAGGTGAGCCCCTGGAGCAAGACAGTGGGAATGGTTGTCTGGGGTTATCCCTACAGGTTAGTGTGTGTCTAACAGTTGTCCCTCGCCATTTGCAGGTGACTCTGGGTACCCCAACCTGTCATGGCTACTGACCCCTGTGAGGAATCCCAGGACCAGGGCAGAGGAACGCTACAATGAGGCCCTTGGGCGAACCAGGAGGGTGAGCGAGCGGACCTTCGGCCTCCTGAAGGCCAGATTCAGGTGCCTCCACATGACAGGTGGATCCCTATTCTACTCACCAAAGAAGGTGTGCCAGATCATCGTGGCCTGCTGTATGCTTCACAACTTGGCTTTGTGACGACAGGTGCCTTTTCTGCAGAAGGATGGTCCAGATGGCAGTGTTGTTGCAGCTGTGGAGCCTGTGGACAGTGATGAGGATGAAGCAGAGGAAGAAGACATACAGAACAGGGATTCAGTGATCCAGCAATATTTCCAGTGAAACACAGGTGAGAATACATTCCTGCCTACTACATGTACTTTTACACTACTACCTCTCTACTGTCTGTCCTTTTCACCCAGTGTATGGTCACTGAGTTGTCACTTTCCCTTACGGTTTCACAGATGTGGGTCCAAACGTGTGTCATCTGCTTAGATTCCTCATGGACTAGAGCTGTGTGACATAGGTATGTTGACATTACTATTTCAAGAACATTTGGTCACTGTAATTGCAAATACACTATTTCGAAATCACAGACAGACTCCAGATCATTTTGTGCTTTAGGTGTGTTTATTTAAATGCAAAATATTGGAGGGGGAAGTTAAATGGTGAGGGGTGATGGCGGAGGAGTGTCCATGTCTATTAGTCTCACAGGTGAATTGCCCATATGGGCATAGGAAGTGGAGCTGGGGCAGTTTAATTATGGACAGGGTGAGAAAGTGGGACAGTGGGATGACAATCAGGGTGGTCTCATTTCTTGGCAGGGGTCTTGGCATCGTGCTCTGTCTTGTTCCTGGATCTCAGGGACCATTTGCAGGGTGGTTCTCCCTCTGCAGAGGCTGGGGTGCTGGTGTGGTGGTCCTGTGGTGGGGCGTCCTGTCCACTAGCGCCGGCGGAGGTGGGGGCAGTTCATCGTCCATGCTAGTGTCAGGGGCCCCTTGGAGTGCCACAGTGTCCCTCCTGGTGTTAAGTAGTTCCTTTAGCACCCCTACGATGGTCCCCAGGGTGGAGCTGATGGTTCTGAGTTCCTCCCTAAAGCCCATATACTGTTCCTCCTGCATGCAGTGGGTTTCCTGAAACTTGGCCAGGACCGTTGCCATCGTCTCCTGGGAGTGGTGGTATGCTCTTATGATGGAGGAGAGGGCCTCGTGGAGAGTGGGTTCCCTTGGCCTGTCCGCCCCCTGTCACACGGCAGCCCTCCCAGTTCCCCTGTGTTCCTGGGCCTCAGTCCCCTGGACCGTGTGCCCACTGACACTGCCCCCGGGTCCCTGTTGTTGTAGGGGTGGTGGGTTATCCTAGGTTCCCTGTAGTGGTGGACACACAGCTGATTGACGTGTCCTGGGGATGGAGGTATGGGCCCTCTGGGTGGGTGCTGTGCTGGTGTTTCCAGAGGGGGGAAGGTCTGTGGTGGCCTGTGCCTATGTGAGGGGAACCGACTGTCCTCAGGCCCCCGATAGTCTGGGCTGGTCATCTGGATCCAGTCCAACAGAGGTGCTGTCATCACTGTGGGCCTCTTCTGTGGGTGGAGTGGACATGTGTGGACCCTCCTGTCTGGTGACATTGGGTAGGGGTCCTGCAGGGGTGGAAAGGCATGATTATTGCATCTGTGTGTGGCATGGTGTGTAATGGGTGGGTGACCGTGTACCCCAGTGCTGGCATTCCTGTGTGGGAGCTTGTGTGATAATGGTTTAGGGGTGTGTATGGGTATGTGCAGTGTGCATGCTTTGGTGATGGGTGTCCATGCTTTGTTGTTTCATGCAGGGCTTGGTGTTGGGATGTGTGGTTTGTGATATTGGTAAATTTGTGAGGAGTGATAGGGGTGGGGGCGAGGGTGAGGGTATGTGATAGCATGCAGGTAGAGTGGGGGATGTAATAGTTAAGATTTGACTTACCAGAGTCCATTCCTCCACCTATTCCTGCGAGGCCCTCAGGATGCAGAATTGCCAAGACCTGCTCCTCCCATGTTGTTAGTTGTGGGTGAAGAGGTGGGGTTCAACAGCACTATTAGCTGCACCGTGCTGCGCCACTTGTGAAACAAAGGGATGCAGCATATTTTCTGGAATACGGTACACCCTGCATTGTTCCCTGCACAGATGTTGTCTCCTTCCACCAATGCAGGCATCCTTGCACCATAGTGCAAGGGTGCCTGAGTTGGGGGATTGAATTTTTATATTCAGGAAGGTGTCCCATGCTGCACATAAACAACGTGTTATGACAAGGTGGCATTTCTATGTGTGCTGCAGGATGCAGCACACATAAGAAGTGCAATGACACAAGGAGAATAAAAAGCATTTTGCCTTGTTGCGCCATCCTGATACCACCACTTGGGTGGTGTTGACTTTAGTCATAGTCTCTTGTGAGCATGTTGTTTTGGATTTGGGGTAACAACAATATGCAGTAGGTATTGTTCTGGCACAGCTACAGCCCCATTGATTGTACGCCACTTCCAGGCAAAGTGCTGAGTGTGTAGGGGCCATATTTACAAGGTGGTGTTAAGCCACAATTAAGGGGCTGAAGGCCACGTTTTGTATATGTCAGAGTGCATAGCGCCACCAGAGCCTCACTAAAAGTGAGGCTCGGGTGGCGATGGGGCCTTTTGATTCTGGCCCTATGTGCCCCAATGTGACCATTTTGCATGCATTCAGTGTGTCCTAGGTGCCTCCCTCTTCTGCCGTTGGTGAGATTCCAGGCAGTCCCCCCTTGCAACTTACCCTGCATTTGTGGTAGTTCGTGTTAGTCTGCGCTGTTCTCTCCTGTGATTCCAGAGACCAGATCCTCTGGGATGACCACTGCCACCATCTCCTCTAGCTCATACATGTCCTCCTGGGGTGCTGGACTTCCACCTCAAGTCTGCAGTGCTGCCTTTCGGTTCGTGGGGAGTTTCTCCTGAGTTCTGCGCATGCAATCATGCCAGCGCTTCTTGCAATCAGTGACAGTTCTCTTCACCTCTGCCACTTTGTTGACTTTATCTACTATTGTCTGTCAAATAGCCTTTCTCCTACCTATTGGCAATTTGAAGGTGGCAAAGAGCTGGTGTTGATGCTCTTCCACCTCTCCGACCAAGATGTTGTGTGCCTCCTCACTAAAGCAACACGTACATCCTCTTCTCCTTCTCCTGGGACTTTGCTGAACCCTCCTGGCTGGTACTTGGCTGATTGGGTTCTCCCAGGGGTCTCTCCTGACCTGCATTCTTCATCTTGTGTTGCCAAGTTTTTTCTTGCTCGCAGGTTTTTTTTATATGCCAATGCTGCTAAATGTGGCGCTAACCAGTTTTGCATCAAAACCGTGATGCAAAACGTTCTAACACCACTTTTGCACCATTAGCATCATTTTTACTTATGGCATGTCACACAGGTTAGCGTCATTCTTTTTTATGCTACCTGTTCCTTAGCACCATCGTGCATCATTTTAGAAATATGACACACAGAAGGGGCTAGGGAATGATGTTAGCTTGCGGTAAATGTTTTGACACACAACTAAGCTAAGGCAGTTGTGCACCATTTTTCTTAAATATCGGCTATAATTTAGTGATGAGTCTCTTACATGTAGCATTGGATAAGAGTGCATACAGTGCCTCTAGGGTGGGGGAGGTTCACCTGGATAACTGGTGAATAATATATATATTTGAGGTCAGAGTTGGATATATAGGTACGTAAGTTAGGGGGAAGGGCACTGTGTGCCAGAAACATCATAGAGAGCAATGACTGTCCTCCCAGCGTAGATTTCTCCCGTAGTCTACAGACCTGCCCTGGTAAGGATCTCAAGTCTGCGCGGCTCCTGCATAACTGAGATAGCTGTTTGAAACAACAGAGGAAGTGCAGGCGCATACAGGGTGACCTTTTTGGTGCATTCCTCAAGCAAGCACCATGCCCTTGTGGTGTGGTGAATGGTGTTAAATTCAAAATGACCAATAGAAGTCATGGCTATGGGGCAGGAGAGCAGTCAATGGGACTGACTGAGCATCATAATTTTAAATGCTAAATGTGGGATGTAGTCCTTATGGCGGTACCAGTAATGCACAAAATGAGCTTGAGCACAAAGGTAATAAAGTATGATGCCTTATTCTCTGAATCCACCTCGCTAATATGGTAGAGTAAGAGTCTCCCACTGCATTTAGGTTGTTTTCCCACCCATGCTAGCGTTGTTAAGTATATGTTAAGCACTCTGAAGTGTCTTGTCAGTACAAATGGTATGATCATAAACAGATAGAGAAATTTAGGCAACATCACCATTTTCATAATGACCACCCTGTCTGCCATGGACAGCAGCAGTCAGAAACACCTAGCTACCTGATCATCAAGTCACAACACTGCTCTGCATAGCTGTCTTGGAGCACAAGTTCTGGATCTTTATGATTTATTTATCTTTATTTCACAGGGTCTGTATTTCACTGTAATCGGAATTCCTGCTTAGGGGGCTTAGTGCTTGTGGTAAGAGGGAAAACTATTAATTCGGATCAATTAATACTGAGTCCAGTATAGCATTCAAACTTCATGTATTACTCTACCATGGGTACTCAATGATTGGTGGGTTCTCTTACATATATCACAGTTAGTAATGGGGTCTTTAGTTGGCAATCAGGTTACTCCCCATCCAAGCAAGGACCTTCACTCTTGTCAGGGTAATGGAGAATCACACTCAGTTACCAACCACTCACCTCTTGGTAGTTTGGCATGAGCAGGCAGGATTAACTTCAGAAACACTGTGTAAAGTATTTGCACCAACACACACAGTAATACAGTGAAAACAGTCAAAAATGGAAACCACACCAGTTTAGAAAAATAGGTAATATTTATCTAAATCAAACAAGACCAAAACAACAAAATTCCAACGTAGACAAGTCAAGATATGAATTTTCAAAAGAATAAGAGTCTGTGTTCGTACATATGGCCCTTAATCCTTAGAAAACAGTGAGAATGCTGTTGTTACACAAAGTACCTGGTTAGCATCACAAATAAAGCTGCACTGGCAAGCGTGCATCGGAAAAGAGCAGCAATGCGTTGATTCCTTACTCGCAAATGAGGCCGTGCGTCATTTCCTTCTCTGGTCAATATGTCATTTTTCTCCCCCACAAAAGAGTGATGTGTTGATTTCTGGACCGGGCACCTCGGATCCATGCAGAGTTGGGTTGATTTTGATGCCCAGGGACAATACATGGAAAATCCAGTTGCACAGTATCAGAAAACTGAGCTGTGTGGGGTGTACATCATTATCAACCTCCATAAGCGGGCATTGCAGGTTGTTTCTCCAGCTGCGTTGCATCGATCTCCCAGCTGCTATGTAGGTGGAGCTTCGATTTCAGCTGCAAAGTCAGTGACGCGTCATTTATCAGACGCGTTGCGGAAGGTGCGTTGAAAATGTCCCTGCATGGCGTGTGGATCTTCAGTTTTTGTCTGCCAACTTCACCTTTCAAGGGCCCAGGAACTGGATAGGGCACCACTTTGCAGGCCGGGAGTCTCAGCAGAGAGTCCAGGTGTTGATAGGGGAAGTCTTTGATGGCCCTGAGACTTCAACAACAGGAGGCGAGCTCAATTCAAGCCCTTGGAGCTTCTTCTCAAGCAGGAATGCACAACAAAGTCCAGTCTTTGTACCCTTTCACAGGCAAAAGTAGCAACTGCAGGATAGCCCAACAAAGCACAGTCACAGGCAGGGGCAACACTTCTCCTCAGCTCTTCAGCTCTTCTCCTTAGCAGAGTTTCCTCTTGAATCCAGAAGTGATCTGATTTCCAGGGGTTTTAGGTGCACTACTCATACCCCTTTCTGCCTTTGAAGTAGGCAAGCTTCAAAGGAAAGTCTTTCTTGTTTGTAGGATCCTGCCTTGCCCAGGCCAGGCCCCAGACACACACCAGGGTTTTGGAGACTGCACTGTGTGAGGGCAGGCACAGAGCTTTCAGGTGTTAGTGACCATGCCTCCAGTCCCTCCCAGCACAGATGGCTCACCAGGATATGTAGGCTATACCCCAGCTCCCTTTGTGTCACTGTCTACAGGGCGGCTCCCATGTTAACCTATGAGAGAGATAGGCCTTGCACAGTGAAAACTGAATTTGGTAGTATTTCACTGTCAGGACATATAAAACACATTAGTATATATCATACCTTAAACATACACTGAACCCGCCCATGGGGCTACCTAGGGGCTACCTTAGGGGTATCTTACATGCAAGAATATGAAAGGTCTAGGCCTGAAGAGTGGGTACACTTGCCAAGTCGAATTGGCAGTTTACAACTGCATACACAGACACTGTAATGGCAGTTCTGAGCCATGTTTACAGGGCTACTAACGTGGGTGGCACAACCAGTGTTGCAGGCCCACTAGTAGCATTTGATTTACAGACCCTGGGCACCTTTAGTGCACTATACTAGGAACTTAGTAGTAAATCAAATATGTCAATCATGGAAGGCCAATTACACATACATGTTACATAGAAGCACTTGCACTTTAGCACTAGGTGGCAGTGGTAAAGTGCCCAGAGTATCAAAAACAGCAAAAACAGAGTCCAGCACACATCAACAGCCTGGGAAACAATGGCAAAAAGTTAGGGGAGACCACGCCAAAGATGCCAAGTCTAACAATCACCATATCATTGGCATAAAAAGAGATGCTTCGGGTTGGAGAGTGGAGCTTAGTGCTCGGGCTACAGTGCAAGAGCAAATAATAACAGGGATAGGGGGCAACCTTGTTGAGTGCTTCTATGGATATGCAGCTCATCAAATGTCACTACATTCATTCACACCCAAGCCACTGGGTCACTGTATAACAATTGAATCCATTTCAGGAAGCACTGTGGGATCTCCATATCTCATAAATTAGTATGCATGTATGCCCATTCAGTGGGTTTGCAAGACTTTGCATCGTCCAAAAGGACTGCTGCCTCATCCAGGGAAGGGGCAATTCCTGCAGCTTCACAAAGATTGTGCGCAGGTTGTGCTTAGTGGAGTGGGCTGGGATGAATCCCAATTGATTAGGAAGTACTAGGCTAGGGAGGAGTAGATGTAGATGGGACATTAATATTTTGGCCAGAATTTTAACATCAGGATTGATTAGAGACAATATGACTCACAGCTCTCTGGTGCCTTGTTAGATTTTATTAGTGCAATAATCAGTGCTTCTCAAGAAAGGGTGATAGGATATGTTTAACATACACCTCCTCATGCAGGGCATGACGTTGTAGTGCAAGGATGGAGGCATATTCTTTGTAAAATTCACTTGTTAAAGCATTCAGGCCTGAAGCCTTTCCATTAGGTAGCTTAGTTATGGCTTCCTTAATTTTGTCCACTATGATAGGTTGGGATAGCAATTCCCCCTGTCCAGATGATACCCTATCCTCTAGGTATTCTGCTGTGTCATCTACTGAAGTGGCTGCAAGCATGTCATACAGCTGTGCATAAAAATGAGTAAAGCTGGACAGAGTAGTTGGGGTGTATAGTATTCAGTTCCACCCAGGGACGTTTTCTTATCTATGTGCAAGTGAGCCAAGGGGTATCTTCAGTTTAGCAGCCAGGTGGCGCCCTGGGCCCATGCCCATATGCTCTTGCAACTTACTGCTTGAACAGGTAGTGTATTTCTTGATTAACATTGTCATTAGAGATAGTGATGTGTTCAAGTATAGCAACAGGTGGAGGGTTTCGGATGAGATTTACAGTCTTGTTCAAGTGCATGTAATGTTCAATGATGTGTAGTTGTGTGCGGAGAGACTACATTATTCTGGCTTGTGTACTAATGCAAATGCCCTTGATACTGACCTTGAAGGCTTTCTAAAGTGTGCTCACATCGTCCACTAAGCCAATATTCTCTGTAATGTAAGCATTAGTGTATGTGCAAAGCTCCTCCTGAAGCACCAGGTTTAAGAGGACCACTGCCTGAAAACCCCACAGGAACCATGTGGGAGGGGATCCTCAACACTAGGCAGACCAGTGCACGGTCCGATAAAGTCCTGGCCAAGTGTGAAATGTCAGATACCTAGTTGCACACGTCCCAGGTTGCTAGCCAGTAGTCCAGGTGGGACCACTAGCTTTGCACCAAGGAGGTGAAGGTGTCCTGACTCTGCATGGGATAGCATATTCACCAAAGATCCACAATCCCATGCTTTTCCATACCTTCCCTAAGACGCCTAGTGGATTGTTTACCATGCCAGTCCATAAAGGCTGATCGCTCATGTACGGGGTCCACGTACGTATTCAGATCCCCTTCCCATATAATGGTAGCCAGGGGTAACTAGAGGAGCTGGTTCCAAAGTGCCATATATAAATCAAGGTTGTCCACATTAGGACCATAGGTGTTAACCAGGGGCATCAGGGGTGTCATAGAGTATTGCTTGTACAATTGCATATCATCTTTAGTCATCCGTTGAGTGTGAGTGAAGTGAAAGGAAACCCAATTTTTAACCAAGATAATTACACCCCTTGACTAAGAGGAATATGAGGAGGCTATCCTGTGTGCAGCCCAATTGGTGCCAATAACATGTGCAGTATGCTTTGTCAGATGTGTTTATTGCAGAAATGCAACTGAATGCTGTGATGATCCAGATAGGCCAACACATGATCTGTTTTTCACAGGTTGTTGAGTCCCCACTTGTCCATGTTAGGAGTTAAAAGTTACCTCTGTCTGAGTTTTCCTTCTCAATTTAATAGGGCATTGCAAGAATGGCCATGTCAAGTGCAACATATAGCATGTGAGTGTCACATTAGAGCTGGTAGTGTTACTGTGGCATAACAAAGAACGAAGGTACAGTAAAGAGAGTTGCAGCAGAACTGTGGCAAGATAAGCAAACAGCCACCGCCACCAACCACCCACATTATCCTCTCAAACATTCCAGTGACATTCCCAAGAACTTCAAAGAACCACTGGGAAGGATACAATAAACAAATTGTCCAACCAATTGCAGTTGCAAAAAGAACATACATCATTAACCATTGGGGTCTACCCATTGAGGGCCTCTACAGTCCCAGCTGTAGCCTCCAGATGCATGGAGGCGGCCAGGAAAATTCAGCAGCAATCCAATTGTGACAGTCTAGCATGCATTATGGAGCAAAAAGATATGAAACAGAGAGATGTGAAGGGGGAGCTCCGACTACATTAGACACTGTTAAAGCAGTCTGTCAGACATGATCCAAGAGGTGCATCAGGATATGTGTCTGTTACTGTTCCTTATAATCCATGACTGTATCGGTTGGATCTGTTCATTGTGTCGGCAGGGTTGTGAGAAATGCAAGTGCCACTTTAAGGGTGGTGAATAGTGTTTGTTGTCCACGGTAGTCAACTCAAAGGCATGCTGGATAGAGAATAGCATAGGTATCTCTGCCTTTTGGATTCTATTCTGGCTGCTTGAGCTGCCACTGTGAATTCCAATACAAAGGCAATATTGTTACCCTGGTAGGTAAGATCCTTGTGCTCCCAAGCCAATCTGAGTACTTCATCACGATCCCCTATAATTCAGTGGGTGTGCTATACTAGGGTTTGGGGGAACTCTGAGGGGGCTGCACCATGGGGGAATGGCCAAATAAAGATGTCAGCATTGTTTCTACATATGCCAGTGTTTGTAGATTCAGGGATTCCTGTACTCCTCATGCTATTACAGCAAGACCACACTTCCAAATCTTCATTTTTTTGCCCAGCTCTTTCTCCATGTGCAAGCCTCTTTCGGTCATCTTCTGTACTGAAAATGAATTGCTCTGTCTTCATGATGCACGGCATTTTCTTGTCAAGTTCAACCGCATATGATCCATGCATAGATTTAAGGTGTCTATCTTCCCATTGATAGATGCTAGGCTTTGCTGCATGGCTTGAAGTGTCACAGCAAGGGCTGCTTCCACCAGCACTGATAGTTCAGGTTCCCAGTCTGTTAGGTTGCCCTCTAGGGCCTTTCCATTACACCATACCTCAAATGTGAGGTGTGTCTGTGTGCAGTCTGTTTTCCCTATGGCAGAGTGTGCAGTGGCCCAGAGCGCATGCAGCAGTTAGTCAGTATGTCACCCTTCCAAGGGCCAACCAAAGGCACCTCACTATATTAGTGGTGGGGTGTCATGACCCCCAGCAGACACAGGTAGCTGGGTTTTTGCTTTAGATGGCATATCTGCACAGAGCCAGGATATTTCACTATCTATTAAATTATGCCTGGGAAGCCCGTACCAGAGGAGTGGATTAAGCGCAGAAGGCAGTTGGTCAAAAAAAGGGGAGAGGTTCAATACTTTCTTCCCCACACCATGCAGTCTTGGTGCTTGGCTTCTTCAGTCCCAGTGCAGCTCTCTGGCCATGTATGTTTTGTGATCTCCTCTTTATGCATGCAGAGTCAATGTTGGTAAGAGGCTTTCCCATGGAGGCTATCTTGCAGTCCCCACAGGCTCACCTGTAGTCATGGAGAAGGATTATTTGATGGCCTGGCGATGATCTCACCAGACCCAATGATGTCTTGTACTCCTCACTTAGCAGTAGTTTGAGTCAGCTCCCACTGGCTAATCATAAAATCAGGGCCTGGAGTGGCCTCACAGCTTCTTTGTATTATCCAGGGATGATCTGCTTCAACAGCTTAGACCAATGCTGCACCCCCCCACCATGCTACCCCAGACTTTACAGAGGGCCACAGTCCTCTCCCTGAGGGGATTCACCATGCTCGACCTCCTCCATGCATTGGCCACAGAGCCAGCAGGCTCAGTCTGGGCATTCTTTCAGGTCAAACGCCATCTCCCCAGGCCTGCATCAGGGCATTGCCATCAGAAAGCTCTGTTTCCCCAAATAATCAGGCAATTGGGCCCTGCTAATGTCTGCAGTCAAGAGCGCCCCAAGACAGGGGTTAACGGGGGTGGATTGCAAGACTAATGAGGGATTATCAGCCCTGGCCGGCAGAGCTGCATTAAAGTGCTGCCATCTTGTCATGTGCTTCTTAGCGCCCCTTAGCAAAATATTAAATTTTTTGTTACTCATCTTTTTCCTGTGTGCAGAGGAACACTGCTAACATGGCCCGAGTGCATGACCTCTGACTCATAAAACAGGTAAAAGTTGACTACATTCCTAATTGGCATATTAAATTTACCTATAAGATCCTGGTTTAGGGTTCAAAACTGTACCCAAGGCCTGTAAGTTTGCCACTAGTGGACTGCAGCACACATTGTACCACCACTAACGTGACAGAACAAAACAATTACCCTGTTTCTACCTGCAGCCTGTGTGTGCAGTTTTAAAAATGCCAGTTTGACATGGCAAAAAAATTGATTTCCCAGGTGTAAGACTTCCTTTTTATTACTTAAAAGTCAACCCTAACGTCGACCAAAAATATCCATAGGGTAGGTTTTTCTATTTTAATTTGATATATACCTTTTTCTGAGAAAATCTAATATTTAACATGAATTGGGTTTTTGATTGTATTTTTAATAATTCAATAGAATTAAATTGTAATCATTATGTCAAAAAGTCAATTTTAAATAGAACAGAATAAAAAGTAATGTAAAATATTGATGTCAGATAATTGTATATTTTAATTTTAAAACAATATTAAACATTAATTCAGGAATACCTTAATCTACATTTTAAAGCTAATTAGTTTAAATAAATTCAGTTAAAATACAATTATTTTTTCTGAAGTTTAATTTATAGTAAAAAAAAAACATTTCCACCTTCGGGAAAACTACTATATATTAAAAATAAAAAATGATTCAAAATGATATATAGGATTAATTCAATCTAATTTATTAAGATTCCAATAAAAAGAATATTACTTTTTTAATTTAACAAATGGCATTAAACTATGTCAAATTTAATTTAAAAAAAGTTGTATTTTTAGATATTTTGTACCTCAATATGAATGAATTTATATTTTTAATAAGCTTAAGTATTTAATTTTGATTTAATATTATTTTCACGTCCCTACCTCATTGTTTTCTGTGAGAGAGGTGTAGTATATTTAGGGGCATATTTATTAGCACATAGCGCCACCTTGCGCCACATTTGCAGCAATTATTTTGACACAAATGTGGGGTTAAGGTGGAATTTCCCACGCGCCATATTAATAATGCACGCATTGCACCACTTACCACTTATGCCACAGTATGCCTGCACCAGGCATAATGTATGTAAGGGAACGTTCTGGTGCTGGGGGGTCGTAAATATAGCGCAAAGGAATCTGTGAGATTCCTTTGCGCCATTTTGAGTGGCATTTTTTTATGTCTGCTAAGTGCAGGCATTAAAAAGAGGCTCCCATTGATTACGATGGCCATCTGGGTGCTTTGCAGGATTAGCATCATAATTTGCGACATTAGTCCTGCAAAGCACCAGACTAGCATTACAGAAAATGACGCTAGTCACACTAACTACTGCCATAGTGCGCTGTATTATTAATAAGCACTACCATGGTGGCATTAGAGGGGCGCTAAGGGGAGCAAGAAAAATAGCGCTGCACTAGGTGCAGCACCACTTTTCATTAGTATGCCCCTAAATATTGTTAGGGTTCTTTATGGCTCTTGAGACTTTAGAAGTGCAGTTTGTAAATTAAATGGGCTTACTTTTTTGTCAGGAAAGAAAAGATAGGTGAGGCGGGGCGGTAGCTCTACAGATAGGTTTGTGAATACCATTTTGTAGCACACTGTTAATACTGTCGTAGAACTAGTAAACATATTACACAATGCAGTTTGAGAATAAGCTCCACTACTTAAACAGGGCTCAATCCCCTTACCTATGGTAAAAAGGAAACAGGATTAATTTAGGAAAACTTGGTAGGCATCTTCCTATAGCAAAACAATTAAAATGCCAAAATGTCAAAAGACAAGAGAGTAAACACTGCACAACCAACTTTTAAAAAAATAAGAAGAATGATAGAGAAATTGATGAATCCTCGAAAGTTAATGACGGTTCTGAGTACCTCTAAACTGCTTTTCCAGAGACAAAAATAATCACATACCCCACACAGAGGTCTTCCTGCCAAAAAGCACAAGCCATGTTTCCTGCTCTGGGAATAGTTTTCACAGCTCTTCAGTGGGAATGCTTTGACAGGAAGGGCAGCTGCAGGCAATCCTATTCTAATTAACTCACGCAGGCAATACTTTTTAAAAACCCAGCTCCACCACTAACTGGTTTAGAATCGATACAGTGTTTGAATGCACTCTGTAGTATATTTTAAACCAATGTTACTATAAATAGCCTTTTACTTGAACTTTAGTTCTTTACATAGAAACAGCTTCAGAACTATGCTGTGAAAACAGCTTTTGAGTACTAGTTGGAACATGCCAGCCATAAAATACTACATGCTACACTTCTGAATACAATCCAACCTACCTTATGGGATTTAGGGCCTTTGAACAATGACTTATGCAATATTTAAAAGTATATTCCTGTTCTGTTAAAAAAAAAAAGCTTATTTTGCCAGGATCGACTACAGGTTTAAATGCTGCAACAGTAAGGTTATATTTGTGGGCCTAAGGTAATGTTTTTTGATTGTCTGTCCAGTGGACAGCACAATAGATACTGCGGTCCACAGGCGATATGTAACTTCCCATGCAATTGCTGTATTTTCTTGTAACGCATATTATATTCTTGCTGCAGAGTTAAATATGTCCATTGGGGATAAAGACCATAATCAAGCAAACCTGCTCTCCTAAAAATTTGAGTACCTCAACAGATCAAACTTGCTGATATTCCCATATGCTTTTAGGAACACCGCTTATCAAATGATTGTTACAAAAAATTCCATTGAGGCCTAATTCACAAAGAAGACATATAAAAGAATTGGAATTTTAAAGCTGCTATTCACGTAACTGTCAAACATCTGCAAATTGAAATCACTTTATGATACTCAAGTCTATTCTTATTATTTCGCATAGTTTTTAAGGGAGATATTACCCGATGAAGCTGAGGTCAAGTTTTCCTTATTATGATTATTTTCTTTTAACCTTGAATGCTATCGGCTCAATTAAAACTTGCCACAAACCGGAAATGTAACATTTCAAAGCAGTAATACCTCTACTGCATGGAAAATCAACTAGGCTTCTGCGGGATGCAGAAACTTCCATCTGTGCATATTAGTGAAGACATCGAAAATGATCTCCGGTCAGTTTAGTCACAGTCACTTTTCCATATTAGTTACTGAAACGAATGGCAATCAGCTCTTGTTTCCGTTTCTAAGCATCTTTTTTAAATTGTCATCTTAACATTGTTCTCTGCACTAAAGCACTTGAGATGTTGCGCAAGCCTTTAAGATGCAAAAGAATGCACGGTCTTGTCATTCTTCTGTGAATTCCCTTAAAACTCCGGGAAAAATCTCAACTGGCTGTCAAATTAATTTGGTTAATTAATACTCTCCTAAGCAAATGAGTTGCGATTTGCAAAACACCAGGTGGCACCATTTCATTCTTAGCATGAGAGTGCCAGTTTTATGATGCTTTATGATGTTTGTTGTGCAAACTATTCTAAATATCTTCACAGAAGTATGGCGTTCATTACGATATCTCTGTTTGTTGTCCAAGAAACAGCACTATCGGTAATGAGACTGAGCCAGCACTTTCTCATGCGTTGTTTCACCAGGTTTCATCTATCAATTACAAAGCAGTCCTTCGTGCCTGCTCAGAGAGCCCATTGCTAAATAGTTGTTCTTGAACTATTTAATTTGGAGAAAATGTAGGAGTAAATTCAAATTATTTTCTTGTTCAGTAGCTTTAAAAAAGTAACATCATCTCTCTGAGACTGAATATTATGGCTCTGATTTACCAGAGTTTCACATTGGGGTTGGGTAGGTTTTGCTACGCAACCTCCACACAAAATCCTTTTGGACATTTATTTAGCTACACAAAGTCAAGTTGCAGTAAATGCAGCATTACACTGCCTTATGTAACTTTGCATTGGGTAGGCATTATATGGGTGGAACATAAGCGTTCCCATGCATGCACTCATTTATTTTGAGGGAAAACCAGATTTACAATGACTTCTAACCCTGGGTTTTCACTAAAATAGTGTACCTGTCTGACAGGCGCAAATAGGAGAAATATCTCTACTTCTCGTTACTTCAGCTGCAGAATAAATAGAACGAGGAATATGCCCCTAAGGATTGTTTATTAGCAAACAGTTCTGCACATAATACAGGTACCTCTGCACTATGGTGCACCAGTATTGAGAGACAACAGAAGTGTGTCATAGCTAAGCAGATATGCCACATTTCTGTTCTTTCACTTTTCACGCAGCAAGGCAAGTTAATTTGCTGTATTGTGTTGCATGAAATAAAAGTAAATCTACCCCTTAGGGGCATACATTTCAGGTCTGATTCCTAATAAACTCTTGTTAGAAATCAGAAATGTAGGGCCTAATTTACAAGAATCTGACAAACCTGATGCATTGGCTTAGATGCTTCAGACTTCTTGCGGTGCCCTACAACTCCTTAATGATGCTGTTAACGCGTCCCTTTATGTAAAGTTATTACACATCAGGACTCGCTTTAGGCCACTGAATCTTTTGACCCAGTTGAGAGACACCTTAGGATGAGATAGCTAATCAATATGTCAATCAATACATCAATAATGTCATCAATATTTATCATAATAATATATTTCACTTTAGTCAAAGTCATTAATGAATTCAAAGACTCTACCATGACCTTGCAGTCATGAATAACCACACCAGTTTAGTAGAATTTTATGAGTTTTATTCCCTATCGGTTACAATTCTAGAAGCAGATGTGTTAATCTCAAAACCAAGAAACATAATTAACATAGTCACGATATGGTAATTTTGATATGATTTCATTAAGGCGAGAATCACAAACATCAAAACGTAACACACCGTGAACATAGATCAATTTAGCAGATTGTCAATATCGCGTCAGTTCAACAAAGCATAGATTCAGTAGTTTGTCTATTTGCGTCAGTTTAGTGAAAACCTGTCCTAACCGCTAATTAGAATTGGCATGTTGGGCTTCATGCAAAACAATTTAGAACGCCAGTTTGGAAAACATCTAACTATGGTCTCTGTCAAAAGTAAGCAGTTGGTACATAGAAAAGAAAAGCAAACAGACAAATCACAAACGCATTGTCATAATCACCCTCCTAGGTTTAGGTCAGCGCACAGGTTCAGTCTTCGTCTTCAGGACATCAGTTAATTCACCATCAGTCTAACTCAGCTCTGGGGCAAAAGAGCACTTCCCTCATAAGGAGGGAAAGTGTAATATGGGCAAATCTAAGGAAGAGGATGGTTCTAAGTGAACCAATAAGTCACCAAACAGAGTGACAGAGTTTCTGGATAAAATCAATAGCATTTCCTACCTAATTTCCAATGGCTCCCCGGGTCATGGGTTTTTGTCCCTTTTTCATTGTATATTCCCCTAAAATGTCATTGGTCGTTGGTTATACCCCACTATCTTCACCCAGTAAGAAAACAGATTATGTCATTAATCTTTCAACCCCTTATTATTTTACAAACATTTCATTGGTCCACATGATTAATGTCTTTAGAGGTAGCACGTCTGGTAGGATTTCATCTTTTTGTAATTCTTTGCACATCTTTTGGTCAGTAGCTCCATTGTCTTTACCGGTTTGAACGACCTTGTACATTACATTAATCTACACTGTTGCATTTTGTCTAATATCATTCTACAAGCAATGAAGAATTCATGGGAACGGATCTGCTATGGTTACATTCAGCTTCTAGTTTGAAGAAAACAAGGGGTCATGTCCTTTTGCGAGTCAGCACATAGCAAGATAGGAAAAATACATTTAATATGAGAGCCAGGCAGCCAAGCTTCGGCTCACGCTAACTTAAGGCCTACAAGGACTTCAGCACAAATTCAATAATACAATCATTAAAAATTAGTATAAACTTAATCAGTATAACAATTTATAAATATTTTTGTCATTATTATTAGTCCACGTATACAGTAGTGACCACTTCCCGTGGTCACATTTCAAGTGCACGTTTAAGCAAAATTTACTACATCTGTTTCTATGCGGCATTATCACACATTAATTTATAAACATTTCATGTTAATATAGATTATATAAGCTACGCTCTCTCAATGCCATAGATGCACTGTATTTACAATACAGAGCTCCATGGTGCGAGCTTTCAGAGGTGGCTCAGAAATTCTGTCGTGCCAAACTGACGCATTGCTAGACTAGCATCAAAAAAATGACGCTACTCCAGGAATGTGTGGGGAAGGCTCCATTAGAGAAAAGTAATGTGTCAGATTAACACCTGCTCTGAGCAGGCATTAAAATTCTGATGCAGTGAACAACGGAGTGAAATGTTGTAAATTTCACTGCATCAGGTCCGCGTAGTTTTTCCCAAGGGATCACCTACCTTGCATACATCATACCTGGTGCAGGTATATTGTGACGCAAGGCTTTGCAAACTGACACATTGGGCCCAGTGCAAAGGTGGCGCAAAGGCATTGTTATTAGGCCTGATTTAATGATAGTGATGCTGCACCCAGTGCATTGCCACTTTCCTTGCGCTCGTTAGCACCCCCCTAATGCCACCATATGGCGCACCATGGTGGTAGTTAGGGGAAATAGCGTCAACATTTTTGACGCTAGTTCAGAGCTTTGTAGGACTAGCGTCAAAATATCTTGCCCCTAATCATGCAAAGCCCATAAAGGCTTATTGACAACATTGGCGTGCCTCCTTTTAATGAATGCTCTGAGCAGGCATTCAAAGTGCTGAAAAAGATGACACAAAGAAAACTCATAGATGGCTTTGTGCCATTTTTTTGCCCCCCACCTAATGGAGGAATGTCCCCTCTGCATACATTATGCCTGGCACAGACATAATGTAGCACAAAGGTTTCCAAACTGGTGCAGTGCACGCATTGCACCACTGTAAATTTGGCGCAGTGATTTTGACCTCATTGGGCCAGATTAGTATTAAAAAAATGATGCTAATGTGGCGCAAGGATGTTCTAGGGGCTCATAAATCAGCCCCTCTGCTCCTAAATAGCTTACAGGAACTGCTTCAGTCAACATCACAAAACAGACATTTTTGATGAGCATGAGGGCAATGCAGATCTCTTTAAATTTATCAGGGCAGGTCTAAGATTTTAAAATTGCCTTGAAAGCACTGTAATATTATATTATCTCTTTTTGGCATTCATGTAGCGCAGAATGGTGATAAACATGCTTGTAGTACTCCTATGCTGATGTCAAATGTCTCTACATAATGTTGAGGTTCTGTCACTGATGTTTACCCTATGCCGTTAATTTTCAATGTACGTGTCATCATCCAAACATCAGTAGTTGTATTCTGTTCAGTAAGTCCTTCAAACATACATTATTATGTAGTTGCATTCATAACATGCGTATTACATTAATTTAAAGTTCTTGGAGTTTTTTGTTTTAATGCAAGCCTTTAACCTACATTCACTTGTTCTTGAGTTAATGGAGTAGCGTCACTTAAATCACGGAAGCTATATTTAACAGAATTAACTTTTAATGCTGAACAACATACCGATGAATATACCAGAAATGTCAAAAATTATAAGTATAGTAGTATAAATGCACATATTTCTAAACACTCCCAAAAGCAGGGGAAGGAGAAGAGGTTGCTAGGTAGATACCAGTGTTGCAGAGACTTGTTGCTAATTGCCGGGTCGACATTTTTAATGATCAATTATTGCGGTATAATTTACTTTGTCATTGAATGGGAAAGAGGATTCAGCAAAAGTGTGTCAGTGGGTAATCCTGTGCTACAATAATCCATCAAAGTTGCAACATTGCAATCAACAAACTTGAAGATAAACATCCTGATGCTTTTGGAGTGGTTTGCAACACATTAAAGACGCATGAATACAGAGTTACTGTGGTATATTCTGCTATCTAGTCTGTTGTTATGTGTCATAGTCCTTTGTTTTATATGTATGCCACAGAAGCTATGAGATAGGTGGGTTCTAGACTGCTAGCTTAGGCTGGCTGGAACGTGACAGATGACACTGGAGAGTTGTTTGGGATTTGTGGCATTCTCTTGAGCTCTAACTTATTTCTTATTTTATATCTATGTAACTCTATCTGCAATAAAGAAGCTTGTACTACAAAATCAGAGGATTTCATGTTATTTGACGGCAGGTCGATGGCTTAAGAAGACAAGAAGATAAGGATTTGGCTAGAACGATTCACTGCTAGAGGTACACAGAGTTTATGGCTTTCCCTAGAGGAGACCAAGAAATTAGGCAAAAAACTGCAAACATTTCGTTCTTTAAAAAACAAATTGGGAAAAAGGACTGCAGAAGAAAGCTTGTGGTTTTTTCCCTGAAAATAGCATCAACAAAGGGTTTGCAGTGGTACTAAAAACACCATCTTCCCAGCTTTCAGGGACAGGCAGACTTGAATGGGAAAACCACATTTTTCATCACAATTTTGGCATTTTACTGGGACAAACCCCATTTTACCATTTTTGTGCTTTCAGTCTCCTTCCAGTTAGTGACAGAAATGGGTATGAAACCAATGGTGGATCTCAGACAGCTAAACATTTCTGAAAGGTAGACACAATTCTGAATTTAGCAAGGGGTCATTTGTGTATATCCTTTAAGGTTTTCCCACAGAAAGTAACAGCTAAAATAAAAGCAGTCCTGAAATTGAGGTGAAAAAAGAGCCATTTCTGTTCAGGTTTTCTTCTATAACTTTTTCCAGCTATGGCAGATTTTTGAAAGCATTATACAGTTACATCTTCTGGACTCTTCTGGTTGCAGGAATATATATAAGGCTTGTTGGTTAATCAAGAACCCTAAGTACCTAGAGCCAATAAACGAGCTGCACCTTGCAATGGGTTTTCATTTTGTACCAGGTATACAGCAATTAATTTGGTGAAAAATAAAGAGTGAAAAATAGGTATCAAGGAAACCTTTGTATTTCCAAAATGGTCACAAGATAAGGTGTTGAGTAGCAATGGTTATTTGCATATTTCTGAATTCCGGGGTCCTCATACTGGCATGTGAATTACAAGGCATTTCTCAAATAGTAGTCTTTTTTTCACGCTGTCTTACATTTGGAAGGAAAAAATGTAGAGAAGGACAAGGGGCAATAACACTTGTTCTTCTATTCTGTGTTCCCCCAAGTCTCCTGATAAAAACTGTACCTCACTTGCATGACAGGAAACACAACATGGACACATTACATTTTCCCAAAGAACTCAGACTTTTGGAAAGTGCATAGCTGGAGATTGTTGCCTCTAGCTCATCTGGGAAAACCCAGTAAACCTGGACATTTATGAAAACTAGACACTTAGGGAAACCCAGGATGGGGTAACCTGTGGCGCTCTTGTCAGGTTATGTTACCCAGAATCCTTAGCAAACCTCAACATTTGGAAAAAACACTTTCCTCACATTCGGTGCTGCAAAACTCTGGAATCTGAGGGGAGCCACAAACTACCTTTTACCCTGCATTCCTCCAGGTCTCCAGATAAAAATGGTACCTCACTTGTGTGGGTAAGCCTAGTGCTTGCAATAGGAACCACCCCAAAACACAACGTGGACAATCACAATATTGAAATACAAAACTATGGCGGTCATTCCTACTTTGGCGGGCGGCGGTCGCCGCCCGCCTGGCGGTAACCGCCAGAAGACCGTACGGCGGTCAAAAGACCGCGGCGGTCATTCTGACTTTCCCGCTGGGCTGGCGGGCGACCTCCAAAAGGCCGCCCGCCCGCCCAGCGGGAAAGCACCAGCAACGAGGAAGCCGGCTCCGAATGGAGCCGGCGGAGTTACTGGTGTGCGACGGGTGCAGTTGCACCCGTCGCAATTTTCAGTGTCTGCCAAGCAGACACTGAAAATCAATGTGGGGCCCCTGGAGGCCCCTGCAGTGCCCATGCCAGTGGCATGGGCACTGCAGGGGCCCCCAGGGGCCCCACAACACCCGTTCCCGCCAGCCTGGTTCTGGCGGTGAAAACCGCCAGAACCAGGCTGGCGGGAAGGGGGTCGGAATCCCCATGGCGGCGCTGCTTGCAGCGCCGCCGTGGAGGATTCACAGGGGCAGCGGGAAGCTGGCGGCAAACCGCTGGCTTCTCTTTTCTGACCGCGGCTTTAGCACCGCGGTCAGAATAGCCCCAGAAGCACCGCCAGCCTGTTGGCGGTGCTTCCTCCATCCCCTACCCTGGCGGTCTCAGACCGCCAGGGTAGGAATGACCCCCTATGTGTTTTTGCATGGGGGGGACACGCGTTTTTGATCCTGGGCTCAGCAGCCATTGAGGGAAAGCTGCCAAAACCAAACATTTCTGAAAACTAGACACCAGAGGGAGTCAAGGGAGGTGTGACTTGCGTGGATCCCCCAGTGTTTTCTTACCCAGAATCCTCAGCAAACCTCAAATTTAGCTAGAAAAATCATATTTTTACCACATTTCTGTGTGGGATCACTGCACCAGCATAAATTTCCTACCACCCAACGTTCTGTTCAGTCACCTGATAAAAATGATACCTCACTTGTGTGGGTGGGCCAAGTGCCTGTGACAGTGTAGAGTCAAAAACATGTCGAAATTGAGAACGAACCAAAGTGGGTCGAAGAGGGCAGTCTGAAAAAAAAATTAGGCTGACAAGTGGGGCAGGCTTTTTATCGGTATAGATGCAACAATGCTGGGTGGTAGGAATTTTGTGGATTCCTGCACATTCCTGAAGGTTCCATCACAAACATGTGAGGAAAATGTGTGATTTCAAGCACAGTTGGAGGTTTGCAGGGCTTTTTGTAAGAAAATGGTGCAGGTGCATGTGAATCACACCACCCTGAACTCATCCATATGTTTAGATGTGTCAAGGTCTTGTTGATTTTTCAACATGGCAGCATCCCAAAGTCCAAAAAGTGCAGCCCTCACCATTCCAAGTGGGATGATTTTGAGAGTTAGCCAAGCTCTCATGGCCCAAATGTGAAACGAAAACCCAAATTAATCATATGTCCTCTTGTTCCCCATTGGGATAAGATCTTTTAGTGTGCGGGAGGAGAGCTGAACAACTGTTACCCCCTTCAGTTGAGGTGGGGGCACCAGCCCACTATTTTTTATTTAAAAAAAAAATCTCTGACATCTACTAGGCTTTCTGCCCCCGCCGGGAAGTGGGTCAGGGGTAATTGCCCCATCTGCCCCCTGGTGGGCAGAACATCTTTGTTCCCATTTATTTGGCCATACCCCCACCTTCTTTAAAAAAAGAAGAAAAAAAAAAAAACTACCCTGGGTTTCATGCCCCCTTGGGGGCAGATGGGCCTTACAAACATGGGCCAATATTCCCCCAAGGGGGCGCAGAAATGGGCAACAGTAATGTGACAGGAATGTGACCCCATGGGGAGCGACCCTTGCTCAAGGGGCTGCACCAAACAAAACACACACCAATAGTTGTTCCTAAGTGGTTTCTGCCCCCCTGAGGGCAGATCAGCCTAATAGAAATAGGCCAATCTGCCCCCAAGGGGGGCAGAAATGGCCTAATATAAATGTGCCACCCAGGTTAGCAACCCTTGCCTAAGTGGTCGCTCCACTTGCGTGAAATTAAGGTGGCAATAAAAAATCCATAGTGTCTAGAGGTTTCTGCCCCCCTTTGGAGCAGGTTGGTCTAATAAAAATAGGCCGATCTGCCCTCAAGAGGGGCAGAAATGGCCTAAAATAAAAATTCCCCCTAGGGGAGAGACCCTTCCCCACCTGTAAAAAATAAAAAAGTAAACAATCTCTAACGTCTACAGGATTATGGCCCACTTGGGGGCAGATGGGCCTCTTTAATATAGGCCGATCTGCCCCCAATGGGGGCAGAAATGGCCTTATAAAAAAATTAGCCCCTTGGGGAGGGACCCTTGCCCAAGGGGTCACTCCCTTTATGCCAATTAAAAAAACAAAAAATCCCTGGTGTCTAGTTGGTATTTCTGAAGCCTGATCGCTTCACGATTGGGCTGCTGAAATGCTCAGAAATATATCAAAGGAAAGGAAAGGCCTTTCCATTGAAGCCTCTCTGCTGTCCCTACCCCTCGATCAGAAGAGAAATGCTTTGCGTTTCTCTTCCGATCCTGGTGGAAGCTGAGCTTCCATTGTGATGGGGTGGCCTCTGATGATGATAGCGCGCGATTGCCTGCCGACGTCATCATACGTCAGGGGTCCAGAGGTGGAAGGGGAAGCAATTGCACTCCCTGAATGGGCCTGGTGCAGGACATAATGGTTACATCCTCTGCACCCAAACAGGGCTGCCGAGGACGTAACCGTTAAGTCCATAGCACCGAAGGGGTTTACTTTCTACTCCGTACAGCACTTGGCAGACACATTGGTGTATATTTACAAGGCTGGAGCTCCTTCCTGCGTCACATTGGAGTAATTTTTGTTATGCGAATGTGGCGCTGGGAAGGCTATTTTGCTGCACCATATTTGCAAAGTGGCGCAATGTTCTCATTGCATGCTTATTTGTTGTCATCTTGCTAACAGCCATTAGCACACTTCTTTCTTGTGCAGCAGCTCGACCTTGTGGACTCAGTCAGTGCTAACAGAGATTAGCACATTTATTATTAAGTGGAAATAAAGGTATTTATAAGTATTTTCCTCATTGATTGGCACATTTATCTGTGGTGCTAAGTTCATATTCATAGACTTCATAAACAATGTGCATTAAAGTTGTAGTATTTTGTGATATATGTTTTACATTTTCAAACTGACTTTGTTTTAATGGATGTAACTGCAATGTGATGCAAACAATTACTTCACCTGCATCTTTTCTCCAGGAGCCTGGAGAGCCACCATTGAAATGGTGGTTGTGGCTTAAGTCATTTAGACCCATATTTATACTAGGTTTGCAGCGGACTTGCATCATTTTTTGTTTATGCAAATCCGGCGCAAACTTAACTCCATATTTATATTTTGACGCTAGACCCGTCAAGCATCAACATATTGGAGTTAACATAATTTTTTGCCTGCAGAAAACTACCTTGTGTCAATGAGATGCAAGGTAGGTGTTCCCGTACAAAAAGCAATTCTAAGGCCCTTGCGCCTTATTTATCCTGCAGTGCAAAAATCACGCACAGGAGGAGGAGGGCCTTTAATAATGGCGCTAAGCCTGCTTAGCACCATTATTTAACGCTTGGGTATGGGCAGGTGTTAGGAGACCTGTGGGCCATTTTCCATGGTCACAGACCGTGGAAACAGCCGAAAGGTGCCCTTCCCTGCACCCAGGGACACCCCCACCCACACCTGGAAGACACATAAGGATGAGGGGACCCATCCCAGATAAGTCCAAGTAAGTTTTTTGTTTTTTTTTAAAGTGCCATAGGGCAGCCTAACTTGAGCCTCCCTACATGGGACTGTGCCCAGTTGCCGTGTCCAGGGGACATAGGTCCCCTGGGCATGGCCATTGGGCTGGGGGGCATGACTCTTGCCTTTACTAACACAGGAGTCATGTCCATGGGGGTTGTGCATCAAAAGCATGATGCTAGTCAGGTTAGAGTCATTATTTTTACTCTAACCTGACTAGCGCCATTCTTTCCCGCACAATCTCCAGTTGCCCTACGCCTCATTTATTTTGGCGCTAACCAGGCCTTATCACCAGCTTGCGCCATTCCTTAAATATGGTGGCTGGCTGGCATCCTGGAATGGCTAACGCAGGTTTTAGTGAAAAAGTATAAATCTGGGCCTTAATGCTTACTTAGGGGAAATTGATGGTCAAAAGTTTCGCCCTGACAGAAACGGAACTTTGTTCTATTATTATCTTGCTGTGAAGGGACAAAACACTTTTAAACATATAATGGACATAAACCTGGAAAAGGTTGAGTTAGATGATCATCAAATTGTGCTAAACTATTAGAGGTTCATTTTGACAGCAGAGCCACTCTAGTAGTAATTAGGCATCAATTTTTCACCAGAGTACAGGCACCATGTGTAGGAAAGTACCATCTTTCTTAGCATGTTACCCACATTTTTACCTGTATGTCAGTTTGCTTTTGCCTGTCTCACTGGGATCCTGCTGGTCAGGACCCCAGTGATCATAGTTTAATGGCCTAATGTGTGTGTCTGTATAGTGCGTGACTGTGTCACTGCGGCTCTGCTAATCAGAACCTCAGAGCTTATGCTCTCTCTTCTTTTAAGTTTGTCACTATAGGCTAGTGACTTCATTTACCAATTTCAGTTGGCACACTGGACCCCCCCTTATAAGTCCCTAGTATATGATACCTAGGTATACAAGGCATTGGGGTTCCAGGGGATCCTTATGGGCTGCAGCATTTCTTTTGCCACCCATAATGAGCTCAGACAAACCCTTTCACAGGACTGCCGCTGCAGCCTGCGTGAAATAACACCCACGTTATTTCACAGCCATTTTCACTGCACTTGAGTAACTTATATGTCACCTATATGTCTAACCTTCACATGCTGAAGGTTAGGTGCAAAGTTACTAAGTGTGAGGGCACCCTTGCAATAGAAAAGGTGCCCCCCACATAGTTCAGGGCCATTTCCCGGGACTTTGTGAGTGCGGGGATGCCATTACACGCGTGCACTCGTAACTCCGAATATATGGCCATTTAAGGTGTCTAAGATCATGGAATTGTCCTCCCATTCCAAATCTGGTATTAGGGAGCCAATTCCATGCATCTTGTGGGCTTCACTATAGACCCCCAGTACTTTCAAACCAGCTCTCTGAGGCTTGCACTGCAGCTACAGCAGATGCCACCTCACAGACAAGGTTCTGCACTCCTGGGGTCTGAGCAGCTCAGTCCCAGGAAGGCAGAACAAAGCATTTCCTCTGAAAGCAGGGTGTTACACTCTCTCCCTTTGAAATAGGTGTTACAGGCTGAGGAGGGCCTCTGGAAATGCTTTGAAGGGCACAGATGGTGCCCTCCTTGCATAAGCCAGACTACACCGGTTCAAGGACCCCTTGTCCCTTACTCAGGTGCAAAACTGGACAAAGGAAAGGGGAGTGACCACTCCCCTGTCCATCACCACCCTAGGGGTGGTGCCGTAGCTCCTCCAGCGTGTCCCAGACTTCAGCCATCTTGCTTTGTAAGGTGTGGGGGCACTCTGGAGGGCTCTGAGTGGCAAGTGCCAGCAGGTGACATCAGAGACCCCTCATGATAGGTCCTTACCTGATAAGGTAGCCAATCCCCCTCTCAGGGCTATTTAGGGTCTCTCCTGTGGGTTAGCATTTAGCATCTTCTTCTCAATAATGGTTTCCACATATTTTCTTCTACCACATGAATGGGTCACACATGTGCTACACACATTCTTGGTGGGCATAGTCATCCTATTACCTGCACAGTTAGTTATAAGGTGACACATTTAGAACATGATGCTCTTGTCAACTCTTCCATGCGTTGTGCACAACATACACCATAGAACACAGGAACTGTATTTGTGTCTTTATTGTCACATGTCAATCCTAGTGAAATGTAATGTGTGGTAATTCCCCTTCACCAAAAGTATGACACATGGACAGCAGAGGGAGCCATTCCCACAGGTGACACCCTACAGCAGACAGGGTCCAAATTCCAGTTGCAAGTGAGTTACTAGCCCTGCCACACACAGGAGTAGCTCCGCAAATTCAAGCTGCAAACAGACCAAGACAGGGACTCACATTAGGATAGAAGGCATGGTGGGAGCCATAGTACATTGTTGTCATGCACAGTGGGAATTTGCAACCACACAGGGAACAACAGAAGACAATGTCACACCCACAAGATCAGGAATCAAATGACTATTACGCAGTAGATCACAGCTGAAATGAGTAAATAACTACACTTATTACTGTTAGAAAAGGTCAATGTCCATGAATGTCACAGGTAACAGTTTTGATAGGGAGTCAGACAAACTACACAATCTTCATTTGGGAAAACATCTGCACAGGAGCTTGCAGGACAAATGACACACTACATGCCTGCAAATAGGATTTGTCAACCTACCAATCGGCAGTCACCACACATGTCAGTGAGATTTCATCAGTAACACAGCTCCTGTTCGAATATCTGCCTTCCACCACAAGTCACACTGACTAATAGGTACACAGAACATCGCCAATGATGTACCTGACCATGAGTAGCACTGTCATAAGGCAATTTAGAAATAATACACCTGAGAATCCATACATAACATACATGTATGTTACTGGAAGTAATGAGCTTAGTTCTAGATTCAAGGGCAAACACAAGGACTCCCCTCCCAAACCCAACTACCACCCCATCACCCCTGATGTGCCTGACTGGACCCTAAATATCCCTACCATGTGGAGAACTCTTTGCAGTCAGGACTCAGGTTGGGGCATTCACAAGTGTCATATGTGGCTGGTGGCACTTGGACTATTTAGACTGGCCAGTTGTCCCATTTTGTACTTATAGAATACTTTTATATATACATGCCTAAAATAAATGGGCCAACCGCCTGTTGGTCTCGATGGAGACATACTTGTCCTGCCTTTCCTTCATGATGGATGTCTTGTATTAGCGCAATTTGGTTAGTGTATGTGATGTTTTGTGTTGTAGCATACATTGTGTGGTTTCCTTGTGCATTGTACTCCGTGTGATGTGTTGTGATAGTGTTGTGTGGCATTGTGTGGTTGTTGTGTGTGCGTGTATGTGTGTGGTGATGGATTTGTCATGTGCGTTGTGTGGACGTGGTGTGACATCTGACACGTGTGGCCGTGTTTTGGTTTGAGTTGGTTGTATGTGGTTGTTACATGTTGCTTCCAGTATGTGTGTTCATATGGAGGTGTGCAGTGTTGTGCCTTGCCAATGCCTTTGTGTGTTTGCAGTAGCGATGTTGTTGTGTATGTTTGGTTTAGACATTGGTGGTGATATATGTGTGCAGGTGGTGTGTGGATGGCATATGTATGTTGACCGTGGTGTGTGTAGTTTGTGTGTGAGTGTGTGTATGTTCGTGTGTGTATGTGTGTTGATATGAATGTTAGTTTGCTTATGTGGCTAGCCTTTCTGGATGTGTGTATTGTGTGTACCAACGTCTTTCCCTCCAGTGTGTGCTAGGTGGGTGCACTTATGGTTGTCTTCATCACCATTAATGGTTCTAGAGGCGTGGGGTGATCAGGAGCAGTATGTAGACTTCAAGTTCAGGTTCCATGGCAGCTACGGATGTGTCTGAGTTCCTGAAGGGGAGTGTCTTCTTTTATACTGTTCGTTTCCCCCATGGTTTTGGTGGCTGTACAACCGCACTACAAATTCTGGCGGTGTGCAAACTTGTAATATGCTCGGCTATAACATGGTCCCCGACAGACTGGTGATGCCTGCCGCCGGCAGCAGCGGTCCATCCGCACTGGCAGTACTTGTGGTCTACTGGTTTTGTCCCGTTGGGAACACCACAATGGTCATATTATGGCCGTCTTCTCCACCGGGCCTGTGGTGGTACGACCGCCACCTCAACTGTGGAGGTCCTTGGCCTGTCAAACTCATAATGAGGGTCTGAGTCTGATCCCGCACCATGTGATAGCTGTCGGTCTAACCCTTCAGGCCAGCTAGGAGCACCTTACCAGTACTCAAGAGTAAAGGTAATATGTGGCAGACATTCACATGACATCTGGATTTCTCAGGGAGATCGTAGTGAAACAGATCTTACCCCTTTCTCTCAGTCATATATGTCTCACACTTACAAAGGCAAAACAGAAGCAGGACTTATTTCAATAAGTTGTATTAAATCAACTGTGTACTATGTAAAAAGGCATGTATTGCAATTTTAAGGATGATAGAACATAATAAAAGCAAGAAAGTGACAAGGAAAGTGAAACATAAGAAAAGTCCCACTATACTGTCACAACAATGGTTCTAGAATTCCTACCTGCATTACTAAGGTTCTATACAGGAGCATGGCAGTATAAGCCCCTCCGGAGAACTCCACCCCATTACTTGTGATTGTAGGTAAAGAAGAGGTCTGTTGGTCTACTGTGAATTGTACCACATGGAGGGATAGACTGCATCAGGTCTCAGCAGAAACTGGAAAGGCGATGTGCAGTGTGCGATGGCAACTGGTTGGAATTCCCCTCTATCGGGTAGGGGGCAGTAGGTGTTTTATAATATATAATTTGGGCCCTCATTATGACATTGGCGGTAAGTCCCTCTTACCGCCACGGTGACAGCCGTGAACTTACTGCCGCTTTGGCGAATATCCGTTCTCCATATTGTGACAAACAAACACACACCAATCCGACAGTATACTGTGACATACACAAATCCACCAGCCCAAAGGTCAGTGCTAAAGTGGAGGTACCAACACCCATACAGTTACACCAACAAAACAACGCCCACCACATCATGACCCACAAATCACCACAGCGGACATTCAATGTCAGTAAACCATTGGCGGTACATACGGCCGCGCTCAGAATGGACACCCACATACAAAACAAAACTACATTGGCTAATACCAAAACCACACACCTGACACTCATACACACCACACCCACCCACTCACAGCACCATAAAACACACACCCACATTACCCACAACCCTTTACGAACAACAATTACTGTCAGGAGAGTGACACGAACAGCACAGAGACAACTAGACACATACACCACATACACCGATACATCCCTCAAGCACCCCACATCACACACCCCACCATATTACTCAACGCACTCTCACCAGCACACACCACAAAACATCCATGTCCCCAATAAGGCACCCCCATTTCACTGATGAGGAGTTAAGGCTCATGGTGGAGGAAATTGTCACGGTACTGCCACAGCTGTTTGGAACACAGGTACAGCAAATATCCATTGCCAGGAAGATGGAACTATGGTGGAGAATCATGGACGGGGTGGATGTCGTGGGACAGCATCCAAGAACAAGGGATGACATCGGGAAGAAATGGAACAACCACTGTGGGAAAGTATGTTCTGTGGCAGCAAGGCACCAGCTACCCATACGGAAGACTGGCAGTGGACTTCCACTTGCTCCCCCACAGCATGGGAGGAGCAAGTCTTGGCATTATTGCATCCTGATGAACTCACTGGAGTAGTTGGAGGACTGGACACTGGTGAATCAATATTTACTACTTATGCCAGCATGCCATCACACCCCCTCACCTTCACTCCCATAACTCCACTCCATCCCATAAACTGTACCTACACGTCTGAGGGGAAGCCAGGAATGTATAATATGTCATAGATACAAAGCATAATACATCACTTACATCCCAACATGTTCCCCACCCCAGTCAATCTCAGGGAAGAGGAGGTGCCACAACTATCTAGTCCCACAACAGAAGATGACCCCAGTGATGACAGTAACTCTGGACTTCAGGATCTGGACCAACAACCTGGCCCATCAAGGAACACTTGACAGTCGGTTACCACAGCCGACTCACAGTCCACCACAGAGACCCCCAACAGCATCCAACACCACTGCACACACCCAGCTTTCCCACACCTCTGTCCGCAGTACACGTTAATCAGCAGTGTGCCCACCTGTACAGGGACCCCAGTCCACACCTCGCCCCCAAGACAATCAGTGACCTCAGGTTAGTGGCAGTGGGCACCCCCTTCAGGGGACACAGGCACAGGGCAACAGGGACACTGAGAGGACCGCTGTGCACCAGGGGGAGGACAGGCTCAGGGACCTGCCTCTCCAGGAGGCAAACACTAAGATCCAGGGAGCCTACCAACATTCCCAGGACATGATGTGCCAGATCCTTATCAGTGTGGAGGAGAACAGGTGGCTGCTGGAGGAACAGTGTCAGGGTATCAGGGAGGACTTGCAGGCCATCAACACCACCTTGATCTCCATAGCAACCACCCTGCAAACATTCCCTGCGACCTGCAACCCAGACAGAAACCAGAGACACTTGCCAAGACCACTGCCAGGAAATGAGATTCTCTCGGTTGTCTCTTTTGTGTCCCACACTGTCACCTTGTCCACTTTGAACTGCCTTTGCTCCCCTTCCTATGGCCCCTTGGACACTGGACCTGTGCTACAAACAGACTGGAACAATACCCTGGACTTTCCTTCACCATCACCCCATTCCATTGCAGTTTTCACTCAGTTTAATTACACTACAATAAACACCCTTGAACACAACTTAACTACTAGTAATTTATTTGTTGAAAATGTGCATTTATGGAAATAGTCACATCTAGTGCAAATGATCTTAACACCGTGAGAGCATATAAATATTGACCTATAGCTGTCTGTAGTTATCTCACCAACATCTGTAAAATGACAAGCCATAGGTGACAGTGAGTTGAGATGCAAAGGAAGTTAATGCCATCATGCTACAGCCACACAGAAAACATCAATAGTCAGAGGAATGGTCAGTTGCAATGTCTCACCTGTGTGTTTTTGGAAGCATCGAGGTATTACTGATGTTCGGTTGTCCTAATCCTCATCCTCTGCCTCCTCATCCTCACTGTCCTTAGGGTCCACTGCTGCCACAGGGGCATCTCCAGTGTCCTCCTCCTGCAGAAAAAGTGCTTGCCATCTGAGGGCCAGGTTGTGCAACATGCAGCATGCCACTACTGTCTGGCAGACCTTCCCGGGTGAGTAGCACAGGGATCCACCTGTCAGATGGAGGCACCTGAATCTGGCCTTTAGGAGCCCGAAGGTCCTCTCGATGATCCTTCTGGTTCACCCATGTGCCTCCTTATAACAGTCCTCAACCCCTGTCCTGGCATTATTCACAGGGATCAGAATCCACACGTCACCTGCAAGTATTGAAGGACAACATTTAGCCTTACATAATCCTATGGGGATGACACCTGAAGGCCTACACTAACATACAGTGGGTGGGGACCCTGGCTCACCTATTAGCCACACCATGTGCCTCTGTAGGTCTGCCATCACATTTGGGATGCTGCTATTCCTCAGGACAAAGGCATCATGCACCGACCCAGGATACTTGGCAGTGACGCGGGAGGTGTACTGGTCCTCCAGGCATACCATTTGCAGATTGAGTGAGTGGAAATTCTTATGATATCTGAACACATGTTCATTCTTGTGGGGGGGGAGACAAATTCTATATGTGTCCCGTCAATCACACCAACAATATTGAGGAAATGTCCCATTGCACAGAATCCAGTCTTCACAGTGGCCAAATCTTCTACCTGGGGGAAACCTATGTAGCTGCACATGTGCTTCACCAGGGCAGACAAAACTCATGCCAGCATGATTGAAAACATTGGCCTGTGGCATTCCTGCTGCCAAGCCCACTGTCACTTGGAAAGTACCAGATGCCAGAAAATGTAGCACTGATAGCAATTACACAACAGGGGGGATCCCAGTGGGATGACTGATAGCAGATATCAGGTCAGGCTCCAATTGGGCACACACCTCTGTGATTGTGGCCCTGTCCAGTCTATAAGTGAGTATTATGTGCTTGTCCTCCAGTGTAGCCAAGTCCACAAAGGGTCTGTACACGGGGTTTGTCTCCTCCTCTTATTCATCCACAGCGGTAGGTAACTAAGGGACACAAAAGTGAGTATGATGTCACAATTTGAACAATGGAACCATCACCTCAGTGTACATAGTGAATTTATGTGATGGGACAGTTGGAATGGTGAGTTATGTGCTAATCTAGGCTGTGCAGTGGTTAATATTGATATTGTCATTGTCCACAACCACAAAATGGTAACCGCCTGTCCTGTATGTAGGGACAAGTCGAAGTGAGGTAACTGCGCCAACGCTCAGTGTCGAGGTGGAAGGCGGTCCTGCACCACTGTGAAATTCCTCATTGGATAATATGGGGCTCTATATATTACAATGGCCAATGGGGATCAGCGCCAGCATTGACGGTGTACACCTTTGTGTAGGTGACTGCCATTTTCCAACAAATTCCTCCCTTGTTTCCTCACCTTCAACAGGAGAACACCCACACTGCGTGTGCTGCTGTGACATGTGTCTGGAACCTACCATGGCCCATGTGACCAGAGAAAGTTCCCCTGCCTTCATTGCGGAGGAGTTGGGGTAATTGGTGGATGGAGTCCTACCCCAGTACAAACTGCTGTGTGGGCCTCCAGACCAACAGGTGAGTAAACCTTGGGCACGATGCACGTGGGAAGGTTGCATGGAGATGTGTGTGATCAGGTATTGTGTCATTTGGGGCAATGTCTGTTGGTAGTGCACATGGTGGGCGCCGGCCAATGTTTGTGCCAATGGAGTTGGAAACCGGATTTGTGGGCCATATAAGTGACAGGCTGGATTGTATGTGTAATTATGTCCTCCTGTCTATATTACCTCTGCAGGTCAGTGTCCATCAAAAGAAGGGATTATAGTGCACCATCACCAAGGAGATGGAGACCCTGGGGGTATATGGCAGGTGGAACACCCACTTTCGGAAACAGTGTGAAACAGTGGGAGGACCTGAGACGCTGGGCATGGAAGACCACAGAGGCCCAGCAGGAGATGACCTCCCATCGAGGAAGGGGTAGCCGGCGGAACCTGACCCCCATGATGGCCTGCATACTGGCGGTGGCCTACCCAGAGCTGGATGGGTGCTTGAGGGCATCACAGCAGCCACAAGAGGGTGAGTACAGTGGGCATTACTACAATAATTTGTAGGCGGAATGGGATCCAGGTGGGGGTGGGTGGGTTAGTGTGTGCCCTTAATGCCAGGACAGACATTGCAGCGTGATCCATCTCAAGGGTAATGGGTGGGTCCCAATAGGGGTGCAGTTGGCAGTGTGTGGCCTCATCTTGCCATGGCATCCAGCCAAATCCTTGGCAGTGCAATGCATAGTTGTAGGAGGCTGGCCTGGCTTGTAGTAGTTACCAATGGTACTTACACCTTGTGCCAGGTCCAGTTACCCCTTATTAGTAGAGTGTAGTAGTGTTCTAGCAGCTTGGGCTGATAGAGATAGCTATAGCAGAGCAGTCAAGGCTGAGCTAGGAGACATGCAAAGCTCATGCAATATCACTTTTATCATATAGGTACTAAATCATAGGAAAGACAATACTCATAGTTATTAAAAATAAAGGTACTTTATTTTAGTGACAATGTGCCAAAAATATCTCAGTGGGTATACTCCCTTAGGAGGTAAGTAACAAGCCAGGTAAGTAAAACAGTCAGAAAATAGTGTAAACACTGTAGAACACAATAGGATGCAATAGGCCTAGGGACAACACAAACCATATACTAATAAAGTGGAATGCAAACCACGAATGGACCCCTAGACAAGTGTAGTGTGTAGAGGGTCGCTAGGAGTGTAAGAAAAAACTAAGGGTGTAAAGAAGACCCCACCCCAAGACTCTGGAAAGTAGGTGTAAAGTACTACTATTTCCCCAGAAACACACTAAAGTTGTGATAAAGGATTTTGCAAGGACCAAAACAAACTGCAAAGCACTGAAGATGGATTCCTGGACCTGAAGACCTGCAAAGGAAGGGGACCAAGTCCAAGAGTCGCTAAAGTGTCCAGGGGGGGAGGAGCCCACTAAACCCCAGACGACGGTTCAAAACAGCTGCCTCCAGTTGGAAGACGCTGCAGGTTTTGCAACAACTGAAGTTCTTCTTTGTGCAGAAGATGTCTCAAGGCGTGCTGGAGGATAAAGAGTTTTTTCCTTTTCAAAATACCACAAACAAGTCTTGCTACCTGCAAGAGTTGCAATAGGAAAAAAAGAGTGTTGCCTGGGCCCAGGAAGGACCAGAATGTCGAGGGAGGGATAGGAGACAGAGGGGGCCCTCAGCAACGTAGAGAGCCCTTGGACAGGAAGGAAGCACCCACAGAAGACCTTGAACATGGGTTCAAGATGACTGAACACAGCAGTCATCTCAACACTGCAAAGAGAGGTCCCACAACACCGGAGGTCAACTCAGGGAGCTTAGCATTGCAGGACGGAGTGCTGGGGACCTAGACTCGGCTGTGCATGCAGGATTTCTTGGAAACATGCACAGAAGCCTTTGTAGCTGCAGATCACATGGTGCACAGGATTACTGTCTGGGGAGGGGAGGCAATGACTTACCTCCTCCAAACTCAGACAGTTGGGCCACTGGACAGTCTGGGTCACTAGGGTCCACCACCTGTGTCGCCAGGATGGGAGGGGACCCAGAGTACTGGTGAACCTGAAGTTTGGTGCCTGCTGAGCAGAGGGAAGATTCAGTCAACCCACTGGAGATTTCTTCGTGGCTTCCAGTGCAGGGTGAAGACAAGCAACCCCCAGAGCATGCACCACCAGGAAACAGTCGAGACAGCCAGCAGGATTAGGTGCTACAATGTCGCTGGTAGTGTTCTGGCTACTTTGTTGCAGTTTTGCAGGTGTCCTGGAGCAGTCAGCGGTCTATCCTTGGCAGAAGTCGAAGAGAGAAGTGCAGAGGAACTCTGATTAATTTTTGCAAGTCGTAGTCAGGGGGGGTCTCTGACGTTACCTGCTGGCACTGGCCACTCAGAGGCCTCCAGAGTGCCCCCACACCACTGGAAACAAGATGGCAGAGGTCTGAGACACACTGGAGGAGCTCTGAGAACCACCCCTGGGGTGATGATGGACAGGGAAGTGGTCACTCCCCTTTCCTTTTGTCCAGGTTCGTGCCAGAAAAGGGACTGGGGGTTCTCTAAACTGATGTAGACTGGCTTATGCAAGGAGGGCACCATCTGTGCCCTTCAAAGCATTTCCAGAGGCTGGGAGAGGCTACCCCTCCCCAGCACTTAACACCTATTTCCAAAGGGAGAGGGTGTAACACCCTCTATCAGAGGAAATTCTTTGTTCTGCCTTCCTGGAACTGGGCTGTCCAGACTCCAGGAGGGCAGAACCCTGTCCGTGGGGTTGCAGCAACTGTAGCTGCAGAGAAAACCCCAGAGAGCTGTTTTGGCAGTACTGGGGGTCCATAGTGGAGCCCCCAGGATACATGAAATTGGCCCCCCAAATACCAGGTTTAGATTGGGGGGACAAATCCAAGATCTTAGACATGTTACATGGCCATATTCGGAGTTACCATTGTGAAGCTACATATAGGTATTGACCTATATGTAGTGCACGTGTGTAATGGTGTCACAGAACTCACAAAGTCCGGGGAAATGGCCCTGAACTATGTGGGGGCACCTTTGCTAGTGCAAGGGTGCCTTTACACTTAGTAACTTTGCACCTAACCTTCAGCAAGTGAAAATGGCTGTGAAATAACGTGTGCGTTATTTCACTCAGGCTGAAATGCCAGTCTTGTGGAAAGGTTTGTCTGACCTTTGGGTGGCAAAAGAAATGCTGCAGCCCATATAGATCACCCGAAACCCCAAAACCCTGGGTACCTAGATACCATATACTAGGGAATTATAAGGGTGTTCCAGTATGCCAATTGAAATTGGTAAATGTAGTCACTAGCCTATAGTGATAAATCTAAAGGCAGAGGGAGCATGAGCACTGAGGTTCTGATTAGCAGAGCCTCAGTGACACACTTAGGCACTACACAGGTATACACATTCAGGCCACAAACTATGAGCACTGGGGTCCTAGTTAGCAGGATCCGAGTGAGACAGGCAAAAACATACTGACAAACATGTAAAATTGTGGCTAACATGCCAAGAAAGATGGTACTTTGCTACAGTAGTGCTCAATCCTGATCCCTCTGTGTGACGGTGCTGTGTATGCCAACTATGGTGTTGGTGCAGTTATTGACCCAGTGTTATCTTTCTCTCTCCCCCTTTTTTCTTATGTCATCCTGTCCATGTGTGCATTAGCATCATCTGGCAGAGGAGCAGGGGTACCGGCGAAAGAGGAGCTGCATCCCACAGGACCCAGGAGGCAGAGTCTTCCGACGCCGAGGGAACCGCTGGGATGGAGGGCAAGGGGATTACCACAGCAGAGACAGGAGGTGACAACACAGACTCTCAGGTTAGTGGCAGTGGGCACCCCGTTCAGGGGACACAGGCACAGGGCAACAGGGACACTGAGAGGACCGCTGTGCACCAGGGGGAGGACAGGCTCAGGGACCTGCCTCTCCAGGAGGCAAACACTGAGATCCAGGGAGCATACCAACATTCCCAGGACATGATGTGCCAGATCCTTATCAATGTGGAGGAGAACAGGTGGCTGCTGGAGGAACAGTGTCAGGGTATCAGGGAGGACTTGCAGGCCATCAACACCACCTTGATCTCCGTAGCAACCACCCTGCAAACATTCCCTGCGACCTGCAACCCAGACAGAAACCAGAGACACTTGCCAAGACCACTGCCAGGAAATGAGATTCTCTCGGTTGTCTCCTTTGTGTCCCACACTGTCACCTTGTCCACTTTGAACTGCCTTTGCTCCCCTTCCTATGGCCCCTTGGACACTGGACCTGTGCTACAAACAGACTGGAACAATACCCTGGACTTTCCTCCACCATCACCCCAGTCCATTGCAGTTTTCCCTCAGTTTAATTACACTACAATAAACACCCTTGAACACAACTTAACTACTAGTAATTTATTTGTTGAAAATGTGCATTTATGGAAATAGTCACATCTAGTGCAAATGATCTTAACACCGTGAGAGCATATAAATATTGACCTGTAGCTGTCTGTAGTTATCTCACCAACATCTGTAAAATGACAAGCCATAGGTGACAGTGAGTTGAGATGCAAAGGAAGTTAATGCCATCATGCTACAGCCACACAGAAAACATCAATAGTCAGAGGAATGGTCAGTTGCAATGTCTCACCTGTGTGTCTTTGGAAGCATCGAGATATGACTGATGTTCGGTTGTCCTAATCCTCATCCTCTGCCTCCTCATCCTCACTGTCCTTAGGGTCCACTGCTGCCACAGGGGCATCTCCAGTCTCCTCCTCCTGCAGAAAAAGTGCTTGCCATCTGAGGGCCAGGTTGTGCAACATGCAGCATGCCACTACTATCTGGCAGACCTTCCCGGGTGAGTAGCACAGGGATCCACCTGTCAGATGGAGGCACCTGAATCTGGCCTTTAGGAGCCCGAAGGTCCTCTCGATGATCCTTCTGGTTCACCCATGTGCCTCCTTATAACAGTCCTCAACCCCTGTCCTGGCATTACTCACAGGGATCAGAATCCACACGTCACCTGCAAGTATTGAAGGACAACATTTAGCCTTACATAATCCTATGGGGATGACACCTGAAGGCCTACACTAACATACAGTGGGTGGGGACCCTGGCTCACCTATTAGCCACACCATGTGCCTCTGTAGGTCTGCCATCACATTTGGGATGCTGCTATTCCTCAGGACAAAGGCATCATGCACCGACCCAGGATACTTGGCAGTGACGCGGGAGGTATACTGGTCCTCCAGGCATACCATTTGCAGATTGAGTGAGTGGAAATTCTTACGATATCTGAACACATGTTCATTCTTGTGGGGGGGAGACAAATTCTATATGTGTCCCGTCAATCACACCAACAATATTGAGGAAATGTCCCATTGCACAGAATCCAGTCTTCACAGTGGCCAAATCTTCTACCTGGGGGAAACCTATGTAGCTGCACATGTGCTTCACCAGGGCAGACAAAACTCATGCCAGCATGATTGAAAACATTGGCCTGTGGCATTCCTGCTGCCAAGCCCACTGTCACTTGGAAAGTACCAGATGCCAGAAAATGTAGCACCGATAGCAATTACACAACAGGGGGGATCCCAGTGGGATGACTGATAGCAGATATCAGGTCATGCTCCAATTGGGCACACACCTCTGTGATTCTGGCCCTGTCCAGTCTATAAGTGAGTATTATGTGCTTGTCCTCCAGTGTAGCCAAGTCCACAAAGGGTCTGTACACTGGGTTTGTCTCCTCCTCTTATTCATCCACAGCGGTAGGTAACTAAGGGACACAAAAGTGAGTATGATGTCACAATTTGAACAATGGAACCATCACCTCAGTGTACATAGTGAATTTATGTGATGGGACAGTTGGAATGGCGAGTTATGTGCTAATCCAGGCTGTGCAGTAGTTAATATTGATATTGTCATTGTCCACAACCACAAAATGGTAACCGCCTGTCCTGTATGTAGGGACAAGTCGAAGTGAGGTAACTGCGCCAACGCTCAGTGTCGAGGTGGAAGGCAGTCCTGCACCACTGTGAAATTCCTCATTGGATAATATGGGGCTCTATATATTACAATGGCCAATGGGGATCAGCACCAGCATTGACGGTGTACACCTTTGTGTAGGTGACTGCCATTTTCCAACAAATTCGTCCCTTGTTTCCTCACCTTCAACAGGAGAACACCCACACTGCGTGTGCTGCTGTGACATGTGTCTGGAACCTACCATGGCCCATGTGACCAGAGAAAGTTCCCCTGCCTTCATTGCGGAGGAGTTGGGGTAATTGGTGGACGGAGTCCTACCCCAGTACAAACTGCTGTGTGGGCCTCCAGACCAACAGGTGAGTAAACCTTGGGCACGATGCATGTGGGAAGGTTGCATGGAGATGTGTGTGATCAGGTATTGTGTCATTTGGGGCAATGTCTGTTGGTAGTGCACATGGTGGGCGCCGGCCAATGTTTGTGCCAATGGAGTTGGAAACCGGATTTGTGGGCCATATAAGTGACAGGCTGGATTGTATGTGTAATTATGTCCTCCTGTCTATATTACCTCTGCAGGTCAGTGTTCATCAAAAGAAGGGATTATAGTGCACCATCACCAAGGAGATGGAGACCCTGGGGGTATATGGCAGGTGGAACACCCACTTTCGGAAACAGTGTGAAACAGTGGGAGGACCTGAGACGCTGGGCATGGAAGACCACAGAGGCCCAGCAGGAGATGACCTCCCATCGAGGAAGGGGTAGCCGGCGGAACCTGACCCCCATGATGGCCTGCATACTGGCGGTGGCCTACCCAGAGCTGGATGGGTGCTTGAGGGCATCACAGCAGCCACAAGAGGGTGAGTACAGTGGGCATTACTACAATAATTTGTAGGCGGAATGGGATCCAGGTGGGGGTGGGTGGGTTAGTGTGTATCCTTAATGCCAGGACAGACATTGCAGCGTGATCCATCTCAAGGGTAATGGGTGGGTCCCAATAGGGGTGCAGTTGGCAGTGTGTGGCCTCATCTTGCCATGGCATCCAGCCAAATCCTTGGCAGTGCAATGCATAGTTGTAGGAGACTGGCCTGGCTTGTAGTAGTTACCCATGGTACTTACACCTTGTGCCAGGTCCAGTTACCCCTTATTAGTAGAGTGTAGTAGTGTTCTAGCAGCTTGGGCTGATAGAGATAGCTATAGCAGAGCAGTCAAGGCTGAGCTAGGAGACATGCAAAGCTCATGCAATATCACTTTTATCATATAGGTACTAAATCATAGGAAAGACAATACTCATAGTTATTAAAAATAAAGGTACTTTATTTTAGTGACAATGTGCCAAAAATATCTCAGTGGGTATACTCCCTTAGGAGGTAAGTAACAAGCCAGGTAAGTAAAACAGTCAGAAAATAGTGTAAACACTGTAGAACACAATAGGATGCAATAGGCCTAGGGACAACACAAACCATATACTAATAAAGTGGAATGCAAACCACGAATGGACCCCTAGACAAGTGTAGTGTGTAGAGGGTCGCTAGGAGTGTAAGAAAAAACTAAGGGTATAAAGAAGACCCCACCCCAAGACCCTGGAAAGTAGGTGTAAAGTACTACTATTTCCCCAGAAACACACTAAAGTTGTGATAAAGGATTTTGCAAGGACCAAAACAAACTGCAAAGCACTGAAGATGGATTCCTGGACCTGAAGACCTGCAAAGGAAGGGGACCAAGTCCAAGAGTCGCTAAAGTGTCCAGGGGGGAGGAGCCCACTAAACCCCAGATGAAGGTTCAAAACAGCTGCCTCCAGTTGGAAGACGCTGCAGGTTTTGCAACAACTGAAGTTCTTCTTTGTGCAGAAGATGTCTCAAGGCGTGCTGGAGGATAAAGAGTTTTTTCCTTTTCAAAATACCACAAACAAGTCTTGCTACCTGCAAGAGTTGCAATAGGAAAAAAAGAGTGTTGCCTGGGCCCAGGAAGGACCAGAATGTCGAGGGAGGGATAGGAGACAGAGGGGTCCCTCAGCAACGTAGAGAGCCCTTGGACAGGAAGGAAGCACCCACAGAAGACCTTGAACATGGGTTCAAGATGACTGAACACAGCAGTCATCTCAACACTGCAAAGAGAGGTCCCACAACACCGGAGGTCAACTCAGGGAGCTTAGCATTGCAGGACGGAGTGCTGGGGACCTAGACTCGGCTGTGCATGCAGGATTTCTTGGAAACATGAACAGAAGCCTTTGTAGCTGCAGATCACATGGTGCACAGGATTACTGTCTGGGGAGGGGAGGCAATGACTTACCTCCTCCAAACTCAGACAGTTGGGCCACTGGACAGTCTGGGTCACTAGGGTCCACCACCTGTGTCGCCAGGATGGGAGGGGACCCAGAGTACTGGTGAACCTGAAGTTTGGTGCCTGCTGAGCAGAGGGAAGATTCAGTCAACCCACTGGAGATTTCTTCGTGGCTTCCAGTGCAGGGTGAAGACAGGCAACCCCCAGAGCATGCACCACCAGGAAACAGTCGAGACAGCCAGCAGGATTAGGTGCTACAATGTCGCTGGTAGTGTTCTGGCTACTTTGTTGCAGTTTTGCAGGTGTCCTGGAGCAGTCAGTGGTCTATCCTTGGCAGAAGTCGAAGAGAGAAGTGCAGAGGAACTCTGATTAATTTTTGCAAGTCATAGTCAGGGGGGGTCTCTGACGTTACCTGCTGGCACTGGCCACTCAGAGGCCTCCAGAGTGCCCCCACACCACTGGAAACAAGATGGCAGAGGTCTGAGACACACTGGAGGAGCTCTGAGAACCACCCCTTGGGTGATGATGGACAGGGAAGTGGTCACTCCCCTTTCCTTTTGTCCAGGTTCGTGCCAGAAAAGGGACTGGGGGTTCTCTAAACAGATGTAGACTGGCTTATGCAAGGAGGGCACCTTCTGTGCCCTTCAAAGCATTTCCAGAGGCTGGGAGAGGCTACCCCTCCCCAGCACTTAACACCTATTTCCAAAGGGAGAGGGTGTAACACCCTCTATCAGAGGAAATTCTTTGTTCTGCCTTCCTGGAACTGGGCTGTCCAGACTCCAGGAGGGCAGAACCCTGTCCGTGGGGTTGCAGCAACTGTAGCTGCAGAGAAAACCCCAGAGAGCTGTTTTTGCAGTACTGGGGGTCCATAGTGGAGCCCCCAGGATGCATGAAATTGGCCCCCCAAATACCAGGTTTAGAATGGGGGGACAATTCCATGATCTTAGACATGTTACATGGCCATATTCGGAGTTACCATTGTGAAGCTACATATAGGTATTGACCTATATGTAGTGCACGCGTGTAATGGTGTCACAGAACTCACAAAGTCCGGGGAAATGGCCCTGAACTATGTGGGGGCACCTTTGCTAGTGCAAGGGTGCCTTTACACTTAGTAACTTTGCACCTAACTTTCAGCAAGTGAAAATGGCTGTGAAATAACGTGTGCGTTATTTCACTCAGGCTGCAATGCCAGTCTTGTGGAAAGGTTTGTCTGACCTTTGGGTGGCAAAAGAAATGCTGCAGCCCATATAGATCACCCGAAACCCCAAAACCCTGGGTACCTAGACACCATATACTAGGGAATTATAAGGGTGTTCCAGTATGTCAATTGAAATTGGTAAATGTAGTCACTAGCCTATAGTGATAAATCTAAAGGCAGAGGGAGCATGAGCACTGAGGTTCTGATTAGCAGAGCCTCAGTGACACACTTAGGCACTACACAGGTATACACATTCAGGCCACAAACTATGAGCACTGGGGTCCTAGTTAGCAGGATCCGAGTGAGACAGGCAAAAACATACTGACAAACATGTAAAATTATGGCTAACATGCCAAGAAAGATGGTACTTTCCTACAGTAGTGCTCAATCCTGATCCCTCTGTGTGACGGTGCTGTGTATGCCAACTATGGTGTTGGTGCAGTTATTTACCCAGTGTTATCTTTCTCTCTCCCCCCCTTTTTTCTTATGTCATCCTGTCCATGTGTGCATTAGCATCATCTGGCAGAGGAGCAGGGGTACCGGCGAAAGAGGAGCTGCATCCCACAGGACCCAGGAGGCAGAGTCTTCCGACGCCGAGGGAACCGCTGGGATGGAGGGCAAGGGGATTACCACAGCAGAGACAGGAGGTGACAACACAGACTCTGATACCTCCTCTGATGGAAACTCCCTGGTGGTGGCGGACACCTCTGTGAGCATCCCAGCTTCAGGTACAGCCACCACCCTTGTTCTAGCACCACCCTCCCAGTAGCCCTCAGCGAGTTGCCCATGCCCACCCACCCAGGTAGGTGGGCATCTCCTTCACCCCCAGGCACCTCAGGTCCTGCTCCAGTGAGCCCTGCTGCCCTGAGTGAGGAGTCTATTGACCTCATGAGATCCAGCTCTGTAGGGCAGTCAACCATTGTGAATGCTATCCAGGGGCTGGCATCGCAGATGCAGCAATGCAATGCATTCCTGGAGGGCATCCACAGTGGATTGGCGGCCAAACAGAGATTGATTCAGGCTCTGGCCTCCTCTCTGATGGCAGCCATTGTCGCTGTTCCTACCACCCCCCTCCAACTACCACTTCCCAGTCCAAGTCTCCTCAGACAGTTGAAAACACAACCACATCCACTGCCTCCACTGTCTCCCCCTCCTACTCCACCTCCCGGACAGTCAAGTCCACACTCACACCTGCATGCACTGCATCAACTTCCACCACCAGCATCACCACACCAAGCAGCACACACACCTCACTAGCAGACACCTCCACAACATCCATCCATATTTCCCGTGTGTCCTTTCCCACCCTGTCTTTACTCCCTCCTAAAGGACACAAACGCAAGTACTCCGCCTGGCTATTGATGGCTACCGCCATGGTCAGTGGTGTTAATGCCCTTGCGGTTTGTGTGGTACATTGACTCTCTATGGGAGTTATCACTGCCATGGTCATAATTTGGCAGTAATTACTGCCAGCCTGTTGGTGGTATTACCGACACCTTATCAATCACCGCCAATGTCATAAAAAGGGGCCCGTGTTCTGGACAAACTGCCCTAACTAGACAACATGTATATCTTTGTTTATGATTGCTGGGGGCATGATGAACTCTTTGTGCAAGCACCACCTTGTTACTTATCATGCACCTGCATTGTCTGTGTATTTTGGGGGTCACTGCACATGAGCTTGGACCCATCACAGACATATGCTTAAAATGTTTAATATTGCTATGCCATGCATATGTTAGGGGCACAATTGAGTCATACATGGATAGGGACACATTAGTGCACAACTCATATCACACACATACGCAACTGTTAATATGGCAGGTGTGTGTGAGTGTGTTTTTAAGGCTGAGTGTGTAGTTGTGTTGTTTGTGTGTAATGTGTGGGTTTGTTGTGTCGTGGATGTATGTCAATGTATTTCTGGCGCATACAGGTTTGTGAGTCAGTAAGTGTATGTGTGTGTGCAATGTGTGCAATGTGATTGGCTGGTTGAGGTGGAGGGAGGTGCAGTGGGTGCTGTGTGTAACTCATATAATTGGCATAATTGGTTCTTTGCTATATTAAAAGTATTATCAGAATGCTAGTGACCATATCTGCATGTAGAAGGTATTTATGGGGTGCATGTTCACAGCTAAGTGTGTGATCTTTTTTCAAGTCTCCAATGCTCCAATGCTTCCATGTGTAATAGAATTGTCATGCTGATACTGACTCCACCAATTATGAGTTTGGCCTGAGATTATGACTCAAAGCATTTTGTGCTTTAATGTTTCACTGTATTATTTGGATATCTTAGGAAACAGTATGAACTGCCAACTGACTCTTGTGCAGGATTGCATACAGACCTTGATACATGTCCTGATAGAGTCATGGGTTATTTACATATGCAAGAAAACAGTTTTAATAAAGAAGATTTACATGTACTGCACCATGAAAGACATTTGGTGATTTATTTCTTTAGGAGTGCTTGCATTTCATATTTAACATTTGTATTCTTGTTTTAGGAATACTTGAGTAACTGCATCATACAATGGTCACCTGTATTTTTGCTATATTACTGGCTTCCAGCTGGGGAGTGAGTGTGCAAGCATCACTCTGGCCACCAAATCACCGGTCAACAAGTAATGACGTTAAATAAAATAACATGCTACCAAAATGCCACAGTAATGTGTGCAAAATTTGGTGCCACAAAATTTTGGAATTCAATCCACGATATTCCGGAGAGCCTAATTTCAAGATGGTGTTTTATTCTATGCAGCTGCTAAGAGGTACATGACCACAATTTGGACCAAGTTTTATCAGTCTCGAAGGTACTTGCACATGAGCAATTGGAATAAGAATTCAGATGTTTTTCAAAAACTGAGTTGAGTACCTAGGCCATGTGATTTCAGAAGATGGTATAAACAAGATTTGGTGGATGAAATCTTGGGAGATTCTCTATTGCAGGACAAAAATAATTTTGAATCATTTGTTGATCTTTGCAAATTCTTTTCACATTTTATGCCAGATGATGTGACATTTACCAAACTCTTATTTAACATACTCAAAAAGAATAGGAAATGTGTGTTGAATGAGTTATGCTGAGATCATTTTTAGTGGATGAGAACTTGGTTGATGAATTCCAGAGCCTTTAAACCATACAATCCGAAAATGACCACTGCTGTATGAAGGAGTATGCCATCAAAATTGTTTGTGAGCTATCTTTACCAGATGACATGGAAGACGTTTTCTGCAAGGATATTGAGATTCACATCCCTGTCATTTAGAAGCATCTATTGGCTTGCTGGTGGGTGATCCAGAAATTTCCTCTATATATATGAAGAATAATTCTTTAAATATCACAAGCCCTCAGTTTTTATTCTCAGGGGGGGGAGAAGTATCATGCACTCATAATCACTAGGGGCCAGATGTAGGTAGGTGGCAATTGCGAGTTCCCTAAGGGAAAACGAGCTGCATTTCAAAAATTCCGAAACCTTTTGTTTCGGTTTTTTCAGGGCAGGGAGTGGTCCCTTGGACCACTCCCTGCCCTGAAAAAATATTTTGGGGTCCATTCACAAAGGGGAAGGGGTCCCACGGGGACCCCTTCCCGTTTGCGAATGGGTTACCATCCACTTCAAGTGGATGGTAACTGCGACTCCATTTGCGACCGCATAAGCGGTCACAAATGGAATTGCATACCATTGCGAATCGCAAATAGGAAGGGAACACCCCTTCCTATTTGCGATTCGGAAATGCATTTTGCGAGTCGGTAGCGACTCGCAAAATGCATTTCTGCATAGGAAACACGCATTTGCGAGTCGCAAACGGCAAATTTTGCCGTTTGCGACTCGCAAAGTGCTTCCTACATCTGGCCCCAAGTTATCAGCGAGACAGTTGTCATATGACTTTCATGTTAAACATAAGGGGAGACTTTTGAGGCTATCACTAAAGTTGGGGAAGAGGATGATAACTTGTAGAACTATCTAGTAGCAACCACAGATCTAGATCTTTGAAGTGTGTATTCTGAACAAGACTGGTATGCTGCAATATGAAAAGATCATGAGCTAGAGCTGGTTGTTGATTTTGTCCAAAATGGGTGGTCTAAAGATAGAAATGTGAAGAGTGCTGGTCAAGCTAACGTTAAAGTCTCAGAAGGCGGCATTCAGTAGATGAACAAAAATAGTTTTGAAACTTTCAGCTTAAATCTCCTTGTGTGCATCTGCATTCAGGTATTGGCAAGCCTCAGTGATAATTTAACCTTTATGCATTCTTATCATACTTTTGTTTTTTTAACACTAAAATACCATCAAAGTGATGCAAGAAGAAGAAAACATAAGATTGTTACAATTTAACAAAATGGGAAAACATATTTTCTTGTCCATTGCATAAAATATTTACAGATTATTTTCTAAAGGTTCTACTGTTCAGTGATAAAAAAGAAAAAGATTGAATTTATGATTGCTATAATATGAGTTCTTTTCACTCTCCGATGTGAGAAATACTCCTGCCACTCCAAAAAGAAACTGCATTACTCTCCCACTTATTATATATGTTTTATGTTTGACATATGATTTAGTATGCAAAGGCTTGTGTTCAATTGTTTAATTACAAAATCTGCATACATTTCTTGGTTCCTACAGCCTTGCACCATTTGTTGCCCTTTCACAACTCTTTTAAATATTTACTATGTATTTGTTTGTGTCAAAACTCATTCAAAAACAGATATTCCTTATCCTAATGATACATCAGTTTTCCAGTTAGGAATTATAACATGATCATCATAGCATTGATTGGAAACTGACTCTTATCATTCTACTGTTGTATAGCAACACACAATTGGTTTAAGTGTTACTTTCATGTACTTTAGTAGTTATATACACACATATATGCTTACAATTGTACTGTAGGAAACAGGTTTGATAAGAAAAATGGTGTTAGGTCATGTCCTTAATTTGAGTTCCAACTGAACTCACAGCATGCCAAAGCAATATAACTCATTTTAGGCAATATGATGTTTCTAAGAATCACCTGCTGATCTGTTTCTGAACAGTGCTTAATTTGAGTCGTAGGTTGCAGGTGTGGGGCAGCAGGACTTATTTTTGGAAACCAGCACTTTTTTCATATCAGGTATTCCCTGAAAACTGAAAACCATCACAAAGGGAGAAAGCAAGAACATCCAAGAGTTTGATAAAGAATCAAGGAGTGTCTGGTAGAGAATTAAAGAGGCTGACATTTAATTGCACTGGATACGAACTTCAAAGTAGAAACTTCAGGCACATCACACTTTCAATTAAAAACGAATGTACTGTTTGTTGCTTATCAACAGCAGCAAGGTCGTCCTAGGATGAATAATAATCTGCTACATGTACAAAAATAGCTAAAGAATTATCTTTAAATTCTAAACTTAGTTAGTGAGAAAAAGCAAAATACAATGAGTAATATGACTAGGCATTGATGATAGGAAACTAAGCAAATGTTTTTACAACATTTGAAAGATCTGTTATTACTAAGCTGGCAAGGTATTAAAAAGGCTTGCATACATTTCACTTTTCCAGCAGTAACAGTGTTGACTCTGAATCACTGTACCATGTTTGCAGAAAGGAAGTCCTGTTTCATCACTTCCTGGGGGTGTGCAGCATGTTTTCTGATGTGCTTTTTTTTTTTCAGCATGACGGTCATGCGTGTTTTTTTTTCAATTAATACTGACAAGGTCTGTCGACTTGTAACTGATGCTCAGGGGCCTGGTGTCATTTTCTTAGTTTGGGATGTATGTAGAATTGCCATTTGCATCAAAAATTATGACCCATAATGGGAATGCAGGGATTTACTAGGAAAGGCTAACAATGCGCCCAGATTCACTTTCCTTGTTACAGGTGCTATGCATCTATGTAGTCAGTTAGCTATGGCTAAGTGTGTGTGTGGATATGCATCCATATGTTTAACGATGTGCATGTGATGCAGGCGGTGACTGCTACCATTTGCATATGGGCAAGATACATGTCACCAAATGTGTACTGATAGTGTACATATGTGACTTAACACATATTTGTGGCTCTCCAAAATTGTCATGTCTGATTTCCAAATCTACGTTTGACAACACTGCTTTAGATGTGATGGGATATGTCCAATACATGTTCATGCATGTGATACCCTTGACAAATCGTACATAAAGGATGCTGTGAGCTATGCTTGGGTTGATTTCACATAACCCATGGCAATGTGAGTGCATGTGTGTTCACACTGTGGAGTGTTGTATGGTTCAGGTTTCATGATGCTATGCTACATGTGTTACATATGGTTCCCCATGCATATATGATGCAACAGATGGTGTACTGACATGTATCAATGAAGGTCGGTATGTGACGTGTGTATGGAAAGATATGTTGTGTGTAATATGTGTAATGAATACCAAACCGGTGTGTTCATAGGATATGAAACCTCCCAAATCTATCTTCCAGCATGGACACCTGTTGGCCATTGTTTAATGGCTGTGTTTTAATGTCTATGCCTCTTATGTTTTCCTAAATGGGAACAGATCTGAAAGTCATATAAGTCTATGTGTGTTCATGTGATATATACATTTTCATGTAACTTGTGCACAACTAAGAAAATGACGCCAGGCCCCTGAGCATCAGTTACAAGTTGCATGACTGTTGTGCATACTCCAATACACAATACCAAGCCTGTGCCATTGAAGGGGTACATGTGTAGAGAGAATTCAGACATATTTGGGAAAGGCTCATACTTGTTACATACAAACGACTGAACCATGTTTGCATTGACTGTTACATACAATGGCATACAACTGTATTGAATGGTTGCTGTCAGGAAATGTTGGCACTTAAGTCATCATTGCTCCTGTGGCACTATGTGTGCCCATATAGACCCATGGTTTCATATATCTTGATGCTGGCTGATGTTGCTCCACTCAGTCTGCCCACTGTGCACAAGCAGTAGGCCTCTGACTGTGTCAAGATTCAATGTAGCCTCAGCAGGGGACTTAGAGGGTGTAGGACGGGGATCTACCTTCATCATGATTGCTCTTCAGCAGTGCATTGTGCAGTCCCCTGCAGACAGAGAACTACACAAATGTGATGCCATGACCTAGCATGTTTTGTTTTTCTTAGGGTACTTGTTGTCAGGCTTGTGCTATCATGTACAGGGAACTGGCTGCTTGTTCGTGTCGGACTTGTCTCATCATTTTGCATGGTTTGAAACAAATGGTTTTGTATTATTCACAAGAAGCTGAGTTAGGGCATTTAAACCTGGTGTAACTTTCTTATGTTTTCCGATCCAGGGGACAGATAATGTCATCTGTCACTGCCTCCGGTCACAATAGCATGCAATGGGCAAGTATATTGATATTGTTGCAAACATGAATGGGTTATGTTCAGACCTAGACATCCTCTGTGAATACCTGTCTGGTGATCACATGGAAACATTGTTGCGTTGTACAGTCAGTAATGGTCCATGTGGGTTCCTTCTCCAACATTAACAGCATATCTAGTTTGGAATGGAGTTGGTCCTACATTGCTGGAATTCTTGCATCCCTTAGCACACTCCACAGCCTACATGTATGTGCTATATTTGAGAGACAGCACACCATGCAGCAAGGTTGGGGCCAATAGCACTCACGGTATGTAATGCCATTGATATATGGTGCAGGGTTAGGGCCAAAGGTTTGGCCCTAATCCTGACCAGTACATAATGTTCCATTGATACCAGTGGCAGTCCCCCTTGTCTCACCTACTCAGTGCTGGTGTTACAGCTACCCACCTGAGATTCGAAACAATATAGGGCCAGATGTAGCAAAATGCAAAATTGTGACTTGCAATTTGCGAGTCCATCCGACTCGCAAATTGCAAGTCGCAATTTGCTATGCAGTACGGTGTCTCAGACACCGACTGCGACTCGCAATGGGGTCGCAATGACCCACCTCATCAATATTCATGAGGTGGGTCGCAAATTGCGGCCCCATTGCGAGTATAGGCACTCGCAAACATGGAGGCCTGCTGTAGTCAGCAGACCTCCGTGTTCGTGACTGCTTTAAATAAAGCAGTTTTTTTTTTTTTTTAAGTGTAGCCCGTTTTCCTTAAAGGAAAACGAGCTGCACTTAAAAAAAAAAACGAAACCTTTAGTTTCGGTATTTTTTCAGGGCAGGGAGTGGTCCCTTGGACCACTCCCTGCCCTGAAAAAATATTTTTGGGTCCATTCACAAAGTGGAAGGGGTCCCATGGGGACCCCTTCCAATTTGCGAGTGGGTTACCATCCACTTGAAGTGGATGGTAACTGCGAGTCCATTTGCGACCGCGTACGCGGTCGCAAATGGAATTGCATCCCACTGCGAGTCGCAAATAGGAAGGGAACACTCCCATGGGGACCCCTTCCAATTTGCGAGTGGGTTACCATCCACTTGAAGTGGATGGTAACTGCGAGTCCATTTGCGACCGCGTACGCGGTGGCAAATGGAATTGCATCCCACTGCGAGTCGCAAATAGGAAGGGAACAACCCTTCCTATTTGCGAGTCGGAAATGCATTTTGCGAGTCGGAGCAGACTCGCAAAATGCATTTCTGAATAGCAAAGTGGCTTTTGCGCCTCGCAAACGGCGATTTTTGCTGTTTGCGAGGCGCAAACACTTTGCTACATCTGGCCCATAGTTCCTTAGTTTCAAGTACACCATTTAGAAACCAAGCTTGCCATATGTACGCCCCCTCCTTCCATACATCTTACCTGGTGTAGGCATGATGTTATGCAAGGGTTTGGAATGTGCGTAATGCATACATTACGATACTTGGTATTTGTGGTGCATGGATGTAGGCCTCAGAGAGACAAATGAGCCTGAGTAATGTGACACATATCAGGTATTCTGTGAGGGAAAAACAGGAATAAGACATAAATCAGAAAGACAAAGAAAGACAAAGACTGAAAAACATAACAAAGTGAGAAAGCAAAAACATCCAAGAGTTTTATAAAGAACCAAGGAGTGTCTGGTAGAGAATTAAAGAGGTTGACATTTAATTGCACTGGATGCAAACTTTGGAGTAGAAACTTAAGGCATATCACACTTTCAATTAAAAAATCATGTGCTATTTGTTGCTTATCACCAGCAGGAAGGTCGTCCTAAGATAAAGCTTCATCTGGTAAATGTACACAAATAGTTAAATAATTACCATTAAATTCTAAACCTAGTTAGTGAAAAAATTGAAAATATAATGAGTAATATGTCTAGACATTTATGATAGGAAACTAAGCAAATGTTTTCACAACCTTTGAAAGATCTGCTAATAGCTACGCTGGCAAAGTACATTGTGTGGTGTACATTTCATTTTAGTTTCAAGTACACCATTCAGAAACAGAGCCTGCCATATGTATGCCCCCTCCTTCCATACGTCTTGCCTGGCATAGGCATGATGTTATGCAAAGGGTTGGAATTTGCGGAATGCATACATTATGATACTTGGTAATTGTGGTGCATGGAAGTAGGCCTTAGAGAGACAAATGAGCTTGAGTAATGTGAGGCATGGAGGAGCAAGACCCTCTTAAATCACAACCTATGTTCCAATTTTTTTTTAAACTGTTGTTCTTTTTTCCTGCTCTCTGAGGTTTATGCAATGTACCAATGGTATTGGAAGCAGATTATGAGTACGCCATGGACAATTTGGTGCAAAGTGATCTAATGGTGATATTTATATGGTGATTTTGTTGTACAGTGTCAAGGTGAAGAAGTTCAGTACAGTTTCTTGTCACCTGGGAATGCCTGCAGCAGTGTTTTGTTGTTCCCCCTCAAACCATGCTGCACCATTGTCATCCTCCTCCTCATTTGTGATATCTACCAGTTCATCCCAGGGTACATTAGTCCAAATACTAAGGTTATGCAAGATTGCACATACAAGGATCATCTTGCATACCAGAGGTGGTGCATCCAAAAGGCGTCTTCCTGTCAGAGCCAGGCACCTGAACATTGCATTCAGGAGCACCACATTTGTGTCCTTTGATGGTCCTTTGATGGCCTTCATTGTATGCCTGCTATTCCTCCATTGTCAGGTTGGCAAAAGGGGTCATCACCCATGCCTGGATGCCGTTAACCTTGGTGGGCTGCAAAGGAATGCGAGAACATGTGTCAGTCATGCAAATTTGTGGGTTCCTATGTTCCATGGCAGATGTTATTTTTAGGTGGAGTGGTGACTCAGACTTGAATCTCTTATTGTGTGTGTTCCTGTTTGGTTGAATGGTTGCATTGGTGTGTGGTGAACATTTCTATCATGGGTTGTGTCTCAGGGACCTGATGATTGTCTAATTAATTCTGGACTTACAGTTAGACCATGCTAAAGTTGTGTTGTGTTGTCCATATTTGAGGCTGTGGAAACTACCACCCCCTTGCACTATTACACTATGGAAGGCCTACAGTGCCAACCTAAAGGCCACTGTGTTTCTATATGGGACTAAGCACGCTGTGTGACACCTAGTGACCCTTTGTGGTAGATTAAGCCTGTGTGAGGCATCATGTGTAAAGAGGGGAGATTCACACAATAGTAGGACTAGCAAAATTGCTGCAGAGGGTTCTCCAAGGTTCCTATGCATGATTTTTTGCAGATACTTTAAACACCTGCTCAGAGCAGGCATTAGGAGGGGCACCATTTATTTAAACGCACCCCTTTGTACTGTGCATGAAATGGTCAGTTATGGTGTCAGTCCTCCTACAGAGTGTATCAATGGCATCCATTATCTTGACACTATTGCACTTACTCTGCGCCGTGGTGTTGCCCACATGGTGGCAGTAGGGTGTGGCAAAGGGGCACAATTACAGTGGCAATGCAGTCAATGTTGCACCTCTCTCCTGACCCTGACTCAGTCCCTTTGCTTTAGACCTGCAGAATAGTGATGTTCTGGGACTTTAAACCTATTTTCCGTGTTGTGAGCCATGACACAGGTGTTGTGCCCTGTGTGTTGCATGTGAATTCCACCTCTTTTCCTTTGGAAAAGCTCCCTTGCACAAAGTCTTGTTGTTGCCAATTGCTGGCTGGCATACATATATGGGCATAGTGTGGTACAGTTGTATGGTATGTTTTGTGATGTATGCATGAGTTTTCAGACACCTGTGTAACAGGAGAGGGAATTATGTCATTTTCTGAAATGTCCTGCCTCGAATGACCAGTCCTGACTAAGTCTCCTCATTCACATGCATCTCCGACCTCTCACTCTCACTTGTCAGTAGTCCAGCTGCCACAGTCCCATGTTGGCACCCTGGTATCATGTTAGGGAGTTGTAGAATTACCAGGTATGATTGTAGGTGTGCTGTGAGGTGTCCATCCCTACACATGGCCTTTTATGGCTGGTGATGTTGTATTCCTATGTGTGCGGCACCAGACAGGTGAAGGTGAACACAATTGGTACGTCTGATATGTTTTGGTGATGGCAACTCTTGGATGGCATTTGATATTAGTGCCGCCAGAGGCTATTGCACCATGACAAATGTGGGAATGTGCTTATATGTGACTTCCTTTATGTTGACATGGCCAATGTCATTCATGTAGCTGAGCTATACATTGTTAGGTGTTATTTGTGAGGGATCCACATTTAGTTGTCAACTTGTGGACACTTGTAGTGGTTTGGGCCCAGCTTCTGAATGCAAAGGGGACATAGCTCTACGTGTCTTTCATATGGTGTGTCACTCAGGTTGTGGCTGATTATTGTACATATGGGTGTATGTGTGTGTGATGTGCAATTAATATGGTGTAGTGTGGCATGTGGCATGTGGCATATGTGTTGTTGTCTGTACATCTGTGTTTCCCCATCTATGTGTGTTTAGTGCGGTGTATGTATTGGATGCTGCCGGGATATTTGGCTAGGATGTTTGTGAAGTGTCCACGGTGGTTCAAAATGGCCTACACATTTATGGAATGGGTGTGTTTGCAGTTTCTGTAGAGGTGTTCCTTTGCAGCAGGTGGCACAAGTTGGACATGGGTGCAGTCCATTGCACCCAGCACATGTGGGAACCTAGCAATTTGGTAGAAACCTTGCTTGGTCTCCTGCTGCAGTTGCTGGGTGTTGGCTAATCGGATTTGGTGGGGTATGAGGTGAATTACTGCATCCAGAACATTTGGAAGGAGGGATGAGAAAGATGCCTGGGAGAACCACCCACTTGTGCCCCAGTTGTCTGGAATGATCCTGACACCAGCATGTGGAGGATAGCCACAAGTTTGGTAATGGGTGGAATAGTTGTTGGAGTTTTGACCCTTGCTGTGATGTCTGGTGCAGTGTGGTGCAGCAGGCGTACAATCGACTCCCGCTTCAGAAGGTAGACTCTGATGACATCTTGTTCCCTGAGTGTAAGGATGGTTGTGCGCTTTCAAAATATCCTCTTTTGCTTTCTGCGATGCCTTTGTGGCTGCTGTGTTGGTGTTTGGGGTTGCTGCAGTAGTGATGGTCGGACATGTTGTCGTCGCTGTTGTCTATGTTGTGTGTCGAGCTGGAGCACTAACAGATCCATGTTGGTCAGGGGTTGTCAATGCTCCTTCTGTGTGTTTTGCTTATGTAGTAGTGTGTGGGTCTCATTTTAAACCCTGGTCTGACCATGTGTAAAATTTTGATGCTAATCAGCCATAGCACCATTTTTTTGGACCGGTTCCTTAACACTCCTTATTTTTGCATCTGGTAGTAAATATGGCGCTAAAGAGCTAGCATCATTTTTAGAAGGGAACGCTTACCTTGCATATCATTGTCACAAAACGACGCAAGTTGGGGTGGCGCTCCCAAAAATTTATGCTAACTCTGAAAATATGTTGCTAGACAGGTCTAGCGACAAACATGTAAGTATGGCTCTAGGTTAACACCGCTTTTACATCAGAAAGAAGACGCAAAGGCGGCTCTACGTTTTCTTAAATATGGGCCCTCATTTCATTGTTTGTCTTTGGGATATGGTATACTTGGACATAGGTGCCATCTAGCTAGCAGTTAGAATGCACTTAGATAAATGATGGTGGTCCATTGTGCTCAAACAATGGAGCTATACATCGATACATTGCCAGAGGTCAATAGCTCGCACTTGGTAAGTTGACAAACTCTGATAAAAACACACCTTTATGGCCAAAGTCTCAGAGAAAACAACTAAAATGTTTCAACAGATGTCAAATCTTTTTCATGGAAACTTTCCAGCTGTCCAGTGTAGAGGAAGTGTTCCATTCCCCATGAAAAAGTTGTTACAAATATTTTTGGAATTCCTCTGCAGCAACCTAAACTATGTGGGTCCACAAGGTGTTCTTCATTCTCCAGAGACTCAGAACGCATCTCATATGTACCGGTAGGGACAGGTCCAGTTGAAGCTGTTAATTTATTTTCTTCCCCTGTCTACTTGTCTCCAAGAATGAGCCCTCTCTCCATGAGAGAAGTTCCATAGGACAGCAGACTTCCAGGCAAGTACTGCACTCCTATAACCTTTTAAATAAGCCAGTTCAGTGCCCCTAGGTCTTGTAACAGAGATTAAAGTACAAAGACAGAAAGTACTTTCTCCAGTGCTTAGTCAGAGAGGCTTGAATCCCACAGCGGAGCAGCATTTGGAGGCATTTTTGTCAGCAGCTATCCCAAGCAGTTGGGTAATGCCAGAAAATTCAAAGGGCAAAAACATTATCTGATTGGTGATAATCTACGAGAGTATTATTGAGTCCCAACCCACTACAGAGTCTCCCCCCTCAGGAAACACCACCACAGCATCCATCCAGCGGGCCCATCAATTTTGTCCCAAAGACATGTCAATCAGCAGTGTGTCCACCACTAAAGGGAACCCAGGCAACCCCTTAAACATAGGACGATCAGGGACCTGGGGTCAGTGGCAGTGGGCACACGGTTCAGGGGACAGGGGCACAGGACAACAGGGAAGTTGGGAGGACTGCTGTGCGACTGGGGGAGGACAGGCCAAGGGAACCGACTCTCCATGAGGCACTCACCAACATCCATGTAGCATACCACCATTCCCAGGAGACCATGGGCCAGATACTGGCCAAGTTTCAGGAGACCCAGCAGCTGCAGGAGGGACAGTACCTGGGGATCAGGGAGGACCGGAGGGACATCCACACCACCCTGGTCACCACTGCAGTGGTGCTGGCAGACATGGCTGATACGATGAGGGAGGCAGTGGCACACCAACGGGCCCCTGACACTAGCCACACCGAAGAACAGCTCTCCACCTCCGCCACGCTAGTGGACAGGAGGCCCCTCCACAGGAACAACAGGCCACCAGCACCCGTCCCCCTGCAGAAGGAGAACCACCCCGCAAACGGTGCCTGCGATCCAGGCAGAAGCCAGAGAACATTGCCAAGACCCCCACCAGCAAATAATTCTCTCCTGATTGTCAACCTTGTGTCCCACTCTGTCACCCTGTCCACCTTAAACTGCCATTGCCCCACCTCCTATGCCCCACCTCCTATGCCCCCTTAAACAATGCACCTGTGATGCAAACAGACTGGACTCTACCCTGGACTTTCCTCCATCAGCAACCCAGCCCATTGCTATACCCCTTATTAGCACCTAAATAAACACCCTTGGAACAAAATCAAGTATAGAGTCTGTCAATTGTTTGACATATGTATTAGTTTAACAAACTGTAAACATTGCAATTCAAATGTACTGCAATATTTACATAGTTATGACCTGTAGTGGGCAGCACTAAACACACCGGGAGCCAGAGTGGGGCACAGAGATCTGTAAATAGAGATGCCAAAGGGTACAGTACATGACCACAGAACTAGACAAAACAGGCTGCCATGTCCAATGTCAAACACAAAACTGCAATGGAAGGTGAAGTTACAGTGTCTTACCTGTGTATCACTGGAAGTACTGTTGAATTAGTGTAGTTCTGTTGTCCACATCCTCTTCCTCTGCCTCCTCTTCCTCACTGTCCACAGGCTCCACCACTGCCACACGACCATCCCCACGTTCATTCTCCTTCAGAAAAGGCACCTGGCATCTCAAGGCCAGGCTATGCAACATGCAACGATGATCTGCCACACTTTCTTGGGTGAGTAGTACAGGGATCCACCTGTCTGATGGAGGCACAGGAATTTGGCCTTCAGGAGGCCAAAGGTTCGCTCAGTGATCCTCCTTGTTTGCCCATGTGCCTCATTGTAACGTTCCTCTGCCCTTGTCCTGGCATTCCTCACTGGGGTCAATAGCCACAAGAGGTTGGGGTAACCAGACTCACCTGCAAATATCGAGTGATACCTTTTAGCCACACACTCACCCTTAGGGCCAAACCCACATCCATATACCTACATCAACTGGGTGGGGACCATGGGCTCCCCTATTAGCCACACCCTGTGCCTCTGGAGTTGTGACATCACACATGGGATGCTGCTAGTCCTCAAGATAAAGGCATCATGCACAGAGCCAGGATACATTGCATTGACGTGGGTGATGTAATGGTATGCCAAACACACCATCTGCACATTCAGAGAGTGATATCTTTTTCTATTTCTGAACGCCTGTTCATTTCTTCGTTGGCGGACAAATGCAATATGTGTACCATCATTGGCACCAATGATGTTGGGGATATGTCCCAGTGCATAGAAGTCAACCTTAACTGTGGCCAAATCCTCCACCTGGGGGAATACAATGTAGCTGTGCATGTGTTTCAGCAGGGCAGACAACACTCTAGTCAGCACGTTTGAGAACATAGGCTGTGACATCCCTGATTCCATGGCCACTGTTGATTGGAAGGAACCACTTGCCAGTAAATGGAGCACTGACAGGACCTGCACTAGAGGGGGGATACCTGTGGGGTGGCGGATAGCTGATACCAGGTCTGGCTCCAATTGGGCACACAGTTCTTGGATTGTGGCCCTATCAATTCTGTAGGTCAGAATAATGTGCCTGTCCTCCAATGTCGCCAGGTCCACCATTGGTCTATACATGGGGGGATATCTCCATCTCCTATTCATCATCAGTGGTTGAACTCTAGGGTGAAAAACGGTGAGCAGAAGGTCATATTCAAACATATTTGCACATTAATATGCAATTTTTGCTTTACAGAAACAGTATGTGAACTCGTAAGTAAGTTGATGTGCCAATGTCTGCTGTGACACAGGTAGGTGCCATGGCCTGTGCCCACCTGAAATGGCGACTGCCTGACCTGTGAAGAGGGAAAAGTGGAAATGAGGTAATTCTGCTAGCGTTGTGTGCCATTGCGGTCGGCAGTCAACGACCGCCGTGCAACACCACATTGGTTATCAATGGGGCCTATGGGTTCCAGGAGCCAATGGCAATATACGCCGGTGGTGATGGTATGCACCGCCACAGACGTAACCGCCATTTTCTATCTGTTCACTCATATGCTACTTGACCTTGACAGGAGAGGACCTACACTGAAAGTGCTGCTGTGACCTGTATCTGGAAGCGACAATGGCTCGAGTGTCTGGGGAAAGGGCCCCTGCCTTCACTTTGGATGAGTTGGAGAGACTAGTGGATGGGGTTCTACTCCAGTAATCTTTACTCTATGGTCCTCCAGACAAACAGGTGCGCACACTGTGAGCATGATGCGTGGGGCATGAATGTATGGATTGCTGTGTGTTTGTAAGCCTCGTGTAGGGGGGTCTGATGGGTCCTGGGCAGAGTGCTGCATGTATGGTGGTCAATTGTTGTGCATAAGGGGACAGTGGAATATAGTGGGCCATGAGTATAACAGTCCGGATGGTATGACTAATAACTTTTCTGCTGTATTTTTTCTGCAGGTCAGCGGCCATCAGAAAAAGGGCATTTGGCGTGCCATCACCAAGGAGGTGCGGACCCTGGGGGTCTTTGACAGGCAGAGCACCCACTGCCGCAAATGGTAGGAGGACCTGCGCCACTGGGCAAGGAAGACGGCGGAGGCCCAGTTGGGGCTGGCCTCCCAATGAGGAAGGTGTGTCCATCGTACTCTGACCCCCCTGATGTTCCGCATCGTCGCTGTGGCCTATCCGGAGTTGGATGGGTGCTTGAAGGCATCACAGCAGCCACAAGGGGGTGAGTACAGATTCTGAATCATGAGTTTGCACGCGTTAAGGTATTACCTGGGTGGGGGATGTGGGCTGTGGGTACCCCTATGGCAGTGTAAACATGGCAGGGTATGTTCAGTGATGGACAAGCTCAGATGCACTCCAAACCCAATAATGTCAGTGGGCATCTACTATTGGGCAGGGTCCTGTGGTTTTCAGGTGTGCAGCTAATGGAGTTACACATTGTATCCCATGGGCTGGTGACTAGCATTGTACCTGGTAGTACATGGCCTAGTGCATAGGGCTGTTCCCTGTGAGTTGTGTATGCCAACGGTGGTGTTCTTGCTGGCACTGACCAAGTGTATCCCCTGTCCCTCCACCCCTTTTTGTTTTGTCACCCTGTCCTTGTGTGCATTAGCCTCATCTGGCGGAGGAGCGGAGGCACCGGCGACGGACGGAGCTGCATCCCACATGGGCCTGGAGGCAGAATCTACTGACGGTAAGGGCACCAGTGGGAGGGAGGGCAAGAGGAGCACCACAACGGAGACAGGAGGAGACAGTATCCACAGCGACATCTCCTCCGATGGAAGCTCCCTGGTGGTGGACACCTCTGTGCCCACCCCAACTTCAGATACATCCGCCACCCCCGTACCAGCACCACCCTCCCAGCAGCCCCTCAGCATGTTTCCCCTGCCTGCTCACCCAGGAGGGTGGGCATATCCTTTGCCACAGGCACCTCAGGCACTGCCCCAGTCAACCCTGCTGCCCTCAGTGAGAAGGCTATTGACCTTCTGAGATCCCTCTCTGTTGGGCAGTCAACCATACTGAATGCCATCCAGGTTGTAGCAGGGCATTTGCAACAAACAAATGCATACCTGGAGGGCATTCACTCTGGCGTGGCGGCCCAACAGAGAGTATGTTTAGGCTCTGGCCAACTCACTGATGGAAGCCATAGTCCCTGTCTCCAGCCTCCCCCTCCAACTTCCTCTACCCTACAGCACTTGCTGCACCTACAAAGGTGAAAAGCTTTAGTTTACTTTATGGATTAAAAACAAACTTGTACTGCATTTACAATGATGCACTGGGGCTGACTGCATGCTGAAGTGTGAGCAGGGTGCTCCCTTTTTGTTTTTTTCTGTTTAAGAAGGCTCCCTTGAGCCAATGAGCTGACGAGCTCTGGTTGAAGCACCTGCATGCCAGTGAGTGGTACACAAACATGAGTGGACTTTTGGCAGCACTTCCAGCAACCCCATAGACAAAGCTGCTCTCTACTGATGAAGGGATTACCCAGAAACACGTGTCCAGAGATTTACAGCACTTGCTGCACCTACTAAGGTGAAAAACTTTTGTTTACTTTATGGATTAAAAACAAACTTGTACTGCATTTGCCATGATTCACTGGGGCTGACTGTATGCTGGAGTGTGAGCAGGGTGCTCCTTTTCTGTTTTTCATATTTATGAAATGGCACCAGCCGGCACTAATGTCTTGTTAGCATCCTTGTAAAGGATGCTAACAGTGTCGGGGAGGTGTAGGGGAAATCGGAGCTTGCGCGCCAAATTATGGAGCTACACTGTTTAGAGGCAAAAAAATGCCTCTAAGCAGTGTAGCACTATTTTCTGGTACACAACCCCCATGGACATGGCTGTTTTCTTAGTAAAGACACCACCCCAATAGCCATGCCCAGGGGATAAATGTCCCCTGGGTATGGCCACTGGGTTCCAAAGCCATGGAGGGGAGCCCAAGTCAGAGCCCCCAAGCGTGAAAAAAAAAAACTTACCGGGACTTACATGGGATGGTTCCCTCATCCTGTGGTGTCCCTCTGGTGTGGATGTCTCTGGGGCCAAGGAAGGGCACCTGTGGGCTCTTTCCATGGTCTCTGACCATGTCAATATGCCTACAGGTCCCCTAACGCCTGCCCATACCCAAGCGTTAAATAAGGGCGCTAAGCAAGTTTAGCTTTATTAATTAAGGCCCCCGTCCCCCCATGCTGGATTTTAGCACGGGGGATAAACATGGCGCTAAGGCTATATCATCCTTTTCTGGACTGGAATGTCTACCTTGCATCTCATTGACGCAAGGTAGGTTTTCACGTCCAGAAAACAATGTTAACTCCATAAATTTGCCACTAGACGTGTCTAGCGCCAAAGTATAAATATGGAGTTAGGTTTGCGCTGAATTAGCATTAAAAAAATATGTTAATTCAGCACAAATCGAGTATAAATATGGGCCTCAATGTCTACATAGAGCTTTGTGTGCCACTTGCCCTGGTTTCACAGAGAAGACACATAATGGCACCGTTTTGCTACTTGTCACTTGTGCTTCCTTTGCTCAAAATAGTTTAAAAATTCTGAGAGTTGAAAGAGTATTTCTCAACTAACATCTATACTCTTAACTGGAATCGAAGACCCAAGCTTTTACATGGAAAAAGTTGACAGCTGCGGAATTTCTGCATCATTATTCAAATGTGTAGTGGTAAACTGATGTGACAATTGGAGATTTTCATTAACGCACCATCAGTGGTTGTTAGTGATAACAAGAACTTAGAGATGGGCTACTTCTGACACTTTTTCAATGTGCTTACATTTTATGTGTATTAGTCTATCATCTCAAGAAAAAAAACGTAAATGTGAAGGAGCCGTAATATAATTGTGCTGCATATTGTATTGAAAAAAGCAGGTTGTAATGGAAAAGCCATGACGAAAGTAAGAATGGAGCACACTAAGAATGATTAGTTACATGTGATAGCAATATCCATGGATCCTTCAATTTTACTAAAGCTTCAATAAATAGGTATAGTGTAGTCCAAGTAGAATATCACTTGTGTGTAATGGTTACAAGACTACATTGTTCAAACCACAAATGTAATATAAACAGAAAAAAACAATATAACACAGGTATATACATGAAAATAACTACAAAGAAGAAAAAAATAAATATGACAATACTATCATAATCCAATTACACATGACACAAATCATCTAGTTAAATATAAAACAATTAATTTCCAAAGACTCTAGGTCCAGGCACACAGGTCCAATTAGTCCATATAACAAGTGTGCACTATCCAAAGCGTTGACTTGAAGCAATGAAGGTTCATTTCATCCAATTCAAGAGATTGATTGCAAGCTCCAAACCAGATTCAGCCGACACGTGTTTCGTCCCATAAGGGACTTTATCAAGGCTGACAAAATGAATTATAAAAGCCCTTGTTATGACTTAATATCCTATTATACATTCAATCAGTATCTGTTGCAATCTACAAACATGTAACAACACAAATCTTCATAAAAACCACCACATGCGTGTCAAATTCCCCAAAATAAGAAAATTATTAACAAAAAACCACTACACCAAAGTCTTATGATCATAACATCCAGTATATGTGACCTACAAATATATGAAAATATATGGAAACCAGTCTACTGTGTATTACGCAATGGTGTCTCTCTTATTGTGATTCGAAATAAGACATGTGCAATTTTAGTTAGCATGCAAATAAACAGCACGTATATTGTTTTCATGCTGGTTAGTGCTGGTTGTATCACCGAAGGGAGTGAAAAGGACAAATCCCTAAGTAACTAAAGAGTCAAAATTATCACTAATATCATCCTTGTTTGTGTCCAAGTTAGCACCGCAGTAAAAGGGAAGGTATTGTTCAATTCTGTACCTTGTCCTCCTATGTTTAATATGTACTTCTCAGACTATGTTCGTCCAATGGGTTGCATGGGCATTGTACATCTAAAAAATATATAGAAAGAAAAGGCAGTGTTCCATATCCAGTCAGAGCACCCATAATATTTGATCAAAAATGTCCAGCCTAGGGTTCAACCAACCTGTGCTCCTTTAGCTCTCACGAAAACATTCCAAATAAGCTCAATTCAATTGGCATGACCAAAAAGTCCTACAGTTCCCAGAGGTAGCTCACATGATCAGACACTGTTCAGTCTGTAACAAATATAGAAAATATAAAAATACAGAGGTATAATGACATTATCTGCAGCATTATTAATACACTGCCATACAAACAAAAAAAAAGAGTAAAGAATAAGAGGAATCCCCACTAATTTCAAAAGTCTGCAAAATGCCAGTTGCCAAACCTGTCTAACATCTCATGTGCATGTCCATACTGAAAGACTCCCATCCCTGTAGCTGTTGGAAATTCAGCTCGTACCCTGTTACTGGCGACCTCATCGCAGCAAGACGCTCTTCTGAGTAAGCAACGTGAAACCGACTAACTACAAACTACAACTTTATATAGTTAGTCAGAATAGGAGTAGGACTCATCGTTCAGCCCTTAGTGGTTATTTCCTCCAAACGCTGTCTTATCATGACTCCAAAATATCCGCCATCTTTTCGTTGCACACTGTCCTTGTCGAAAGTACCAATTACAACAAAGGACCAATTCAGGCATGTCATAATCACTAATTAAAAAAGTCCCGATGTGGTCCACCCATCTCCGTCAGTATTGCCGTAGAAAGCCCGCATCTTTGTCAAAAATACTCTGTCATCACAGCCCGTGTCTGCGACCAATCGCGCAGACTACATCCAATTGCGGGCGCCATCTTGGGGGAACCCGTAGTGCATCTACGAGTGCACTTGGTTCCAAAGTTCGAAGGGCGCCCTATCCCATTAGAGAGAAAGTGATCGATCTAGTTCAAATGAACACCTGATAATAAGCCCACATCACGAAAGCTTTACATATGATCAACTAGATTATTACAAACAATATCTTGAAATTGTTGTCTGCCAACAAAAGTCTGCTTACAATACATGGCGGATTATTAATCCACATCCAAACTAACCTATTTACAAAGTCACATATGTAGCAGAGAACAACATACCCAAAATGGTTATCTGCCAGAGTCAGTCTAGTTCCGATAAGTGGCAGATTGATTAGCCACATCCCACACATTTTCACCAAATCATATTTGTTGTTTATAATGCCATCTTGAGATGGTTATTTGCCAGAATAGGAGAACCAAAGCTAAAGTAAATGAGCCAAACGATGGATACACATATTCACAATATGTGACACTTTCTGGGCTCTACCAAAGTCCGTTGTAAATTTACCCTTTCTCTACTTTGTCAATAGGTGTCAACTTTATTTGAAAACAAAACCTGCTATGTTTAGATCGTTGTCTATTATAGTCAGTGATAAAGGATGCTTAGCTGTTGTTATTTAATATGTTCACTTAGGGTGCACCTAGCAAGCTTCTATTACATTTCTGATAAATGTTACCATTCCCACCCGTACATTGGTATAAGATGATGTTAGTACCTAGGCGTGTCATATTACAGATGTATTAGTTGGTATCTGTGAACATGCCTCATGCAAGATTTTGATGTGTACAGGCTTGATCGTCTGGTTAACTTCCTAAGTTTGTGCTCAACTGACATAATGGCAGCATTGAATACCGTTAGAAGGCATAAACATTCCTATGGAAATGGAAAAGCCAACTGCTATACTTTGGAGAACTTTGCCATTTGTAGGATATTACTGAAGAAATGACATGCCCATCAGGAAGCATAACAGGAGATAATGCATATTGCTCAGTGTGGTGTAACCACATGAATCAGTACTTCAAAATTCCTTGTGTAACTTTCAGTGAAGAAGAGATTGGTCCTCATCACTAAGTCCTGGCACTGTCAGGACTGATGTTCCATGTACCTGGAGACCTCTCTGCATGGCAGCATTCTGAAAATTAACTATGATTCCCAGCAGGCCACAAACTCTCGCATATTCTGGTAAATTAGTGACCATATTGTGGATTATTGAATATCATTTTTTCCCTCATGGTTCACAGCGCAAACTTTTATCTGGCAATCATAATATGATGTTGCTACAGCCAGGACCTAATGGATTTCTCTTGCTGTTGCTTCCTAAGGATATAGTGATGGATACTGGAAATGTAGAGAAATATTCCAAAAAGTTGTGTTCTTGGTGAAACCAAACTTTAAACTACTTCTTGAACATTTATTTGAACAACTCTAAGACTAATGTTTTTATATTTTGCTGTTTATTTGAGTTTCATGTACAAAATAAGAATAGGGAACGTTATGATTTTAGCATTCTTTGTTATTGTGCTGTTCTATAAATGTCAAGAAGAAATCATAGCTTACCTTCTTCGAAAGAGCATTTACTGATGAAGTTTAAGGTTTGAAGGCGTTGCTCAGCAGGGGATGGCTAAGAAAAGTGAATTAATCACCTTCACTGGTCATCATCATTGTGTCAGACCTGATGCTCTGTAAATAGGGGTACTTTGAACATAGGAGGTAAGGTGCAAGGAATCCTAGGAAGTGGTATATGATGAAAAAAAACATTCACTGAAAAAAAAAACAAAGGTTAAAGTGAATTTATTGTTTTTTTGTTTGTTTTGGTTATAAGACCTTGTTATGGTTAGAGTGTGGTTATAAGACCTTACCTCACATTTAAAACAAAAAGAAATTATCACAAACCAATAATTAAAATGCATTTATGTTTGTAAAACTCCACTGGTGTCTCATGGCTTCAGGGTGCATTCCGATTGAATAACCTAGTTATTCTTAGAACAATTAGCAATAGCTAAGTCTAGCAGATAAGCATACTCTAGGATGTGGTAGTACTATTCTGTTTGAGAATTTAAAACATTTCAAGGGTCTCAACAGACTTGTCAGCATAGATTTACAAAGCCCTTGCTTTGCCATTGCATCACATAGGGCAGCATAAGGACTTCAGTGAGATTTACTAAGCCACAAAGCCACCTTGCATCACTCTGCGTGGCATTAAAAATCTGGAATAACACAGGGCAATGCAAGTTGCTGTCTTGCATTACTTTGCCCTAGGAAGGTGTTCCATGAGTGGAGCGTGGGTGTTCCCATGCAACCACTCATGGATTTTGGAACATTCCCAGATTTACTAGGACTAGTAAACCTCGGAATGCATCAAAATGTTAAACCTTCACAGAGTTGGAATGAGGGGTAATGTATTTATTTCTCCTCAACGTCCATCTTTCTATTTTTATTTTGTAATTTATTTATTAGTTGCACTGACATTATTTTGTTTCCTTTCAAAAATAGAGACTTTTTCCATATAATACATAACATGCAAATTATCTCAGTGAAGGCCCTTCTACTAGAGGTCCCAAAAAGGAACTGAGGGTCTAATTCTGATTTTGGTGGTTGGAGTTACTCTGTCACAAAAGTTATATCCTATGGAGTATCTCATCCGCCAGGATCGAAATCAGGCCCTAATTCACAATTGAAAAGTGTATCAAACAGCGATATATAAATTGCTAAAGAAAAAATAGTGCAACTATCCATTAATCTTTATTCATCATACTAAAGTGCGTTCCATACAGCCTACAAGGCAATTAAGGCCCACGACGTTTCCTTGCCAGAAGTCTTCAACAAACACCACTTCCCTTTCAAAGCTAAAGTGCATCAAACAGTGTGTTTTAGAGTTAAAAAAATCTACTTATTTTTTTTCAGGGGTGTGCAGAATGCTCCATTCCGCACTCAGAATTTGCTAAATGTGACAACTTTGCATTACTCTTGAAATAGAGAGTTCTGGACAAAATTCCACCAATTACTATGTGGTGGAAATTGCTTTCCTTTGAAGATCAAGAAATGTGAGTCTGCAAGCCTGAGCAAGATTTGACATCCCCTAGTGTGATTTTCTAATATGGGCGGTCATGTGTGGTCACTGTCAGAAGGTTGCTTTTTAAGAATATATGTTGCTGCTTAAATCAATTTCAACTCGAATGGCTGCATACTCTTTTCACTGCATATTGTAGTTCCTGCTGATTTTTCAGCAATAGTCACACTACATGACTAAGAGAATGCATTACAAGCCATGCAACATACAACATTTCTGACTGTTGGAGGAACTTCCCAGAATCTTGCAGAGTTTTTATGTAACTCCGCAAAATTCTGTAGAGTGTAAGTTCACGAGTTCCACCCACTTCTATTCATTTTACTAAAATGCTTTCCATAAAACATTACAAAATGTTAAGACAGTTTCTTTCCCTCCTGACCCTTCTCATAGAAATATATATTTTTTTATTAGTGCTAGCAGAATTACTATGTACCATCAACCTCACAAAATTCCAGCCTTTACACCCAGATGTCTGGAGCTTGCTAAGAGTATTGACTTGACGCCTCACATAACCAGAGATCCTAAAATCTCCTGTACACATGTTACAACCTTGACCCAGAATTCCATTAGCTTCAGGCAGCTCCAGAGCAAATGCTCCAAGATGCCTGTCTGGCTACATCTAGGACAGCTGTCTGAAATATTTGCATTCCAGTCATGCAGTTTCTTAAGAGTTTAATTTATTGACCATTGTGAAGATATCAACATCTGGCTATCATACACCCCTCAACAGCTAGGAGTTAAAAAATGATATTTCTTACCAGAAGCTTCAGCCAAATTCAAGATTGGTATTAAAGGGCAGCATTTATGTCTTGGCAGTATTTACTATACATGCTGCCACAGATGCAAAAAAATTTAAAAGCTCAAAAACGCTATCATTGGCTGTGCTATCTGACTGAATTTATAAAAGCAGATCATTGACATAAAGTTTTAGTCTGGGGGAATTTGTTACTGGAGCTTGGAAAGCTTCCTCTCTCCCAAGAAAAGGAATGGGGTTCAATAAAATCTAAACAATATCAAACAATAGGTCTTACTGTGGGTAGCCTTTTCTAGTGCCCCATGGGACATTTATTGGTGCTGAGACTTTCTCATTTATTGCCAAATGAGTCGTAGAGTCCTGATGTGTTTGGGCAAAGGCCTAATAAGCTGAACGGGGATTTTTTATTTTTTCCGAAATAAAAAATCCAGTTCACCAAATTGAACACCATTTTAGCATCCACAAACAACACCACTACAGGAACCTGGTTAACCGTATAGTAATCTATGCTTTCAATTAAAAATATAATTGTTGTGATGGTACTAACCTATTTTGATCTACCTCTACTATTTACATTACTGCTGATATTCTGCTAGCCAGAAATTGTATAAAAAATCTTATAGTCTGTATTAATTAATGTGAGTGTCAGTACACCCTAATTAATACAGACTATGAAATTATAAGTGCCTGCCCTTGACAGAGAATCAGAATAAGAAAATAATCTATTTTTGAGGCTGTCTGAATTTGAGGAAAAAATGCTAACTGCTTTAAATCAGGGTGCGACCTGCATCAGGGATCAAACAGGCTAATTTCATACTTAACTCATTTATGGATTGCACCACTATTGATTTCCTTTGTGTACCATTTAGGTTACTCAAATCAAAATCTTGAATTTGAACACAATTAAAATCCTTTCCAACAACAATGTTCCTCGCAAACTGGGGTAAGTCAAGAATTCAATTGTATAAAGACTCTGACTCATCAGTAACTGAGTCATATAATGCGACTAATGTGATTGGTACCCGATCAAATGAAATTTCACCAATCACCCATCTTCCAATTCTACAGATCAATGATTTGATAATCTTGCCTCTAGACCTTCTACTTGCTAATACTGCTATCCCCATGTGAGTTGTGGAGGTGGCAGAGTGCTGCAATACCTGAAATGACCCTAGTTAGAAATGGGATCTTTGGTTGTCAGTCAGGTTACCCTCTGTCCAAGCAAGGACCCTCACTCTAGTCAGTGTAATGGCGAAACACACTTAGATAACCCCTGCATAACCTGATGGTAGCTTAGCACAAGCAGTCAGTCTTATCTCAGAAGCAATGTGTAAAGTATTTGTACCAACACACAGAGTAATACAAACCAGTTTAGAAAAATAGGTACTATTTATCTAAATCAAACAAGACATAAACTACAAAAATCTAACATACACAAGTTAAAATATGAATTTCGATGGAAACGATGATTTTTTACAAGGTACCTAGTTAGCATAAAAAATAAAGCCGCTCAGGCGAGCGTGCATTGGAAAAGGCAGCAATGTGTCAATTCCTTCCTCGCAAGGGAGGCCGTGCGTCATTTCTTCTCCGGTCGGGTTGGCAATGTGTTAGTTTTCTCCCTCGCAAGAGAGTGATGCATCAATTTACAGATTGGGCACTTCAGATCCACTCAGAGTTGGGTTGACTTTGACTCCCAGGGATGATGCATGGAAAATCCTGTTGCACAGTGTTAAAAAACCACGCTGGTTGGGTTTTGCGTCATTATCAGCGGCCGGAAGCAGGCTTTGGCTGTCGTTTCTCCAGCTGTGATGCATCAATCTCCAAGCCGGGCTGCAAGTGAAGCATCAATTTCAGTTGCTAGGACATCGGTGTGTCGTTTATCAGCCACATTGCAGATGGTGGCTTGAAAATTAAATTTCCCTGCATGACATCATGTGCATGGATTTTCAGCTCTTGGCTGCTAGCTTCACATTTCAAGAGCCCAGGGACTGGATAGGACAGAAGGGACAGGCAGGGGTCTCAGCAGAGAGTATTGATGTTAGCAGAGGAAGTCTTTGATGGCTTTGAGACTTCAAAACAGGAGGAAAGCTCAACTCCAGTCCTTGGAAATTCTTCACGAGCAGAAATACACCACAAAGTCCAGTCTTTGTCCCCTTTTACAGGCAGAAGCATCAACTGCAGGACAGCCTAACAAAGCAGAGTCACAGCCAGGGGCAGCACTCCTCCTCAGGTATTCTTCTTTACAGAGGTTCCTTTTGGTTTCAGAAGTGATCTGATTTTCAGGAGTTTTGGGTCCAACACTTATACCCCTTTTATACCTTTGAAGTAGGCATACTTCAAAGGAAAGTCTCTGTTGTTCACAAGATCCTACCTTGCCCAGGCCAGGCCCCAGCACACACCAGGGAGTTGGAGACTGCATTGTGAGAGGGCAGGCATAACTCATTCAGGTGTGAGTGACCACTTTTCCCTCCTCTCTTGGCACAGATCGCTCATCAGGCTATGCAGGATACACCCCAGCTCCCTTTTTGTCAGCGGTGCAAACAGCCCAACTGTAAAACTGACCCAGATAGGGAATCCACACACAGAGTCACAGACTGGTTTAAGCAAGAAAATGCCTACTTTCTAAAAGTGGTATTTTCAAACACACAGCCTTAAAATCAACTTTACTAAAAGATGTATTTTTAAATCGTGAGCTCAGATACCCCAAAATCTACATTTCTATCTGCTCTCTAAGGGAATCTGCACTTTAATAATATTTAACGGCACCCATGTTAACCTGTGAGAGAGATAGGCCTTGTAACAATAAAGAATGAATTTAACAGTATTTCACTGTTAGGACGTGTAGCACACATCAGTACATGTCCCACCTTTAACATACACTGCACCCTACCCATGGGGCTACCTAGGGCCTACCTTAGGGGTGCCTTACATGTATGAAAAGGGAAGGTTTAGGCCTGGCAAGTTGGTACACTTGCCAAGTTGAATTAGCAGTTTAAAACTACTGCACACTCAGACACTGCAGTGGCAGGTCTGTGGCATGTTTACAGGACTACTTATGTGGATGGCACAACCAGTGCTGCAGGCCCACCAGTAGCATTTGATAAACAGGCCCTGGGCACCGCTAGTGTTTGTTTTCAATATTTGTTGTTTCAACAATACGGTATGGTAGAATTATGTTCAGAGATCTACACAAATGACCATTTGCTGACTTCCTATATTTGCCTACTTTTCAGAACAATTGGGCATCTTTACAAGCCCCTTGTGCATCCTTGTGCCACACTAGTGTAATTTGTTTTGCTAATGTAGTGTTAAGGAGGCCATTTCCCTGTGCTATATTTACAAAGGGGCTCAATGCATGGATTGGGCAACTTTGTAGCCCCTTGTGCCAAATTATGCCTGCACCACACATAATGTATGCATGTGGGGGGCGTTACCACACAGAGAGGCCCTAGAAAATGGTACAGTGAAATTTACAACATTTACAAAATCTTTTCAATGATAAAAGCAGCTGTTAAAATGATGCACCCATAGTAACCTAAGGGACTCCCTGTGCTTTGTTGTACTAGCATCAACATTTTTGACACCAGTGAAGCAAAGTACTACAATAGCATCAAACAATATTGTGCTAACTACTACCATGATGAACCATATTATAAATGCGGCACAACCATGGTGTGATTAGGTGAGGGGTGGGTGATGCAAGAAAAGTGGTGCATCAGGACTGATTCACGATTTCTTCTAAATCTGCCCCTCTATATTTTTCTGGGATCACCCATGGGCTTCACACCTATTTCCACCACAAACCGCCAGTAAGTTAAAAGCACAAATATTAGGAAATGTGGATTACCTCTCAGAAAAATGCAAAACCTGTGATAAAAAGTTGATTTTCTACTGACGCTCTGATTTCTCCTGAAAGCTGGAAAGCACAGGAAACCTTTCACTGATGGCATTTAAAAAATACACTTTCATACATTGCAGCTTTTTCCCATTTTCTCCAAGAAAAACAAAATGTAGCTCCTCAAGAATTTACAAACCTTGGGTACATTTAGAATCCCCAGAACATTAGGAAAAGGAAGCAAATTAGGTCTAGACACATTTTGTACATGCTACCCCAAGCGTCCAAAAAAGGGCTTAGCACTAGGAGGAAATCTCTAGTAGCGAAGTGGTTACCTGAATCCTACATGCATGTACCACCTATCAACAGGAAACATCAACATGAGGCATATATGACATATACAATTATTGTTGTGACCATCAAACAGTGGCTCTTTTCTTTGACAGGAACCATCCGCTCTATTCCACCCACCAAGCTGGGAAACATCTTTTAACTGTGCTGAATGTACTGAGGCACATGCCATGTTGGGCACAGAATTAAGCTATAGCCCACATCCATATTGGCAGACAGTACAGAACAGTTGCTGCAAATGTAGGTTCTCAGAATGATCTATTTGCCCTGACAATTTGAGCCACCTCCTAAAGTTCACTTTTTTCTCACCATGATATGCAGTTTAAATAACCCAGATTTTATATTTTGATGAATGTTAATGATTTCTTGTCCCATTCAAGCAATCAAAGTTTGCTGTTATTTTTTCTATTATTGCCCTATGTCTGTATAATTCAAGTACATATTTGCTATGCAAAATTTCTGGGGCCAAATCAGTACTGTTGGATGAAAAGTCATTAAATCAGCAAAAGAAATAGAATCACAGAGCTGGATAGTTACAAATGTTTTGCACAGAGTTTGAGCCACATAAGTGATGCAAATCAATGCTAAATGCTTTTTATGCAGTATACTTTCAAGGACAAAACTTGTTTTGCACTGGAAATTCACTTGAAAGTAATGCAAAGCAATGCGTAGGAATGTCCATGCACCAGCCAAGGAAAGTCCTGTTGGCGCTAAGTAATGTAAAGCAACACACAGCTCTGCTTTGCATTACTTAACCAAGGGGACTTTCCATGGCTGGTTCATGGATGTTCCAATGCAACCACCTATGTTTTTTTTTTTTACTTAAAACCCTATATACTAAAAAACAGAATCAAGGTACTTATTCAAAAAAGGATTCCCATTTGACATAGGAACTATAAGGAGAAATGCTCTTATTTCTCCTTTCATTTCCAGCCTTCATGTGCGCTGCACTGTACAGCACATTTACAAGGTAGGAACAGTTTTGGAGTCAGTCTAGGCATATTATTTTGCACTTCTGGTTTGAAACCTATGCTAGACTTATTCAGACACCCTTGCACTGTGGTTCAAAGGTGTGTGCATGGCGCTCATGCTGTAAATATTGTGCTCTTCTGCTTTCAACTTGTTACACAATGCAGTGCAGTGTTTTTGTTGTGTAAGACTTTAATAACTCTGGACCAGAGTATTGGATTATATCAACCTGATAACATTAACAATGCCCAACTTCTTCCACTAAATTTTGGGAAAAAAGTTTATTTATTGTTTTTAGAAGAACTGGTGGAGATTATGTTATTTTGGACAAAAAATGTACACCAAAAAGCCATGGCAAGTTTGATTGTTTGCATGCTTGACCATGTGTGCTTATGTGCTTGTGTATGTGGGTTGTGGGCTTTGGTCTATGGCCACATGTACAAATCATTTTTTCTAATTTTCTGACCACAAAAGTGCATTTACATATGTATAAATCACAAAATTAGATTTGATAACATGTCACCAAATCACAATTCAATCGATCAATCAATCAAGGATTTATAGAGCGCACTAATCGCCCATTAGGATCTCAAGGCGCTGGGGGGGGAGCTACTGGTCGTAGAGCCATGTCATGAGGCGTTTCCTGAATGTCAAGAGGTCTTGGGTCTGGCAAAGATGGAGCGGTAGGGAGTTCCAGGTCTTGGTGGCTAGGTGAGAGAAGGATCTTCCTCTGGCGGTGGTGCGGCGGATGTAGGGAATGGAGGCGAGGGCGAGGCTGGAGGAGCGAAGATTGCAGGTGGGAGTGTGGAATGTGAGTCTGTCATTGAGGTAGGCTGGGCCTGTGTCATGGAGGGCATTGTGCGCGTGGATGAGGAGTTTGAAGGTGATCCTCTTTGATACTGGTAGCCAGTGAAGGTCTCTGAGGTGGTGGGAAATGTGGTTGCGGCGTGGGATATCCAGAATTTGTGTTTGTGATTCGATTTGTGTTTGTGATTCTGTATGTGGAACAGGCATGTTAAGGTCATCTTTTCCCAATTCCAACTGCAGTCATATGTATAAATGTTTTGTGATCAAATGAAGGTTGCAATATATTAATTTTTTATCAGTGCCCGAAAGGTGGTGGTAATCATTCATAAATGGGAAGGGGTTGAAACAAATATTTTTTAAGAGCAGTCAGTGCTCCCAAGGACCACAGCCTGTTCTTAAAAAAGGGAAGCTTAAATGTTTCTTTTTTTAGTTTTGAAACACATCCCACTTTCATTTAAGGTAAGCAGGCTGTGTCTAGAAAAAAATGATTGCTTTATTAAAATGCAATCATAGATATGATAGTCTGCTGCCCCCAACAGGCTACCACCCCTGTGATGGCAGTGATTCCTTATGGGTCGCAAATTGTGACCCACCTCATGAATAATCATGAGGTAGATAGATTTCAGACTTTCTAGGAATTGCTATTTGGGAATCAAAATATCCATACTTTAAAAGTACTGATTTCCTAATTGAGATTCAGAGATAATTGCAGCTAGGAAAATGGTATTCCTAATTTTGGACATCTGGCCCTTTGTTCTTTTTGCAAACAAATAATGATTGCTTTGGGGAGTAGGAACCATGTTTTTCTTTATCTTTTTGTTTGAAATCTGAGTCTTTGTAAGTTTCTAAAAGTGTTTCCATTCTCCACCCAATAATCATTCTAACTTGTTTTTGAGACTTTCCTTTACTTAGCGCCTGGACTTCTCCTGGGCTTTTTAAACCAACAATATTATTATTATTATTATGATAACCTGATAATATTATGTGTGTTTGCACATTTATGGATATGTTTATGAGTGGGTGTGTGTAGAACCTTTGTTATGTGGTTCCCACTTTGGTAATAGGACTGTGTGTTTAGGACAGCAGCATCAGTATTGGAGACTGAGGCCCTTATTTACACTCTTTTAGCGCCGCATTTGCGCAGCTTTTTGATGCAAAAACGGCGCAAATGTACAAAATACAATTGTGTTTTGAAAGTTTGCACAGCTTTTGCATAAAAAAATTACGCAAATGCAGCGCTAAAAAGTAAAAATATGGGCCTGAGTATACCCCACACAAAAGTTGCAAAAGGGGATCATGGCAACCATCACTTGACAATCTCGGGCATATTTAAGAAAAGTGGGGCTGCATTGTGTGCAGAGCCACTTTTCTTGCACCCTTAACCGCCGCCCTATCGCCACCATGTGTGCGCTGTATTTAAAATACAGCGCACCATGGCAGGGGAAATAGCATCATTTTTCATGACGCTATTGATGTACTCTGAAGGAGTAGCACCAAAATATTGGTGCTACTCCTGCAGGGAACATAGGAGCCTATTATAAATAATGGAAGCCCACTTTTAACGCCTGCTCTGGGCAGGTGTTAAAAGTGCAGTATAAAATGACGCAAGAAAATCACTTAGATTTCCTTATGCCTTTTTTCGCCCCCCTCCTAACAAGGGAACACCCCCTTTGCATACCTTGTATAATGTAGCTCAAAGAGTTACAAAGTGGCGCTGTGCATGCATTGCATTAGGCCTCTTTGTAAATGTGGTACAAGGACTTTGGCCTCGTTGGGCCACATTAATGTAAAAAAAATAATCGTAATGCGGTACATGGTGGTGCTAGGGGCTTATAATTATGCTCCTCCGACTCCTCAGGGAAGTTGTGAAAACAGATCATACCATTTTCTCTCAGTTACTCCCTCATGCATGCCAGTGTGAAATACAAGATGCAAAATGGATTTCAATACATTTATTGAAGTAGTTGCATTTGATTAGAAAAAGCATGGCCTGCAGTAAGTAAGAAGATGAAATAGAGCACAGTAACCAACATGAAAGCAAGAGTAAAGGTAAACAACCCTCCCATATTGCATGTTTTTAGAGAGCCTAAATGTGCCTACCAAAACCCTATGACTAAACCCGACAGCAAAGTGGTTGTAACCTTTGCCTGGCCCGACCTAAAGGATTCACCCATTCCTATTTCTGAATAGAATAGCAGGGGTCTGCTTGTGATACAGATGGCAATCTCCTCAGGAGGTTGAAATATCAGTGCCAGCATCAACAAAACTGTTGATCAAAAGGAAAGAATCCAAGCATAGTCATGGCCAAAATGCCCTACACTCCCTTTGGTCTAAGTGTAGTTTATATAATGAACCATACCTCGTTAGGAAGCAACTGTATATTGAAATAGAAACTGACTGCTGGGTTGGAAAATAAAAGATAGCTATGAGCCATAGCATTGGACAAAGAGTACAGGTTATATGTAGTACAAAGCTTAATTAGGTGGGCAGCTTGAACTCTGCCTTCCTAGAAGAAGCAGCTGATAAAATATATAAAAGCAATTGCTAAAAGTGAGCTTGCTAAAATATGAATACAAATATGTGTAAATATAAAATGAGACACAAGCTGTAAACTTAAGCTAAGATAGCGGGGCCCAACCTGGGATCCAATAGGGCCTTACAACCCCCTTCCCCATTGCTAGTCTAGGTGTGCAGATTCTAATATCTGCAAAATATTGAAGGATTAAAAAGAATTTACAGCTGTGTAAAAAAAAAGTCTTAAAAAGGTCCATGTCAAGAAGCAAAACAATCCAAATAGAAAATGGTCAATTAGAGACATTGTTCACCTAGTTCAGTTTACGCCTGTTGAAAAGCTTACGTTTACTATATATTAAATCAGTAAGTGTTGAAGTAGTAGATTTTCCTGAGGAAAAATAATCCAGGTCTATGAAATAAACAGAAGCAGTCTTTGCAAAAGATGGAGCCAGTACATATGAAAGAGAACTGACAGATGTCTCCAAAAAAGGATTATCATGGACAATTCCATCTGTTTCTGTTGCATTAGTAAACTACAGATGAACGTTTTGGACGTTTCTTGTACTTTTAGTTGTAGCGGTAACCGGAATCAACATTCTCCCCCTTCACCAGCCTTCGGGAAATAATATTAGCACTGTTTAATGGCTGAAGATATATCTCCTGTAGGGTAGTGAGTGGGTAAGGGAACTACCCAGGACTCCTCGAGGTCTACTGTGCTGGATCAGCCACATAATGCAAATCTAAATAAATGATCAATGGGGACACAAAAATTCTCTTTCGAGCTGGACATTGTTGGTAGTATCACTGTCCTGCTGCTCTGTATTCCCATAACCTGGACTGGTGCTCAGTAAGATGGGCCAGACTCCTTCTTCACAGGTAGTTTTTTACCATCCTGACCCCCAACTTTTGGACTCCAGCCTTCGAAAGTTGTTGAATTCCAAATTCCCAAAGTGGTGGTGTGCATTATGAAACGTTTATCCCTGAAATGTTGTTTATGTTTATGTGAAAAGGTTTGTCTGCTGACACTGTGGCGTGATCATCAAGATCTGGGATATGACCATCAAGATCTGGGACAACCACAGAAGTCCAAAACAGGACTTCATATAGGTTAAGGACACCCAAAGATCATCAAGGCAGATTAGTTAATGCTCTCTGGACCCCACTTAGGTTATAGGTCCAACTAGGACCTGAACCTAATACTCTAGCTGTTAAGGACTGATTAAATCTCAGATTTTCCTCTCCATGATCGAATTTCCCTCAGAATGTGGTGGAGAGGAATTACGCAGTGCTACTCCCATTGTTCCAATGGCATTCATATAAGCCACAGAGGCGAAAGCAGGTCGCTAGTCCGAGTGGAATGTGGAAACTGCATATGTCATGATAAAGACTTGCAAATCTTTAATAACAGTGCGAGTATCAGTTGATCATTGCGGCCTTACCCCAAAGGAATCTGGAGCAATAATCTGCAACTAGTAGAATGTATTTTTATGCAGCAAAATAATTTAAGGGACCACAATTGTCCGGATGCTCACACTGTGTAGGCTTGTCTGACACCAACCAGGGTGTCTGCTGTTGGCGTTTGATGATAGAGCTAAGGTAATATACAGTTTGGTCTGTTTATATAGACCACGCTAATAATTGGCCTGATTCACAAAGATAAATTTAGACCAAAAGTCTAAGGCCCGTATTTATACTTTTTTTTGCGCCGCATTTGTGCTGCTTTTTGACGCAAAACGGCGCAAACCTACAAAATACAATGGCATTTTGCAAGTTTGCGCCGTTTTTGCGTAACAAAACGACGCAAATGCGGTGCAAAAAAAGTATAAATATGGGCCTAAGTTTAGACTAAAAGTCTAACCTTACTCGCAGTAATGTTAGACTTTTGGTATACGTTTAGACTTTTGGTCTAAGTTTAGACCTCTGGTCTATCTTTTGGTCTAACTGTGCCATAGGCTTGTATGTGTTCTCCGTTTCCTATGCCTCCTTCCTCCTTGTTGTTGTTGTTTGACTATTTAACTGGCTAGCAGTCATTTTGCCCATCCTACCAGTGTCCATTACCATATTCTTGCTTGTGGTCTTTGTTTGCCATGCCTCCGTGCACCTTGCTGTTGTTGTTTGACCATATGGCTGGCTGGCAGACATTTTTCCATCCAGTCAGTGTCGCTTGCCATAGGCTTCCACATGTTTTTGTTCTCCATGCCTCCTCCTTCCTCCTTGTTGTTGTAACTTGTTGTTTGACAATGTGGCTGGCTGGCAGCCTTTTTGTGTGTGCAGCCAGTGTGTCATTAGCATATGCTTAAATACAAACATTGTAATTATTGATCATTTGTTCTTTGTTTTTATTTTTTCTATTTTAAATTTCACATTTTTATTTTAAATTAAATGTTTTGCCATTTTGTATTAACTTTTTATATTTCTTTTTTGTATTAATTTTTATATTTTACTTTTTTTTATTTATAATTGTTTTATTTTTGCTCCTTTTTCATTTTTATGTTTTATTTAATGTTTCTAATTTCATCTTTATTTACATTTTTATATTATGTTTTAAAAAGAAAATGTTGATAGTTTTTTTTTTTTTATTTCTATTTCTATTCCATTCTGCATTTTGCCTTCCTTCATCTATCCACATCCACACGGAACGTTCCATTTCTCTATCCATCCACCACAGATGCACAACTGCACTACATTATTCAGTGTCTTAGTAGTAATTCCATTTCTTCCAGGGCACCCTGCCTGTGGAGCACAACAGACAAAACAACAGCATAATTAATTTAGTTAATTATTTTTGCATTTCTCCTGGACCATCTTGCTTCCATAGGTTATTTTAAGGATTATTCCATTTACCCTTGCACTGCGTATTGACTACCCCAGATGTCTCCTTTAAAACAGAAGATAAAGCAAAGAGCTCAATCTGCCTATTGCGCTGTCTGATTTGAAATGTGATTTCTTTATGGTGTGGTGGTGTGGTTTGTCTTTACAATATTTGTTATATTACTTAAGTAACTGTAGGAAAGTACCATCTTGCCTGGGAAGTTATCCCCATTTTTACTTGTGTGTCAGTTTGTTTTTGCCTGTCTCACTGGGATCCTGCTAGCCAGTACCCCAGTGCTCATAGTTGTGGCCTGAATGTGTGTTCCCTGTGTGGTGCCTAACTGTGTCACTGAGGCTCTGCTAATCAGAACCTCAGTGCTTATGCTCTCTCTGCCTTTAAAATTGTCACAGCAGGATAGTGACCATTTTTACCAATTCTGATTGACACACTGGAACACCCTTATAATTCCCTAGGATATGGTACCTAGGTACCCAGGGTATTGGGGTTCCAGGAAATCCCTATGGGATGCAGCATTTCTTTTGCCACCCATAGGGAACTCAGACCAACATTACACAGGACTGCCACTGCAGTCTGAGTGAAATAATGTCCACATTATTTCACAGCCATTTTACACAGCACTTATGCAACTTATAAGTCACCTATATGTCTAACCCTCACTTGGTGAAGGTTAGGTGCAAAGTCACTAAGGGGCATATTTATACTCTGTTTGCACCGGAATTGCGTCGTTTTTTTTTTACGCAAATCCGACGCAAAGCTAACTCCATATTTATACTTTGGCGTTAGACCCGTCTAGCGCCAAAGATCTTGGAGTTTGCATCATTTTTTTGCGTGGACTCCTACCTTGCGTTAATGATATGCAAGGTAGGCATTCCCGTCTAAAAAATGACTCCAAGGCATGTGCGCCTTATTTAAACTCCCGTGCAAAAATGACGCACGGGAGTGGGCGGGTCAAAAAAATGACGTCCAGCCGCTTTTGCCTAATTTTTTAACGCATGGTCCTCGAAAGGAGCCCAGAGGTGCCCTACCATGCCCCCAGGGACACCCCCTGCCACCCTTGCCCACCCCAGGAGGACGCCCAAGGATGGAGGGACCCATCCCAGGGAACTTTAGGCTAAGTTCAGGTAAATATATATATATTTTTTTTGTTGTGGCATAGGGGGGCCTGATTTGTGCCCCCCTACATGCCACTATGCCCCATGACCATGCCCAGGGGACATAAGTCCCCTGGGCATGGCCATTGGGCAAGGGGGCATGACTCCTGTCTTTGCTAAGACAGGAGTCATGTCAATGGAGGGTGGGAGTAAAAAAAAATGGCGCAAATCGGGTTGAGGCAGATTTTTTGCCTCAGAACGACTTGCCCCATTTTTTGACGCCCAAGCTCCATTTCCCCCTACGCCGGCACTGCCTGGTGTGGGTCATTTTTTTTGACGCACTGTATTGCTACATACACTACGAGCATGCGGCAGCACTACGTGCAAGGTAAACAGTGGTGCAGAGTGTGGACCATTGGCCTCTGCTTTCATTGGCCTTCGCTTCCATTTTGGTTCACGACTCCATTTTGTCGAGTCTGGTTCGGTGCGTAAGGCACTGTTCTGTGTTTTTCCACAAGCTTCGGCAAGCTGAAGGGTGGGGTGTTTTTCTGCTCAACTTCGCTCCATCTGCCTGGTACGAAGGGCGCTATTTACATTCCACGAGCTATCAGTTAGAACAACAGGGGGATGCGCCTGTACACAAGGAGGAATGCAAGCTTCACCTTGGAGTCCTCTCCTGGGAACTTGGCCCGTTCTGAGGAGACGTCTCGAAGGGTGAACAAGGTACCGCCGATTGCACAATTTGTAAAGGAGGGGGTCTTTTTCTAGAAAAGACTCCTGGGCGTTAGTAAATACTATAAAAGTTGGGGGCCTGGATGGGCTGGTTTAGGAACTCTCTCCTGGGTTGGACGCAACGCCAGGAGGACTGATTGTCCCGAACAGAGGCTCCCTGTGTCAGCTGATTTGGGTTCCCCAGCTTTGTGTACGGCGGAGGGATGCAGACGCTCTTTTCGGTGAAGCTTTTCAATTTATTAAGTGTATTGTGTGTGCGCGCGTAATGTGTACTTATTCTTGCAGTCATTTTCATGCTATTGAGCATTGAAGTATATTGTGTGTGCGCGCGTACTATGCACTTACTCTTGCAGTCATTTTCATGCTATTGAGCATTGAGGTATATTGTGTGTGCTCGTATTATATGCACTTACTCTTGCAATTATTCACAGAGTGCTTATATCTTTATCATTATTCTCATGTTATTCTCCTGATGTATATATATATATATATTAGTGTGGTTTAGTTTTGCTAGCTGAGAACTTGCCCCTTAAATAAACTTGATTATTCTACTTACGAAGGTGTTTGAGAGTGATTGCTTTACATTGTGCCTTAAAATATCCTGAAGTGCATAGTTTTGATATTCTGAAGAGTAAAGCAGCAAAAATTGGCGTAGTCGTTTGCAGGATTCGAAAAAAAAAAAAAAGGGGAAAATGCTTAATAAGATCAAAGCGAGCTCAAAAGCAGGTTCTCAGGTAGCAAATCCAGACATAGAAATACCGGGATGGGAAACTGCCCCGTATAAACTTTTAGCTCAGGAATGGTCACGTTGTGCTGGTTTGTGTGAAAATTGGAATGCGTGTATGTTAAATGTGGAACCTGAAGATCTTCTCATTTGTTTACGGAAAGTTTCGATTGACAAGGGAAGGGAGGTTTGTGCGTTGGGGAGGCGAGGCTGGATCTTGCTTTCTGCGTACCGAAAGTTGTATGAAAAATGTTTACAGTTACAAAAAGACCACGAGCAGCTGGAGAAGGAGTTAGTGGAAGCCCGAAATTCCTCTACCATGCTAGCTTGTCAAAATAAATTATTAAGTGATAAGTTGGAAATGTACCAACTGGTTGCAGAGAGAACGGCTGTTAGCGTAGCTAAATATAAACACAAGAAACGAAGAGGGAAAGTTAATAAAAAGAAGGTGCATTTAGCTATCTCTCAGGCAGGATTAGCCTTTGACCCTGAATTTTGGGATGGAAACATCTGGGATACATCTGATTTTTCAGATGGGTCCGGGGGCGATGACTGCCAAGATGTTAGACAGGAGAAGACAGAGCGCAGGAATGTTGTCCGTGCGCAGCCCATATATCGGCGAAAGTTACAGCATAGCCCAGCTAATCCTGGAGGGGTGATGTTGGATGCCCTGGAGGATTATACACAGCAAGAACTAAGTGATGTGATAGACAGATTTCGACAGAGGTCTGGGGAAACATTGCTTACGTGGTTGGTGCGGGTGCACGATATGGGGGGCCAGGGGGTCCAATTGGATCACGGCGACGCCCCGAGGCTTTGTATGTTAAGTACAGACCCGGTTATTCAAAATGAGTTTAGAACCTATCCAGGGAATGGTCCCATGACCAATTTGTTAGAGCTAGCGGCGCAGGGGTGTGCTCAGAAGTATCCGACAGAGTCAGACTGGCCGCCTAATGATAAACCTTGGTATACTTTGAGAGATGCAGTACAGAGATTGAAGGAAGAAGGGATGAAAACAGCTATCTTTATGGGTAATGCCCATGATTTGATGAATGGAATTTTAAGTGTGTCTGTGCGAAACCGGCTGATTAGGGCTGCTCCTCCTGCATATAAGCATGTCATCATGACTTTGTTAATTAATCAGACAGGTAACCCATTGTCTCAGGTGGTAGAAGCGGTGCGTGAGTTAAGTGATTTAGGAGAATGGGCTAAGCCAGAGAGGAATTCACGGTCTGAGAATCGTACTGATAACAACAGGGTGACAAGGCGAGACATGTTTCAGGCCTTGATGCGAGATGGGGTGACCAGGAATGAAATTGATGGGATAAGCACCAAGGACATGTGGGAAATGTATCACAAACGCGGTTTGGATAAAAAGGAGGGGAGTAGGAAAGGGAACAAGAAGGATAACAAGGTGGTGAACCAGAGAAAAGCAGGAGGGGAGGAGCGTGAGAGTGAAAAGGGAGAGAGAGGGAGAAAACCCCACAGTAGAGAGAGATCCCCAGAGGACGGAAATTGGGAGGAGGAGCACCGAAGCGCAGAGGGAACCCGGAGCAGGGAGAGAGACCGAGAACTGACAGGTTCTGGGAAAACTCGAGGAAGAGAGTGGGAGAGGGAGCTGGTAAGCTCAGAGAGGTTGCGAAGCAGAGAAAGGGAGGAGGAGTTCCCTGAGAATTACCGCAAACTGTATCCAGATTTGACTTGGGCAGACTCTGATGTGCGCAGAGTGAAAATAGATTAGGAAACAGGCCAAACTCCGGTGCAGGGATGGGCTCGCAAAGATAACAGACCTCATGTCAAAGTAGAAATTTATTGGAAACGTGGAAATGTTCAAAAAGTTCGAGCCCTCGTTGACACCGGAGCGGAGGCCACTTTGATTCATGGCAATCCAAGAAAATTCAGGGGACAGTACTTCACCATTACGGGATTGGGCGGAAAAGAAACCCCGGCAGTGCAGATAGTGGTTCCCATGAAAATAGGGGGACTTCCAAAGAGAGAATACACTGTCCTGATTGTGCCCATTCCCGAATACATTATTGGAATTGACATTTTGAAAGGGATGACCCTACATTTGGAAGATGGATGTTATCAATTTGGTTCTAAAAGATTTATATCAATAGCCGCCGCAAGGGTGGGGCTGTTGAAGATTCCTCCGGTAACACTTCCCCAAGCTACTAAAGTGATTCAAATGAAACAGTACAGAATACCGGGAGGACATGAGGAGATTAGACAGACTATACATGATTTACTAGAGGCCGGAGTAATAGTTCCCATCACCACTGCGTGGAATAATGCCCTCTGGCCTGTTCGTAAAAGTGATAACAGTTGGAGGATTTGCATTGATTATCGCCAATTGAATAAACATACACCTCCTCTGACTGCAGCGGTCCCAGACACCATTACCTTGATTGAGAACATACAGAAACACAGTGGGACTTGGTATGCAACCATTGACATTGCCAATGCCTTCTTTACAATACCAATAGCTACTGAGAGCCAGCCTCAGCTGGCATTCCAATGGGCGGGGCGTCAGTACACCTTCTGTAGATTACCCATGGGGTATTTACATAGCCCCACTATCTGCCACCGGCTGGTGGCAGAGCATTTGGATGAAGTACCCGTGGTTCCTGGAGTGCAAATTTCCCACTATATAGATGACGTGATGATGCAGGGAGAGACGCAAGAACAGGTGCAAATTCAGCTAGACAGGGTGGTGGAACATTTGCAGAATCAAGGGTGGGAGATTAACCCCGAGAAAGTGCAGGGACCGTCTCAGAGCGTGAAATTTTTGGGCATTCAGTGGAATCAGGGACACAGAGAAGTGTTGCCAAAAGTGAAACAAAAGATTAAGGAATTCGCAGTACCGCGAAATCGGAAGGAAGCCCAGAGTTTTATTGGACTATTCGGGTATTGGAGACAACATATACCCCATTTGTCTCAAATTTTGGCCCCATTGTACAAAGTTACACGAAAGAAAAATGCGTTTGAATGGGGAGAGCAGGAGCAGCGCGCGTTTGAATTGGTGAAAGACGCCATTCAGCATGCTTTGGATTTGTGGCCGATTCGAGAGGGAGACATTGAGTTGAATGTGACAGTCCAGGGGCAGTATGCCAATTGGAGTTTATGGCAAAAACAAGGAAGAAAGAGGGTGCCCCTGGGATTTTGGACAAAGAAGTTACCTGAGGCAGGAGAGCGGTATACTCCCTTTGAGAAGCAGCTGCTGGCCTGCTATTGGGCCTGGTTGATACTGAGCAAATTACACTGGGACACAATGTGATTTTAAGGCCTGAAATTCCCATCATGCAGTGGGTGATGAGTTCCCCAAAAACTCATAGAATTGGACATGCGCAAGAAGCCAGCATTATAAAATGGAAATGGTATGTCCAGGACAGGGCACGAGCGGGTCCAAAAGGGACCGCTGTTTTGCATGAGCAGGTAGCGCAGGCTCCAGTGGAGAATTCCGAAATGTTGCATGATGTACCTCCAGTGTGTGAATCCCCAGTAGGGTGGGGCCAGCCGTTCGCAGACTTGTCTGCAGATGACAAAAAACATGTGTGGTTCACAGATGGTTCAGCAAAATATGTTGGAGCGAAAAGGCACTGGAAGGCAGTGTCCTATAATCCTGTTACCAAGAAGCTTTTGACAACTACAGGACAGGGAAAAAGTAGCCAGTATGCAGAGCTTTATGCCGTGTATCAGGCTTTAAAACAGGAGCTACCCGGAAAATGTCACATTTATACAGATTCCTGGTCTACCGCCAATGGGTTAGCTACTTGGCTTCCCACGTGGCATGCACATCAGTACAAAATCCATAACAAAGAGGTATGGGGGAAGGAGTTATGGCAGGAGATCTGGGAAATGTTACCTCAAAGCACCGTGACTGTCTATCATGTGGACGCTCACTGTCCAACTGATTCATTAGACCGATGGTTCAATTGTCTTGCAGACGATCGAGCCAAGATTCAAGAGGCTGAAGTGGAGGCGCAGAGTTCTGATTTGGTGGGAATGGCTAAATGGGCACACCAGAAATGCGGACATCTTGGAGAAAAGGCTACTCACAGGTGGGCTGAGATTAGAGGGATGCATCTTCCCCTAGATTTGATTAAAACAGCGATCATTGAATGTCCCATTTGTCAGCATGCACAGCACAGACCGGTCCCACAGGTGGTGAGAGGCCAGCTAGGTAGAGGTAAATTGCCAGGACAGATTTGGCAGATTGATTACATTGGACCAATGCCAGTGAGCAGAGGGTGTCAGTATGCCTGCACCGTCGTAGACACTTACTCTGGTTATCTCATAGCCTTTCCCTGCAAGCGCGCAACTCAGCAGAGCACCCTGAAAACACTAGATCTGTTGATTCTGTACTATGGAGTGCCACTCCAGATTCAAAGTGATAACGCCAGCCACTTCAAGGGCAGACTAGTGCAGGACTATTGTGCACAACGCAATATTGAGTGGATTTTTCACATACCTTACTACCCACAAGCAGCGGGACTGATTGAGAGAATGAATGGGTTGCTGAAAGAACAATTGCGTAAACTGAATGATGGGACACTGAAGGGGTGGAGGGATAATTTGTATGATGCTTTGCAAATTTTGAACAACCGACCCCTTACGAATGCTGAGACACCTCTCATGAGAATGCTCACACCTGCTTTACAGATTAATCCGTTTACAACGAGCAATACCATTGTGTATTGGGAAACAGCTCCAGGAGCTTTGGCCCCATATCGAGCTACACCAGAATCTGCAGGACTTGACTTACATGCTTTACACATGCATCGATTGAAACCTAGAGACATCACTCTGATTGAAACTGGGGTGGGAATTCAGATTCCCCCTGAGCATTACGGTCTGATCGCCCCTCGATCTGGGCTTGCCTTGAGGGGCATCCAAGTTTTAGGAGGCGTGATAGATGCAGACTACCAAGGCGAGTTGAAAGTCATTCTCTTGAACAGTGGTGACACAGACCTAGTGGTGCAACCTGGTGATCGCGTTGCCCAAATTGTCATTATGCCGGTTTATGGAGGTGTTGTTAAGAAGGGGAGCGCCCCAGCTCTTCTCACTGTGAGATGCAAAGGAGGGTTCGGATCTACTGACAAGAACCCAGGGGCCAAAGTGTGGATTGAATCCCCAAATAACCCTCCTCAACCCGCTGATGTCATCGCCACTGGACCAGACAATGTCCTGGTAGTTATGCGACCTGGTCAAGACAAATGGGAACATGTTCCCGCTGACAAATGCTATCTGCGAGAATGATAATACGTGTTTTGTCCTTTGTTCTTTTCAGATCATCCTGTGGAGTGCCTGTGCCATGAGTGTGGTGTATGGAGCCCGTTCGGGAGACTCCACCGGGGAGCGGGAGGGGCTCATAGCCCAAAAATTCAACCGTCAGCCGCAGATGCCAACGCTGCTGCATCAAACGAACAATGTTTGGATTCATCTAGCGCAGGAAGTGCTGAATATATCTCACTTCTGTATGAGTAACATGCAAAGCGTTCAAGATTTGATTACCACTTGTCTAGTGGCAGTGCCCACTCCTGCTGCTGTATTATTATGGAATGGTGGATGTGAGTGACGTTCGCTCCCATCTGTCACTCTATGAGTACTGCCGTCATTGCCCGGAGGTGGGCAGGCGGTTGTGGAGGAACATGACATCTATACTCACGTTTAACATCTCAAGTGGGGATGTGTGCTATTCATTGACCTGTGATCCTATGAAAATAGGTAAATGTGCTCAGCTCAAATTGGAGAAAAGAGACAAAAACTTAACTGCTGCACAACGGACGTTGTGCCACTCACGGACTGACCTAACCTGTTTGAATGTAAATAATTCAATGTTTTGCCAACATGTGGTGCCTGCTGCCAGCCACATTCAAAATGTTAAGTTGCCTAAAGGTTGGCTCTTTTCTTGTGGTAATCTTTCTTTTACTTATATTCCAGCCAATCTAACCGGAGGGTTTGTGCCTGGTCACGCTTAGGCTTTCTCATGTTTCCCATGGATACTGCTCTACACCCTCGCTATACCAGAGACACTATTCAATTACCTACGGACTGTGATTATGAAATTTCATTGCTGTCCAAAACAGAATATGTTAGTTTAGCTAGTTCTATCTTAGGGGTGCCAGGACTTGCAGTATATAATACCAGAGTTATTAATAAACTTGCATGTTTAGTAGTCAAGAATATTAACTATACATCAGCTGCCTTAGCTGAGCTGTTATTAGATGTACAGGGAATTAGAAGAGCTGCTTTGCAGAATCGCGCTGCTATTGATTATTTACTGCTTAAACACAACCATGGCTGCAGTGATTTTGAAGGATTATGTTGCTTCAATTTATCCGACCACTCCATATCAATCAACTCCCACATAGAGGCCCTGCATAAGTTGGTGAAGGGGGTGCAGCAAGATGTTGACAAGGGGTGGTGGGATTGGGCTTTTGGATGGCTGCCTAATTTAGGCCAACTGCGTTATATCTTTGGTGTAATCATTATCATAACAGTTATTTTAATTTCATTATGTTGTTGTATTCAGTGTGTGCCTAATCTTCTATCTCAGTTTCGCCCAAGAGCATTGCCATTTCAGCTTATAGGATATACTTAGTTGTAAGGTGGCCAAATGGTCCAAGGGTGGAGATGTATTGCTACATACACTACGTGCATGCGGCAGCACTACGTGCAAGGTAAACAGTGGTGCAGAGTGTGGACCATTGGCCTCTGCTTTCATTGGCCTTCGCTTCCATTTTGGTTCACGACTCCATTTTGTCGAGTCTGGTTCGGTGCGTAAGGCACTGTTCTGTGTTTTTCCACAAGCTTCGGCAAGCTGAAGGGTGGGGTGTTTTTCTGCTCAACTTCGCTCCATCTGCCTGGTACGAAGGGCGCTATTTACATTCCACGAGCTATCAGTTAGAACAACAGGGGGATGCGCCTGTACACAAGGAGGAATGCAAGCTTCACCTTGGAGTCCTCTCCTGGGAACTTGGCCCGTTCTGAGGAGACGTCTCGAAGGGTGAACAAGGTACCGCCGATTGCACAATTTGTAAAGGAGGGGGTCTTTTTCTAGAAAAGACTCCTGGGCGTTAGTAAATACTATAAAAGTTGGGGGCCTGGATGGGCTGGTTTAGGAACTCTCTCCTGGGTTGGACGCAACGCCAGGAGGACTGATTGTCCCGAACAGAGGCTCCCTGTGTCAGCTGATTTGGGTTCCCCAGCTTTGTGTACGGCGGAGGGATGCAGACGCTCTTTTCGGTGAAGCTTTTCAATTTATTAAGTGTATTGTGTGTGCGCGCGTAATGTGTACTTATTCTTGCAGTCATTTTCATGCTATTGAGCATTGAAGTATATTGTGTGTGAGCGCGTACTATGCACTTACTCTTGCAGTCATTTTCATGCTATTGAGCATTGAGGTATATTGTGTGTGCTCGTATTATATGCACTTACTCTTGCAATTATTCACAGAGTGCTTATATCTTTATCATTATTCTCATGTTATTCTCCTGATGTATATATATATATATTAGTGTGGTTTAGTTTTGCTAGCTGAGAACTTGCCCCTTAAATAAACTTGATTATTCTACTTACGAAGGTGTTTGAGAGTGATTGCTTTACATTGTGCCTTAAAATATCCTGAAGTGCATAGTTTTGATATTCTGAAGAGTAAAGCAGCACACGCACACCAGTCAGCTCCACCGGCTAACGTCATTCCATAAATAAGGCGCCCGCATGGCGTTTTGGAATGGCGTTAGCCGGTGTTAAATTTTTTGACGCACAACTGCGTCAGTGGCACCACAGAAAAAGAAAATCCAGGCTACAATTATGGGCTTGTTTAGGCAGGAGGGGCCCTATGACTGTAAGCATCCAATGGCATGTTTGAAGGTGTCAAAAATGTTAGCGCTGGGCCACCTCTGTTGAAGAAGTGGGATTCTTAGAATTTGTGGCAGCCTTCTGCCTGAACTAGAATGTTCCAAGCTGGAACTATTTTGCCAGAATTGCTGTTCCAATGATACAAAACGATGTGCTGTAATTGGTTGGACCAGCTTTGCAGAAATGTGTTGTCCACACTATCCACCTGACGACAGACATGTGGACCAGTTGTCAGGCAACTGATTACACGTACATCACTGGACATTGGATCCCTTTTCGGAGGGTAAAGGAAAAGCTAACTACAGGTCTTGGCCCTGAAAACATTTTTAAGAGCATTTGGCGGCATGCAAATGTAGCCTTGTTTGCCATTTAAAAATATAGCATATAGCTGCTAACATCTTGGAGGAATTTATTAGCATGGTGTCTGAAATGTTCTGACCCACAGGTCTTCAAGTTGGATTTGTTGCCATGGACAATGGCAGCAACATAGTCAAGACCATGGCAGAGGGTGACTATTTTAGGGTCTTGTGTTTGGTGCACTGCACAAACCTGGTTGTGAAAGACTTTCTTAAAAAATAAAACATAGTCAGCAACATACTAACCACCTGCAGATGCACCTACACTCATTTTAGCTGTTCTTTTAAATCCCGGAAACAGTGTGGATTATTCAGAGTGATAACAGAGTACCAGGTAAAGACCTGATACAGGAGGTGCCAACATGCTGAAACTCAACCTATTATATGTTGCAATGTCTGTCTGGGCAGTATAGACAGATCAATGACTATGTCATTCAAAAAGGAGCTGAGGCAATAGGGAAAGTAATGACCATATAAGTGGACAAAAAGTACTCAAATGCCCCCCCACAGATGGTGCTCCCTATCGAGGTTTTCATATGGGAAGTTTGCAAGAAGAACAGAACAATGGGCCCAGCAATCCTGTTATTGCATCTGCTAAAGGTGCAGCTAAAGAAAATGTCTGAAAGGTTTGCATTCGAGGTAGCAAACAAAACCCCAGAACTGCATTCCTTGGTTAATAGCCTAAGCTATTGTTTCACTTGTAATACAGGGCCGCAAAATGACATCACCTTGTCCAAAGAGTACATCTGTGCTAGCCTACTTGATCCACGCTACAAAAAAAATCTTTCTGCTATCATTCCTCTTTCTGAAGGGAATGTTTTACAATACAAGAGGTGACTTGTTGAGCAAGATAACTGGAAGAAGAACAGCTGGAACTTGTAGTCTCACTACCCAGTTCTGGGGTGCGACCTTCAACTTTCAGAGAGGACAGTCTTGTCTCACATCCACCAACCCCACCAACAAGAAAAGTGGTGACAACAACAACAGAAGAATAGGACCCAACCTCTGCACTGGCTTGGTTTCAAGTGACATGTTTTAAGTCCAGTGCAGAGGGGAAGGAAAAAGTGGTCGAGCAGGTGGCAGCCCTAACAGTCATTCAGATGATGTTATAGGAGTATCTGGATGAACCGAGAGAGATGTATGTGGATCAAAACCCATTGGTGTATGGGTATGGGAAGATGCAACAAATGCCAGAGCTCAGCAGGCTGGCAATAACGTTTCTGGCTTGCCCTATAGCCAGCATATCCACTGAACATGTGTTCAGTGCAGTTGGTGCAGTTGGTGCAGTTGTTACAGTGAGGAGGACCAGTCTCTCACCTCAAACTGTAGAGAAATTGACCATGATCAAAATGAATCAGCATTTTATACCACCTGATTACGCCATTCCCGAAACACCACAGGAGGAAGGAAGAGGATGATTGGTCAGAATCTAGCATGTTAGCTGATTACCTTCTGGGAGAACTACTAGAGTCTGAGGATGAACTCTTCTTCCTGCAGGGCCACCATAAAACTATTTATTTGTTTCTCACTCAGCTAATTGTTCTCTTTCTTTATTTCCTCCCCGGAAATATGTTTGTGTCAGATTTATATTCTCCCATCATTGATTTTATAGCCACATATAAGCCAGGATTAGAGTTGGATCTGTGTGCAGTCAAGAAGCCCCAAATACCCTTAAGGATGTTGGAGGTGATGCCTGCCTCCCTCACATGCCATTTCCTATCCTCTTTTTATTCATCACCTAGAGGGCTGTCCTTGAAGATCATTAATTAAAAGACTGCCAGTGCCAAATATTTGGATTGAAACTATTGCACAAATGAGTTGTGATATATTCATTGATTGTGAATTTGTGAGTGATGGCTGATGTATGTGGTGCCTGACAGTGAGAGAGAGAATTCAACACATTTGTAAACTTGTTTCTAATGATTTGCAATGTTTGGGTACTGATGGGTGATCATTTTTCCTGAAAGTGATTGGCCTTTCAAAAGTAGTCAAATTTGGCTGTAGAGTCCACTCCTTTTTTCTGGTTAATCATAACAAACCAGCCACTTTAGTTATCAAACAAAAATCTACACATAAATTACTCCAATACTGTTTCTCTGCTTGTTCTTTAACAGCAGTGGTGTGTTGATTTGGAAATTCTGCTCAGTATGTAGTTTCTGCTGTGCTAGCTCAAATGTGAAACTCCTCTTATGTTCTTGCTCCACCTCTGCATCCTACTGGTATACTCCTGACTCCTCATGAAGCTTACCTTGCTTTCTTTTGTCCTTTTCCTTCACTCTATAGTATAGCTATAGTTTCTTTCAATGCATAGGCCTTCTCCTAGTCCTCTCCTGCATGAACAAAACTTGGAAAGGTCAAGACTCCAGCTTACCTACCAGAAAGGTTCAGACAGGAGCCAGAGTGATAGCCATTCCAAGTAGAATGGAGATGTATCACCCAATTTGACAATACAGTATTATTTTCCATTTAAAAACCATTATTTATAGAACAGAGTGGGTTACATTGAATCTTCCATATTTTAAAACTAGCAGTCGTAACACATAGAATACAATATCTGGGGTCTCTCTGGGTGGAATGACTATTTCCAATTAGTTTAGTGAACTATATTATAGTTGCTTATCCCTTAATTACCTACCACAACAGATTGGTGATGGTGTGTTGCTCAGTGTCCCGACAAATATTGTCATGGTTCCTTTGTTTAGTGTTTGTCTCTGTCACACCTTCCCCCAAATCCCCTTTCTCATCCTTTAATTTGAGCCCCAACTCTTCTATCCCAGGATTTGTGATTTATTGAGATATGACCTATTTTTACACCACAAATGCATCAGACACTTCCTGGATCGAATGTGGTAAAAGCAACACCAGCTCACTGCATGACCCTCCACATTCTATTGCCTGACCAATATTCAATACCAGCCTCATCAACATCTTAATTCATGCCTTGTGTGTGTTCTGTAAATGTTTAAATTATTCCAAACACTCTTGAATCTGAGCCCATTTCTCCAGACTTCATGATTGCATTTTTGAAGTTTAGTTTTTTAGCTCCCCACCATTGCTCAGAGGAAAGTGATAGTTTATTATTATATGTTCTTCTTTGTTATGTGTCTAATGCTATCATTGTGGTAGTTTGGTCTCAGTGTTCATAAAATAATGCCACATGAGCCACAAAATATCTATTTTCTTTCAATATCATTGGCAGTGATGGCTAACCACCTTCTATCTTCCCTGTTAACACACTAGCCTGTACAACTACCCCTAACACCACCTTATGATGCCACCTTAGGAAAAAAACTTGCAGTAAGAAGACTCCCTCTCTTCATCTATTGAGGTAAATGAAGAACTATGCATTGAAGTGAACTTGTTTAGTTAGTAATTAACTCCTACTGAAGAAGATGTTGTCTGTGTATATTGGGATTTTGTAGGCAAAGCAGGCAAGGGCAATCATCCCCTAGTGGTCAATCATAGTTATAGAGGGCAATAGAGTAAGGGTCTAAGTAATTGACATACACTGTTTTTAGCAGATTAACAGTAACAGGCTACACTAAAAGACAACAGGGGAAACAAAAATTCTAAAACACCAAAATAAAGATTTGAGATGCAAATTAAGTGAAAAAAGTGTCCCATTATTATTTACAAATAGAAAACCCCCTTCTCTATCTACAAAAGTCCCACCCCTCTCCCTGAACAAAAAACCCATTCCCCAAAAAGTCCAATGAAAAGTCCAAAGTCCAGTTCAAATCCCTCCCCACCCTCCCACCAAAACAAAAAATGTAAAAATGGGCTTAAAAAAGGGTACTGTCTATATAGGTCCAGAGCTGGTTGAGGCTCTGCTCAATGCTAGTGAGCCAAGCTATCCATATAGTCCATCTGCTGCAGGATGCATCTGAGCAATGCCATGTTGAAGCGGGAGGGTACAGCAGAAGATGCAGTCAGGGACCCTGACTGCTAGCGGTGGTGCAGGCGATGTACTGCTGGGTTCTGGGTCCTGTTTCGGGCTCTTCCTCCTCCAGGATCATCAGGCACTGATATTTTGCCTGAATATTACCCAGCCTCTACTATTGCAGACAGGCTGCTATCTCCTGCCTTGTTGGGGGTGGTAGTCGGGCAGAAGTAGCTTTATTGAGAAAAAGAAGAATAAGAGTGGCAAATTGTAAACAATGCTCTGAACAAACACTACTAAAATGAGGTATAGTGAGTGGCACAATAGCACTACATTGCTGGTCCCCTAGTAACATTGGAATTTTGATGTGAATATGTTTAGGAGAGCCAAATGGCCAATATTTTATTTGTTTACCTACACATACCTCACATAATAAACACTGACTTTCTGGTAGAAAAGAATTAAGGCAGAATAAAACCAGGTTTAAAAAAAAAAAAACCTTCATTTTTTTCTTTTAAAGACTTTTCTAGCAAATAAACAGACACATTTAGAAGTATAATATAAATGAATTACCTTTCATTATGATGAGTAAGGCACTCTCCACCAAGGCATACAAGTTGTGCCAAATAATTGACAACATGCTAGCTAGTAATTAAAGTATATTGCTACTGTCTGCAGCTCGGGCAGATGTATCTGACAACCATCTATCTTTAATTTTAATGACCATGCTCTTCCCCACATGCCTTTCACTTAGTTTAGTTTCTACCCTGACTCCAAAGAGGCAGATAAATAAATAAAATATATCACACATGTCATGTATAAAACACAGATATAATTTTACTGTCTACCAGTAAGAAGACACTGGGAAAATGATGCACTGCACTACAAGGAAAGGATTGGTCTATATTGATTGAATTTGCCACATTTGTTACAGAGTATCCCCTATGCCAAACTTGAAATCAGATTGGGGACTCACTTGTCTCACTTTAGTCATAGGTCTTACCCACCATCACAAATTCTTTCTAAATTGATGTTCTGGGCAGTAAGGAAAGTGAAGAAACTTGACATACTCTATTGAAGACTAAGGCAGATGGTTTAGGCAGGTAGGTAGAGCTTTTGCTAAAGAAGAATGGATAGGAATCACTGGTCTCTCTACAGAAGAAGAGCTTCCTTCTTTATTCATCCAAGTAATTATTCAGTTGCCCTTTCATTCTTCTCCTATGTAGACCCATAGCTACCATAATATAGGCTTTATTTTCTCTCATCCTTTCTTTCACCTAAATTCACAGTCATTTATCCATGTATTCAGTACCCACACTATCCACCCTTTCTATCAATCATCCTTTCACCCATCCATCCATTTACCCAGTACCAATATTCACCCACTCATTCTTTTTTCATTAACTCACATATCTTTCCTTTCACTCTTTTCACCCATCCTTTCTTTTAACCTTTCATTGTTTCATGTTTCCATCAAGCCATCATGTTTTGTGTACAATAAGTGTGTTTTCACTGAGTTGCAGATAGAAGCTGCCATATGAAAACCAACCACTGCTGTAGCTATAATATGGTGTGTTCATGAATTCGATCACAACGTACTTGTAGCTATTGAGTAAGAGTAACTGTCAATAAGCAAGCAATGTGACTTACTATCACTCGTCACTTCTGCCGCGTCTCTACAGGGTTCAACTGCTCCTGCAGTGCTCTAACTTGAACCAGCTCCACTGGTTGGTGTGTCTATAAAAAAGCAATGTACAGTTTTTAGATACCAGGTATTCCTCCCATTCGTAATTTTTTAAATAAAAAAAAATGCAACAGTAATCGTTACAGTTCATCACACTGGGCATTTTGTTGGAATGTCAAAAATCAAGCCAAATAAAAGCTTTCCATTATAAAGGGAGAGAGCTACAGCATTTGATTGAGAATAACTTAGAACCATTGAAGAGCAATGAAGGGGTGGAATATAAAATGGTCAATGAAAGACAGAAAAAAAGATAATGCAGGGACAACAGGAATTAAACAAAACTTGATTAGGGGAGTTGGAAAAAAGTGAGACTATAGAAAAAGTAAACAAGGGAAAATTTAAAGATGCATAAAAGTTGGGAGAGGTAAACGTTAGGAAAATAATACCAATGTCATTAAATAATAGGAATTACTGGGATGAGCAGAGCCATCAACATCAGCAGTAGTGGTTGGCACCTCCCCAGCTCCTGCCTGACCCACAGGTGCCCTGCTTCTTGCCCTTGGGTTCTGATGTAAGATAAAAAATAAAGAAGATAAAAAATACATTAGTGGTGGCATTAATCTCCACAACATTTTTATATAATAGGCAAATGCAATAACACTGTACTTAAATCAGATTGCCTATGCTACTATGCTAGTACGAACAACTATAGTTGATTTGGCTATACTACTAAAACTCCTTTTCCTAATTTCCTTAAAAAACTACATTTGGAATTATTGCATTGCAATGGATGATTTTTTATTCCATTCTTATTTCTATAGCCCACTGATGGATCATCTCAGTCTCCCTTTTTTGCAATGCATGCATACTCTCATCACTGAAAGATTGCTTAGGACTCTACAAGATACATTAAGGGGGTCATTATGACCTCGGCAGTCTTTTTTCAAGACTGCCGAGGGACCGCCGTGCGAAAGACCGCCTGTGCAGGTGGTTTGCCGCTCGGCCTATTATGACCATTGGCAGCTCTCCGTCCCTTTACGGACGGAGAGCTGCCAACAGCCATACTGGCAGGAGGCGGGGAAGTAGAGGTTGCTCCACCTCCACCGCCACGCCACGCCACGCCAACAGAACACCCCCCAGCGAATCACGTCCTGTGATTCGCCGTGGCGGTGTACTGTTGGCAGTGTGGTGTCAGCGGAGCTGCCCCCATGGCTCCCGTCCCCACCCGGAGGATCGACAGAACAGGTAAGTCAATCTTCCGTTAGGGGAGGGGGTGCGGGGTGTTGGGTGTTGAGTGGGTGCATGGGGGTGTGCGTGTGTGTATGTAGAGGGGGTGTGTGAGTGTGTGTATGCTTGCGGGGTGTTGTGAGTTTGGGAATGGGTGCGTGTATATCTGTAGGTATGTCTGTATGGTTGTGTGCGTGTATGTTTGAATGTGGGTGTGCGTGTCTGACTGTGTGTGTGGATGTTGGCATGTATGTCGGGGTGTGTGCGTGTGTGTGTTGGTGGTGCCTGCATTTGTGTCGGGTGTGTGTGAGTTATGTGATGTTGGGGGTTGGGGTGGGGAGGGGCCCCTGCCACCTTTGGGGGGTGGCAGGGGTGGTGGAGGGTGTAGGGGAGGGAGTCGGGGTGGGGGTGAGGGGTGGGGGAGACCCCTATCAGTGCCAGGGAATGAATTCCCTGGCACTGTTAGTGCTTACCGCCATGGATTTCATGGAGGTTCAAACCGCTGGAAATCCACGGCGGTAAGCCGGGTCCAAATACCGCCGGCTGTATAGTGACGGCCGCTGGGCTGGAGACCCAGGTCTCCAGCCCGGCGGTCGTCTCCGCCCTGGCGGGCGGAACGGAGAACCGGCGGATGACCATGGCGGTAACCGCCATGGTCATAATTCCATGAGGGGAGACCGCCAGCCTGTTGGCGGTCTTACCGCCGGTTCGCCGCCTTCAGCCAGGGTCGTAATGACCCCCTAAGTCACAAAGAACACTAATGCGCTGATATCACTATTTCAATATGGAGACAGGAGGACAGAAGAGTCTGCATTGCAATGGCTTCTTACATAATCAGCCAAAGCAAGAGCCTACCTACAAGTACGATGATGTAGCTTTGAGCACCTGTCTAACTCTAACTGGAGCACAAAAAAAATAATATTCATAACGTGCACTAAACGTAACTTACCTCCAAGTAGAAGCTTCATGCTATTTGGGAAAAATGTTAGCATTGTAGAACACAATCATAGTAAAAGTTTAATAGTCACCAGTAGTCACTAAGCCTTGGGATCTCAATGCCTAGCAGGTCAAGTAGGTCCTGCTCACAGTCAATTATATCCGCCCAGCAGTGCTTCAGCTGCTGGGTGATGCGCTGAACCTGGATGGTGGCCCTGATCAACCAGCACACCCCAGCCCAGCCCTGCTGACGCTCCCGCATGGCCGAGCACTGATCCAGATGTGAGATGCATCGTTGGAAAGGGGAAAATCTTCCCTTTCCAATTGTACCGTTCCGAAGTAGATCCCTGCTTGGAGATCACCCAAGGAGAACAATCCCCACGCAGGGTTCCACTCCACTAGACATGAGGGGGGTGGCCCTTGGGCAAGGGCTTTTGCTCCCGCAGTACTACTCCTAATCTGCCCCCACCAGGCAGGCAGCAGGCACACTAGAGACCAGGGAAGCATTTTTGTTAAAATAGATGAGTGAGAGCTGTCCACTACCATGGGCATGGTTATATCCCAACCCCAACTAAAGAGGGCAACAGTCTTTCTGACTCCACAGTGGACTAAGGCATCTCATCCCATATGGGCCAAGAGAGCGTGGCTAACTCCCAATATCGTTCCATTTGCAATGTGAGCAGCTGCACTTTTTGGACTTGGATATGTGCCACCTGGAGAAACCTACCAGACCCAGACACTTCTGAAGAGGAATCGTCTGGGGAAGTCCAGAGTGGTGTGCTTCACATACATCCCACACCATTTTCTTACCTACAACTCCCTGCAAAGCTCCAATATTGCCTGACATCACACATTTTACCTATATTTCTGTGATGAAAACTTCCATTATTTGCAAGACTTTACAAAATTCCTACCACCCAGCATTGCCCCATATGTACTGATAGAAATTCTACCCCACATGTGTGAGTTTCCAAAGCAAAGTCAGCATATAAACATCTAAAACAAAAATGTCCTTTTGGACCCACTTTGGTTCCTCCTTAATTTCAACACACTTTTGGCATTTCCCTGTTGCAGGCACTTGGCCAACCCAAACAAGTGAGGTAGGATTTTTATCAGGGTACCGGGGGGAAACTGGGTGATAGAAAATGTGTAACTCCCTTCATATTGCAGAACCTTCCATCACAGAAATGCAAGGTAAATGTGTTTTTTTGAGATTTGCACACAATTCTGGATAGGAGAACCTGGTGACAGCCACACAATTCACCCTTTCCTGGATTCCCCTGAATTGTCCAATTGTCAAAAATATGCAGGTTTCTCAGTTTCCCTTGGTGATGGCTGAAGTAGGGCTTAAAAATCAGAGCTATCCACTTTGCATAAAATGAGTCACTTTTGCTTGGAAAAATGTGATGTTTCCATGTTGCACTTTGGGCTGTGTCCTGTTGCAGGCACTAAGCCCACCCAGACAAGCGAGGTACCATTTTCATTAGAAAACTTAGGAGAATGTTGGGTGGGAGGAAGTTTGTGGCTCTGTGCATATTTCATAACTCTGCATCACAGTAAAAGTTTGAGGTGTGCAAAGGATTCTGGACCAAACTACCTGGTGAGGCGCTCACAAATCACCCCATCCTGGATTCCTCTAGGGATCTACTTTTAAAAAATATATATGTTTACTAGGTTTCTGCAGGTGCCAGTTGAGCTAGGGCCCAAAAACCACAGCTACCCACTTTGTAAAAAAAAAGGCCAGTTTTGGTTGGAAATATGTGATTTATGCATGTTGCGTTGTGGGCCATTTTCTGTCGCGGGCACTAAGCCTACCCACGCAAGTTAGGTATAATTTTCATTAGTAGTCTTAGGAGAATGATGAGTGGAAGAAAGCTTTTGGCTCTTTGCAGATTCCAGGACTTTCCTTCACATTTATAAACAAAGTTTGAGGTTTGCAAAGGATTCTGGGTGACAGAACCTGGTGAGAGCCCCACAAGCCACCCCATCCTGGATTCCACTCTGTGTCTAGTTTTGAAAAATGTACAGGTTTGCTTGAAAAAATGTGATGTGTCCACATTGCGTTTTGAGCCATTTTCTGTTGCAGGGACTAGGCCTACCTACACAAGTGCAGTACCATTATTTGGGGGAGACTTGTGAGAACACAGAATAGCAGAACAAGTGTCATTACTTATTGTCTTTTTGTGCATTTACGCCTTCCACATGTAAGACCGTATGTAGGAAATAAGTCATTTTGAGGAATGCCCTCTACTTCACATGGTAGTAGAGGTACCCACAAATTCAGAGATGGTCATATAACCACTCTTTCTAAACTCCATATCTTGTTCCTAGGTTGGAAATACATACGTTTCCTTGAGTCCTATTTTCCACTCTTTATATTTTACCAAAGGAATTTCTCTATACCCAGGTGACAATGTAAACCCAGTCCAAAGTGTGGTTCAGTTACTGGCTCTCGGTAGCTTGGGTTTTTGAAGAACCTACAAGCCATCTATATCTGCCATAGTTAGATGTTACAGATAAAAATGTGGACAAAAATTGCTATTTTTAACTCAATTTCAATATTTTTTCATTTCAACTGTTATTTTCTATAGGCGAACCTTGAAGGATCTACACTAATGACCCCTTGTTGAATTCAGAATTGTATCTACGTCTCAGATATGAATAGCTTTCCAGGATCCACCATTGGTTTTCTACCGATTTCTACCACTAACTAGAAGGAGGTTGAAAGCACACAAAAAATGGAAAAATGGGCTATGCCCCAATAAAATGCCAAAAATGTGTTGGTTGACACCATATGCAGCACTTTCTTATATTTCCCCAAAAAACAAAGTTTAGCTGTATTTTGGCTAATTTCTCAGTCCCCTTCAGGGGATTCCACAAACCCTGAGTATCTTTAGAATCCCCAGTATGCTGGAAAAAAGGGACACACATTTAGCGTGGATGCCTTATGTGGACAAAAACGTAAAATGGCCTATGAACAAACTACCTCCAATAGCCAAAAAGGGCTCAGCACTGGGGGGCAAAAGGCTTAGCAGGAAAGGATTAATGATGGTCATCTGGACTGCAGTCAGTGTTTTTCCAGTGATTGTTAAACACATCTCTGCAATAGACTATAAATGTGATTTATATGCAATTGGTACTGTGCCATCTTCATTGAATGTTACATATATAAATCCAATTGCACCTGTCGTTATCCAGATGACCAAATTTGTTTTCTTCTCACATTCTTGTATTTTGCTTCAAGCATGTCAGTCTGACACGATCTCAGTATTTGTGTATGTTGTAGTGTTCTGTGTTTGTTAGAAAAATGAGGGCAAATTACATCACAAAGTGGTTTTATGCGCGGTGCATAGTCTGATATATATGTTATGCCAAAGTTGAAGAATCCTAACAAGGATTGCAGTTTTGTTTATTTTATTTGGAGAGTGCAATTGTGCAAACTTCTCTAGGAAGTAAGGTGCCAGACTCCTCCCCTTATTTGAAAGTTTGTATCCCAAGAATAGGTCACTTAGAAAGGCAACGTTTGTTTTCTTAAGGTTAAATTTGTAGCCTGGAATGGCAAATCACAATACAAAGCAATCTACCCAGGCCAAATGTGTGTTGAGGTTGTCATCTGTCGGATAGATGTCATCTATATAAGACACCCCCCTAGGATCGATTTCAGGCAGTATTGATGCTACACGGGCTGAAAACAATCCAGGGCTATTCAAAAACCCCAGGATCATTGTTGTGAGCCAAGCACTAAAAGGCAGATCTCTGCTTTCATTTGCTACATTTTTGCAGAAAATCTCACTGGAATTATCCAAGATTGTTTTGTATTTTTTATGGAGAATATTGCTTTATTGAATATGTGCTGTGTGAATTTTGTCTTGCAAATGTGCCTGCATGACTATTTCAATGTCTGTGACCTAAGACTACTCTGTATGAGTAGTCTGGCTTAGTTACAGTAAAAAAGGGTTGGTCATTGGAGATACACATGGTTCAATTACTCCCTTGTTCTCAAGTTGTGAGAGAATCTTCCTCACAGGGGCTTTTGCATCATGCGTTATTGGATAATGTGGTCTTAATTGTGGGCTGGATCACATAGTTTTACAATGGTAAGGAGAGTCCCTATCCCAACCCACATGGTTGTAATACAGCGCTGGAGCCTGTGCCGGAGCCAAACCTGCAGCATAGGGTTCTTTTACTGGATCTGGAACTAGGAATGAAAAAAGGTGGCAAAATGATATCTTATTGTTTCATAGTAGTTCCCAATTCGACTTACCTCATAAATATTAATGTGGTAGGTTGCAATTTGTGACCCACCAGGATTCCCTGCAATCATAGGGATGGTGTCTTGCTGGGATCGACAGACCACCATAACTGTGATTTGAACCAATTTCTACTTTTTTAAATGCAGCACGTTTTCCTTATTTTTTAAGAGTAATTAGTGCTTTGTAAATATTGTCAAAGTAGGAGTTAGGACCATCTTTGAGTTGGTGGTAAAGTGCACGTTTTGCTATTGCATTGCTGTCACAATCATTAGCACATACCACTCCGATTTGGCATTTGGAAGTGCTGGCCTTCTGTATTGTTATTTGGCACAAACCCACATTGCCATCCAGTAATGTGTTACTGAATCACAAGTTGGATTTGAAATTGAGCCTGTTAAGTTGGGCCTGAGACATTAGAAATGGAATGATTTGCAGAACTGGACAATTTACAAAATGAAAAATAGGTTTTGTACATCTAACTGTAAGTGTTTCTGTGTAAGCGTGCATGCCTTTTTGTGTGTGGGCGTGTTCGCTTATATGTATATGTCCGTGCATGCAATGGTGAATCTGTGCATATGTGTGAAGTAGTGTGTGTGCGTGTGTACTTTCATTGTACTTTCTATTGCCTGTCAGCCAAGTGTCACTGACTGCTTAGGTTTTTTACGTTTTAATTTCCATGAGAGCCTTTTGCTATCTGCTTACGGAGAAATTCATGTCCAGCAAAAGATCATTCCGGTTTTCCGAAAAAGAGGCAAGAAAACGTAAATGTGTGTTACTGTCCTTTCCAGGAGAATCCATGATTTGCCTATCAAGCTATATGTCTGCTTGTGTTTTTTTCGGAAATAACTTTATTTTTTCTTAACCATTAAAGATATATCTACTGACAAAAGCAAATTTACAAGACGTTGTGGCTGGGTATATTGATGATACTTTTTTGCAGCCTTTTTGAAAAAAGACAATGATGAATCTGTGTTTCTGTTTATGTAACAAAAACTCGTCCAAATGCTTAGTTACCGCTCATGAATTAGGCATTCAGGAAACATGAAGGGCTGCTAATGAGTCTGCAGCTTTCAAATACAAGGCAAACATATGTCTAAATGCCAAACACATCTATCAATAGGTATCTGACAATAGGTTGCCATGGTGGTGTTTGCTCTGAGATAATGTTTTCGGGACAGGGATATGAATTCCAAACATATTAAAAACAATGGTTCTGCAGATAAAAACAAGGCACAAAATAGATTAATCATGTGAAAGTAGTACCTTTAAATAGATGTTTTTGTTGTATCACTTATCATAGCCATCCAATGTTTTACTAACAAGAAGACATGAAGGCATCAATATTTAACGATTATACACTTCTGCAATGATAGGAACGTTTTAATTTTTCTCAGAAAAGAATTAATTAATACATATAGGAGGTGGTATTAGATTACCCTGTGTTGGAAATTACCATCTTTAGCGTTGTAGTCCCCCAGATTTTTGCCATCTATTGCGTGTTTGTGTTGTCAAAGACCTTTGTGTATTTTATCCCTTTCAACCAGTGGCAAGGTGTTTGAGCTCTCCTTTTTAAAAATGGTAAAACTGACATTCACCTCATTAGTACATTCAGTTTACATCAAAGTCCCTAATACTACACATACCCATGGATGGTAAATTAAATGCAAGTAGCGGGCTGCAGCACTCTCTGCCCCACCTACTACAGTAGCCTTTAAAGCATGTCCCCAGGCCTGCCACTGCAACCTGGGTGTGAGGCTTTTAAACTGACACTATCATCATATATCAATATCAATATATCAATATCATCATTTCGATAGGCCTAAACCTTCCTTTTTAATATTCATATTTCACCCCTAACATAGGTCTTATTGTCCTATAAGGTAGGTTGCATGACATTTAAAAAATATTATGCTATGTTATGTTACGTTATGTTATCTTAATATAAATTAAGCCCGACTGCTATCTTCAAATCCACCAGAATGTTGAGCACGGGTTTATTGAGTGGCTCTAGTGGTTCCCCTCTGACAGAGATTGAGATCTTTTTTTGAGGAGGGTTCTCACTGACGTCAAATAATCCTCAAATACATTACTCTACCTTTTTCACTTGTTTTTGTAAGGGTCTTCCATACTGGAGAGTGTTTCTATAAATAGCATGCTCTTTTTTAGTGCCATAATGGTTCTATGGTTCGGAAGCACCACATGCTAAATACACTCCCTTCACAGAGCTAGGACTGACAAGGCATTAGTCACTTAGAACATTTAGTTCATTTGCACTTTAAATATGAAGGCATTTTTTTTTTCCACCTTCTTCTTCATGCTTGCTACCAAAATTTCTACCCCAACTCCTTTTAACATAACTTCTTTGCATCGCTATTCCATATCATGTTGGCTTTCATTTTATGCTGAGCTTTTTGTGGCCCCGGTTTCTAGTGCTTATGCACTTACTGGGTATTTTCGCTTTCTTTGAGAAGGGTATATTTCTTTGTGTTGCTTTCATCTTCTTCTACTCGTCACTTCATCAACATCTTGTATCTTTCCTTTATTCAAGATTATTTTAAAGCTTTCTTTTTTTAGCCTTCTGTGTAGGGTACTCGGGGGTTATTAGAGTCTGAATTCCTCTGAATCTACGTTTTTGATATTTAGCCCTAGGCCGATATGATTACCTTTCAAACAAACCCGGTAAAAAGATTGTGTTTTCTATTGGCTACTGGAGGGTCACATGGAGAGGGAATGCTGGGAAATGTGTTCCTACCTATTAAAAACAATACTGGTTGAAAGGGGGGTCTAAGCTTGGTAATGAGGTCCCCTATCCAAGTGCACGGGATTACTAGATATGGGACTAAAATAATGCAACTAAAAGGAGCCCAATCTTAGAGGAATTTTTTATATGAACTAATACTATGCAAAAATAAGAATATATAAAAAATATATTCTAAAAAAATAGAATAAAAAGAGACAACTCCTAGGTGCAGTGAACTGCGTGATTTTGTGAATATATGCACGTTATGCCCACAAAGAAACAACTCCATATGCAATAATATGAGATCCAGGTGTCTTCTGTGATGACCACTTCCTGAGAAGTGTGACATAGTTTTATTCCAGAAACCACTGTTTCTTGAAAATCCAAGCTGGAGAACATCTCGCCTGGAGCTGCAAGCCCTCCCACAGATGTGGCTACCCTTTCTTTACACTTCCCCTCTAGCCCCTCTCCTAATCTAATTATAGTGTTTCCCATCTGGCTGGGGGTGCAGGAAATGAGGGAGATCTGGTTTCTGTCCCAACTCTCATTCCTACCTATGATAGCCTGTTTGCCACCAGCCCCCTACCTGTTCTGCCATCTGCTGTTGCAGTTATTCACCTACCAAATGTTTCCCTTGTCTCAACCTAGGCCACTTCGCACCTCATTAAAGGTGGCTTGGCTCAGCCTGCCAGAGGCTGACCAATTAGGGAAGGCCACTACAGGGCTGATACTAGGTACCTCTTAAGAAAGATTTCTAAAACTTTTTCCCTGTAATAGTTACAATAAAGCTAACATTGGCAAGTTGTTGGAGTTATTCTAACCATTAATTTGATATTGCGAATTACATTTCTAGCTCACTCCTATCAATAGTAAGACTTTATTAATTGTAAGTAAGGCCTACGGAACTAATGCATTACAATGGGGAAAAACAAAATTGGTAGATTTTCCCCCATCGAGGGTTTTAAAATCCCTGCTTATAATTACACTGCACCCTACCCTTGGGGAACCTAGGGCAGACCTTAGGGCTGACAGATGTGAAAATAAGTTGGTTTACGAATTTGGAAATACTTGTAATTCCAAAGTAGAATTTGGACTTAATTCTATTTTAATAGCAAGGCAGGAGTGCCTTTACAATGACACTACAACAGTGCTCCCTTGGGATCCCTAAACCTACATGCCCTACCATATTCTAGGGATTTACAGGTAGGTTGTTAGTGCCAATTATAATTATGCCTAATTTAGATATACTTTTTAAACAGAGCACTGGCCCTGGGCCTGGTCAGCAAAGCTGAGGACATAGTTAGAGTCAGTACCCACCAGTATAAGTAAATGGATTGGGGTGAACAGGGACAAAAAAGACCTGATAGGGCATCTAGCTCTGTACTCCTCTGCATGAGCTAGACACTGGGGATGGATTGCCCTTAGGTGACTCAACAATCCTGTTGTCCCCATACTGTATTGTTTTCATGAATCCATACTGGACTCCTTGTGGCACAGTTTGCATTTTACATACTTGACAGAAAGCCTTTTCCCTTCAAATGCCATCTCCATGAACTGCCATGCAATGAGTTCCTTGGGTGATTTTTGAGGTGGATATGGTCCAGCAATCATCAATGTCACATGAAAACTTCTTGTCAGCAAACTCCTGAAAAATAGAGGATGACATCTTACCAGAGGTTAGAGGTGCTTCCACTTGAAATGCTGCTCCTAAATGAGAAAGAAAGGGTGACTTCTTGCTTCGATAATTCATGGCACTAGGATTAAGCAATCAAAACTTCTTTCCTGGGTGAGTCTCTGCTCTTGCAGGATGTGTGCGAGCCTTTTGCGAGACACTTGTGAGATTGTATACTTAGTAATTCACATTTATAGTGTTCTACGTGGAGGGTATTCATGAGTTGTATGTGTGTTTAATATAAATAGGGAAGAAGGGTGTGATTCATCTACTATATTATTTTTATTTCCTTTTTCTTTTAATTGATGACTCTCATGAGAGGCTCATGAGAATCAGGCAGATAATCCCTGACTTGCAGTCTGAGTGGGCAGAACGTCCAATTTGACTCTCGCAGATGACTCACAAGGCCATACTTTGGTCATGAAGTTTATATTAGTATGTAATAGAAATGCTAAAGGAAGTCTGATCCTACTGTTTATATGAAATAGACATAAAGGAACTGCACATGAGAACATTTCAAACCTACAATAACGTTTTCTAGATTTTAACAATCTGACAAGCCTCTTGCAAGCTTCTCTGTAGAGGACCGAAAGAGTGGAGGCACATCCACACAAGAGATCTTCCTTGTTAATACTAATGTCATTGTTTTCAGGAGAGGCAATTTCTACCAAAAGGAGTTCTCTCATGGTACAAGAAGCAGTACTTCATTGCCACCACTGTCATGTGATGTAATTTATGGTCAATGCACGCTACACAGTGTGTATGTGCAGAGATGTAAAGTGCTGCAAGTGCATCACCATCTAGCACAACCTAAGACTCACCTGGATACTCTGTTCCTTCTGATGGGCAGGTTAGGAGGGTAACTGTAACCTTACCTATGTTAATAAAGTTCTCTACTGCTGTCTGTTTGTGTGAATAATATTTGTGATAGAAATTAGCAATACTGCTGGAGATAGTCTTGCTATTGTTCATAAGGAGTAACCATGGTTGGTAAGGACTGAAAAGGGACTATCCTCTCTGCTGACATTAGTTCCCAGAGTCACCTTTTGTATTTTTAACATAAAGTTATATTTTATTTCCAAATTGCACACACCAGAATGCAGAGATACTTTCTTGTCTACAAACATTGCTTCAAATAGAAATGGCTTTGCATCATAGTGTATGCTGCCTTGACGGATGCATGAGTGCATTAAGGTGTGATGAAGGATTAGTTTCTCTGCTTATACACATGCCCTGAGGCTGGAATCATACAACCATTGCTTGCAAAAGCCTTGGGGTATGATTCCAACATGATTGATACCAACATGCTTATGTTTGGAGTTACCATTATTTAGGGTCTCTCTCTCTTGGGTGGTTCTTCAGATGAGGACTACAAGACTCAAGCAGAAATCCTTTGCATCCTTTACTTCCCCTTCTCACTGAGGAAACTGCATCTGGACCCTTCAGGAACTCTGCAACAAAGAAGCAAAGATGACTTCTGCAACATTGTATTTTCAGCTCCTGCCAGCAACTGCAACTGTTTCCCGGTTGTGCATCCTCAGAGGACAGCCTGTCTTCAGCCTGCACCAGAAGAACGAAGGAATCTCCCTTGGAGTGAAGGAGCTACACCCATGCTTCAGCAGGCACCTATCTGCAATGAGGACCTGTTGTGTGGGACACCACTCCTGAAGAGCTGCATGGATCCTGCATCACGGGTGGCGGACTGAAGTGGTCCAGATGGTCCTGACGTCCAACTGTCCAACTTTGGTGGAGGTAAGAGATTGCCTCTCAACCCAAGACAGTACCCCCGTGCAAAGCGTGTTTTGCAGTTGCCAAGGCTTGTTGGCATACTTCCATGAAGTTCTTCATGCACCGTGCAGTTCTAATCCCCAGCACTCGTTCCTGTGATGCACAGCTCCCTGTAGCTTCCTGTGTGGTTCTCCGGCGGCGTGCTGCATGGGCCACCTTCTGCACCTTCTTTGTCCCCGTACTATGGGACTCCTGTGTGCTCTGCCTGGTATTCTGAAGGCTCTCTGAGTTTCTGAGAGTCCCCTGTGACTCTCCATCCTGGCTATAATCCACTGGGTCCCTCCTGGTCCTGGGCAGCACTATTTTCTGCTAACCATGAGCTGTGCGTGTGCTGTGGCTTGTTGACAGAATCCAGCGATGCAAACCAGATTGCAATCATCCATCAAGCACTGGACATAATCTGCACAAATCAGGAACCTGCATCCATCTTCTTGGGTGTAGTACTGACTGTTGTTCTTTGCTAGTGGTTTTTCTTTTGCACCCTCAACCGGGTTAGCAGGGGCTCCTGTTCTCCCTGGACTCTTTTGTGCCTTCTTCCACAGGTCTTCAGGTCCAGGAATCCATTGGTGGGTCTTGCAGTGTCTTCTGGTCCTTACATTATCTTCTTTCATGTGCTCTTGTGTGTTCTAGGGAAGTTACTGGGATTTACTCCTGCTTTCCTGGGCTCTGGGGTGGGTTCTATTACTTGCCTAGGTGGGAAACTGACATTTGCATTCCACTTTCTCAGTAAATGGTTTGTGTTCCCCCAAGCCCATTTCCAACTGTTGTGATTTTCACTATTTGCACTGTTTTCTAACTATTTTTACACCTGTTTCTGCATACTAGTGCATATCATTTGTGTAGTACTTACCTCCTAAGGGAGTATAGTCTCTATGGTATTTTTGACATTCGTGTCACCAAAAAAAAGTACCTTTATTTTTGTAACACTGAGTATTTTCTTTCATGTTCGGAGTACTGTGTGACTACAGTGCTATTGCATGAGCTTTGCATGTATCCTGGTTAGGCCTTGGCTGCTCATCCACACTACCCCTAGAGAGTCTGGCTTCCATACACTGCCTACATTTCACTAATAAGTGTTAACTGGACCTGGTATAAGGTGTAAGTACCTTAGGTACCCACTGCAAACCAGGCCAGCGTCCTACATTGGTGATACAGTGGTGGGGTAAGTACTTACGATTGCCTTATCACTCTGTCACCAGTGGTTTTGACAGGAAAGAATACTCTATACCTAGAGCTATACACATATACCTAGTACAGGGTTCTATTCTCTTACTTTCCTTTCCAAGAGACTAGCAGTTAGGTTGGTTAGGTTTTCTTTACACAACACTAACACACTCACATCATGTCTATTGCTGCTCCTAGCTCTGAGGTCATGGGTATTCCTTATGAGGGCATGACCTTCAAGGAATTGAAAGGTCTTTGCACAGATAGGAAATTAGATGTGAGGAACAATCCCAATAAGAATTTCCTTTTGAGCCTCCTTCAGGATGATCAGGAGTATGCTGTTGGCGAGGAGGAGGAGGAGGTAGAGGGATATTCTAACCTCTTAGAATCAAAACATCATCCTTCAGGTTCAGGAGAGGGCCCTTCCAAAGACCTTACACCTAGCAGACCCAGTAGTGTAGCTGAACGTGGGAGGGGTAGTCATAGGGTCACAAAAGGTAGGGAAAGGTCTACCTCTGCCCATTCCCATATCACCTCAGTTTCTGAGGGATCCCATGGTTCAGCTCCACGTGATGACTCCATAGATAGGGAGCTCAAGAAACTGAGACTAGAGGACACAAGGCTGAGGCTGCAACAGCAACAGCTAGCCCTATAGAGGGAGGCCTTGGCTGTGCAAATAGAAAGGCAGGGATTAGTACCCCATGGTGGCAGCAGCAACAGCTTCAGGAGTTATGGGGTCAGGGAGAACACCATTGATTCTAGAAACCTGCATAAAATTGTTCCCCCATATAAGGTGGGGGATGCCATTTACAAGTGGTTTGCTGCATTTTAGAGGGTCCCTCAAAGGCAGTGGGCTGCTATTCTGTGGTTATTCTTTTCTGACAAGGGGAGGAATAGACTTCTCACTGTCAGAGAAGAAGACTCAGACAATTACAGTATTCTTAAAATTGCACTCTTGGATGGATTTGGCTTAGCCACTGAACAATACAGGATTAAGTTCAGAGAAACCATAAAAGAGTCCTCAGAGGATTGGGTTGACTTTGTGGACTGTTCTTTTAAGGCTTTAGAATGCTGGTTACATGGCAGCAAAGTGTCTGCTTATGAGGGCTTATACAATCTGCTTTTGAGAGAACATAATTTGAATAACTGTGCGTCTGACTTGTTACACCAGTACTTAGCAGACTCAGATCTGACCACTCCCCAAGAATTGGGAAAGAAGGCAGACAAATGATTAGGAACAAGAGTAATTAGAAAAGCTCATACGGGGGTGACAATGACAAGAAGAAGGATGGCAAGTCTCATGACAAGGGTAGGGACATGAAGAAAAACAAAGAGTTTTCATCAGGCCCACAAAAATATTCTGGGGGTGGGCCTAAATCCTCTTCAAACCATCAGAATAAAAAGCCTTGGTGCTATATGTGTAAACAACAAAGGCCATTGGTCAAGTGATAGTAGAGTATAGAATAGAGGAAAGGCAAATCAACAGACTGGAGTAAATCAGAACCAGAAGGGTGAACCGGAAGCGGAAGCCGGACAAAGGCGGAGAATCAGCGGAGCGAGCAAAGGGGCCGCCGGCAGCGCTTGAGCAACGGCGATATGAGATCACTCAGACCACAATACGGGACTGATCCTGCACCGATCATGGTGTGAGCGCGATCAAGTAAGTACCGATCCACCAGCCCAACCCCCTCCCACACCTTCTTGAGCCTGCGCCCCAACCTGACCCAAGCCGCTTCTCCCCCTCTTCCTTGTAAGGGGAACAGCGAGGAACACCGAGGCAGGTGAGGGAGCGATGGAGCACAAAAGGAATAATAAATGCTCAGGAGGAGCAGGGTTGGCGGGGGGGCTGATCTGTGACATCTGCCATCCAAAAAACATTGCATAATTTTAACAGACGACCCCCCCCTACTGGGTTTTCCACCTGGAGAGAAAATTGATTGTCAGGAGTGCTGCCTTGGCGATCTGGACTGTGCTGGCCCATTGGAGACCCAGTGGAGACCCAGACCTGGACCTGCCCTGAGACCTGGTCTTAGACCGGGCAGGAGGCAGTATCACTCAGTGCAAAATATCACAAGACATCACAGCAGGTCAGCACAGCTTGTCAGCATAGTGCGAGAGCGGCAGCCGTAGGCAGGTGCTGCAAAGTGTGAGCCCTAGTACCCCACTGATTTGGCCAAGCCAGGACTGGGCGCACTTGTGGAGTAAATCAGAGAGACTCGCTCGCTACCATTGTGGTACCACAAGACTCTTAGGGCAGTTCGAGCAGTGGGAGCCAAACGTGGGGCTCCTGCCTCAATTCAACAGGGTGACACGATGAGGATCCACCAGGACCTTACTGGACTTTACAAGATCCAACCAGCACCAGCTGGATCAAGCAGGATCATCTCAACATATCAAAGTTGCCCAAGCTGTTCGTCCCGCTAGCGTGCTCGTGCCCTCCTTTCCCTGTGGTCTTTGGTGGCAAAATGATAAATCAGTAAGACCACCAAACAGAGCAAAATAGTGCGTACAGAAGGGCTAGGGTTGCGGCAAGGGGTGAAGCGGCGATCATCACGCTCGACTGCGTGGTTGGTGAGAGGCAAGTGTAAGGGGCAAGGGACAATCAAACCACCACTGGAGGCAATCTATTCTCAATCTACTTTCACATTCCATCTTTGTTTACCCCTATTTATTTGCGCTCACATTGCACTCACTTCCCAAACTATGCTACCTTTACGAGCAAGTAGATCACAGGATTCATGCGCCAACAGGCCCAGCAGGCCTACCACTGTCCTGGAAGGGGTGGCTGGCCCAGAAGGCACAGGAATACGTGCAGGAATCAAGGCCAGGAGAACCATCTATGGCTGCTATTATATCATTATCACAAAACTCACTTGGGTATTGGAAGTTTCAGAAACAGGGGCCTAAGGCACAAAGGGTGCAGAATAAACAGGAAAATCGGTCTCAGGAAAATCAGAAAGAAGACAGAGCTTTCAAAATAAAATCGGTGCACCGGATCTCTTCCATGCGCAGGGCTAGTGGAAAGGCGAGGAGGAAACCCAATACAGCACAACACACCCCACTCGGGCACACGATTGACCAATCAAGCAGGGGCAAACTAGGAGTGGTGAAAGTGGACAAAGGAGGCTTTCTGACCTGCTCCATAAGCCCGAGGGCCCCTGCGGGAAACATTGAAACCATAGAAATGAATCACCAAGACAGAGATACAATTGTACATGACAAGGGCCTACAGGACCTACATGCCGAGTCAGGTCTGTTGCCCACAGACCAGAAGGATCATAAGTCAGGACCCAAGCGAAAGGCCCCGAATACAAATAAATCATATATACAAAACTACTATGCAAGAGCAAGGAGTGGAGTAGTGGAATCCTATAATCCCATGGCTAATGAAGCTACACAAACTGTGCTTCTTACTGGCCCTCCCAATCTAATACCTGAATTTGATTCCTCATCTAGGCCCACACTAACCGAGAATGGACTAGGCTGCGTTAGAGAGGCTACAAGTTCTAGCCTGTATGCCTCAACCATAGGAGAATTGATAGAACTGGCGGACACCGCAGGCACTTTAGGGGGAGAAACTAACAAAATACACAGCAACCATGGCAGTCCAACCACCTCCAATGCTGGCACAATGGGCCATGACTGTGAACCCGAGGAAACCTCAACCTGCCACCAATTGGACCCGGCACGCAAAACAACTGATGGATTAACTCCAGATCTGTGACTGGGGGTGGATGTTTGATTTGTTCTGCATTCCATCCATCTTCTGTTGTTTTTGCATTTGTCACCCCATTTGGGAAGGGTATGCCCAGACATGGGTCCCATGCATGCCATGCCACCAGATTCAAGCTAGCCTGGCTGATGAAGGGTGATACCCTGAAACCTGTCCAAGGATGCTTGTTTCTGGTCCAGGGAGAACCTGGCCTGGCAGTTCGGGCTGGACTGTTACCATGGGGAACAGGGTCAAGACTGATTTGCATATGGCTGGGTCTGAACTTGAATGGCATTGCAAGCAAAACAAAATGATGGATTAAACCCAGATATGTGTCTAGGGGTGAATGTGTGATTTGTTCTGCATTCCATCCATCTTCTGTTGTTTTTCCAATTGGATAAAGGACAGGCTGACCTGGAATGGAATAACAAATGGCTAATAGTGGCAGAGATTCATCAGCCAGAGCTTCCACAAATAAAACCAATGCATTTACACAAAAGCCTAGGCAACAGCCATTCCTGCTCCACCCCACGGCAAGACACAAGGGAAGCGCCCCTGGCGTCTCCTCTGGCAACAGAACTGGATGCGTGGGGTTCTCATGAAATTGGTGTGGAACTGCCAGGAGGTGACAATGATTTGAGGGGGATGCACAAAGCATCCACGGGGGAGGATAACAAGCCAAATGGGGTTCAAGGAGTCGAGGTTAGTCCAAACCACATTATGAATATGATCAATGCATCTCTCCTTGCAGCAGTTAAAGCACTTACTTGGCAGTCACATAAGATGGAGATCCATCTATAACTAACACACATGTTGGCACAAAGTGTACTTGCGCTAGACAACAAATTGAACCGGTTAACTAGCACAATGGTTCCCAACATTTTGGTTTCTGTGGACCCCCACTTTAACATTAATGGAACCCAGGGACCCCCACGGAATCATCATGGGAATCCGGTGACCCACGTCTGAGTCATTACTGGAAGCTGGGGACCTAATTTGTCAATATTTTTTAATATTTTTAAATTTTCTAGGCTCTCGCGGACCGCCTGAGAAGGCTTTGCGGACCCCCAGGGGTCCCCGGACCACAGGTTGGGAACCACTGAACTAGCAAGTTAGACAACATGGGTAATATATAGAAGGATGACAATAGTATTAAAGGGTCCCACAACAAGGAAATAATAGATGAACTATGTCAGATCTACTAACTAGTCTCATTCAACAGTGCACAATTGGAGACAAATCTAACAAAATGAAAAATGGTACGCCAGCGGGAAAGAAGGGTGTTACTGTTCCCACCATACTAACCCATAAAAGGGGACCCTCTGCTTCCATTGAACTAACCCCTAAAAAGGAATGGCCTGCACTCAGAGAAGGTAAGAAAGGAAGCAAGGAGATAGAATTAGACAATGGGCAACCAAGTGTGACATACACTATGGGGTTGACCACTTTTGATATCAATGCTGGTGGAAACAGTTAAGAAGAACATGATCAGGGAGATAGAAATTGCTAAGACATCTTGTGAGCTTGATACCAGGAACAAACAACAACTAACAAGAAGACAGAAGAAATTGAAAACATCTGTCAAAGTTGCAAAAAAAAACAACAGACTGAACTGCAAAGGAAAGGCAACACAGGTCACGGGGAATATGACAGCTCAGCTGCAGACTTATCCATTCTTCCAGCAGAGACCACGATCCACTCTGGTCCCCAAAATTTGCCCTAGCAGTCACACCATCCTGGGACTTAGGGAGGACTGAAGCAGCAAAGGAAAAGCTATCCCCAAAAGGGCAAAGATGCGGACAGCAGCTTCATAACCTAGGAAGCAGGGGCTACAGCAAGCTCCCCCCCAGGTGCTCAATAACGGAGAAGCTTGTGGAAGGGCCACAAAGGTTTCAATCACAAACAAACAGGCATCATCACAGAAGGGCGTAATAGAACTGGCAAAGGACACAGAGGAACTCTGCATGAGTGAGGGGGGCAATGCACCCTAGGAGGGGACGCCCCCAAGAAGAATCCTACAAACTATAAAGCTGTAGTGAAGGAGGGGATAAGCCCCACTGAAGGGCTACCCCATACACAAACAACAACGAACAAATGCTGTACAACAAACACAATAGAGAGGCCATGATGATGCCTGTAGCTGGGCAACAACCACAGGAAGAAGCCTCACAAGGCTTAAGTTGCTGAACAATCAGGATGGATTCTGAAGGCTAGCAAGAGAAAAACCCTCAGGCATCCAGGCAAGCAACCCCGGCAAACAAGCAACAACAACAGGAAAAAATCTCCACAAGGTCCTAGCCATGGATCAATCAGAATAGACCCCAAAGGGAGATGAGAGGTAAGACTCCGGCATCAAGACATGTGAACTGGGTTCATCAGGCCAACAAATCTACTCAGGAAACTAATCCACCCTTAGGAGCTATGGAGCAGGCACAGGAGTGTCCATGGAGCAATGAATGAAACTAATGTACAGCGGCCCACACAATCACCAGACAGTCTTCCGTCATATATAGTCCTAAGAATGTACAGGAACATTGTGGTGCATTTTAACTAAACATTGGGAATCCACAGGAATTAAATGAACAACTGTCAATTATTGTTTCACTCTTATACACATCACAAGGTCCTTGGGACATACTCAATAGATCAAACATACTTCGGCTGTTGCATCGCTTTCCATCCTTAGCGTATCTCTCTACTGGGGATGTCTTAACAGTATTTTTTTTTAACACATATGCATGGATCACCCAGAGAGAGTCTATGCTTACGAAATGGGCTGACCGGGGCACGGTGGAAACAATATTTGAATATGAGAGCTTACTGGAAAACTGGGGAATAAAAATCAGTAAGCCAGAAAAACAACGTTACCCTTGAGGGAACAAAATCTTTTAGTGCCTTGCGAGGAACCCCAGCAATCAAACAATAGAAAGTAGACATGAAAATCACTGTACAGCTGACAAGGTATACATGTGAAACTCAGGTGACTGATGTAAGTAATAAAGTCAGCAAGAGGGGAGGGCAGCACTGGGACTGGCTCCCCGTAGCTTTGGCTACTAAAGGGGCAATGCAGGTTTAGTGAAGGATGTCTCTCAGCAAACAATGTCAATAAGGTGATCAGGATACTTAGCTGGAACGTGGCTTGTCTGGCCCCCCTCATTGCTAGCCCTAATACTGAAAGCTTCTTAAGAAATGCAGATATTCTATGCCTACACGAAACTTGGACAACTAAGCCCCAGTTCAGACCGGGATTCAGAACAACACTGTCCCCTGCACAAAAGATAAATGTATTTGCAAGACATATGGGTGGACTTGCAACATACGTCAAACTAGATCTAGCTGTTAAGCTTACGCTTTTGGAGAAGTCGACCACTGAAGTCCATGTGATAACTATACACGGTCTAACCCTCTTAAAAAAAAAAAAAAAAAAACAATATCAGTCATTAACATGCATATAAACCCTGATCGGGAAAGCAAGAAGGCAAGGGTTAAAGACATCATAGATTTAATAAAGGAGTTCTTAAACAAATATCCAGACCACAAACACCTAATCATTGGAGATTTTAACATTCAGCACTTTGGTCAGGAGGAAGGGCTCCCCATAGACTCTATACTATCAACCCTAGAAACCTTTTTCAAGGAATACGACCTGAAAGTGTCTAATTGCAGTAATGCAGTAGCAGGCATCCCAATCCCTACATTTAGACAGATATCCACATTGGATTACACCTTTTAAAGTCCAGCTTTACTATGCAGATGTGTATGCCATGAGGTAATAGAAAGATCAGAGAGTGACCACAATACCACAGCAATAGATATCAACCTCCAAGCAGTGAGAACCCAGACCTACAAAACTGGGGGCAGCACCAATCAACCAATCTATGCCCTTTGACAAAAAAGATCAATTTGAGCGTGCCCTGCAAGATGAAATATGAGCTATGGAAGCAGGCGAATGGCCCAATAAATCAGGAAAGTGAGAAAAGCTGAAGTAGTGACCAGTGGGCAAACACAATAAAGAACTTACACTATTCGTCTTGCAGCTCAACACACCAAGGGCTGGCAGGAATTAAAAGGCAAAAAACTGATAGATTCATGACAACTAGGGACCACAGACAGTGTAAGAGGAAATGCAGGTGGGCAGATGGATACTGGAGAAGGAATAAAACCCCCGAAGCAGAAGCTCTCGGGATGTTGGCGAGGAGAGACTACTAAAAGTAATATGTGAGTTGAAAGAAAAGGAGATTGAAGAATGCTGGATCCATCAATCAATCAATCAGGAATTTGTAAAGCGCACTACTCACCCGTGAGGGTCTCAATCCATCTACATGCACTATTACCACCGAGAAAAAGCAAGGATTTCTGAGCTCATGTCAACTCGATGCTACAACAAGCAAAGATAATGCTATATCAGCCAGCCGTGGGAAACCCACATGGGTAATCTTTTTGTGGTTGCAGAACATACCACAGCCCTGAGCACTAAGGGGTAGCAACATGACTTGGAGGGTCTAGTAGATACGGCACTAGTAACTACAGTCAAATCAGTGAAAGCAGTGATCATTAAGGTTAGGAGGGACGGAGCGCTGAGACCGAATGGCCTCCCATGAAGCATATTCCGAGATGACCGTGATTTTTGGGCTGAATCCCTGACCATCTTTTGTACCACTGTTTACATTATTCTGTGGTCCCAGAGGCATGGAAAGGCTCAATACTGCACCCAAACCATAAAAAAGGTGACCACTATCCCAGGAAACTATAGACTAATAGCCCTTCTCGATGTGGATGGCAAAGCATATGCAGGGGTGCTTCATTGACTATAGTGCAGCCTTTGATGGCATGGTGCGCCACATCCTCTGGAAGAGGTTGGTGGAGTAGAGGATACCAGGGAAACTGCTAGCTTCGCGCTATACTCTGATACCTGGGTGAGAATCAAGATCACAAATTCACATGTGACTAGGATAATTTACACCAACAAAGGCTTAAAACAAGGCTGTGTCATTGTTCCTATCCTTTTTAACTTGTATGCAGCAGATATGGGAGTGGAATTGCTTAGAGGAAATAAAGGAAATTCATTTCCCCCAAAATTGAGTAACACAATGCTCCCCGTAGTACAATATGCGAATGACCTGGCCTTGCTCGCTCAGACCAGGATAGGTCTGAAAAGGGTCCTGGACATACTACATAGTTATAATGAAAATAATTGTTTAAGGGCGAATGCAGCAAAAACCAAGGTACTGGTTTTCGGGCGTCAGACCAAACATCACCAAAGGGAATGGAAGCTTGGTCCATTAACATTAGAAATGGCAAATAAATATCACTACCTTAGAGTCTAGCTATCGAACACTGGGAAAACACCATACCAGAAGTGACAATAAGATCTGAAGCAGAAAGAGCTACTTACGCCTTACATAAATTCCACCTTCGGCTGTGCTGACCAACACCACAGGCAATCCGGAGGGTTATTACAGTCAAACTACTACCATCTATAACTTATGGCCATCTGGCATACCCCGGCAGGATGACTGCATCATTAGAGAATTGCCAGATGAGAGTCCAGAAAAGGATAATCCAAATCCCTAATTCAACCAGTCACACAGGGCTACGTTTGAAGTTTAATATCACAAGAATGGCTGCCCAATGTGAAATGGACATAATTAAGCTTTTTCATTGTGTCTGCAGGGCCAACCCGGATAGTCTGAGGGGTTCCCTGAATGTAATCTTTAAGGATGGCACAAGGAGTTGGGCCATCTACCTCAGGCAAGCTGAGGAACAATTCAACTTAGATCCCACCCAAGGGCTGAACACTGTCATAACAAAGGCACTGCTAAAAAAGACTCTGAAAGCTCATGGAGTGCAAACTTCTAGAGGAAATGATATTGCCACAATCAGGAATATCACTGGAGCAGCGGGCTTGGCTGAGTTCTACGTAACTAACAACATCCAAACATATATGGAAGAAAAATTGGGAGCTTGTGCGTTTCAGAATATTCTGTTAATGCATCTCCTAACAATCCCCGTCTGGGACTTTAGACGCAACTGGAAGCCCACATGGGGATATTCTCAAGAATGTGCATTATGCACATATCACACTGAATCTATAAGGTACCTAGTATATTGATATCTACGATTGGCCTTGGAGAGACGTCTCCTACTAAAACTGTTCTTCCTCAAATATGGCGTGAGGTCATGTATAGAAGAAACAAAGCTAATATTCAAGGCTGACACCCCAATGGAACTTGCTCACTTTGGGAAATGTTTTACTATTATGAGAATGGCCACACAGAGTGCCCAGAGCCGCCAACATGCAGGATCAAAAAAGGGGAGATGTGGCCACCATAGATACATTATTAACAAAAGGAAACTCTAGTTTTAAAGTTTTTGGATTTTTAGAATAATAAACTCATTAGATGACAGATCTCAAGGACAATCTTTGGCTTGGGCATCTGCACCAATATGAAGATAGCATTGTATGTAGGTTGCTTACATATTTAACGTCATTAGAATTTATAACAATTGTGGTGTTTCTGATTCTATAGCACATTTTGCACTGACATTTGCATTCAGTTGCAGTGAGTTTGATAATTGCACATGATTAGAAGTTTTCTGCTAAAGTATCTGTATTGTATGCAATGATTTGAATTGATTATGCAATAATGTTACGAATACTACTAATTCAAAGTGGTGTACGTGTCCAAAAAAGGCACCAAGCCTCCCACCACCACAACCCCCACTGCCTCAACTAGTGCCCCTAGCAATAGCAGTGGTGGTGGGAAAAATAACACTACCAATAGCCAATCCAAGGGTGTGGCACGGCTCACTCTGGGAAGTGTAGTGGGGGTTGGTTTAGTTAGGGAAACCACTGAGGCTGTTTTAGTCTCTGATGGTGTCATTGACCTTGCCACCCTTGTTGCTTGCCCCCTTAATATGGATAAGTACAAGCAACAACCCCTAATAAATGGAGTTCAGGTTGAGGCCTACAGGGACACAGGTGCCAGTGTCACAATGGTGACTGAAAAACTGGTGGCCTCTTAGCAACACCTACTTGGTCATCAGTACCAAGTGACAGACACCCATAACAGCACTGTAAGCCACCCCATGGCTGTTGTTGATCTCAACTGGGGGGGGGAGGGGTTACTGGTCCAAAAAAAGTTGTGGCATCCACAGACCTACCTGTGGAATGTGTGCTGGGAGACGACTTGGAGACTTCAGCTTGGGCTGAAGTAGAGTTGGTGGCCCATACTGACATACTGGCCCTTCGTGGGCATATCTTTGTTTTGACAAGGGCTCAGGCCAAGAAGCAAAGAGGACAGGGAAACTTGGATCCTGGAACAATGGACCAAGAGCTTCTCAAAAGTAGAATTAGAAAGGGTTAGAAATCATCCACTATCCCTCCCTCAACTGATGATTCCCCCTTTGAGGAGGAAGTATCAACTCCCTGGACAGAACCTAGACCTAAGGAGCTGCAAGCTGACACAGCTGAGCTTTTGAGGGCAGGGGGCCTGCCAGGGAGGAGTTAAGTGTGACACAGCTGACCTGTCCTACACTCGAGGATTTAAGAGAGCAAGCTGTCAAACAAGAGGCAGGGGATATAAGTGATACCCATAGGGTGTACTGGGAAAACAGTCTCGTACACACTGAGCCAAGAGACCTAAAACCTGGTGCCACAAGAAGACTGGTCATTCCCTTGCAGTATAGAGATTTTTTGTTGACTTTAGCTCATGATGTTCCCCATGCTGGACATCTGGGGCAAAGTAAGACCCGGGACAGACTGGTCCATCACTTTCACTGGCCCCACATATCAGAGGACACAAATGAGTTTTATCACTCCTGTGTCACTTGCCAAGCCAGTGGTAAGACTGGTGGCACCACAAAGGCCCCCTGGATCTCACTGCCAGTGGTTGGGGTCCCCTTTGACAGATTAGGGGTTGACATTGTTGGCCCCTTTGACCCTCCCACAGATTCTGGTAATTGGTTATTTTTAGTGGTGGTGGACCATGCCACTAGATATCCAGAACCTATACCTCTGAGGACCACTACAGCTCCTGTAGTGGCCAAAGCCCTCCCGGGAATCTTTTTCAGGGTGGGTTTTCCAAAAGAGGTGGTGTCTGACAGAGATAGCAACTTCATGGCTGCACACCTGAAAGCAATATGGAAAGAGTGCCAACCAGGACAGAAGGTGTGGGTATTGGAGCTTCTGGCACCTAGAGCACTCCAAGACAAGTGGAGTGGACCACAGATCATAGTGGAAAAGAAGGGTGAGGTCACTTATTAACTTGACCTAGGCACTCCTAGAAGTCCTCTTAGAGTACTTCATGTGAACTGAACTGCCTGAAGCCCTTCTATGACAGGGCTGACTTATGACAGCTCATGGCCACTGATGAGGGACAGGAAGATGAGAGTGACCATCTCCCTGATCTCTTCTCCAGCACTGCAGCTGATGGCTAGTTGGAAGGAGTTATCTTTGCAAACTGCCTTACTGAGCATCAGAAGGAGGACTGCAGGAAACTCTTGGGTCAGTTTTCTGAACTCTTTTCTCTGACACCTAGTCAGACTACATGGAGTGAGCACACCATTGATACTGGAGACAATTTACATGTCAAAAGTAAGATTTACAGGCAACCTGACCATGTCAGAGATTGCCTTAAATCTGAGGTTCAGAAACTGCTTGACTTAGGAGTGACTGAGTACTCTGATAGCCCCTCTGCCAGCCCAGTGGTACATGTACCCAAACCTCACCCTGAGAATGCAAAAAGAGAGATTAGGTTTTGTGTAGATTACGGAGGGCTCAACACAGTCACAAAAACTGATTCTCACCCTATACCCAGGGCATGTGAGTTGATAGATACACTGGCATCTGCCAAGTAACTGAGAACTTTTGATTTGACTGTAGGGTATTGGCAGATAAATCTATCAGAAGATGCTAAACCTAAGAAAGCTTTCTGTACCATTGGAGGGCATTATCACTTTATTGTTACGCCCTTTGGTTTGAAGAATGCACCTGTCACTCTTCAGAGGTTGGTGAACACAGTCCTCCAAGGTCTGGAAACTTTCAGTGCACCATATATTGATGATATTGCTGTCTTTAACTCCACCTGGGATGACCATCTGGTCCACCTTAGGAAAGCTTTGGAGGCCCTACAAAAGGCAGGCCTCACTATCAAGTCCTCAAAGTGCCAGATAGGGCAGGGGAAGGTGGTTTATCTGGAACACCTGGAAGGTGGACAACCGATTGAACCACTACGGGGGAAGATCCAGAATATTTTTGACTGGGCTCCCATTACAACACAGACCCAGTTTGGAGCCTTTCTTGGTCTCAATGGGTATTACAGGAGGTTCATTAAGAACTATGGCTCCATTGTTGCCACTACTAATGACCTCACCTCAAAGCAGCTGCCTAAAAAGGAATTATGGACAGCTAGCTATCAGAAAGCTTTTGAGGAGCTCAAGCATGCTATGTGCACTGCACCTGTCTTAAAAAGCTAAAATTTCTGCAAGAAGTTTATAGTTCAGAGTGATGCTTCATAGGTAGGGGTTGTGGCAGTTTTATCACAAATTAATACAAAGGGCCAACGTCAACCTGATGCTTTTATCAGCAGAAGGTTGACCCCTGGAGAAAAGCTTTGGTCGGCCATAGAGAGAGCACGCTTTGCTGTGGTCTGGGCCTTGAAGAAGTTAAGATCATACCTCTTTGGGACTCACTTCATAGTTCAGAAAGACCACAAATCTCTCTTATGGGTAAAGCAAATGAAAGGAGATAACCTTAATCTGTTGAGGTGATCACTTCCCTACAGGGGATGGACTTTACAGGGGAACATAGACCTAGGAGTAACCACTCCAATGCAGATGGAGTACCCTCTTTTTGTCATGGTTACCCCCATTTTCTGCCTGTTGTCACTGTGCTTGACTGTGTTCACTGGGATCCTGCTAACCAGGACCCCAATGATTATGCTCTCTCTCCTCTAAATGTTGTCACTGCATACTGGTAATCCAGTATTTCACCCACAATTGGCACACTGGTGCCCCTTATAAGTCCCTAGCATATATTACCTAGGTACCCAGGGCATTGGGGTTCCAGGGGATTCCTAAGGGCCACAGCCTTTCTTTTGCCACCCATAGGGAGCCAGTGCAAAGACTTCTGCAGGACTGCCATTGCAGCCTGCTTGAAAAGGTGCATGTACCCTTTCACTGCCATTTACACTGCACAATTTAACTTAAATCACCACTATAGCAGGCCCTCCAGCCCAGAGGGTAGGGTGCAGAGTACCTGTGTGTGAGGGCACCCCTGCACTAGCAGAGGTGCCCTCATGACCTCCAGGACCATTTTCCTAGACTTCGTGGGAAAGGGGACACCATTTTACGCATGTACTGGACATTGGTCACTACCTATCTCCAGCGACATAATCGTAACTCTGAACTTAGGAATGTTTGGTACCAAACATGTTGGAATCATACCCCAAGGCTTTTGCAAGCATTGGTTGTATGATTCTATGGACACTGGGTGCTCCTTGGAGGACCCCCAGTATTGCTATTACAGCCTTCTGAGATTTTTCAGGAATCCCCAGCTGCTGCCACCTCTCAGACAGGTTTCTGCCCTCCTATTGCTTGAGCAGCTCAAGCCCAGGAAGGCACAACAAAGGATTTCTTTGGGAGAGGGGTGTTAAACCCTCTCTCTTTGGACATAGGTTTTACAGGCTTGGGAGTTGTAGCTTCCCCACGCCTCTGAAAATGCTTTGAAGGCACAGATGGTGCCCTCCTTACATAATCCAGTCTACACCATTTCAGGAACCCCCAGTCCCTGCTCTGGCATGAAACTGGACGAAGGAAAGGGGAGTGACCACTCCCCTGTCAATCAATCAACACAAGCTTTATTCGGTCAAAAAATCACCATCAAAGCATAAAACCACAACAATCCAAAAATTACATACTTGATTAAAAAACAAGTGAGAAAGTTAAAAAACATCAATCAACAGTTATAATAAGATAAAACTCTCATTCCATATACTGCAGCATACATATTTACAGAATACTGGGGGTCATTCCTACCCTGGCGGTTTATGACCGCCAGGGTAGGTGACGGAGGAAGCACCGCCAACAGGCTGGCGGTGCTTCCGGGGGCATTCTGACCGCGGCGGTAAAGCCGAGGTCAGAAACGGGAAACCGGCGGTGTCCTGCCGGTTTCCCGCTGCCCCAGGGAATCCTCTAAGGCGGCGCTGCTTGCAGCACCGCCATGGGGATTCCGACCCCATTACCGCCATCCTGTTCCTGGCGGTTTTCACCGCCAGGAACAGGATGGCGGGAACGGGTGTCGTGGGGCCCCTGGGGGCCCCTGCACTGCCCATGCCACTGGCATGGGCAGTGCAGGGGCCCCCTAACAGGGTCCCACTAAGATTTTCAGTGTCTGCTATGCAGACACTGAAAATCGCGACGGGTGCCACTGCACCCGTCGCACCCCTTCCACTCCGCCGGCTCCATTCGGAGCCGGCATCCTCGTGAAAGGGGGTTTCCCGCTGGGCGGGTGGGTGGCCTTCTGGCGGTCGCCCGCCAGCCCAGCAGGAAAATCAGAATGACCGCCGCGGTCTTTTGACCGCGGTACGGTCTTCTGGCGGTTCCCGCTTGGCGGGCGGCGACCATCGCCCGCCAATCTAGGAATGACCCCCACTATGTTTTAAAAGATGAGTAAGTGTGTGCCATGGAAGGAACTTGCTAACAGCACAAATTAAGGCAAGTGAGGTATCGCTCATCAAGATCCTAAGGGTGATACTACATTGTCTTATGTCCATATTCCGGCAAACTGGACAAGTCCATTTACACCGGGGAAGGGCATACGTGGAGAAAAAAACTTAAAATGTACAACAGATTCAGAAACATTATTACAGCTAGGACATAAGTCGAGTGTCGATGGTGGTCTCCAGCTACCTGTTAAGGGCATTAGCAGTAAACACCCGAATCTAAAACTAGCATACAAGCTCTTACCCAATAAGTAAGGAATAAAATCTAAATAGGATTCGAACTGAGGATAACACCTAAGATCAAGGCATTGAGTAGTCAGTCGTTCATACAGTGTACAAAGAAGATAGTTATTTCTGACAAAGGACCAATAGGCAGATTTCAGAAGTTGTTTCTGGGCCTTTCCTTGATTTTGAGGGTTCTCCCAGTAGTTTCCAAGTCCCAGGGTGTGAAACCATTTTGACACATGCCTGAGCCATGGGATGGAAGCTGCATTAGGTCTATTTGGAATGTCAAGAAGGGAGTCCCTGTGAACGGTGAGCTCTGGTGTGGTCCAGATCCTCACTCAGAAGAGTAAGAGTCTCAGAGCTATCACATTAGAGATGCGATTAAGCCCAAATCCAGAAAGACCGGAATCAAGGGTCTTCTACGCAGACACTCAAGTAGAGCTCTGGCGAAGTTGTTTTCGCACACAGACAAGTTGTTAGTATTAGAGAAACCCCACACCTTAGCATCATATGCTGCAGCACTCTGCACTTTTGCCAGATAGATCTTGACAGCCGGAGAAACAGCTTTCATGGCAGTGCTTTTATAAAAGCGCAGAATGGCGCCTGACCTATGCTGAAGAAGTGATACACTTTTTACTGATCTGATTCTCCCAACGTATGTTGTTTGTAATTCTTACTCCCAAATAATCTACTGAGCAAACCTTACTTAAGGGGGGCCCCGTCTAAAGTAATGGTACATCTCCTAACTGGTCCATCAGTTTGGTGTTACTAGCATTGAGTTCCAGGCCATAGTCTACACAGGAAGCATTGAACCTGTCAACAAGAACCTGAAGACCCATAGGGGTTTTAGAGATGAGGAGGGAGTCATCTCCAAAAAGTAACATGAGAATTTTCTGCCCGTTAAGGGAGGGGGGGTCATTTTGACAAGCAGACACAGCATGCACCGCCTCATTTATAAATAAAGTAAATAGAGTTGGTGCAAGAACACATCCTTGACGAACCCCCGCTGAATGGTTATATGGTCAGTTGATTCTCCAAGACTACCCCATCTCACCTGGGCATATGTGTTCTCATGCAACTGTTGTAGTAAATAAATTATGTTGGCAGGGGTACCGATTCTGTACAGAACATCCCATAGCTTTTCACTGGGGACCATGTCAAAGGCAGACCGAAGATCCACAAAAACAACATATACGTTTTGCTTCACCATGACTACATATTTCCAATATAGGAGGGTCAGTCTAAAAACCTGGTCCACCCTACTGGTTTTTGGGCGAAAGCCCGTCTGAAGTGGGGATAGCACCTGATGGTCTTGTGCCCAGTCCAATAGCATATCCAAAAGCTCTTTGGCAAAGATTTTCTGAAGGTTGTCAATAAGGCTAATTGGTTTGTAGTTGGCAAGGGAGCTCACATCCTTTTGGTAAATGGAGGTTATTTCGGCCCTTTTCCAGGCGTTAGGAATTGGGCCTCCTGCAGCTATGGCATTTGAGATCATATTTATGTGCCAGGACCAAATTACTGGTTCATGTTTAAAAAGATCACCTGGTATCTTGTCAGTGCCTGGTCCTTTGGCAGATTTTAGAGAGTTAATAGCAACTGTGGTTTCCTCCAGGGTAAAAACAATAAAATCATGATAACTACAAATGTCCTTTCCTTGATCGTCGGGCAGATAGCACGTTCTAGCCAGGTGCAGGGGGTGGGGGGATTCCTGCATCACAAAAGTACTAGGTGAGGCATAAAGGGACAAAAGTAGTAAACTCCGATTTTGCGAATCAGAAATTGCGAGTCGGTGCGACTCGCAATTTCCGATTGCCAAAATCGGATGCAGAACGGTGTCTCAGACACCGTCTGTGAATCTCAATGGGGTCGCAAAGACCCACCTCATTAATGTTAATGAGGTGGGTTGCATTTTGCGACCCCATTGAGATTCCCTGCACTCACAGGGATGGTGGCCTGCTGGAGACAGCAGACCTCCATGTCTGCGACTGCTTTTTAAATAAAGCAGTTTTTTGGTTGGAATTACAGCCCGTTTTCCTTAAAGGAAAACGAGTTGCAATACAAAAAAATAACGAAACCATTTGGTTTAGTTTTTTCAGAGCAGGCAGTGGTCTATTGGACCACAGCCTGCTCTGAAAAAACATTAATGGCGACATTCACAAAGGGTAAGGGGTCCCTTGGGTACCCCTTCCCTTTTGCGAATGGGTTATGGTAACTGTGAATTGCTTTGCAACCGTGTTCACGGTCACAAGGCAATTCTGCATCACGGTGCGAGTCGCAAATAGGAAGGGAACACCCCTTCTTATTTGCAAGTCGCATTCCCATTTTTCAAGTCGGTACTGACTCGCAAAACGGGAATGTGCATCGCGATGCACGTTTTGCATGGCGCAAAATTCGATTTTCTCAGTTTGCGCCATGCAAAACGCTTCCTACATCTAGCCCAAAGTTTGGCAAAATAATCCACCCAACTTTCGGGTTGGATATAAGTGTGGATTATGCCTTTGCCCTCTCTATATCTATTGGACAATAGCTTCCAGATTGTCACAATATCATTGTATTTAATTGCATCAAGCAATTTCTGCCACGTTATGTCTTCCCAGCTTTTCTTTGTCCATATTAGGGTTTTATTATAGGTGAATCTAACTGTTCTAATCGCCCACTGTGAGCGAGTCAAAATGGCTGATTTCAGAGCTGATTTGGCGTTAGAACAATCCTTATTAAACCACTCCCTAGTTTTGTAATTATCAGAATATTGCTTAGTAGTAGTCTTCCTATAGAAAATATCCTGTAGATTCCTCATCATATCTTCATGAATGCTGAGGTTTGGAATGTCACAGACCTCTCGCTCCTCATAATCAGCCATAACATCAATAAACAGTTGATACTTTTCTTAATCAAATAAGGATTAGACATTACTTTTGGCCAGCTGACACGAGTATGACTTGTTCAAAAGAGGCCCTGGCCCCACAGTGAGATAGATGCTCTGCAATCTCCTAAATACTTTACTATGTAGGGTAAGAAACAGGGCTTTATGGTCACTCTTGTGACGAAAATCCACTTTCATGTCTATTAATAATGACCAAAGCCTAACATGCACTAAAAAATAGTCAATAATGCTGGAGAACAAACATTCACTTAAAAGTAGGTGCAATATTAAAATCAGAACAGGTGTGTCCATTGCAGGCCCTAAGTCCATATTTAAAGCATAGGGAAGTCAACTGTAAGGCAGCACGTGAGTGAGTGCACTGTGGCTTATTCATCAATTGAGGAATGCCCCAGAATTCATCCTCTTCGGCCATCAGATTACTACTTAAACAGAGAGGTTCAAAAGTACAATTCATATCCCCTGCGACCACTAATTTGGTTGAAGAATGCAGGGTGTCCATATATTCGGACAGGTGAGCCAGTGTCTGAGACTATAATCCCCGGGAGAAAGACCAGGCATGTATGTTAATTATAGTCATCTTAAAATCGTGGTCAAATACAAGCTGGGCACCCAATAAGTCGGGCAGTCTATATTTAATGCAAAATGAACACACTGTAGTTTGTTGTTTAACAGTATCATGAGCCCCCCCTTAGCACGGCCAAAGCCCCCGTGCTGCTGGATGGGCCACGGAAAACTATGACAGAAACCCATTCAGGCCCAAGTTTTCTGGAATAGGCATATGTCCTGCTTATTTATATAATTGACCCACTCAGGGTCTCCCATCTTTCTGCCTAACCCAGCCAGATTCCAAGACATAATAGAAAGTTCTGAACTGGTTATCAAATCACTAAGCCTAGAGCACTGGGCTTCCCTATGATTTCCGGACCCCTCTCCAAAACTAGTCCCAGGAATTTCAGTTGGGGACATTAGGTGAGGATCAGTGAGTAGTCAATCTACTTCTGATAGAGTATAAAGATGATTTGCTAGCGGGACCAAAGCGCACTTTTGACCAGGATCACATTTCTCACCCGGTGGGCCAGCAAATAAAATTGGTGACCTATCAGAGGGCGGGTAGAGTTTAAGTCTACTACCAACCCCTCTGGAATTCCTGAGATAACAGGTGCGCAGGTCAAAATCAAAGAGGTTATCCACCAGCAGCATGTCTAAAAAAAGAATAGCGATGAAATCAAAGTTTGAACCAAGCTGACTGTGTCTGCCCACCTCAAGAATATCTGCACGGATAACAGAAAGGCAGTTTCACTGGACTCGTGACCAATAGATGACCTTATTTATGAGGGAATCCTGGGTTTCCAGAGAGCCAATTTGCAGCTTTGGTACCCCAACAATATAAATAGTACCTCCTTTGCTCCACAAACCTCGACCCTGGTTCTTAACAACAGGTCGACTACTTCCAACCTGATGTAAAGCATCATCAGATAGCTTAATAAAATCAGTAGAGGAGATAGTTGTTCCAGCCTGCACCTGTGTACCAGTAGTCCCCCAAAGGCCCTTAACATAATTGTCAGACTGGGCTTTATACGGCCTCTCTGGCCCACATATGTTCCTGTCCTGAAAACCACAATTATACTTCTGGCTTGCAGTGGCTGGCACAACCGGGAAACCCTCTACCAGGGGTACAGGCGCGCTTTCAGGAGGGGAGATAATAGCTGGCCCCAGGGTAAGCTTGTCCACTCGAGTGCTGGATTCAGACACAAGGGGAGCAGTGGGCAAGCCCCCTGGAGCACGCAAGATCCCACCCCATTTACCCTCAAGTATTTGCATGCACACCTCTGCGCCAGTTCACCCGTAAATGTATCCATCATCAACAGCACCAAGCTCTTTAGTTTATCTAATTTCTGAAGGATGGAGGTCAGATCAGGTTTCCCACAAGGCTGTGACAGTCTGTCCAGGTCCAAGGGCAAACTAGTCACAGCGTTGTCATCTGTACAAGCTCCAGAATGTAAGTGTAGATCACAGTCATGAGACTCCCCAGTCTCTAACAGAGGCACATAATGATTAAAACATGGGATATTGGAAGTCACCAAGACCTCAGGACTTAATGGAGGACGGGGATCCTTTTCCCCCCATAGGAGAGCCATCTATGTTGGCCAGATCACTACACAGGAGAATGCTTGACACGGGTGGAGAATTAGGTCTCAAAGCTTGAGGTGCCATGTTTAGTTCATCCTCTAGGTGGGATTGGACAGTTGTGGCTTTTTCTTAAATATATCAGGAATCGTTTTAGCAGATGTATCAGAAGTACCATGTTTTGTGGATAGTTTGTTGGAATTACTTCCCAAAATGGCTTCCACCTCTTCAAATAATATATCAATGTCTTCTAAAAGGTTACTTCCTTTGTTAGGCAGGCAGCTTCTTTTACTATTAGAATGTTTTTTAGTTTTTTTTTTATTCCACTGGGGTGTGCGGGTACATCCACAGCCTTTCACTTCTACATATCTGTTCAGTTGATGATATAATCAGTAACAATCCCCAGGGGTTAGATGGGTGCACCCAGCCCAGCCTCTGTCAGGTGATGGCGGGCCCGTGTTGGCCCAGTCTTGGCCCAGGCACATGCCAGGGCGCGTCCCACGCTGAGCAAATCTAACGCCCTTATGTGCGCCTGAGGAAGCAGATGAGCCTGGGCGATGTGGTCTCACAACAGGAGTACCGCCAAGGAAGTGCCCAGCGAAAAGCAGAGCATCCCGTGCTGCATGAGTCTAATGCGCTTATGAGCGCCTGAGGATGCAGAGGACCTTGGGGATGTGGTCCCACCCCATGAGTGCTGCCAAGAAAGTGCCCAGTGAAAAGCAGCGCATCCCACGCTGCATGAGTCTAATACGCTCATTAGCACCTGAGGAAGCAGAGGAGTCTGGGGGATGTGGTCCCACCCCAGGAGTGCCATCAAAGAAGTGCCCAGCGAAAAGCAGCGCTTCCTGCGCTGCGCTAGTCTATTGCGCTAATGAGCGCCTGAGGAAGCAGAGGAGCCTATGGGGTATGGTCCCACCCCAGGAGTGCAGCCAAGGAAGTGCCCAGCGAAAAGCAGCGTGTCCCCGGCAGACCAGTTTCTGCTGACTTGCCGCCGCCTCGGTCCAATGTGAGACTGTGGTCCAAAACTTCCTGTGAAACAAGCTGCCCACCTCTAACCTGCCCCGCATCCATCAGCAGAGTCAGTGGGGGACAGGGCTCAACTCAGTATCTTTGTGCACTGTCACCAGTGATCCAGGGCCTGTGGGGGAGAGTGCTCCGCCTGTCTTGACACGAACGACCTTCTGGGCAACCACAGCGCCCAGTAAGTACCAGCACCTTCCTGGACGAAGAACAATTCCACCGGACCAGGGGTGTTGCTCAGAGCTCCTCCAGAGGGTTGCTGGGTTTTTCCATCTGGGATTCCAAGTTGGCAGGACACTCTGGGAGCATCTGAGTGGCTAGTGCCAGCAGGTGGCGTCAGAGCCCTCCCCTGATAGGTGCTTACCTGTGTAGCTGACTAATCCCACTTCCAGGGCTATTTAAGGTCTCTTTCTTGGGTGGTTCTTCAGATTTAGATTGCAAGACTCTAGCAGGAATCCTCTGCATCCTTTATTCCACCTTCTCACCAAAGAAACTGCATCTGCACCCTCCAGGATCTTTACAAACTGCAACAAAGAAGCAAAGACGACTTTTGCAACCTTGTATCTTCAGCTCATGCCAGCAACTACAACTGTTTCCTAGTCGTGCATCCTCAGATGACAGCCTGTCTTCAGCCTGCACAAGAAGAACAAATAAATCTCCCTTGGAGTGAAGGAGTCACTCCCCTGCTTCAGCAGGAACCTCTCTGCAATGACGACTGATTGATTGGTACCACTCTCTTGATGAGCTGCGTGGAACCTACATCACGGGTAGTGGACTGAAGTCATCCAGACTGTCCCCCAGGTCACTCCTGGTCCCAGGCAGTGCCATATTCCGCTAACCGTGAGCTTTGCATGTGTCAAGGCTTGCTGGTGGGATCCGGTGATGCACACCAGACTGCAGTCATCCATCAAGCGAGGGACATCATCTGCACCGACCAGGAACCCGCATCCATCTTCTTGGGTGCAGTACTGACTGTTGTTTTTCACTGGTGGCTCTTCTTTTGCAACTTCATCCGGGATAGCAGGGGCTCCTGATCTCCCTAGGTACTTCTGTGCTTCTTGGATTTGGTCCCCTTCTTCCACAGGTCACCAGGTCCAGGAATCCATTGTTGGTGTCTTGCAGTCACTTCTGGTTCTTGCATTGTCTTCTTTCTCGTGCTCTTGTGTGTTTTAGGAAAGTTACTGTGGTTTACTCCTGCTTTCCTGGGCTCCGGGGTGGGTTCTATTATTTACTTTTGGTGTTTTCTAATACTCCCAGCGCCCCTCTCCACACTACACTTTCCTAGGTGGGAAACCAACATTCACATTCCACTTTCTTAGTATATGGTTTGTGTTCCACCAGCCCCATTTCTATCAATTGTGATTTTCACTATCTGCTCTGTTTTCTAACTGTTTGTACACTTGTTTCTGCATACTAGTGTATATAGTTTTTGTGTAGTACATACCTCCTAAGGGAGTAAAGTCTCTATGGTATTTTGGGCATTTGTGTCACCAAAATAAAGTACCTTTATAAATGTAATACTGAGTATTTTCTTTCATGTGTGAGTACTATGTGCCTACAGTGGTATTGCATGAGCTTTGCATGTCTGTTAGTTAGGCCTTGGCTGCTCATCCACACTACCACTAGAGAGCCTGGCTTCTAGACACTGACTAGATTTCACAAATAAGGGATAACTGTACCTGGTATAAGGCGTAAGTACCTTAGGTACCCACTACAAACCAGGCCAGCCTCCTACAGAGTGCATAATCACTGGGATGCTGGTTAGCAGGATCTAAGTGAACACAGTCAAACACACTGCCATCAGGCAGAAAAGGGGGGGTCACCATGCCAAGGAAGAGGGTACTTTCCTATACAACCCCCCAAACGAAGGACAAGAAGGCTAACCTTGCCCAGATGAGTCTTCATTGCCTAAGTGAAAATACCTGGAGAATCCATTGGCATTGGACTGGTTACTCCAAGGTCTATGTTCCACTGTACCACCTTAACAATTTGGGGTATTCTCCTTTTATCAGTTTTAGCAATAAGAGAGGTTTGTGGTCTGTCTAAATAATGAAGTGAGTACCAAATAGATGTTGTCTCAACTTCTTCAGGGCCCAGACCACAGCAAGGGCCTCCCTCTCCATGGCTGACCAACGCCTTTCTCTGGGGTCAACCTTCTGCTTATAAAAGCTACTGGTTGATCCTTGCCCTTCGTATTGAGTTGTGAGATAACTGCCCCAACCGCTGCCTCTGAAGCATATGTTTGCAATATGAATTTCCTGGAGTAGTTAGGGATTTTTAGAACAGGTGCAGAGCACATGCCCTGTTTGAGTTCCTCAAATGCGTTTTGACAGCTAGCTGTCCATAATACCTTTTTAGGCATTTTTTATGTGAGGTCATTAAAAGGGGCAACAATGGGGCCATAGATGTTAATGAACCTGCTGTAGTACTCAGTGATTGCTCTTACCTGGGTTTGTGTTGTAGGGGGACTCCAATCCAAAATAGTTTTGATTTTCCCCTGTAGTGGTTGAATCTGTTCCCCACCTACTAGGTGTCCCAGATAAACCACTTTCCCCTGCCCTATCTGGCACTTTGAAGCCTTGATAGTGAGGCCTGCTTTTTACAGAGCCTCAAAAACATTCCAGAGGTGAACCAGGCGATCATTCCAGGTTGAGCTAAAGACAGCTATATCGTCCAGATATGCTGCACTGTAGGCTTCCAATCCTTGAAGGACTGTGTTCACCAGCCTCTGAACAGTGGCATGTGCATTTTTCAAACCAAAGGGCATTACTGTGAATTGGTAGTGCCCACCAATGGTAGAAAATGCAGTTTTAGGTTTTGCATCTTCTGATAACTTAATCTGCCAATAGCCAGCAGGAAGATCACAAGTGCTAAGGAACTGGCAAAAGCCAGTGTATCTATGAGCTCCTCTGCCCTAGGCCTCGGAATAGCATCAGTTTTGGTCACTGGGTTGAGCCCTCTATAATCAACACAAAACCTCATCTCTCTTTTCCCATTTTGAGAGTGTGGTTTTGGTACTTAGACCACTGGGATAGCCCAGGGACTATCAGAGTGCTTAGTCACTTCTAGATGTAGCATCTTCTGCACTTCAGCTTTGAAGCAGTACCTTACATGGTCAGACTGTCTCGTAAACTGTCCCCTGTGCCTATGGTGAGTTCACACCACGTGGTTTGTCCAGGAGTAAGGGAACAACTTTAGAAAACTGGTCTAGGAGATTTCTACAGTCTTCCTTTTGTGTCTTTGAGAGGCAGTCAGAAAGGACTCCTCCCTAAACTGAGCCATCAACTGCAGAATGTGAGAAGAGATCAGGGAGAGGGTCACTTTCTTCTTCCTGACCCTTATCAGTGGCTATGAGCAGGGTTAAGTCACCCCTGTCATAATAGGGCTTTAGGCGGTTCACATGAAACACCCTAAGGGGTCTTCTAGGAGTATCCAGGTCAACCAAATAGGTGACCTCACTCTTCTTTTCCACTGTAGTGTGGGGACCACTCTATTTGTCTTGGAGTGCCCTTGGGGCCAAAGGTTCAAGGACACACACTTTCTGCCAAGGCTGGTAAACAGTCAGGAGAGCCTTCTGGTCATGTCATTGCTTTTGCAATTCTTGGCTGCCCTGAAGGTTTTTAGTGGCCTTTTTCATGTACTCAGCTATCCTTGATCTGAGGCCAAGTACATAGTCCACAATATCTTGTTCAGTGGTCTTGATGGGTTGCTCCCCTCCTTCCTTGACAAGAGCAAGTGGCCCCCTAACAGGGTGCCAAAACAGAAACTTAAAGGGGCTCTAGCACACTCCCTTCTGCAGAGATGAAGTTGCAACCTCTGTCTAATGCTACCTTTTTTGGGAAGCCCATCCTGGAGAAAATACCCATGGGGGCTTTAGCCATTGCAGAAGCTGTAGTGGTCTTTAGAGGGATGGCATCTGGATACCTGGTGGCATGGTCCACCGCCACAAGTATAAATCTATTGCCAGAAGCTGTAAAATAGTCTAGGGGGCAAAGGATGTCAAACCCTACTCTTTGCTTTGCCCCAGGTGACCAGCGAGGAGAATGTCATGTGCTAGGGTTAATAAAAACTATTTGTGTTGCAGAGGTACTAGCAATCTCATGGTGGCATCAGGTTTGGGTTGGCTCTGAATACAGGAGATTATCTTCCCAGATTATTTTCCCAGTACATCATGTAGGTGCCACTGACACCCCCTATCTTCTGTTGGACAGCTTGCTGTCTCAAACACTCTAGTGTGGGACATGTTTGTAAAACCAGACTTAACTCCTCACTGGCAGGTCCCCCTACACCTAAGAGCTCAGGTTGAGGTGTCAGATTTGAGTTCCTCAGGTGTAGGTTCTGTCCAGGGAATGAATTCCTCCTCCTCAAAGGGAAAATCCTCAGTGGAGAGTGGGGTAGGGGATCATTTCTTACTCTTCCTACCCTTGCTTTTAGGAAGCTCTTGGTCCATAGTTTGAGGATACAAGCTTCCCTTTTCTCTTAGCTTTTTGGAAAGAGTCCTCTTCAAAGCAAAGATGTGCTCTGGAATCCCAAGCACTGTTACATAGGCTTCCAACTCTACCTCAGCCCAAGCTGAAGTCTCCAAGTCATTCCCTAGTAGACAGGTAGGTCTGTGGACACTACAACTTTTTAAGGATGAGTTAACGCCCCACCCTCCCCCAGCTGAGATCCACAACTGCCATGGGGTGGCTTACAGTATTTTTGTGGGTGTTAGTCACTTAGGGCCAGATGTAGCAAAGGGTTTTACCCATTCTGTGTCTATGGGAAAATTTGTTGGTACATATGGCCCTTAGTTCTGGTGTCCATGTAGGTGTTGCTCAGGGGACATCAGTTTTTCAGTCACCACTGTGACACTGGCACCTATGTCCCCGTAGGCCTCGGCCTGAACACAATTTATCAAGGGATGCTGCTTGTACTTATCCATGTTAAGGGAAGAAGAAGCAAGGGTGGCAAGGTCAATACTCCCATTAGAGAATAAAACAGCCTCAGTGATTCCCTAACTAAACCAGACCCCACTACATCTCCCAGAGTTAGCCCTGCTATACCCTTGTATTGGTTATTGTTACTATTATTCTCACCACTACTACTATTGCTAGGGGTACTAGATGTAGGAGTGGTGTTGTAGTGCTGGGTGGCTTGGTGTTTTTCTCAGACCAGGATCTGTCTCCTGCATATGGCCTTTGTTTTTACACATGTAACACCAAGGCTTTTTCACATGATTGTGAGATGAAGAGGTTTTAGACCAATCCCAAAAGAGTTTTGTGGGCCGGATGAAGACTCCCTTTTATCTTTTATCCCCACCTTTGTCATGAGACTTACCACCTTCCTTTTTCTTTTCTTTATTATCCCCAGTATGAGCTTTTCTGCTCACCCTTGTTCTGACCCATTTGTCTGCCTTCTTTCCCAATTCTTAGGGAGAGGTCAGATCTGAGTCTAAGTATTGGTGCAACGAATCAGACACATAGGCCCTCATTACAACCCTGGCGGTCGGTGTTAAAGCGGCGGTAATACCGCAAACAGGCAGTCGGAAAAAGAAATGGGATTACGACTGTGGCGGAAACCGCCAAAATAAACAGCCACTTTAACACTCCGACCGCCACAGCGGTAGAAACAAACACTGTGGCGCTTACCGCCAACAGACAGGCAGAAGACAACGTACCACCCATTGTATTACAACAGGCCTATCTGCCACCTTTTCCGGGGCGGAACCAACACTATCAAAAGCACGCCGTAAACAGTACACAGAAGGGAAAACACTCACCTCTCGACACCCAACGAGGAACCAGGAAACCATGGAGCCCGAACTTCAGGTGTTACCTATGTTGGTTTACCTCCTCTTCTACCAGTAGTACGAACTTCGGCTGCGGCGACTACGGTGAGTACTGCACCTACAACACAGGGGAGGGGGGAGGAAAGAGAGTGACACACAGACGCAACATGCAGCACCCCACCCTCACCCTCATACACAACAACATACACACAAATACATGCATCGACATTACATATACACCCCCCACCACCTGGAAGAACGCAAGGACAAAAGGAAATTATTGTAACAATTGTAATCATGAAAAATCCATTAGTCAAAATTCTGTATTTACAAATATGTACACCAACTACACAAGTCCGGATAGTGTACCACTCATTGTCCGTGGACCACTGGGCCCAAAATGCATGGGTGAAGCCCACACATGATACCTGACTGGAAACAGAGAGAACACTGCTGGGGCATCAGATCGAAAATACACAGGCACCTCATGGGGTGGGGGACGGGGGCACCTCAGCCTGATGAACGCACGATGCCACTGCTGCACGAGGGGGCTCCATGCCCACTGCTTGATCCTGGGGAGTGCAAAGCCACAGTCTCTCAAGTCTCTCCAGTGGGTGGTTTGCCCACTGCTTTATCCTGGGGAGTGCAAAGCCACAGTCTCTCAAGTCTCTCCAGTGGGTGGTTTGCCCACTGCTTTCTCCTGGAGAGTGCAAAGCCACAATCTCTCAAGTCTCTCCAGTGGGTGGTTTGCCCATTGCTTTATCCTGGTGAGTGCAAAGCCGCAGACTCTCAAGTCTCTCCAGTGGGTGGTTTGCCCACTGCTTTATCCTGGGGAGTGCAAAGCTGCAGTCTCTCAAGTCTCTCCAGTGGGTGGTTTGCCCACTGCTTTATCCTGGGGAGTGCAAAGCCGCAGTCTCTCAAGTCTCTCCAGTGGGTGGTGTGCCCACTGCTTTATCCTGGGGAGTGCAAAGCCACAGTCTCTCAAGTCTCTCCAGTGGGTGGTGTGCCCACTGCTCTATCCTGGGGAGTGCAAAGCCACAGTCTCTCAAGTCTCTCCAGGGGGTGGTTTGCCCACTGCTTTATCCTGGGGAGTGCAAATTCACAGTCTCTCAAGTGGATAACAGTCTCCACTGGTTCTGGAGGGGGCCTGGTGCCCAGAGTGCTTCATCCTTCCAAGGACTGAAGTAGTGGATGTGATACTCCACTGGTTCTGGAGGGGGCATGATGCCCAGAGTGCTTCATCCTGCCAAGGACTGAGGTAGTGGATGTATCTCTCCACTGGTTCTGGAGGGGGCCTGGTGCCCAGAGTGCTTCATCCTGCCAAAGACTGAGGTAGTGGATGTGATACTCCACTGGTTCAGGAGGGGGCATAGTGCCCAGAGTGCTTCATCCTGCTAAGGACTGAGGTAGTGGAAGTATCTCTCCACTGGTTCTGGAGGGAGCATGGTGCCCAGAGTGCTCCACGTGCAGTGTGGCCAGTACAATTCCCTCACCTGGGTGTGCATGCCACTAGATTGGCAAGGTTCAGGTAGCATGATATGCCATGGAGGCAGTGACATACCCCACACTGCTGCGGCTTCGCCTTCCACTTGCAGGTGCAAACAGTGATGGAAGTCATACCTCATGGAAGATGCCCAGGGTCCAGGAACTCTCCTCCAGCCTCAGACGACTGACCACCTGGGATGGTGGCCATGTCAGCGGTGGTGCCAGTGTCCGAGAATGCCGCTGGGCCGGTGGCGGTGCTTGCAGTGGTGTCTGTGGCGCCGGTGCTGGCGGTGGTGCATGGGTCAGCACCTGCTGAGGGACAAAGCAGGACGTCTCCTGCAGCCTCGGATGGCTGCCCACTGGGGAAGAGGCTGGGGACTGTCGCTGAGGCTGTAGACGTGCCGGGGCGGTGCAGGTGGCAGTGCAGGTGGCGGAGTCTGTGGCAGCGGTGCTGGCGGTCGTGTCTGTGATGGCGGTGCTGGCGGCGGTGCTGGTGGTGGTGCATGGGTCAGCACCTGCTGAGGGACAAAGCAGGATGTCTCCTGCAGCCTCGGACAGCTACCCACTGGAGAAGAGGCTGGGTACTGTTGCTGAGGCTGTAGACATGCCGGGGGCGGTGCAGGTGGCAGTGCAGGTGGCGGTTGTGGTGGTGGGGCATCCAGCGGTGTTTGCCGCCATACAGGTTGGGGTTGTCGTGGACATAAAGTGTGACACTGGTCCCTCAGTCGGTGCCACCATTCCCTCTCCTGACCTGCTCTTCTGCTTTTGGCCCTTCCCCACCTTTGATGGTGCCACAGTTGTCTTGCCACTATCCCCTTTTGTTTTTGCTGAGCCCTTGGTGGCTGGTAGTTTTGGCTTCTCCCTCCGGGATGTGGGCATCTTTTTCACCTTGGCAGGTGGTGGAATGTCCTTGCCCTCGCTACATGGTACACTGGCAGCCCTGATGGGTGGCGCACTCGATGACCCCGCAGTTGCTGGCACCACTGTGCCTGGGGATGTGGTGGCTGAGGTGCTGGGCTGGGACCTGGAAAGCCTGGCCCTAGGGGTGAGGTGAGGGGAAGAGGTCAATGTTAGCCAGGAAGAGCTTTTTAGACACACTGGGAGGGGAAGATGGAGGGGGTTTGGGAGTGGAGGTAGAGGTAGTGGTTGTAGGAGCTGTACGTCTGTTGAATTTGGGTGAAGGTCCATGGGCCGGAGGCTGTTGTGAGGTGGATGGCTGTTGGATGGGTGTGTGCCTGCGTTTGTGTACTTTGGGAGGAGGGCTCATTGACACACTGGGAGAGGACACTGGGGATGTGTGAATGGTAGTGGGGTGGTGAGTGCACGTGAGCAGTGTGTGGAGATGGGCGTGCTGGTGATGTAGGTAGTGGCTGAGGATGTAGTGCATGCAGGTGTGAGTGGAGACGAGACAGCGAGGGAGGAGGAGGACATGGAGGAGGGGGACACAGTGGAGGCAGTGGATGTTGCTGTGTCTGCATGGGGATGGTGCTTGTGTGAGTGCCTCTGGGATGAGTGGTGCTATGTTTGCCATGTCCACTCTTGTGAGTTTATGAGTGTGTATGCTGGTCTGATGGTGTGCTTGGGATAGGCTGAGGTACAGGGGATTGGGTCTAGGTGGCGGAAGTTGGAGGGGGGAGGCTGGACACAGGGACAATGGCTGCCATCAGTGCTGAGGCCAGAGCCTGAAATGCTCTCTCTTGGGCTGCCTGTCCAGAATGAATGCCCTCCAGGTATGCATTTGTTTGTTGCAAATGCCTCTCTACACCCTGGATGGCATTCACAATGGTAGATTGCCCAACAGTGAGGGATCTCAGGATGTCAATCGCCTCCTCACTGAGGGCAGCAGGGCTGACTGGGGCAGGGCCTGAGGTGCCTGGGGCAAAGGAGATGCCCACCCTCCTGGGTGAGCGGGCACGGGACACACGCTGAGGGGCTGCTGGGAGGGCGGTGCTGGTAGGGGGAGTGGCGGCTGTACCTGTTGATGCCGTAGGCACAGAGGTGCCCGCCAGTGCAAGGGAGCTCCCATCAGAGGAGAAGTAGCTATCACTGCTGTCTGCTCCTGTCCCCGCCGTGGAGCTCCATTCGCCCTCTGTGCCACTGGTGGCTTCAGACTCAGTTGCTTCACTCTCCAGGGCCAAGTGGATTGCAGCTCCCTCCTGCTCCAGTGCCAATGATCCTCCGCCTGATGATGCTATTGCACACAAGAACAGGGAGACCACAAAAAGGGGGAAGAAAGACAAGAAAGACATGTTCAGTGCATGCAACACCACTACCGTTGGCGGACACAACACACATGGAGCAGCCCTCTGCACTACGACATGCACTGACAGTTCCTACAAATTTCAGCTGACCATGGGGTACGAGGCCTAAGACCAAGTCAATGTGAATCGCAATTTCCGACTCGCAAAATGGGATCCAAGAAAAAAAAGAAACATCAAATTGCGACTCGCAAATGATGTTGCACCGCAGTTTGTGAGTTCACTTTTAGCGAGGTCACTTTTAGCGACCTCGCTAAAAGCGAACTCGCAATTTGCGAGTCGGGTGTCGCAATTTGCGACTGGCCCGCAAATTGCATGCAGGTGCAGCATAAGAGTTGGAAAACACTTCCTGGCTTTTGCTGATGACATCAGAACCAGGAAGTCATCAAATACACCTGGGAGTAGGGAGTACCACACCCTTTTCAAACTGCTGTGCAACAACCAGGAGAGAGGAGCTGCTGCTACCATGGAAGACACAGGCAGTGCAGGGAGGAAAAGGAAACTCACATTTTCTGAAAAAGAACTTGAGGTGCTAACAGAAGAATGATGCCAGCACCATTACCAACTTTTTGGCAAGGCAGCCCTGAGTGTCCCAGACACCGAGAAGAGGAAGATCTGGCTGCAAATCCAGGAGAGGATCAATGCCATTGGGGTGAGCCACCGAACTCTGGATGAAATAAAAAAAGGTGGTACGACCTGCGCTCCAGAACAAAGGAGAGGGTGGCAGAGCGCCTCAGGGAAATGAGGGGCACAGGAGGAGGCCCATCCACCATCCCACCACCCACAGCCATGGAGGAATTGGTGGAGCTGACACTGGAGCCTGAGGCTGTGTCAGGAATTGGAGCATTGGACACTTCTGCACAAGGGACATCCAAAAGTGAGTACCACGAAATATGCATTTACACCTACAAATGCAGTATCCACAGTCTTCCAGTACACAGCAGCAGGAACAACCAGACTAGCTCCATTCCAGACTAGCAACCACCAGAATGGTGCATTATGGGCAATGTAGTACAATAGTCAGCATATAGGCAAATGTTTATTATGAGGTATACAACAGATGTGAGAGACTAACAGTGTGTTCCCTATGTCCCACAGGTCTCCCACATGACACCCCCACCAGCCACACCATCCAGGGAGGAGACAGCAGGCCACAGGCAGTGCAGGAGGCTGCAGCAGCTATTCCAGGGCCCAGCACGACACCACAACAGTCCCCTCCAGAAGAAGTGCAGGACATGGAGGAAGAAAACACGACCCCTGGCCCCAGCCACACAGTGAGTCGTCCAGAGCCAGCAGCACAACCACATCACAGACGCAGATGCCAAGTCCAGGCGGAGCCCCAGGAGGAGATAGGGGAGGCAGCAATGTCTGTAGTCAAGGCATCCCTCCTTACCAGTCAGCGCCTGCAAACAAAGCAATTACGGTTAATATCAGGTGCTTTGCACAGACTGGAAAATAACCTGACACATGATCTGGCTGATGTGAACTCGCAGTTCACAAGACTGAATGACAATGTGAGCGAACTCACCCAGTCAATCCGCCAACTAGTGACGGAACTGATGGCTGATAGACACAGCGCAAGGCACCGGAAGTGCCACCTAGTCACAAGATTTGACCGCATGGCAGCATCCATTGGGCGTCTTGCCATGAACACTACAGGCCTGTCAAGACGGACCGTGAGTCTGCAGGTCAAACTTGGCCACTTTGCAGGGGATGTGGCACAGGGACTGGGCTTCATTAGCACACAGTGGACATGTTGGGGGCCAGGCAGGTGGCAAGGGGCACAGGTGAGACCCCTCAGGACAGTGAGTAGGGGTCAACTATCAGCAGTGTATCTGCAACTGACACACATGTACTGAGGAGTGGAAGTGCACGGCAGGGGTCAGCAGGCCCACCTGGAATGAGCCATGCCGGCTGAACCAGGAGGAGGGTGTAGGCCATAACACAGCAGGACTCATGAGGCACATGAAGTTAATGTGTCCTCATAAAGAGAGGACATGTGCAGCCCCTTACGAACGGTTATATACTTGCAACATTTGGTTCACAAATTAAAAGGTTTTATTTGTTCCACTACACAACTGGGCTCTTTTTGTGTGACATTAGTGAGTGTGGTGACAGTTGCCACGTACCTTCCAAAGTATTGGGTTGCAATGTGGCCCCGTCTCTGTCTGCCTTGATTTGCAATGCTTCTATCTCCAGGCTGGTGATGTGGTAGCTCTTGCTCCTCATACTCCGAATCTGGGTCTTCAGGGGTCAGATGTAGCCCACGTCTGGTGGCAATGTTGTGTAGTATTGCGCATGCGCCAGCGATCTTGAATGCTGTTATTGGGGCATACTGGAGCGCACCTCCACTTCTGTGGAAGCATCGGAATCTTGCCTTTATCAGTCCAAAGGTCATCTCTATGACATTTCTGGTCCGCCGATGTGCACTGTTATATCGCCTCTTATTCTCATTGCCAGGTGTTAGGTACGGGGTAAGTATCCATGGTCTTAGCGCATATGCACTGTCACCTGTTTGGCAAAAATAAGTAATGTTAGCAGGGCATGGATGGTTTCTACAGTGACCTGTGTGTATGGCTTCAGGGTGTATTCAGCAATAACTAATAGATATCCGTCTCCAAACTCTCCACGTTCTAGGCATTGGTGTATCCCACTGTGCCTGAATATCTATGAGTTATGTGTACTCCCTGTAAATTTGGCTACAATGTCAGTGATGATATTATGGGCGTCACACGCCACCTGGATGTTCAGTGAATGGATCCATTTCCTGTTGCGGAACTGATATTCCAGATTTTCAGGAGGGCAAATTTGTATATGTGTCCCGTCCACACACCCTATTACATGAGGGAAGTTGGCAATTCTGTAGAAGTCCAACTTGGTGCTGTTAATTTCTGCCTTATTCCTAGGTAGGTGTATGTATCTGGACATGTGTGTGAGTATGGCATCTAGGAAACATCTGAAGAACCATGAGAGTGCACTTTGGGAAACCCCACCTGCCAGTGCAATCACCCCCTGATAGCTACCCGAGGCCAAGAGGTGCAGTGAGCATAGCACTTGCACATGTGTGGGGATGGCGCTGCTGCTCACAGTCTGGCGTTGAAGCTGCTGATTGAGTAGTTCAATTAATTCTAATATTGCTGCACTGCTGAGTCTGTATTTGTCATAAATCTCCTCCTCAGTTTGTTGGAAAAGTGTCTGCCTGGTTCTGTATATCCTCTCCTGTCTCTGGCTCCTCCTCCTCCTCTGCTGGGCGGCGTGGACTCTCCTCCTCCTTGCTATCACATACAGTTCAGCCATTTTGAGTAACCCAGATGCCTTCTGGGTCTCCTTTTATACTTTGGTTCTGGTTACCACCTGCTCTGACTTAGTGGTAATTTGGGTATGCAAAATGGCCTTTGTGCAACTTGTCGCAATTTGCTAGTGGCTTTTTCATATGGTTTGCGACTCGCAAATTGCGACTTCCTATTTGCAGGTCGCAAAATCAGGTCTCAAATTTTGCGAGTCGGTAATGGCTCGCATCGCAATTTGCACTACGGAAATGGGATTTTTCCCATTTCCGATTTTGCAGTGTCGCAAATTGCGAATTGGGCCATTTGCGACTCGCAAAACTTTGCTACATCTGGCCCTAAGTGTATATGGCTCTTACCACTGGTGGGGTTGGGGTGCCACATAGCCTGCCTCGAAAGGGACCTTGCCTACCAAGTTCACCCTGGACAAGGGAAACCCACTGCCCACCTCCCCCACCCAGACACCTCGTAATGCGTGCAGAGTCAGCTGATTGAGAGTGTACTCACCCCCTTGTGGCTGCTGTGATGCCCTCAAGCGCCCATCCAACTCCGGATAGGCCACCGCCAGGATCCGGAACATCAGGGGGGTCATGGTGCGACGGGCACCCCTCCCACGTTGGGAGGCCATCCCCAGCTAGGCCTCCGCCATCTTCTTGCTCCAGCAGCGCAGGTCCACCCATCTTTTCAGCCAGTGGGTGCTCCATCTGTGGTAGACCCCCAGGGTCCGGATGTCCTTGGTGATGGCTCGCCAAATACCCTTCTTCTGGTGGGCGGTGACCTAGAGGAATGGTACAGGGGGAATGGAAATTACTTACCCATCTTGACCATCATACTCATTGCCCACTAGTTCCCACCCATGCCCTGACGCACATACACTCATCATCCGCACATGCAGGCCTCAGCCCCTCCCATGTATCTTCCATCCACACCACTCAAAACAGGCATTGCCCATGCAGCATGCTCACAGTGTACCCACCTGTTTGTCTTGAGGACCGTACAGTTGCGTGTACTGGGGGAGGACCCCATCCACTAGTTTCTCCAACTCCTCCGAAGTGAAGGCAGGGGCCCTTTCCACAGACACTCAAGCCATCGTCGCTTCCAGACACAGGTCACAGCAGCACTTGCAGTGTAGGTCCTCTCCTGTTGAAGGTCAGGTATCAAGTGAGGGAACAGACAGAAAATGGCAGTCACGTCTACACAGGTGCGTACCGTTGTCGCGTAGGCTCTCATTATCCTAATGAGACTGCTGGATTATGAGTGCCAAGATCGTTCACAGTGTGGGGGACTAAGTCTGACCCACGGTGAATGACCCTTGTCACTCTAAATCTGGGTTTTGCTCTGGCTTACTACCAGTGCCTCATATCTCCCAAAGGGAAGAGACATTTGGGCAGCCGAGTGCATGACATCTTAGCACTTCCCAGGGAAGTCGTGGTCACTCAGTTCCCAACCGGTTCTCTCATACACAGTACGGTCTCAAATAGAAATGACAAAGGCAGTTTAAGTTTTTTAACATTGATTTAATAAAACAACTGCATTTTAGATAGCAAAGCGTGAGCTGCAAGAACCAGAACTACACAACACAGTAGGATTAAAATAGTAACGATGAGAGTGAAGCACAAGAATAAAGCTATCATAGTGCCGCTACGTTATGTTCTCTCTAAGTTATATTTCAAGCACAGCATGTGAAGCTCTGAGCCTGCCTTTCAGGTTCCCCCGGGAGGACATCAACCCTCATTCCTGAGCAAAGGCCTGTAATCTGCATCTGCAATGGGGAAGTTAGCATCTAGTTGTAGGTTCCTGGCCGGAATCTCCCTCTGACGTGTACTAGGACTAGGAAGTGTTTTTATAGCTAACATGCAGATGTTCTAAGAAAATGTCCCTACGTAAGGATGTGTATTTTCTACGAATACTGGAGACTAAACTTCTACCACGTTTACCGGCAATGTACCAGACTGTAGCCTTGACTGAAGCACAGGTTGATCAAGAATGCATTATTTGAGAACACAGTGCTGAAATAAGCTAAACAGTGTGATAGAAGGAAATTAAAACAAGACCGTAAAACTGGTTATTGTAAAATAACAGTACGAGGCTAAATAAAATGTATCTAGGGCAAAGTGCATTGACATTGATAGTATGTTAAACTAACGTGCATGAAGCTAAATTAAAAATGGCTACACTACACCCTCCCCTTATCGGTAGAAAGTGGTTTAAGCCAAAGCTAAAATGCCCTAAGCTAAAATATATCGAAAACCCTATTCAAATTTTAACAAGTTAAGAGGACACACAAGCATACTAATTTGCAAATTTAAAAGTGAGCATGCGGCCAAATGCCGAATTTAAAGGAAACTTTTGGATAAGTCCAAATCAACAATTAGTCATAGAAAGCAGGAGATTCTCTACCTCAGCAGATGACAAACCGGTAAATACAAGCCAAAAACTACCAAGGAGCAGGAGTGTTCCAAAGCCCCAGTATCAACCAAGGCGGCATCCTGTGCATTGCCTACGAGCAAGTTAAAATCAACTTCCTCCAGGAAGGGTAACTCGTAATCAGCTTCACTAAGCAAACGCAGCCGCAGAGCGCATGTCTGGTAATGAACCCTAATCGAGAACATCAACAGATGAGCATCAATCACTGGGGGGTGTTGCTGTGAGAGACAAACGTCCAGTGCATGTTCAAAAGAGCACCAACGGCACCGAAACACGGGCTGCACACAGTCCAAAACCGGTCTGAATGACAGAGACCAGTCACACTCCAAATGTTCCAGGAGTGTTGCTCCAAAGTGCTGCATCATGCGTTCACGACACAGTTGCGCTGATGGGAGCGCCCACATTAGTCCTTGTTGCGGCGGGACAGCCATTGCGGAAGAACAACAGCAAAATGCTGGCTAATAAAGCCAAAGTTATTGGAAATCCCCCAAAAATGCTTACGAAAATGGAATGAATAGCCGAAGGGATTAAACCGAATATGAAGGAAAAGGTGTGAACAAAACAAATACCAACAGCTTAGAAAAATGAGCTAATCCAGCTGTGCTGGACGCATTAAACATACGTCCCACGAGTTCACCAAAGTGTCTCTGAAAGTTTGTATTTAACAGGGACTGTATTTCCGCCGATGACCTTGCCACCTGAAGTGCGTAGGTCTCGCGTGCAGATATAAGGGCCACATGCTTCTGAAACAATAAAGCCTTTAGTCTACTTAACTTGTCAAAATTCACCTTGGAAGTAGCAATGTGAGGCCAAATATCCGCTACCTCCCTAATTTTGGTGGGGGGAAACAACACGTTCCCGCAGCAAGTAACGACCTTAGTGACCAAAACAAGGTAAACTATTCCGGCCCGCATGCCACAACAGTCTTCACTAATGAGGAGGACGTAGCTGCCGTTTGAAAGCACCTGGAACGTGTGTTTAATCAAGGGAAATGGAACTCCCTTCAGATAGCAAGCCAAGTTCGCAACCAAGGCATTACAAGCCCCTTCCAACGACAGCTGCTTACAAATCATCGAGTGGCTGACTGAAGTCTTACATCCACTACCGCTAAGAAAGACCTCTTTCATGCCACTGAGGCATTTGTATGAGAAGGAAAGCTCCCACACCTCATGGATGTAACTATCTCCCAACTTTTCATATCTGCCTACCGGAACATGTTTCAAACAAGAAGTGAATTGTAATGTAGAAATAAGCAGATTAATAACCCCGTGTATCAACCACTCTGCTGAGGGAATCTCGGCCACAGTAAAAGGCAATCTTTCTAACTTTTCAATGTTGAGCATGACATAAGTCGCTTCCTTCTTAGCTGTTGTTGTCGCATCAAATTAAAGGAGAAAAATATTTGCCTGGCACTGATGTGCTGCCATGGAACGTGACCCACCTTCAGTGTCTGAAGCGTCCAACCCAACTGCATAATGGACCTGGTCTGACTCTGTCCATGATATAAAGAAGACATAGCAGATCGTATAATGTCTACAGCAGAAAAACAATGTTGTTAATTGTATATATCCGGTCGGACAAGGTGTGAATACCATTATCCACAACAGCTAATGCATTTTTCAGATTTTCCTGATCTATCTGCCTCAACCGGGCTGCAGCCTCCTGTTGGGAAAGTTTCCATATTTCATTGTATAATTCATACAGAAAACGCTTCCTACATGGTAACTTTGGGCCTGACAAAAATCTTGTAAGTCAGTGTTATTAGACAGGAGAGTGAGATGTGTCTTAACTGCATCTAGTGAGGACGATTTTAGCCACTGTTGGCACAACTTTCCCACACTATATGTTGTCATTATTTCAGCATGTTCTGGTGATATATAGCGAGGGCTGAACTACTTGTCCGGAAACCCCCCGAGGAGGTGACAAAATGTTGATGACACCCATTGGTATCTATTGGCCACAATAAACACCCACCTGGACGTGTCATTGAAGTGTTAAATGCACCATTCTGGACCCATTCATTAAGCTCACTAATAGTTGCATTTGTGTATTTTTGCCGGTTATTAAATTTTGCAGGGGCAGGTATTCTGGGCATGTTTAATTCTCTGATTGTAGCTACGCCTAAACAACTGGTCTGTTGTACAGTTTCATTAAAAAAATAATTTGAACGGGGATGAGACATGCTCTTAACAATGTTTCTCTACCCTTAGTTTGCCAATTTTTTGTTCCCCAAACACTTTTCAAATTAACATTTTTTGACCAATATTCATAACCTTCAATTGATAACCGGGAAAAAAAGGAGTGAATATATAAATTTCGTATTGGTCAACAACATTTGTTTATCTCTAGTTGGAGTTATCTTAAAATAATATGACTCAGCATTTTTTTGATGATGCCCAGAAAAATACTTAAATTTCTCAAAATAAGTTTTTGAACTCCCTTGTGGGGGGGTTGGGCAATGTTCCCATTGCGTATAATCAAATATTGTTTTTGGACTGCTATGTATGAAGTGGTGCCCATAATAATTATAGCAAAACATGTCACCATAATTGTCCTTAAACTGGTAAACATCCTCATTTTCATAGACAGTATAATATTGTGATTCTGTCATCATTGAGTCAACTGTTTTCACATCCCAATCATCAGATACAATGCCTGGTATGACTATATCATTCATGGATAACGTTAGCACATACAGTATTTGAATTATTTCAGTGGGACTGTATATATCAAACATTACTTCATCCCACACAATCCCATCTGGAATTAGCACTGCAGAAATGTTCACAAAGGACAAGTCTCTTCGAAACTTCTGTGATGAAAAATGTAGTTTCAATACCTCCTCCAACTGTTCAGCCGTTGATCTCTCAGGAAGAAAATGCCCATGTATTAACAGAAAAAAGATAATAACAAACCCAATCCAAAGAAAAAATGCTAGGACAGTCAATGTAAGCAACAGATAGTTCCATGGAAAAATAAAATATGTATCTTTAAGCCAATGTATCAGATCACATGGACCTGACAGGTCAGCAGTCAAAGAGGCAAACGAGTCCGATAGACCATCATTGTTGTAGGCAAAGTAACCAGAGGCAGTTTGTGCAAAAGGCGTTGCCATTGTCAATGGAGGAGTCAGTGTTTCCCATGGTGGTACACTGTAAACAGCACCATCCGTCACGTTTGTAGTCATGGTGACTTGATCAAATGTTTCTAAGTTGCTCGTTGTTAGTGGAACTAATGCGAAATCATCATCCACCCTCCCCAAGCTCGGAGAGGCAACAGTGTTGGTATAGACAACTTGAAGCAGGACTTCTTCTCCAGTAGTGAGAGGGATTCAGGAACTACTGGATGTTCCTCTTGGTCGGCTGTGTAGAATCGGCCACATGTTGTAACTTGACATTGTCAATAGAAACAAAGCGATTTTCTGTGGCACCTGGCAACGGGGGTAGAATAACAATTCTGGTTCTGTGTATCCCCAACACTGGGACTGGTGCACGATAAGAAGGGCCAAATTCTTTTTTCACTGCAACCTTTTCAAGCACAAGATCCCCAACCCTGGGAATCCAGCCAGTAGGTGTTACTGTCACATCCTTGATTCCTGTGGAGGCAGCACTATTAGAAGAGTTATCTTCATGGAATTGCTGTAATTCCAGTAAAACAGTGACACGATCATTTATGTCAAAAGGTGTTTCTGCCGCCTCCACACCAGGACCATCAAGATCCGGAACAAACATTTGTGTTCTGAACAGGCACTCATATGAAGTATGACCCCCCGGGACCTTCTAGGCAGGTTATTTAGTGCTCTATGAACTCCATACAGGTAGGTTAGCCAACTACGACCCGTACCTAAGACTCTGGCTGTTAAGGATTGCTTTAAATCACAGTTTAATCGCTCCATGACAGAATTTCCCTCGGGATGAAATGGAGACGAGTACTGGAGCTGAACCCCCAACGAAGCCATGGTGTCCCTGAATGCCCTTGAGGCAAAAAGCAGGGCCCTGGTCCGAATAGAACGCCGCAACTGCATATGTACCGACAAAGACTCGCAAATATTTAACCTTTTAGGTGCGGGTGTCGGCCACTGGCCGACGCCCACACACCCTCCCTGGTGCAGGTCACGACCAGTGGCCGACACCAGGAAGGGTATTAATAAATCCTCAGGTGCGTCGCACTTGAGGATTTTTTATTTTTTTTAAAACTTCCCCCGGGAGAAACGGAACCTTCCGTGTCTCCCCCCGCCCCCTTGTGACGTCAGCGCGCCGCGAGGCACACTGGCGTTTCAAAGGTGTTTTCCCCATCAAAGCAGGAAGCAGCCTTGCGGCCGCTTCCTGCTTTGATGGGAAAACGGCCTTTCCCACGTTCGGGAAGGCCTCGTAAGAAAGAGGAGAGTCTCCCCTTTCTTACAAGGCCTTCCTGAAAGTGTTTCCTGGCCCCTGATCGCAGCAAATAAATAAATAAAATAAAATAAAATGACAGGGGGTCGTCCGTGGGCAGGGTGACCCCCTGTGGGGGCAATATTTTTTTTTAGATGTTGTAGGGTTTCCCTGGGGGCCATTTTGGCCCCCAAGGAAACCATACAACAACTAAAAAAAAATAGATGTATATATAGATCTATATATACCTATGTAGATAGATATATCTAGGTACATGGATATATCTATAGATATATCTATGTAGATAGATATATATATATATAGAGGTAGATCTATATCAATCAAAGAGATTTATAAAGCGCGCTACTCACCCGTGAAGGTCTCAAGGCGCTGGGGGGGGGGACGGGGGGAGGGAAAGGGGCTGGGAGGTTCACTGTTCGAAAAGCCAGGTTTTGAGGCCCTTCCTGAAAAGAAGTAGGTTTTGGGTCTTGCGAAGGTGGGTTGTGAGGGCGTTCCAGGTTTTGGGTGCAAGGTAGGAGAAGGATCTGCCCCCGGTGGTGGTGTGTTTGATGCGGGGGACAGAGGCGAGAGAGAGGTCAGCTGAGCGGACGTTTCGTGTGGGGGTGTGGAAGGTGACTCTCGTTGAGGTAGGAAGGGCCTGTGTTGTGGAGTGATTTGTGTGCGAGGATGAGGATCTTGAAGGTGATCCTTTTGTCAATGGGGAGCCAGTGGAGGGATTTGAGGTGTGGAGAGATGTGTTCGTGACGGCGGAGGTCGAGGATGAGTCGTGCTGCTGAGTTCTGGATGCGTGTAGTTTGCGCTTGAGTTTTAGAGTGGTGCCGGCGTAGAGGGCGTTTCCGTAATCAAGCCTGCTGCTGATGAGTGCGTGAGTGACAGTTTCTCTGGTCTCTGTGGGGATCCATTTGAATGTTTTGCAGTATACGGAGTGTGTTGAAGCATGAGGAGGTAAGAGCGTTGATTTGTTGGGTCATCGAGAGGGAGGAGTCTAGGATGATGCTGAGGTTGCGTGTGTGGTTGGCGGGGGTGGGTGCAGGGCCTAGCGTGGTGGGCCACCATGAGGGGTCCCAGGTGTTTTTGTGTGGGCCAAAGAGGATTATTTCGGTTTTGCTTGAGTTGAGTTTCAGGTGTTTGGCTGTCATATATATATCACTTTTGTCAATATGTGTGTGGTTTCCCTGGGGGGAAAAGGGTCCGACTTGTCTAGTGGCAGTTTTAGTGCCATAAAGAAGCGCAGAAGGTTTATATGCCTACTGCAAAGAGCAAATCTGTATTTTATGTAAATAGCTGAGTACATTAGTAAAGTCTATGGAGAGATGAAGGGCACTTTTGCTGGGTGGTAATGAGGGAATCCGAGGAGGAGGGAGTGGGAGCACCAATAATGATTGTTGGACTGGGCGCAGGAGGTGCTAAAGACTGTGACGAATGGTATGTGACAAGGTGTTTTTTGAGTGTCTTGAAAGTACGTGCTGATTGAGGGAAGAAGCGCAGGTAAGGTGGCCTCTACTGTTGCACGTATCTCACACACACCATCGATTTTGTGACTGTCTACGTAGGCTAGTGTTTTAGAGCAACAGTTTAGCCAATAGCAGAGATGGCATCTTGATGGATGACTGCTGCCTGCACTCGGGTTATAGAGGACCGCTCTGACATAGGATCAGAGACTGAGACATCAGATACTGAGACAGCATCTGAGGGATAGGACAATGGCGCAGACTCTGGGAGTGATTTTTCAGTCAGAGGAGTCCCATTCTATAACTCCTCTTCCAGTACATTATGAGGGAGGTGATGAGGACAGTCCTGCTGTCCCTTCGCAAGCTGTTCGTGCAACTGGGTAATAGTGGGTTAGGCCAACCCAGAGAGCAGGAGAATGCGGCGGCAAGCAGAGAGAGAGTGCTCTCTTGGGAGCTCCCCAATTTAGTTCAGCCACAAATTCCACCACCCAAATCATATTGTGGAGACATCAAAATTGTCTATGGCAAAACAAACTGGTTTTGTAAGGCAGGCACCTGTGTTTTTGATCCTGGATTCGGCGGCCATATAGAGAAACACACTAAACCCAAACATTTCTGGAAACTAGACATTCGGGGGAGTCCACAGAGGTGTGACTTGTGTGGATTCCCCAAAGTTTTCTTACCCAGAATACCCTGCAAAGCTGAAATGTTGAAAAAAAACTAAATTTTTCTCGCATTTCTGTCACACAAACTACAGGAATATGATGGGATCCACAACATTCCTACCACCCAGTGACTCCTCACCTGTCCTGATAAAAACACTACCCCACTTGAGTGCCTACACCTAGTGCCTGTGTCAGGAATGGATCACCCCAGGGTCAACAGCTGCCTCACGTAAGGACCAACATTGACCGTTGTGTGATCTATTCCTGTCGCAGGCACCAGACCTATCCACAGAAGTGAGGTATCATATTTATCGGGAGACTTGGGGGAACGCGGGGTGGAAGGAAATTTGTGGCTCCTCTCAGATTCCAGAACTTTCTGTCACCGAAATGTGAGGAAAACGTGTTATTTTAGCCACATTCTGAGGTTTGCAAAGGATTCTGGGTAACAGAACCTGGTCCGAGCCCCACAAGTCACCTCATCTTGGATTCCCCTGGGTTTCTAGTTTTCAAAAATGTGCTGGTTTGCTAGGTTTCCCCAGGTGCCGGCTGAGCCAAAGGCCAAAATCCACAGGTAGGCACTGTTTTCTATGAAAAAATGTGATGTGTCCACGTTGTGTTTTGGGGCATTTCCTGTCGCGGGCGCTAGGCCTACCCACACAAATGAGGTATCATTTTTATCGGGAGACTTGGGGGAACGCTGGGAGGAAGGAAATTTGTGGCTCCTCTCAGATTCCAGAACTTTCTGTCACCGAAATGTGAGGAAAACTTGTTTTTTTAGCCACTTTTTGAAGTTTGCAAAGGATCCTGGGTAACAGAACATGGCCTGAGCCCCGCCAGTCACCCCTCCTTGGATTCCCCTAGGTCTCTAGTTTTCAGAAATGCACAGGTTTGGTAGGTTTCCCTAGGTGCCGGCTGAGGTAGAGGTCAAAATCTACAGGTAGGCACTTCGCAAAAAACACCTCTGTTTTCTTCCAAAAATTTGGATGTGTCCACGTTGCGCTTTGGGGCGTTTCCTGTCGCGGGCGCTAGGCCTACCCACACAAGTGAGGTATCATTTTTATCGGGAGACTTGGGGGAACGCTAGGTGGAAGGAAATTTGAGGCTCCTCTCAGATTCCAGAACTTTCTGTCACCGAAATGTGAGGAAAACTTGTTTTTTTAGCCACTTTTTGAGGTTTGCAAAGGATTCTGGGTAACAGAACCTGGTCCGAGCCCCGCAAGTCACCCCTCCTTGGATTCCCCTAGGTCTCTAGTTTTCAGAAATGCACAGGTTTGGTAGGTTTCCCTAGGTGCCGGCTGAGCTAGAGGCCAAAATCTACAGGTAGGCACTTCGCAAAAAACACCTCTGTTTTCTTCCAAAAATTTGGATGTGTCCACGTTGCGCTTTGGGGCGTTTCCTGTTGCAGGCGCTAGGCCTACCCACACAAGTAAGGTATCATTTTTATCGGGAGACTTGGGGGAACGCTAGGTGGAAGGAAACTTGTGGCTCCTCTCAGATTCCAGAACTTTCTGTCACCGAAATGTGAGGAAAACTTGTTTTTTTAGCCACTTTTTGAGGTTTGCAAAGGATTCTGGGTAACAGAACCTGGTCCGAGCCCCGCAAGTCACCCCTCCATGGATTCCCCTAGGTCTCTAGTTTTCAGAAATGCACAGGTTTTGTAGGTTTCCCTAGGTGCCGGCTGAGCTAGAGGCCAAAATCTACAGGTAGGCACTTCGCAAAAAACACCTCTGTTTTCTTCCAAAAATTTGGATGCGTCCACGTTGCGCTTTGGGGCGTTTCCTGTTGCAGGCGCTAGGCCTAGCCACACAAGTGAGGTATCATTTTTATCGGGAGACTTGGGGGAACGCTGGGTGGAAGGAAACTTGTGGCTCCTCTCAGATTCCAGAACTTTCTGTCACCGAAATGTGAGGAAAACTTGTTTTTTTAGCCACTTTTTGAGGTTTCCAAAGGATTCTGGGTAACAGAACCTGGTCCGAGCCCCGCAAGTCACCCCTCCTTGGATTCCCCTAGGTCTCTAGTTATCAGAAATGCACAGGTTTGGTAGGTTTCCCTAGGTGCCGGCAGAGCTAGAGGCCCAAATCTACAGGTAGGCACTTCGCAAAAAACACCTCTGTTTTCTTCCAAAAATGTGGATGTGTCCACGTTGCGCTTTGGGGCGTTTCCTGTCGCAGGCGCTAGGCCTACCCACACAAGTGAGGTATCATTTTTATCGGGAGACTTGAGGGAACGCTGGTTGGAAGGAAATTTGTGGCTCCTCTCAGATTCCAGAACTTTCTGCCACAGAAATGTGAGGAACATGTGTTTTTTTAGCCAAATTTTGAGGTTTACAAAGGATTCTGGGTAACAGAACCTGGTCCGAGGACCGCAAGTCACCCCTCCTTGGATTCCGCTAGGTCTCTAGTTTTCAGAAATGCACAGGTTTGGTAGGTTTCCCTAGGTGCCGGCTGAGCTAGAGGCCAAAATCTACAAGTAGGCACTTCACAAAAAACACCTCTGTTTTCTTCCAAAAATTTGGATGTGTCCACGTTGCGCTTTGGGGCGTTTCCTGACGCAGGCGCTAGGCTTACCCACACAAGTGAGGTATCATTTTTATCGGGAGACTTGGGGGAACGCTGGGTGGAAGGAAATTTGAGGCTCCTCTCAGATTCCAGAACTTTCTGTCACCGAAATGTTAGGAAAACTTGTTTTTTTAGCCACTTTTTGAGGTTTGCAAAGGATTCAGGGTAACATAAACAGGTCAGGGCCCCACGAGTCACCCCATCTTGGATTCCCCTAGGTCTCTAGTTTTCAAAAATGCACAGGTTTGGTAGGTTTCCCTATGTGCCAGCTGAGCTAGAGGCCAAAATCTACAGGTAGGCACTTTGGAAAAAACAGCTGTGTTTTCTTCCAAAATTTTGTATGTGTCCACGTTGCGCTTTGGGGCGTTTCCTGTCACGGGCGCTAGGCCTACCCACACAAGTGAGGTATCATTTTTATCGGGAGACTTGGGGGAACGCTGGGTGGAAGGAAATTTGAGGCTCCTCTCAGATTCCAGAACTTTCTGTCACCGAAATGTGAGGAAAACTTGTTTTTTTAGCCACTTTTTGAGGTTTGCAAAGGATTCTGGGTAACAGAACCTGGTCCGAGCCCCGCAAGTCACCCCTCCTTGGATTCCCCTAGGTCTCTAGTTTTCAGAAATGCACAGGTTTGGTAGGTTTCCCTAGGTGCCGGCTGAGCTAGAGGCCAAAATCTACAGGTAGGCACTTCGCAAAAAACACCTCTGTTTTCTTCCAAAACTTTGTATGTGTCCACGTTGCGCTTTGGGGCGTTTCCTGTCGCAGGCGCTAGGCCTACCCACACAAGTGAGGTATCATTTTTATCGGGAGACTTGAGGGAACGCTGGGTGGAAGGAAACTTGTGGCTCCTCTCAGATTCCAGAACTTTCTGTCACCGAAATGTGAGGAAAACTTGTTTTTTTAGCCACTTTTTGAGGTTTGCAAAGGATTCTGGGTAACAGAACCTGGTCCGAGCCCCGCAAGTCACCCCTCCTTGGATTCCCCAAGGTCTCTAGTTTTCAGAAATGCACAGGTTTGGTAGGTTTCCCTAGGTGCCGGCTGAGCTAAAGGCCAAAATCTACAGGTAGGCACTTCGCAAAAAACACCTCTGTTTTCTTCCAAAAATTTGGATGTGTCCACGTTGCGCTTTGGGGCGTTTCCTGACGCAGGCGCTAGGCCTACCCACACAAGTGAGGTATCATTTTTATCGGGAGACTTGGGGGAACGCTGGGTGGAAGGAAATTTGTGGCTCCTCTCAGATTCCAGAACTTTCTGTCACCGAAATGTTAGGAAAACTTGTTTTTTAGCCACTTTTTGAGGTTTGCAAAGGATTCTGGGTAACATAAACAGGTCGGGCCCCACGAGTCACCCCATCTTGGATTCCCCTAGGTCTCTAGTTTTCAAAAATGCACAGGTTTGGTAGGTTTCCCTATGTGCCGGCTGAGCTAGAGGCCAAAATCTACAGGTAGGCACGTTGGAAAAAACAGCTGTGTTTTCTTCCAAAATTTTGTATGTGTCCAATTTGCGCTTTGGGGCGTTTCCTGTCACGGGCACTAGGCCTACCCACACAAGTGAGGTATCATTTTTATCGGGAGACTTGTGGGAACGCTGGGTGGAAGGAAATTTGAGGCTCCTCTCAGATTCCAGAACTTTCTGTCACCGAAATGTGAGGAAAACTTGTTTTTTTAGCCACTTTTTGAGGTTTGCAAAGGATTCTGGGTAACAGAACCTGGTCCGAGCCCTCAAGTCACCCCTCCTTTGATTCCCCTAGGTCTCTAGTTTTCAGAAATGCACAGGTTTGGTAGGTTTCCCTAGGTGCCGGCTGAGCTAGAGGCCAAAATCTACAGGTAGGCACTTCGCAACAAACACCTCTGTTTTCTTCCAAAACTTTGTATGTGTCCACGTTGCGCTTTGGGGCGTTTCCTGTCGCAGGCGCTAGGCCTACCCACACAAGTGAGGTATCATTTTTATTGGGAGACTTGAGGGAACGCTGGGTGGAAGGAAATTTGTGGCTCCTCTCAGATTCCAGAACTTTCTGCCACAGAAATATGAGGAACATGTGTTTTTTTAGCCAAATTTTGAGGTTTGCAAAGGATTCTGGGTAACAGAATCTGGTCCGAGCACCGCAAGTCACCCCTCCTTGGATTCCCCTAGGTCTCTAGTTTTCAGAAATGCACAGGTTTGGTAGGTTTCCCTAGGTGCCAGCTGAGCTAGACGCCAAAATCTACAGGTAGGCACTTCGCAAAAAACACCTCTGTTTTCTTCCAAAAATTTGGATGTGTCCACGTTGCGCTTTGGGGCGTTTCCTGACGCAGGCGCTAGGCCTACCCACACAAGTGAGGTATCATTTTTATCGGGAGACTTGGGGGAACACTGGGTGGAAGGAAATTTGAGGCTCCTCTCAGATTCCAGAACTTTCTGTCACCGAAATGTTAGGAAAACTTGTTTTTTTATCCACTTTTTGAGGTTTGCAAAGGATTCTGGGTAACATAAACAGGTCAGGGCCCCACGAGTCACCCCATCTTGGATTCCCCTAGGTCTCTAGTTTTCAAAAATGCCCAGGTTTGGTAGGTTTCCCTATGTGCCGGCTGAGCTAGAGGCCAAAATCTACAGGTAGGCACTTTGGAAAAAACAGCTGTGTTTTCTATAAAAAAAAATAGGATGTGTCCATGTTGTGTTTTGGGGCATTTCCTGTCGCGGGCACTAGGTCTACCCACACAAGTGAGGTATCATTTTTATCGGGAGACTTGGGGGAACATAGAATAGCAAAACAAGTGTTATTGCCCCTTATCTTTCTCTACATTTTTTCCTTCCAAATATAAGAGAGTGTGTAAAAAGACGTCTATTTGAGAAATGCCCTGCAATTCACATGCTAGTATGGGCACCTCGGAATTCAGCGATGTGCAAATAACCACTGCTCCTCAAAACCTTATCTTGATCCCATTTTGGAAATGCAAAGGTTTTCTTGATACCTCTTTTTCACTCTTCATATTTCAGCAAATGAATTGCTGTATACCCAGTATAGAATGAAAACCAACTGCAGGGTGCAGCTCATTTATTGGCTCTGGGTACCTAGGGTTCTTGATGAACCTACAAGCCCTTTATATCCCCGCAACCAGAAGAGTCCAGCAGACAAAACGGTATATTGCTTTCAGAAATCTGACATCGCAGTAAAAAGTTACAGAGTAAAACATAAAGAAAAATGGCTGTTGTTTTCAGCTCAATTTCAATATTTTTTTATTTCAGCTGGTATTTTCTGTAGGAAAACCTTGTAGGATCTACACAAATGACCCCTTGCTGAATTCAGAATTTTGTCTGGTTTTCAGAAATGTTTAGCATTCCGGGATCCAGCATTGGTTTCACACCCATTCCTGTCACTTACTGGAAGGAGGCTGAAAGCACCAAGGGGCATATTTATACTCCGTTTGCGCCGAATTTGCGTCGTTTTTTTCGACGCAAATTCGACGCAAAACTAACTCCATATTTATACTTTGGCGTTAGACGCGTCTAGCGCCAAAGTTCATGGAGTTAGCGTCATTTTTTGGCGTGAACACCTTCCTTGCGTTAATGAGATGCAAGGTAGGCGTTCCCGTCTTAAAAAATGACTCCCAGGCATGTGCGTGGTATTTATACTCCCGGGCAAAAATGACGCCCGGGAGTTGGCGGGGCAAAAAACCCCACATTTGCGCCTCTTTTTAACGCCTGGGTCAGGGCAGGCGTTAAGGGACCTGTGGGCTCAGAATGAGCCCAGAGGTGCCCTCCCATGCCCCCAGGGACACCCCCTGCCACCCTAGCCCACCCCAGGAGGACACCCAAGGATGGAGGGACCCATCCCAGGGAAGAAAAGGTAAGTTGTGGTAGGTATTTAAAAAAAAAAAAATTGTGGCATAGGGGGGCCTGATTTGTGCCCCCCTACATGCCACTATGCCCAATGACCATGCCCAGGGGACATAAGTCACCTGGGCATGGCCATTGGGCAAGGGGGCATGACTCCTGTCTTTGCTAAGACAGGAGTCATGTTAATGGCGTCTGGGCGCCCCAAAAAAATGGCGCAAATCAGGTTAAGACGATTTTTTTGCCTCAGCCTGACTTGCCCCATTTTGGGACGCCCAAACGCCATTTTTCCCTACGCCGCCGCTGCCTGGTGTACGTCGTTTTTTTTCACGCACACCTGGCAACGCCGGTCAGCTAACGCCGGCTAACGCCATTCAATAAATACGGCGCCCGCACGGCGCTTCAGAATGGCGTTAGTCGGCGCTAATTTTTTTGCCGCAAAACTGCGTTAGCGCAGTTTTGCGTCAAAAAGTATAAATATGGCCCCAAATATAGTAAAAATGGGGTATGTTCCAGTAAAATGCCAAATTTGTGTTGAAAAATGTGGTTTTCTGATTCAAGTCTGCCCGTTCCTGAAAGGTGGGAAGATAGTGATTTCAGCACCAGAAACCCTTTGTTGATGGCATTTTCAGGGAAAAAACCACAAGCCTTCTTCGGCAGCCCTTTTTTCCCATTTTTTTGGAAAAAACAAAATTTTCACTGTATTTTGGCTATTTTCTTGGTCTCCTCCAGGGGAAACCACAAACTCTGGGTACCATTAGAATCCCTAGGATGTTGGAAAAAAAGGACGCAAGTTTGGCGTGGTTAGCTTATGTGGACAAAAAGTTATGAAGCCCTAAGCGCGAACTACCCCAAATAGCCAAAAAAGGGCTCAGCACTGGGGGGGAAAAGGCCCAGCAGCTAAGGGGTTAATAATAGTCCGAGCAGCAGCCGAGCATTGTGGCCACACCCACACAAATCTGGAGCAAGAATCTACAGCGACTAGTATATATTTGTATGCACTATCTGGTGATAATGGACCGCAATGATCCATGTACACACATTGTAATGGTCTGTTTGAGATTAAGAGGGGCGGCTGCGGCGGGCACTTAGCCGTATTGACAGATGTCACAACAAAGGACATACAGCTTAGTCTCTTTATAGAGACCAGGCCACCAATAACGGACCTGCAAGAGTGAAATTGTAGCAGCCAGGCCAGCATGTGCAGATGCCACCTCCTCATGTGCTGCTTTAATCAATTGTGGTCTTACATCTTTATTGGGGATGTCGCGTACGCCTATGCCTGGAATTTTAACTTCAGCGTTCAGCATACTTCCCATCAAGTATTGATATTTATTAGGAAATCCTTTAGGATAAGGCGAACCATCAACCATAGCTTTTATGGCAGCCATAATGTCTGTGTCTGGTTTGGAACTCGAACGAGTCACTGCAGCTACAGTGGCAACTGCCACTGCTGACTTTGCGGCTTCATCAGCCAAAGTATTTACAGCTACGTGTATTCCAACGCGCTGGTGTCCAAATGTATGCACAATATGGACTTTGGGTAGCGTCTCTTTCAGGTCTGCTACCTTCCCCCACTGTAGTCTATGTTTTATGGTGTTGCCTTTCGAATCTCTGAACCTATACAATCTCCAGTAATGCAGGTATTCATTAAAAGACTGGACGCAATAATAAGAATCACAAACAATCAGTGTGAACTGTGTCGGATCTGTATGTTCTAGAGCCATTAGTAGAGCTTTTAGCTCAGCCAATTGTGCTGTACAATCTCCTAAGGTCTGATGAGAGGTATGGTAGGGACAGAATTTATCCCCCTCCATATAGCCGCTCACAACCGCACATGCAGCAGAATATTGATGTTTTGTTCCAATCGCTGGTTGCGCAGAGCCATCGGTGTACTTGTCTACTTGATATTGATCAATAGGCAATGTGTCAGCGGGAACTGGATATTCAACTTCATATTGTAGAAATTCCTGAGTTTGTAACTTCGGGTCAAAAATGTAGTCTACATCAGCGGCTGTTAAAGACGTAGCCCATTGTATCCATCGTGGTTGAAGTGCTTTTACGTTCGGGACCCCAGCTTTTATAACAGCCTCAAGGGCCGGAATAGGAGAAACGACAATAATGGGATTTCCTTGGGCAAGAGGTCTCTCTTTAATAACAGCCATCTGTACAGCAGTGAGAATTTTCTCTGTGGGAGCATAGCGTTGTTCAGCAGCAAAATACAAGTGTGACTTGTATGCAATCAGGACTGTCTCACCTTCATTAAATGTGACATAAATAAACCCAATGGCCCCAGCTATCACCCTGATGACCAAATGCCTCTTATTGTCCCGTGTGTGTAAATGTTTTGCTGCTAACATATCAGCCTGTAACTCTCGAAGAGTATGTGTATGTTCAATTGTCCAGAATTTGCTAAAAAATCAGGACGTATCAATTCATATAAAGGTTTTATGCGTGTAGCATAATCAGGAATGTAGTTCTGCCAAAATTTAGAAAGCCCAACAATGATTGGAGTTTTCTAATTGTATTTGGTGGTTGCAATTGTGCACACTTTTCTAAAAATTGTGGCGCTAGGCTCTTCCAGTCATTTGACAGCTCATATCCCAGGACCAGGACGCTAAGGAAGGCAATTTTTTATTTTTTTTAATTAAATTTGTAGCCGAGTTCGGCAAACCCTACAACAATGCGGGCTACCCATCTTAAATGTTGTGGTAATTTGTCATCTGTGAGATTTATATCATCCACATATGACAATGCTTCAGGGTCCAACTCGTGTAAAATAGCTGTCACACGAGCTGGAAACAGTCCTGGGGTGTTCTTATACCCCTGTGGCAAACAACAGAACTTTTTCTGGGAGCCTAGTGTGCTAAAGTTTGTGAAATCTCTGCATTCAGGCGCTATATTCTGGAAGAAGAATCCATTCAAGATATCCAAAGTTGTTTTATATTTTTGCTGCACAATGTTGCTCATTAGTGCAGTGCTATGCGAATTCTGTATAGCATATGTACATGTATGTCCATTTAAATGTCTGTAGTCTAAGACTATTCTATATGAATGGTCCGGTTTAGCTACAGGGAATAAGGGATTATTCATCGGCGAGACACAGGGTTCAATTACCCCCTGGTATTCTAATTGTGTAAGTATTTCTCTCACCGGTGCCCTTGCTTCATGTTTTATGGGATACTGCGGTTGTGGCTGAGGTTCACCTTTAATGGGAATTACATGGTATGGAGAATCCCTGTCCCACCCTACGTGATTTCTATATAACGCAGGTGCCTGTGCAAGAGCCCATGCTATAGAATAGGCCTCAGCGAGTTCCTCTGGAACAAGGGGTGAGAAGGAAGGTTTAATAACCTCCTAACCAGCTGGGCAGGTGCAGACAAAATCAGACGGTCAATCTTGTTCGGCCAACAAAATGTCATATATTTTAACTTCACGATCCCAAAAGTTTGCATGTATGGTGCGTTCAATGTCTCCTTCCAATTGTAGAGTTACTCGGTACACCCTATCGGGTTCGGAGATACGCATATCTGCTGTAACAGAAACCTCTGAAGAGCGTTGTGATTTCTGTCTTGGTTTCACGTACTCTGTTCTCCGCTCTGATCACCGACCTCTCTCATTTCTCTTTTCCAATGAGTCCTGAAAGGAACAAGATTGGTGTGTATCAGTATATTGATATCTATCAGGTGTTTTTATATTCTCTCTATTTCTAAGATTATACCTATTCTGTGGGGTCTCCGTGTGCAGAGATTCCCCCCTTTCTTTTTTAGGTGTTTGTTGTTTTTTCTCCCAGCGCTTCTTATTACCCTCAGGTTGTTGCTTAGTTTTCTTAATTCTTAATTTTACCCCGAAATTGAGTTTTTTTGTGGTCTAGCCCCAAGGATATCTCGACCGATACTGGAATATGTTTCTGCTAATATTTTAGGCAGTTCCCGCTCCTGATCTTGTTGCGGAACGTCACGAAGACGCATGCACACTGTAAGTGCAACTGCTTCCCCTTTAAGGTTGCTTAGGATAATGGAAGAAACCGTGGCAAAGTTGCCTATCAGTTGCATTCCTAAATCTAAGGCCGGGGCAGCCCTGTATTCATCTTGAATTTGTTTAAGCACTTCCGGTAGGTTGGCTAGTGTCGGTGTACTGTGTGCCGTCGTATAGAGCGTGGCAAACACCGTGCCCCATGTTTTACAGTGTTCAACTGTAGGAACCATCCCAAAGGGCAAGCACATAGTTAATATTCTATGTTTATCCTAAGGTCCCGTATGGGGAAATACCGCCTCCAGCATATTAATCTTTTGTGCCAGCCAAAACGGAGCCTCCTCTTGTTTTGCTGGGACCTTACCCATAATAGAGTGTACAGTCACCGGATTTATACCTGGTGTTACTGGATGTGGTTGCGCTGGAGCAGCACGCGCTGGGTTTGTATTTAGTGTCTGCATTACAAATTGTACCAATTGTCTATATATTGCTGTTAATTCAGTATATGAGCGTCGAACCTCAGGCACTGCCATGTTCGCAACTGCAGGTTGAGGCGTATATGTGGCCAATAAAGGCCAGGTAGGACCTTCATTACTTAGTGGACCTAACCTTACTGGTAATATTGTATGGGGTAGGGTGCCATCAAGCCAATTATTATGTTCTTGATAAGATAGAGTTATCTCTAAGTATGCGTACACCCTGCACTGCCCCGGCGCGTTCGCAACTGTATATGTATGACATTTATTTGTGTTCAAATCAACTGCTGGAAATGTGACCCAAGAATAGAACAGTTCTGTCCTATATGCTGCGTGAGCGTCCACCACAAATGTGACTGGAGCTCCCTGTGCTGTAAGTCCATGTGCTAATAAATGTGTTGTAAGTGGTTGTCTCATATTAAGAGCTATTTGAACAGCCTGGGGATTTGCCATTATAAAGCACTAAAGGTACTTGGCTTGATGTAATACTGTGGGTGGTAAATTGTCTTCTGCCTGGCTGTTGGGGGTTTCTGACACGGTGCTCATTGCTACCACCATGGCGGCCGGTGTGTTAAAGTGGCTGTCTGTGTTGGCGGTTTCCGTCGTGATCAAAATTTCATTTTTTTTATCGCCGTCCTGTTGGCAGTATTACTGATGCTTTATCACCGACCGCCAGGGTTGTAATGAGGGCCTAAGTCTTTTGGATTATGAATCATGCTCACCTAACTGTTCTTTCCATTATAAGCATCAACTTGTGGGAATAAACTTGAGTGTTCCATTCTTATTTAGATAATAATTAAATGTATTGTGTATTTGGAATGTTCTTTGTTAATATTTGCCATCTCAATGAAAGCTGTCCTGTACATAATTCAAATACTGATCGGCTAGATTTGATAATTACCTACTCAAGCTTTATATTTTATTGCAGTGTATAATGTTATAAAAATGTGTTCCCAGACTGAGATAGGGAGAGACTTTAATTGAGAGGGCTAGACTCCCCATACTTGCTAGACTCTTTACTAAGCTTCTGAGAGAGAGAGACACTCTGTTTCTGACACATTTTGTCCTATTCTCTTTGCTGATGACTCAGATTCATTCTGATACTTACTTTATCTTGCCTGAACTTATCACTGAGAAATGTTACTGAAATTTCACAGTGAGATGCTCAACTAGAAATTCTATGCATCAGAAAAGTGAACCCTTTAGGGGTTCTACTGAATCTTACTTTACCAGAACTAGATTATATATCTTTATAGGATGCAATATCATCTCTGTTTTGTGATTTACATTGATTTTAAATGATTTGCTAAGAAATATATTGAAGAACTAATAATTTAATAAAATCTTGGAACTAAGGGCCAGATGTAGCAAACGGTTTGCGAGTCGCAAACGGTAAAAATCGCTGTTTGCGAGTCGCAAACCTGAGTTTGCTATGCAGAAATGCATTTTGCGAGTCGGGACCGACTCGCAAAATGCATTTCAGAGTCGCAAATAGGAAGGGGTGTTCCCTTCCTATTTGCGAGTCGGAGTGGTATGCAACTCCATTTGCGACCGCGTACGTGGTCGCAAATGGAGTCGCAGTTACCATCCACTTGAAGTGGATGGTAACCCACTCGCAAACGGGAAGGGGTCCCCATGGGACCCCTTCCCCTTTGTGACTGGACCCCAAATTATTTTTTCAGGGCAGGTAGTGGTCCAAGCGACCACTACCTGCCCTGAAAAAATTCCGAAAACGGAAACGGGCTACACTTGAAAAAAAAAAAACTGCTTTATTTAAAAGCAGTCACGGACATGGAGGTCTGCTGACTACAGCAGGCCTCCATATCCGTGAGTGCCCATAGTCGCTATGGGGCCGCAATTTGCGACCCACCTCATTAATATTAATGAGGTGGGATCTTTGCGACCCCATAGCGACTCGCAGACGGTGTCTGAGACACCGTTCTGCATTGCAAATTGCGAGTTGCAATTTGCGAGTCGCTCGGACTCGCAAATTGCAAGTCTCAGTTTGCAAAGTTGCTACATCTGGCCCTAGAAACCAAACTCATGTTATTGACTCTAACCACCTGGGTCATCAGCCGGGACTGGTGGCTTAGTGGACTAATATGCCCTCTGTAGGGATCTGTGTTTTAACCTCATGGTTACAGGTTCAAATCCTGAGGGGGTTCATTTAACCTTCAGAGGTTGATAAAATGAGTACAATTGAGTTAGGTAACAATGACAATCTGTTGTTCATGACAGTACGGCCACTCTTCTGGGACTTCTCCAAATGATATATGCTAGATGTAAAAGCTTTTATTGAGAATCTTGTTGCCCTAAAAAGACCTCTTGACTGAGTAAACCACATGTACAATAAGAGTGAACGATCTTCTTTGCTGGAAGAGTTGGCAGAGTTTTGTCCGCTCTACGTTACACTTGTAACGCAGAGTTCCAGCCAGAGATTTTTATCGAGAATTGGCATCCTGTAGCATGATTTTCGGGTCCTAGGAGGGCATTCAGTGATATTGTTTGTATGCAAATGGTTGTGGGCATTCATGACTGTGGTTGGAAAGTTGCTGGTAAAGTAGAAAATGTACTTGAGTGGCAGGAAAACCATCTCGAGCACCAGCCCCTTCTGGCAGGCCAAATGGTGCCTTTTGTAGTGATTTTGCAGCATTGAAAGTGCTCTCAGCGGTCAAAATCAACAGAAGCAGCTTGATGTTCAAATTTCCTTCTGCTTGAGCAGTTTTCATTAACTCTGTGAAATTATGTGTTGTGAAACTCCAAGAGTTCCACCCACCCCAAAATACAATTGGTTTTAGAAAGAAAACTCTCTCTTCTTAAACCTCCAAACAGAACACATTTTTACAGGGTGCCGGTTAAACAAGGTGCAATTTGAAAAGACCTTGAGTCTATCTCATACAATTCTATACAGCTTGAATGCTTTGGTTTATTGGCATCATGCACTCTTTACAAAACACCTTTGTACAGAGTAAAACCTTAGTGTTAAAGAGTTTAGTAAGAAAAGCATTCCTGTGCAAGTATCTTTTTTATGAGAGAGCTGCACCTCAGATGCTATTCATTTACAGCAGACTCTGCAGTGTCAAAGCAGTCATATATGGGTGTCAAAACCTTCAGTGGGAAAATATGCTCTCTATAAACACCTTTCTTTGAGTAAACTGGGTTAATAATGGAGTTTGCAAAAAACAGCCTCTACAATAACACATCGCTAAAAAGTAAAGACTAAGTAGATGGTATAACTGAACAACTATACCTGGGTTTTCCCGTTGTAGCAGGGTATACAATGTCTACAGTACATATTTTTATGAGTTTACTCCTTATCTTGATACTCTATACAGTGTAAATCCTTCATTTTTAATGACAACTGATCCTCTTAGCTGACACTTTTCTACTGGCTGATACCTAAGTACTCTAAACCGTGATTGAGAGAGTTTCTCCCCTTCAAACACTTTTTATATTAGTCAACATATTTTATGACTGTGTCTAGGCTATCCACTCTCCACCATTATCCATAATAAGTACAATAGTTGAAATTCAACCGCTCCTAAGAGACAGCTAGAACTCAATACAAAAATATCTCAATAGCCAGCAATGTACTCAACTAAATATCAAAGATGGAATCAGCTAATGTTCAATAGCAAGCACTCTTAATTTATTTATGGATTTTAATTTTTAAAAAATTATGACATTTTAGCAACAGTTAACACAGTAAAATAAACAAAGAGAGTGAACATAAAAGTGTTGTTACTACCAGAACAACATTACTATAACATTTTCAATGTTCATTTACTATCATTTGTTAAAATCTCTCAATAGCAAATACTTTAACAATCAAATTGTAACTATTAAATTAGTCATACTTTTATAATGATCAAACATACTGAAACTGATTTCTAAATATACTCTGTTATTTAAATATTTAGGGCCTGATTTAGAGTTTGGTAAATCGGTTTACTCTGTCACAAATGTAACAGATATTCCGTATGCTGTATTATGATGTTATGTATTTTACGTGAACAGTAATACAGCAGACTGGAGATCCATCACATTTGTGACAGAGTAACCCATCCACCAAATTCTCAATCAGGCCCTTAGTCACAGACGTCATAGTCTAATTACTCTGTAGTTTAGTTGCCTGCAAATGATGCTGAATGTTGAAGGTAGCTAAATACACCGATTTCATTTACTCAAAAATCAAATGGTCTCTGCTGAGCACAAGTCAAGGAGATTACAGTTGCTTCCCCTCCAAATGACCAAAGGCATTGCAGATGTCTAAGGTTATGCAACAGATATAAGTATCTGAACCTGAAAGCCCTGCATCCAATCACATCATTGCTTTTTTGAAATTTGTAGAGGTAATGTCAACTATAGGTTGACCATAATGTAACCACAATCTTGAACACCTAATGTACCTTTTCCGCAGCACATGTTCTACATGTATCATAATCCCCTTTAATGATCTTTGTAAGATTTTATTTTAACTTAATTAATAGCATTAACAACCTGTAGTTTATTTGGATCGCCTTATGGTTTGTTTTAACCGATCAATGACACTTGCACTGTATTCATAGATACCTCACTGTCTCCATGTGCAATCCAGCTTGTAAGACTCTCTTGAGATTGTAGTAGACCTCATAGCAGGGTCACTTGGTAAATTTCCATGTGAGTCATTTCTTGTGAGACTCTCCCAAGCTCAAACATTAAGCACATATCTCATGGATGACAGTCATGTATTATTGTGTGTGGGTAGTATACGCCTCTCTACTAAGACTTCTCTCATCAAACAGATTTCCTTTGCCCCCTCCAAACTTTCATGCATTCTCATGATCGTAATCATAACAATTTTTGGGGGAAAGAGTTTACAGTCTCCTTCTTTACAGTACTTATACTTTATAGTTCCTACTATTAGGTTATAGGGAGAAAGTGACCAATCCACTTAGAGTTTTCCACTGTATAACAGGAGTGTATAGCAGGGTTTAAGGACAGTCTGGGACCTTTACTGACACCTATCACCAGAGCACCAACTGTGTATAGTAGGGGATGGGGAGGGACTGTTCTCTCCACTGAGACATCTCCTCAATGTGACCAGTGTACAGAATAGGGTGTAAGGAGAGACTGGCCTCTCTGAAGACGCCTCTCCTAAGGGTGACCAGTGTGCATGGGAGAGTGTGGGATGGATTGGCATCTATGCTCAGAACTCTCCCCAAGGCAACAACCAACCCATATAAGATCATGGAGAGGGATTCAGCTTTCTGCTGACACCTCTCCCCAGGGTAACAGGTGTGCACAGTACAGTGTAAGTCAAGATTGTCCTCTCTGCTGAGTCCCCTCCACAGGATGACAAGGATATCCTGTAGGAAGTGGAGAGGGAGTGGCCTCTCCGCTGACTCCTTTCTCCTCGGCAATAGGGATACTTAGTGGTGTGTAGGGAGGGATTAACCTGTGCACAAACACATCTCCCTTTGATGAAGAAAATGTATTTTAAGCTATGGGGAAACTCAGACATCTGCACTCAAACCACTTCCAATGATGATGGATATGCATAGTAGTGTGTAGAGAAGAACTGACTTCTCTGCTGACAGCCCTGCCATGGGTGACAGGTGCATATAGTAGGGTGTACGGAGTAACTGGTCCCTATGCTGAGACATCTCCCTTGTATGATGGGGTGCATAGTAGGGTGTGGAGTGGAGCTTCCCTCTGAGCTCACACCTGTCCCAAGGTGACATATGTACAACTATGGTGTGGGGAAAAAAATGACCTCTATGCTAAGAAGTCTGCATTGGATGACAAGCATAGAGACTAGGGTATGGAAAGAGGCTGCTCTATCAGCTCAGACCTCTCCCCAGAGTAACATGTCTGTAGTAGGCTGTGAATAGAGACTGGTCTCACTACTCCTATGTTCATGCTGATAAATGTGCATCATTGTAGGAGGCTTGCCTGGTTTGTAGTGGGTACCTTGGGTACTTACACCTTACACCAGGTCCAGTTATCCCTTATTAGTGAAATGTAGCAGTGTTCTAGCAGCTTAGGCTGATAGAGGTAGATATAGCAGAGCAGCTTAGGCTGAACTAGGAGACATGCAAAGTTCCTGCAATACCTCTTAAAGTCACACAGGGGCATATTTATACCCCGTTTGAGCCGAATTTGCGTCGTTTTTTTCGACGCAAATTCGACGCAAAACTAACTCCATATTCATACTTTGGTGTTAGACGCGTCTAGCGCCAAAGTTCATGGAATTAGCGTCATTTTTTTTGCGTGAACACCTTCCTTGCGTTAATGATATGCAAGGTAGGCGTTCCCGTCTTAAAAAAATGACTCCGATGCTATTGCGTCGGATTTATACTCCCGGGCAAAAATGACGCCCGGGAGTGGGCGGGTCTAAAAAACCTGCATTAGCGCCGGATTTTAGCGCCTGGGTCAGGGCAGGCGTTAAGGGACCTGTGGGCTCAGAATGAGCCCAGAGGTGCCCTCCCCTGCCCCCAGGGACACCCCCTGCCACCCTTGCCCACCCCAGGAGGACACCCAAGGATGGAGGGACCCACCCCAGGGACATTAAGGTAAGTTGTGGTAAGAATTATTATTGTTTTTTTTTGTGGCATAGGGGGGCCTGATTTGTGATCAGAAGTCCCCTGGGCATGGCCATTGGGCAAGGGGGCATGACTCCTGTCTTTGCTAAGACAGGAGTCATTTCAATGGGGGATGGGCGTCGTAAAAAAATGGCGCAAATCGGGTTAAGACGATTGTTTTGCCTCAGCCTGACTTGCCCCATTTTTGGACGCCCAAACGCCATTTTTCCCTACGCCGGCGCTGCCTGGTGTACGTGGTTTTTTTTCACGCACACCAGGCAGCGCCGGTCGGCTAACGCCGGCTAACGCCGGCTAACGCCATTCAATAAATACGGCGCCCGCATGGCGCTTCAGAATGCCGTTAGCCGTCGCTAATTTTTTTGGCGCAAAACTGCGTTAGCGCAGTTTTGCGTCAAAAATTATAAATATGGGCCACAGTACTTATACACAAGTAAAGACAGTGTTACCAAAAATAAAGGTGGCTTATTTGGGTGACACAGTACCAAAAATACCTTAGAGGCAATACTCCTTCTGGAGGTAAGTATTATACACAATATATACACTAGGCACCAAAATAAGGTATGTAATTAGACAAAGGATAGTGCAAACAATAGGAATCGCTATAGAATGCAATGGGAGAAAAGAGGTCTAAGGGCAACACAAACCATATACTAAGAAAGTGGAATGCGAATCACAAATTCCCCCCTAGACATGTGTAGTGTGTGCAGAATCGATAGGAGAGTAAGAATACAGTAAAGGTAAGTACATTACCCCACCTCAGAGCCCAGAAAAGCAGGAGTAAAGTACTGCAAGTTTCCTTAGGACACACTACAAGTCATGATTAGAATTATTACAAGAACCAGGCAAGACTGCAAACAACAAATGGTGGATTTTTGGACCTGAACACCTGCAAAGGAAGGAGACCAAGTCCAGAAGTCGAAAGAATTTCCAGGAAGGACAGGAGCCCCTGCCAACCCAGAAGAGGGTGCAAAGAAGAGACCCCAGTTGGATGAAGACTGCAGAAATGCACGCAAGAAAGATGTCAGCGGGTTCCTGCATGATGCACTGGATGTCCCACATTGTGAAGTTGGATGCAGGTGAGTTTTGGCGCTGGATATCTCCAACAAGCCGTGGTTCCGGCAAAGTCACATTTTGTGTCAAGTTGGTGCTATCTGGACCCAGGAGGGACCTGGGGGCCTCAACTCTGTGTGAGGAGGAAGAGGGGGCTCTCAGCACTTCAGAGAGCACTCAGAACACCAGATAGCTGGACACTGGAGTCCCAGGACACGGGGACAAAGGAGGTGCAAAATGAAGTTGGTGCAGAACTACAAGGAAGGTCCTACGCCACAAGAAAACAATTCAGCGAGCTGAGCGTCGCAGGGTGGAGTGCTGGGTACCTGGGCCAGGCTGTGCACAAAGGAATTTTGATTATAGTGCACAGAGGCCTGAGGAGGTGAAGAAGATGTGGTGCACAGGGGTACTGTTGTTCTGGGGGACGGCAAGGTCTTATCTCCTCCAAATTGGGACAGCAGGACCTCAGGACAGTCTGTGTCGATGGGGTCCACCCTCTTTGTTCCAAGGAGCAGGCTCGTCGACAGGAGAGGAGTCGAAGAGAATCGGTCATCGACTTAGAAGGTGCCTGCTTCAGCAGGGGAGTGACTCCTTCGCCCCACAGTAGATATCTTTGGCCCTTCTGGTGCATGGTGGAGACAGGGAGTCTTCAGAGCGTGTAAACTGTGGAAACTGTTGCAGATGCTGGCTGGAGCTGAAGTTGCAGAGGAAAAGGATCCCCTCTGGATACTTTGTTGATGTTACAATGATTCCTGGAACAGGCTGCAGTTGATCCGAGGTCAGAAGATGAAGTAGTAGTTGCATAGGATTCCTGCTGGAAATTAGCAAGTAGAATCTGAAGAGAACCCTCAGGAGAGACCCTAAATAACCTTGAGAGGGGGATTGGCTACCAGGTATGGACCTGTTGTGTAGACATTTTAGTTATAGCTCCATGCATGTTATTTTAATACACTAGGCCACTGTGCACTTTGACCTAGATATATATTAATCAGCCTTGCTTTATTATTATCACAATAACCATTTTTACAGTCTTGTTTTATTTTCATTTATCTAACTGTTTTGCCTAGACCAGCACTCTGTTCTCAAACAAGACATTCTTGATCACTCGTTGCTTTATTCAAGGCTGCAGCTCGGTACATTGCCGGTGAACGTGGTAGAAGTTGAGGCTCCACAATTCATGAGAAAATACACATCCTTACGTAGGGACATTTTCTCAGAACATCAGCTGTGTTATTATATAAACACTTCCTTGTCCCTACATGTTAGAGGGAGATTCCAGCCAGGGAACCACAACTGTATGCTGATTGCTGAATGCTTTGCTACAGATGCTAACGCTGACCACAGGCCTTTGCTCAGGAATGGGGGTTGATGTCTTTCCAGGGGAAGATGAAAGGCAGAATTAGAGCTTAATATGCTGTGCTCAATTACCACATAGTTAGAAAATAGTCTATCGATCATAGTGACAATATGATAGCGTTGTTTTTATGCTTCACTCTTCTCGTCACAACTTTAATACTGTCATGTTGTATCGTCCTGGTTATTGCAGCTCACGCTTTGCTATCTAAGATGCAGTCGTTTTATTAATCTCATTATTGAAACATATAATGCCTCTGTTTGTCATTTATATATGAGACTGAATAGTAGAAGAGAGAACCGGATGCGACCTGAGTAACCACGACTTCCCTGAGAAGCCTAGTATGTCATGCACTCAGCTGCCCAATCATCACTATCCTTTGGTATAGATGATGCACTGCTAGTTAGCCAGAGCAAAACCCGGATTGGAGTGACAGGTGTCACCCGCAGTGGGTTGGACTCCCACACCGTGGGCGATTCTGCCGCTCAAAATCCAGAAGTCTCATTAGAATAATGAGAGACTACGCGACAGTCCTATCAGGAGGGGTCTCTGACATCACCTGCTGGCACTGGCCACTCAGAGACCTCCAGAGTGCCCCCACACCTTGCAAAGCAAGATGGTTGAAGTCTGTGACACACTGGAGGAGCTCTGGGCGCCACCCCTGGGGTGGTGATGAACAGGGGAGTGGTCACTCCCCTTTTCTTTGTCCAGTTTCATTTCAGAGCAGGGACAATGGGGTCCCTGAACCAGTGTAGACTGGCTTATGCAAGGAGGTTACCATCTGCACCCTTCACAACATTTCCAGAGGCTGGGGGAGGCTGCCCCTCACAGCCTGTTACACCTGTTTCCAAAATGAGAGGGTATAACATCACCCTCCCAAATGAAATTCTTTGTTCTGCCTTCCTGGGACTGAGCTGCTCAGACCCCAGGAGGGAGGAACCCTGTCTGTGAGGTGGCATCAGCTGTAGCTGCATTGCAAGCCTCAGAGATCTGGTTTGGCAGTACTGGGGGTCTAGGGTGGAGCCCCCAGGATGCATGGAATTGGCTCCCCAATGCCACATTTCCATGATCTTAGACACCTTACATAGCCATATTCGGTGTAATCATTGTGAAGCTACATATAGGTATTGACCTATATGTAGTGCACGCGTGTAATGGTGTCCCCGCACTCACAAAGTCCCGGTAATTGGCCCTGAACTATTTGCTAGTGCAAGGGTGCCCTCACATTTAGTAACTTTGCACCTAACCTTCAGCAAGTGAAGGTTAGACATATAGGTGACTTATAATTTACTTAAGTGCAGTGAAAATGGCTGTGAAATAGTGTGTGCACTATTTCACACAGGTTGCAATGGCAGTCCTGTGAAAGGGTTTTTCTGAGTTCCTTATGGGTGGCAAAAGAAATGCTGCAGCCCATATGGATCTCCTGAAACCCCGATGCCCTAGGTAACTAGGTACCATATACTAGGGACTTATAAGGTGGGGCCAATGTGCCGATTGAAATTGGTAAATGAAGTCACTAGCCTATAGAGACAAATGTAAAGCAGAGAGAGCATACGCACTGAGGTTCTGATTAGCAGAGCCTCAGTGACACAGTTAAGCACTATACAGACACACATATTAGGCCAGAAACTATGAGCACTGGGGTCCTGACCAGCAGGATCCAAGTGAGACAGGCAAAAACATACTGACGTATAGGTACAAATGAGGGTAACATGCCAAGAAAGATGGTACTCTCCTACAATAATAGGGTATAGAAATGGAATATCCTCTCTACTAAGAACTGTATCTTGGTCAGTTGGCATGGATAGTAGAATGTGGGAACGCACTCACCTTTCCCTCAGACCTTGTCCCATGGGGACAGGCATGGATCGTAGGGTGTGTGGAGAGACAGATCTACTGAAACCTCTCTATAGAGTGACAAGCATATATAGTAATATGTGCAAAAGATCTGTCCTCTCCTCTACCACATCCCCACCAGCTGACAGCAGTGCATAGTAAGGTATGGGGATGCACTGGCCTCTGTGGCAAGTTCTCTATCTCGCAAGAGAGCTCTCTATTCTAAAGTGTGGACTAGGATAGATCTCTCTATTGACACCTCAGTCTTGCATGACAAGTCAACATAGTAGGGTACTCACATAATTGATTTCTTCATTAACAAGTCTCCTGATAAACAATGTGCATAGTAGTGTAAATACACATTCATGCAGGAACGCTTCTGTAGTCCCTAAAGGTGGAACTGGCAGTTTTAGTCAACATCCAAATACTGTAATATTATTGAAATCATAAAAAACTAGTAAGCAAATAAATCACTAGAGACTTTAAACCTTTTTATTACAATACAATAATGAAACAACATTACAGAACTAAACTATATTGACAAACTATAACAGCAACTGTAAATCAAGGAATTCAACCTCATACACTCACTTATAATGTATTCTTCCTTGTGACACTGATTATCAGACAGCAGTAGTTTTAGCAACTCAAACTACTAACCTTGTAAAAGGATCTCTTGTTTGACACATTTTTAGAACAGAAATAATAGTAACTGCTATGTTTGCAACATGCAAACATTGGAATAAAGAGTTAAGCAGACATAGAAATGGTACACCACAACTGTCTTCCATGATAAGCTTCACAGGACATAACTACTTCTCCAACATCTAACCTATATGTCATATATGACAGTTGTATATAGAAAGGTGTGTGGAGAGATGGGCCTTTTGACCAACACCTCTCCCCAATGTTACAGGAATGCATAGTAGGGTGTAGACAGGGAGTGACCTTTTATGTGACCTATCTCGGTTGCATTATGGGTATATATAGTAGGGTGTGGGGAGGGACTGGGCCCTTCTTCGAGACCTCTCTTGGATGATGGATGTACATAGTAGGGCATGCAGAGTGTCTGGCCTCTCCACTAAGATCTCTTTCTAAGGTCGCATGTGTGCATACTGCACTGTAGAGAGGGAGTGTTTTTTCATGGGTACTCTCTCTGTTGGATAAGCCATGTGCACACTAGTGTGTGGGGAGAGACACACCACTCCACTGAGACCCCTCTCCTGGATGATGGGGGTGCATAGTAGGGCGTGGACTGACCTCTTCACTAAGATTTATTTCTAAGATGATGGGTCTGTGAAGTAAGGTATGAAAAGAGACTAGCCTATTTGCAGATATTTCTCTTCTGGCTGCGCATAGTAGGGTGTGTGGAAGAATTAACCTCTCAACTAACACCCTTCCACAGAGTAATAAGCATATATAGTAGTGTGTGGATAAGGACTAGCCTCTCCACTGACACCTCTCTTTTGGATGACAAATGTACATAGTAGGGTATGAAGAGGGAGTGGCCTTTCAGCTGAGACTCCTCTCTTGGATGATGGGTGTGAACAGCAGAGTGTGGGCATGGTCTGGCTTCTCCACTGAGACCTTTCTCTCAGATGATGAGTGTGCATAGTAGGGTGTGTGGAGGGACTTACTCTCCTCTGATACCTCTCTGTGGTGGCAGGAATGCATAATAGGGTCTGGAGAGAGACTAGCCTCTCCTCTGAGACATGTTTCTCAGATGGAAGTTGTGCATAGTAGGGTGCGGAGAGAAACTCTCTATGGGCTGACCAGTGTGTCTAACTGTGTGGGGAGGGCCTGGGTCCTCTGCTGACAGCTTTACCCAGGGCTTTGAGTGAAGGTATTTGGGTATAGGGAGGGACTAACCTCTCCACTAACACCCTTTCATATGGTGCTAAGCATGCATAGTAGAGTATCAGGAGGAATAATCCCGCTGCTGAGACATTTTTCTTAGATGATTGGTGTGGAGGGACTGTCCTCTCTACTGAGACCCATCTCTTGGGTGACAGGTGTGCAAAGCACTCTGTTCACATCTTTTCCCAAAGTGGTAGGCTTACAGAGAAGACTCTGATAAATACCATCTTGAGTAAGATTGCTTGATACAGTGACAGGTTTGTATAGCAGAGGGTATTCAGAGATCACATATTGCTTTCTACTTTTCATGATCTTGCAAGATCGCATTTGTAAAAAAAGAAATAAAATTTTATTCCACACAGTACGTGAGCCTTACTGTAGGAGGCTGGACTGGCTTGTAGTGGGTACCAATGGTACTTACACCCTGTGCCAGGTCCAGTTATCCCTTATTAGTAGAGTAGTAGTGTTCTAGCAGCTTAGGCTGATAGAGGCAGCTTCAGCAGAGCAGCCAAGGCTGAACTAGGAGCCATGCAAAGCTCATGCAATACCACTTATATCATACACTATATATAGGTACTATATCATAAGGAAGACAATACTCTGTGTTACTAAAAGTAAAGGTACTTTATTTTAGTGGCAATGTGCCAAAAATATCTCAGAGGATATACTCCCTTAGGAGGTAAGTAACATATACAAAATAAACACAGAAGACCAAATCAGGTAAGTAAAACAGTCAGAAAGTAGTGCAAACACGGTAGAATGCAATAGGATGTAAAACGCCTAGGGGCAACACAAACCATATACTAAGAAAGTGGAATGCGAACTACGAATGGACCCCTAGGCTAGTGTAGAGTGTAGAGGGTCGCTGGGAGTGTATGAAACCACTAATGGTGTCAAAGATACCCCAAACAAAGACCATGGAAAGTAGGAGTAAAGAACTACTATTTCCCCAGAAACACACTAAAGTCATGATAAGGGATTTTGCAAAGACCACAACAGACTGCAAAGCACTGAAGATGGATTCCTGGACCTGACGCCCTACAAAGGAAATGTGCCAAGTCCAAGAGTCGGTAATGTGTCCAGGGGGGGCAGGAGCCCACTAAACTCCGGATGAAGGTGCAAAATGGCTGCCTCTGGTTGGAAGAAGCTGAAGATTTTGTAACAACAAAAGGAGGTAGGAAGTTCTTCTTCATGAAGAAGATGTCCCACAGCATGCTGGAGGATGCAGAAGTGTTTCCTTGGCAAAATACCACAAACAAGCTTTGCTGGCTGCTAGAGTCACAGTTGGAGAAAATGGGTGCTGCCAGGCCCCAGGAAGGACCAGGATATCACCACTTGGGAGAGGAGACAGAGGAGGCCCTCAGCAACATAGAGAGTCTATGCACATGCAGGAATCACCCGCAGAAGTCCTTGAACACGGATTCAAGAAGTCTGAACATGGCGGTCATCTCAACACTACAAAAGGAGGTCCCACGACACCGGAGATTAACTGAGGGAGCTGAGCATCACAGGAGAGAGTGCTGGGGACCTAGGCTCAGCTATGCATGCAAGATTTCTTGGAAATGTGCAAAGAAGCCCTTGTAGCTGCAGATCACGTGGTGCACAGGATTACTGTCTGGAGAGGGGAGGCAACGACTTACCTCCTCCAAATTTGGGCAGTTGGACTACTGGACAGTCTGGGTCACTTGGGTCCACCACCTGTGTTCCAGGGGCCACACTCGTCAGGATGAGAGGGGTTCCAGAGTATTAGTGAAGCTGAAGTTTGGTGCCTGCTGAAGCAGGGGGAAGATTCCTTCAACCCACAGGAGATTTCTTCGTGGTTTCCAGTGCAGGGTGAAGGCAGGCAGCCCCAAGAGCATGCATCACCAGGAAATAGTCGAGAAAGCCAGCAGGATTAGGCGCTACAATGTCGCTGGTAGTATTCTTGCTACTTTGTTGCAGTTTTGCAGGCGTCCTGGAGCAGTCAGCGGTCAATCCTTGGCAGAAGTCAAAGAGAGAAGTGCAGAGGAACCCTGATAAATTCTTGCAAGTTGTTATCTGAGGAAAAGCCCACTGGAGAGACTCTAAATAGCCCTCAGAGTAGGATTGGCCATCTAGTAAGGTATGCACATATCAGGAGGGGTCTCTGATGTCAACTGCGGGCACTATCTACTCAGAGGCCTCCAGAGTGCCCCCACACCTCTGGATCCAAGATGGCAGAGGTCTGAGACACACTGGAGGAGCTCTGGGCACCACCTCTGCGGTGATGATGGACAGGGGGGTGGTCACTCCCCTTTCCTTTGTCCAGTGCACCAGAGCAGGGACCTGGGGTTCCTCAAACCGGTGTAGACTGGCTTATGTAAGGAGAGCACAATCTGTGCCCTTCAAAGCATTTCCAGAGGCTGGGAGAGGCTACTCCTCCACAGCCTTTAACACCTATTTCCAAAAGGAGCGGGTGTAACACCCTCTCTCAGGAGAAATTCTTTGTTCTGCCTTCCTGGGACTGGGCTGCCCAGACCCCAGGAGGGCAGAACCCTGTTTGTGGGTTGGCAGCAGCTGTAGCTGCAGATAAAACCTCAGGGAGTTGGTCTGGCCGTATTGGGGGTCCATAGTGGAGCCCCCAGGATGCATGGAATTGGCTCCACAATACCAGATTTGGAATGGGGGGACAATTCCATGATCTTAGATATGTTAAATGGCCATATTTGGAGTTACCATTGTGAAGCTACATATAGGTATTGACCAATATGTAGTGCACAAGTGCAATGGTTTCCCCGCACTCAAAAATTCCGTGAAATTGGCCCTAATCGATGTGAGGGCACTTTGCTAGTGCAAGGGTGCCCTCACACTTGGTAACTTTGCACCTAACCTTCAGCAAGTGAAGGTTAGACATTTATGTGACTTATAAGTTACTTAAGTGCAGTGAAAATGGCTGTGAAATAACGTGTGCATAATTTTACTCAGGCTGCAATGGCAGTCCTGTGTAATGGTTTGTCTGGGTTCCCTATAGGTGGCAAAAGAAATGCTGCAGCCCATAGGGATTTCTTGGAACCCCGATGCCCTGGGTACCTAGGTACCATATACTAGGGAATTATAAGGGTGTTCCAGTATGCCAAGTGAAATTGGTAAAAGTGGTCACTAGCCTATAGTGACAAATTGAAAGGCAGGGAGAGCATAAGCACTGAGGTTCTGATTAGCAGACCCTCAGTGACACAGTTAGTCACTACACAGGTATACACATTCAGGCCACAAACTATGAGCACTGGGGTCCTGGCTAGTAGGACCCAGTGAGACAGGCAAAAACAAACTGACATATATGTAAAAATGGGGGTAACGTGCCAGGCAAGATGGTACTTTCCTGCACTTTCAGACAACGTCTCAACTGGCATGGCGATATGCATTTCTTTTAAGAGAGTGTTTTGAGAACTCACCTACTTCTTTTTATCTTTCACAATCCTGTGAGAGTTCTGCAAGACCACAAAATAAAAAAATAAATATGCATTTGTTTCTAACCCAGTAGTTATGCCTTAAAGACCTATACAAATCTAGGGGGACAGGGTGCCTCTCTCCTGCACCCTTATATAGCTTTTTAACTTAATTCCCAAAGCATTGCAATTTTTCACAGTAAACAGTAATGGTAACCAATTCATTTCTAAAGGTCCAACAGTCAGCCAATCAGAGCGCAAGCTCCCACAGGACTCCTGGAAGTCACTTGTTCCAGCTGGAGCTTGAAGACTGACAGAAAGAAACTGGCCTCTCCACCTTTCACAGAGCTACATTTTTTAACTTGCACTCTGCCAACACTCTCATAGGTCTCTCACAGACCCAACCATCCAAATATACAGATATTCCTGAATCTTAATTTCTCAAAAACAACTGAGCGGATTGACACCAAATTACTAAAAGAACAATATGCGTACTAAGATTTAGCTTCCTGCTAGGGGCATCAGTTGGCATATAGGCAGGCACCTTAGGGGAAGGGGGGCACCTCAGCCGGATGCGGAAACAAGACCAGTGGTTCTGGAGGGGGCAACATGCCCTGTGCTTGGTCCTGGGGAGTGCAAGGCAACAGTCTCTCTGGTGAGTGACTTGGCCACTGGTTCTGGAAGGAGCAACAAACCCTGTGCTTGGTCCTGGGTAGTACAAGGTCACAGTCTCTCAGGTGGGTGACTTGCCCACTGGTTCTGGAGGGGACAATATGCCCTGTGCATGCTCCTGGGGAGTGCAAGGCCACAGTCTCTCAGGTAGGTGACTTGCCCACTGGTTCTCGAGGGGGCAACATGCCCTCTGCTCTTTGTCCTGGGGAGTGCAAGGCCACAGTCTCTCAGGTGGGTGACTTGCCAACTGGTTATGGAGGGGGCAACAACCCCTGTTCTTGGTCCTGGGGAGTACAAGGCCAGTGTCTCTAGAGTGGATGAGTTGCCCACTGATTCTGGAGGGGAGAGGACACACAGCAGCCCATGGAGGCTGGTTCACATTGCGTCCGCCGGTGATGATGGCTGCACTGTGGTGGTGATGGTAGTGGGAGGCTCCTGCTCTGCCCCTGTACCCTGTGATGGCTGCACTGTGTTGGTGGCGATGCTAGTAGGAGGCTCCTGCTCAGCCCCTGCACCCTGCGATGGCTGCACTGTGGTGGTGGTGGTAGTGGGAGGCTCCTGCTCAGCCTCTGCACCCTGTGATGGCTGCACTGTGGTGGTGGAGGTGGTAGTGGGAGGCTCCTGCTCAGCTCCTGCACCCTGCGATGGTTGCACAACCACGGTCAGCGGTGGAGGCTCTGTGACAGCTGCTGGTGCAGACTCCTTCCCCTTCTTGCTTGCTGGTGCAGGCTCCTTCCCCTTTCTGCTGGCTGGTGCAGGTTCCTTCCCCTTTTTGCTTCTTGGTGCAGGCTCCTTCCCCTTCCTGCTTGCTGCTGCAGGCTACTTACCCTTTCTGCTGGCTGGTGCACACTCCTTACCCTTTGTGCTGGCTGGTGCAGGCTCCTTCCCTTTTTTGATGGCTGGCACAGGCTTCTTCCTCTTCAGTATTTGTGGCCTGGAATCCTTTCCACCACGAGTAGGTGCGGATGGAACTGGGCCCGTGGACTGTGTGGCTGAGGTGCTTGGCTGGGACCTTGATACCCTGGCCATATGTCCAGGATGGCGGGTAGGGAAGAGGTCAATGGTGGAAAGGAAAAGCTTTTTAGGGACATTGGGGTGGGAAGAGGGAGAAGTAATGGGAGTGGAGGATGAGGGAGTGGTTGTTGGAAGTGTTTGTCTGCTATATTTGGGGTGCAGGTGCATGGGTTGTATGCTGTTGTGAGGTAGATGGCTTTTGGGTGTCTGAGTGCTTGCGTTTGTGTCCCTTAGGAGGAGGGGACATATATGGTTGGAGAGGACACAGGGGACGTGTGCATGGATGTTGTGGAGGTGTCTGCCCGTGAGGTGTGTGTTCTGTTTGGTGTGGTGATGATGCATGTAGTGGATAATGATGTAGTGCATTCAGGTGTGAATGTGGACGTAACTGGTTGGGAGGTGGAAGATGAGGAGGAGGGGGAGACAGTGGAAATAGTGGATGTAGTTGTGTCTGCAACTGGATGGTGAGTGCCTGTGGGATGAAGTGTGGTGCTTGTGTTTGACAGAGAGACTCTTGCGTGTTGTCCCATGTGCATACTCATCTGGCTGTGTGCTTGGGATGGGTTGGGGTTGAGGAGAATGGGACTGGGAAGTGGAAGATGGAGGGGGGACAGTTGAAACAGGGACAATGGGTGCCATCAGAGAGGAGGCCAGAGCCTAAATCGATCTCTTTTGGGCTACCAATCCAGTGTGAATGCCCTCCAGGAATGCATTGGATTGTTGCATCTGGGCTGCCAGCCCCTGGATGGTGTTCACAATGGTTGACTGCCCTACAGAGAGGGATCTCAGGAGGTCAATAGCCTCCTCAGTCAGGGCAGAAGGGCTCCCTGCGGCAGGGCCTGAGGTGCCTGGGGCAAAAATATGTCCACCCTCCTGGGTGAGCGGGCACGGGAAACTCGCTGAGGGGCTGCTGGGAGGGCGGTGCTGGTCAGGGTGGCGGCTGTACCTGTATCTGGAGTGTCACAGAGGTGCCCGCCACCACCAGGGAGCTCCCATCGGAGGAGGTATCAGAGTCTGTATTGTCCCCTTCAGTCTCTGCTATGGTGCTCTCCTCTCCCTCCGTCCCACTGGTGCCCTCAGCGTTGGTGGACTCTGCTTCCAGGGTCCTGTGGGATGCAGCTCCCTCCGTCGCCGGTGCCTCTGCTCCTCCACCAGATGATGCTAATGCACATAAGGACAGGATGACAAAACAAGAAAGGGGGGAGAGACAAAGGATACACTGGGTCAATGACTGCAACAACACCACCGTTGACGTACACAGCACCCTCACACACAGGGAACAGTCCAACGCACTATACATCGCACTACCAGTGATATTGCTAGCCACCAAGGCATGAGGAGGAGCACAAAAACCCCAACTGCAGCACACCTGGGACCCGTGCAGCCCTGGCCAGTAGTGGATGCTAACAAGCTAGGTAGGCAGTATTTTCCCTTCAGAACCTTAGCCACCAGAGGACCTACGCTGCTATGTCTGGCCTGGCCTAGGAGCACCCAACGACACACAACCACCACCGATACCTCCCCTCCAGGCGTACATTGTAATGATAGCCACTGTACTCACCTCCTTGTGGCTGCTGTGTTGCCCTCAAGCGCCCATCCAGCTTTGGATAGGCCACTCAGAGCCCTCCAGTATGCGGGTCATCGGGGGTCAGGGTTCAACAGGCACCACTTCCTCGTTGGGAGGCCATCCCTAGCTGGACCTCCACGATCTTCCGTGCCCAGCATCTCAGGTCCTCCCTCCGTTTTTGAAGGTGGGTACTCACGCCGTATACCCTTTTTTTGATGGGCCCTGACCTGCAGAGGCAATACAGACAGGAGAACACCATTAGACAACCAGTCTAGCCAGTTACACAAATGCCCCACCATGCCTGTTTACAGCACTATTGGCACACACATACCCCAGCACTCAAGGTGTACCCAGCCAGGAGGACATCCCTCACCACTTACATGCCATCACACATACCTCCAAACACGAATGCCACATGCTTTGTGCCCACAATGTACTCACCTGTTGGTCTGGAGGCCCAGACAGCAGTCCATATTGGGGTAGGACCCCATCCACCAGTCTCTCCAACTCCTCCGAAGTAAAGGCTGGGGCCCTTTCCCCGGTCACACGGGTCATGGTAGGTTCTAGTCACTGGTCACAGCAGCACATGCAGTGTAGGTCCTCTCCTATGGAAGGTCAGGAAACAAGTGAGGAATCAGATAGAAAATGGCATCACGTCCGCGGTGGTGCATTCCTTCATCGCCGGCATGGATCACCATTGGCCGCTGAACCCCATAGGGCCCAATATTAACCAATGAGGAATTGCACAGCGGTTCCCGACTACCTCCCGCCCTGGCACACACCGTCAGTGGAATTACCTCACCTCCACCCTCCACACAGGACAGACAGATGCCATTTCAGGGGAGGCAGCGCTATGGAATAATGCTGCGTCACAGGAGAAATAGGCACATACTGGACAAATCACACTAAGCCATTACATGCTTACAGAATGCAAACTACTGTTGTGGCTCCACTGTTCAGTTTGTGACTGGCTCCTCACTCTTTTGTCCCATAGGTTCCTACCACTGCGGATAAATAGGAGATGGAGACATACCTCTGTGTACAGACCCCTGGTGGACTTGGCTACACTGGAGGACAGGCACATAATACTCACCTATAGACTGGACAGGGCCACAATCACAGAGCTGTGTGCCCAATTGGATCCTGACCTGATATCTGCTATCCGTCACCCCACTGGGATACCCCCTCTTGTGCAACTGCTATTAGTTCTCCATTTCCTGGCAACTGGTTCTTTCTAAGTGACAGTGGACTTGGCAGCAGGAATTTTACAGCCAAGGTTCTCAATAGTTCTAACAAGAGTATTGTCTCCCCTGATAAAACACATGTACAGCTACATTGCATTCCCCCAGGTTGAGGATTTGGCCACTGTGAAGGCCGAGTTTAATGCAATGGGACATATCCCCAATATAATTGGGGCGATTGATGTAACACACATTGCATTTGTACCCCCCTGCCAGAATGAACCAGTGTTCAGGAATCACTCCATGAATGTGCAGATGGTGTGCTTTGTGGACAAGTACATCTCCCACATCAGTGCTAAGTATCAAGTGTTGGTGCATGATGCCTTTGTCCTGAGGAATAGCAGCATCCCAATGATGGCCCAACTATAGAGGCACAGGTGCCTAATTAGGTGGCTAATAGATGAGCCCTTGTTCCCACACAGTATATCTTGGTATATGGTTATGGCGTGGGCCATGTAGCATACTGTGTGGCTAAATGTTGCCCCTCAATAATGCAGGTGACTCTGGTTACCTAAACATATCATGGCTGCTCACCTCTGTGAGGAATGCCAGGACAAGGGCAGAAGAATGTTATAATGAGGCACATGGGTGAATCAGAAGGATAATTGAGAGAACCTTTGGCCTCCTGAAAGCCAGATTCTGGTGCCTCCATCTAACAGATGGTGCTACTCACCCTAGAAGGCAGGAGGAGGAAACTGGAGATGCCCCTGTGACAGCAGTTGACCCTGTGGACAGTGAGGATGAGAAGGCAGAGGATGAGGATGAGGGCAAAAGAAAAACTATAATCTGTCAGTACTTCCAATGACACACAGGTGAGACAGTGTAACTTTACATTTCAATGAATTTGGTTGTATTTTGTGTGGCATTGGCATGCTGGTATTTCCCAATTCAATTACCACTTACTGTTCCCTCCGGCTATTAGTTTTCAGATGTTGGTGATATGAAAAATATTCCTGTTGTGATCACTACAGCCAGCTACCGGTCATTATTATATGCTCACTCTATGTGCAGTTCATTTGCAATGGTTGTACCTGTTTCAAACAGTGCAAATTTGAAATACATGACATACTCAAAATCGATTTTTTCCAAGGGTGTTTATTGAAGTGCTAACATATACATGGAAAGTGCAATAGGATGGGGTGATGGTGGAGGAAAGTCCAGGGTATTACTCCAGTTTGTTTGTAGCAAAGGTGCATTGTCCAAGGGGACACAGGAAGGGGAGCAATGGCAGTTCAAGGTTGTAAGAAAGTACCATCTTCCTTGGCATGTTACCCCCATTTTTACCTGTGTGTCAGTATGTTTTTGCCTGTCTCACTGGGATCCTGCTGGTCAGGAACCCAGTGCTCACAGTTTATGGCCTAATGTGTGTGTCCGTATAGTGCTTGACTCTGTCAGTGTTTATTCTCTCTCTGCTTTTAAATTTGTTACTATAGGCTAGTGACTTCATTTACCAATTTCAATCGGCACATTGGCCCCACCTTATAAGTCGCTAGTATATGGTACCTAGGTACCCAGGGAATTGGGGTTCCAGGAGATCCATATGGGCTGCAGCATTTCTTTAGCCACCCATGGCGAGCTCAGACAAACCCTTGCACAGGCCTGCCACTGCAGGCTGAGTCGAAATAACGTTCACATTATTTCACAGCCATTTTACACTGCACTTAAGTAACTTATAAGTCACCTATATGTCTAACCTTCACTTGCTGAAGGTTAAGTGCAAAGTTACTAAGTGTGAGGGTATCCTTGCACTAGCAAAGGTGCCCCACATAGTTCAGGGCCATTTCCCCAGAATCTGTGAGGGAGGGGACACCATTACATACAGGTCAATACCTATATGTAGCTTCAAAATGGTAACTCCAAATATGGCCATGTAACATGTCTAAGATCATTGAATTGTCCCCCCATTCCAAATCTGGTATTAGGGAGCCAATTCCATGCAGCCTGTGTGCTCCACTATGGACTTCCAGTACTGCCAAACCAGCTCTCTGAGGCTTGCACTTCAGCTAGAGCTGCTGCCACCTCACAGACAGGGTTCTGCCCTCCTAGGGTCTGGGCAGCGCAGTCCCAGGAAGGCAGAAGAAAGCATTTCCTCTGAGGGCAGGGTGTTACACCCTCTCCCTTTGTAAATAGGTGTTACAGGCTGGGCAGGGGTAGCCTCCCCCAGCCTCTGGAAATGCTTTGAAGGGCACAGATGGTGCCCTCCTTGCATAAGCCAGTCTACACTGGTTCAGGGACCCTTTGTCCCCTGCTCTGGCGTGAAACTGGACAAAGGAAAGGGGAGTGACCACTTCTGTGTCCATCGCCACCCCAGGGTTGGTGCCCAGAGCTCCTCCAGTGTGTCCCAGACTTCAGCCATCTTGCTTTGCAAGGTGTGGTGGCACTCTGGAGGGCTCTGAGTGGCCAGTGCCAGCAGGTGACATCAGAGACCCCTCCTGATAGGTCCTTACCTGCTAAGGTAGCCAATCCCCCTCTCGGGGCTATTTAGGGTCTCTCCTGTGGGTTCTCTTCAGATTCTGGGTGTGTAGGTGTAGTGTGTGAATGGGTGTGAGGTGTGTATTGTTCATATTGGCCAATGTGGTGTTGTTTTGTCAGTGGGTGTCCATTGTGAGCGTGGCGGTATGTACTGCCAATGGTTTACCGCCTTTGAATGTCCGCCGTGGTGATTCGTGGGTCATACTGTGGTGGGCATTTTTCTGTTGGCATAACGTGTGGGTTTTGGTTCTGCCACTTTATGACTGACCATTGGTCTGGCTGATTTGTGTCTGTGACTGAATTCTATCGAATTGGTGTGTGTGTGAATCATAATATGGTGAACAGATATCCGCCTCCGTGGCGGTAAGTTGGCGGCCGTCAGCGTGGCAGTAAGTGGGATTTACCGCCAATGTTATAATGAGGGCCTATGTTCTTTTTACTAGGGAATTTTCAGGCAGGTGTGTGAGATATTGATGGGCATCTGTTTTGCCCCATTTCTGCTTGTTTGCATATGGGTTGGTGGGAGGAACAGGTGCTAATCAATGACCATGGTGGAATGAGCATGACAATTGCTGGTTATGATTTATTGTCAATTTATTTGTCATAGGGAGGGGTACACGACAAACAGCTGAAACATGTGTGGAGGCAATTAATTGTAACAACCTCAACTTACACTTTATGAGTCACAGTGATCAGTAGAATTTCTGGAATTGCAAGTGTCTTTCAACCACGGTATTCCATTGGCGGTACACACCGCCACACTCAAAATACACACACTCTTCCAAAACACTACCACATTAGAGAATTCCAAATACACACACCTGACACGCATACACACACCACTCCCACACACCCATTACAATATAAAACACACACCCACATCATCCACAAACCCCCACGACCAAAAAATCCAAAAGAAGGCCAGAGAGAGACAACACCAGCAAGAACAACAGCATCCACAGGCACACAACACCATCACCCACAGAACTTCCACGCACCTCACACAACACACTATTACATATCAGCACACTTATCACCACACACTCCACCCCACACATCACCTACAACACCCCATGGCACGGCAAAGACACCCCAGGTTCTCGGAGGAGGAGCTCCGGGTCATGGTGGAGGAAATCGTCCAGTTTGAGCCACAGCTATTCGGAGCACAGGTGCAGCACACCTCAATTGCAAGGAAGATGGAGCTATGGCGAAGAATAGTGACAGGTTCAACACAGTGGGCCAGCACCCAAGAAATCGGGATGACATCAGGAAGAGGTGGAACGACCTACGGGGGAAGGTGCGTTCCGTGGTCTCAAGACACCACCAGGCGGTTCAGCGGACTGGCGGTGGACCCCACCTCCTCCCTCACAACTAACAACATGGGAGGAGCAGGTCTTGGTGATTCTGCATCCTGAGGGCCTCGCAGGAGTAGGTGGAGGAATGGACTCTGGTAAGACAAATCTTAATTATTACATCCCTCACCCTACCTGCATGCTATCACATACCCTCACCCCCAGCACCCCAAAAAAAAAACACCCATCCCAACACCAAGCCCTGCATGCAACAACAAAGCATGGACACCCATCACTAAAGCATTCCCACTGCACATACCCATACAACCCCCTAAATCATCATCACACAAGGTCCCACACAGGAAGGCAAGCACTGGGGTACACGGTCACCCACCCATTGCACACCATGACACACACAGATGTAATAACCATCCTTTTATATCCCTGCAGGACCCCTACCCAATGTCACCGGACAGGAGGGTCCACATCACTAACAGAAGAGGCCCACAGTGATGAAAGCACCTCTGTCCAACTGGATCTAGATGACCAGCCCGGCCCATCGGGGACCTCAGGACAGTCGGTTCCCCTAACCCAGTCAGAGGCCACCACAGAGCTTCCCCCCTCTGGAAACACCAGCACAGCACCCACCCAGCGGGCCCATACCTCCGTCCCTAGGACACGTCAATGAGCTGTGTGTCCACCACTACAGGGAGCGCAGGGTAACCCACCATCCCAACAACAACAGGGACCTGGGGGCAGTGGTAGTGGGCACACGGTCCAGGGGACAGAGGCCCAGGAACACAGGGGAACTGGGAGGGCTGCTGTGCGATAGGGGGCGGACAGGCCAAGGGAACCCACTCTCCACGAGGCCCTCTCCTCCATCATGGGAGCCTACCACCACTCCCAGGAGACGATGGCAACGGTACTGGCCAAGTTTCAGGAGACCCAGCGCCTGCAGGAGGAACAGTATATGGGCTTCATGGAGGAACTCAGAACCATCAGCTCCACCCTGGGCACCATCGTAGGGGTGCTGAAGGAAGAACTCAACACCAGGAGGGACACTGTGGCACTACAAGGGGCCCCTGACACTAGCATGGACGATGAACTGCCCACCACCTCCGCCGGCGCTAGTGGATGGGAAGCACCGCCACAGGACCACCACACCAGCACCCCACCCCCTGCAGAGGGAGAACCACCCCGCAAACGGTCCCTGAGATCCAGGACAAAGACAGAGCACGATGCCAAGACCCCCGCCAAGAAATGAGACCACCCTGATTGTCATCCTACTGTCCCACTTTGTCACTCTGTCCATACTTAAACTGCCGCAGCTCCACTTCCTATGCCCATATGGGCAATGCACCTGTGAGACAAATAGACTGGACATTCCTCCACCATCACCCCTCACCATTTCACTACCCCCTCCAATATTGAGCATTAAAATAAACACACTTAAAGCACAAAACAATCTGGAGTCTGTCTGTGATTTTGAAATACTGTATTAGCAATTACAGTGACAAAATGATCTTTCAATTATAATGTCAACATACCTATATCACACAGCTCTAGTCCATGAGGAATCTAAGCAGATGTCACACAGTGGGACCCACATCTGTGAAATCGTAAGGGAAAGTGACAACTCAGTGACCATACACTGGGTGAAAACGACAGACAGTAGAGAGGTAGTAGTGTTAAAGTACATGTAGTAGGCAGGTCTGTACTCTTACCTGTGTCTCACTGGAAATATTGCTGGATCACTGAGTCCCTGTTGTTCATGTCTTCTTCCTCTGCTTCTTCGTCTTCACTGTCCTCAGGCTCAACAGCTGCAACAACACCGCCATCTGGATCATCCTGCTGCAGAAAAGGCACCTGTCGTCGCAAAGCCAAGTTGTGAAGTATACAGCAGGCCACGATGATCTGGCACACCTTCTTTGGTGAGTAGAATAGGGATCCACCTGTCATATGGAGGCACCTGAACCTGGCCTTCAGGAGGCCGAAGGTCCGCTCAATCAACCTCCTAGTTCGCCCATGGGCCTCATTGTAGCGTTCCTCTGCCCTTGTCCTGGGATTCCTCACTGGGGTCAGTAGCAATGACAGGTTGGGTTAACCAGACTCACCTGCAAATGGTGAGGGACAACTGTTAGACACGCCCTAACCTGGAGGGATATCCCCAGACCCAGACAACCATTCCCACTGACTTGCCTCCAGGTGCTCACCTAATAGCCACACACAGTGCCTCTGGAGTGGACCCATCACATAAGGGATGCTGCTATTCCGCAGCATGTAGGCATCATGCACTGAGCCAGGGAACTTGGCATTCACATGGGAGATGTACTGGTCTGCCAAACATACCATCTGTACATTCATCGAATGATAACTCTTCCGGTTTCTGTACACCTGTTCACTCCTGTGGGGGTGTACCAAAGCAACATGGGTCCCATCAATGGCACCTATGATGTTGGGGATGTGTTCCAGGGCATAGAAATCCCCTTTCACTGTAGGCAAATCCTCCACCTGAGGGAAAACGATGTAGCTCCGCATGTGTTTCAGAAGGGCAGCCAACACTCTGGACAATACGTTGGAAAACATAGGCTGGGACATCCCTGATGCTATGGCCACTGTTGTTTGAAAATACCCACTTGCAAGGAAATGGAGCACTGGCAGCACCTGCACTTGAGGGGGGATTCCTGTGGGATGGCGGATTGCTGACATGAGGTCTGGCTCCAACTGGGTACACAGTTCCTGGATTGTGGCACGGTCAAGCCTGTATGTGAAAATCACATGTCGCTCCTCCATTGTTGACAGGTCCACCAACGGTCGGTACACCAGAGGATGCCGCCATCTCCTCACATGTCCCAGGGGACGGTGCCTATGAAGGACAACAGCGAGCACAGAGTCAAACAACTAAGAGGTACGTACCCACAGTTTACCCAGAACACCAATCATACACAAAAGTTGGCCTAGGTATGTGTGACGCAGTTGGAAATGAAGCCATGTGGGCCCCTGAAATGGCGGCTGCCTGACCCCTAAAGTGGGACAATGGGATGTGAGGTAACTGCACTGGCGTTGCGGTAGGAGGTCGAAGACCGCGGTGCAATGCTGCATTGGTTAACATTGGACCCTATGGGTCCCAGGAGCCAATGACGATGTACGCCAGCGGTGACGGTACGCACCGCCGCGGACATGAGTGCCATTTTCTATCTGTTCAATCACTCAATACCTGATCTTCGACAGGAGAGGACCTACACTGCAAGTACTGCTGTGACCTCGGTCTGGAAGAGACAATGGCTCGAGTGTCTGGGGAAAGGGCCCCTGCCTTCACATCGGAGGAGTTGGAGAAGCTCGTGGATGGGGTCCTCCCCCAGTACACGCTACTCTACGGTCCTCCAGACAAACACGTAAGTACACAGGGAGCATGTTGTATGGGCTATGCCTGTGTGGAGAGGGGGAATTTAAGAAGGAAGGGGGGAGAGTGCTGTGTGCATGAAAGATGGTGAATGCATGTGCCACATGGCAAGGGCAGGAATGGGGGCCAATCACTTTGACGGTGCAGCTGGTAATAACTTCTCTTTTTCCCCTGTACATTTCATGTAAGTCAGCGCCCACCAGAAAAAAGATACTTGGCATATCATCGCCAAGGACGTCCGGACCCTGGGGGTCCACCACAGACAGAGCACCCACGGCCGGAAGAGATGGGAGGACATTCACCGCTGGAGCAAGAAGACGGCGGAGGCTCAGCTGGGGATGGCCTCCCAACGTGGGAGGGGTGCCCGTCAAACCATGACCCCCCTGATGTTCCGGATCCTGGCGGTGGCCTACCCTGAGTTGGATGGGCGCTTGAGGGAATCACAGCAGACATAAGGTGGTGAGTACACTCTCATTCAGCTGACTTTGCGTGCAGTGGAGGGGTCTGGTTGGGGGAGGTGGGCTGTGGGTTTCCCTAGGCCAGGGCAAGTTCCGTAGGCAAGGTCCCTCCGTAAGGCAGGCCATGTAGCACCCCACCCCACCTCTGTAGAGTGGCAAGTACACCTACTCATGCCCCTGTGTCATCTATGTGGGCAGATGTCGTTCATAGCCTTGTAGGCCATTTCCCAGGAATTGAACAGTGGACCCCAAGTGCGCGGCATAGTGCAGGGGAACTTCTGTGACTGTCGTGCCAACAGTAGCGGTATTGCATGCACTCAACATGTCTTTCTTCTGTCTCCCCCCCCCTTTTTGTTGTCTCCCTGTTCTTGTGTGCATTAGCATCATCAGGCGGAGGAGCAGTGGCACCAGAGCATGACGGAGCTGCATTCCACATGGCCCTGGAGGGCGAGACTATGGACTCAGAGTTCACCAGTGGGACGGAGGGCGAGGGTAGCTCCACAGCGGGGACAGGAGCTGACACCAGCAGCAAGGAATCGTCCTCTGATGGGAGCTCCCTTGTGGTGGCGGCAACATCAGTGCCCCCCGCATCTACAGGTACAACTGCCACCCCCCTACCAGCACCGCCTTACCAGCAGCCCCTCAGCCTTTGCCCCGTGCCCGCTCACCCAGGAGGGTGGGCATCACCTTCGCCCCAGGCACCTCAGGCCCTGCCCCAGTCACCCCTGCTGCCCTCAGTGAGGAGGCCATTGACCTCCTCAGGTCCCTCACTGTTGGGCAGTCTACCATTTTGAATGCCACCCAGGGTGTAGAGAGACAGTTGCAACAAACCAATGCATTCCTGGAGGGCATTCATTCTGGTCAGGGGGCCCTTCAGCGAGCTTTTCAGACTCTGGCCTCAGCACTGATGGCAGCCATTGTCCCCGTCTCTGGCCTCCCCCCTTCAACTTCCTCCACCCGACCCAATCCCCTGTACCTCAGCCTATCCCAAGCACACCTACAGACCAGCATGCACACACGTCAACACACAAGGGAAGCTCAGGCAAACATAAGCACCACACATCCCACAGGCACTCACGCAAGCATCACACTTATGCAGACACACCAACATCCACTGCCTCCACTGGGTCCCCCTCCTCCTCGTCTCCCTCCTCCCTCCCAGTCTCGTCTACACTCACACCTGCATACACTACCTCTACAGCCACTACGACCCTCTCCAGCACACCCACCACCCCACCCCGCTCACGTGCAGTCACCACCCCCACTACCATTCACACTTCCCCTGTGTCCTCTCCCAGTGTGTCTGTGATGCCCCCTCCCAAGATATACAAACGCAGGCACACACCCACCCAACAGCCATCCACCTCACGACAGCCTCCAGCGCATACACCTACACCCAAAGTCACCAAACGTACACCTCCTACAACCACCACCTCTTCCTCCACTCCCAAACCCCCTCCAGCTACCCGTCCCAGTGTGTCCCAAAAACTTTTCCTGTCCAACCTTGACCTCTTTCCCACACCTCCCCCACCCTGTCCGTCTCATAGGTCCCGAACTAGCACCTCAGCCACAACATCTCTGGGACCAGTGGTGCCTGTAGTCACCGGAATCTGAAGTGCACCGGCCACCAGGGCAGCCAGTGTGGCACGGAGCCACAGCACAGACAGTCCCCCACCTGTGAAGCATCAGAAGTTGGCCAGTGCCCGGCGGGAGAGGGGGAAGACTCCAGCCCCCAAAGCCGCTCCCAGGGGTCCCGGTGGGAGTGTGGAGTCAGCTGTGACACCTTCCAAGGGCCACAAGAAACCCTGCAAATCTGGGAAGAGCAGCACAGCAGAGAAGACCGCCATAATCCCCGATGCCCAGGAGCCCACCTCCAGCACAAGCCCAGCTGCCCAGGACAGGACCACCAGCACTAGCCCAGATGGCCACCGCCAGCACCAGCCCAGCTTCCCAGGAGGCCACCGCCAGCACCAGCCCACCTGCCCAGGAGGCCACCGCCAGCACCAGCACAGCTGCCAAGGAGGCCACCGCCAGCACCAGCCCAGCTGCCCAGGAGGCCACAGCCAGCACCAGCCCAGCTGCCCAGGAGGCCACCACCAGCACCAGCCCACCTGTCCAGGAGGCCACTTCCAGCACCAGCCCAGCTGCCCAGGAGGCCACCGCCAGCACCAGCCCAACTCCCCAGGAGGCCACCACCAGCACTAGCCCTGCTGGGCCATGAAGGACTGCCAGCAAAAGCCCCGCTGGGCCATGAAGGACCACCAGCAACAGCTCCGCTGGGCCATGAAGGACCGCCAGCAGCTAAGACCCTGCAATGGAGACCGCCATCTCAAGCACCGCTGAACAGGGCACCGCCGCCTCAAGCACCGCTGAACAGGGCACCGCCATCTTAAGCACCGCTGAACAGGGCACCGCCATCTCAAGCACCACTGCACAGGGCACCCCGTCTTAAGCACCACTGAACAGGGCACCGCTGCCTCAAGCACCACTGCACAGGGCACCGCCATCTCACCACCGCCTCAAGCACCGCTGCACAGGGCACCACCATCTCAAGCACCACTGAACAGGGCACCGCCGTCTCAAGCACCGATGAACAAGGCACCGCCATCTCAAGCAATGCTGAACAGGGCACCGCCATCTCAAGCACCGCTGCACAGGGCACCGCCGTCTCAAGCACCGCTGAACAGGGCACTGCCGTCTCAAGCACCGCTGGCCCATGATCGGCAAGGGCACTGATGCAACTGAGTCCGTCACGGGGTGAATGATGCACTCTGGGCACCAAGCCCCCTCCAGAACCAGTGGATCAAAGCATCCACTACACCAATCCTTGGCAGGATGAAGCACTCTGGGCACCAAGCCCCCTCCAGAACCAGTGGAGAAAAGCATCCACTACACCAGTCCTTGGCAGGATGAGGCACTCTGAGCACCAAGCCCCCTCCAGAACCAGTGGAGAAAAGCATCCACTACACCAATCCTTGGCAGGATGAAGCACTCTGGGCACCATGCCCCCTCCAGACCCAGTGGAGACTGTCATCCACTTGTGAAACTGTGGCTTTGCACTCCCCAGGATATGGCAGTGGGCAACCCACCCACTGTAGAGACTTGAGAGACTGTGGCTTTGCGCACCCCAGGATTGAATAGTGGGCAAACCAACCACTGTTGAGACTTGAGAGACTGTGGCTTTGCACTCCTCAGGATATGGCAGTGGGCAAACCACCCACTGTAGAGACTTGAGAGACTGTGGCTTTGCACTCCCAGGATATGGCAGTGGGCAAACCAACCACTGTAGAAACTTGAGAAACTGTAGCTTTGCACTCCCCAGGATTGAACAGTGCGCAAACCAACCACTGTAGAGACTTGAGAGACTGAGGCTTTGCACTCCCCAGGATATGGGAGTGGGCAAACCACCCACTGGAGAGACTTGAGAGACTGTGGCTTTGCACTCCCCAGGATTGAATAGTGGGCAAACCACCCACTGTAGAGACTTGAGAGACTGTGGCTTTGCACTCCCCAGGATTAAACAGTGGGCAAACCAACCACTGTAGAGACTTGAGAGACTGTGGCTTTGCACTCCCCATGATTGAACACTGGGCAAACCAACCACTGTAGAGACTTGAGAGACTGTGGCTTTGCACTCCCCTGGGTTGAAAAGTGGGCAAACCAACCACTGTATAGACTTGAGAGACTGTGGCTTTGCACTTCCCAGGATTGAACAGTGGGCAAACCAACCACTGTAGAGACTTGAGAGACTGTGACTTTGCAGTCCCTAGGATATGGCAGTGGGCAAACCACCCACTGGAGAGACTTGAGAGACTGTGGCTTAGCACTCCCCAGGATATGGCAGTGGGCAAACCACCCACTGTAGAGACTTGAGAGACTGTGGCTTTGCACTCCCCAGGATATGGCAGTGGGCAAACCACCCACTGAAGAGACTTGAGAGACTGTGGCTTTGCACTCCTCAGGATTGAACAGTGGGCATGTGGCCCCCTCGTGGATTTGGTGTTGTGCACTCAAGTGGCTAAGGTGCCCCCCCTTTCCCTCCCCCTGAGGTGCCTGTTTAGTTGCTCTCTGATGCCCCTGCAGTGTTCTCTGTGTCATGGTCGGGGATCTTTTGTGGGCCTCACTCATACCGTGTGGTCCCAGTGTTCCACTGACTTTCTTAGAGCACTACCTGGACTACTATGCTTGGTATATATTATGTAAATGGTGTATATATATATATTTCTGCCTACTTGCTTTTAATATATTACAGTGGTTACACTCATTTTCTATTGTCTTTGCATTCTTCCAGGGGGTTTGGTGGTGTAACTGTGATGTATTGATATGAATTAGTGTGTGTGTGTTGTAGTGGGTGAGGGTGGTGGTGTTGCGTGTTGCGTGTGTGTGTCCCTGTTTTTTCCCTCCCCCTCCCCTGTGTCGTAGGTGCAGTACTCACCGTGGTCTTCGCCGCCGGTGTTCATCCTTCTGGTAGAGGAGCAGAAAGACTATTGCAGGGAGAATTTGGAGTTCCGGGTCCATGGCATCTTCGTTCCTCGTGGGGTGTGTAGAGTTGAGCGTTTTCCCTTCAGGATTCCTGTTTCCGCTGTGTTTTTATCCGCAGTGAATCTGCCCCGGAAAAGGTGGTGGATTGGCCTGTCATAATAGTGTGGGCGGTACATTGTCTCCCGCCTGTCTGTTGGCGGTGACCGCCGTGCTGTTTGTTTGTACCGCCGTGGCGGCCAGAGTGTTAAAGTGGCTGTCTTTGTTGGTGGTTTCCGCCACAGTCGTAATTGCAAATTGTTTACCGTCGGCCTGTTGGCGGTCTTCCCGCTGCTTTAACACCGACCGCCAGGATTGTAATGACCGCCTTGGTGTGTTTTAGTTTGTTTAGTGGAATGAGTTTGAAGCTAAAGATTTCCCAATTGGATTTGAGGGTGGAAGGTTTGTCCAGATTTTGCATGTATGTATTAGTCATGTTGGACATACTTGCCTTGCTTATCATAAAGTCTAATATTGTACATCACCTGAAACAGAATTACAAATATAGGAAATCAGTGCCTCCAATGTGATTGCCCACTGGGGCTTGATTGAGACTGTATTGATATTGATGGCCCCAAGGGCAAAGATTGTACTAATAATAATGTTGATTTTATTTATTAGGAAATTCACTTATCATGCTATTCATTGTAACAAAGAGTCTGTTTACGTTTCTCAAATGGCCATGATTGTGGAGATGCTAGGCTAGATTAGAGATGTGCTTGATGACTGATAGTTTAACAATTAATTAATGCATTTTAGTGGTTGAATTTAAAATGCCAGAACTTAAAATGCCATAACTCCAGTTAAATATTGAGTTGTGAAGTGCACAAAGTCAGCAAACAATGTTCCAAGTACCATGACATTAATGGCAATGCTAGTCATCACAGATGAATTTTGTTTATGTGGCAATGTAAATTAGACATTTGTGGATGACTGATACTTGAGTTGTTAATTGATGCACTTTAATGGATGAATTTGAAACGCCATAATTTAAGTTGAATATTCAGTTGTAAAATGCACAGAGTCTTCAAGCAATGTAGCAAGAACACTGACATCAATGGCAATGTTAGTCTTTCGTCGGTGGCGCTGGTCACATAGGTATTATACAAAATTGAGTCATAATGGTTCTGCATGAGTAAGGATGGTAGCTTGGCCAAAACATGTTAAGGTGGAATTGTAGTACAAATACACTTTCTTGCGATAAGTTGGTCTCCGCCTGGTCCTTTGAGGAATATACATATGAAGGTTACAGTGACTTTCTATTTAGGTTTGTAAATGAAAACTTAATTGTAATCTTGGAAATGCACTAAAAAAAACAAAGGATAAATGGATGTTACCATTAGAATACACCATTTGGAATATACAAAACCACTGAAATTTACTAATAACAGTTATCACATGCTACTATAACTAATACCATAAAGTAACTATAACTTGTGCCTGTCTCTAAGAACTGGGAGGAAGTGGCAGACTGCTTTAACAACTGTATGTGAGAAGTTAATAGGTGGATGGGCCTAAACTGGCTTAAACTAAATGGTGATAAAACCGAAATTCTGTGCTTCGCTTCTGGCAAAGAATTATGAAATTCACGCAGGTGGCAGTCAGAGTGTGGAGTTCCTCCTCTGCCTATTGTGGGCACTAGAAATCTGGGTGTTATTTTTGACATCTGTCTCTCTTTTAAGTTGCATGTTAATCATGTTGTTAAAACCTGCTTCTGGACTTTGTGAATGTTGAAAAAGATCTTTCCTTATCTATCAAGGGAGTGGAGAGTCATAGGGGGTCATTCTGACCCCGGCGGTCAGAGACCGCCGGTGCCAGGGTCGGCGGGAGCACCGCCGACAGGCCGGCGGTGCCCCGCAGGGCATTCTGACCGCGGCGGTTCGGCCGCGGTCAGATGCGGAAAACCGGCGGTCTCCCGCCTGTTTTCCGCTGCCCATGTGAATCCTCCATGGCGGCGGAGCGCGCTCCGCCGCCATGGGGATTCTGACACCCCATACCGCCATCCTGTTCCTGGCGGGTCTCCCGCCAGGAACAGGATGGCGGTATGGGTTGCCGCGGGGCCCCCGTAAGAGGGCCCCACTTTGTATTTCAGTGTCTGCTTTGCAGACACTGAAATACGCAAAGGGTGCCACTGCACCCGTCGCACCTTCCCACTCCGCCGGCTCAATTCTGAGCCGGCGTCCTCGTGGGAAGGATGATTTGCCCTGGGCTGGCGGGCGACCTTTTGGCGGTCGCCCGCCAGCCCAGGGCAAATCCCAAAATACCCTCAGCGGTCTTTATTTTGGTGGGGGAAGTCAGGCGGGCGGCCTCCGCCGCCCGCCAGACTTAGAATGACCCCCATAATTATTTTGGCATTTGTAATATTTAAATTGGATTATTGTAATGTCTTGATGCTCAATTTGGATAATGTATCACTTAAGAAGCTTCAGCTTATTTAGAACACAGCTGCCCGCATCATATTAAACCTCACTTGCTCGACTTCTGCCAGTGGCAGCCTGAAATAACTGCATTGGGTTGCCAGTGGCAAAGCGCATCAGGTTTAAAATGTTATGTCTGTGCATGGAAGAGGATCTGAATATCTATCCTTGGGATTACATTGGTACAGACCTAGCTGGCAACTTAGATCTACAGGAGCCTTCCGGATTAAGGTCCCTCGCACCTACAGGGTTAGATGGGGGGACAAGGCTTTCACGGTATCTGCCGCCAAATGCTTCAAATCACTCCCTTTGTCTATAAGGGAGGAACTAAATTTCTTGGCCTGTAGGAGGTTAGTCAAAACTTGTCTCTTTCCACTTTAATCCAGTCTTTTACCTTTTCTTTTTGGGGACAGTAACTTACTCCGTTCCTTTGAGCGATTCGATGCTTCTGCCGGAACGCGCTTTATAAATACCAAATACATACATACATGAAATGGTAGCTGCATCTTTGTTAATGTAGCTGCACCTACGCAGATCTTATTTTAACCCCTTCCCTGCCAGGCCTTTTCCCCCACCTGTGCCAGGCCTTTTTTTGGCTATTTGGGGCAGTTTGCACTTAGGCCCTCAAAACTTTTTGTCCACATAAGCTAGCCAAGCCAAATTTGCGTCCTTTTTTTCCAACATACTAGGGATTCTAGAGGTACCCAGACTTTGTGGGTTCCCCTGAAGGAGGCCAAGAAATTAGCCAAAATACAGTGAAAATGTCATTTTTTAAAAAAAAATGGGAAAAAGTGGCTGCAGAAAAAGGTTTGTGTTTTTTTTTCTCCTGAAAATGGCATCAACAAAGGGTTTGCGGTGCTAAAATCACCAGCTTTCAGGAACAGGCAGACTTGAATCAGAAAACCTAATTTTCAACACAAATTTGGCATTTTACTGGGACATACCCCATTTTTACGATTTTTTGTGCTTTCAGCCTCCTTCCAGTCAGTGACAGAAATGGACATGAAACCAATGCTGGATCCCAGGAACCTAAACATTTCTGAAAGGTAGACAAAATTCTGAATTCAGCAAGGGGTAATTTGTGTAGATCCTACACGGGTGTCCTACAGAAAATAACAACTGAAAAAAAAAAATATTGAAATTGAGGTAAAAAAAAAACAGCAATTCTTCTCTATGTTTTACTCTGTAACTTTTTCCTGCAATGTCAGATTTTTGAAAACGATATACTGTTACGCCTGCTGGACTCTTCTGGTTGCGGGGATATATAGGGCTTGGAATCTGAGAGGAGCCACAAATTTCCTTTCACCCAGCATTCCCCCAAGTCTTCCAATAAAAATGGTACCTCACTTGTGTGGGTAGGCCTAGCGCCCATGAAAGGAAATGCCCCAAGACACAACGTGGACACATCACATTTTTTTCACAGAAAACAGAGGTGTTTTTTGCAAATTGCCTACCTGTGGATTTTGGCCTCTAGCTCAGCCTGCCCCAGAAATTCCTTTCCTTCACTTTGAAGCCTCTCTGGGCCTCCCCCACATGATCGAAAGAGAAATGCCGTGCATTTCGATCGCGCTGGAAGCTGAGCTTCCAGCGCGATGGGAGGAGGCCCTCTGTGATTGTCAGCGCGCGATGCACCCTGACGTCACGGGGGTGGGGGGGATCGGGGTGGAAGGGGAAGGGCTTCCCATTCCATCCACCACCGGGCGGTGGTGGACCTGGGTGCAGGACGAGGTGATCTACATTGAGCCTCTGCTGAGTTCTACATATAAAGTTTCTGAGCCTTAATTTCTCAAAAACTATTTAATGGAGTAACCTTGAAACTCACTCTTGAAAATCTAGCTTTCTTCCAAATTTAGTGCAATCCTGCTCAGCAGATTTTGCAGTATCGCTGTTCAATTTTCTGATGGAAAATAAATGGGGAAAATGGATTTTGGAACCATCCCTTTTTCTGAACCCCTGCGTGACGGATCACCCTGAAAATTTGCAGGAAGGTGCTGAGGAAGAAGAGAGTTTTTTTGGAGCATTTTGTAATGATTTGTATAATGGTGCTGAAGAAAACTTATTTTGCTCCTGCTCAGCGGTAGCAGAGAAAAAAATCTACTCCCACTGGGTTCCTGCAGCTCTGAGGCTGGGTAAATGCTGGGAGCTCACTACTCCTGTGGACCCCAGTGTTGTTTGTTTTGGGTGCCCCGGTGGGTCCTGGGGCACCGGCACTAGGTCCCAGGACAGCAAATCACTAGATGGGGAGGGTGGGATGTTATTCCCTAGGACTGCATCAGGGATGGTTTTCCGGGGTGTCCAACCTCCACAACACATTCTTTTCTCTGTCCAAGAATGCAGCCATGGAAAATGTAATGTTCTCTCACTCTGTGGGGACACAAAGCTGCTCCTGCTGGGTGGCAAAACAAAACATTTTCCCAGCTCACACTCTCAGGCAGGGAAACATACACTGAATTGCCCTAGCTTGACAGGAGCAAAAGAAAATGTTTTCTGTTGGATGGGAATAATGGTGGCTCTCTAAGCACCCACAATGGGTGCTAGCAGGGGAGTCAATGGAGCTGTGGCGTTCCTGGGCCCCCTCCCACAGCCCTCAAAAAGTGAATTACTGTGGGGTCGAGGGCAAAACACTTTATAAAAATAATAAAAGCCAGCTTCTGCAGGCATAGGCAGCTGGCATGGCTGTGAATGCCCTGGAGCTCCCCCTGAAGAATAATATATTGGGGTGCCACCAACAGGCACCAAAACACTGAGTAAATAAAAATAAATTTCTGGCTTCTATGTGGCCCAGGGAAATTTGATCACTTGCAAAAGAGCCGATGGGGCGGTGGGGGCCCTGGGGCTGCCCCCTACCTAAAATGAGCAATTGATGTCTAGAGTAGGGCCAGGACACCCAGAAAATTCAAATAAACCCCACCAAGGGAATAATAAATAAGCCACTACAGTCACTCATTTGTTATTTATTTTTCCTTCAGCACCCCATAATACCCTGCAAGGGCTAATTACATTTTTGTTCATATTTCTTGGCTTTGGTGATGTCCCTATAAGGGACAGGGGCACCGGCATTTTCTTTTAGTTTTATGGGGGCTACAGGAGTTCTGCAGTCCCCCAGAAAAATAGGGAAGAAACAATAAGTCTCCTATTTAATTAAAACCATGACCCCAGGAAAATTACCATATTTTTTCAAAGAACTTCCTAGGCTAGAGCTTTTGTTCTACAGCTCAGAGTGCAGCGATCTCATTGGGCAGGTTCTATGGCTGCCTTGGATGTGGTCTGAAGATACATATAAAAGATTCAACATCCTCTTGTTTTTGACATAAAAAAGAAAGATTCTGAGACTAGTTTGTTTTATTTATTTTGTCCTGAATAACTATTTTCACATTTTTCACACATAAAATGTAAGAATGATTAATCTTTCAGTGTGTCGAGGGAAGTGGTACAGGGTAGAGGGGAGGTAAGGGGTGGGGTGGAGGAGGTAGAGGAGAGATGCCGTGAGGGCTTGGCCACAGTGTACCAGGCCAGTCCTGTATCAAAGCCCCTGCTGTGTACAATCGACTGTGCTTGGCGGGTGGTTGGCTGCCTAGAAGGGTGTTGCAGCCAGGCACCTGTTTTCAACTTCCCTGCATGCATAGCAAAAGGCTTAGGCTGTACGCAGCAAGGTGTTGGTTTTATGTATGGTAATAAAATATTATTTTACATTTAAAAAAAACTTAAAAATTCACTGAAATGAACAGTTTTATGTATGGTAATTAAATATGTCTTTACAATAAAAACAACTCTAGATATTCACTGAAATAACCAAAGGTTAAAGTGATGTTATAGTTAGGTATGCTAATAGTATCTCACTTTACATTTAAAACAACTTAGACATCCAATGAAGAAAACTAAAGGTTAAAGGTTAGTTATAGTTAGATGAAAGTATCAGTTACAAAATACAGTTTTAAATAATTAAAACCACTAAAACTCATGAGCTAAAGAATTGATAACTCATGCCCTTGCAATGCACTGTCAATTACCCTACATATTACATCACTAATTGCCTCTTCTATGACATAATTGATAATATCACAGCAACATTTGCAATGAAATTATTGATGGGAAAGCTGTACATGGCGGGGTGTGAGCTGTATATAACATTTTGAAGTTGGCTGTAGTCTTGTTTGCCATTATTAATTGCAAGTCCCTAGTACTAGTGGACTGCTGCATATATTTTGTGACTACTAAAGTACCAATTCAACCTGGCAACATGAACCTTTTGACAGGTATAAACCTAAGTCAGCACTAAGGTAGGATTTGTATATTATATAGTGAAAAACTGGTAAAGTCATTTTTCATTGTGGCAAGTCTGGCTCTTCCATTAGAAAGTCCTGGGTTGTATTATAAAATCCTATACGGCTTAACCTCAATTTGAGAGTAGTTACAATAAAGATTCAAGGACTTGTTTTAATGGTAATTTAAGATCCAACTTAATGGTTAACTCAGACTGTTTCGGGAGTACCTAGCAGTTTCCCTCCCTTACAGGTAAGCACTGGGCATACATTTGGCACTAACAGTACCCTCTTTTGAACACCTCTGGACATGTGGAAGACAGAAGAAGAAATTAACCTGTCTCCAATTGCTGGAATTGCTCTCATCTGTGCCCAAGGATGAGAAGTGGCCTTCAAGGGTCGGTTCACTGACCCCCTTTTAAGTTACACAGACACAAAAGCTGCAAGAAGCCCACTTTCTTGGAGGTTTTTATTGTGCTTTTAAGTTTGACTTTTTAATTGATTTGGGGCTGCAAAATGTTCTACACACTTCCTTAATTTAAACCTGCCTGCTCTGTGCCATAGCTACTAGGATTTGAACTCCAGTTGAAATTACTGAACCCTTCAGGGACCTAACAATTGCACTGCCATTTTTACTTATGGTGGGTTAGCATGCACCCAAACAAAAAATCTACTTTCTCATAAACACCTACTTGATGAAAGGAAAATGGAAAAATGGAGAAGACAAACGTTCACTACTACTCCATGGCAAGTTTTTAGGAACAGTAAGCCAATTACTGAACCACTTGTTCCTTCTTCTTATATGCCTGATGAACCAATGTAGCACCGATCCGGGGATCCATATACATGCCTGTTTATCTTAAAGTCAATTCTTCAAGTCCATCCAGGCGATACAGTCCTTTGGTGCTCTGTCCTGAGAATCACCTTGATGTAGAACAAAGGCTGCAAGTCCAGACATCCTGTATCTTGTCCTAGCAGTTGTACATAGCATGCAAAAGTACTTCAGACGGGCACTCCTCCTTATCTATTAAATTATATGTTAGGAGCTTGAAAGCCCTATTTAATTCACATACTCAACATAGGAAAGCATTGCTTTATCAAAGAAATGCTTTAGTAATTTGAGACTTCATAAAAAAAAAGGTACAATCTGAGGGACATAACATTGTTTGTCATAATCTTAATTCCTGAGTCCATATGAGAGAAAGCATGATTTTGAAACAAATACCTTTAATTATAATGGCTTTCTTGAAAGGTGCATTATTTTGGAAAAATAGAAAACTGTTAATCGGTCTTCAGATGCTTGAGGACGTCTTATTCACAGAACTGAACTAAGCAAAGGAAATATTTGTAAGTTGTAAAACCAAGGAGCATGATGTTATTTGTAAGAGTTGTAGGTGTAATAATGCTGTGACAGAGACAACTAAGGCCCTGATTTTTACTTTTTTTGTGCTGCATTACCATCATTTTTTGATGCAAAAGCAATTGTATTTTGTAAGTTTGCCCCGCTATTGTGTCACTAAATCAGGGCCTAAGTGACTAAATGACAGACAATTTTAGTGGTGCAAGTTGTTAGGTAAAGATCTTTGGGCTACCTTTCTCAGCACCATGTTTGTATGAATATGTTATTAAATAAATTGCATTCAATGTTTTAAGTTTTTCATTTAATTCCAGCATCCATCTGGACTTGAAGCAGGTATAATTTTTTATTTGTACAGACTTCCTTGTCATGTGAGCATAAAGTTGTGAGCTAAATTACAGAAGTTCCTCTCGTGAAGAACTACATGTATAAAAGTAATATAACCTGTTTGGAAGGGTGGAAATGGGTCACCCATAAATATTGATGGTAAATATTCCTTTGTCATTTTAAATCTCTCTCAGCTGTTCCCTTCCACAGCACCCTACCAATCAACTGGCCACTCCAACAGCCTTTTCCCTTTGGAGAAAGGATAAGTGAATTGGTGCTGCCTGGAGGTGGGAATAGTTCAAGCAGTGCATTACCTCTGATGATCATTATGTTTCAGACACCCTTATGAACAGAGGAGTTAAGAGAAGGAAACTATTGACCCCCAACATTCATGTTTGGAGTGGCAGCATCATGTAATCTTTTAATGAGAGAGGTTGAACCTTGTCTAGTTTTGACAGACCTTTGTAATCTCCTGATTATGTAGAGCATGCAGTGTAGAAATAACAGGCAAGTTTGCTGGCTTATTTTTTCATAATATTATTAATTTTGTAACCCACATCCCTTGCACTCAGAACATTCTTGCTGATGGCTTGTCTAAATGGGACAGTGAGGTCAAGATTTTGGAGACACCGGTCCTTTTGCTCAACCTCAAGTTATTTGTCTGCCATGGTACTTCTTATAGTGAGTGATGGATGCTCATGATAAAATCTCTTTGGAAGGCCGTGATGTTTTCAGAGCCAATTGCCTGTATGTTTTATCTAGATAGGCTTCCTGACACAGTAGTCTCTGACAGATGCTCTCAATTCATTTCTAGGTTTTAACATTCAGTCGGCACTAACCTGGTTATCCATCAAGCTCTGTCCTCAGTTTATTACGCACAGTCAAACATGGTTTTTAGAAATGTGGGTTATTAGTTGTGTGGCCTGCACAAAGAATAAACTACTCCATTGTAGCACCAGACCAAAGACCACCTTACCTTCAGAAAACTTCTCAAGGCCTGGCTATTGGAGCAGTAGCAGCACCCCCCTTCTCCTCCCTCCCCTCCTTAGCGCCTTGAGACCCTCACGGGTGAGTAGTGAGCTTTACAAAGTCCTGATTGATTGATTGATTGATTGACTCTCTCAGGGTAGTCCAAGGCCTACTGAGCAGATGTGGTGTGAGCAGGTAATCACCATTCACTGACACATGATAATAACACTCAATAAATGATTGTCCAGTTAGTGTTTTTCTTTAAAAAAGGAAAACTACATTCATTACACACATACTACTAAATACTACACAGAAATTTACAAATATGTACATTGTCAGGTGGAAATCACCATAAATGGCACTGCATAATCATTGTTGATGCCCTAAAGGCATCATCTAAACATATATGGTAAGTCTATTGGCTGGAGCAAATGTTAAAAAAGAACTACATGTTAAAGACATAGGGGGTCATGGGACAACGACCGCAGAAGCACCGCCAACAGGCGGGCGGTGCTTCCATGGGCATTCTGACCGCGGCGGTACAGCCGCGGTCAGAAACGGGAAACCGGCGGTGTCCCTCCGGTTTCCCGCTGCCCCAGGGAATCCTCCACGGCGGCGCTGCAAGCAGCGCCGCCATGGGGATTCCGACCCCCTTACCGCCATCCTGTTCCTGGCGGCTTTCGGCGCCAGGAACAGGATGGCGGTAACGGGTGTCGTGGGGCCCCCTAACAGGGCCCCACATTGATTTTCAGTGTCTGCCAAGCAGACACTGAAAATCGCGACAGGTGCCACTGCACCCGTCGCACGCCTTCAACTCCGCCGGCTCCATTCGGAGCCGGCTTCCTCGTTGAAGGCGCTTTCCCACTGGGCCGGCGGGCGGCCTTCTGGCAGTCACCCGCCAGCCCAGCGGGAAAGCCAGAATGGACGCCGCGGTCATTTGACCGCGGTGCGGTCATTCGGCGGCTCCCGCCGGGCCTGCGGTTACCGCCGCCGGCGGAAGTCGGAATGACCCCCATAATTTTGCATTAAAATGCAATTATCACAAATAATAATAATGTGTAAATGCTTGTATTACTGTTGATAAAATATATTCCTTATGACCAAAATTCAATATCACCTGTCCTGAGTTGCTTGTGCTCTGATTCAGGAAGGACCTGGCTTGCAATTTGGGTGAACTGTTACCACTGGACGAGGGTCAAGAGTGATTTGTGTGTATTCAAGTTGAAACTGAGTGTAGGACACCTGCTCTCTATATAGTGTACTAAAATTATGTGCACTTCACAGAGGGAACAAGCAACTCCACTTTTAAATCCAAAGGTAAAATGCAGACCACCTAATGCCCTGTTTTGTGGTAGTGTCGGCAAGCAGGTAGGCTTATCATGGAGATGTGCATAGCATTTGTTGTACTCACAGTATCAATACATGTCGATAAACACTCGGAAGAATACATTGAGACCAAGTTACAAAAATATTTCTGATTTTTATAAAAATTTTAAGACCAAGATCATCAATATACGGTAATTACTTTGGGCCTCATTACCACATTGGTGGACGACAACCGCCGCCCGCCAAGTTGTAACCATTAGCGGCCGCCAATACGGGCGCACTCCTGCCGTACCCATTCTGACATCCCCGCTGGGCCGCAACATGGGAGCCGGCTCCAAATAGAGCCGGTGGTTTTGCGGCTGTGTGACGAGTGCAGCTGCACGCGTTTCGCTTTTCACTGCCTGCTGTGCAGACAGTGAAAAGCAGTGTGGGCTGTGCCTGGGGACCCCTGCACTGCCCATGCCAAGCGCATGGGCAGTGTAGGGGCCCCCAGGGGCCCTATGAATCTCCTTCCCACCAGCCTTTCCATGGCGGTTCGTACCGCCCATGGAAAGACTGGCAAGAAGGGGACTCGTAATCCCCTGGGCAGCGCTCCAAGCAGCGCTGCCCTGGTGGATTTAAACCGCAGGGACAACCATGGCGGTAAACCGCAGGGACAACCATGGTGGTAAACCGCAGGGACAACCATGGCGGTAAACCGCCGGTCCTGGCAGTGGGACCGCGGCGCTTCCGCCGTGGTCGTAATCCGCAAGTTTGTACCGCCAGCCTTTTGGCAGTACAACTTCCAAAACAGCCCTGGCAGTCTTTGACCGCCAGAGTTGTAATGAGGGCCTTTGTTTATTATGATTTTTCAAACGTTAGAAAATGTATGCTTTTGTGTTTCATTACCCACTATAGAAATGAATGGGAACATTTTTAAAATTGCATATAAAATCAAATAAAATGCTCTCACAAATGTCACCTTCTATTTTTGGGATGAGGTGATTCAGATATCCTGTGGGCCAGTTGGAGGAGTTTGGGTGGATCCGGGTTCAAGCAGGAGCAGTGGCTGAAAGTCTTGGAGCTGGTGCACAACGGAGAAGGGGACCTCTTGGAAACACACTGCACGGATGGAATTAAGGGTAATTCCAGTGGGTCTCCCTGGACTGTATATGTCACAAAGGGTTAGGAACCCCTAGAGCACAGCTGGTTTTCCAATGCATGGGCCAGGGAGACAACGTGCAGTGCAGGTCAGCCAAAAGTTGCGCGTCAGGGAGTTCTTGGAACCAGGTGCAGGTCACTTGGAGGGTAGCTTGCAGTTCAGCAGGGTCACTCTGGTAGTGGTTCTTTGTTGTTCTGAAGTACTGTTGTGTAGCCCACAGCCAGAAGAGTTACCACCTCAATAAGGTTTGTACTTGGAAGCCAGAGGAGTGCTGGGAGTGTTGCGTGGAACTGGGAGCATCACCCAGAACAACTCCTAGTAAGCAAAGAGAGCTGGGAGTGTCGGGAAGCACTCAGAGTGTCCCCCAGAGCAACTCACAGGAGACAGTAGGTGTGAGCAGGAGTCACAGAGAAAGAGGAGTTGTCTGCTCGCTCACCCGCACATCTCAGAGAAGCAGTTTCATGTAGAGCAGAGCCATGATGAGGAAGTAGAGGGCGGAGAGGGCTTTAAGGAGGAGGAGGAGTGCTAAGTATAAGGTGAGAGCTCCTGAGAGTCACTGCTCTCTCCCCTGCACTCCTTATAAAATATGCCTCATCTGCTCCTGATGAGTGCCGGCACTCCTTGAACCCTGCCAGAACTGGTATCCAGCCAAAGTCTGTTGTCTATATTAATATAGAAGGTCTCCTGAGAAGATGCCTTGCTGAAACATCGGGCAGCCGTTGACTCAATGTAGGAGACTGGCCTGGTTTGTAGTGGGTAACTTGGGTACTTACACTGTATACCAGTTCCAGTTATCGCTTACTAGTGAAGAAGTAGTGTTCTAGCAGCTTAGGCTGATAGAGGTAGCTATAGCAGAGCAGCTTAAGGCTGAACTAGGAGACATACAAAGCTCATGCAATACTACTTATAGTTTCACAATAGTTATACACAACTAAAGACAATAATCAGTGTTACCAAAAATAAAGGTAGTTTATTTGGGTGACACAGTACCAAAAATATCTTAGAGGCAGTATGCCTTCTGGAGGTAAGTATTATACACAATATAAACACTAGACACCAAAATAAGGTAAGTAATTAGGCATAGGATGGTGCAAACAACAGGAAATGCTATAGAATGCAATGGGAGAAAATACTTCTAGAGGCAACACAAACCATATACTAAGAAAGTAGAATGTGAATCACAAATTCCCCCCTAGACAAGTGGAGTGTGGGAAGAGTCGCTGGGATAGTAAGAATACAGTAAAGGTAAGTAAATTACCTCTCCCCAGAGCCCAGAAAAACAGGAGTTAAGTACTGCAATTTTCCTTAGGACACATTACACCTCATGATATGGATTATTGCAGAAACCAACCAAGTCTGCAATCAACAACTGCTAGATTCCTGGACCTGAAGACCTGCAAAAGGAGGGGACCAAGTCCAGAAGTCGAAAGAAGTTCCAGGAAGGACAGGATCCCCTGCCAACCTAGAAGAGGGTACAAAAGAAGAGTCACCGGATGGACAAAGACTGCAGGAATGCTCCTTAGGAAGATGTCAGCGGGTTCCTGCAAGATGCAAAGGATGTTCCACGATGTGAAGATGGATGCAGATGTGATTTTGTGTTGGAATTCGCAAAGAAGCCTTGGTTACAACAAAGTTGCATTTTGTGTCAAAATGGCGCTGGCTGGACTCAGGAGGGACCTGGGGGCCTCAACTCTGTGTGAGGAGGAAGAGGGGGCTCTCAGCACCTTAGAGAGCCATCAGGATGCCAGCCAGCACCCACGGGAGTCCCAAGACATGGGGACAAATGAGGTGCAAAATGCAGCTGGTACAGCACAACAAAGAAGGGTCCCACACCACCGGAGGTCAACTCAGCGAGTTGAGCATCACAGGATGAAGTGCTGGGGACGTGGGCGAGGATGTGCATGAAGGAATTATGAAAATAGTGTACATAGGCCTCAGGAGGTGAAGAAGACGTAGTGCACAGGGGTACTGTAGTTCTCAGGGAAGACAAGGTCTTACCTCCTCAAATTGCATCAGCAGGACCTCAGGACAGTCTGTGTCGATGGGGGTCAATCCTATGTGTTTCCAAGAGCATGCTCGTCTCTGTGAGAGGAGTCCAGGAGTACAGGTTGTCAACTTAGACGGTGCCTGCGTGATCAGGGGAGGGACTCTGTCACCCCACAGGAGATTTCTTTGGTCCTTCTGGTACAGGATGAAGACAGGAGTCCTCAGGGCATGGACACCATGGAAACAGTTGCAGTTGCTGGCTAGAGCTGAAGTTGCAGAAGAAAAGTATCCCTTGTGGATACTTTGTTGCTGTTACAGTGGTTCCTGGAGCAGGCTGCGGTTGATCCGAGGTCAAAGGATAAAGTAGTTGTTGCAGAGGATCCCTTTTGGAAACTTGCAAGTAAAAACTGAAGAGAACCCACAGGAGAGACCATAAATAGCCCTGAGAGGGGGATTGGCTAAGGTAAGGGCATATCAGGAGGGGTCTCTGACATCACCTGCTGGCACTGACCACTCAGAGCCCTCCAGAGTGCCCCCACACCTTGCAAAGTAAGATGGCTGAAGTCTGGGACACACTGGAGAAGCTCTGGGCACCACCACTAGGGTGGTGATTGACAGGGGAGTGGTCACCCCCCTTTCCTTTGTCCAGTTTCACACCAGACCAGTGTAGAAGGGGTCCCTGAACTGGTGTAGACTGGCTTATGCAAGGAGGGCACCATCTGTGCCCTTCAAAGCATTTCCAGAAGCTGGGGGAGGCTACCCCTACCCAGTCTGTAACACCTAATTCCAAAGGGAGAGGGTGTAACACCCTGCTCTCAGGGGAAATGCTTTGTTCTAGCTTCCTGGGACTGAGCTGCTCAGACACCATGAGGGCAGAACCCTGTCTGTGAGGTGGCAGCATCTGTAGCTGCAGTGCAAGCCTCACAGAGCTGGTGGTTTGGCAGTACTGGGGTTCCATAGTGGAGCTCCCAGGATGCATGGAATTGGCTAACCAATACCAGATTTGGAATGGGGGAACAATTCCATGATCTTAGACACTTTACATGGCCATATTCGGAGATACCATTGTGAAGCTACATATAGGTATTGAGTTATGTGTAGTGCATGTGTGTAATGACGTCCCCTCACTCACGAAATCCCAGGAAATGGCCCTGAACTATGTGGGGGCACCTTTGCTGGTGCAAGGGTGCCCTCACACTTAGTAACTTTGCACCTAACCTTCAGCAAGTAAAGGTTAGACATATAGGTAACTTATAAGTTACTTAAGTGCAATGGAAATGGCTGTGAAATAGTGTGTGTGGAAGGGTTTGTCTGGTCTCCTTATGGGTGGCAAAAGAAATGCTGTAGCCCAAAAGGAACTCCAATGCCGTGGGTTCCTAGGTACCATACACTAGGGACAGTGACAAATATTTAAAAGGAGAGAGAGCATAGGCACTGAGGTTCTGATTAGCAGAGCCCCAGTTACACAGTCAAGCACTATACAGGCCAAAAACTATGAGCACTGGGGTCCTGGCCTGCAGAATCCCAGTGAGACAGGCAAAAACATACTGACATACAGGTACAAATTGGGGTAACATGCCAGGAAATATGGTACTTTCCTGCACTCTTGCAGTAGGCTGTAGAGGAACATATCCTTTGTTAATCAACGAAAAGTCTATCTGGTTGGATTGATAGAGAGCAACGTTTTTGGCAAAGGAAGCGGCCACAGGTAGTTCGTGGTGCAGCTTGTTGCCTTTACCTCTCCTTCATCTTATGCACCCTGCCTCCCTTGTCCAGAAGTTTGGACGTTCAGAACTTTGGACATTAAGAACTCCTTTCTCTCCTTTCTAAAGAAGGAATTGCCATCCTTGTTGTAAAGGTATTTTTCATTGGAGGCTTTGAAGAGGAGTTTGTTATCCTTTCATTGGACTCACACTTATGCCCCAGTGCAGAAATCAATTTTTTACCTTCTGGGAAAAGGAGAAGGCCCCATCCAAGCTATATGAAATGTGTTTATTTAGCATCAGAAACATGCATAAAGTAATGCAGCTTGGAGATCTACAGCATTGAAGCCTCAAGGGGTCAGCTCTTCTTGATATCTCGCAAGAGGCTGTTCAGGAACTTCCTACATCCCAGGTAGCCCTTTGCCATCTAGAGGATCATGGGCTAAGAAAACCATTTTGCCCACCCCACAGTATTACTCTTCCCCTAGATTGTAACTCTAAGGGCTTAGCCCTAGAAAGGGTGGACAGGTCATCCAGAGTCTATAAAGATGCTCTCCCACAAAGATTGGATTTGGGGCACCGGATGGATGACTTTACACTTCTGGACCTAGACATAGATTTATATAAAAGATATGGGCCACAACAGGGGTGGGTACACTTCAGTCATTTCCCAGGGCCTACAGCTCTTTTGCAGTACTCCTTCAAACCATCCCTTCTTGTATTTACATCTCTCTGTGACTCCTGATTTGGGCATAAATGTTAATCTCCCAAGTAATCCCCCAGATCAAAATATGCAGGTCTCTGCCTTTTTTCCTTAGTTTATAGAGACTTCTTTCTTCCATTTTAAATCTATTGGAAAAATTGTTGGGGGATCTGATTGTATTTTTGGACACAGTTACAGCTATTCTGAAAGAACTGACCACCAATAAAGAAGACAACCATAATTTGATGCTATTACATTAAGAAGGAGCTTTAGCACAGCCTTGTGTAGCAGAGAATAAGGTTGCCCAGTCTGGGATTGACTACTGCTCTCAGGCTGGTAAGCCTCAGGTTAAGGAGACATTGACAAACTCTGCCTCAATTGAAAGCTCGGTGGACTTGTAGGAGGCTGGACTGGCTTGTAGTGAGTACCAAGGGGTACTTGCACCTTGCACCAGGCCCAGTTATCCCTTATTAGTGTATAGGGTGTCTAGCAGCTTAGGCTGATAGATAATGGTAGCTTAGCAGAGCAGCTTAGGCTGAACTAGGAGACGTGTGAAGCTACTACAGTACCACTTAGTGTCATATGCACAATATCATAAGAAAACACAATACACAGTTATACTAAAAATAAAGGTACTTTATTTTTATGACAATATGCCAAAGTATCTTAGAGTGTACCCTCAGTGAGAGGATAGGAAATATACACAAGATATATATACACAATAGCAAAAATATGCAGTATAGTCTTAGAAAACAGTGCAAACAATGTATAGTTACAATAGGATGCAATGGGGAAACATAGGGATAGGGGCAACACAAACCATATACTCCAAAAGTGGAATGCGAACCACGAATGGACCCCAAACCTATGTGACCTTGTAGAGGGTCGCTGGGACTATTAGAAAATAGTGAGAGTTAGAAAAATAACCCTCCCCAAGACCCTGAAAAGTGAGTGCAAAGTGCACTAAAGTTCCCCTAAGGACAAAGAAGTCGTGTTAGAGGAATAATGCAGGAAAGACACAAACCAACAATGCAACAACTGTGGATTTCCAATCTAGGGTACCTGTGGAACAAGGGGACCAAGTCCAAAAGTCACAAGCAAGTCGGAGATGGGCAGATGCCCAGGAAATGCCAGCTGCGGGTGCAAAGAAGCTTCTACTGGACAGAAGAAGCTGAGGTTTCTGCAGGAACAAAAAGGGCTAGAGACTTCCCCTTTGGTGGACGGATCCCTCTCGCCTTGTAGAGTCGTGCAGAAGTATTTTCCCGCCAAAAGAACGCCAACAAGCCGTGCTAGCTGCAAATCGTGCAGTTAGCGTTTTTGGATGCTGCTGTGGCCCAGGAGGGACCAGGAGGTCGCAAATTGGACCAGGAGAGAGAAGGGACGTCGAGCAAGACAAGGAGCCCTCTCAGCAGCAGGTAGCTCCCGGAAAAGTGCCAGAAACAGGCACTACGAGGTTGCAAGAAATGGTGCTCTCCTGAAGTTACACAAAGGAGTCCCACGTCGCCGGAGACCAACTTAGAAAGTCGTGCAATGCAGGTTAGAGTGCCGTGGACCCAGGCTTGGCTGTGCACAAAGGATTTCCGCCGGAAGTGCACATGGGCCGGAGTAGCTGAAAAAGTCACGGTTCCCAGCAATGCAGTCTAGCGAGGTGAGGCAAGGACTTTCCTCCACCAAACTTGGACTGAAGAGTCACTGGACTGTGGGGGTCACTTGGACAGAGTTGCTGGATTTGAGGGACCTCGCTCATCGTGCTGAGAGGAGACCCAAGGGACCGGTAATGCAGCTTTTTGGTGCCTGCGGTTGCAGGGGAAGATTCCGTTGACCCACGGGAGATTTCTTCGGAGCTTCTAGTGCAGAGAGGAGGCAGACTACACCCACAGCATGCACCACCAGGAAAACAGTCGAGAAGGCGGCAGGATCAGCGTTACAGAGTTGCAGTAGTCCTCTTAGCTACTTTGTTGCAGGTTTGCAGGCTTCCAGCGCGGTCAGCAGTCTATTCCTTGGCAGAAGGTGAAGAGAGAGATGCAGAGGAACTCTGATGAGCTCTTGCATTCGTTATCTAAAGTTTCCCCAGAGACAGAGACCCTAAATAGCCAGAAAAGAGGGTTTGGCTACCTAGGAGAGAGGATAGGCTACTAACACCTGAAGGAGCCTATCAGAAGGAGTCTCTGACGTCACCTGGTGGCACTGGCCACTCAGAGCAGTCCAGTGTGCCAGCAGCACCTCTGTTTCCAAGATGGCAGAGGTCTGGAGCACACTGGAGGAGCTCTGGACACCTCCCAGGGGAGGTGAAGGTCAGGGGAGTGGTCACTCCCCTTTCCTTTGTCCAGTTTCGCACCAGAGCAGGGCTAAGGGGTCCCCTGAACCGGTGTAGACTGGCTTATGCAGAATTGGGCACATCTGTGACCAACAGAGCATTTCCAGAGGCTGGGGGAGGCTACTCCTCCCCTGCCTTCACACCATTTTCCAAAGGGAGAGGGTGTCACACCCTCTCTCAGAGGAAGTTCTTTGTTCTGCCATCCTGGGCCAGGCCTGGCTGGACCCCAGGAGGACAGATGCCTGTCTGAGGGGTTGGCAGCAGCAGCAGCTGCAGTGAAACCCCAGGAAGGGCAGTTTGGCAGTACCAGGGTCTGTGCTACAGACCACTGGGATCATGGAATTGTGCCAACAATGCCAGGATGGCATAGAGGGGGCAATTCCATGATCTTAGACATGTTACATGGCCATATTCGGAGTTACCATTGTGAAGCTACATATAGGTAGTGACCTATATGTAGTGCACGTGTGTAATGGTGTCCCCGCACTCACAAAGTTCAGGGAATTGGCTCTGAACAATGTGGGGGCACCTTGGCTAGTGCCAGGGGGCCCTCACACTAAGTAACTTTGCACCTAACCTTTACCAGGTAAAGGTTAGACATATAGGTGACTTATAAGTTACTTAAGTGCAGTGAAAAATGGCTGTGAAATAACGTGGACGTTATTTCACTCAGGCTGCAGTGGCAGGCCTGTGTAAGAATTGTCAGAGCTCCCTATGGGTGGCAAAAGAAATGCTGCAGCCCATAGGGATCTCCTGGAACCCCAATACCCTGGGTACCTCAGTACCATATACTAGGGAATTATAAGGGTGTTCCAGTAAGCCAATGTAAATTGGTAAAAATAGTCACTAGCCTGTCAGTGACAATTTGGAAAGAAATGAGAGAGCATAACCACTGAGGTTCTGATTAGCAGAGCCTCAGTGAGACAGTTAGTCACTACACAGGTAACACATTCAGGCACACTTATGAGCACTGGGGACCTGGTGAACAGGGTCCCAGTGACACATACAACTAAAACAACATATATACAGTGAAAAATGGGGGTAACATGCCAGGCAAGATGGTACTTTCCTACACAACCCCCCCCCCAAACGAAGGACGATAAGACTAGCCATGACCTGATGAGTCTTCATTGTCTAAGTGGAAATATCTGGAGAGTCCATCTGCATTGGAGTGGCTACTCCCAGGTCTATGTTCCACTGTATAGTCCATTCCCTGTAGGGATATGGACCACCTCAACATTTTAGGATTATCACCTTTCATTTGTTTTGGCCAAAGTAGAGGTTTGTGGTCTGTCTGAACAATGAAGTGAGAGCCAAACAGGTATGGCCTCAACTTCTTCAGTGCCCAGACCACAGCAAAGGCCTCCCTCTCAATGGCAGACCAACGCTTTTCTCTAGGGGTCAACCTCCTACTAATAAAAGCAACAGGTTGATCCTGGCCCTCAGAATTAAGTTGTGATAGGACTGCCCCTACTCCTAATTCAGATGCATCAGTTTGGACATAGAATTTTTTAGAGTAACAAGGGCTTTTCAGGACAGGTGCAGAGCACATGGCCTGCTTCAGCTCCTCAAAAGCTTTCTGACAGTTTGCTGTCCATAATACCTTTTTAGGCATCTTTTTGGAAGTGAGGTCATTAAGAGGGGCTGCAATGGAGCCATAGTTCTTAATGAACCTCCTGTAATACCCAGTGAGGCCTAGGAAGGCTCTCACCTGAGTCTGAGTGGTAGGGGGAACCCAATCAATAATTGTTTGGATTTTCCCTTGAAGTGGTGCAATCTGTTCCCCACCAACAAGGTGTCCCAGATAAACCACCTTACCCTGCCCTATCTGGCACTTTGAAGCCTTGATAGTGAGGCCTGCCTTTTGCAGGGCCTCCAAAACTTTCCATAGGTGGAACAGGTGATCATCCCAGCTGGAGCTAAAGACAGCTATATCGTCCAAATATGCTGCACTGAAAGCTTCCAGCCCTTGCAGGACTGTGTTCACCAACCTCTGAAAAGTGGCAGGTGCATTTTTCAAACCAAAAGGCATTACAGTAAACTGGTAATGTCCTCCAATGGTTGAAAATGCAGTCTTAGGTTTAGCATCTTCTGACAATTTGATCTGCCAATACCCTGCAGTCAAATCAAAAGTGCTTAGATACTTGGCAGATGCCAGTGTATCTATGAGCTCATCTGCCCTGGGTATAGGGTGAGCATCAGTTTTGGTTACCAAGTTGAGACCTCTATAGTCTACACAAAACCGCATTTCCTTCTTTCCATCTTTGGAATGGGGTTTTGGTACAAGTACCACAGGAGAAGCCCATGGACTGTCAGAGTGCTCAACCACTCCTAGTTCTAACATTTTCTGGACCTCTTGCTTTATGCAGTCCTTGACATGGTCAGGCTGCCTATAGATCTTACTTTTGACAGGCAAGCTGTCTCCAGTATCTATAGTGTGCTCACACCAAGAAGTGGTACCTGGCACAGTAGAGAAGAGTTCAGAGAATTGATCTAGGTGGTTTATGCAATTGTCTTTCTGCTCAGCAGTAAGACAATCAGCCAAAACTACACCTTCCACCAGAGCATCTTGTTCTGTGGAAGAGAAGAGATCAGGTAGAGGATCACTGTCTTCTTCCTGTCCCTCATCTGTTGCCATGAGCAGGGTGAGATCAGCCCTGTCATAGTAGGGTTTCAGGCGGTTGACATGGAGCACCCTGAGGGGACTCCTGGCAGTGCCTAAGTCAACTAAATAAGTGACTTCACCCTTTTTCTCAACAATTGTGTGGGGTCCACTCCATTTATCTTGGAGTGCTCTTGGGGCCACAGGCTCCAAGACCCACACTTTCTGTCCTGGTTGGTACTGCACCAAAACAGCCTTCTGATCATGCCATTGCTTCTGGAGCTCTTGGCTGGCCTGAAGGTTCTTACTGGCCTTTTTCATGTACTCAGCCATCCTTGATCTGAGGCCAAGTACATAATCCACAATATCCTGCTTAGGAGCTTTTAAAGGTTGTTCCCAACCCTCCTTTACAAGTGTGAGAGGACCCCTAACAGGGTGTCCAAAAAGAAGTTCAAAGGGGCTGAAGCCCACTCCTTTCTGGGGTACCTCCCTGTAGGCAAAAAGGAGGCATGGTAGAAGGATATCCCATCTCCTGCGGAGTTTTTCAGGGAGACCCATAATCATGCCTTTGAGAGTTTTATTAAATCTCTCCACCAGTCCATTTGTTTGTGGATGATAGGGTGTTGTGAACTTGTAAGTTACACCACACTCCTTCCACATGGCCTTTAAGTATGCAGACATGAAATTGCTTCCCCTGTTTGATACTACTTCCTTTAGGAAGCCCACCCTGGAAAATATTCCCATGAGGGCCTTTGCCACTGCAGGTGCTGTAGTGGTCCTTAAAGGAAAAGCTTCAGGATATCTTGTGGCATAGTCCACTACCACCAAGATGAATCTATTGCCTGAAGCAGTAGGAGGGTCAAGGGGGCCAACTATGTCAACCCCTACCCTTTGAAAAGGAACCCCAACCACAGGCAGTGGAATAAGGGGTGCCTTTGGGGTGCCACCTGTCTTGCCACTGGCTTGACAGGTTTCACAGGACTTACAAAATTCCTTTGTGTCCTCAGACATTCTAGGCCAAAGAAACAGGGGAACAAGCCTGTCCCAAGTTTTCATTTGTCCTAGATGCCCAGCTAGGGGAATGTCATGTGCCAGGGTTAGGAGGAACTTTCTGTACTCCTGAGGAATCACTAATCTCCTGGCAGCTCCAGGTTTAGGATCCCTATGCTCAGTGTACAAGAGGTTGTCCTCCCAGTAAACTCTGTGAGAGTCACTGACATCCCCATTAGCCTGTTTGACAGCTTGCTGTCTGAGACCCTCTAATGTGGGACAGGTTTGCTGTGCCACACTCAGCTCCTCCCTGGCAGGCCCCCCTTCACCCAAAAGCTCAGCAGTGTCTGCTTCCAGCTCCTCTGGTGTAGGTTCTGCACAAGGAGGGAATTCTTCTTCCTCAGAAGTAGAATCCACTGTAGAGGGAGGGATAGTAGGAAGTGGTTTGCTTCTACTAGCCCTAGCTTTAGGGAGCACTTGGTCCATTGTTGCAGGATCCAAGCTTCCCTGTCCTTTTTGCTTTTTGGCCTGAGCCCTTGTCAAAGCAAAAATATGCCCTGGGATGCCCAGCATTGCTGCATGGGCCTCCAACTCCACATCTGACCAAGCTGATGTCTCCAAATCATTTCCTAGTAGACAGTCTACAGGTAAATCTGTGGCTACCACAACTTTCTTTGGACCAGTAACCCCCCCCCAGTTGAGATTAACAACAGCCATGGGGTGGCTAAGTGTGTTGTTGTGAGCATCGGTTACTTGGTACTGGTGACCAAGTAGGTGTTGTTCAGGGTGGACCAGTTTCTCTATGACCATAGTCACACTGGCACCAGTGTCCCTGTAGGCCTGAACCTCAACACCATTTATTAGGGGTAGCTGCTTGTATTTATCCATATTAAGGGGACAAGCAACTAAGGTGGCTAAATCAATAGCCCCCTCAGAGACTAACACAGCCTCTGTGGCCTCCCTAACAAGGCAAACCCCAACTAAGTTACCAATAGTGAGTCCAGCTACTCCCTTGGATTGGCTATTAGTAGGTTTGCTCCCACCACCACTGCTATTAGTAGGGACACTAGGGGTAGCAGTAGGGGTTGTAGTGGTAGGAGCATTGGTGCTTTTCTTTGGACAACTGGGATCTGTTGTCCAATGGCCTTTTATTTTACATAAATAGCACCATGGTTTCTTTTCCTTGTTCTGATTAAAAGAGGATTTGGGCCCACCACCCCCACCAGAGTGTTTTTGTGGGCCTGATGAAGACTCATTTTTAGATTTGTCCCCACCCTTGTCAGAAGACTTACCATCCTTCTTTTTGTTGCCATCTTTGTCACCCCCTGTATGAACTTTTCTGTTCACCCTTGTTCTGACCCATTTGTCTGCCTTCTTTCCCAATTCTTGGGGAGAGGTCAGATCAGAGTCCACCAAGTACTGGTTCAACAAATCAGACACATAATTATTAAGAATATGCTCTCTCAGGATTAAGTTATACAGGCTGTCATAATCAGTAACTTTACTGCCATGTAACCACCCCTCCAAGGCCTTCACTGAATGGTCAATGAAATCAACCCAGTCTTGTGAAGACTCCTTTTTGGTCTCTCTGAACTTTATCCTGTATTGTTCAGTGGTTAAGCCATAACCATCCAGGAGTGCATTCTTAAGAACTTGGAAATTATTAGCATCATTTTCTTTCACAGTAAGGAGCCTATCCCTACCTTTTCCACTAAATGATAGCCATAGGATAGCAGCCCACTGCCTTTGAGGGACATCCTGTACAACACAGGCCCTCTCAAGTGCAGCAAACCACTTGTTAATGTCATCCCCCTCCTTATAAGGGGGAACTATATTGTGCAGATTCCTGGAATCATGCTCTTTTACAGGATGACTATGGGGAATACTGCTGCTGCCACCATGGGTTTCTAAACCCAACTTCTGTCTTTCCTTCTCTAGTTCAAAAGACTGTCTATCCAAATCCAGCTGTTGCTTTTTAAGCTTCAGTCTGGTTTGTTCCACCCTCAACTTATTGAGTTCCCTCTCTAACATTCTGTCATCAGGGTTGGTGGGAGGGACATTCCTAGATACAGAGGTATGATGGGAATGAACAGAAGGAGACCTGTCCCTTACAGAAGCCACCCTAACAGCTTGGCTAACAGAAACATTACTACCAGTATGGTGAGAATAAATGCTTTTGCTATGATGTGAGACAACACTATTTGTATGGTGTGGCTCATCATCATTACCAACTATGCTAGACTGTCTAGTAATGGGCAGGCTAGGAAGTTTCTTTCCTGAATCTTTTCCTGGGTGAGTCCCTGAATCAGATTGGGAACTATTAGGTACTTTTTCAACAGATGGGGCACCTATAGCCTTATCTTGTTCTCTAAGCATGTTAAGTAACAGTTCCAAGGAAGGATTCTTCCCTACACTCAAACCTCTCTCTATGCAGAGACTCCTTGCTCCTTTCCAGCTAAGGTGATCATATGCAAGTTTGGAGAGATCAACATTTTGGCCTGTGCCAGACATTTTTAGAGAGAGTTAAAGTGATAGAAAAAGAGAAAAAAGTTTTCAGAACTTTTTGGAAAGACAGAAAAAAAACTTTTTAAACTTTTAAGAACTTTTTGAAAGTTTAGAAGTACTTTTCAGCACTTAGAAAAGAGTGAAAAGAGGAAATGCAAAACTTTTTGGCTATGTGTATATACACTGACCTTGTTTTGTATATTTTTCTCTTATGAAAAGTACAATGGCAAGAGTGGTAAGTAGTCTCAAGCACTTATCCCACCACTGCACAACCAATGTAGGAGGCTGGACTGGCTTGTAGTGAGTACCAAGGGGTACTTGCACCTTGCACCAGGCCCAGTTATCCCTTATTAGTGTATAGGGTGTCTAGCAGCTTAGGCTGATAGATAATGGTAGCTTAGCAGAGCAGCTTAGGCTGAACTAGGAGACGTGTGAAGCTACTACAGTACCACTTAGTGTCATATGCACAATATCATAAGAAAACACAATACACAGTTATACTAAAAATAAAGGTACTTTATTTTTATGACAATATGCCAAAGTATCTTAGAGTGTACCCTCAGTGAGAGGATAGGAAATATACACAAGATATATATACACAATAGCAAAAATATGCAGTATAGTCTTAGAAAACAGTGCAAACAATGTATAGTTACAATAGGATGCAATGGGGAAACATAGGGATAGGGGCAACACAAACCATATACTCCAAAAGTGGAATGCGAACCACGAATGGACCCCAAACCTATGTGACCTTGTAGAGGGTCGCTGGGACTATTAGAAAATAGTGAGAGTTAGAAAAATAACCCTCCCCAAGACCCTGAAAAGTGAGTGCAAAGTGCACTAAAGTTCCCCTAAGGACAAAGAAGTCGTGTTAGAGGAATAATGCAGGAAAGACACAAACCAACAATGCAACAACTGTGGATTTCCAATCTAGGGTACCTGTGGAACAAGGGGACCAAGTCCAAAAGTCACTAGCAAGTCGGAGATGGGCAGATGCCCAGGAAATGCCAGCTGCGGGTGCAAAGAAGCTTCTATTGGACAGAAGAAGCTGAGGTTTCTGCAGGAACGAAAAGGGCTAGAGACTTCCCCTTTGGTGGACTGATTCCTCTCGCCTTGTAAAGTCGTGCAGAAGTGTTTTCCCGCCGAAAGAATGCCAACAAGCCTTGCTAGCTGCAATTCGTACAGTTAGCGTTTTTGGACGCTGCTGTGGCCCAGAAGGGACCAGGAGGTCGCAAATTGGACCAAGAGAGAGAAGGGACGTCGAGCAAGACAAGGAGCCCTCTCAGCAGCAGGTAGCTCCCAGAGAAGTGCCAGAAACAGGCACTACAAGGATGCGTGAAATGGTGCTCGCCTGAAGTTACACAAAGGAGTCCCACGTCGCCGGAGACCAACTTAGAAAGTCGTGCAATGCAAGTTAGAGTGCCGTGGACCCAGGCTTGGCTGTGCACAAAGGATTTCCGCCGGAAGTGCACAGGGGCCGGAGTAGCTGAAAAAGTCGCGGTTCCCAGCAATGTAGTCTAGCGAGGTGAGGCAAGGACTTACCTCCACCAAACTTGGACTGAAGAGTCACTGGACTGTGGGGGTTACTTGGACAGAGCTGCTGGATTCGAGGCACCTCGCTCGTCATGCTGAGAGGAGACCTAAGGGACCGGTAATGCAGCTTTTTGGTGCCTGCGGTTGCAGGGGGAAGATTCCGTCAACCCATGGGAGATTTCTTCGGAGCTTCTAGTGCAGAGAGGAGGCAGACTACCCCCACAGCATGCACCACCAGGAAAACAGTCGAGAAGGCGGCAGGATCAGCGTTACAGAGTTGCTGTAGTCGTCTTAGCTACTTTGTTGCAGGTTTGCAGGCTTCCAGCGCGGTCAGCAGTCGATTCCTTGGCAGAAGGTGAAGAGAGAGATGCAGAGGAACTCTGATGAGCTCTTGCATTCGTTATCTAAAGTTTCCCCAGAGACAGAGACCCTAAATAGCCAGAAAAGAGGGTTTGGCTACCTAGGAGAGAGGATAGGCTACTAACACCTGAAGGAGCCTATCAGAAGGAGTCTCTGACGTCACCTGGTGGCACTGGCCACTCAGAGCAGTCCAGTGTGCCAGCAGCACCTCTGTTTCCAAGATGGCAGAGGTCTGGAGCACACTGGAGGAGCTCTGGACACCTCCCAGGGGAGGTGCAGGTCAGGGGAGTGGTCACTCCCCTTTCCTTTGTCCAGTTTCGCGCCAGAGCAGGGCTAAGGGGTCCCCTGAACCGGTGTAGACTGGCTTATGCAGAATTGGGCACATCTGTGCCCAACAAAGCATTTCCAGAGGCTGGGGGAGGCTACTCCTCCCCTGCCTTCACACCATTTTCCAAAGGGAGAGGGTGTCACACCCTCTCTCAGAGGAAGTTCTTTGTTCTGCCATCCTGGGCCAGGCCTGGCTGGACCCCAGGAGGGAAGATGCCTGTCTGAGGGGTTGGCAGCAGCAGCAGCTACAGTGAAACCCCAGGAAGGGCAGTTTGGCAGTACCAGGGTCTGTGCTACAGACCACTGGGATCATGGAATTGTGCCAACAATGCCAGGATGGCATAGAGGGGGCAATTCCATGATCTTAGACATGTTACATGGCCATATTCGGAGTTACCATTGTGAAGCTACATATAGGTAGTGACCTATATGTAGTGCACGCGTGTAATGGTGTCCCCGCACTCACAAAGTTCAGGGAATTGGCTCTGAACAATGTGGGGGCACCTTGGCTAGTGCCAGGGGGCCCTCACACTAAGTAACTTTGCACCTAACCTTTACCAGGTAAAGGTTAGACATATAGGTGACTTATAAGTTACTTAAGTGCAGTGAAAAATGGCTGTGAAATAACGTGGACGTTATTTCACTCAGGCTGCAGTGGCAGGCCTGTGTAAGAATTGTCAGAGCTCCCTATGGGTGGCAAAAGAAATGCTGCAGCCCATAGGGATCTCCTGGAACCCCAATACCCTGGGTACCTCAGTATCATATACTAGGGAATTATAAGGGTGTTCCAGTAAGCCAATGTAAATTGGTAAAAATAGTCACTAGCCTGTCAGTGACAATTTGGAAAGAAATGAGAGAGCATAACCACTGAGGTTCTGATTAGCAGAGCCTCAGTGAGACAGTTAGTCACTACACAGGTAACACATTCAGGCACACTTATGAGCACTGGGGCCCTGGTGAACAGGGTCCCAGTGACACATACAACTAAAACAACATATATACAGTGAAAAATGGGGGTAACATGCCAGGCAAGATGGTACTTTCCTACAGGACTCCATCAGATTTGTGTTTAATGATTTTTTTTACCAGAAAGGAGTCTCAGTTGTGAACCACAATGGTGAACACGCTGATCGGACAATCTTGCTCGTCTGTGCAAAAGCCTATGAACAAAAAGAACAATTGTAAGGTTAAAGAAATGGAATCACAGAATTGCTAGAAAAGGTCAGAGAAAAGTCTGAATTATAGAGGTCTCGCTTTTGCTGCAAGAATTTCAAGCATTGGAGGAACCTGTCCAAAACCACCATTTGAAAATCTGGAATTCCTTCATGTACCTCATGTGGGTCAGGCAAAGATGGTCTAACTGCGGGTCATAACATATCACCACCACATTCAAGCACATTGCCCTTGAATCCTCTGGCGGAACCATTGGTGGCTCAAGCCCAGGTCAGAACAGCTGCCCTCCAGGGAAGGAAGCAGAGGCCCAACTATGTGGACACTTTAACTTTAGATGTTATTCTCTTTTTGATACAGATTTAATTTTGAATAGATCTTGTCTTCTAAAATGTTTTTCTGAGGCAGAGTGACTTAGAGTCATTGAAAGTAATGATATGCATTTGGTATCCATGAAGGATTCGGGCTATGGTCCCAAAACAAGGGTGTCCTTTTATTTCAAACTTTTTCAATAATTCAAAGTGGTTGCAATGTAAATGTATCAATGCTGTTCAAATCCCAGGGAGGTAGGGAGTACCTTTGCTGGTAGGGACATACAGTAACCTCAGGAAGGTGTTGGTGGACAAGTTTCAATTCCCCAACCTCTATGTTATATCAACAGCCTCCCTTTGAGTCAAGAGGGACTAAAAGTTTCTCTAGGGAGGCACAGTTGGCAGGTGACACTTAAGGAACCCCAAGTTGCCTACCCCAAGAATCAAGTGCCAGCATCTACTCCTGGAATTGGTTACCGGGTGTTTCTTCCTTAAAGTCTCATCCATCAGTATCATTATGATAGCAATGAGCTTATAGTCGTCTCCTGGAACGTTGCTGACATAAAAAATAATGGGGAAAAACTGGAGTTTCTGAATTCATTAAATGTAGATATAATTTGCCTGCAAGAGACTTGGGGGGTAATTTCAACCCTGGCGGTACAGGACCGCCAGGGCTGAAACGACAGAAGCACCACCAACAGGCTGGCGGTGCTTCCCTGGACATTACGACCGTGGCAGAAGCGCCACGGTCGCACCGCTGGGGCCATTGGGTTTCCTGCCACAATGGCCCCGGTGGTAGTAATCCGCTGCTAGCAGCGCTACCCAGGGGATTACGATTCCCCCTACCGCCAGCCTTTTCCTGGCGGAAGGGGGCAGAAAAAGCGGTACGGGCAGTCACGGGGCCCCTGGGGGCCTCTGCACTGCCTATGCCACTGCAGACAGTGAAAAGCGCGATGGGTGCAACTGCACCCGTTGCACGACCGCAACACTGCCGGCTCCATTTGGAGCCGGCTCTTATGTTGCGGCGAAGATCCCCACTGGGGCAGCAGGCGGAAACCAGGTTTCCGCCCGCCGGCCAAGCGGGGATCTCCTAATGACCGCGGCAAAAAAAAAAAAAAAGCCCAGACTGGGCTGTAGCCACCCGCCAAGGTCATAATGAGGGCCTATGTGTGATGGGGAGCTCTTGTGTGATAACTATTATTCATTTGATTGTAATGCTACCCCTTCAAAGAGAGGTCATGCAAAGTGTGGGGTAGCTTGCCTGCTGACTAATAGGCTGAAATGGTGCTATGAATGCTTTAGAGAACCAAGAAATCTGATTATGGCTATAATCTTGTACAGTGTAGGAGAGCTGGTGTTCCCTTGTTATTGGTAAATTCTTATATCTTACCCCTGTGACTCACATGATGCCCTCATTTATTAAAGAATTCCGTGATAGGGAGCCTGAATCTCAAATTATTCTGGACAGAACCTAGATTGTAAACATTTGAATCCTGCCCTACACCAATTCTGGGATGAAGAAAGAGAGGAAGCTTAGGGAATGTTTTTGTTCCATAAAATAAGAACAGATATTCACTTGAAGATGAGTGACTGTATCATTACAAATTGTAGTGTTTAAATGGGGTCTTTGGTTGGCAGTCAGGTTACCCACTGTCCAAGCAAGGACCCTCACTCTAGTCAGGGTAAGTCACACACAATCCAAATTATCCTGTGCCCACCCTCTGGTAGCTTGGAACTGAGCAGTCAGTCTTAACTTAGAAGGCAATGTGTAAAGTATTTGGGCAATAATTCATACAATAACGCAATATAGCACCACAAAAATACACCACACAGTGTTTAAAAAAATATATAATATTTATCTGATAAGATGCCGGTCAAAATGATTAAAATGCAATAACTAAATATTGAGATATCACTGTAAAAGTGAGATGAAGGCCCATATTTTTTTTTTATTAGTGCCGCATTTGATCCACTTTTTGACTCAAAAATGGCGCAAACATACAAAATACAATTGTATTTTACAAGTTTGTGCCGCTTTTGTGTCAAAAAATGACGAAAATTTGGCGCTAAAAAAGTATAAATATGGGCCAAAGTGTCTTATGTCTTTGAAAAACAAATGAATGTCTCTTAAAAATAATAAAGTTCTCTTGCAAGCACAAAGTACCTGGCTTGCGTTCAAAATCTCCGCAAGGGACCGCAGAGGAGGCGATGTGTGGAAAACGGGGAGGTGTGCGTCGGTTTCGCCCCTCCGCACACTGACTTGCATCATTATTTTCCATGCAGGGGAAGACTTTGGGGCTCATTCTTACTTTGGCGGGCGGCGGAGGCCGCCCGCCAAAGTAACCCCGTCAGAACACCGCACCGCGGTCGAAAGACCGCTGCGGTGATTCTGAGATTTGCCCTGGGCTGGCGGGCGGCCGCCAAAAGGCCGCCCGCCAGCCCAGGGCAAATCAACCTTCCCACGAGGACGCCGGCTCAGAATTGAGCCGGCGTAGTGGGAAGGTTCGACGGGTGCAGTGGCACCCGTCGCGTATTTCAGTGTCTGCATAGCAGACACTGGAATACTTTGCGGGGCCCTCTTACGGGGGCCCCTGCAGTGCCCATGCCATTGGCATGGGCACTGCAGGGGCCCCCAGGGGCCCCGCGGCACCCCCTACCGCCATCCTGTTCATGGCGGGTTTCCCGCCATGAACAGGATGGCGGTAGGGGGTGTCGCTCCGCCGCCATGGAGGATTCCCCCGAGCTGCGGAAAGTTGGCGGGAGACCGCCGACTTTCCGCTTCTGACCGCGGCTGAACCGCCGCGGTCAGAATGCTCGAGGGAGCACCGCCAGCCTGTCGGCGGTGCTCACGTGGTCGGTGACCCTGGCGGTCACCGGCCGCCAGGGTCAGAATGACCCCCTTTGTGTCGATTTCCGGCGCGCTGACTTGCTTTCTCTTCGGGTTGAGGGGTTTTCTGGCACCCAGGGGATGATTTGTGGAATCCTGGGCTTGCCAAATGAAGTGACAAGCGTCAATCCAGTGGTGGTTTTCTCCCACACAGCAGACGCTGCATCGATTTCTCTCTGGAAGTTGGGCTGCATCGTTCCGGGTCGGCTGTGTGTTGGTCCAGTGGGCCATGCATCATAGTTCTGGTTGTTACGCTGGCGCTGCATCGATCTTCTTGCAAAGTCAGGCTGCATCGGGCTATGTCAGGCTGCGCCATTCTGGTTCAGCGTGTAGTGAATTTCTCACCGCGGGACAGGCTGTGCGACGATTTTAGCAGGATGTGCATCACATTTTTGCCACACAAGGCATCCAATTTCAGAAGTAAAGTCTTTTTGGTCCAAGCCCTTGGAGAGCACTTCTCAGCACAGCCAGAAATCAGCAAGGCAGCAGGGCAACAGCAAGGAAGCAGTCCTTCTCAGAAAAGCAGTCCCAGTGAGTCCTTTGGGCAGCCAGGCAGTTCCTCTTGGCAGGTCTGGTTCAGTGATTCTTCACCAGCAGGTGTCTTGTCCAGACATGTCTGTGAGGTAGAGTGTCTACCCCAAGAAGTGTCTAAAGTCTATGGTTTTAGGTCCTCATCTTATACACATTTTAGCCTTTGAAATAGGCTTACTTCAAAGGAAAGTCCCACTGGTTTGTGAAATCCAGCCTTGCCCAAGCAAGGCCTCAGACACCCACACCAGCAGGTTAGAGACTGCAATGTGTGAGGGAAGGCAGAGCCCTTTCAGGTGTGAGTGTCCACTCCTCCCCTCCCTCCTAGCACAGATGGCTCATCAGGTTATGCAGGCTACACCCCAGTCCCCTTTGTGTCACTGTCTAGGGAGAGGTGTCAACAGCCCAACTGTCAAACTAACCCAGACAGCGAATCCTCTAACAGGCAGAGTCACAAAAATGGTTGAAGCAAGAAAATGCCCACTTTCTAAAAGTGGCATTTTCAAACACACAATCTCAAAACCAACTTTACTAAAATATGTATTTTTAAATTGTGAGTCCAGAGGTTGTAGGAGGCTGGCCTGGCTTATAGTGGGTACCTTGTGGTACTTACACCTTGTGCCAGGTCCAGTTATCCCTTATTAGTAGATGAGAGGTGTTCTAGCAGCTTAGGCTGATAGATGTAGCTAAAGCAGAGCAGCATAGGCTGAACTAGGAGACATGCAAAGCTCCTACTTTACCACTTATATCACTTAGCACTATATCATAAGAAAACACAATACTCAGAGTTACTAAAAATAAAGGTTCTTTATTTTAGTGACAATATGCCAAAAGTATCTCAGAGGATATACTCCCTTAGGAGTCAAGTAAAATACACAAAATATACACACAAACCAAAATCAGGTACGTAAACAGTTAGAAAAGTAGTGAAAACACTGTAGAACACAATAGAATGCAATAGGAGACAATAGGCCTAGGAGCAACACAAACCATATACTCCAAAAGTGGAATGCGAACCACGAATGGACCCCAGGCCTAGTGCAGTGTGTAGAGGGTCACTGGGAGCGTAAGAAAACACTAAGGGTGTCCAAGATACCCCACGCCAAGACCCTGAAAAGTAGGAGTTAAGTTACCCTACTACCCCAGAAAGAGAGTAAAGTCGAAATAGGGGATTCTGCAAAGACAACAATTGACTGCAAAGCACTGAAGACGAATTCCTGGACCTGACGACCTGCAAAGGAAGGAGACCAAGTCCAAGTATCCAGGGGGGCAGGAGCCCAGTAAACCCCGGATGAAGGTGCAAAAGGGCTGCCTCTGGGTGGAAGAAGCCAAAGATTCTCCCACAACGGAAGGTGCCAGGAACTTCTCCTTTGGTCAGAAGATGCCCCATGGCGTGCTGGAGGATGCAGAGTTGTTTCCACGCAGAAAGACCGCAAACAAGCCTTGCTAGCTGCAAGAGTCACAGTTAAAGATTCTGGGTGCTGCCAGGGCCCAGGAAGGACCAGGAGGTTGCCCCTTGGAGGAGGAGACAGAAGGGATGCTCAGCAACACAAAGAGCACATGCAGAAGCAGGCAGCACCCGCAGAAGCACCTGAACAGGCGTTCAGAGGATCTGAGCATGACGGTCGACTGAGCACAACAAAACAGGGTCCCACGAAGTAGGAGTCCCACGAAGTAGGAGCCCAACTCAGCTAGTTAGGCAATGCAGGACGGAGTGCTGGAAACCTGGGCAAAGCTGTGCATGAAGCAAGTCTTACAAAAGTGCACAGAAACCCGATCAGCTGCAGTTCACGCAGTACACAGGATTACTGTCTGGCGTGGGGAGGCAAGGACTTACCTCCACCACATTTGGACAAAAGGGCCACTGAACTGTCGGGGACACTTGGATCCAGCTCCTGTGTTCCACGGACCATGTTTGCCAAGATGAGAGGGTACCCAGAGAACTGGTGATGCAGAGGTTTGGTGGCTGCATTGGCAGGGGGAAGATTCCGTCGACCCACTGGAGATTTCTTCTTGGCTTCTAGTGCAGGGTGAAGGCAGACAGCCCTCAGAGCATGCACCACCAGGAAACAATAAAAAAAGCCGGCAGGATGAGGCGCTACAATGTTGCTGGTAGTCTTCTTGCTACTTTGTTGTGGTTTTGCAGGCGTCCTGGAGCAGTCAGTGGTCGATGCTTGGCAGAAGTCGAAGAGAAAAGTGCAGAGGAACTCTGGGAAGCTCTTGCATTCGTTATCTGGTGAGATACCCACAGGAGAGACCCTAAATAACCCTCAGAGGAGGATTGGCTACAGAGAAAGGTAAGCACCTATCAAGAGGGGTCTCTGACGTCACCTGCTGGCACTGGCCACTCAGAGGTGTCAATTGTGCCCTCACACCTCTGCATCCAAGATGGTAGAGGGCTGGGACACACTGGAGGAGCTCAGGGCAGCTCCCCTTGGGAGGTGCTGGTCTGGGGAGTAGTCACTCCCCTTTCCTTTGTCCAGTTTTTTGCCAGAGCAGGGTTAGGGGTATCCCTGAACTGGAGTAGACTGGCTTATGCAAGGAGGGCACCATCTATGCCCTTCAAAGCATTTCCAGAGGCCAGTTGAGGCTACTCCTCTCAGGCCATTCACACCTATTTCCAAAGGGAGAGGGTGTAACACCCTCTCTGAGAGGAAATCATTTGTTCTGCCTTCCTGGGACTGGGCTGCCCAGACCCCAGGGGGACAGAAACCTGTCTGAGGGTTGGCAGCAGCAGCAGCTGCAGAGAAAACCCCGGAGAGTTAGTTTGCAGTACCTGGGCTCTACGCTAGAGCCCCGGCGATGCATGGAATTGTCCCCCCAATACCAGAATGACAATTCCATGATCCTAGACATGTTACATGGCTATGTTCAGAGTTACCATTGTGAAGCTACATATAGGTATTGACCTACATGTAGTGCACACATGTAATGGCGTCCCCACACTCAAAGTCCAGGGAATTTCCCCTGAACAATGTGGGGGTACCTTTGCTAGTGCCAGGGTGCCCTCACACTAAGTAACTTTGCACTTAACCTTCACTAAGTGAAGGTTAGACATATAGGTGACTTATAAGTTACTTAAGTGCAGTGTAAAATGGCTGTGATTTAACGTGGGTGTTATTTCACTCAGGCTGCAGTGGCAGTCCTGTGTAAGAATTGTCTGAGCTCCCTGTGGGTGGCAAAAGAAATGCTGCATCCCATAGGGATCTCCTGGAACCCCAATACCTGGGTACCTAGTTACCGTCTACTATGGAAATATATGGGTGTTCCAGTGTGCCAATCAGAATTGGTAAAAATGAGTCACTAGCCTGCAGTGACAATTTTAAAAGCAGAGAGATCCTAAACACTGAGGTTCTGGTTAGCAGAGCCTCAGTGATACAGTTGGGCACCATGCAGGGAATACATAGAGGGCACACTTTATGAGCAGTGGGGTCCTGGCTAGCAGGATCCCAGTGACACAGGCAAAAACTACCACACATGCAGTAAAAATGGGGGCAAGATGGTACTTTCCTACACAACCCCCCCCCCCCCAAAACGAGGGACAATAAGGCTAACCTTGCACAGATGAGTCTTCATTGTCTAAGTGAAAATATCTTGAGAGTCCATCTGCATTGGAGTGGGTACTCCCAGGTCCATGTTCCACTGTATAGTCCATTCCCTGTTGGGATATGAACTACCTCAACAATTTAGGGTTTTCACCTCTCATTTGTTTTAGCCAAAGTAGAGGTTTGTGGTCTGTCTGAACAATAAAGTGAGTACCAAACAGGTATGGCCTCAACGTTTTCAGTGCCCAGACCACAGCAAAGGCCTCCCTCTCTATGGCAGACCAACACTTTTCTCTCGGAGGTCAACCTCCTGCTGATCAATGCAACAGGTTGATCCTGGCCCTAAGTAGTAAGCTGTGATGGCACTTCCCCAATCCCCAATTCAGAAGCATCAGTCTCGACTATGAAGTTTTTGGAGTAGCAAGGGCTTTTTAGGACAGGTGCAGAGCACATGGCCTGTTTAAGCTCATCAAAAGCTTTTTCACAGCTAGCTGTCCATGATACCTTTTTAGGCATTTTGTTACTAGTGAGGTCATTAAAAGGAGCTGCAATGGAGCAATAATTCTTCATAAACCTCCTATAGTACTCTGTGAGACCTAAAAAGGCTCTCACCTGGGTTTGAGTTGTAGGGGGAGACCATTACATTTTAGTCTGGATCTTCCCCTGCAGTGGTGCAATCTGTTCCCCACCTACCAGGTGGCCCAGATAAACCACTTCCCCCTGCCCTATCTGGCACATTAAGGCCTTGATAGTGAGGCCTGCCTTTTGCAGGGCATCCAAAACTTTCCACAGGTGGACCAGGTGATCATCCCACGTGGAGCTAAAGACAGCTATATCATCCAGATATGCTGCACTAAAAGCTTCCAACCCTTGCACCAACCTTGAAATATGGCAGGTGCATTCTTCAGACCAAAGGGCATCACAATTAATTGATAGTGCCCTCCAATGGTTGAGAATGCAGTTCTAGGTTTTGCATCTTTTGATAACTTAATCTGTCAATACCCTGCAGTTAAGTCAAAAGTGCTCTGATACTTGGCAGAAGCCAGTGAATCAATCAGCTCATCTGCCCTGGGTATAGGGTGAACATCTGTCTTGGTTATTTGGTTGAGCCCTCTATAGTCAACACAAAACCTCATCTCTCTTTTTCTATCCTTACTGTGAGGTTTTGGAACCAGGACCACTGGGCTGGCCCATGGGCTTTTTGAAGGATCAATCACTCCTAAGTCTAACATTTTATGAACCTCTTGTTTAATGCAGTTTCTGACATGGTCAGGCTGCCTATAAATATTACTTTTGACAGGTAAACTCTCTCCAGTGTTGATTGTATGCTCACACCAAGTAGTGGTACCTGGTATCAGTGAGAAGAGTTCAGAAAACTGACTTAAAAGATTTACACAGTTATCTTTCTGCTCAGCAGTAAGACAATCTGCAAGTACTGCTCCCTCCACTAAGCCATCAGCTTCAGTGGTGGAGAAGAGATCAGGGAGAGGGTTACTCTCTTCTTCCTGTCCCTCATCAGTTGCCATGTGCAGGGTGAGATCAGCCCTGTCATAGTAGTGTTTCAGGCGGTTGACATGGAGCACCCTAAGGGGACTCCTGGCAGTGCCCAGGTCTACCAAGTAGGTAACCTCACCCTTTTTCTCTAGAATTAGATAGGGGCCACTCAATGTGTCCTGGAGTGCTCTTGGGGCAACAGGCTCCAATACCCACACCTTCTGTCCTTGGTGGTGCTGGGTCAGGACAGCCTTCTGGTCATGCCATTGCTTTTGCAGCTCCTGGCTGGCCTGAAGGTTTTTACTGGCCTTTTTCATGTACCCCGCCATTCTTGATCTTAGGCCAAGTACATAATCCACAATGTCTTGTTTAGGAGCTTTTAAAGGTTGTTCCCAACCCTCCTTAAGAAGTGCAAGGGGACCTCTGACAGGGTGCCCAAGGAGGAGTTCAAAGGGGCTGAAGCCCACTTCTTTTTAGGGTATCTCCCTGTAAGCAAAAAGGAGGCAAGGTAACAGGACATCCCATCTCCTTCTGAGTTTTTCAGGGAGTCCCATTATCATACCTTTGAGAGTTTTATTAAACCTCTCAACCAGACCATTTGTTTGTGGATGATAAGGAGTAGTGAACTTGTATGTTGCACCACACTCCTTCCACATTGCTTAGAGGTATGCAGACATGAAGTTACTACCTTTGTCTGACACCACTTCCTTAGGGAATCCCACTCTGGAAAAGATTCTTCAGGGTACCTAGTGGCATGGTCCACTACCATCAGGATATACCTATTGCCTGAAGCTGTTGGAGGGTCAAGGGGGCCAACTATGTCAACCCCTACCCTTTCAAAGTGCACCCCAACCAATGGGAGTGGAATTAAGGGGGCCTTTGGCGTGCCACCAGTCTTTCCACTGGCTTGGCAGGTCACACAAGAGCGACAAAACTCTTTAGTGTCCTCTGACCTGTGAAGCCAGTGAAACAGGTGAACAAGCCTCTCCCAAGTTTTACTTTGGCCCAAATGCACAGCCAAGGGGATGTCATGTGCCAAGGTAAGAAGAAACTCTCTGTATTGCAAAGGGATGACCAATCTCCTGGCAGCTCCAGGTTTAGGGTCCCTTGACTGTCTTCCCAATACACCTTATGGCTATCACTGACATCCCCATTCTGCTCTTTGACAGCTTGCTGTCTCAAACTCTCTAGTGTGGGACAGGTGTGCTGTGCCACACTACACTCTTCCCGAGAAGGCCCCCTACACCCAAAAGCTCAGCAGTGTCTGCTGCCAGCTCATCTGGTGTAGGTTCTGCACAGGGAGAGGATTCCTCTTCCTCAAAAGTGGAATCTTCTTGTGAGGGAGGGATAGTGGGCAAGGATTTACCCTTTCTACCCCTAGCTTTTGGGAGCACTTGGTCCATTGTTCCAGGATCCAAGATTCCCTGTCCTTTTTGCTTTTTGGCCTGAGCCCTGGTTAAAGCAAAAATATGCCCAGGAATGCCCAGCATTGCTGCATGAGCCTCCAACTCCACTTCAGCCCAAGCTGATGTCTCCAAATCATTGCCTAGTAAACAATCTACTGGTAATTCAGTGGCTACCACAACTTTCTTTCGACCAGTAACCCCCCCCCCAGTTGAGATTCACAACAGCCATGTGGTGGCTAAGTGTGTTATTGTGAGCATCAGTCACTTGGTACTACTGACCAAGTAGGTGTTGATCAGGGTGAACCAGTTTCTCTATAACCATAGTTACACTGGCTCCTGTGTCCCTGTAGGCCTCAACCTCAACACAGTTAATTAGGGGTAGTTGCTTGTACTTACCCATATTAAGGGGACAAGCAACCAAGGTGGCAAAGTCAATGCCACCATCAGAGACTAAAACAGCCTCTGTGGTCTCCCTAACAAGACCAACCCCAACTACACTGCCAATAGTGAGCCCAGCTACACCCTTGGATTGGCTATTTGTAGTAGACTTCCCACCACCACTGCTATTACTAGGGGCACTAGAATTAGCAGTTGGGGTTGTGGTGGTGGGAGGTTTGGTGTTTTTCTTTGGACAAGTGGCATCACTTTCCCAATGACCTTTTACTTTACATAAATAACACCAAGGCTTTTTCTGATTGTGAGAAGAGCTTTTGGACCCACCACCTCCAGAGGATTTTTGTGGGGCTGATGAAGACTCAGAATGTTTTTTATCTTTGTCCCCACCCTTCTCAGAAGACCAACCATCCTTCTTCTTGCCATCCTTGTCACCCCTTGTATGAAATTTTCTGATCACTTTTGTTCTGACCCATTTGTCTGCCTTCTATCCTAGTTCTGGGTTTGGGTCATTTGAACATTGAAATGTTATATTACATTTGTGACAAAACTGAGATAGGCTGATTGCACCCACTTCGGTCATGACGGTGTATGGGCACATGTGAGACATCATGCTACTGCGGACCATGATCCGCGACTTCATTTACAGGATTTTCACTCTTGACTGACGCACTATGGGGGTCATTACGACCCTGGCGGAACAAGTCCGCCAGGGCCGTGGGACGCGGTGGCACCGCCGACAGGCCGGCGGTGCCCCGCGGGGCATTCTGACCGCGGCGGCTTAGCCGCGGTCAGTAAAGGGAAACCGGCGGTCTCCCGCCGGTTTCCCGCTGCCCCAAAGGAATCCTCCAAGCCGGCGCAGCATGCTGCGCCGGCATGGGGATTCCGACTCCCCCTCCCGCCATCCAGTTCCTGGCGGTTCTCCCGCCGGGAACCGGATGGCGGGAGGGGGAGTCGCGGGGCCCCTGGGGGCCCCTGCCGTGCCCATGCCTATGGCATGGGCACGGCAGGGGCCCCCGTAAGAGGGCCCCTAAAAGTATTTCAGTGTCTGCAAAGCAGACACTGAAATACGCGACGGGTGCAACTGCACCCGTCGCACCTTCCCACTCCGCCGGCTCTATTACGAGCCGGCGTCATCGTGGGAAGGGAGTTTTCCCCTGGGCTGGCGGGCGGTCTTGTGAAGACCGCCCGCCAGCCCAGGGGAAAACTCGGAATACCCTCCGCGGTCTTACGACCGCGGAGCGGTATTTCGGAGGGGGGAAGCCTGGCGGGCGGCCTCCGCCGCCCGCCAGGCTCGGAATGAGGGCCTATATGTCCAAACGTGTGGCCTACATATCTGTATTGTACAAATTGGGCATGTTTGGTGTCAGGAGAGGATAGCAAAGTGACACACATAAGTATAATACCTCAATGCCTATGGCTCAATGTGTGTGCATTGGCTACTAATGTAGTTGTTGACCCACTGTGTGTGCATCACAAGATGCATCATTGCAAATATGCTTGTATGGATGTGAAGTCAAAGTGTCCAACCCTCAGATGCAAGTCAGTGTGGAAATGAGAGAGGACATGTGTTAGTCATACGTGTAGCAACAACTGTTGTGTGCACTTCTTAGTTTTTGTGTAATGTAAACACTACACATGGCAGAGCATGCACCGGATAGATGGCAGACGCTTGTTCATGTCAATGGTCCAAAACTTGCCCATCACATGTCCTGGAAATTTTGGATACTGCTTCCTAGGCACTTGTTGGTGAACCCATCGTGAGTCAGACACATGTACAGACTAAGTGGGTACCATGTTATTGACACAGAAAGCCAAAGGTGAACCACAAATTTAATATCACGCCACAGTTGTGGTCATATGACTGAGCCACAACTCTCCTGTGGCAGTGGTGGACCAGCAGACGAAGCAGCACGTGGCCACATATTTCCAGTGATCAATTGTACAGAGGTGTGTGGTTCATGTGTGTGGTCCAATGTTGATCCTGAATATTTTTAGGGGTCTATGTTGTCACAGTTACGTCCAGGTCTCATCATGGGTCAGTGGCGGCTATTCCTGTATCTACTGAGTATCCTTTGGAGATCAATGGAAGTAAAGCCAATGAGGACATAAGAACCTACATGGGGATGGTCCCACCCTGTCACTGCAGACATGTTATGAGACTGTCAACAGGGCAACCTTGGTGTGCTGAGTGAGATCATGTCTCAGGAGTCATGTTCCGGCAAGTTTCATTACAACATTTGTACACAGGTTGGCCTGTAAAGTTCCCACTGCATCTGGGAACATCATAGTCTCTTTGTTGATTAATCTTGCAGCTATTCAGCACGCACAGCCCATCAATATGTTGTGAGCAATGTGATTCAGCGTGTGAACTGTCAGGGTCCTAACATGTGTGGACTTTTCATGCACATTATCTGACGTTGCTGGTTCTGCTGGAGCCACCATACCCGATCCCTGCATACGGCCATGGTACACTGTCACACTTTGTCGCTCATGCATACATGAGACCCAGACAAGGGATAGGCCATGATTTGGATATTTGAAGAAAAGTTCCCAATTATGGTACGATAAATAAGCAGATTATGCTAAGTAACTTATTTGAGTATGCATTGATGAACCACCTAACAAAATACCCCTGGAGGAATGTGAGGGTTGGGAAAGCAAGTATGATACATATGTAGCCACAAGCAACCTTTAGGGTAACGCACAGACAGGTGCCAGTCAGGCTGACAGGATGCAGGGTCAATCAGGATCCAGCAATTTCACAAGGTACATACTCAGTGGTCTGACTAAGACTGGTTGGAGGAAGAACAAGACATTTGCCATGGAAAACTGTGTTTGTCCTGTGTTTTGGAAGGTGTTACATAAACCCAAGGGCTGTGTTATACAGCTTATTTTTCTAGCAATGCATAACAGTGTAATCGACAAATGGCAGCTTCTATGCTGTTCCAAGCATCTGCAAAGGCAGTGCATGTTCAAATGGGTGGTCTGCATGGAGGTGCTCACAGGTGTGTGCTGCATCAGTTTCTCACAAGTCCTGTAGGTGAGATTTGAGTTCAAATGGCCAACAGTACCTTTCACATGGGAAGCAAACTACAGGTGAGAACAGGGCTTAGAGACTACAAGCCAGTGTATTATTTAACCTGACGTCCATGCAGACATATGTACTATGACTATGGCATACCACACGAAAGGGTGAAGCACACTGGATTACTTTTGTTAGTCTGTGTGTGTGTAGAGGAGGGAATATCTGGGTACACATATTACCATTCCAGGGACCTCTTAAGACAGGTGGGGTGAGACCAGGAGCATGGGTGTGTCAGGACTTAGGACATGGGCTGACATGTACATGGAATGTCATGTGTGCAGTGCTTGCCATAGGTGTGGCACTTGTGCTGTCTATGTTCTGCTTATATGGAACTCTAGTCACAGATAGTCCTTGCAGAGATAGGTGCTGTACGACTTACTGCTGTCAAGTGTCAGGTCATACATTCCTGTTACCAATGCAATAGCATATCCACTGCCTCGTGTATGAGGCTTTGTTTTCCCTTATTGACTGATGGTGTCTTACTTGTGTGCCATATACTGCGATGGACCATGTTGCCAACGTGTATGTGTGAAATAGGTGTGGTCCTCTGCTATTGCCCTTCAAAGGTGACATGTACAGGATATATGTCATTTACAGTGTGTGTGAATGTGACTGTTGTATAATACGCATCACAATTGCTTTGGAAATTTCAGTGTCCTGATCGGTATGTCAGCAATGCTCCATGAGGCTACACTCTTATTCTGATATTTAGAGATAAAGGTGAGCAAAAATGATTACCCTGACCATGATATGTTGATTATTATAGGTGTTTATATACATATGTTGATACAGTGGTGATGGTGAGTTGTTTCAAAAGAAATTGTTCACAATATTTTGGCGCCTACGCAATCCAGCAGCTGTGTTTTGTTGGTCCCCCTCATGCTGCAGGCCAACATCCTCCTCTTCCTCCTCTTTAGGTATTTGTGGCTCTGGTTCTAATAGGGGAATGTTCCTACGTACATAAATGTTGTGCAGGATGGCACATGTTAAAATGATCTTCAGACCATTTCTGGTGAGTATAGGAGGCTGCCACCAGTGATGTCAAGGCACCTGAATCTCGACTTGAGGATGACAAAGGTCCTTTCGACTATGGTGCGTGTCCTCCTATGAGCCTCATTGTAGGCACACTCTGCTGCAGTGCTTGGGTTGCCTAATGGTGTCATAATCCATGGCTGGATCCCATACCCCTGATCAGCTGAAAGAGAAAATGATTGGGATCATGTTGATGTAGCTTGCCACATTAATATCACCTTGCATGGCAGTAGTTGTCTTGTGCTGTCTGTGACTCTTTTGTGTTATTGTGTTGATTCCTAGGCTTCTAGTATGTACCATCTGCATTGGGTTGTTTCCTTGGCTGAACGAGCGTTTGCCTGCTGACCGGTTGTCAGCAGTATGTTTGGGATTTATAGTACAGTGTGCACTCCCTAGCAATGTGACTTGTGATACAGGTGTTCCTGTGTCTTCACTGGGGGTGAGATGATAGTTCCATACACACATTCAATTTGAAAGTTGTGGTAACACGTTAGCATCTATGTATCCTGGACATCTTATACTTTTAGACATATGCAATGGGTTAATTTATACATCAGTGAGACGCTTACATTTTGCAAGGTGACTATTAGCGAAACCTCTCCATACGTTGTGATCATTGACGTCTTGACATTAGACTGTACACTAATTTCAGATGTGTGACAGGTTCACTGCACACCTATCAAACATGCCTAGCGGTGTCATGACCTCAGTGTGTTCCTGTTAACATGTTGCTGTTGTGGTGTATGTGTTGTTTGTCCTAGAGTGTTGCTGTGCAGTGTGTATATAAGTAGGTTTCTGTACTTACCAACAAGTAGTCCATTGCCATATCATCGATCCTGGAAGTGTTGATTGATGGTACAGTGACGGAAGATGAATGAGTCATGGACACTCCCAGGATACTTTGCCACGATATTGGTGATCAATCCTTGGCGATCCACCTTAGCCTGCACATTGATGGAATGTGTGTGCTTCCTGTTGCGGTGTAGGTGTTCAGTTGCAGCTTGGTTTCTGTTGGGATGGTGCGGGGTGTCAGCAAGCTGGGTGCCAACTGTGGCTCAGTGTTGCGCATCAACTGCTGAATGGCGTGCCAGTTCAACCTGTACCTCTGGATGATATCATGTTCCCTGAGGCCATGAAGGGTTGTCCTGGTGTGGAATATCCTCTCCTGCCTTCTGCCTTGCCTTTGGGTTCCCTGCTGGTGTTGTGGTAGATGCTGTTGTTGTTGCTGTGCTCTGCGTCTGCGTGCACGCTGGATGAGAAGCACCTCCATGTCACCCTTTTGCTGCTCTGCTGTTGCTTCAGTGTGTTCTGATTAAATACAGGTGTGTTTGCCCCATTTTAACACCTGCCCTGACCCAGGCGTTAATTTTTGACGCAAATCGGGCTGTGCGTCATTTTCCGACTCCTCCTCCCGGTAGCATAAATACGACGCACGCGCGTTTAAGTAATTTTTTGGACGGGAACGCCTACCTTGCATATGATTAACTCAAGTCGGTTTCCCGCATCCAGAAAATGACACACACGGCGGGATTTTGACGTCCGCGGACTCAGGTGTCAAAGTTTAAATATGAGTTAAAACATTTTGACGCACATTCGGCGCAGACGGGGTATAAATATGCCCCATGATGTCCTTAATTGGAGTAAAATCTTTCAGGTCTTTCAGTGCTGTTATGAAACTAGGCATTGTTTCCAACTGTGTTAGGTTCTGTACTATTAAAGGAAATGCAACCCTATCTTATTTGGAACCTACTGCAAGGAATTAGACGGTTCTTGCTCCTATTATGGCGGGGGTGCTTCCGCTCCATGTATTATGGACAGGATACTATGGATCCCCAGCAATTTGTAATTTCTGTCAAAATGGCATCCAAGACTTGAACCAAGTTCTTTTTTTTTGCCCGGCTATGCTGTCATACCGTCGAAGATGGTTACGCCCAATCTGCCTGCAACCTTCCTTACTTACTGTGTCAGAAGTATTGCAGGCCTTTTATTTCCCTCCAAATTTTGCTATAGAATGTTAAAAAAAAATTTTTTAATCTTATTAATTATATTGATTAATTATTTTGTAAGAATTGAGGTACGTACAATGTTTGGGAGGTTTTTAGGTTATTTATTTTATGGTCTTTTTGTATTCATACTGTTTTATGTGGACCTCCATGGCAGTTCTGTATCATAAATAAATAAATTAGAAATTGAACATATTTCTCATTTTACATAGGTTAATGTCATGGATTCAAGCCCATTGCAGTCTACATAAAGAAACCCAATGAGCACTTACTAGGGACATGTGCTCCATATCATGTATACACAACAGCATAGTCCCTAATTGGTCTCAGTATCAACGTGGTTCCACCTAGATTAGGCCAGACAATGGGGGTGATTCTAACCTCCGCCCGCCAATGTTCCCCCGTCAAAATACCGCTCCGCGGTCACAAGACCGCTGAGGGTATTTTGAGATTTGCCCTGGGCTGGCGGGCGGCCGCCAAAAGGCCGCCCGCCAGCCCAGGGCAAATCTACCTTCCCACGAGGACGCCGGCTCCGAATGGAGCCGGCGTAGAGGGAAGGTGCGACGGGTGCAGTTGCACCCGTCGCGTATTTCAGTGTCTGCTTTGCAGACACTGAAATACACAGTGGGGCCCTCTTACGGGGGCCCCTGCAGTGCCCATGCCCTGGGCATGGGCACTGCAGGGGCCCCCAGGGGCCCCGCGGCACCCCCTACCGCCATCCTGTTCCTGGCGGGAGACCCGCCAGGAACAGGATGGCGGTAGGGGGTGTCAGAATCCCCATGGCTGCGGAGCACGCTCCGCAGCCATGGAGGATTCACCCGAGCAGCGGAAAGTCGGAGGGAGACTGCCGACTTTCCGTTTCTGACCGCGGCTGAACCGCCGCGGTCAGAATGCTCGAGGGAGCACCGCCAGCCTGTTGGCGTTGCTCCCGTGGTCGGTGACCCTGGCGGTCACCGGCCGCCAGGGTCAGAATGACCCCCAATATAATTTCAACACCTGGGTACCTCTGCTATGTTACATTAGGAGAAGTTAGGGCCTTATTTATACTTTTTGGTGCAAAACTGCACTAAGGCAGTTTTGCCCCAAAAAGTTTTGCACCGGCTTCCACCATTTTTTAGCACCAGCTGGGCACCATATTTATGGAATGTTGCAAACCGGTGCAAAGGGTAGGCTAGCTTAAAAAAAAATGACGTTAGGCAGTTTTGAGTCAAAATAAATGATTCTGACCAGATTAGCATCATTTTTTTACGCTTAAGGGCATATTTATACTCTGTTTGCACTGAATTAGCATAATTTTTTTTTTTACTCTAATTCAGTGCAAAACTAACTCCATATTTATACTTTGGTGCTAGACCCGTCTAGCACCAAATTTATGGAGTTAAAGTCATTTTTTGGAAGTGGAAACCTACCTTGCCTTAATGAGATGCAAGGTAGGCGTTCCCGTGCAAAAAAATGACACATCATTACTTTGTGCTTTGTAGTGTCATGCCAGTTATTGTACACATGGCTCTTGGCATGTTTCTATGTGTTGATACTTCAAATGCCCCATACCTGAACTCACCCTCTCAGGTGAGCAGTTTCTCCTCTGACAAGCACATTCCATTTCATTGCTTTACAATCCAGATTTGTGTGGATGTGGATGTGCACATGTAAGAAACAGTGGCCTCATGGTGCAAGGCGGCATGCATTGTTACCATCAGGTTGGGTAGGGTTTAAGAGTCCTTGCATGATGTGCTGTTCAAGTCGATGCTTTTTACTTTGCATTGTGTGATTTGCAGTTCTGCCGAATTATGTTGTACATTCTACCACACATTGCTGTTGCATTTTACAGATGGAATGGGTAGAGTGACGGAGCTAGACTGAGCTGTGCAACATGTAACTGGCCAGCGTGACTAACATTCCTGTGCCATTTAACAGGACATGAGCAAGATTCTATCCCTTTTCCCTGCACACAGGACAGTGGAGCACGAGGACAAAGCTAGCTGTACTGCATAACATGACCTTTTTGCCCACATTGCCCCTTCTTGATAATTACCCTGTGGCTCTGGTTGTTCCTCATGTTCAGCACTGTCCTGGTGTCATGTACGTTCTCATTATCCTAATGAGACTACTGGATTTGGCAGGCAGAATCACTTGTACTATGGGGACTGAGTCTGATTCTGCACCATGTGACACCTGTTGGCCTAATCCGGATTTGTTCTGCATAACTAGCAGTGGCTCATCTCCACCCAAGAGTGGGGATGATTGGGACAATCAGGCTCATGACATACATGACTCCTCAGGGAAATCATGTTCACTCAGAACTCATCTGTTTCTCCTAGTTACATTGGTCTAAAATATGCAAGGACAGTCAGAGGCAGAGTAAGGTTCACCAAGGTTTTATTGAAGTAACTGCACCTTAGATAATAAAGCATGTATTGCAATAACTAGGACGAAGAAGCACAATAAGATTACAGTTGTGACAAGGAGAGTGAAACACAAGAATTATGCTGCCATACTGTCACTAAGGTTTGCAGGGTTAGTTCATACCTAAGCTATGTTAGAGCACAGCAGGTTAAGTTCAAATTCTGCCTTCCAGGTTCCCCCTGGGAAGACATCCTCCCTCATACCTGAGCAAGAGGTCTGTAGTCTACATAAGCAACTGTAGTGAAGCAATCAGCAATCAGCACTAAGTCGTGGTCATCTGACTGGAATCTCCCTCTAACATACATGGGTCAACGTAGTATTTTATAACAAAACATCTGATGTTCCAGGAAAGGATCCCCACATAAGAGTGTGTATGTTTCTGTGAACATTGAAGACAAAGCGTACCACTTTTGGCGGCCAACCTATCCTCCTGTAGCCTTGTGCAAAGCACAGAGTGAAAGAGTTGTCTTGTTTAAGAACGCAGTGGTGACCTAGGCAAAGAGCAGATAGATAGAGAAAATAAAGCAAGACCCAAATGTGGCTAATGTTAAAATAATATATCGAAGCTAAATAAAGTATATATAGGTTAAAGTGCATTGTGCCAGGCCTGGTTTGCTAAAATAATGTGTATAAAACTATAGCTAAAAATGGCTTCACAACACTGGTAGTTCAACCACCAACTAGTCTGTGACAAGAGCTTCCACCTGCTCCTCCAAGTCATCTAGCTCCTTCTGGGATGCTGGGCTCCTTCCTACGGTCGGTCTACATTGCTGCCTTCAGGTTGTTGGAAGTGTCTCCTTTGCCTGGCACTTGTAGCCATGGCAGTGTTTTTAAAAATTGGCACCACTCCTCTTTTTTATCCGACACTGTTGTTCTTCTCTACTACTGACTGCCAAATGGCCTCTTTTCTCCCTAGTGGCAATTTAGAGGTGATAAAGAGCTCATGTTGGTGCTCTGTCACCTCAGTGATCAAGCTGTCATTCTCCTCCTCACTGAATTTGAATTCGATACACAGCCCATCGGATCGACGCATTGCTGATGCAGCCCGACTTCCTGTGAAAGGAATTGACTCAGCACCAGCTGTGCAGCAGAATTTCCACTGCATTGCTCACCGGGTCGAAGCAACAGTTGTGACTTTGTCCTGCACAGCCAGGATTTCCACACATCATCCCTGGGCATCAAAAGACCCCGCATTGCCAAGAGGATTCAAGCCTGTGTGCCGGGAATTCGATGCAAAGCCCTTGTCCCGTTGAAAAGAGTCAATGCATTGTATGTGTGCGCCTCGAAAACCAATGCACACCTATCTTTTTCCACGCATCTCCACCTCTGCGGTCTTCATGTGTGTAATTTTGACACAAACCTTTGCTTTTAAGAAATAAAGACTCTTCATATCATTACAAAAGTGACATTTCCACTTGCGATTATCAACTCTTGATCATTTTGACTTTAATTTAATCAGATAAATATCTTATGTTTTTCTAAACCTGTGTGGTTTCTTTTCTCACTGTGTTATTGCATGATTTATTGCATAAATACTTTACTTATTGCCTTTTAAGTTAAGCCTGACTCATCAGTTCCAAGCTACCAGAGGGTGGGCATAGGATAATTTGGACTGTGTTTGACATACCCTGACTAGGATTGTGATCCCTATTAGGACAAAGGTGTATACCTCTGCCAACTAGAGACCCAATTTCTAACAATGGTGGAGTTTTTTCACCGTTTCACTGAGATTCACATGGCAGAACTCCAGACCTAATTCTAAGCTGTAATTAAAAGGGAAAACCGTGGACTCTGCTCTCAGACCAGAAGATGACATGAAAGAACCCACTCATCTTGGACACTCACTACAGAAGAAATTTGACTCCAATAAATCAATGATGCATTTACCTCCATCAAGAATTTCAGATTGCTTTCCAATGTGGAACTGGAGAGAAAACACACTTTGCCTAAGCCAAGCACAAGAATTTAAGATGATTTGTCCTTTTCAAAAGCAGAGCTTCATCTGGAGCACCGGCTATGTTTATATTTGTAAGAGTTTTTATTGTAGAGAAAATACACTTGCTTTGCCTTGGCCATGCACATTAACTTAGGAATATCTGTCCTTTACAGAAGTGGATCTTCAACTGGGGCATCTCCTATGCTCATAGTTGTAAGTGTTTCCCTTTGATGTTTAATTTTTGTGAAAAGAGCATCATGGCCAGAATGGAATCTCACCTATGTATTTATCAGAGAAGTCTACAGTTTTGCACACAATCTCTACCAAACTGGAGTACTTTCTACTGGATAATTAGTATGTGCTACCTCAGGTGATTATCTAGAGTATATTCTTTAATTCAGCTGCATAAAGGACTATGAGGTAATGTCTGCAGTGACCTAGCATATGTGTAGTTTTGACAATATGATTGTTCTTTAGGCACGTTCATGTATAAATCAGTGACAGAATTAATCCTTGTATAGGGAGGATGACAAGGCAACAGACAAAGAGTTGACTGTGCACTAAACAGGGGGACTTTCTCTTAATTATTTGTAGTAAGTGCTTCTTTGTTTGTTGGCGATATACTCATATTACTCTGCATTAAGAAAGTGACATCAAAATCGTTGGGAAACCCGCTCAGGACACGTTGGTAAGTTGAGCTGGCCATTAACCTGGAAAATGCAAGAACACTGTTGCATACTTTACTTATGCAGAAAAGGCAAGGCCAATCAGATAGAGCTTATAGGTAATTTTGTGCATTTGCTTACACAGCAGTAATTAAAAGGGAACACTCCTGCATACTACTAACATGGAAGGGGTGAGCCAAACGAGTTTTTAGCTGATTTGGCACCTTTGAATACTAAACAGCAATTTAAAGGGAGTCCCATGGACTGTACTTTCAGACTAGGAGACAACAAGAAGGAACCCACTTGTCTTGGACAGTCAGCACAGAAGGGATTACTCTCAAATAAATCTACAATGCATTCACCTCTATCAAAGATCTGACATCATTTTTCAAACATGTGACTGCAGAACAAATACACTTGCTTTGCTTTGTCAAAGCACACAGATTTAGGATGATTTGTCCTTTACAGAAGTGGAGGTTCAAATGGGGCACCTGATATGCTCATATTTTTAAGTGTTTCCCATTGAGGTTTGATTTTAGTTAAATGAGCATAAGGGCCAGAATGGTACCTTATCTGTGTATTTATCTTGGAAGAGTCCAGAGTTTTGCACAAAAAGTATACCCAACATTGAGGGCTATAAGGGTAGCTCAAGGTCGCCTGCAGACCATGCAATCTTCCTGCATGCTGGGAGAAGAGTAAGAATGTAACTATTGTGCACCTAGATTATTCATCCTGATAGCAGTAGTGTCCCAAAAATGTGCTGATACAGTGGATGTCAAGTGAGGGGTTGTGCAAAAACTACACTCACCACTAGGAAAGGTGTTATAGCCTGGGATGTTCCCAAATGTGTTTAGGTATAAGGAGCCCAACTGATGTAGACTAGATGTGGGTATAAATTGTAGTGTGTTCTTAGGTTAACAACCCTCAGCAGCATAGGAACATTATTGTATTGAACCTGCCTTTTTAGGATGGTTATTTCTTGAACTCTAATTTGAACCATTTTATACAGTCATGCTTGATTGCTTGTGTTTTGTTTATGCAGGTAAAGGATGAACTGTGAAGTTACATTTCTTGTAAAGGAGTATAAAAAAAGATAGTTTTGTGATTCTTATTTTACAACATATTTTCTAAGCCAACTGCTTACATTATGTTCTTATCAAATTCCCTCACTCACTATTCATTTCCATTTAGGAGTGTACAACGTTTTGCTTTCTGTGGTTTCCATACTTTAATTTTCTGGTAATATTACCTTTTTTCAAACTTGATCTAAATAATTGTCTTTGTTTGTAGCAAGCACCCTAACTTTTAGACGAAGAGACTGATTTACATCTGGGTGGTGGGGCATTACTCCATTTCAAACGATAGTTATATCCTCTTTGCCGGATTACGATCCCATGATATCCTATGGACATTGAAATACGACTGATAGGATATCCATCATGAGATTTAAATCAGGACTGAAGTTGTCTCAATATTGACACTACCATCCCTTTATTCAATCAATCAATTCCTAAATTCTCAGACTTACAATCACCTGATCGTGACCCCACAGATTCATCAGCCAGAGTAGAAACATCATTGATACATAGACACCCCGACTACTTTGACTAAAAAAACTTTGATTGAGCTCATCAATGTCATATTGTGTTTTGATCCAATGTTTATATTTTATCCCTAACACTAATAAATAAGTTTACTCTTAAAATCACCTTGCTATTCTACTACATGTGCACTTCTAGTGGACTGCGCTATTTTTCCTTATTTCATGTCACCTTAACGCATTTCAAATAAATTGAAGAGTAAAGTGTACTTTTGAATACAGTGACCTGTCTACAAATGAATTTCTGGGTATTTGTATTGAATATTCAGATATCACTCTGACCTAACTGAGCCAAACCAAATGCGAGCTCATATGCATTCTAGCATTGGATTCAGGGTAGTTTCCATAGTAAACAATAGATTTAGGGGGTCATTCTGACCCTGGCGGTCATGGACCGCCAGGGCCAACGACCGCGGGAGCACGGCCAACAGGCTGGCGGTGCTCCCATGGGCATTCTGACCGCGGCGGTACAGCCGCGGTCAGATACGGGAAACCGGCGGTGTCCCGCCGGTTTCCCGCTGCCCAAGGGAATCCTCCATGGCGGTGCTGCAAGCAGCGCCGCCATGGGGATTCCGACCCCCTTACCGCCAGAACCTGGCTGGCGGTAGCGGGTGTCGTGGGGCCCATGGCATGGGCACTGCAGGGGCCCCCTAACAGGGCCCCACCAAGATTTTCAGTGTCTGCCAAGCAGACACTGAAAATCGCGACAGGTGCAACTGCACCCGTCGCACCCCTTCCACTCCGCCGGCTCCATTCGGAGCCGGCATCCTCATGGAAGGGGGTTTCCCGCTGGGCTGGTGGGCGGCCTTCTGGCGGTCGCCCACCAGCCAAGCGGGAAAGCCAGAATGGCCACCGCGGTCATTTGACCGCGGTGCGGTCATTCGGCGGCTACCGCCAGCCCTGCGGTTACCGCGGCCGGCGGGAGTCAGAATGACCCCCTTAGTTTGTTAATATCTGGTTCAACTACTCATTTTTGTATACCCCTTCATGTTAGATTAGCTGGAGTTTTTTACATATGTTTTGCATAGCGATGAATTAACATTTTTATTTACATTACAACAATACTATATTGCCTAAAGAATACTTGTTTTACAGGGTGGTAATAGGAAAAGCCCTTTGTAGTTTATGGGGGTTATTACAACTTTGGAGGAAGTGTTAATCTGTCCCAAAAGTGACGGTAAAGTGACGGATATACCACCAGCCGTATTACGAGTCCATTATATGCTATGGAACTCGTAATACGGCTGGTGGTATATCAGTCACATTTGTAATACCCCCCTATGTGTCTTATCTGGATTTCCATTCTATATTTGGTTTCAAATAATCAAGCCTCATTGCAAGGTATTGTGGGGGCTGCAAAACACCTGACACTCCTTCTAACTTCAGTTGGTATGCTACATTATTGTTGAAAGGTCCCACATTCATCCTATGGAATGGGGTTACTCTCGAGCCTCAGAAGTGTCTATTGTTTGTCACAACCCAGATCCATTGATGGCTGATGCAGTAGGGGTCAAGGAGGCCACTTATTGTTACAGAACTGACAATACTAAAATACATTAATCATTTCATTCTCTGCTGCCAGAAACTGAAGTATGAATACATTAGAGTACTGAAGGTCCAAGCTTCTGTTAATATTTCGTACTACTAGAGAATTACCTTGTGCTGGTCTTTCTAGATTGTTGGCATTCATCTATTCTTCTAATTCTACTTTGCATTAATAATGTGTGTTCATGTGTGATCCTGATTAGATTCTTAATTCCTTTTCTGCTTTCTGACTATTCATTTAGTTCTGATTCTTGACATTTGTGATATTTACTTTTGAATTGAAAACTGTTGAGTAACTAATCTAGTTTTCTTCTATCTGCAATTTTGGTAAATTTTAACATTTTGTAGCTCTCTTCTGATATCATTGCAATTCTTTACGTATTAATTATAGTATCTTTGTTGAGTTCCTATTTAGTGACAATTACATTTCAGATACTAGTCAAACCCTCATTATCAGGTCCTGTCAAGATACAGGGCCTCATTCCGACCCTGTCCGGCGCCAGGAGCCGCCGGCCTGGCGGGGCCCGCCAGAATACCGCTGCGCCAGCCCAGCGGGAAACACCCTTCCATGAGGATGCCGGCTCCGGATGGAGCCGGCGGAGTGGAAGGGGTGCGACGGGTGCAGTTGCACCCGTCGCGATTTTCAGTGTCTGTATGGCAGACACTGAAAATCTTTGTGGGGCCCTGTTACGGGGGCCCCTGCAGCGCCCATGGCATTGGCATGGGCACTGCAGGGGCCTCCAGGGGCAGCACGACACCCCATACCGCCATTCTCTTCCTGGTGGCCAAAACCGCCAGGAACAGGATGGCGGTATGGGGCTCGGAATCCCCATGGCGGCGCAGCAAGCTGCGCCGCCATGGAGGATTCCCCAGGGCAGCGGGAAACCGGCGGTACACCGGCGGTTTTCCGTTTCTGACCGCAGCTGTACCGCCGCGGTCAGAATGCCCATGGGAGCACCGCCAGCCTGTTGGCAGTGCTCCCGCGGTCGTTGGCCCTGGCGGTTTTTACCGCCAGGGTCAGAATGACCCCCACAGTGTAATGCACGAGCTTTAAAATATTTTAATTCCTGCCACAGTTGCTCAGTTGCACAGAGGTACCTCCACCTATTCCCCAAACTTAAAACTGCACTGCTGAAGTTTTTAGTGGCAGCTGGTCGGTGTAGCTTAGGGGGCTGAGGAACAGCAACCACATAAAAGAGTTTGGAACATCAGAGCAGCACATCATTTAAATTCTGATACAGCAGTACATGTATTACTCTGTTTGGCTGCCCAACAGCACCCCTCCAAAGTCCACTCCTGCTGTTTGGGCTATCAACAGGGCTATGCAGCTTCAGGTACACAGGTGTTGTGTCAGCCATCATTCAGTTTTTAGTTATCTGACAGTCACATATAGGAATGTGAGCAGCCAGAGTGGTGCAACAACAGGGTGATGGTGACACAAATTACATAAGCAATGCATTATGGTGCAGTCTGGCAAGCTGGGGAGCAGCAGGCATGTCAAACTATTAGGGTAGTTCTAAGCCATCATCATTACAAACCATCATTAAAAGTGTTGTTGCTTTGGCAGAATTTTAAAAAGAAGTGCCACATTTATCAGTTGAGAAGAACATCTTTGAGAAAGTGGATCATAAAAGATAGGGCAGTTGATCATGGTAGTGAGGAACTTCTGTCAAACACGTCCCTCAACTTGACAATGATTTTTCAGTTTCACTGACTAACCATTCAGCTTCTAATGATGCTTTCAATTCTCAGAGTTCATTTCTTATCAATATTCTGGTCATGTCTATTGAAGAAGTTATTCCTGTCCCTTGGCAAATCACTCTTTTAACATCAAGCCTGGCCTAGATACACAAGATAAGGGAATTAGCATATCACAAAGTTAAACGTTCAGGTGGATCGCCTTTGAACAATCCTTACCAATGTGGTTGGTCTACAGTAAAACATAAGAACATATGGAACTGGAGAATTCAATTGCTCTTGCAGGAAATAAGATAAGCCAGATGATTGTTGAAAAAGTGGTCAGTGATACAGACAGAAATTCCTCTGTTGTCTAGAAAGGTCTGTCACCCAATAATTGAAAACAGTTAAATAAATGAAATAAGTACAGTTTTAGAACCTACAAGGACAGTAGCAAATAACATGATTAATGATTAAGCCAATTAAATAGTTGACATAACTGAAAGGAATATGAATGGGGTCAATAGAAGATGTTTGAAGAATTTGTGTTCTCTTTCCCAGACTGTTCCCTGGTTAACAGGGAATTATGGTTCTAAAGTAGGCAGTTTCAATAATCCACTACAGAACATACATTTTAATATGTTTGCCAAGACCGTATAAACTATTTAAACTAGAGTTATCAACAGTAATTCGGCTGAGTGTCTCTCTCAATGACATCACATGTGATAATAAATTTTCCTCAGCCTCATTGTTTACCTGTTCCTGTGATGGATCTACAGTTACAATAAGGGGGTCATTCTGGTTAATGTTATGTATGATAAGATGTTTTCACCAGCCTTAAGAATAATTACCCCGAATCATGAAATCATGAAATGAGTTTCCTCAAGATACATATAAGGACAAATCTGGAAAGAGCGGATGCTAAACAATTCACTTTCATCAGAATAGTCATCAAGAGGCTGGCTTGATATTCTCCATCAAGTTAATACAGCTAGACTGCTGCAAGTGGAGCACAACTCCTAAATTATGAGCTCAAGATCCATTCAAACTATCAGTCTTAAAGCATCAAATAGCAATGATCCTGATTACTCATTTAGCAGGTTATACCTAGCGAAAGAAAAATATATGTGCAATTGGTAAATTGAGATCAATCATGAGTTCACAGAATGTTATCCTCCTTTTAAACCTCAAAATCCATAGAGCTAAGCACCGTAGGCCCTAGATAGCTGCACTGGTGTCTAGTAATATCATGTAGCTGAAGTACACTGAACCCCCCTTGGTTCCGCTGCTCACAAAACCATCCTTTTTCAATTAAATAAACCCACATGGAGAGAACACACAGCAGTCTTATGTTAAGTTATCTATTCATGAATCCGTAGGGTATGATTAATTCGGTGTTCCTTTCAAGATCCATTATAAGACGGGAGCCATAGTGTAAAGTTCAAAGTCCTTTATTTGAAATCTTCATACAAACCAACTCAGCCCAACCAACGTGTTTCATCACAGACAGTCTCCATCAAGGTTTCTATTACTCCACCAAATTTCTCTGTTCCTTTTCCTACAAGGTCATAGAATATGCCCAGGCAATGAGTCTAATGCCCATAGTTAAGTGTCTCTCCCAAGTGGGTGCTGTAGCTGTGGGCAGGGTAGGTCGCTCCCCCTGCCGCTGCAGCTCCTCCAGCTCCTCCAGGTTCCTGAGTTCCTGAGACCCACCTCACAGTAAGTAAACCCCCACCTCCCAGCCCCTCGCCCTGCCCCGCGCTACTCACCCTCTCTCCTGCTCCTGCTTCTTTTCTTCTTCTCTGTTCTTCCTCCTCGCTCCTCGCCTGTAATCTTCTTCTGTACTCTTCTTCTCCCCGTCTTCTCTCTTCTTCTGTGTGCTTCTCTGCCTCTCCTGTCGCCTCTCTTCTTCTTCATCTTCTCCTGAGGTCTTCTGCCTGTCTTCTGCCTTCTGTTCTTCATATCTTCATCTGTGATCTTCTGCTCTTCTGTGAACTTCTGCTCTTCTGAGTTCTTCTGGACTCCTGTTCTTCTGTTCTCCTGTTCTTCTGTTCTTCTGTTCTTCCGGTCTTCTGTTCTTCCGTCTTCTGTTCTTCTGTCTTCTGTTCTTCTGTCTTCTATCTTCTGTCTTCGGCTCCTCTGCCCCCTTCGTCTTCTTTTCCCCGCGCCTGCCCTCCTGCTCCTGCCTCATCCCCCTCCCTCACTCGCCTCCCCCTCTCTATCACCCCTATCTAACCCATTCGCTATCTACCTCCCTCTCTCCTCCTATCCACCTATCTCTCTATCTCTCTATCTCACTATCTAACTCCCTCACTCTCCACCTCCTCCTAGCTACCTATCTCTCTATCTCTCTATTTCTCTATCTATCGATTTCTCTATCTATCTATTTTCTCTATCTATTTCTCTATCTCTCCCCCCATTCCCGCCACCCCCTCTATTACCTATTCTTCCTATCCTCTCACTCTACCTCTCACCCTCACCCACCTCTACAACCCCCCCTCCCCTATCTTCACAATCCTACTCCTATCTCTCTTCCTAATCTCCCATACCTCCTAACACTCTCCCCCCTCCACCCTTAAACCCCCCTCCCCCAGCTCTTCTCACTCTACTTGTCCCCCCCTCCCTCGCGCTTTCCCGCCGCGACCTCCTGCACGCCTCCGCCCCCCCAGCTCCCATTCGCCCCCAGCTGACCCCTCCCCCCCTCCTACCTCATACGGCGGCTGCTGCGCGACAGTGGTAGCGACCCTTGACCCAAGGGTAGGTCTCTCCCCCTGCCGCTGCAGCTCCTCCAGCTCCTCCAGGTTCCTGAGTTCCTGAGACCCACCTCACAGTAAGTACCCCACACCTCCCAGCCCCTCGCCCTGCCCTGCGCTACTCACCCTCTCTCCTGCTCCTGCTTCTTTTCTTCTTTTCTTCTTCTCTGTTCTTCTTCCTCGCTCCTCGCCTGTAATCTTCTTCTGTACTCTTCTTCTCCCCGTCTTCTCTCTTCTTCTGTGTGCTTCTCTGCCTCTCCCGTCGCCTCTCTTCTTCTTCATCTTCTTCTGAGGTCTTCTGCCTGTCTTCTGCCTTCTGTTCTTTGTATCTTCATCTGTGATCTTCTGCTCTTCTGTGAACTTCTGCTCTTCTGAGTTCTTCTGGACTCCTTTTCTTCTGTTCTCCTGTTCTTCTGTTCTTCTGTTCTTCCGGTCTTCTGTTCTTCCGTCTTCTGTTCTTCTGTTCTTCCGGTCTTCTGTTCTTCCGTCTTCCACCTATCTCTCTATCTCACTATCTAACTCCCTCACTCTCCACCTCCTCCTATCTACCTATCTCTCTATCTATCTATTTCTTTATCTATCGATTTCTCTATCTATCCATTTCCCGCCACCCCCTCTATTACCTATTCTTCCTATCTTCTCACTCTACCTCTCACCCTCACCCACCTCTACAACCCCCCCTCCCCTATCTTCACAACCCTACTCCTATCTCTCTTCCTAATCTCCCAAACCTCCTAACACTCTCCCCCCTCCACCCTTAAACCCCCCTCCCCCAGCTCTTCTCACTCTACCTGTACCCCCCTCCCTCGCGCTTTCCCGCCGCGACCTCCTGCACGCCCCGCCCCCCCAGCTCCCATTCGCCCCCAGCTGACCCCTCCCCCCCTCCTACCTCATATGGCGGCCGCTGCGCAACAACGCAGCGGGCGCGCCGCTGGCGCGCCAGAGGCAAGCCCGTCTGCGCCCGTCTGCGCCCGTCCGCGCCCGTCCGCGCCCAGCGCCCAGCGCCACGACCCCTGGTCCCCAGCTCTCCCAAACCCCGCTGATCCGCTACGACCCCACCACCCTCCTCGCCCTTAACCCAGGACGCTCCAACACCTGCTTCCAAGCTCACCCCAAACGCACCCATGGACCCTTCGCCTGCAACTCCTGCAAACGCATCTTCCACCACGCAACTACCACGACCACAAGCCCACGCGCCATCAACCACCTCAAGTGCATCCTGGTCAACGCTCAATCCGTCCACAAGCACGCCGTTGAACTCTGGGACCTCCTGGACTCCACAGCACCGGACGTCGCCTTCATCACGGTGACCTGGATGAACGACTCCTCTGCTCCAGACATCGCCACCGCCATCCCCGAAGGCTACAAGATCTCCAGAAAAGACCGCACCAACCAAGTAGGAGGAGGTATCGCCATCGTCTTCAAAGACTCCATCAGCGTCACCACCTCCACCAAAGACACCCCTCTCACCGCTGAACACCTGCATTTTCAGATTCGCACCAACCCTAGGACCACCATCAGAGGATCCCTCGTCTACCGTCCTCCCGGACCGTGCGCCCCCTTCAGCGATGCCATAGCCGACTTCATCTCCCCGCACACCCTCGCCTCACCGGACTACATCCTCCTAGGCGACTACAACTTCCATCTGGAACAAAACAACGACCCCAACACCACCACCCTGCTCGCCAACCTCGGCCTCAAACAACTGGTGAACACCGCCACCCACATCGCCGGACACTATCTTCTCCGCCAGCAAACACGTCTTCTTCAGCCACACCTCCGCTCTACACTGGACCGACCACAGCTGTGTCCACTTCACATTCCGACGCGAGACCCGCCACCTCCGCACTCAACCCATCCCTCGTCGACAGTGGAACAAGATCCCCGAAGAGCAACTCTTCTCAGCACTCGCCGCCAACCAACCCACCCTCACCACCGACCCCAACGACGCAGCCCTCAGCCTCACAAACTGGATCTCCATGTGCGCAGACAACCTTGCTCCCCTCAAACGCACGCATCGACCGACCAACACCAAAAAACCTCTCTGGTTCTCTGACACCCTCAAAGAATCAAAGAAAACTTGTCGCACCCTCGAGAAGGCCTGGCGCAAGGACCACACCGCTGACAACATGACCGCCCTCAAGAACGCTACCCGCGAACACCACCGCCTGATCCGCGCTGCTAGAAAGAACTTTTTCACCGACAGACTGGACAAAAACAGCCACAACTGCAGAGAACTCTTCAGCATCGTCAAGGAGTTCTCCAACCCCAACGCCAATGCCAACGCCGTCACGCCCTCACAGGATTTGTGCGAATCCCTCGCCACTTTCTTCCATCGCAAGATCAGCGACCTCCACGACAGCTTCGGACACCAGACCCAACATAACACCACCGAACCCGTACCCCGGCCATTACCCTCAACAACTGGACCCACATCAACACTGAAGAAACCAAATCCATCATGAACTCTATCCACTCCGGCGCCCCTTCGGACCCCTGCCCTCACTTCATCTTTAACAAAGCCGACAACATCATCGCCCCGCACCTCCAGACCGTCATCAACTCTTCTTTTTCTTCTGCTACCTTCCCCGAATGCTGGAAACACGCCGAAGTCAACGCCCTACTAAAGAAACCTACGGCTGACCCGAGCGACCTGAAAAACTTCCGCCCCATCTCTCTTCTGCCTTTCCCAGCCAAGGTAATAGAGAAGACCGTCAACAAACAGCTGACCACCTTCCTGGAAAACAACAACCTGCTCGACCCTTCACAAACCGGATTCCGAACCAACCACAGCACGGAAACCGCCCTCATCTCAGTCACTGACGACATCATAACCCTGATGGACAACGGTGAAACAGTCGCCCTCATTCTCCTCGACCTCTCGGCTGCCTTCGACACCGTCTGTCACCGCACCCTAATCACCCGCCTCCACTCCACCGGGATCCAAGGCAAGGCCCTGGACTGGATCGCCTCCTTCCTCTCAAACCGTTCCCAAAGAGTTTAACTCCCTCCGTTTCGCTCAGAACCCACCGAGATCATCTGCGGTGTACCTCAAGGCTCATCCGTCAGCCCAACACTCTTCAATGTCTACATGAGCCCCCTCGCCAACATCGTTCGCAAGCACGACATCATCATCACCTCCTACGCCGACGACACCCAACTTATACTCTCCCTCACCAAGGACCCCGCCAGCGCCAAGACCAACCTACAAGAGGGTATGAAGGACGTTGCAGATTGGATGAGGCTCAGCCGCCTAAAGCTGAACTGTGAAAAAACGGAAGTCCTCCTCCTCGGCAACACCCCGTCCGCCTGGGACGATTCCTGGTGGCCCACGGCCCTCGGCACCGCACCGACCCCCACAGACCACGCCCGCAACCTCGGCTTCATCTTGGACCCTCTTCTCACCATGACCAAGCAAGTCGACGCCGTGTCCTCCGCCTGCTTCCTCACCCTCCGCATGCTCCGCAAGATCTTCCGCTGGATCCCTGCTGACACTAGAAAAACCGTGACCCACGCCCTCGTCACGAGCCGCCTGGACTACGGCAACACCCTCTATGCCGGGACCACAGCCAAACTCCAAAATCGCCTGCAATGCATTCAAAACGCATCGGCACGCCTCATCCTCGACGTACCCCGCAACAGCCACATCTCCGCACACCTGAGACACCTGCATTGGCTCCCAGTCAGCAAAAGGATCACCTTTCGACTTCTCACCCACGCACAAAAAGCCCTCCACAACAAGGGACCGGAATACCTCAACCGACGCCTCAGCTTCTACGTCCCCACCCGCCTCCTCTGTTCCTCTGGTCTCGCAGTCGCTGCCGTCCCTCGCATCCGCCGCTCCACGGCGGGTGGGAGATCTTTTTTCTTCCTGGCGGCCAAGACCTGGAACTCCCTCCCCACCAGCCTCAGGACCACCCAGGACCACCCCGCTTTCCGGAGACTCCTAAAAACCTGGCTATTCGAGCAGCAGTAACCCCCCCTTTCCCCTAGCGCCTTGAGACCCGCACGGGTGAGTAGCGCACTTTATAAATGTTAATGATTTGATTTGATTTGATTTGGTTCTATGCTACCATGCTATACTGGTTGTGAACATAATCCCAGGCACTTACTTATGAGCATTAGACTCATTGTCTGGATGGTGATCTCACTCTTTGTACTTGTCAATTATTTTATTTTTTCAATTTGTCAGAACATTTCTCGTTCTAAGTGGCATAGTTTTAGATGGTTATAGAGGGATTTGCCGCAGGGCCAGGACACATTCCAGGCCCAGCGACCAGTACCCCCATGTATGGCAGAACGTATAGTAATTAAATTAGGTTAAAAAGAACATAGAAATTCACTGAAAAAAATCGAAGACCACAGGGACGTTATAGTTCAGGAACAGATTTAAAAAAAACATAACAACTCACTTAAACAACCAAAGGTTACAGAGACATTGTAGTTAGGCTCCCATTTTAAATTTACAAAACCATAGAAGTTCACCTGTTATAGTTAGAGTTATTTCGAGTAACTATAACTTGTGCCCTAACGTAACGATAACTTGCACCCTTTGCCATGCACTGCTAATGACCCCAGACATTACAGCACTCATTACATCTTTTATAACATTATTCATAATGTCACTGTAATGTATGATGTAATAATAATTTTAAAAATGTGCACAGTGGGGGCCGGAGTTATAGTTATCTTAGACACAACGGGTTAATTTCTATGGTTTTGTATGTTTAAAATGTGACTGTAACATCCCTGTAAACCTTCTTTTTAAAGTGAATATATAAGTGAATATGAGTTTGGATAATAATGTTTTTATGATATAGAAACCTTTATTGGACAACAAAGGTACATGTTATGCTACAGAAAATTCAGTGTGACTCCATAGATGGGCTGTGGATACAAGACCACTCTGAAAAAAACTTCTCCTTAGAATGTCAAATAACTATCAGTTATGCATATAATGCAATATATATCTAATAATGAAGACACTTGTAAAGGCCATCTACAGGAGCTTGTTAGATTATTTAAAAAGCGATGCTATCCTCTGCATATCATTCTGCAACAAATTGACAAGTCTTTGCAGTTACCCAGGGAAGCACTTATTTGGAATAACAACAGAAGAAACAAAAGTGACAGAATCCCTTTTGTGGTTGACTATCATCCATCAGCTCCCAACTACAGAAATATAATACAAACAACTTTTCCCTTACTATCTACTTGTGAAAAATTGCAAAAGCTTTTTCCAAAACCGCCAGTCATTGCTTACCGCAGAGCTCCCAATTTACGATCACTTATTGTGAGAGCTTCACTTAACCAAGCTGTAACAAATGCAGGAGTTCATTGCTGTGATTCCAAAAGGTGCATCACATGTGAATACCTTTTACAAACATCATCAGTAACTAGCTCTGTTACAAAAAGGACCTATGGAATAAGACAGCATCTTACATGTCGCTCTTCATGCATTATTTATGTGATTCAGTGCCAACGTCAAAGCTGTAAAAAACAATATGTAGGTCAAACTGTGAATGACCTCCGTACACGATTCAGGAACCACAAATCGGCAATAATTAACAAGAAACTTGACCAGCCTGTAGCCAACCATTTTAACCTTGTGGACCATTTACTATCAGATTTGAAGATTCTCCCCGTGGAACATGTTTTAAAGGAAGAACTACTGGACATCAGAGAAAATTTCTGGATGTACCGTTTAAAATCACTGCATCCAGATGAACATCACTGACAATACCACTTGATTTCTGCATATCTGAAGAGTTCTCAGGACTGCATTGATTCCACATTCCAATTGGAATCTTCACTCATGATGCTTTTTGAAAATCCACCAGTGTCAGCTGTGCAGCCACTGAGCAAACCATGTTGTACTACTTGAGGAAGGTGGAAGCTGAAACGTTGTAGTAGAAACATATTTTTGTTCTTTAGTGAGATCATCTGTTTGAGTCACTTCTTTCCTGGATATTCCATTTTCTTGTGGCTCTTTGTATCCTTTGGGATCCAGATTTTTGACCTGGCTGGCTGTTGTTTTCTTGTGATCCTGCATCTTCCAGTATATATATGAATATATATATATATATATATGAACACAAACCTCCTCTAAAAAACACACATATTTTTAAACATATACTAATGACTGCAGTATCTGAACCGAGCATGCATTGTGTAATTTACTTCCACTCTTAAAAAAAATACATGTAGCATCATTCAACATGCCTGCCTGTCTGATCTCCAACTAGTTTATTGGAAAACAAAAGTATGTTTTATGCTACTGAAAATTCACTCTCATTAAAATGCGAAATAATCAGTTGTGCATGCAGTGCAATATATATGAACAAAAAGCCTCATTTATAAAACACAAATATATCTGAACATATGTTAATGGTTGTTTGCAGTATCTGAACATAACATGCATTGTGTAAATAAAAAAAAGTACCAGTAGCATTGTTCATCATGTCTGCCTGATCTTCAGCTCTATAACAGCCTACTCGAGTACACATAGTTAAGCTACCTACATGGATAACCATAGTATACAGGCCTTTAACACAAAGGTGAAGTGACTTATATACATTTACTCATGTTTGAATGTATCACTTCACTAAGTTTACATTTTATGCTAGGTGCAGACTTACATGTTTCCACGCCCTCAAAATAGAGAGATGAGCTTGTTATAACATGATTCATGAGTATAAAGTTACTACCAGAAACTTTTCAAACATATATGGACACCTCCACCAATAGGACAGAGCACTCCCTCTTGTAAATTTTCAGGAAACTTAATAAGATATATTAATACTTAACAGAATGTTAAAAATATTTTTAAATGAATTAAAATGTAAATTACCTTGAATGAATTAATATTACACTATATCTACAAGAACTTTATGTTACAACACATTCACTAATCAAATAAAATAGTTAACTATATAATACATAAATATATCAAACATCTGAATTATAATTCTGTTTTTTATTAGAGTGAAAAAATAAAGTTCACTATACTTCTTATATTTAATTATGTCTTTACAAATGTTTATTAAAACCTATTTGTTCAAGTAAATGTTTATATTATACATATTTATTCAAAGTTGAAAAGGTATTAAAAAATATTTAATTAAAAAATAAATGAATTTCAATATAACTTTTAACACCTAAAAGAATGTGCATGTGTATGTGCGTGATTTAATATTTTCACTCATTTATTTTGTTTAACATTTTATCCTAAGGGTGTCATTTTATGTCAATACCTTCCGTATTTTGTATGGGAGTGTGTTTTAATACCTACAAGAGGTTGTGTATAGTGATTACTCCATGGATGAGCTTGAGTACAGTTATGAATATTGTGGGTCCTTTTTAGCTATATTAACTTTAGGAATGCAGTTTGAGATATAAATGGGCTTATGTTTTGTTCGGGGGTATTTATAGTTGCATGTCTATCCCTAAACCCCTCCTTACCTACCCCACACCTCTGCTTATTTCTCCTTAATCCCCTTCAATTTATTAGTAAATATTCTTTATTTTCCAGCCCGTCCCCTGGACCCTCCCACCTTTACTACTAAAACATATACCTGAGTGTGCAGAGACCTTCTAATCCAGGCACAAAACAACTATAAATAGAAAGATAGGAGAGGCTGAGGTTTCACATGTATGTGTGTAAGTAGTATTTTGCAGTTTGTGGGTAACACTAATGCAGTAATACTGAACATTCTACAAAGGGCAGTTTCTGAATGGGCCACTAAATGTCACCTGAGGGCCTGCCTATTTTTCCTTTTGTGTGCAACAGGGAATCCAAGTTTTGGGATTCTTGTTAGTTCAGCTTGTGTGTCATTGTCATGATGATAGGAATGGGATGAACATAGACTCAAACTTTGGCATAGCCTTCTGCTTACTTTACTTGGCTATGTTTGTAATGGTTGTGGATGTGTCACATTTGTCTCCCCAAGTTCCTGTTTTGCAAGTGTTATTTCAACAACATTCATAGCATCAGTTTATTTCTCATCTGTGGCAGGTGGCAAGTCTGCAACACCTTTTACAACTAAATAGTTTATTATTATCATGACAATGTAGTGGCACATACTTAAAATTGTTCATGCATACATTCAATAATAGTTATGTCTGCCTATAAAAGAAGATGCCACGCAAAAGGATGTAATTTCCCATCACTGGATTTCATATCATCCATCTGCACAGGAAGTGACATCAATGGATTCCCCATCATCCACCTAGATATGAAGTGACATCTGTTTTTCCGCCCATAGTACCCTACACTCCTCTCACCTCCCATGACCTATTTAAAGGCAGTTGCAGTGCATTAAACCCTGCAGCTTGTTGAATCCAAACTTGGTAGAGGACATCACTACAGCTATCCATGCCAGCTACAATATTCTTAGAAGACTGTCAGCATAAGCCTGGAAGTGGTCACCATCATATTCAATCAGCCACAAGCTACATGAAACACCTCACATTTAAGATACACATCACAGTTAGATGCTCCCTGGGCAGAACACTCATAGACAGACCACCACGACCCCATATCAAATGCACCAATGACATCAAAGACTTCAGCTCACTCCTCGCCATCATCACTAGTGCCTTCCTCCTCCTTGGAGGTCCTAACTTTCACAGAAAAGACTGAAATGACTCAAACTTTGTGGACCTTCTAGAAAACCTCAAAAACCTTTACCTCACCCAGCACGTCATTGAACCCACCCACACCGCCAGACACATATTGGACCTGATTCTCTCCTCAATCGACAACATCACCGTGAACAGGCCAGCAAGTGTAATATGGATATGCCACACTATTGTCACATAGAGCATCCTCATCCATCATGATTATAGACTTACCATCACAGGAATCACCCATCAAAGCCGGAAAACATTTTGGAAGAAAAGAAGGCTTCATCCCTCTTCATGCAGTGATCTGAGCACACTAGCAACTTGCCAAAAGCTATCAAAATTCTCAAAAGGTGGGTCGCTGCATGCACCGACACCCTGGCTCTCCACAAGCACAACCAAATGGGAGGAGCCCGACAAAATGTCAGCTGGTAGACAGAAGAACTCAAGCTTATGAATTTCCACTGAAAGCAAATGGAGAACAAGTTGATACACCACAAAAAAAAACATCTTCACAAAAGCCGTAAGACACTACGACCAGCAGACATGGAACAATAAGTGCACAGCTCTTGCATATCACATCAGTGCAACATCAATAGCAGCAAGGAATGCCTTGGCATCATCAAATATCTCACTACATCTCTGCCAACACTGACAATATCACTTCTTTACAAACTCTTTGAAACAAGCTCTCAGAATTTGTCTTAAGAAGATCACCTTCATATGCAGCACATTCTACCATCCACCAGACTCTGTCACCTTTGCAACTCAATTTCCCATCACAGGAGATTAATGAACCCTGTGTCATGTCCATTCGTCACTGCTGTAGAAATTGCAGCTATCATGAAGACCGTCTGGGGCTTCATCTAAGCCATTCCTGCACCACACTTTCACCAAATGATTCTGACCAATCAGCAAACCACCAACACACATCTTCACTGCCTCCATGACTCAGCAGCATTCCCTGACCCCTGGAAACATGCTATTGTCATGTCCCCATTCAAGTAACCATTAGCTGACCCAGCTGCACTTTCAAACTACAGACCCATCTCCCTCATATCATACCCGGCAAACCATTACAGAAACTAAAGCTGTTCCAGCACTCCATTAAGGTGTGCTGCAATTTGTTAGACAAGCTTTTCAGCAAAGTGCTGTTCACATTATATATCTGATGACAGACATGTGGACCAGCTGTGTAGGAGGCTGGCCTGGCTTGTAGTGAGTACCAATGGTACTTACACCTTGTGCCAGGTCCAGTTATCCCTTATTAGTAGAGTGTAGTAGTGTTCTAGCAGCTTGGGCTGATAGAGGTAGCTATAGCAGAGCAGCCAAGGCTGAACTAGGAGACATGCAAAGCTCATGCAATACCACTCATATCCATAACAAAGACAACACTCATAGGGCCAGATGTATCAACAAATCATTTTGCGATTCGGTAATAGCGATTTCTTAAAAATCGCAAATGCTATTACTGAATTGCAAATTGCGATACCGGCCCCATTCGCACCCATGGGCCTGTAGGCCAATATTTGCTAATTTTTTGCATTTCCCATATTGCGAATTCCAAACTGCAAAAACCCAGGGTGCTGGGGGCCTAAGGCTGCACCCCAAGAATTTTTTTAAGGACTTGTAAGGCACACACATGCCAAAGGGGCATGTGTGCATTACATGTCAATTTTAAAAATGCATTTTTCATGCATTTGTAAAATTTGCACATGCTTACCACCAAGTTCAACTTGGTGGTAATAGCGATTCCTTAATACCCAATTCGCATTAAGGAATTGCTTGTTACATGTGGTTTAGAAATCGCAAATAAGGATTCCTTATTTGCGATTTCTTATTTAGAGAATCACAATTTGCGATTCTCTAAATGGGCTTGCAATTTTAAGGAATCGCTATTTTAGCGATTCCTTAAATTTAATTGCAAATGCCTTTCATAAATACTGAAAGGCATTTTTGCATTCGCACACGCCCATTCTCACCGTTTGCGAATGCAAAAATGGATGATATATCTGTCCCATATCACTAAAAATAAAGGTACTTTATTTTAGTGACAATGTGCCAAAAATATCCCCGAGGATATACTCCCTTAGGAGGTAAGGAACATACACAAAATATACACAACTAACCAAATCAGGTAAATAAAACAGTCAGAAAGTAGTGCAAACACTGTAAAACACAATAGGATGCAATAGGCCTAGGAGCAACACAAACCATATACTAAGAAAGTAGAATGTGAACCACAAATGCACCTCTAGCCAAGTGTAGTGTGCAGGGGATCACTGGGAGTGTAAGAAAACACTAAGGGTGTAAAGGAGACCCCACCCCAAGACCCTGGAAAGTAGGAGTAAAGTACTACTATTTCCCCAAAAACACACTAAAGTCATGATAAAGGATTTTGCAAGGACCACAACAGTCTGCAAAGCACTGAAGACAGATTCCTGGACCTGAGGACCTGTAAAGGAAGGGGACCAAGTTCAAGAGTCACTAGAGTGTCGGCGGGGGCAGGAGCCCACTAATCCCCGGATGAAGGTGCAAAATGGCTGCCTCTGGTTGGAAGAAGCCGCAGGTTTTGCAACAACGAAAGGAGGTAGGAAGTTCTTCTTCATGCAGAAGATGTCCCATGGTGTGCTGGAGGATGCAGAGTTATTTCTTTGGCAAAATGCCTCAAACAAGCCTTGCTATGTGCAAGAGTCGTGGTTGGAGAAAAAGGGTGCTGCCTGGGCCCGGGAAGGACCAGAATGTCACCACTTGGCAGAGGAGACAGAGGGGACCCTCAGCAATGTAGAGAGCCCACAGACAGGAAGGAAGCACCTGCAGAAGTCCTTGAACACAGGTTCAAAAAGAATGAACACAGTGGTCATCTCACCACTGCAAAGAGAGGTCCCACGAAACCGGAGTTCAACTCAGGGAGCTGAGCATCGCAGGACGGAGTGCTGGGGACCTAGGCTCAGATGTGCATAGAGGATTTCTTGGAAATGTGCACATAAGCCCCTGTAGCTGCATATCATGCAGTGCACAGGATTCCTGTCTGGGGAGGGAAGGCAAGGACTTACCCCTTCCAAATTTGGACAGTTGGACCTCTCGACAGTCTGGGTTACTTGGTTCCACCACCTGTGTTCCAGGGGCCACGCTCTTCAGGATGAGAGGGGACCCAGAGTACTGATGAAGCTGAAGTTTGGTGCCTGCTGAAGCAGGGGGAAGATTCTGTTGACTCACAGGAGATTTCCTCATGGCTTCCAGTGCAGGGTGAAAACAGGCAGCCCCCAGAGAATGCACCACCAGGAAACAGTCGAGAAAGCCAGCAGGAATAGGTGCTACAATGTCACTGGTAGTCTTCTGGCTACTTTGTTGCAGTTTTGGAGGCGTCCTGGACCAGTCAGCGGTTGATCCTTGGCAGAAGTCGAAGAGAGAAGTGCAGAGGAGCTCTGAGGAATTCTTGCAAATCGTAATCTCAGGAAAAGCCCACTGGAGAGACCCTGAATAGCCCTTAGAGGAGGATTGGCCACCTAGACAGGTATACACCTATCAGGAGGGGTCTCTGACGTCACCTGCTGGCACTAGCCACTCAGAGGCCTCCAGAGTGCCCCCACACCTCTGGAAACAAGATGGCAGGGGTCTGAGACACACTGGAGGAGCTCGGGGCACCACCCCTGGGGTGGTGATGGACAAGGTAGTGGTCACTCCGCTTTCCTTTGTCCAGTTTCATGCCAGAGCAGGGACTGGGGGTTCTCTAAACCGGTGTAGACTGGCTTGTGCAAGGAGGGCACCATCTGTGCCCTTCAATGCATTTCCAAAGGCTGGGAGAGGCTACCCCTCCCCAGCCTTTAACACCTATTTCCAAAGAGATAGGGTGTAACACCCTGCTCTCAGAGAAAATGCTTTGTTCTGCCTTCCTGGGACTGGGCTGCCCAGACCCCAGGAGGGAAGAACCCTGTCTATTGTGTGGCAGCAGCTGTAGCTGCAGAGAAAACTCCAGAGAGCTGGTTTGGCAGTACTGGAGGTCCATAGTGGAATTCCCAGGATGCATGGAATTGGCTCCCCAATACCAGATTTAGAATGGGGAGACAATTTCATGATCTTAGACATGTTACATGGCCATATTCGAAGTTACCATTGTGAAGATACATATAGGTATTGACCTATATGTATTGCATGTGTAATGGTGTCGCTGCACTCACAAAGTCCGAGGATCATTCAGTGTGCTGACTACCGGTTAAAGCTCTCATATAAGTTGCAACATCTATCTTAGCAGTACAGACTGATCAATTAGTATGTAATTAAAAAAGGTGGGGATGTAGTTGGGAAAAGCATGACCATGGATGTGGACAAATAGGGCCTAGTCAAATGCCTGACGGAGATGCTACTTTCTTTTGAGGTTTTCACATGGGAAGCCAACAAGGAAGATAGTATAATGAGCCAAGCTATCCAGTTGTTCCATCTGCTACAGGACCAGTTGAAAAAGATCTCACAAAGGTTCTCCGGTGTGAACGGCAACATAGAAAATCATGAGTTTGTTAAAAGCTTAATTCTTTGCTTGGCTGTTAATCTAATGCTGCAAAGAGACATCATGTTCTTCACAGGCTACATCTGTGCCACAATATTTGATCTACAGTACAAAAAAAATTGGCCACTTTCATTACTTTTTCAGAAAGGGATATTTCACTCTACAAGATGTGGATTGTTAAACAAGCGAGAGATCTAGAAGAGACTAGGTTGGAAGTTGGAGGCCCACGTAGAAGTTCTGGCGTACACCCATAAACCTCCAGAGAGGGCATTACTGCTTTCTCACAGCAGCCAACATCAGGAACATGAACACAGGTAACAACACCAACAGAAGAATCACATCCAACCTTGTCAATGCCTCCACTTCTGTTTGCAAGGCGTTAGTGAAGTAAGGAAGTGAATGGAAAAGAGGTCAGGCAAGTGGAAGCACCAATGACCAATCAAATGATGTGGTACCATAAGACTAAGAGAACAGGACTATCTGGATGACCCAAGAGGTTTACACTGATCCAAACCCATTAGTCTTTTGTTATAAGAAGATATGGTTCAAGGGTGGCTGCATTGGTGCTAGGATGCAAGGAGAGAGCATACATGCTTCATATCCTTGTAGATGTAGAACATTTCTGCCCTCTCTCTTTCATGCAATGCAGCACAGCAACTTTGTTTGCTGCCCTGTGTTGCGTGAAAATTTAGTAAATATAGCTCTTTGGGCCATATGTACTAAAGCATTTTCCCATAGAGACAGAATGGGTAAAATCCTTTGATACATCTGGGCCTTTCTGTGTAAAAGAAAATAAAAAATAATTACCTCTTACTAAAGAGTAAGGCATTATGCACAATGCAGCACAAGTATTCCTGTTGTGCTAAATTAATAAAGGCATGTTGGCAAGTTAGGTACTTTTGCTTCTCTCTGCAATCTGCACCCTGTTTTTGGGGCAGCTGTAATGAAAGATTAATTATCTTTAATTCCAATGGCCCTGGTCTTCTCTGACTACCTTTCAATTCTTCTGTGAGTGCAAAGAGGTAGATGAATAACATTAATACCATGTCACATACATCATGTATAAAATGCAGATATTCTGTTTGCTGTAGGTAGACAGTGGGAAATACGGTGCACTGCAGTACAGTGAAAGGGACGGGATATAGATTTTCTTTGGCAAGTTTGTCACAGAGTATCCCATTCAGCAAGCTGTAACTCAAACACTTAGGCCCTCATATGAACAGGGCGGTCCGTTCCGCTCTGCCGGCGGTAGAAACCTCCAACAGAGGAGCGGGCCGGACCGCCAAATAATGAACCAAATGAAAGTCAGGCATCCTGCGAACCACCCACCGCCAGCAGAGGAGTGCCGACGCCAACAACAGAGTCCACCCACAGGCCATCGGAAAGGCACAACCCGCCCATCAAATTAGTAACCACCATTCCGCCGCCAGTTCTGGAGTGGGAACCACCACCACACAATGCCAAGTGGAAATGAACCAAATATAAGGAAACACTCACCGGAGTCCCGCAGAACGTGCCACGGCAGACATGGTTAGAGAGCTGCAGAATATGCCAGCCCTGCTCCTTGCCATATACCTCCAAGACCAAGTCAAATAGCCACCCATCCTGCAATGCCGCCCAACCCTTCACAGCAGCACAACCCATACCCCCCACAGCAAGAGGTACTTACCCGACACAAGGCAAATGCAACATGACCATAGTACATACAAATGCCCCACACCCATAACAAATGAAACAAAAGACCAGGGTTCAACGGTGTGCAGGCCAAACACAGGCCACACAGAAACTTTAATATGGCCAGTCCATATGGTGACAATTGTCATGGTCCACAACGGACCCAACCTGTCTCCCACAAGTGCATGGTACTCCACCTCATGGGGCATCATTTGGGCATCCAGGCACCTCATGGAAGGGGGGCAGGGGGTAGTGGGGGTAAGGATTTTCGATGGGGGTGGGCCTTTGACTTTTGTGTGGAAGGTGGAGGGGGTGGGCTTGTCCTTTGAAGGGGGTGGAGGTTGTTTGGATCAGGTGGAGCTAGATGGCCTAGGCTCAGTCCAGGCCTTTTTCTTATCTGGGGAAGGGGCACGGGAATGTGAAGGGTGGACAGGGGTGGGCTGTGATTTGGAAGGAGTGGAAAAGGCAAGGAGGTGAGCACGTTTGAGGACAAGACGGAGTGGGCCAGTGGGTTGGAAGAGGTCAGCACGGGAGAGGAAAAGTTTCTTTGGAGCAATTGGGGTGGGCGTGGATGAGGGTGTGGGAGTGGAGGCAGAGGGTGTGGATGTATGTGGTGTAGGGGTGAGTATAGTGGGTGCAGGTGACTGCTCAGTATGCTGTGGTGTGGTGGATGTCTGATGGGTGGGTGTCTTGGTGCGTTTGTGTGTTTTGGGAGGAGGGGTGGACACAGTTGGAGAAGACAGACAGCTAGTGTGGATGTATGTTGTGTGGGTGTCTGCAAGTCTGGTGAGTGTGCTGCATATGTCAATTACAGTAGTGGTGGTGAGTGCAGGTGTGGTGTATGAGGTGCATGTATGGCTGTCTGCTATTGTGGTGAGTGCAGGAAGAGGAGCAGCAACAGTGAGTGAAGGTGCAGTGCATGAGGGTGTGGATGTAGAGTGGACATACAGGGAGACGGAAGAGTGGGCACACTGGGGGAAGTGGACGTTGTTGTGTGTGCAGGTGTCTGTTGGCTGTGTGAACGTTTGTGGTGGGAGGTGTGATGCTTGTGTTTTGAAGTGTGTTTCTTGTGTGTTGATGTGCTTGACTGGGTGTCTGAATGTGTGCCTTGGATGGGTGAAGGGAATGGGGTGCTGGAAGAGGTAGAGGAGGTTGGAGGGGGGACGGAATGGCAGGGAAAGTGGATGCCGTCCGAGAGAAGGCCAGAGAATGAAAAGATCTCTGTAGGGCAGACATGGCACTGTGAATGCCATCCAGATAGGCATTAGTCTGCTGCACCTCTGATGCTAGCCCCTGGATGGCATTGATGATGGTTGTCTGCCCTACAGAGATGGTTCTCAGGAGGTTAATAGCCTCCTCTGTGAGGGCAGCAGGGCTGATTGGGGCAGGAGAGGAGGTGCCTGGGGTGAAGGAGACGCCCACCTTATTGGGTGAGCGGGCACGGGCAACTCGGTGGGGAGCAGAAGGGAGGGCGGTGATGGAATGGGGGGTGGCGGAAGATGTCACGATAGTGGTGTGTGCACTATGGTCCGCCACTGCTGGGGAGCCCCCATCAGAGGAGGTCTCAGAGTCACTACCTCCTGTGGTAGTAGCCTCCCTGTGGAACTCCCCTCACCCTCCCACCCACTGTTCACCCGGGCGTCGGTTGTCTCTGCCTTGGAGGATCCGTGGGCTGCTGCCTCCCCACTTGCCGGTGCCCCGCTCTCTCACCTGATGTTGATGCTGTACCAAACCAACACAAGAGAACAGGGATGGGGAGACAAAACAGGAGAGACACTTGTAAATAGCTGAATGCAGGTATATAAAGGCCAGACTTAAACCCACCCAGAAGACACACCCAACAGGCAGCACCGTTCACTTTGCCCATGGCCATGCCCCTGACTACAGACCAGAATACTGCTCTACACCGATCCCCTGGACTACCTAAGGAGGTGACGTATGGGAGACCTGACAAAGACACCCTACACCCTTTGGGGACCATAAAGTAGATGGACACCAGTCAAAGTCCCTGCCTCTAAGCAGCATGAACCCTAATACACACCCAGACATCCTTCCAGACTCAAGTATGTGAAATGTGACTGCTGTGCAGCCTTAAGCGCCCATCCAGGTCTGGGTGCACCACCGCCAGGATTCGTTGCATGAGTGGGGTCAGTGCCCGACGGGCACCTCTTCCACACTGGGAGGACTTCACCAGCTGGACCACACTGATCTTTCACGCCCAGCGCCGCAGGTCCTCCCACCTCTTTCTACAGTGGGTGCTCCGCCGGTTGTCAGTATGCTGTGGTGTGGTGGATGTCTGATGGGTGGGTGTCTTGGTGCGTTTGTGTGTTTTGGGAGGAGGGGTGGACACAGTTGGAGAAGACAGACAGCTAGTGTGGATGTATGTTGTGTGGGTGTCTGCAAGTCTGGTGAGTGTGCTGCATATGTCAATTACAGTAGTGGTGGTGAGTGCAGGTGTGGTGTATGGGGTGCATGTATGGCTGTCTGCTATTGTGGTGAGTGCAGGAAGAGGAGCAGCAACAGTGAGTGAAGGTGCAGTGCATGAGGGTGTGGATGTAGAGTGGACATACAGGGAGACGGAAGAGTGGGCACACTGGGGGAAGTGGACGTTGTTGTGTGTGCAGGTGTCTGTTGGCTGTGTGAACGTTTGTGGTGGGAGGTGTGATGCTTGTGTTTTGAAGTGTGTTTCTTGTGTGTTGATGTGCTTGACTGGGTGTCTGAATGTGTGCCTTGGATGGGTGAAGGGAATGGGGTGCTGGAAGAGGTAGAGGAGGTTGGAGGGGGGACGGAATGGCAGGGAAAGTGGATGCCGTCCGAGAGAAGGCCAGAGAATGAAAAGATCTCTGTAGGGCAGACATGGCACTGTGAATGCCATCCAGATAGGCATTAGTCTGCTGCACCTCTGATGCTAGCCCCTGGATGGCATTGATGATGGTTGTCTGCCCTACAGAGATGGTTCTCAGGAGGTTAATAGCCTCCTCTGTGAGGGCAGCAGGGCTGATTGGGGCAGGAGAGGAGGTGCCTGGGGTGAAGGAGACGCCCACCTTATTGGGTGAGCGGGCACGGGCAACTCGGTGGGGAGCAGAAGGGAGGGCGGTGATGGAATGGGGGGTGGCGGAAGATGTCACGATAGTGGTGTGTGCACTATGGTCCGCCACTGCTGGGGAGCCCCCATCAGAGGAGGTCTCAGAGTCACTACCTCCTGTGGTAGTAGCCTCCCTGTGGAACTCCCCTCACCCTCCCACCCACTGTTCACCCGGGCGTCAGTTGTCTCTGCCTTGGAGGATCCGTGGGCTGCTGCCTCCCCACTTGCCGGTGCCCCGCTCTCTCACCTGATGTTGATGCTGTACCAAACCAACACAAGAGAACAGGGATGGGGAGACAAAACAGGAGAGACACTTGTAAATAGCTGAATGCAGGTATATAAAGGCCAGACTTAAACCCACCCAGAAGACACACCCAACAGGCAGCACCGTTCACTTTGCCCATGGCCATGCCCCTGACTACAGACCAGAATACTGCTCTACACCGATCCCCTGGACTACCTAAGGAGGTGACGTATGGGAGACCTGACAAAGACACCCTACACCCTTTGGGGACCATAAAGTAGATGGACACCAGTCAAAGTCCCTGCCTCTAAGCAGCATGAACCCTAATACACACCCAGACATCCTTCCAGACTCAAGTATGTGAAATGTGACTGCTGTGCAGCCTTAAGCGCCCATCCAGGTCTGGGTGCACCACCGCCAGGATTCGTTGCATGAGTGGGGTCAGTGCCCGACGGGCACCCCTTCCACACTGGGAGGACTTCACCAGCTGGGCCACACTGATCTTTCACGCCCAGCGCCGCAGGTCCTCCCACCTCTTTCTACAGTGGGTGCTCCGCCGGTTGTCAGTATGCTGTGGTGTGGTGGATGTCTGATGGGTGGGTGTCTTGGTGCGTTTGTGTGTTTTGGGAGGAGGGGTGGACACAGTTGGAGAAGACAGACAGCTAGTGTGGATGTATGTTGTGTGGGTGTCTGCAAGTCTGGTGAGTGTGCTGCATATGTCAATTACAGTAGTAGTGATGAGTGCAGGTGTGGTGTATGGGGTGCATGTATGGCTGTCTGCTATTGTGGTGAGTGCAGGAAGAGGAGCAGCAACAGTGAGTGAAGGTGCAGTGCATGAGGGTGTGGATGTAGAGTGGACATACAGGGAGACGGAAGACTGGGCACACTGGGGGAAGTGGACGTTGTTGTGTGTGCAGGTGTCTGTTGGCTGTGTGAATGTTTGTGTGGGAGGTGTGATGCTTGTGTTTTGAAGTGTGTTTCTTGTGTGTTGATGTGCTTGACTGGGTGTCTGAATGTGTGCCTTGGATGGGTGAAGGGAATGGGGTGCTGGAAGAGGTAGAGGAGGTTGGAGGGGGGACGGAATGGCAGGGAAAGTGGATGCCGTCCGAGAGAAGGCCAGAGAATGAAAAGATCTCTGTAGGGCAGACATGGCACTGTGAATGCCATCCAGATAGGCATTAGTCTGCTGCACCTCTGATGCTAGCCCCTGGATGGCATTGATGATGGTTGTCTGCCCTACAGAGATGGTTCTCAGGAGGTTAATAGCCTCATCTGTGAGGGCAGCAGGGCTGATTGGGGCAGGAGAGGAGGTGCCTGGGGTGAAGGAGACGCCCACCTTATTGGGTGAGCGGGCACGGGCAACTCGGTGGGGAGCAGAAGGGAGGGCGGTGATGGAATGGGGGGTGGCGGAAGATGTCACGATAGTGGTGTGTGCACTATGGTCCGCCACTGCTGGGGAGCCCCCATCAGAGGAGGTCTCAGAGTCACTACCTCCTGTGGTAGTAGCCTCCCTGTGGAACTCCCCTCACCCTCCCACCCACTGTTCACCCGGGCGTCGGTTGTCTCTGCCTTGGAGGATCCGTGGGCTGCTGCCTCCCCACTTGCCGGTGCCCCGCTCTCTCACCTGATGTTGATGCTGTACCAAACCAACACAAGAGAACAGGGATGGGGAGACAAAACAGGAGAGACACTTGTAAATAGCTGAATGCAGGTATATAAAGGCCAGACTTAAACCCACCCAGAAGACACACCCAACAGGCAGCACCGTTCACTTTGCCCATGGCCATGCCCCTGACTACAGACCAGAATACTGCTCTACACCGATCCCCTGGACTACCTAAGGAGGTGACGTATGGGAGACCTGACAAAGACACCCTACACCCTTTGGGGACCATAAAGTAGATGGACACCAGTCAAAGTCCCTGCCTCTAAGCAGCATGAACCCTAATACACACCCAGACATCCTTCCAGACTCAAGTATGTGAAATGTGACTGCTGTGCAGCCTTAAGCGCCCATCCAGGTCTGGGTGCACCACCGCCAGGATTCGTTGCATGAGTGGGGTCAGTGCCCGACGGGCACCCCTTCCACACTGGGAGGACTTCACCAGCTGGGCCACACTGATCTTTCACGCCCAGCGCCGCAGGTCCTCCCACCTCTTTCTACAGTGGGTGCTCCGCCGGTTGTAGACCCCCAATGTCCGCACCTCCTTCGCGATGGCATGCCAATGTGCCCTCTTCTGGTGGGCGCTGACCTAAAAGGGCGACAAAGAAATGGAACACAGAGGTCAGTCACTTGCACGATAGGAACAGCTGGCTAATCATCCACTATGGGACGGACAGTACTCTCACACTTACAGGACAGTCGCACGCAGCATGCCATGCACCATGGCCCATGCAGGCCCAGAGGTGCACACATATGTGCAAACAGCACCATCCATTATACACACACAGTGCCCCCCCAACCCAGACTCACCTGTACCTCTGGCCATCCGTACAGTTTCGCGTACAGGGGCTGGACCCCATCAACTAGCTTCTCCAGTTCCTCCTGGGTGAAGGCTGGGGCCCTTTCCCCTGCAACACATGGCACATAATTAGCCAGAGGTTGGCCACAGCAGTACACAGAGTGGAGTACCTGTCTGCACGAGATCAGGGAGTCAAGTGATCAAACAAACACGTGTACTTTCCACAGCGGTATGCACCGTCACCGCCGGCAATGATCATGATACGCCAGAATTCCCCATTGCATCCATGTTAGCCAATGAGGGTGTGAACAACAGTAAACACCGCCTTACGCTATGGCGTCAAGCACTAGTGGTATGAGGTCACTTCCACAACGATAGGGCAGATCTACAGTGGGCAGACATTTTGCCATCACCTACGCATCTAGAATTTATTACTACTCACAATGCAGGTCCTACTAGCCACATGAAGCACCTAGGCCTCTGTCCATTCAGTATTGTAGCACACATGAAATACTCTGTTCCCTCCTTGTGATCTATATGTATATCTGTCAGGTAGCAGTTATTGTAAAGAAACTACAATGAATAATGCAGTGCACAAATGAAGACAAGTGTGCCTATGTATGTGTCTTCATCACTCCTTTTTGTAACCCCTCATAGGTACCGACCGTTGTGGAGAGGAAGGGCACTATCGGTGTACAGACCACTTGTGGATATGGGGACCATGGTGGAATGTCAGATCATAATCACTTACAGACTCACACGTGCAACTATTCAGGACCATTGTGCATTACTGGATCCTGCACTAACTCCGGGAAATCGTAATCAGCATGCCATTCCAACTGAAGTGCAGGTGCTCTCTGCACTCCATTTCCTGGCCACAGGCTCATTTCAAGTGACAGTAGGCATGGGTGCTGGTTTTTCACAGCCAATGTTCAGCCAGACAAGATTTCTGAATGCATTTGTCCGACATTTGCAGTCCTATGTGAGGTTTCCTCAAAGTACTGACCTACCCTTTTTTCAAGTCAGAATTCTATGCCTTTGCCAACATACCCCATGTCATAGGTGCCATAGATGGCACCCACATACCGCTCATCCATCCAAGAGTGAGTGAACAGGTGTACAGAAACAGAACAAACTTTCACTCCATGAACATCCAATTGGTATGTACTGCAGACCTGTACATTTCACAGGTGAATGCCATGTTTCCAGGTCAGTCCATGATTCATTTGTGTTGAGGAATAGTAGTGTGCCACAGAAGATGGAACAACTACAAGAGGACAGAGGGTGTGCCTGTCAGTAACTGACACATTGCAGAAAACCAGCCTGTCTGACTAAGGGTCATACCAATGACGGGTCTGTATTGCACAATTTTCTAGGTGATTCTGGCTATCCAAACGTGCCTTGGCTCCTGACACCAGTGAGGAATCCCAGGACGAATGCAGAGAGGAATTACAATGAGGCCCATGTACGTACTAGGAGGGTAATAGAGCGAACTATAGGTCTCCTGAAAGCTGGATTCCGGTGTCTACATATCTCTGGGGTTTCCCTGGCCTATGGGCCTGATAAGGTGTGTAGAATAGTGGGGGCCTGCTGCATACTGCACAACATGACAGTGAGAAATTCTATCCCCCTCTTGGAGGTGGAGGGTGCTATAGGTCCGGATCAACTACCTCAGAGAGGTGAGGAGAGTGATGGTGATGATGAGGAAGGGGAAGATGTCAATTCCAGGAACCAACTGATACAACTCTACTTCCAGTAACTGTGTGGGACTTAGGCCTCTCATTGGGGTTAGTGACTAATACTGTCAGCGTGCTCTGTCATATGGGGGGATTGGTATTGATAGGCAAAACATGGCCCACTTCTGCATGGTACTGACTGAAAATACATGCATTTCCTCCTTTTCTCCATTTGGGCACACAGGACTCCCATCATGCACAGATGCGACAATAAAGTTGGTCTATGCCAGTTGCATCCATACTCAGGGGACAGTGTTACAGGTATGAAAAGTGTTTTATTGGTTGAAGTGAGTGAATAGTGCAATTTACAGTGATGGGAAGTCGTAAGGGTGTGGGGTCCTCCAGACCAACATGGTGGCAGCCTTGTTGGTACTATTGATGGGTCCATATTGTCTAACAGTACTTCATATTGCCTCTTAGCAATGTATGGTTGGTGTTTGGGTGGGATGGTTGCTCTGCATTTGTTGCAGAGTTAATTTTTGGAGGGGGCCTTGTTCTTAGCTGGGGTTCCAGTGCCATATCTTGGCCTGAAGGTCCGTTTGGGTGCCAGCTGTTGAACTTCATGGGATGACATGGTAGGCCCTTGTGTTTCCTGTGAGGGTAGTTCCTGGGATGTTTCTGCTGCTGGGGTCATCTGATGCTGGTTGTCCAGTGCTGTTCTGGCGGCCTCTTGTCCGGGGTGGGTGTCAGACTGGTTTTTGACCAGCCACAGCAGTGCTCCTGCTATGGGGCCATTGTGGCATTGTGCTCTTTCCACTGCTCCATGGCCTGTTGGTTGTGTTCCTGCGGCATCCTCTGACAGTGCTCTTGGGTGGCCACAATCTGTGCCAACCTGTCATGGGTATGTTGGTAGGCCCCCAATACCTCTGATATCACATCCTGGGCTGCTGCATCCATCTTGTGGCCTCTCCCCTGGCCCACTGCTGTCGAAGTAAGCCTCAGCAAGGCCTACTAGTTAAAAGGGGTTCGCCCTTCTCTGCACAAAGCCCTCAGACCATATAGGAAGAAGTTGGCACAGAAACTGAAATTAAAGACAAAGTTTATTAAACCTCATGAGGTGGTACTACAGTTCAAACAGCACCCTTCGGTAATGTTTGAAGCAGCACACTGAACTAAGAGAGCATGGTCCTTTTATACCCATGCAGAGGTTAAAAGACGGTGGTACAATTATAGAAGCAAGACTTACATACATATAAGGTCATATGGAAATGCACAGTCGACAGGTAGGAGGGGGTGACAGTTTTCAAGGACTAGTTGACACATTACTGTCTGTTACTGATTACTAGCAGCTGCAGATCTCACTGGGCATGTGCAAAAGTGGGAGATGCTAAATATAACTTGTCACTAGACAGATTTTCAAGAGTAGTTAACAGAAAGGTACGACAGAGCACATGGCGAGCACATGGCAGAGAAAATGGCTGCCGTGAATACAAAATGGATTCCACGAAATGTTCACAATAGTTGCTAAATACAAGATGTCTTCTGCTAATGCTTAATCTAATCGCTACTGATTTACAACAGACGACCCTTTCAGCATTAGCTGAAGACATTCGTCTTTCTGGGATAATCTAAATATTCATCTTGTATATTTATGCTCATCATTTCAGCTATTTCCTTATCTAACATGTGTTGTGCTTTCATTTCTGTAATATTTATTTTGGTAGGAATACTAGCAATACTACACATGAAACAGAACATTGGACCACACTGAATACAGATACAGTATGTGAAAAATATTGCAATCATTACACACAGATAGTCACTAGTTTCCAGCCCCAAGCGGTAACAAGAGCCCAAAACCATCCAGAAAAAGTCCAAGTACCAGTCTCTGTGTGGATTTCTGCAGCAATTTTATGCAATTTAGATATTGCATCATATATTGAAGGTGAGTGATCTGGAATGAAAACGCAGCAACTACTACCGATGATGCAACATGCACCACCTCGATCAGCAAATATTACATCTAGTACCATACGATTTTGGAGCGCTACAATCCTCGCAATTTGGAGCTCCTCAGTAATATTCCCAAGTGCCAGAGCTGCCTGATTGGTAACAGCTTCCACAACCCTAGTCAATCGTTTCACTTACCTAAGCAGCACCCACAAAGGAGAACTACCCTAAATAAAAATCAACATATTGTTGCAGGCTAGTGTCCGTTTGGTCTACCTCATTTGTACTTATTGTCCTTTTATATCTATTTTAAATGATGTCATTGAACAGTTTAAAATCTCGGTGATATGATGCAGGTGCCAAAAACACAGGGGGTAATAGAAAAGATACATAACACACACCTGACCACCCAACAGGTAGTTGGTAATATCCATAGTTACCACAAACAAAATATGTATTATGTGAAGCTGTAAAACTACTATTATTTACACCCTCAATAGTTAAAATCAAGGTGCAATCCCCACTTGAATTCCCCCAATGCTACGTATACATAAATCTGCTTTAGTTTTTGTAACAGAAATCACAAATCGTTCTTTCTTGTCAGAGTCTCTTATATTTGTGAAGACATATGGTATTGAAACATTGTCCGGTTGATACTCTTCCCATTCCCATTTAGTTCCTTTGGCTTGGGGATACCCATCTTTGTCTTGGTAGCATACTTTATTGAGGCGAAAAAGAAGTCCGCCCTCTGTATGTTTTCCAGATGCAAACAAAAGCGTATACCAAGCTTGACAAGAACCACTGTGTGAAAAGGGAAGAGGAATGAAAGGTGTTACTCCTTTCTTTTGATGTGCAGGTATCATTCCACATACCCACCAGTTAGTAGTATTTGTAGCATTATGAGTATGATGCAACATCTGAATGAAAGTATTATTGAAGTACGATTGACGGTGCTTCTGCTCCTGATAGGGAAGCGTAAAGTAATAGTGATCCTCTGGTACTGGAGTAGTGGCAACAAAAAACGAGCAGGAGCATTCTTTTCAACAAACCAGGTGATTATTGCTATAACCACCAAAACAACAACAAACCCCATAGTACTAATGATCAGTTTGTTATTCATTTTAGCAACAGTGATAATCAACTCTTTCAGAAATTAATTAAAAACAATCGTTGGAGCTCTTATCCCTGGGCAGTGCTGATTTCTTCACCACGGGCCAAGACGGGTGTCACTACTCTAATGCATGGCTGATCCCCCCCCTTGCCACATTGGCTCTCCGTTTCACTAACCCAGGGCGGTAGCTCAACCAGTTTTCTCCAGCACTACGGGGTCTTTCCTCGGTCTCAAATTATATCTCGACACTCCAGAAATCGTATGGTCCGGGAAGAACTCCGCAGATTTGTCAGGTGATATAGCACGGCCTTTCTCCGTAGTCAAAATCTCTCGATGATCAGTCAGCAGAGCAGGTTCGACCAAGGTAGGTAGCACTCTCTTGCAGTGAGTACTATGGACCCAATTCTTTCGGTTTGTCACTCGAACTGCTGTCCTTGTCGCAAGGAGCACCTGCTCTGGGCCTCGCCACCTTGGTTCCAAGCTGCTTGATCTTCAAAGGACTTAATCATCACCTGGTCACCAGGTCGGAGTTCATGGCCTTCACCTGTAGATCTGTCAGGATCTCAACTTGTTGATGAATAGAAACCAAATTGTCGGTAAACTGTGCCAAATAATCATTCATCAGGACTCGAGGTACATCATATACATCATATACAGAATATGGAAACAAGGAAATAAAGAAATCTGCATCTTTCTTCATTGTGGACTCATTGCTCGGAGTGCCCTGGTTCTGTTTTGCTTTCACATTGTCTATACATCACGGCACAGAGGAGGTATCTTGCCATCCTTCTTTGTTTTGTGCACTTCGATACCCATGGGGGTTGGGTATTTACACCAGGCTGGCACCCTCCTCATGACTTTGCCTTTTCCACATGAACTTTGTTGCTTTTCGTTTCAGATGTGCGATTTATAAGCATCAACCACCTTGCACTATTCCAAGGAGTATCCACCCAATTATAAATAAAATAACCCTTAGCATCAACAGAAGTTTTATCATCACTTGTACCCAATCCTTTAGGAGGAACATACAAAGGCGCGGCCTCCCACATTGGTTTCACGTGAACTATCATAGTCTTATCTGTTCCGAAGATGGAAGCTTGCACCCCGTCGGTCTGAGATGTCCATGCAACTACATCCACGGCCCTTTTCTCCTCTTGCAAACGGACTGCCACAATACATAACTTCACCAAGCGCCTGATTGCATCAGCCACCTCGAAGAAAACAAAAAGACCTTCACGTATTTGCTTATGATCAGCTGCTACATCATCGGGCTCTAACTCATCAGAATATTTCTGAAATAGTTCAATAACTTCTGTGCCAAATGCTTCAGTAAAATATAGCTGCTCCTTTTCCGTCCACCCTTTCATGTTGTCTAAAAGTTCAGAAGCAGAGACAACGCTACAAATGGTTTTACGAGCAATAGATCTAAGCTCAGATGCATGGTCAGCAGGAAACATAGAGCGGCTGTCTCATATCTTCTGTTGCTCCGAACCAGAGACCTCAGCTAACTCATGAGGGGCAGAAGGAATGACATATGGAGGTGGAGGGCGATCTAGTAACAAAAAATCATTGTGTGGTTTATTAAGGATAGGATAGAGAGGTTGCCTAACAGTGTATTGGCCAGTTACCTGTAATTTATGTTCTTTCTCTTCTAGCTCCCTTAAGTCATTTATTTCTTTCTTTCTCATTTCCAATGCTTTCACATATATATTCTTCCACTGCTCTTTCTCAAGCAAAGCTTGCTCACGCTTCACTCTTCCACGCACTTCTTTCTCCCACATTCGTACACTGTCAAACATATCTTGCCTAGACCTTCGCTTACACATACATTGTTCCACATGCTCAATCTTTCGCAAATCATATGACCCATGCATAGGCCAACGTAACTCAGGATCCGCACGAGTGTATTTATTCCATAATGCGCTGTACATTATAGAAGAAAGACCATGTTTAACATACATATCTCTATTGGGTGTCCCCTCTGGGGGTGCCGGTTGTGATTCTTCCAGTCTCAAATTGGTACCATTACAAAAGCAACACATCCTACGAAGTGCGCTAAAAGCAGGCATGCCAAAAATAGTGTAGAATATGCAATATTATAATCAAAGTAGCACTTAAGGTGCCGTTCAAATCAAAATTAAATTGGAGAAAATTCTCCTCATTACCTGCCTATATAAATTGCAATTTATATATCAATTCAAAGGACACAAATTGACTAGTCACCCAAAACACGAGAGCCACAGTAAGTGATGCTAAACTTCATTACCAAACAAAGGCATCAAAACCCACAGCAAGTGCTGTAAAACGGTTCTCACCAATCACAGGGCATCCAGGTTCCAACTGCCAAGTTCTAAAATCGACCAAATGGCCACTGCATGACGAATGAACAAAAAGGATCTAAGTCGAGGACCGGCGCCACCTGGATGGTCACATCAGAAAGAAGGGAAAAACGCTGTGGTTGCCAAGACTCGGGTCTCCTCAGGCATTGATTGTCCGCAGCGAGATCCCAATCCTTCGTCGCGACCGATCCGTCGGGCGTCCGAGTCGTCGATGAGTCCCTGTTCGGGCACCACTTTGTCGAAGTAAGCCTCAGCAAGGCCTACTAGTGCAAGGGGTTTGCCCTTCTCTGCACAAAGTCCTCAGACCATGTAGGAAGAAGTTGGCAAAGAAACTGAAATAAAAGACAATGTTTATTAAACCTCATGAGGTGGTACTACAGTTCAAACAGCACCCTTCGGTAATGTTTGAAGCAGCACACTGAACTAAGAGAGCATGGTCCTTTTATACCCATGCAGGGGCTAAAAGAAGGTGGTACAGTTACAGAAGCAAGACTTACATACATATAAGGTCATATGGAAATGCACAGTCGACTTGTAGAGGGGGCTAACAGTTTCCAAGGACTAGTTGACACATTACTGTCTGTTACTGATTACTAACAGCAGCAGATCTTACTGGGCATGTGCGAAAGTGGGAGATGATAAATATAACTTGTCACTAGACAGATTTTCAAGAGTAGTTAACAGAAAGGTACGACAGAGCACATGGCGAGCATATGGCAGAGAAAATGGCTGCCATGAATACAAAATGGATTCCGTGAAATGTTCACAATAGTTGCTAAATACAAGATGTCTTCTGCTAATGCTTAATCTAATTGCTACTGATTTACAACACTGCGACCCTTGCACTTGCCCTAGCCCCCTGTGCCTGTGTCCCCTGCACAGGTCTGACAGTACCCCTTTTACTGGTACCCTCACCTTCCTGCAAGTTGGGAGTGGGAGACTGTGGTCTCTGTACCTGTGTTCCACCAGTCTGTACACTGGGCACACTGGTGTGGGGACGCCTGCCCTAAGCTGCTGGCCTTGACTGGGTGGTAGGGGTGACAGTGGTTTCCTGGGTGGGGCTGCTGTATGGTGAGAGTCCAGGACTGTGTGAGGGGCCTGCCTTCTCATCAGTGTCCAGGGATCCTTCACCAGTGTCCTGTGAGGTGCCTCTGTCTCCCTGGGGGGCACCGGCACTCCTTGTCCCGTCCGTTAGGGTTGCATGGGTGGTGGTGCCTGTTGGGGGACATAGACATGTCTGTTACATCTGCATGAAGGTTTGAGGTGAACAGGACTGGTCTATTTTGTGCTGGTGTTACTTTCAGTGGCCTTCCAGAGTGCCTTTGTGAGGTTGACATTGCATTTTGCACCAGTGTGGGGTTGCATTGTGGTGGGGGGTGTCGTTACATTGTGGGTACGTGCAGGGTTGGGTGACTGTGCACAGCGGGAGGGATGTGGGCCTGTTAGTGGGTTTGTGGTCATGCAGGGGGGTGGATGTAGTGGCTGATGCCTGGGTGGGGTGTAGACCCTGGTGGGTGTGGGTGGGGTGGGGTGGTGCATTCATTGCAGGTGTGGTGGATATGGGGTAATTGTAGATCACTTACCTGAGTCCATTTCTCCAGTGAGTCCAGTGAGTCCCTCTGGGTGCAGGATGGCCAGTATCTTTTCCTCCCAGTTAGTGTAGTCGGGTGGTATTGGTGGCGGTCCTCCCCCAGTCTTCCACACTGCGATTTGGTGCCTTGATGCCATGCCCCAGACCTTACCCTACAGGTTGTTCCATCTCTTGCGGATGTCATCCCTGGTGAGTGGATGGTGTCCCACTGCATTGACCCTGTTCACAATGGTCTGCCACAGCTCCATTTTCCTTGCGAGAAGTGGATGCTGCACCTCGGGCCGAATATTTGTGGCTCCACCTTCAAGATCTCGTCCACCATGGTCCTCAACTTTCTTTCGGTAAAGCGTGAAAGTTTGGGGGGACATGGTGAGTGTGGTGAATGGTGTCGGGGCTGGGAACGAGGTAGGGGTGCTGTTCTGTGGGTCGGTGTGTGTGTCCTTTATGCTGGCGTTCGCTGTCTGCCTCTGGTGCTCTCCGTCTTCCTGTCCTGCTTTCATTGCAAGAGATTGTGGGGTGTGTCTGGGGATGTTTTATGGGGTTCTGGATGTGGGTCAGGTGTGTGGGTCATACGCCTATCCAAAGTGTGCACTTCTTGCTGTTGAGTCTACTTGCCGCCGGTGGCCGTCGCAGCCACCAATGGTCGTCCGGCCTCCACTGTCCACTGAGGTGATTTGTGCATCATTATCTGGAAGGCGGGATGTGGGTGTGCTTGGCGGTGGTGGGGTGGGGAGGTCTGTGATTCCCACCGACAGAGTCGTGGTGGGGAGTGGTGGTCTGGTGATTTTTGGCAGGGTTCAGATTTTCATTCATTATATGGTGGGTTTCCATTCACCGCCAATGGCGGCATTCTGTTCTCCGCCACTACGGCGGTCGGCGGTCTTTCCTGCCGTGTTCATAATGACCGCCTTAGTCCCACTTTACTACCTGGGCTTGCCCTCCTCCTTAATTTTCAGTAAATACTTTTGTTTAGTAGTACGGAAACATACTCTACTGTAGGGTAAGTAAGAGGGATTAGGGTAGGTAGAGGTTTTGCTATAGAATATTGGGGTGTTGCTGCTCATAAGGGCTAAGCTTTGGCTTAGTCAGTTACTATAGTTGATGAATGACGAAAGGTAATTTTGAACAGGTGTAAAATCTATTATGGAAGCTATGAAATATATATACATAAATCACTTCGCCAGAAAAATATAGCACATGCCAAGAATGGATTTTTCATTTTTTTTGGTAGGCTGTGACATAACTTAGGAAAGAATACAAAGAGTGAAGTACAAGGAGGTGACTGAGTGGGCACTGGAAAAACACCTTGTTTTTGGTTTGCAATGCAATGAAAACTTCATAAATGCTGCATTAACTGAAGGAGATGCACATTGCTCAGCCACCACTGCAGTGCTGCATTGAACAATGCTGCAGTTGGGTCATGGGTGGTGAAATGCCACGGGCAGGGAGGTGATGAATGATGATGAGTGGGATATCTGCCTTTGCCTAACAAAGTATAGTTAATTTGCCAATAAGCAAACAATGCGACTTACCACCAATTGTCCCTGGCATCACTGGGACTCTCACTTAAAACACCTTCTCTTTCACATCTTGGGCTCTGGTGCTGCTGCTGGCCCTGGCACTGGTGGTCTCTATGACTAGAAAAAACATTACAGATTTTAGATGACAGATATGCCTCCCCTTATTATTTTCTTTAACAAAATACAGCTGCAATGCCTCACTACAGTTTAGTTAGCAGTGCCTTATTTCAAAACTATCACTTTGGGCAGTTTGTTGGTTTACAATTTTAGAAAAGCCAGGTAGTCAGGTAACCAAAAGTTTTCATAATGGAGGGGCAGAGGTATGATGACTCTGAGTCATTGAAGTGCACTGAATGGGTGGAATAATGGTCAATGAATGACAAATGGTCTTGGTTGGCAAATGCAATAGGACCTCATACTTTCCTACCATGCTGTACTGTCATGGTATAAATGAATGATATCACAACCTTGCGGGATCCACCATGACTATGGCCATACTCTTGTTTTAACTGTTTGAGGAAGAGCAAGAAAAAAGCTTTTCAACAAACATGCATTGTGAATAATAGCTTACTTTGACCTGCAATCGGCACAGTAGAATACCAATAATCAGTTCTCTTAGTATTATATTACCACAAAGATATATAAGGAGAGAGGGAAAGCTTACTAGCAAAGCAGAAAAAAGCTACAGACACGTACAGATAGGAAGAAGTTAGCAACAGAAGTATGAAAATTAGAAACAAAATAATGCAGGGATAGCAAGAATTTAACAAACATTAGATGGAGTAGTGGAAAAAAAAGAGACAACTTAAAAAAATAAACAAGGCAAATGATTTCAATAGTCAGGAGAGGTGAAAGTTAGGGAAATAATAATTATAACATGACTTACTGGGGCCAGCAGAACCGTTGGATGCAGTCTCTGTGCTGGTGGTTGTGCTGCCTGTTGCAGCACTGGTGGTTGCAGCCCCTTCACTGCCTTCACCGCTTTCACCCGCTTTATAAGCCCTCTTGCCACTGGGTGATGATGTAAGAAATAAAGGAGATAAAAATAGATTAGTGGTTAATCTCCCCAAAAATATTTTGGCAGGTAAATGCAGTACCATTGTCCTTTTCTAAATCATATCGCCATTAGTACCAGTATTGAGTTGACCTATTCCTAATTTCCTAAACCTAAGCCCAATTCCTAGTTTCCTAAACCTAAACTACATTTGGAACTACTAATGCAGTGCGACAAATTGTGTTTGCTTCCCAACCCCCTTTGATGGGTCAATTCATTTTCAATGCATAGATGCATAGGACACATCACAGGGAGATTAGGACTGTATGCGTTACATAAAGAAAGGCATAGAGAACGCTAACTCACTGCTATTACTATGACCACTATCGTGGAGATAGGACAGAGGAGTCTGGGTGGCTTCTTAAATAATCACCCAAAGGGAGAGCTGACAAGAATAAGTATGTAGCGCTGAGCACCTGTCTAGCTCAAGCTGGATCACAAAATATCCATAATGTAAACGTAACTTACCTCTGAGTGTAAGCAGCATGCTATTTGAAAAATAAATATTAGCATTGCAGAACACAAAAAATTAATAATTAGCCCCGCAAACTCAATGCCCAACAGGTCAAGCAGGTCCTGTTTCCTGTGCAGAAGGTCTTGCCAGTGGGGCATCAGCTATACTGAACCCCAGTGCTCTGGCACACACAGAGGTGAACTCTACCCCATAGCAGCTGATGCTCCTGAGGGCCCAATCCCAAGACTGGCCCCTGCTCCCAGCTTGTAGGAGAGGTGGCGCTGCACATAAAAAACAAGTATGGCCACCTCCACCACAGACAACAATGTGGTGTGGCTACACTCATTGGCGGCGTCAGAAACCGCAACATGTGCGGCTTGAAGCTGCTGCAATGGCGCCACTGCTTTCTGCCTGCTGTTCAAGCAATGGAAAAAGTAGGAAGAAGAAAAAACAAGCAGAAAGTAAGAACTAAAGAAGTAAAAATTTTAAATAATAAAGTTGGAAAAGTGACGGAAGAGGTAAAAAAAAGACAAAGGGGGTCATTCTGACCCTGGCGGTCATTGACCGCCAGGGCCAACGACCACGGAAGCACTGCCAACAGGCTGGCGGTGCTTCCTGGCCAATTCTGACCGCAGCGGTAAAGCCGCGGTCAGAAAAGGGAAACTGGCGGTTTCCCGCCGGTTTTCCCATGGCCAAAGGAATCCTCCATGGCGGCGCTGCAAGCAGCGCCGCCATGGGGATTCCGACCCCCTTCCCGCCAGCCTGTTCCTGCTGGTTTACACCGCCAGGAACAGGCTGCCGGGAACGGGTGTTGTGGGGCCCCTGGGGGCCCCTGCACTGCCCATGCCACTGGCATGGGCAGTGCAGGGGCCCCCTAACAGGGCCCCATTAAGATTTTCAGTGTCTGCTTGGCAGACACTTAAAATCGCAACGGGTGCAACTGCACCCGTCGCACCCCAGCAAATCCGCCGGCTCCATTCGGAGCCGGCTTCATCTTTGCTGGGGCTTTCCCGCTGGGCCGGCGGGCGATCTTTTGAAGATCGCCCGCCGGCCCAGCGGGAAAGTTAGAATGCTCCCCACGGTCATTTGACCGCGGGTGGTGTTTGGGCGGTTTCCGCCCGGCGGGTGGCGCCCGCCGCCCGCCAGGGTCGGAATGACCCCCAAAATGTAAAATACACAAAAACAAACACTGGTGCATGAGAGGTGGAGGAATGAGATGGGGGAGAATTGGAATAGATCACAAAAATCAGGCCCAGCACTATAAGGAGACCATAAAGCAGGTAAAACAAAATGACAGCACCAGTGCAGACAGCACAGTGCTATTCATGCTGATTTTTCAGTGCAGAATGCCCACCTGCCATGAAAAAGCAGCATGATCTGTGGGCGGGAGAGTATTCTTCTGGCTGTTTCTGAATTTCTGCAGAAGATTTCTTCCCAGGCCTAATTCATATATATATATATATATATATATATATATATATACATATATGTGTATATATATATATATATACATATATATATATATATATATATATACATGTAAACATGAGGCACAGCGTAACTCATCTGCCTCTAATCGCCGGTGGTGCCGGCGTCAAAAAATCATCATAATTATAATTATGTTGGATACCAAAGAACCTAATGGATTAAACAGTAGTAAGGAAATGTTCATACATTTTTCAGTAATATTCAGTGTTTATCATCACCAACAATAAATGAGTTACTCAAGTGAGAGTTAATAAAATACATGACGGTTATTTGAAATTCATTACATGTCATGTCTCTAAGTAATTAATTTAGGATAGAAGTCAATGTATTTGGGTTGATATTATTATATTAGTATTATCACAACTAAGCTAATTCTTAATAGGTAGTACAAATGTGGATATGGAAATCACAAGACTATGGCCCTCATTCGGACCCTGGCGGATTGAATCCGCCAGGGCCGAGGGCAGCGAATGCACCGCCAACAGGCTGGCGGTGCATTCATGGGCATTCTGACCGCGGCGGTAACGCCGCGGTCAGAAACGGGAAACCAGCGGTCTCCCGCCGGTTTCCCGCTGCCCATGGGAATCCTCCATGGCGGCGCAGCAAGCTGCGCCGCCATGGGGATTCCGACCCCCTTCCCGCCAGCCTGGTTCTGGCGGTTTACACCGCCAGAACCTGGCTGGCGGGAACGGGTGTTGTGGGCCCCTGGGGGCCCCTGCAGTGCCCATGCCAATGGCATGGGCACTGCAGGGGCCCCCTAACAGGGCCCCACATTGCTTTTCAGTGTCTGCTTAGCAGACACTGAAAAGCGCGACGGGTGCCACAGCACCCGTCGCACACCTTCCACTCCGCCGGCTCCATTCGGAGCCGGCATCCTCGTGGAAGGCGCTTTCCCGCTGGGCCGGCGGGCGATCTTTTGCAGATCGCCCGCCGGCCCAGCGGGAAAGTTGAAATGCCCCCCGCGGTCTTCTGACCGTGGGGCGGTGTTTGGGCGGTTTCCGCCCGGCGGGCGGCGTCCGCCGCCCGTCCGGGTCGGAATGAGGCCCTATATGTCAAAAATCATGTATGAGTAGTGTAATGTAGAAATTGTTTAAAATTTAGATTACATAGGGTGCTATATTTGTTTAAGTTATGAGAATGCGTATTTATCGCAAATATGATGAATTGATATATTTATTTTATGACTATCCATATCGTTATTCTGTTTTGTTTGGAGGGATTTATGAGCGAAATCAGAGATAAGTTAAAATAATTTCTAATGAAGTATGATTATGCAAGAAATTAAGTATAGCGTTATTGATTGTGTACACTGGCCATTTGACACAAAAAATCTAATGAGATTTAAGAAATAAATTGATTTGCAAAACTGATCATTTGGTATATAAGGAGAATCCAATATGGCGACCTCGAGGTTGACAAAGACATAAACGCCGAAACACGTTTCTTTGCGTGTCAATAACTTACTTTTTAGCAGAGTTTGAATATATATACATATATATATATATATATATATATATATACACATATATATATATATATATTTTTTTTTTATATATATAAATGTATAAATGTAACAAAGTATGCCCAAAGGGCAATTTCCCCCCTGCAAACATGAATAAAGTTTTCAGCACCAGTGCTGTAGTGGCTTCATGTTTCTCATTTGAATTGAGACACAAACTAATATGTATACAGCTTGTTACCAATAAACAATTAAAATTGATCCACCACTATTTCTTGGGTAAGAGATATTTTTTTTATATCCCTAGCAAAATATGTGAGCTTATGTCTTTTGGAATGAAATTAGGCTAAAGATCAGTAGAGAATTCCGATTTCAAGTTGTTGAGTACTTTTTGTAAATCAACTCAGAAAAAAAGGAAAAGTCTCAATTACTCCTAGTATGCTGAAACAGCTAAGGACATAGTAAAAATGCAAATCTTTTCTTTTTTAGACATTTAATCAATGTCTGTAACAGAATATTTTTTCCTTAATCTTACTGTACTGCACTATGGGTTGTGAGGTTTTCGTTGACAGATGCAGATCCTTTTAAAAACTGTATTTTGTAGTATGTAACTTAGTACTACTTATTATAAAATACAATTAAAAAAACTTGTGAGTGTAAATCTCCACCTTCACCTCTCCTGTTTTAAAAATGGGAAGATCCTCACACAAGTACATTTACTACTTTGTAGTAAATTTAAGACACCAAGGGAAGTGACCAGAAATGGTAGAAAACTTGCTACTAAATGGAAGAATCAAAGGACTTTTGACTTTATAAAATATTTACATTTCATTTCATGGTAGTTTAAAGTTTAGTGTTTAATATTAAAAATACCATACATTTTTGAAGGAAAGGAGCTGACTTTTGAAACTAAGCAATAAAAGTGATATGAAGTATGATAAATATTAGAACATGCTATTAAGACCGCCCTAGTGATCAAATGTGTATGTGAGCATACTCGCATTCTGAAATGTGACCTACTCAAAGATATAACGTGTCTGAACATGCAACACTGCAAACAGTAAAACAGTGTAAACATCCCACAAAATGACTCCATACCAATTTGGAAAACTAGAATGAGAGTTAATAAATGAAACAATATCAAAATGACACAAATCCAATGAGCAGAACTTGAGTTAAGAATTTTTAAATACTAAACTATAAAATAGTGATTCGAAGCAATAAGAGCCAATCAGGATAATTGGTCGCACTGGACTGGAACAAAGTCATTTAATGCTGATTGTGATGGAATGGTGGCAAGTTACATGGACCCAGTTAGGCCGCTAAACAACAGTATCTTAACCCCTTCGCTGCCAGGCCTTTTCACCCTCAGGGGCCAATCTATTTTCTGGCTATTTGAGCAGTTTGCGCTTAGGACCTGCATAACTTTTTGTCCACATAAGATACGCACGACAAATTTGCCTCCTTTTTTCCAACATCCTAGATATTCTAGAGGTACCCAGACTTTGATGGTTCCCCTGAAGGAGACCAAGAAATTAACCAAAATACAGCGAAAATTTCAATTGTTTAAAAAAAAAATGGGAAAAAGGGCTGCAGAGAAGGATTGTGTTTTTTCCCAACAAAATGGCATCAACAAAGGGTTTGTGGTGCTAAAATCACCATCATCCCAGCTTTCCGGAACAGGCAGACTTGAATCAGAAAACAAAATTTTTCAACACAATTTTGGCATGTTACTGGGACATAACCCATTTTTACTATTTTTTGCGCTTTCAGCCTCCTTCCAGTTCGTGACAGAAATGGGTGAGAAACTAATGCTGGATCCCAGAAAGCTTAACATTTCAGAAAAGTAGACAACATTCTGAATTCAGTAAGGGGTAATTTGTGTAGATCCTACAAAGGTTTCCTACAGAAAATAACAGCTAAAATAAAAAAAAAAGAAATTCAGGTAAAAAACAGCCATTTCTCTCCACGTTTTACTTTGCAACTTTTTCCTGCAATAACAGGTGTTTGAAAGCAATATACCGTTACGTCTGCTGGGCTCTTCTGGTTGCAAGGATATATAGGGTTTGTAGGTTCATCAAGAACCCTAGGTACCCAGAGCCAATAAATGAGCTGCACCTTGCAATGGGTTTTCATTCTATACCGGGTGTACAACAATTCATTTGCTGAAATAGAAAGAGTGAAAAATAGGTATCAAGAAGACCTTTGTATTTCCAAAATGGGCATAGGATAAGTTGTTGAGAAGCAGTGGTTATTTGCACATCTCTCAATTCTGGAGTGCTCATACTAGCAAGTGAATTACAGGGAATTTCTCAAATAGATGTCTTTTTTACACACTGTCTTACATTTGGAAGGAAAAAATGTAAGGAAAGACAAAGGGCAATAACACTAGTTTTGCTATTCTGTGTTCCCCCAAGTCTCCCGATAACAATGGTACCTCACTTGCGTGGGTAGGCCTGGCGCCCGCAACAGGAAATGCCCCAAAACACAACGTGGACACATCACATTTTTTGACAGAAAACAGAGGTGTTTTTTGCAAAGTGCCTACCTGTAGATTTTGGCCTCTAGCTCAGCCGGCACCTAGGGAAACCTACCAAACCGGTGCATTTTTTAAAACTAGAGACCTAGGGGAATCCAAGATGGGGTGACTTGTGGGGCTCTGACTAGGTTCTGTTACCCAGAAACCTTTGCAAACCTCAAAGTTTGGCTAAAAAAAACACGTTTTCCTCACATTTTGGTGACAGAAAGTTCTGGAATCTGAGAGGAGCCACACATTTCTTTCCGACCAGCGTTCACCCAAGTCTCCCGATAAAAATGATACCTCACTTGTGTGGGTAGGCCTAGCGCCCGCAACAGGAAATGCCCAATAACACAACGTGGACACATCACATTTTTTGACAGAAAACAGAGGTATTTTTTGCAACGTGCCTACCTGTAGATGTTGGCCTCTAGCTCAGCCGGTACCTTGGGAAACCTACAAAACCTGTGCATTTTTTTAAACTAGAGACCTAGGGGAATCCATGATGTGGTGACTTGTGGGGCTCTGACCAGGTTCTGTTACCCAGAATCCTTTGCAAATCTCAAAATTTGGCAAAAAAAAACATGTTTTCCTCATATTTCAGTGACAGAAAGTTCTGGAATCTGAGAGGAGCCACAAATTTTCCTTCCACCCAGCGTTCCCCCAAATCTCCTGATAAAAATGATACCTCACTTGTGTGGGTAGGCCTAGCGCCCACGAAATGAAATGGCCCAAAACACAAGGTCAACACATCACATTCTTTCACAGAAAACAGAGGTGTTTTTTACAAAGTGCCTACCTGTGGATTTTGGCCTCTAGCTCAGCCGGCCCCAGGAGGGGCAGAAATGGCCTAAAATAAATTTGACCCTCCACCACCCCAACCGCCCCCCCGGGAGCGACCCTTGCCTACCGGGTCACACCCCTTGCGTGACATTGGTGCCAAAAAAAAAAATCCACGGTGCCTAGTGGTTTCTGCCCCCTTGGGGGCAGATTGACCTAAAATCGGCTGAATGGTAAAACTACAATTTGCCCCCCAGGGGAGCGACCCTTGCCTAATGGGTCGCTCCCCATCTCTAAAAAAACAAACAAACCAAAAAAAACACAAAAACACAATTTGCCCTGGCGCCTAGAGGTTTTTGCCCCCTTGGGGGCAGATCGGCCTAATAACAACAGGCCGATCTGACCCCGGGGGGGCAGAAATGGCCTAAAATAAATTTGCCCCCCCACCCCCCTGGGAGCGACCCTTGCCCAAGGGGTCGCTCCCCATCTGTAAAACAAACAAAAAAAATCCTGGTACCTAATTAAAATAGGCTGATCTGTGCGCCCACAGGGGCAGAAATGGCCTAAAATAAATTTGCCCCCCACGGGAGCGACCCTTGCTTAAGGGGTCGCTCCCCTTGCGTGAAATTCACGTAAAAAAAAACTCCCCGGTGTCTAGTGGTTTCTGTCCCCCTTGGGGGCAGATTGGCCTCATAAAACTAAGCCAATCTTCCCCTAAGGGGGGCAGAAATGGCCTAAATATAATTTGCCCCCCGGGGGCAGAAAAGGACTTCCAAAAAAATGTCCCCCCCCCCCCCGGGAGTGACCCTTGCCCAAGGGGTCGCTCCCTTATGCCAATTTCTCAAAACAAAAAAATCCCTGCTGTCTAGTGGGCGTTTCAAAAGCCGGATTGCTTTGCAATCCGGCTTTTGAAACACTCAGAGGGACTTCCCTTTGAATCCTCTCTGGCCTCCTCCACGTGATCGAAAGAGAAATGCTTTGCATTTCTCTTTCGATCGCGATGGAGGAGGCCCTCTTTGATTGTCAGTGCACGATGCTAGTGCTCCCCCCAGTTCCCGGGTGCTGGACGAGGTGATCTCGTCCAAGGCACCCGGGAATTGGTGCCTTGGACAAGATCACCTCGTCCAAGGCACCGTAGCGGTTAATGGAGGTGCTCTTTTATGGATGTAGTAAGTTGAGCCGTGTTTGAAATGGCAGCCAATGAGGGACTGGTGAATCTTGTGGGTAATTAATGCTTTGAAATTTTCGAGAACTTTTATAAACAACATGTGGTGAATATTTGAATGAGGTACCAAAGTCTTAGCCTATTTATAATGATGCTCTTGATTGCTACGTAGCTTATATAATAGGTAAATACAAAAGTAATGTGGTGTGTGGTTGTTTTACCTTTGTTTTAGTAAATCTTGACTGGACAAATGTTGGACTCTTAGACCCTGTCAATTGATCTTACAATGTCTTTGTATAACATCTGTTGAAAAACCTGTTTTGGATCATATAATGCGTTATCCAAATTTTCAGGTTCAAAAATTATTCTTTTCTTATATGTCGTATAAAAGTATGTTAAGTGTTGCTTAAAAGATTCAGGGTGGAAACTCTTGAAGTGTAACATTATATTTACCTGTGGGTTTCCTGCATAATTCAGTGAAGATGTTGTTTTGCTGCAAAATCAATATTAAATCCAGAAATGGCACTTGACTCTTGTTGGTAACATGACTGAATTTTTTGATTGAGTGATTAAATGTTAGATACAAGTTTTTCCACTGTTCTATGCCAAATTAAGAAAATAGCTCAAAGATATGTAAAAATACATCTTTTACTCATCAGTCAATGTTTATCATTCTATATAGTCTAATCTTCAAATGGTGCAAGCATTGGCATAGCTCAGTGCCCCTGAAAAAAAACCATTGAGGTTCTGTGATTTTGTAACTAGAATGTATCCTGCCAAACAAAGTAACTATGGCATACAGTGAAGTGAAGGAAATGCAAAATGAACATTTTATGACCATCAATGTCCTGAGAACGTTCAATTACTTCCAACCCCATAGTGTGGGAAATCAAAAAGAGAAATGAAATCCACTGTGCATCAACTTAGATCTTCAATTTGCTGAATTGATTTCAATCTATGCTGCTGAAAAATGTGGATTCTGTTTGAATGGGATATGAGCCCTTCTCAAGCAACAGCCGCAATCCTTAACAGAGTGAACAACAAAAAGCCACTAAATTAACTTGTGCTTAACCCTTTGGTAGCTTAGCACAGAAGCAGTCAGTCTTATTTAGAGGCAATGTGTTAAGGATTTATGCAGCACTTACAGGGTAACAAAGTGAAGTCACAACACAAGAAACATTCCACACTAATTTTGAGAAATAGAGCACAATTTAATAAATTATTTGAAACCAAAATGTCAAAAAATATATTGCACCTAAAATATCAAAGCGCCAACTCCAGATATCTAGTTATATGAGACAGAGGTAAAGTCGCAAATCAGGGCTGTCCTTAATAGAGCACAGTTTGGTTACACACTGTGAGTTAGACTGGTCTGTGGTTAAAAGTGGATTTGAAAAACAGTTTTTAGACAAATGTCTGAGAAGGTAATGTTAAGCACTACAAAGCAGCGAGTGGTGACCGAGGAGGAGGCATCATCAACAGGGAGCCGTTGGACAAAGTTGCAGTGAAGAGTTATATGTTCAGTTTTAATTTCTTTTTTGAAAATGAAAAATCTCCAGGACAAAGCTGTAGGATGTAGCTAATGCGGGTTCCATTGGCCATATACCCCTTTTGCGAGGAGCTGCTGATTGTAGATGAAAACGTAGCAAGAGCTACAGTGAAGTCAGGCCGACCGGCAAAGTACATTGGGCAGATCAGCGAGCAGGTAAGCCCTGGTCTGCATTCAGATCTCTTAATTCTCTTTGGCTGGAAATGTACCTAATCTTAAATTTTAGATTTTGTCTATCTGGGCACATTTAACACCACTTCTAAGGGTCCAGGACTAGCAGTATGCCACCTAGAGGGTCAGGACCCACTCAGGCTGGGTCCAGGTACAGATAGTTGGAGCCTTTTCTGCCTCTGAGCCTCAGATTAGGAGACCAGCCAACTATCCCTTGTAATCCTTCTCGTAGTCCTGGATTGAAGCAGAAAAGCAAGCCTCATGAAGGAGGGTAGTACTCTGAGTGCACATGGCAGGCTTCAGGCAGCAGGTCAGTCATCTTCGAGAAGCAGGCAGTCTCCTGAAGTACAGAGCAGGTCACATGCAGCAGAGCAGTCCTCTGAGAATCTTCCATAGGTAAGGAAACAAACTAAAGAGTGGGTTTGAGAAGTCTTAATGTCATGCCTGGTGCCAAGTTTGAAGGTTCCCCCATAGATGGTGTTGGAGTTTCAATCATCCCTGCTCTGAAGGAATGTCTGAGGGCTCACAAGGCTAGTATAAAGTTATTTGTGTTTGTGCAAAGGCAGTGTCTTTGAAGTCTAAGTGGGGCTGTGCATAGCTCAGCCAATCCCACCCAGTCAGTATGGCCCATCCTTCACAACCAAGCCCCCATTTTGTGTGACTGTGTGAGAGGAATACATAAGGGCCAACTGCCAAGCATACCTATTTGTGTGACCCATGAACAGGCTGCAGGCACCAAATGGTTAAGGTAAGAAAATTGCAACATTGTAAAAGTAGCATTTTTAGTACTGTGACTTGAAATTTGGCTTTACCATTACATTAATTTGACAATGATATACAACTTTACTAGGGACATATCAGTAAATTAAAAATACTAGTCAGATGTAAGCCAATTTTACCATGTTTCAAGGAGTGAGCACAAGCACCATAGCACTGGTTAGCAGTAGTAAGGGGCAGAGAGTGCTTATGCCCACAAAAATGAATTCTGCAAAACAGGAGCGGAAAAGACAAAACGTTTTATGGAATACCACCCTAAGGCTGACAGTCTAACAGTGTCTATCCTTCATATAGACAGTGTTTTTCGAATGAGTGGTTGGAGAAATGCATTTGCTGTGTGGTTTGTGAGTAAAGAATTACCACCCATCCCAATTGAAGAGATAATTGTAACCACCTTGCAGCCAGAAGCCATCTCTGCAGCAGACAGTCAAAGTAAATTTCTTAATATTAAAAGGAATAGAGATGACACAGTCTTTAAAACTCAGTATTTAGTGACATTATGCCATTAACATTCCAACTGACAGAAAGTGCAACAAACAATCAGTTCAACATAACACAGTTAGTAGAACACACTACCAATAATGGTACTTCAACTGACAATGAAGAACTAAGCATCTCCCCATTACTTGCAATAAATAGAAGAATAAGGCCTGTAAGACAGATCAAAATGTTTAGGGGCAATACTTCTACAGGTCATCACCTACTCATGCCCAGTTTCATATACTGTAGTGATAAATGTTGAACTACAATGTAAACAGCACAGAGCAACATTTTAATTATATAGAAGGCAAGGAAGATTAGAGGGATCCGTTGCAAAGGCAATAAGGTTATGCAAACTAGCGTTGATGCCTTAACTGTGACTATAAAACATTTGGCCACTCAAATGGCACAGGACACCGTTTCACACAGGCACCACCCAAGGCATAAGAATACTTATCCACAAATATTTGGATATTCTGACATCAAACATGTGGAGAAGAACAGCTAGCATGCATACCAAATTACTACAGCACAGTGGCGAAGTTGCAAAGAGCCATTCATGAATAACCAACACCCTTGAAGCAATGTAACTATTAGCTCAGAAAACAGAACTCAAAGTTCTGCTGGGGAAGATTTAAGTGTGAGCAGTATGTTTGTCAGTGAACCTGCTACATCTAGGAACACTAGAGCCCTAGAATCCAGACTGTGAATGAGCAAGAAAGAGCCAAGTAATATTCTCAACTGAGGCCAAGTTCTGAACATCAAAGACATAAATAGTAACATTACATTGACAAGTCTTATATTACAATGATGCAGAATTGTTTTATCTTCATGTCTTGAAAATTCGATAACACATTTGTGAAGAAATGAATATACTGGATATTTTGTCCAGTCTCATAATCTGTCAATCAACAGAGGGGAATATTTACAAGCCCTAGCACAACTGAAGAATCACTTTTTGTGACGCTTTGGTGGAGCAGTCACTGCTCCATATTTACAAGGTGGCTCTAAGCCATTTTTTTTTTTATATCGGCCCCTCCGATCTAGTTTTCTGTGGCAGAGGGGCATGCAATGGTTGTTGCTGTGGGCGTTCAACCACAACCCCCATTGCTTATGCCGCTGCCCCAGATTTACAAGGAATCTTAAATCTGAGGCAGCACAAACCAATAATGCCACCTCATACTTTATTTTTCCTTATTTTTGCTTTTTCTGTGTGTGCTGGGTTCTGTAGCACATTAAGACGGAGCAAAAGGCCATGAATGATTGTTTATGTGCAAGAAGGTGTCCCTTCCTGCACATAAACAATCATTCAATAATGACGATTTGCTACTTCTATGTGTGCTGCATAGGAATGCCAAAACATTAATGTAGATTGCTTGTGTGCCGGAAGTGACACCTCTGCACAAAACAATAATTCCCTTCACTGCAGTCACCCTTGCCCTCTGGTGCAAGAATGACAGCTAAATGTAGTGCCAGCACTAGGGGAAACACTGGGGTGTGCCATATTTTTGATAATAAGGCACATTCCAGCATTTCAGAACTACTGTAGTGCAGCACTGTCAATTTTGGTGCGGTGCCACACGGCACCAGTTTCTTGTAAATATGCCCCAGAATAATTTGTGTTTCGTATGCATCACATCTTGAAAATATTTGTTTACATGTGTAACAACATAATTTATTTACACACAAATTACGTTTTCAGCACATCATCTCGAAATGCACATCCTTCAACACCTCTTGCAGCATCAGCTCCTGAATGTAGTGAGCTATGACAGATTCCTTTAGTCTCTGTAGACTTCTATGCACAATTAAGTTGGATAGCATAGCACATATATTACTGCAAATTGGTGGGTCATACCCCTATGCACCTCTGCTTTTTTGCAGATATTTAAAAGCCCATATGTTCTTTCCATAATTCTCTTTGTTTGACTGTTGGCAGCATTGTACTTCATTTGTCTAGCCTTTCTTGGCAGTAAATATAGACTCATGAACCTAAGAAGCATGCACTGTCAGCTGAAAATTAGCACTACTGATTTACTATTTATATCCTAATCAATGTGGAAAACATAAGTAGACATGTGACTAAAGAAACCTTTGTCTGTCAAAATATTTTCTAGCAGATTAACTGTACCAATAATCTATTTTTGTTATCTCATTTACATGAGTACCCAAGAGCAAGAAGAGGGCATCAGAGGGTTGTGCTGAGGATAGTGCTACCACCAGTGCTGCAGCAGGGGGAAGTTCCACTGCCACCACCAGTACCACGGCCATGTATGACGGATCTGCGGGCCTCAGTAAATTCTTGTCAATATTATTTATTTCTCTGTTTTTTACCTCTCCCCATTAAAATAAAATTTCTACCTTTCTTTTATAGTGTGACTTTTTTCAAATCATCTTCATTCTATTTAATGTTTATTCTTGTTAGCCCTCCCTGCATTTTCCTTTTTTCTATATTTGTTGTTTCTGTAGCTGACGTCCTCCAGAATGTACTAATCTGCATCTTAGGTTTTCTTCTGCTTGGTTACTTAGCTGTCCATCTCCCCTAACATTAATACAATGTGGACTGGTACTGTAAGACTATGACAGTAGATTGAGTACTCTGCTGTGAAGATTGCAGAGTTTGTAGACCCATGCAAACTCTTCTTCGCTTTCATTTTCTTGCTCATTCTCAGATGATGAGAGAGTGGCATTGGTTATGGTGACCTTCCCCCAATGCTGTGTTGTATGTATTATTCAGTTTCCTTGCAGTTTCAATGCCACTGCATCAAGCAAGGAAGTAGTATGAGGATGGTCCATGCACTTGCAAACCTAAATCATATGCCCTTCATTGACTAATTCATTCTACCCCTTCATTGGGGGCCAAATGACTCACAGTCATCATCATATCTTTGCCCCTCCATTGCAATTGGCTTGACTACTGCTTTTCTAGCATTGTCAACCAACAAAATGCCCAAAGTGATATTATAGATGGAAGAAAAGATGCTACAAACTGAACGGTAGTCATGTATTGCGGTTCTATTTTGTTAAAAACAAATACAAAAGGAGAGGGTCATCTGGCATCTGAAATGTGTAATGTTTTTTCTAGCCACACAGATAAACAGTGCTGGGGCCAGCACCTGTGCACCAGATGATGCAGCAGCACCTGAAGGGGGAGTCTCTTTGACAGCAGGGATGAGCGGAGGTAAGTCACATTGCTTGGTTATTGACAAGTACTATTATACCCACTGTATTTGTTAAGTGAGGCAGATCCCACCCATTATCATCCATGACCTCCCTGCCCATGGCATTTTTTGACCCATGAGCCATGACCCCATCTAACTGCAGCCTGGTTCAATTCAGCACTGCAGTGTTGGCTGTGCAATGTGCATCTGCTTTTGTTAATGTGGTATTTACAAAGCTTTCAATAAATTGCATAAAACCGAAACTAAAACAAGATGTCTTTCCTTTCCATCCCAGTGCCTACTCAATCACCTCCTAGTACCGCACCCCTTTATTCATTCCTGCATTCTGTCCCAGCCTTCTAAATCAGGACCCAAGTCAAGTTTCCTTTCCTTACTGCCAGGTGAATGAGTGAGATTAAATGTCTGTGATTTTGTGTTGTGGGGATGGGATACTCTGTGATGAACATGTCCAATAAAAGCTATATATCCCTTTCCTTCCCCTGCACAGCAGGGCATCTTTTTTCCCACCATTTACTTACTGCAGACAATTATTATCTATTATCCAAATGTTATACATGATGTGTGTTACATACTAACCATCTGCCTCTTTGGAGTCAGGATAGACTTGAAAGGTGAACAGATCCATTGGAATCAGTGATCATTTTTTGTCCATGGCAGCTGCCCCAGCTGGAGACTGCAGGGAGTAGCAAATTTGTACTCAATGTGCTAGCTAGCACTCCTCCAGTCATTTAGCACAGCAGGAATAGAATACTTGTACTCCATAATGGATGATACCTTACTCATTAATCAGCGTTATTTTTCTTTTTTCCACCCAAAGGCCCTCAATCCGACCATGGCGGTCTTTTAGAAAGACCGCCGAGATCCCGCCGGACTGAAGACCGCCAGTGTTGGCAGTCTTCCACCAACCAGATTATGACTGGTGGCGACCCTCTGCCATTTTTTTGATGGAGAGCCGCCATCAGCCATACTGGTGGTTGGCGGTGTAGTGGAGGCTGCCCCTCCGTCAGCACCACATCATCAGAGCACCACCCACCGAATTACATTCCAGAATTCGGCGTGGCGGTGTTCTGGTGACAGAGTTCTGGTGGCGGAGCAGTCCCTATGGATCCCGTTCCTTCCCGGACGAGCAGTGAGTCAGGTAAGGTGATCGTCCGACAGGGGAGGGGGTGGGGGGGTGTTGTGTGGTGTGTGCGTGAATGGGGGTGTGAGTCTGAATGTTTAGAGGGGGTGTGTGGGTGCGTGTATGTTTGTGGGGGGTGTGATGTGTTAGTGGGGATGTAACGTGTATGTATGTGTGCATGTATGTGCACATGTATATGTGTGAGTGGTGTGTGCCTACATGAGTGGGCAGTTGGGGGTTATGTTTGGGTGGTGGTAGGGGGGTCGTGGGTGTTGGGGAGGACTCTTGGGAAGGGGAGGAGGGAGAAGGAGACCCCTATCAGTGCCAGGGAACTCATTCCCTGGTACTGATAGTGCCTACCACCATGGTTTTCATGGTGGTTCAAAAACCACGAAGTCCATGTCGGTATGCAGGGTCATGATCCCACAGGTGGACTAGTGATGGCCACCGAGCTGGAGACCATTGTCTCCAGCCTGACGGTCATTGCCATCATGGCGGACTGTGTAATACATTGGCGGTTTGGCATATGACGATCCGCCAATGTCATAATGGGGCGGTAATTACTACCAGCCTGTTTGCGGTCCTACCGCCCACATTACACCGTCCACCAAGGTTGTAAGGAGGGACAAAGTGTCTGTGTGGTTTACTTGTTTTAGGAAATCCTTTACATGAAAAGATCACTCTTTTTTAAAAATCTTATGCTGCCTCCTTTCAGCCAGTAAATGCTTTTATATGAGGCATGTGTAAAATCATGTCCCTATAACTTTCCTAATCACATCAAAAAAAGTTTATATGTCCCCAGGGGACCACCAATGTGCCACTATATAATTGAAAATAATGTTTGCATGTGTATGTCTTTTAAATTTTTTCCCTTTCTTAATATAGCTACTCCTGCTGGTCCACCACCACCACTGACCTTGTATGGGGAAGCAGACCGGATCTGGCAGCAGAGCCTGGAGGCCACTAGGGGTCAATACTAGTGGCTGAGGAGGTCCAGGCACATGCCCCTGCTCTGGGGCCCAGTTCCACCACTCAACTGTGTGAACTTCCAGGACACGCCAGTGCCTCCGGCAGCTTTGAGGTGCCCATCCGCTGACCCTGTATCACCATTGCTGCCCCCTTCCAGACCAGCTACACATGAGCTTGTGTACTTGGGCTGTAAGATAGCATGCCTCAGGGCTCAGATCCAACACCTCAGGACGCTCATCGAGAATGCTCTCTAGTAGCTTTTTTTTTATCATTTTTGTTTGATGTGAGGGAGTTTTGTTGTCGGTGAAAAGAGTTTAAATGTGGGCAGGGCATTTTTTTCTTTATGGTTATTTGGACATTAATATTTATTTTGGAAATGGAATGGGGAGAGATGTGGGAGAGGGACGGACTTGTGGGTGGCGAGGCTTGGCTTATTTTGTGTTTTACTTTATATTTGCACTGATACTTTTTGTGCTGCCTTCTTTTTACTCTAATTTTCAAAATGTATGCCAGTTAGGTAGGTATGCTGTAATTTCCTCTATTGCTTACAGAAACCTAGATAAACAATTAGTTATCTCACCTGCAGTAGAAAATAGTTACGTACTAACTAAAGTGGTTCACTTCACCCCATAGTTTTCTTACCTGAATAGATTAAGAAATGGCTGGCAGCTGCTCCCTCCCTCTATCAATCTTTCAAAGCCTTACTGAAGGGTTTCTCAAGGTGCCTTCTTTATGTTAGCGGTAGTGCACTAACAGTGATGGTATCACAACAAGTAAGGTCACACTCATGAGATCACCAACTTTAGGAATAATCAAACGGATTGTCCATCATAGGTAACTAAACTGAAAGAAAAACAGAGCATTAGTAGGTTATACATATCCATTTATGTTATAGCTTTAAAAAGACTGAGGACAGACTATTAACACCATGAAACATCAAAGAATACCACATATTTTAACAAACACTAGCAATAGTAAATTGTTCTGAGCAATGGTGAGCATGGCATTTATTGAAATCCAAAAGGAAATGTGTACTCAACGTCTGTAGTTGACAAGGTTAGGCATTTATGAAGGAATAACAAAAGCCTGGCTGATAATGCTGACATCGAGGTTATGACTTTCTTAAGATTGGTTGGGTAAGTCAGGCTGGTGTGGGCTATCGCTCAGGTAATAGATGGTCTCGCAGTGAGTTGGTGTCACATTTAACCCCATCTGCCCACCAAATATGTGATCTATTTTGGTGTAAATTAGGACACACCTCAAAATATCACACAGCCCGGTGGAAGAGGGCTAGGGGTTTGATGACTAAATGGGAAAGTGCATTTGAGGAAAGCTGTGACAAAGACAAACATACCACAAGAGCAATATTAATCAGGGTGATAAACAGCACATCATCATCAATCTGTTGGTCAAGGAAACAAAGGAATGAGTGTGACACTGTTTGGTTTAAATCAATGTAAACAGTCCTTCTGTCCCAGAGACCCAAGATATTAGATATCTAAGTTTTCTGTCATCTAGGCTTGCAAAAATCTAATTATGGAGGAGTGATTTAAACCCACCCAGTTCTAAAAAGCTGAGGGCTAGATTTGATGGAAAATAACAGTGCACGGCACTGCATCAAATTTGTCAGCGTTGTGCACCGTCATTTTCAAAACACAGGGATGTGCCGTATTCACTACAATATGATGCACCCTTGTGTTGCTCCCCACACCAGCGCTACATTTTCTGCCATGTGCCAATGCAACCACCCTTGCACCATATTGCAAGGATGACTGTGTTGAGGGGGAGATTGTTTTGTGCAGGAAGGAACACCTTCCTGCACAAAACTACTCTGAAATGGTGATATGTTCTTTGTCTGTGTGCTGCAAAATGCCACTATAATGCCACCTCTGGGGTGGCATTAGATTTTGGCGCTGCTTCAGGTTTACAAAAACTTGTAAATCTGAGGCAGTGCCAAAAGCAATGGGTGTTGCTGTGGCAAGCCCACAGCAACACCCACTGCACTCCCCTTCCACGCAAAGTGCTGATGGTGAAGTGGCCATATTTACAAGATGGCGTTAAGCCACAAAAAGCGGCTTCACGCCTCCTTGTAAATACAGCACGGGGCATAGCGCCACCCGAGCGTCACGAAAAGTGACGCTCCGGTGGCACTAGAAACTGTTAAATATACCCCTATGATTATTAAAAATATATATATTGTATTGCTGAATTGGGCAGTGCATTTGCATTCTCCTCTGGAATGTATGTCACTCTTGAGTGCCTGCCTGAACCATCCAATAGGTAAACAGGAGTGTTTAGCTCAGCTCTTGCCTTTCGTTCATGCAGGAGAGGAGAAGGCCTGCAGATTGTAAAACAGAAACTGCATTGAAGTGTCAAGGAGATGGACAGAAGGAAGACATGCTTCATGAGGAGCATACCAAGAAGACTCAGAGGCAGACCAAAACAAGACAAGTTTCATGTTTGCCACTACTGCAACACACACACACTCAGCAGCATTTTCCAAAGCAATGCACCTCTCTCCATTCCACATGGCTGAGTACTAGGCCTCAGAGTCCTCAACATCATGGTTTTCTGTGATATTGATAACTTCTTTCTTCTACCAGTTGAGGTAGTCCTGCCATTAGTCCTTCCATCCTTCCCCTGACTCCAAGTAAACCCATCACAGTCCTGACCCAAGCAAGATAGACCTGTAGCTCACTGCAGATGAAGAACAAGTAGAGAAACAGAATTGGAGTATTTTGTATAGATTTGTATTGGTTAACTAAAGTGTCTGGTCTTGTCTCTGAAGAGCCAAAAAAAAGAAGTGGACCTTGCAGGACAATTTTCACTAAGTAACTTTGTAAAAGCCAATCACCTTCAGGACAAAATATCACCCATCAGGCACCAAACAATGCAATTCATCAATACCAAGTTTACTATTAGTTGAACACCCTCCCTTCCTGTCTGCCACCACATAAATCATCAATGCCTCACAACCACTCACCACTCATTTGTGCAATAGATGTAGTTACCTCTTCCAATTCAAGCACATTGGTAGATACATAATTGTATCTTTGATGCATGCAAAAAATTGGAATTTGGTATTGGCAGTCTTGCAAAACTGGAATTTGGTATTGGCAGTCTTGCAACTCAATTACCTTTTGGGGCAGCCCTGCTAATTGCTGCAAACAAAGGATAGGCATGCACTAGAGGCAGGCATTGTCTCCAATGCTATGAAGGAACTGTGGAGACCTCTTCACTGCACACTCCTATCAGGCCATAAATGTTGCTAAAACAATGGTGTGGCAGCATAAATCAGAATCAAACATAATGTTCCACTAGCTACTTTTTTTACAAAGAAAAAAGTTCAATGATAAATAATTTGTCCTCAAACTCAGTTCATTTACCCTGAAATTGGTCAGCTTACACACTTGATTCTGACCAATCAAACTCCTCCTCTTGTGCTGTTTCAGGAACAGTGTAATCATTTGGTATGAAATGTTGGTTCATTTTGATCATGGTCCATCTCGCCAGGTTTTGAGGTAAGAGACTGATTCCTCTTACTGTGATAACTGCTCAAGTTGCACTGAACAGCAGACACACTGGCTACAGGTCAAGCTAGATAGTTTTAAGATTATTTATTTCATGAATTGGAACTCCTAAGAGGTTCACATGTTTGACCAACTCCTAAAAATAGCATAAAACAACCTAAGAGCCTTCAAGGAGAACAAAAGGATATCAATGTTATACAATTACAATCCTCACGTAATAATCACCGAAGTGAACCTAAAATTGATCAAATTATTTAGATTATTGAAATTAGCCTCCTAAGCATTAGACATTAATATTCATAGGAAAAAGAACCATACAGTGCCTCAATTAGTGCAACACGGTATCCAAGGGAAACTTCTTGAAGAGAAGCTTAGCGTACCGTGACATTTCTTTCAATGAAACTGTTGTGTAGCGTGGACTTCCCATCCGTAATAATAAAAAATCACTTAGTAAGATCCTGGACAATCAACCCGTAGCAACAGGGGGAGTGATTATAAAACCAAAATATCTTATCATAATCCTCAGATCTGCCCTGAGGAATACATTTTCAAATTTCATGCTTATCACCAATACAAAACACTCAAAAGAGGTTTAAAAAAGACTGAAAGAAATTAAAAACCCTTAAACAAAATAATGCATTGGGAGGATTAAATATGGCTTCCAGAGTGTCTCCTGCAGAATGACTATCAAAATACAGATAAAGGGGTTTTTGCCATTTTTTCCTGGATAGGGCTAAAACTGGACAAACAAACAAAACATGATTACAATTCTGTGCTCCCAGTTGATAGAGATCACAATTATTATCAGATTCATCACACTTAAAGGTGAGATCTCTAAGGGGCAATCTATCTAATCTCAGCAAAAGGTACACCCATAGGGAAGATTCCAGACAAAATAGGGCTGAACTTGTTTAAAAACTACTGGTTCAGTTAACCTGGTCAGTCTACTCTTATTATCACAAAACTGTAAGTCTAAGGAGAAACTTTTCAACCAAGACACTTCTTTTAAAATAGTTTTAAAAGTAGTGGGTGGAAAGGATTGAATCAAATCTAAGTTTAGCTCAAGCAATTGTAAGGCTTAATTATAATTTTTATAAAATGTAAATTCTTCTTTTAGTCTATTAGAAATTTCTATAAAAGCCAGGTTTCTTAGGGTAAATGCCTTACTGTGGGCTAAACTATAGGCCCCCCCTAACCCTAAGGCCCAGTAAAAAGACATTCTTAATACCAAATTAGAGCCTTAAAGCTGCAGTTGAGGCTGAGTTATTACAGAAGGCGAGGCATCTTAATATTTGCCCTTCCGTCCTATCCAGAAAATTCCATTTAGAAATCTCTGTGCCCTCTAGAGCATACAAGAGAGTGGCCGGGATCTTTATTCGATAGGCTTGAGATAAAGCCTTCGAGGCATTATTGCGCATTTGATCTTTGTCACTGAGTGAAGAAGAAATAATTGTCCCCAGGAATCAATAGGATTTTACCCGTTTTAGCTTGTGTTGGCCCAAGAGCCAGAAGTCTTACCCAGTTTTGTCCCAAGGAAACATATTACTTGAGATTTAAGTTGATTAATCTGCAGATGATGCTGTGTGGAATATAGGTGTAACGCAGCCAATCACTGATCTAAGCCTTTTGGAGTAAGGTTAATCACAACTATATCATCTTCAATTAGAAGATAAGACAGTGGTGAAAAAATATCCGTATTTTGCAAAAAACTGGGCTGATCATAAATATATAGGGAAAATAACAATGATGGCAACAACCAGGCTTGCCTCAAACCATTTTTTGTAGGACATTTATCTGACAAGCCCTGTTCTCCTCCTAGCAAAATTTTACACCATGTAAAGGAGTGCGAAGCTATAGTCAAGCGTATCAGGTTTGGGGGGGCACATAGCTGATATAATTCTTTCCACAGTATTTTTCTATCAACTCTATCGAAGATCATAGAGAAATCTATAAATGCTGCATATACTGTTCCCCCCTTATCTGAACATATTTTTCATTTCTAGTATACAACAGTAAAATATTATCCAGAGTACTATGTTGCTTTCTAAAACCTGCTTGTTCCAGAGGAAGTATCTCGTTATCCTCAACCCAAAAAGTTAAATGTATTAAGATACTTTTTGCAAATATCTTGCCAGTTGCATTCAGTAATGTGATTTGGCGATAGCTAACAGGCAAAGATTAATCACCCTTTTTATATAATGGGACTATAACACTCCCTGTCCAGGAGTCAGGAACTCTACTTTTTAAGTAGCAGGCACGGAAAACCAGGTGAAGGATTATAGCCCAAAGCAGAGGTTTAAGTTTAATTAAGGCCATCGGGACCTCATCTGGGCCCATTGCTCCTGAATCCGTCATTGCCCTTATGAACCCCTCAGTTTCGGTCATGGAGGGGAGACCCCAGCAATTCTCTTCAGAACTGTTATTTTTTCTCCAATCCATTCCGCATGGCTCTCTCACCTCATTTTCTGCATAAAGGGCCAATATGTACTTCTTCCAATCAACATCGGCTATTGGGAGGGGGGGTGCTTGATGATTTACATCTTCTGCAGCCTTCAGAAATAATATCCAATTTGTATTTGTCGCCGCTGCTTCCCTCGCTGCTATCCACATCTGCTCCTCCTCTTCCCTCCTTATGCCAAACTTCACACATGCTCTTCTTTTTAATAAGGATATTCTCTTACTCCCATCCTCAGACTTCCATTCGTGGTGTCTCCTTAACATTTTTTTCATTTCTCTATTTAGCAATAAAATGGATTGCCTTACTTTCTTTTGATACATACCACTTTGAGTTACATACTCAATAAATGAAGGGAAATAATTTAGTGGATCCGCATTCAATTCATCTCCATCTCTCACTAAGCTTTTTTTACAGAGGGCATTTTAGCGGTAGTCCAAAAATGTCTACTTGTTTTCCAGCAAAAGCTAATGGTCTTGCCCAAAGGATTCCAAAAATCTTTAGGGGAGAACTGCATTTTTAACAAACAAATTAACAGTTTATGATTGCTAAAGGATGCATTAATAACCCTCATATCCTCCACTGATTGAGCAATATTGTAAGAAGCTAACATGTAATCGATAATTGAGCTACTTTGTGGGAATTTCTGTGTATAAGCTGCTGGATGATCAGAATGAAAATGCCCATTTACGATAATGCAACATAAGTCTCTCAAGCCTTTCAATAGTGTGTATCCCCTTTTATTCATTCTGATTCTATGGGGGAATAGAATCGGCAGAATATTTCAAGTGGTGTCCCCCTCTGGGTCCCCAAAGATGGAAAGAGATGAATTGGAAATTTTACAATTTAAATCTCACATTCTTAATAACTCGTCTACACTTTCATGTGGATTAGAGCAGATTTCTGATATTTGATTACACATAAACAATAGATCTCTATCAAATTCCTTATCTGAAGAAATATAAACCTTAACTGTTAACAGGGAGGTGTTCCAAACACCCAGGACAGGTGAAATCTTTCACGCTCCAGGTCTCCCGAATGCAGATTACGTCCACATGTAGACAACAAATAAAATCTAATTTCTCAGAAACATTTCCTAAACCTGTTGCATTCCAGGAGATTATGGAGAAACTCTTAATAACAGGGTTGTGAGGATATACCCTTTACCCAGGTACAGTTTAGAGTGCTATTTAAAGCTCCTGCCAATCAACTCCAATTTACCTTTTTGGGACCTGTAAAATGTGATGGGACATCCTCCATAATCTTTACCACTCTTTCACCAAAGGCAACGGAAATGTTTACTGTTTACAGGGGGGAAGCATTATAAGCGATTTGATGCATGTTAGTGCCATTCACACGTTAGGCAAAGTGGGGCCGTATCCAATTACGGGGAGCTTCCTTACCCTATATTGGAACCACATCTATACCTCTACACTGGAACTGCTCAAAATTAACTAAAATCAAATTTAAAACAGTTTTAGAAAAGAAACAGACTTTTTTCTTTATCGCTCATATATTATGCTGAAGGTAAACATGAGAAATATCACAACTATCAATAAACTTTAGCTCAGCAATATCTGTGAGGCAAGAAATAAAAATAAAGCAATTTAGGATTAAATTTGAGTCAAATAAAGCAGAAAACTCTAGACATTCAGGAGTCTCTATAAAGCCTTGAGACACTTCCTCCATGTTATATACATCCCCTCCTTATATGGATCTAAAATACCATTTACTCTCGCTCTATTTGCATTTACATTTGCAGATAGAAATATCTCATGATTTTAGGACAGGTAACAGACTCTTAGAATCAGAAGAGGGAGACTGTTGCACCTCTGATGATGTCGTAGAGTCTTGTTCACCCCATAAAATAGGGGAGCCTTGGAACTCTCCTTCCTCAAAACCAATTCACGTTCTTCTTGCTGGGGGAAGAACAAGCCAGATACTTTATTGCCAGCCTGCCGAGTTGTGGCAATTGACACATCTTTCCATACTAATACATCAATGGGTTTGATCCACACAGACCTATTTTAGGTCATCCAGATAATCTGAGAACATTTTCTGTATGGTCATTGGTGCTGACACTTTTTGCTTTCACCTCTGCACTGAACAAATGCCTTGCCACTTCAAACCAATGCAAAGGTTGAACCTGATTCTTCTGTTGCTGTTGTTGCAGTGCTCTTGTTGATGGTGTTTGCTGCTGTGAGACAAGACTGCCCTTTCTGGAAGTTGAAGGTGGCATGCGAGAACTACATACAGTGTGGGACACTCACTTCCAGATTTACAGCTTGCTCAACAATCCACCTCTTGTAATTGAAAACATCACCTTAAGAAAAGAAATGAAATTGGGAAGAATGTTTTTGTGCTGTGGATCAAGTAGTGTGGCACAGATGTACTCTTTAGATGAGATGATTTGATTTTACAGCCTTGCTTTACAAGCCAAGCGAACGATTATGCTCTCAACCAAGGCATTGGTTTCTGCATTTTCAGTCACACCTGAAACTGCAATCTTTAAGACACCTTCTTTAGCTGATTCTGTAGCAGATGCAACAACGAAAGAGGTTGGCCCATCTTACTGTCCTTCTTGCTAACTTTCCCATTAAAAACCTCCAAAGGGAGTAGCATCTGTGTCAGGCACTTGACTAGGACCCATTTATCCGCTTGCATGGTCATAGCTTTCCAAATTGTATCCCTTCCTCTTTGAATGGCAATGTCATTGATCTGTCTGTACAGCTCAAACAGATATTGCAAAATTTAATAGGTTGAATTCCAATGTGTAGGCACCTCCTTTATCAGGGCTTTAACTGGTAGTTTATTAGCATCCTGACTGAAATGCAACTGCTTAAAAAAATGACTGAAATGAGTACACATTAATCAAGCAGTGGTTAGTATGTTGCTGACTATGTCTTATTTCTTTAGAAACTCTTGCACAACCAGGTTGATGCAATGTGCCAAAAACAAGATGCTGAAATAGTCACTTTCTGCCATGGCCTTGACTATGATACCGCCATTGTCTGTGTCAACAAATCCAACTCAGAGACCTCTGGGTCGCAGCCATACTGTTAAATTCATCCAGCTGTATGTGATTTCTCCATGGTGAATAAGGCTACTCTTGCATGCCACTCAACGCTCTTAAAACTTTCTTCACGGCTAAGACCTGTAGCCTTAACCCTTTAAATGAGATCCAGTGAGAAGTAATGGATGTGCAATCAGTAGCCTGACAACTGATTTGCATGTCTGTCGTCAGTTGAATAGTGTGAACAGCACTTTGCTGCAGAGATTGTCCAACCAATTGCAGCATATCATGATGCAGCACTAAAACAGCAACTCTGGCAAAATAGGAACCTTCCTTGTTGGCCCAACATCTGTCACAAATTCTAAGAATCCTAATACTTCCACAAAAGAAAAAGGGAGGAGGTCCAGCGCTAACATTTTTGCCAGATTCCCATTGTACAAACATGCTGTTGGGTGGTTACGGTTTAATAATGCCTATAAAAGTAGCCTGGATTTTCTCATTTCTTGGGCCACTTACACAGGTGACTTTTGAGAAGTAGATGTTAGCAGTCTCAATTTGCATTGTGATTGTGGGGCAGATACTGATTGCCCTGGTGCCTCCATCTTAATCTGAGAATTCTTGTGGCATTGTGAGATCACTGAGGTGTGTGATTCTGTCACACTGCTGGGGACAGGGCTGCTTTGCATGAGGATGTCACCCTCTTCTTCCTAATGTTCACTCACCATGTTTGGACTTGTAGCTGATGTTTACTGGCTCTCCTTTTCCTTCATCACAACCACATTCAGCAATTCATTAAAATTGCTCCTCCCACTGGATTGTGTTTTTTATTTTTTTATGTGGGTTATTTGGCCTCTACCACGATCATGTGAACCAGGCTTACCTCAATGGACACTCATGTGGGAAATGGAGCATATTGCAATGTTCTCCTCCTGTTTGCTAAGCTTAAAAAAAGTCCTAAACTGTGAAGGAGTACTTGGTTAGAGGGCCACTGCTAATGCCAGACAAGGAACTGGAGATATGTGTGTGGGTCGTTGATTGCCACTCTGCAGTGCATACCTCTACTGAGGCAGGTGTTGGTGCAGGGCTCAACTGGAGCTTTACAGATATGGGAGCTGGTGGTGGTACCTGTGCCACACCCCTCAGAGCAGGTTGAATAGGAGGAATAATGTCTGTCTCTTCTTTACTAGCTTCCATAATGACTGGCTTGTTGTTGTCATCCTCCTCATTGTCCCTTTTCATAATTATAAGGCTTTAGGCAACATTTCTTTCCCCTAGCCCATCCTGGTGTGTCACAGAATCTGCCAGGGTCCACTCCATGTCCCTATCATCATCATCAGAAGTGTTGCTTGGAGAAGACGGTAGAGTACCATTCCTTGTACTTGCTGGAAATCTGGGAGCCAATGATTCTAAAAGAGGAGGTTGTTGTTGGTAGGAAATTCAACCTCCTGTTCGACTCTGGTGTGGCTGCTGTCACTTTGCTCTGTTTCCTGAAACAATTGGGTACTACTTTATGAAAGGGACAAATCCAATTCAACGTCATTGCTCTTCTGCGTAGCCAAGATTGCAGTGGTTGACTCGCTGACAGACAGAGGCTGGGGCTGAGTTTGAGTTGTGGTGCCGTTGATGCAGGAGTGCTGCTCCTAGGTTCCCTCATGGAAGCCAGTGCGGCAGGCGCAAACGTTGTGGTTGGCACACCCCTGACGGAAAGCTGCTTCTGCTCACTTGCCTCTTGTTTGGCAGCAACTTTCTTTTGGGCCATCTTAAAGCTCTCAGTTGGCAGTGGCTCTAAGCTCCACAAGCTGAAAAGAATGGAGAACCTATATCACTGTATAGGACTTTTATTTGGCAGTACTGTGGGGGATGTCTCTTCTTCTCTTGTGCATAAAAGCAAACAAGCAAGAAAACACATTTAGTGAAAGATGGCATTGCTGCAGCTTGTATTAGTATATACAAAGGCAATCTAATTTAGCATGGTTGGTTACTTAGGTAACAAATAGCAATGTATACAACCATTTTAAAGTCTTTTAGCTTGAGCTCTTTGCTTCATATACCTCTATTCCCAAGGAGACACATGTGGCAGTCAGGGAGGTGCATGGGTAATGGAATAATTCTTTAAAAAATGAAGGATAGTGAGCGCCAAGATGGTCCGTAGAAAAATGAATAATGCTGATCTGTCTGTAGTGCAGTTACTCTGTGACAGGCAGGGTGTCCAGTAGGAATTGGAAATGTACCTAAAAAATAATAATGCTGATATGTGGCTGAGTGCCTTTAATGGATATATTGATTGAGGCAAAATGCAAAAAAATTAAATAGGAAAAATTAAAAAAAAAAAAAAAAAAAAATGGAAATTAAAAATGGAAATAAAAAAACAATGATTAATTGCCGGTGTTTATATGGGCACATGGTAAATCTATTGTGAGAAATGCAAAACAATGCATGCAACATAAAGCACTGTTCCCACTATCATATTCATAATAAACATATACTACTATGATCCGCAACCATATTACTAGAATGATAACTCATCTATGCAAGCCTTTGTAAAAGAACACTAGCTGGGTGCACAAAATGACTGCCAGACACATGATCAAACAACAACAGCAAGCAGGGAGGCATGGGGAACAAAGAACACATGCAAGCCTATCGCAAAAGCACACTGGCTGGCTTCACAAAAAGACTACAAGCCACAGGACCAAACAGCAACAACAGCAAGCAAGGAGGCACAGGAATAAATAACACATGCAAGCCTACGGCAAAAGCACAAAGGCAGGATGCACAAAATGGCCGCCAGCCTTATGGTCAAACAAAAACAGTGAAAAATGAGCATAGGGAACAAAGAACACATTCAAACCTATGACAAAAGCAAAAGCACACTGGCTACCAGGAGAAAATGGCTACCAGTTACATGTTCAAACAACAACAGCGAGCAAGATGGCACAGGGAACAAAGAACACATGCAAGCCTATTGCAAAAGAACACTGACTGGTTCTACAAAATGGCAGCCAGCCACATGGTCAACCAACAACAGCAAGCAAGATGGCACATGGAACAAAGAACACATGCAAGCCTACTGCGAAAGCAAAAACACGCTGGCTGGATGCACAAAAAGGCTGCCAGCCACTGGCCTCCGTGCCCATCCATGGGACTCGTTTCAGCTGACTTTCTCAGGCTCTGGTGGAATCCTCAGCAGTGCTAAAAACCATGGTCAGTTAGGATAAGCTGAATCTTGTCATACTGTACTTACCAACAAGCCAGGCCCTCTCAGGGCAAAGTTGTGATATTTGCAGGGTTACGCTGCTGTTCTGTAATACAAAGTAATCATGTGTTGAACCTGGAAAACAGGCACACATGCTTGATATATACAAATCTGGTAAGCAAACAACTTGCACATTGATTGACATTCTTCTGATTGTGGTAGACCTGTTCTCTGGTGTGTGGTGTCACCAAGGCAATATGTGTGCCATTAATTGCTCCAAGAACATGAGGTAGCCACCCAAAGCATAAAAATATCCTGTTCACATTTGCAAAGTCCTCATGTCGTGGAAAATGGATGAAGCTTTTGATGTGTCTCATCACTGAAGAAAGGACTTCTTGTTGCACACCAATGAAGGTTGGGTGTAACATGCCTCCAGATACTGCTACAGTGTATTGGAAGGAAGGTTTCTCTGGCCACTAAATGGAGTACAGTAATGTTTTACACTAATTTTGTTATAGCCATGAGATTCCTGCTGTAAGGTAGAAGATCCGGCTCTAGATGATGACGTAGCTCCCAAATAGTCTGCCTATTCAATCTATTTTTTTTTTTATGATGTCCCTTTCTTCCATGGTGGCAAGGTCTGCAAAAGGTCTGAACACTTGACGCTGTCATCGTCTACCTCTCCCTGGGTTCATATGTTTGCATTTAAGAAAAATACATTTATCACTTGAAATGGTCAAACAATACTTTGATAATTAACACACATGTCATGTCTTTGTAAAATCACATCTGTTTTTGTGACACATATGTACACATATTTTTGTATTGATGTTGCGACTTAGAATAACAATTGTTCACATGTCAAACAGGCCCCAGTTGAAGATTATCTCAGGTGTGATGCTCTATCAAAAATGTGAGTGAGGTAACTGTTAACCCTTTGGCATGTGATATGGCGTTGAATGTGCATATGATACAGTGGATGTTTCTGACTTCACATAGGTGAGTTGGTATTATGGACAAACAATATTGAAGATCTTGTGTAAAATGACTTAGAACATGAGTACAATGACAACATTTCTCAGCAAAAACATTTGATAAATAGATTTTCACAGCAAGATTCAAATCAATTCATGTTGACAGTAGTGGGTTGGCATGAAGATTACTCCTTTACAAATGTGCATGTAAGACAGTTTCTTAAAAAAAAAAAAAAAACATGGATTTAGTAGGCAAAAGTCCTTTAATGAAACAGACAGGAATGTGTACACATTGGTGACTGACTTACACATAGCCCAAACAACTTTTTGTGTCCTTGGTTAGGACAAGATGATGTACCAATTTTGGAGCACAAGAGGGACATTTCCAGAAGAGCAATGTATATGTTCTAAAGTTTTTACACAAGATATTTATTTTTGTGACATGAGTTCACTATTCAAAACAACCAAACTGTCCTATTCAGAGGTGTCAAAATATTCCATGAGGAATTTGAACTGTTTACGTGTTATGAAATGGGACTAATGATGGTAATTTCCTTAACTGTGAACAAATGGGTCCATGATGGGTTCCCAACATGTTTGGGATAATGGTAAAGTATATCTCAGTTTAAAAGCAGATGAAAAATTAAAGTTAGGAAATGTTTTGTTAGATAACCTTGTGACCATTTTGATTTGTACAGATGTGATAAACAATTTGTCTGTGTCTTTTCAGCATCTACAGCAGCAGACAAAAAAGACATTGGCCACAAAGGCGTGAAGCAGCTGGTCATTGTGTGTTGGGCGGAGAAACATCAGACACCGACTGACACAGTGGCATGGAAGGTGAGGGGACTGGCACAGAGGCCATCAGCTCTATCTTCTTCAGAGGCCACTATAGAAGACCAGGCCCTAGTGTTGGTGGTCCCAACAGGACCTATTCCATCTGCCTCCTTGTCTGCCACCCTGATTCCTATCTCCACCATCCTTCCTGCTCCCCACCAGTTGGACAGTTCTGCCCCCTAAAAGGGCTGGGTCTACTTTGCTGCAGGCACCTCCCCCACTTGTCCTCCCAGCTGTGCTCAGTGAAGAGGCTACTGAACCCATTACATAACATCTCTGTAAGCCAGACAGTCATTGTGAATGGCACCCAGAGGCACAGTTGCCAAATGCAACAGATGGTTGCATTACTGGATGCCATTCATAATTCAATGTCTGGCATATAGAGATTGCTTGCAAATATAGTCTGTGCACTGACCTCAACCCAACTGGCCACACCATGTACTCCTACCACTTTCCCTTCCTCATCCTAAATTACAGCTCCCACCCTAATCTCAAGCACACTCACTTCCTTGCATGTACCAACTCCAACAAACAAAAGCAGCACACCCACACAAACACACAAATACACCAAGAAACACAAACATAAACGCATCCGACAGATACACAATACTAACACTACACCCATAGGCACCACAGCAACCAGCACCACACCCACAACCACCACACCCTCAACCACAATACCTACTACCCCAGACACAACCACCAGACCCACAACTAGAAGACCCACCAACACAACATAACCACTGCTCCTACAACCACAAAAAACACCATCACAGACACAACCACAAGACCCAAAACAACCCCCACCCCCACTGACACATGCAACCCCTATCACCACTACAACCCCAACCACAACCACAACCACTAGCACACCCACAGGCACCCGAAACACAACATCCACCTCCACATCACACTCATCCAAACACACACAGTCTCACACATATGTACCCCTACACATATAAAAAACACCCACCAGATGCACACACTCAATCACCTGAATACAGTATACCTACAAAACACTACACATCCAAACATACACATTCACAGACACCCTAAAAGCCAACTAAAAGTAAACACATACACTCACTGAACACCATACTCCTTCCAAGGCACACACACCAAACATGCACCACATAGACCCAACCCACACCTACCTGCCCAGTAGATATATATACATACAACACTGACTCTCTCTTTATCTCCCAAAACCCATCCTCTCCCATCCCTTCTATCCTCCTCCGCACCCTTTTACTCTTGCCCAGTCCCTGCCCCCTGTTAAACCAAAACCGATCAAACCAAACCCACCCTTCATATGAAACATAATTGAGGTGCCTACTCTGCCCACTAGGTGCACCTTACTAAGGAGGTTGTACTTGACAGTGACATTAAGAGGCACGCTCGAGGCCTGAAGCCCAGATGTTCATTTTTGGAATCAATGGACAATTACCTTATTTTCTTTATTTTCATGAAGAGAGATGTATCTCATTATTTGGGTACATTTTTTTTTATTTTCACTAACTTTGTCCTGGCATTAATTTGAAATTATCATTAATTGATTGATGACAGTGTTAATATTAATGCACATGTGTGTCATGAACTTATTTTCATTTCTGACAGTGACAACCACAGGTTTTATTTTTTACATATTTATATAGTGCATACATTAGTGTTGGACATTTATGATAGACATGATAATTTAGGCCAAACATTCATCATGATACAGGTCACGTACATCCATTTAAACGTGTTTACATTATTGTAACTTGTGAATGCAGATGTATTTATTTGAACATGATAAGTGTGAATGATAAATACACATGCATTACACATGGAGAATAATAATTTTGAGTTCAATAAAAACTAATGGTTAACAGAAACTGCAAAAGTGAAGGGGAAGTGTAACCTTAATACATTTATGACATGTTTAAAATTTAGGAGCGACATTAGATGTACATTTCATTTGAACCAACTTGTTACATTGTGTAATGCAATTACTACATTATATTGGATCCATTTAGTTACAATGAGGTGTACTGTTTATATATCCGATATGGTAGTTTAGGGAAAATGATTACACAACCTGTAGGGAAACATTTCAAATTTGGGATTAATGTAAAATTTTGTGCAGGTCTCCACTGACATGAAGATGAAAAACAGACATAACCCCAAAATCAAAATGCCCCCCATTAGAGAAGCATTAAGCTACAAAAAAGTATTAAGATCAGGAAATCAACAGTAAAAATTGGCCACCCAGCAATAACATTTGTCAACAACTGCTGAAAGACTGGCCCAAACACTGATCTGTCAGACCAGTCTATGGGGCACTACATGATTGCCCAATGAGGGAGTTCACCCATGCATACTCTATATTGTAAAGCATAGGTAAACATTTTTTTAACGCTTTATCCTTGAAGCTGTGTCCATAGAGTAGTTGTGTATTGGTCATGGTCCCAACACAGGTTGTCAGGTGCAAATTTGATCTTTTGATTTTGTTTGTTTCCATTTGAAGCATAATCCATGTCACGTACTTTTATAGTGTACTTTAATTAACCATTTCAACGAAATGGGTTAAATCCTTATCACTTTTGTATTAGACGAGTCATGAAATATCCTGAAAATTCATGCTTGAGAAGCAGTAATTAGCTGCAAAATAGTCTCCTGCATTGTGTGTAGATTTCATTTACTTGGCACAGAGATGCCTTTTTTGGTAGAATTGACATCAAATCACCTGCAAGGGGTGACATATTAATTTTCAATGTTTATAAGTATAGATGTTATTTTCTAGTTCCTCTGTATCTATATCAGTATATCTGTGTTTACTTAAGGAGATGAAATAGATGCACATGACAGAGTGACCCCCTGATGAAGGAGAGTGATCCCAAATGAATAAAAAATTAGGCTTACATAGACTTGGAAATTAGATACCAGTTTATAAATTATTTCATTGTTTTGAGCCTCTAGCCAGCAGTGCATGCCCATTAATGAACCTATGGGAAATTATGAAATTTGGAACTCACAGAAGGCAAAGTCCAGGTGGAGGGAGTAGGATGTTTGGAGACTTTTCTGTCTGTGAGGCTCTAATCAGTAGGCCAACCAGTTAGTCCTTGGATTTACTCTGGTGGTTCTGAATTGAAGATGCATGTTCTGTCCTCCTCACTCAGGCAGCAGGGCAGTAAAGCATTAGGGTGTAAGGGCAGCAGAGTAGCTGGGTAGCAGAGAAGATCATCTTGCATAGCAGAAGAACAGTCTTGATTCTGAGTCTTCCACAGTTCCAGAAGTCACCTTTAGAGTTAGGTTTGAGGGTCTACCATTTCTACCTGTTACTCACTTTGAAGTGAGAAAAGCTTCTTGAGTCTTCTCCCTACAGAGGTGTCTGGAATTTTCTACCTCCCTACCCTACCCTCAGCTTGTCTGGAGGCATAAAAGACTAGTATGAAACCCTTCTCAAGTGTGGTGAATCTTTGTGATTTTCAACTTTGGTAAGTGACAGCTCCTCCCCTTCATTCTGACAGGGATAGCCCATGTCGACAACATTTAGTCCCCCTTTGTCGCACTGGGAAAAATCCACAAACACCATCTGTCAGCTACACCTAGTTTACCATTAAAGAGGGTTGGAAATTACAATTCTTCAGAAATCAAAAATTATATTCCTACCTACTGCCAATTAAAAGTTATCACTTATTAAATATAAAAATATAACCCAATGTTAGCCTATGATAGATATAGGCCTCACAATAATGAACAACACATTTGAGAGTTTTTCACTACCACATCATTGTCAGCTTGAAGAACTGGTTACCATTCAAAGAGTTGTGTTCGTTGTCACAAAGAATACTGTAGAAATGTGCCCTTACTCTGTGGAAAGGAAATTAAATCTGGTGTCTGTAGCCAGGAAGATCCCATCTACAGTCAGATGCAAGTCCTTTGTTGGCCTCTGTGAAGTCTGCTCGCATTCACAAAAAGGCTGGGAATAGGACTTTTTTGAGCCCAGAATCTGTGAATTTCCATCTTGGAGTCTAATTTTTCAGTTTGTAGTTTGGATCGGTTTACTCTTACAACAGTCAAGAGTTAAGGACTGGGGGGCGCCATTTGAGGTTGATACACACACCAGCAGAGGCCAACAGCAGAGTCTACACAGTTTAAGTTGATGATTGTCAGCAGGGCAGTTTCAGCTAAGGCCTTTGGAAGCTTCTTGGGTCTGTGTAGCTCAACCAGGAGGTCAGCTGGCCCTTAGAGTTACTTCTGGGAAACTAGGTTCAAAGCTAGCAGTTCTATTCTTCTTCAGAAAGCAGGGCAGGTTTGTTCTGAATTATTTGAGGTACAGGAGTGCTTTGATGAGACGTTCTGAGCATCTCACATTTATTCCCCATGCCAGGCTGTGCTTTGGGAGCCACCCCTTTTGTCTAACCCCAGCTGGTTTGGCTCATTTCTTGACTTTTTCCTGGATTTGGCTCTAATCTGTCCAGTAGGACAAAGGACAGACAGGCCAAGGTCTGAGCTCCATTTGCCAGTGACAGCGTAGGTATCTTTGGAAGTCAGGAGAGGGATGGGCACAGTACTGAGGTTACACTTTGTAGTTTTGGAACGGTATACTGATCAGGAGAGAAACACCCTTCTTCAAACTTAAGGCCCTGGAAGGAATGAGCTTCACACAAATCAAAAGAATTGATGGATTAAACCCAGATCTGTGACTGGGGGTGAATGTTTGATTGGTTCCAAATTCTGCCCATCATTTGTGTGTGTTTGCTTTTGTCGCCGTAAGTACACTGATTATGCCTAGACGTGGGTCCCAGGCTCACTGTGCCACTGGATTCAAGCTGCCTGGCTGATGAATGGTGATGCTCTGAAACTGGTCCCAGGATGCTTGTTTCCGGTTGATAATGCAAATGTACTAAATAAAAAATATTAACTAGTGGTTATATAATAAAATAAGTAGAAAAATTAATGACGTAACATAATGTGCACGTTTGAAATTGTGACCACGGGGAGTGTCCGCCAAATGTTAACAAAAATATTAAAGAGAAGACTAATGTATGCATAATATGAAAATGTATTAAAAATATGTAGTAATGTGGCATATTGAAAGATTTCATCTTTGTTTTATTAATTATGTGCCCAAATGTAGCAATTGTCTGGTCCTAGTCTTAACAGGCCTCATCGCAGAAGCTGTGTTTCTGATCGTAATATAAAGTGTTGGTAAAAGCTGAACTAACGATGAACCGCCTATTGTTTAACAAAATCTGCTTAGCAAGGAGCCTTCTTGAGAACTAACAGACAGGAGCTGATAGATTTAGAAATTTAGAAAATGTCGTGTAAGTCGGACGAGGTGTACTTTCCCAGGACATGAACAATGGAGACACTGACTGGAGAAGAAGATACAACATTTTCGATACCTGACGAGCTGGATGATGAGGACATTGCAAGACGAACCAATCAACAGTCTGCGAAACATGAAATATTAGAATCTACAGATTTGGTGTGTTTTATCCACTGGCTATGTAAATAACGCATGACTAACTGACCAACTAGGAATTAGGGGACAGTCTGGGTGACTTTGATATAACATCGCAACAAAGGGAAAAAGATTTGAGATGGATAGGGACAGGTGAGCAGATTTTATCAAATTTGCAGAGGTGACTCGAGATTCTGTCATTGGGCTCGACTCTTTGACTGCGAGCCTGATGTGATGCTGATCGACTGATGACCTGAGGGCGAAGGCTGACTCTGTTGCTGACCCATACCGGGGATAGGGAGATATGACAATGTGACTGTGATGCATTGCTTTTCTTTTCAAGGTATCAACTGCGCTGTCTTTATAACATACCTTAGTTAGATGTTTTTCTTCAAATTTGTGTTCTAAATTGTTTTCGCATAACACCCCACATGCTAATGCTGATCTGGTTTAGTTAAGGTTACGCCACTTGACGGTACTTGACATTACTTTTGAAAATTGATTGACTGACAAATTCTGCTGAATTTATGCCACTAACCAGGTGGTTAGGATTGATCTTCTTGTTGATTTGTGCTAATGCTTTAGAATGTATCTTGATGCAATTATTGATTAGATTATGTTCATGGCATTTTCTGATTGACTAATCGTGGTTCATTGAGTTGAATAAAGTTGAATTAATCTAATGACTTAGAATTGTAATCAAAGGGAAAAGAAAGCTACTAAACGTATATTTTGAGGTGTGGTTATTCATGACTGCAAGGTCATGGTGCGTCAATTAATGGGTGTTCTTGATTAAATTGCTAATGCTTTGACTAATGTTATTGAAACTGCGCATTGATTATTGTGTACACTTGTCACAGTGTGGCTAGGATACTCCATGCGAATCAAAAGATGTCACCTTGTAAGTTTACTTACTAAGGGCCGAAGCGCTAGCACAGTCCAGGGAGGACCTGCCCTGGCAGTTCGGACTGGACTGTTCCCATGAAGAACAGGGTCAAGACTGATTTGCATATGGCTAGGTCCAAACTGGGGTGGGGTGGTGAGCAAAACAATTGATGGATTAATCCCAGATTTGTGACTGGGGATGAATGTTTGGTTGGTTCTGCATTCCATAAATCATTTTATCTTTCTAAAAGTGCCATTTTCAGAGTAGTAAATTAATATCTGACTTTACCATTAAAAAGACATTTCAATTATAGTTCAAATGAGTGGAAGAAGTATTTGTCTATCTGCTTTCAAATTGAGATTGTCAGCTAGTAACTGTAATAAGGCAACACAGTAAATCTGTAAGAGAGCTAGTCTTGTCATAAAAAATACTTTGGGGTTTCCCACTGCCAGGACATGCAAAACTTAAGGACACATGCCCCTTTCTGTATGTACCCAGGGGCCAACCTAAGTAGTGACATATGTATTACAAAGGAAGATTTAGAGCTGGCAAAGGTTTAATTTGACAGGTTGAAATGGTAGTTTAAACCTGCAGTAGAGGCTGCAGTAGCAGGCCAGAGATATGTTTTATAATGATACTTTAGTGGGCGACACAATGAGTGCTACAGCTCACTTGTAGCATTTAATTTACAGTCCCTGAGCACACATAGTTCCTTTGACTAGGGCCTTATAAATAAATGATGTGTTCCAATTTGGTATATACCAATGTTGTCATGTTTGGAAGAGAGAGTATAGTCAAAATATCACTGTTTAGTAGGCGTCAAATGTGCAAAGTAAATTTCAATATAAATAGGTTTAGCAAAAAATAGGATTGTTAAGGAAATAATCGGGGGGAACATGATAAAAAAGACTGTTATTTCCAATAAGAGAGAATAAAATATAATGAATAGAATAGAATAGAATAGAATAGAAAGACACTAGTGGCCAGATGTAGGAAGAAAACATTTTGCGAGGTTCAAATTGCGAGTACCAGCAACTCGCAATTTGCACCTCGCAAAATGTTAAATATTTATGAGGTGGGTCGCAGTTTGCGACCCCATAGTGAGTCTAGGCACTCACGGGGATGGTGGCCTGCTGGAGACAGCAGACCACCATGTCCGTGACTGCTTTTGAATAAAGCAGTTTTTTTTTGTCTTTTTGCAGCCCATTTTCCTTTAAGGAAAATGAGCTGCAAATAGAAAAAATAATGAAACCTTTTTGTTTCGGTTTTTTTCAGAGTAGGCAGTGGTCCATAGGACCACTGCCTGCTCTGAAAAAATATTTTTGTTTGCATTCACAAAGGGGAAGGGGTCCCATAGGGACCCCTTCCTGTTTGCGAATGAGTTACCATCCACTTCAAGTGGATGGTAACTGCGAGTTGATTTGCGACCGCTTTTGCGGTCACAAATCAACTCTACATCACGATGCAGTTGCAAATAGGAAGGGCACACCCCTTCCCATTTGCGAGTCGGAAACACATTTTGCGAGTCGGTACCTTGCAAAATGTGTTTCTGCTTCGCGTGAGGCTTTTTGCGCCTCGCAAACGAAGTTTTTCACCGTTTGCGAGGCGCAAAAGGCTACCTACATCTGGCCCTAGATGAGGTGGAGAGGAGGAAGTTCCACGTAAGATATATATTCAGCAGTGATCAAAGTGATGTCTATCTTTAGTGACATGCCTTGACATCGCGGGAGCAGGTTCATTTAAAGCTTACATTTTTCATGTATTCTTGTTTTTGAAGCAGATCTTAGAAATCTGCTTTCAAATGTCAATTTGGATGAGGCCTGCTTTTTGAAATCTCATTTGATGTTCATTGCAGGCCACAGGAGAAGGTCTTGTATTCATAGCCAGGATGGATTCAAGCCAAAGGAGCCCGGTTGAAGCCTTGCTATTATCTAAACCCAATACTGTTAGCCACTATAAAGGAAAAGTCCAACCCTTGTATCAGAAACAAGCCAGTCAGGGTAGTTTATGAAACTGAGTCAGTAACTATGAGTCATAAGGCCAGCTGGATTAATAGATGAAAATGGGCACAAAGAGCTGATTGGTTGTTTACAACATAGTTGGTGCAAGAGGTGGGTCAACAGCCCAGCATTAGATGTCCAAATTCTGCTCTTATTATCATGGACTATTATGGGCCCCAGACAACAGTGCCACAACATATTTTGGCGGTATGTGACAGCCAATAATGGTCAGCTCGGAAAGGGGAGGAATCAACTCTCACTCCCTGAAAGCCAAAACATTACAGCTAGTTAGTCCAATTGTTTCTGCCACTAACTTGAATAAAAAAAAGGTAAAAGTAGAATGTGGCAGACCTTATTGGACAGGTTGTGAGAGAGTGGGATTCAAAGAAAAGGGGCCCTCCAAGCTTCTCACTAGTCCATCCCTTTCAATAGGGAAAATGGGGGGAATGGAGAGATACCTGAGATTCCATCTAAGTAAAAGGACTGGATTCCAGCAATGGACCTTCTTGAAAACACTGCTCAGTACTCTGAAAAGAACATGACATCTGTAGGAAAGTCCTCCTTTTTGCCCTGGTCACCCCCAAACTTTTTGGACAGGTACTGGTGGTTACTGACTCCTGACTGTGCCCTTGGTACTGCTTACCAGTCCCAGGGCCAGTGCTCAGTGTAAAGTGGATATGCAAATTAGGCTAATTATAATTGGCAAAATTAACCTACCTATAAATCCCATGTATATGGTAGGGCATGGAGGTTTAGGGACCCCAGCATAGGTAGTGCCCCCATAGGTGCACTACTGAGGAGCCCAGTGTCATTGTAAATGCAGGCCTGCCTTGCTGGCTGCTTTTAAGTTAAAGTTACATTCAAATTTGAGTTTGGAATTAAAAGTAGTTCCAAAGTATTAAACTACCTTATTTTTACATATGTCACCCCTAAGGTGTGCCCTATGTGCCCCTAAGGCTGGGTGCCATGTAAATATAAGCAGGGACCTTAAAGAGATAGATTTATAAGCCCTGGTAAGGTAAAATCGCCAAAGTCGTTTTTCCCTCATTGTAGTGAATGGCCTCCATAGACTAGAATGGGGAGACTATCTTTTAATTTTTGAAGTCCCCTTAAGTAACAGATACAAGAAGTTTGGTATCAAATTAATTGTTATAATAAATCCCACAACTTCCAGTTGTGGGATTTAATATAACTTGTTCAGGTAAAGAGTTTTAAACTTTACCTGAAAAGTTGCCAACTTCAGCCCTGCAGTGTTTTTGCTGCTGTGCTCTTATTGGCCAGCCTCTGGCAGCCTGGCCAGGTTGCCTTGATGAGGTGTGAAGACGCCTGGCTCCACACAAAGAGATGTGGCTGGGGGAGGAGATCTCCCCCTCAGCACATGGTGAAGCAGGAAGGGGGAGGGCTGCCAAACTGGTCTTCAAACGCAGAGAAGGAAATTAGGAGCAACCAAGCAACACCCTCACATCCTGTAAACCCAGACAATTAGGTGCCCCCTTGATTAGATTAGGAAAGGGCAGGAGAGGGGTGTGTTTAGGATTTGTAGCCACACCAGTGGGTGGGCTCAGCCAGATGTAACCTCAAAAAATCTCTTTCAGCCATGAAGGATTTTTGAGGAATGTTGCTCCCTGGGATTGATTTTTGTCACACTTCCCAGGAAGTGGTCATCACAGGGGAAGGACCCTACACCTGATCGGAGAACCAGGACCCCACTGTTTTTCACCCAGGAGCAAGGATAAAACTGGCAGACCTGCACCCACACCTCATATCCCTATCAGATTCCAACAAGGAAGAACTACAGGAGAAGAAAGTCTGCCCTGCTGGACCCCTGGCCTGCACCGGGACCCTGCACTCTGAAGGACTGTACCAGCTGCACACTTGGGCTTCACCATAAGAAGGACTTTGCCTGGCTTCAACTGGTTCAAGGAGGGACTCCCTGTGTGCTACAGATGAAAACTTGCTAACCAGAGTCCCCTGCACCAACTTCTGAAGAAACCAACCAGCTGACCACTGTCCAGTGGCCACAAAAGGAGTTTGCGCCAGGTGCATTCTGGGAGTTGGAGTCCATACCCCCCAAGGAGCATCTCAGAGCTTCTGGAACCTTGGGGTGAGCTGTGGACCCAAAAGAACCTTAACAGAACATCTGGAAGAAGATCCAGACGTTTGGAGAACTTTGGAGAACTTTTGGAAAAAAAGCTCCTTAGAGGGACCGACCCTCCACGGCAACTCTAGCCGGCTTCCCTCAACCGTGACGTGGCCTGACTTGCAGGTTCACCCCGGTGAAGAAAATCTCCAAAAAAGAGACTAAGGTGGTCATTCCAACGTTGGCGGTAAAAGGCGCTTACCGCCAGACAGAAGACCGCCATAACACCGCCGCGGTTGCGGTAAACCGCCACGGTTATTCTGACCCACAACAGGCAAACCGCCAAAATAACGCCATCCACAAAAGTCCGCAACACCAAAGGGCAGCGATAAACTGGCGATGACCAAACCTCCACCGTCACGCCAACAGAAATACGCCCATTCCATTATGCCCCACGAATCCACGCGGCGGTCTTTCAACCGCGGTATTCTATTGGCGGTACACACCGCCGCGGTCGAAATACACATACTCGTACAAAACACTACCACATTAGACAATTCGAAATACACACACCTGATACACATACACACACCACTCCCACACACCCAATACAATATAAAACACACACCCACATCACCCACAAACCCCTACGACCAAAAATTCAGAACGAAGACCAGAGAGAGACACCACAGTCAACTACCAAGCATCCACAGGCACACAATACCAATACCCACAGAACTTCCACGCACCTCACACAACACACCACTGCATGCCAACTCATACCTTCACCCTCACCCCCATCACAACTACCCCTTGCAAATGTCTCACCATCACAACCCACCCATCCCAAAACGTAGCCCTGCATGCGGCCCCAAAGCATGGACACCCATCACCAAAGCATGCCCAATGCACATACCCATCACCCCCCCCCAAAACACCGTCACAACAGCCCCCACAAAGGAATGCCAGCACTGGTGTACACGGGCACCCACCCATTGCACGCCATTGGCACAGACAGAAGCAATAACCATACTTTTATACCCCTGCAGGACCCGAACGCCAGGTCACCGCGCAGGAGGGTCCACAAATGTCCACTCCACCCCCAGAAGAGGCCCACAGTGATGACAGCAGCTCTGTCTCCCTGGATCTAGATGACCAGCCCGGTCCATCGGGGACCTCGGGACAGTCGGTTCCCCTCAGACAGTCACAGGCCACAGCAGACCTTCCCCCCTCTGGGGACACCAGCACAGCACCCACCCAGCGGGCCCATACCTCTGTCCCCAGGACACGTCAATCAGCGGTGTGTCCACACTACAGGGAACCCAGGTTAACCCACCTCCCCAACAACAACAGGGACCTGGGGGCAGTGGTAGTGGGCACACGGTCCAGGGGATGGAGGCCCAGGGAAACAGGGGAACTGGGAGGGCTGCTGTGCGACGGGGGGGGACAGGCCAAGGGAACCCACTCTCCACGAGGCCCTCTCCTCCATCATGGGAGCATACCACCGCTCCCAGGAGACGATGGCGACGGTCCTGGCCAGGTTTCAGGAAATCCAGCTTCTGCAGGAGCAACAGTATATGGGGTTCAGGGAGGAACTCAGAAACATCAGTTCCGCCATGGGTACCATCGTAGTGGCCCTGAATGAGTTAATCACCACATTGCGGAACACTGTGGCACCTCAAAGGGCCTCTGTCACTAGCATGGACCAAGAACTGGCTACCACCTCCGCCGGCGCTAGTGGACAGGAGGCCGCGACACAAGACCAACAGGCCACCAGAACCCCACCCACTGCAGAAGGAGAACCACCCCGCAAGCTGGCCCTGAGATCCAGGAAGAAGACAGAGTAACATGTCAAGACCCCCGCCAGCAAAGGATACCGCCCTGATTGTCATCCCACTGTCCCACATTGTCACCCTGTCCAACCTTAAACTGCCCCTGCTCCACTTCCCACAGGCATTTGGACAATGCACCTGTGAACCTGATAGTCTGGACTCTGCCATGGACAATCCTCCACCATCACCCCTCACCGATTTGCAACCACCCATCCAAATTAGAGCACTTGAATAAACACACTTATTGCACATAAACAATCTGGAGTCTGTCTGTGATTTTAACAAATGTATTAGACATGACAGTGCCAAAATGTTTATTCACATTGTGATGCCAACAAACCGCTGTCACACAGCTGTAGTCCATGGGGAAACTAAGCAGATGTCACGCAGTGGGGCCCACAGCTCTGAAAACGGAAGGGAAAGTCACAACACAGTTACCATACACTGGGGGAAAAAGTCAGACAGTAGAGAGGTAGGAGTCTTTAAGTAAATGTAATATGCCGGTGTCTACTCTTACCTGTGTGTCACTGAAAGTATTGCTCTATTACTGTGTTCCTGTTGTCTATGTCTTCCTCTTCGGCTTCCTCTTCTTCACTCTCCACAGGCTCCCCAGCTGCTACAACACCACCATCTGGACCATCCTCCTGCAGAAAAGGCACCTGGCGGCGCAAAGCCAGGTTGTGAAGCATACAGCAGGCCACGATGACCTGGCACACCTTGTTTGGTGAGTACATTAGGGATCCACCAGTCATATGGAGGCACCTGAACCTGGCCTTCAGGAGGCCAAAGGTTCGCTCGATCACCCTCCTAGTCCGCCCATGGGCCTCATTGTACCGTTCCTCTGCCCTGGTCCTGGGATTCCTCACTGGGGTCAGTAGCCAGGACAGGTTGGGGTAACCAGAGTCCCCTAATAGCCACACACGGTGCCTCTGGAGTTGCCCCATCACATACGGGATGCTGCTATTCCGCAGGATGTAGGCGTCATGCACTGAGCCAGGGAACTTGGCATTATCATGGGAGATGTACTGGTCTGCCAAACACACCATCTGTACATTCATCGAATGATAACTTTTCCTGTTCCTGTACACCTGTTCACTCCTGCTGGGGGGTACCAAAGCCACATGTGTCCCATCAATGGCACCTATGATGTTGGGGATATGTCCAAGGGCATAGAAATCACCCTTCACTGTAGGCAAATCCCCCACCTCAGGGAAAACGATGTAGCTCTGCATGTGTTTGAGCAGGGCAGACAACACTCTGGACAACACCTTGGAAAACATAGGTTGAGACATCCCTGATGATATGGCCACTGTTGTTTGAAATGACCCACTTGCTAAGAAATGGAGTACTGACAGCACCTGCACTAGAGGGGGGATCCCTGTGGGTTGGCGGATGAGTGACATCATGTCTGCCTCCAGCTGGGCACACAGTTCATGTATAGTGGCTCGGTCAAGCCTGTATGTCAGAATGACATGTCGTTCCTCCATTGTCGACAGGTCCACCAGCGGTCTGTACACCGGAAGATTCCGCCATCTCCTCGCATTGCCCAGCGGACGGTGCCTAGGAAGGACAACAGCGACCACAGAGGCAATCAACTCACAGGTACGTTCCCACAGCTTGCACACAACACGATTCACTATGCATTGAATGGTTTGTATGAGTGTTGAGGAAAGGTCTAGGTATGTGTGACGCAGTAGAAATTAAGCCATCTGGGCCCTTGAAATGGCGGCTGCCTGACCTGTGAAGTGTGACAATGGGATGTGAGGTCAATGCGCTGGCGTGGCACACCGTGGCGGTAGGCGGTCTAAGACAGCGGCGCAAAGCCGCATTGGTTAACATTGAAACCTATGGGTTTCACAAGCCAATGATGATGTGCGCCGGCGGTCGCGGTACGCACCGCCGCGGTACGCACCGCTGCGGGCGTGACCGCCATTTTCTATCTACTTAATCACTTGATACCTGATCTTCCACAGGAGAGGACCTACACTGCAAGTGCTGCTGTGACCTCGGTCTGGAAGAGACAATGGCTGCTGCGACTGGGGAAAGGGCCCCTGCCTTCACTTCTGAAGAATTGAGGAAACTCGTGGATGGGGTCCTCCCCCAGTATGCGCTACTCTACGGTCCTCCAGACCAACAGGTAAGTACACTGGGAGCATGCTTTGTGGGCAATGCCTGGGTTGAGTCGGGTGGATGAAAGATGGTGGGGAGGGGAGCGATTGAGGCATGCATAAGACGACAGATGAGAGCATGTGCCACATGCCAAGGGTGGGGATGGGGGGCCACTCACATCGAGCATGCAGAAGGTGATGACAATTTTACTCTCCCTGTACATGTCACATAGGTCAGCGCCCACCAGAAAATCGCGATTTGGCGTGCCGTCGCCAAGGACGTCCGGACCCTGGGGGTCCACAAAAGACGGGGCACCCACTGCCGGAAGAGGTGGGAGGACATCCGCCGCGGGAGCAGGAAGACGGCGGAGGCTCTGCTGGGGATGGCCTCCCAACGTAGGAGGGGTGCCAGTCGTCAATTGACCCCCCTGATGTCCCAGATCCTGGCGGTGGCCTACCCCGATTTGGATGGGCGCGTGAGGACATCACAGCAGACACAAGGGGGTGAGTACACTCTCATTCTGGTGACTTTGCGCGCAGTGGAGGTGTCTGGGTGGGGGAGGAAGGCTGTGGGTCTCCCTAGGCCAGGGCGATTTCTGTAGGCTAGGCCCCACTGTACGGCATGGCCCTGTGCCCCCGCCCCCCACCTCTGTAGGGTGCCAAGTTCAGGTATCCATGGCCCTGTGTCATCTATGTGTGCGGTTGTCGTCCATAGGCTTGTAGGCCATGTCCCACTGATTGAGTAGTGGACACCAAGTGTGCAGCGTAGTGCAGGGGGCTTCTGTGTCTGTCTTGTCCGCCAACAGTAGCAGTAATCCATGCACTCAACATGTCTTTATTTCTCCCCCCCCTTTTTTGTGGTCTTACTGTTCATGTGTGCATCAGCATCATCAGGCGGAGGAGAAGTGGCATCGGAGCACGAGGGAGCTGCATCCCACATGGCCCTGGAGGGCCATGAAACGGACTCTGAGTACACCAGTGGGACAGAGGGCGAGGGGAGCTCCAACGCGGGGACTCGTGCTGATGTCAGTGGCAGCGACTCGTCCTCTGAAGGGAGCTCCCTTGTGGTGGCGGCAACATCCGTGCCCCCCGCAACAACAGGTACAGCCCCCACCCAGCGCACCAGCACTGCCCTCCCAGACCCCCTCAGCGTTTGCCTCGTGCCCGCTCACCCAGGAAGGTGGGCATCTCCTTCGCCCCAGGCACCTCAGGCCCTGCCCCTGTCACCCCTGCTGCCCTCAGTGAGGAGGTCATTGACCTCCTGAGGACCATCATTGTTGGGCAGTCTACCCTTTTGAATGCCATCCAGGGTGTAGAAAGGGAGGTGCACTGGAGTAATGCATACCTGGAGGGCATTCATTCGGGTCAGGCTGCCCATCAGCGATCGTTCATTGCTCTGCCCTCCGCACTGACGGCAGCAATTGTCCCTGTCTCTAGCCTCCCCCCTCCAACTTCCTCCACCCAGACCCAATCCCCAGTACCTCTGCCTATCCCAGACACACCTACAGACCAGCCTGCACACACCTCAACACCCAAGGGAAGCTCATCCAGACATAAGCACCACACATTACACAAGCATTCACACAAGCAACATCCACATGCAGACATACCAACAGCCACTGCCTCCACTGTGTCCCCCTCCTCCTCGTCTCCCTCCTCCCTCCCTGTGACGTCTCCACTCACACATGCATGCACAACATCTTCAGCCACTACGTCCATCACCAGCACACCCACCCGAACACTCCGCACACGTGCAGTCACCTCCCCCACTACCATTTACACGTCCCCTGTGTCCTCTCCTAGTGTGTCTGTCACCCCCTCTTCCAAACCACACAAACGCAAGCAGCCACCCACCCAACAGCTATCCACCTCACGACAGCCTCCAGCCCAAGCACCTGCACCCAAAGACACCAGACTTCACACTCCTACAACCACATCCTCTTCCTCCACTCCCATACCCACTACACCTACCCGTCCCTCTCTTTCCAAATTGCTTTTCTTTTCCAAACTTGACCTCTTTCCTACACCTCCCCCACCCCGTCCATCTCCTAAGACTGCAATCAGCACCTCAGCCACCACCAAACCAGGACCTATCAGGACTGTTGTCCAAGGACTGTGGAGTCCCCCACCCTCAAGGGCAACTACTCCTGCTAGGAGCCAAGGCACGGCCAGCCCACCCCCGGAAAAGCACCCAAAAATTAGCAGTGCCCGGCGCGAGAAGCCACGGACACCAGGGACCAAAATCCCTACCCTGGCTCCGTCTGGAAGTGGGGTGCCACCTGGCACACCGCCAAAGGTGGCAAAGGGCCACAGATGACCAGGGAAGGGTGGGAAGGGCAGCACGCCCGACAAGTCCGGCAGCAGGCCAGCTGCCCAGGAGGACCCCACCAGCCCCATCCGAGGTGTGCAGGAGGACACCCAGAGGCCCGGTACGGCAGCCCAGGAGGGCCCCGCAAGCCAACGGACAGATGGGCAGGAAGGCCCCGCCAGCCACATGTCAGGTGGCGAGTGACATCCATGCCTGGGCCGGAACCGCTGCACTGGACACTCATCTCAAGCACCTCTGAACAGGGCCCTTTCAATCAAGCACCGCTGAACAGGGCACCGCCGTCTAAAGCACCGCTGAACTAGGCCCTTTCAATCAAGCACCGCTGAACAGGGCACCGCCGTCTAAATCACCGCTGAACTGGGCCCTTTCAATCAAGCACCGCTGAACAGGGCACCGCCATCTCAAGCACCACTGAACTGGGCCCTTTCAATCAAGCACCGCTGAACAGGGCACCGCCGTATCAAGCACCGCTGAACTGGGCACCGCCGTCTCAAGCACCGCTGTACTGGACACTCATCTCAAGCACCGCTGAACTGGGCCCTTTCAATCAAGCACCGCTGAACTGGGCCCTTTCAATCAAGCACCGCTGAACTGGGCACCGCCACCTCAAGCACCGCTGAACAGGGCACCGCTGTATCAAGCACCGCTGAACAGGGCACCGCCGTATCAAGCACCGCTGAACAGTGCACCGCCGTCTCAAGCACCACTGAACTGGGCCCTTCATCTCAAGCACCGCTGAACAGGGCACCGCCATCTCAAGCACCGCTGAACTGGGCCCTTTCAATCAAGCACCGCTGAACAGGGCACTGCCGTATCAAGCACTGCTGAACTGGGCACCGCCGTCTCAAGCACAGCTGAACTGGACACTCATCTCAAGCACCGCTGAACAGGGCACCGCCATCTCAAGCACCGCTGAACAGGGCACCGCCATCTCAAGCACCGCTGGCCCATTGGCGGAAGGGGCAGTGCTGCATCTGTGTCGGGCAGGCCTGCACGAAGCACTATGGGCACCAGTCCCCCTCCAGAACCAGGGAACACTGTCATCCACTTGAGAGACTGTGGCTTTGCACTCCCCAGGATATGACAGTGGGCAACCCACCCACTGTATGGACTTGAGAGACTGTGGCTTTGCACTCCCCAGGATATGACAGTGGCAACCCACCCACTATAGAGACTTGAGAGACTGTGGTTTTGCACTCCCCAGGATGGAACAGTGGGCAACCCACCCACTGGATGGACTTGAGAGACTGTGGCTTTAACTCTCCAGGATGTGACAGTGGGCAACCCACCCACTGTAGAGACTTGAGAGACTGTGGCTTTGCACTCCCCAGGATGGTACAGTGGGCAACCCACCCACTGTCTGGACTTGAGAAACTGTGGCTTTGCACTCCCCAGGATGGGACAGTGGCCATGGAGGCCCCTAGTGGATCTGGCATTGTGTACTCATGTGGCTGAGGTGCCCCCCCTTCCCTTCCCCCTGAGGTGCCTGTAGTTTTTCTATCTGATGCCCCTGCAGTGTTCTCTCCGTTGGTGTCAGGTATCTTGTGTGGGCCTTGCCCATGTGATTTGGGCCCAGTGGTCCGCGGACAATGACAGCTAAAATTATCGGACTTTTAATATTTATGTATATAATAGTTTTAAATGTGTGGTATTTTTATAAGCCAATAATACAATATTTTCGACTGTTTATGATCATTTCCTTTTGCCTTTGCATTCTTTCAGGGGGGTTTGGGGGTTGCAACAGTGATGTATTGCTATGCATTGATGTGTGTGTTGTAGTGGGTGAGGGTGGTGGTGTGTGTCCCCGTAATATTTTCTCCACTCCCTCCCCTGTGTCGTAGGTGCAGTACTCACCATTGGGATGTGTAGTTCGGGTTCCATGCTGTCCAGATTCCTCGTGGGGTGAGCGTTTTCCATTTCAAATGTCTGTTTCTGCCGTGTTTTTATCGGCGGGGCTACCGCCCTGGAAAAGGTGGCGGATTGGTGGGTTGTGATAGGGTGGGCGGTACATTGTCTCCCGCCTGTCTGTTGGCGGGGACCGCCGCGCTGTTTGCTTGTCCCGCCGTGGCGGTCGGAGTGTTAAAGTGGCGGTCTCTGTTGGGGGTTTCCGCCAGGGTCAGAATTCCATTTTTTTAACCGCCAGCCTGTTGGCGGGTTAGCCGCCGCTTTAACACCGACCGCCAGGGTTGGAATGACCCCCTAAGTCCGAAAGTAGGAAGTTGACCGGGACGTCCCAGCCAGCATATCCGAAGAGGGCTCCAAGGACATCGGATCAAGATCCAGGTTTGCCCCCGTCAAAGGATTTTCACCTAAAAAAAACCAACTAAGTCAGAAGGTAAAAATCTCCACCGAGCACTCCCGCAACGCATATCCGAGGAAGAGATCCAGGAGGTCGGATTGGACTGCCAGGTTCGTCCCGCTGAAGAAACAGACCTAAGGTAAACTTTTGACCGAGGCCTCCCGCGGGCTGTAGCTGAGCCGGGCTCCATCGTGGTCAGCCTTAAACTTTGACTCTGCCCCGGTCGAGGTGCAACCAGATGACCAGATTGGCGCTTTTTGTTTCTATGCTCTGGAAAGTAATAATTCTTTAAAAATTCATATTTCCGGTTCCCCTTATCCAATGTTATTTGATTTGTGTCATTTTAAAGCTAAAAATATTTCCTATTTTTATAAATTGATTGTGGATTTTTAAACTGTTTCCTGTGTTTTATTTAATTACTTTTTTGTGATATTTGAATGCTTTACACTCCTAAGTTAAGCCTTGTCACTTGTTGCCAAGCTACTAAGGGTTGAGCTGGGTTTGATTTACTGAGACCTAACTGGACCTAAGTGTAGGTACTTACCTGCCCTTACCAGTAGCCCGTTTTCCAACAACATCAAATTATCAGTATGCTGAGATCAAAAATAAATTATGTGATATTTTGCATTCAGTTGTAAATGTAACTCTTTCTCAGAGCAGCTTTACAATGATGAGTTCAGAAAGCAAGTCTAAGTCAATGGAAAGTTGCAGAAAGTGCAGACAGTGACTGGAAATAGTCATAAGAATTTGAAATGAGTGGCAGGAAACAGGCTGAAACAAGGATGAAAGCTGACAGGCACCTGAGCTATTGTAGAAGGAGGGTTTATCATATCAGTTCTGTACTTGCCCCAGATGTCCTGCCTTCCAACCTGAAAGTGATTCCCTGTAAATCTCATTTGTCTCATTTGCAGGGAATCACCTTAAAGTGATTCCATGCATGCCAAGTTTGCCTAATGAGTTAACCTACAACTAATAATTTTCAATAGCCTCCATTCCTGACAACTCTTCACTTTAATGCTTCTTGCCAGCAAGAGTGGAAATGTTATGTTGTCCTTAGTTGTTAGACTGGGGGTGTACACATAGATACAGATACGTGCTAACCCAGAGGTCACACAAAATCCGTGTTTAATTGGTAATATGAGGAGGGAACAGCAATTTACTTATTTGTTTGGACCATCAATTAACTGGGATGTTGAGGGTCTTTGATGGTAGTGTAATTCATTCCTCTTTTTATATTTAGTATGTGCGGGTGGCCCCAGCTAATGGGCTACTCAAGTTGTAAGTCTGGAGGAAAGCCATTTATTATTTGGAGAGATTAAGGCCCTCATTACAACCTTGGGGGTAAATGCCGCCTACTGCCGTGCTGACGGCCTCCAATATACCGTGACTGCGGCAGTATAACGCTAAGGGTGTTATGACCCACAGATAGAAATCCGCCAATATATAGACACCCACACAAGTCCGCTAGCCCAAAGGTCAGTGATAAACTGGCGGTACCAAAACCCACACCATTACTCCAACAGGAATACGCCCACAGTATCAGGAACCGCGAATCAACGACGCAGTCTTTCAACCGAGGTAAAACATTGGCAGTGAACACTGCAGCGCTCAAAATACACACACGCTAACAAAACTACACCACATTGGACAATTCAAACTGAAAACACCTGACACACATACAAACATCACACCCACACACTCACACCACTATAAAACACACATCCACATTACCCACAACCCTTCCAATAAAAAAAAGATTGCCATCAGAGAGAGAGGGACAAGCCAGGAGCACCCACTCAATCTGAGCCACAGAACACCATCACCCATACACCATCCACGCACCTCACAGCATACACCACAACACATCACCCCACACATCACCCCACACATCCTCGCACATAACACTCACACCACATCCATGGCACCCCAAAGACGCCCAAGGTTTTCAGAGGAGCAGCTAAGGGTCATGGTGGAGGAAATCATCCGGGTAGAGCCACAGCTATTTGGATCACTGGTGCAGCAAGCGTCCATTGCAAGGAAGATGGAGCTATGGCGGAGAGTAGTGGACAGGGTCAACGCTGTGGGACAGCACCCCAGAACAAGGGATGATATCAGGAAAAGGTGGAATGACCTACGGGGGAAGGTGGGTTCTGTGGTTGCAAGACACCACGTAGCCATACAGAGGACTTTCGGTGGCCCCCCACCTCCTCCCCCACAACTAACAACATGGGAGGACCAAGTCTTGGCAATAATGCATCCTGAGAGCCTCACAGGAGTAGCAGGAGGACTGGACTCTGGTAAGTCAATTCTTTACTACTTCCCCCCTACCTGCATGCCATCACAAACTCCTACCCCTACCCTCACCCCCATCACTCCACCACCTCACAAATACCCCACTATCGCAACCCACCCATCCCAATCCCAAGCCCTGCATGCAACACCTATGCATGGACACCCATCACAGACCTGCATGGACACCCATCACTAAAGCATGCCCATTAGAGAGAATCACTCAGCCCACAAAATCACCACGTACACAAGGCAAAGCCGGCAGGGCATTCACAACCATACAGGGAAACAAACCCATGCACAAGATGGCACACGCAGATACAATAGCACTGCATTTTCATCCTCACAGGACCCCCACTCAATGTCAACGGAGAAGAGGTGCCACGACATCCAGTCCCGCCACAGAAGAGGCACACATTGATGACATCAGCTCTGCACGCCTGGATCATGATGACCAACCGGGCCCATCAGGGAGCTCTGGACAGTCGTCCACCCTTCCACAGTCCCATACCACCACAGAGCTTCCCCCATCAGGAAACACCAGCACAGCACCCACCCAGCGGGCCGATTTCACTGTCCACAGGACATGTCAATCAGCAATGTGTCCACCATTACAGGGACCCCAGGCACCCCCACAAACCCAAGAAAATCAGGGACCTGGGGTTAGTGCCAGTGGGCACACGGTTCAGGGGACAGAGGCACAGGACAACAAGGAAGCTGGGAGGACTGCGGTGTGACGGGGAGGACAGGCCCAAGGAAACCCACTCTCCACGAGGCACTTGCAGGGATCCTGGGAGCATACCAACATTCCCAGGAGACCTTGGCTCAGATACTGGCCAAGTTGCAGGAGACCCAGTGGCTGCAGGAGGGACAGTACCTGGGGATCAGGGAGGATCTCAAACACATCCACACCATCCTGGTCACCATTGCAGCAGTGATGGCTGACATGGCCAACACCATGAGGGAGGCAATAGCCGCACTGATGAACAGCCCTCCACCTCTGCCGGCACCAGTGGACAGGAGGCCCCGCCACTGGAACAACAGGCCACCAGCACACCATTCCTGCAGGTGAACCACCCCGCAAATGGGCCCTACGATCCAGGCAGAAGCCAGAAAACATTGCCCAAACCCCACCAGGAAAGAAGACTCTCCTGATTGTCACCCTTCTGTCCCACTCTGTCACCCTGTCCACTTTGAACTGCCATTGCTCCCCTTCCTATGCCCCTTTGGACAATGCACCTGTGATACCAAGAGACTGGACTCTAACTCGACATTCCTCCACCATCACCCCAGCCCATTGCACATCCCCCTCTACGTATTAGCACTTAAATAAACACCTTTGGAACAAATACAATTCTTGAGTCTGTCAATTGACTGAAATCTGTATTAGTAAAACATTCTGAAAACATTGCAATTCATATGTACAGCAATTTATACATTGGTATGACCCATAGTGGGCAGCAGTAAACACACCAGGAGTCAGATTTGGGCACAGAGGTCAGACAATAGAGATGCCAAAGGGTACAGTAAGTGGCCATAGACATAGGGAAATCATGCTGCCATGTACAATGTTCAACACAAAACTGAAATTAAAGTGAAGTTACAGTATCTTACCTGTCTATCATTGGAAGTACTGCTGTATGATATTACTTCTGTAGTACCTGCTTCCAAGACAGCCCCAGACGCACCCAGGGACCCTTCACCTGCCAAACCTGCAAGTATACCTTCCACCGCAACGACAGTCCGGCCACCAGCCCACGCCCCAACAACCACCTCAAGTGCATCCTCCTCAACGCACGCTCCGTCCACAAACATGCCATTGAACTATGGGACCTCCTGGACTCTACAGCACCTGACATCACCTTCATCACAGAAACCTGGATGAACGCCTCATCGGCTCCCGACATCGCCCTAGCCATACCTCACGGCTACAAAATTGCCAGGAAAGACCGCACCAACCAAACCGGAGGAGGAATCGCCATCATCTACAAAAGCTCCATCAACATCACCACCTCCACTGAAGATACCCCCCTCGCCACCGAACACATGCACTTCCAGATCCACACCGACCCCAGGACCACCCTCAGAGGCACCCTCGTCTACAGGCCCCCTGGCCCACGCATCCCACTCAGCGAATCCATCACTGACTTCATCACCCCGCACACCCTAGCCTCACCTGACTACATCCTCCTCGGGGACCTGAACTTCCACCTGGAGAAGAACAACAACACCAACACCGCCAACTTGCTCGACAACCTTGCCAACCTCGGACTCAAGCAACTGGTGAACACCCCCACCCACACCACCGGCCACACGCTCAACCCCATCTTCTCTGCCAGCAACCATGCAGCCTTCAACTACTCCTCCGAGATACACCGGACCGACCACAGATGTGTACACTTCACCTTCAGACACAAGACCCACCACCTTCGCACACAACTAATCTCCCGCAGACCCTGGAACAAAATCTCCACAGAACAGCTACTTTCCACTCTCAACCGCAACCAACCCGCCATCACCCCCGATGCCAACAACGCAGCCCTCCGCCTCACACAGTGGATCACCAACTGCACCGACAACCTCGCCCCCCTCAGAAACCTCCCAAGACAGACTGACAGGAAACCCCCTTGGTTCACTGATGCCCTCAAACCTCAAAGAAACCAAGAAAACATGCTGCACCCTCAAAAAGACCTGGCGCAAAGATCACACAGCAGAGAACATGTTAGCCCTCAAAACCGCCACCCGCAAACACCACCAACTGATCCGCTCCACCAAAAGGGCATCCTTCAAAGAGAGACTGGACAAGAACACCCACAACAGCAAAGAACTCTTCAACATCGTCAAAGAGCTCTCCAATCCCAACGCCAGCTCCAACACCATCACGCCCTCACAAGACCTCTGCAACTCCCTCGCCACTTTCTTCCATGGAAAGATCACAGACCTACACGACAGCTTCGGACCCCAAATCCCGCCGACCCCCACTGAACTCACAGCCCCTACCATCACCCTCACCGATTGGACCCCCATCGGCCAAGACGAGACAAGAACCACCATGAACACCATCCACTCCGGCGCCCCATCGGACCCATGCCCCCATCACATCTTCAATAAAGCTGACGCCATCATCGCCCCCTATCTCCAGAGCATCAACAGCTCACTCGCCACTGCCACCTTCCCCGAGAGCTGAAAACACGCAGAAGTCAACGCGCTCCTGAAGAAACCTACAGCAGACCCCGACGACCTAAAGAATTTCCGCCCCATCTCGCTCCTCCCCTTCCCGGCCAAGGTCATAGAGAAAGCCGTCAACATGCAACTGACCAACTTCCTCGAAGACAACAACCTGCTCGGCCCCTCCCAGTCGGGCTTTAGGGCCAACCACAGCACGGAAACCGCCCTCATCGCAGTCACCGACGACATCAGAACCCTGATGGACAATGGTGAAACAGCTGCCCTCATCCTCCTTGACCTCTCGGCCGCCTTCGGCACCGTCTGCCACCACACCCTAATAGCCCGCCTCCGCTCCACTGGTATACAAGGACAGGCCCTGAACTGGATCATCTCGTTCCTCTCGGACCGAACCCAGAGAGTCTACCTCCCGCCCTTTTGCTCAGAACCCGCTGAGATCATCTGCGGCGTCCCACAAGGCTCCTCACTCACCCTCTTCAACGTCTACATGAGCCCCCTCGCCAACATCGCCCGCAAACACAACATCAACATCATCTCCTACGCCAACGACACCCAGCTGATACTCTCCCTCACCAAAGACCCAGCCACCGCCAAAGCCAACCTGCAGGATGGAATGAAAGACGTCGCACTATGGATGAAGCTCAGCCGCCTGAAACTGAACTCTGACAAAATGGAGGTCCTCATCCTCGGTAACTCCCCATCCGCCTGGGATGACTCATGGTGGCCCACGGCCCTGGGCACGGCACCCACCCCCTCAGACCACGCACGCATACTCGGATTCATCCTGGACCCCCTTCTCACCATGACCAAGCAAGTCAACGCCGTCTCATCCTCTTGCTTCCTCACCCTTCGAATGCTCCGGAAGATCTTCCGCTGGATCCCCGCCGACACAAGAAAGACTGTTACCCGCACCCTCGTCACAAGCCGCCTGGACTACGGGAACACTCTATACGCAGGAACCACCGCAAAACTTCAGAAACGTCTTCAGCGCATTCAAAACGCCTCTGCACGCCTCATCCTCGACGTACCCCGCCACAACCACATATCCGCCCACCTGAAACACCTGCACTAGCTCCCCGTCAACAAAAGGATCACCTTCAGGCTCCTCACCCACGCACACAAAGCCCTCCACAATAAGGGCCCCGAATACCTCAACAGTCGCCTCACCTTCGACACTCCCACCCGTCATCTTCGCTCTACCAGCCTTGCCCTCGCCACCATCCCTCGCATCCGCAGAACCACTGCCGGAGGCAAATCCTTCTCCTACCTGGCTGCCAAGACATGGAACTCCCTTCCTGTGCACCTCAGGACTGCCCAGGACCACCTCGCCTTCAGTAAGCACCTCAAGACCTGGCTCTTCGAGCTGCAGTAACCCCCCCAGCACCTTGAGACCCTCACAGGTGAGTAGCACGCTCTATAAATGCTTGATTGATTGGTTGTCCACATCGTCTTCCTCTGACTCCTCTTCCTTACTGTCCACAGGCTCCACTGCTTCCACAAGACCATCTCCAGGCTCACCCTCCTGCAGAAAAGGCACCTGGCGCCTCAAAGCCAGGTTGTGCAACATGCAACATGCTACGATGATCTGGCACACCTTCTTGGGTGAGTAGTACAGGGACCACCTGTCAAATGGAGGCACCGGAACCTAGCCTTCAGGAGGCCAAAGGTTCTCTCAATAATCCTCCTTGTTCACCCATGTGCCTCATTGTAACATTCCTCTGCCCTTGTCCTGGGATTCCTCACTGGGGACAGTAGCCATGAGAGGTTGGGGTAACCAGTGTCACCTGTAAAGATAGGGTGACAACTGTTATACCCACACTAACCCTTAGGAGCAATCCCAAACCCAGACATCAACGTATACTGGGTGGGGACCTTTGGCTCATCTATTAGCCACACCTGGTGCCTCTGGAGTTGAGCCATCACATATGGGATACTGCTATTCCCCAAGATAAAGGTGTCATGCACAGAGCCAGGATACTTGGCATTCACATGGGAGATGTACTGGTCAGCCAAACACACCATCTGCACATTCATAGAGTGATAGCTTTTTCTATTTCTAAACACCTGTTCATTTCTCCGGGGGGGGGGACAAATGCTACATGTGTACCATCAATGACACCAATGATGTTGGGGATATGTCCCAGGGCATAAAAGTCAGCTTTTACTGTGGCCAAATCCTCCACCTGGGAGAATACTATGCAGCTGCGCATGTGTTTCAGAAGGGCAGACAACACTCTGGTCAACGAGTTGGAGAAAATTTGCTGAGACATCCCTGATGCCATGGCCACTGTTGTTTGGAAGCAACCACTTGCCAGGAAATGGAGCACTGACAGGACCTGCACTAGAGGGGGGATACCTGTGGGCTGGCGGATAGCTGACATCAGGTCTGGCTCCAATAGGGCACACAGTTCTTGGATTGTGGCCCGATCAATCTGTGTGTTAGGATAATGTGTCTGTTCTACATTGTCGCAAGGTCCACCAGGGACCTGTACACTGGAGGATGTCTAAATCAAGAAAAGAGGGGGAGGACCGGGAGGTTATATGGTCCAGTGTACAGTCTCCCAACTATAGTGAATAAATATAAAGTACATTGTACAAAGGCTTTCGGGACGCAGTTTCAGAGGGTAGGTCCATGGCTGTGGACCATCGATTAATATTGTTGATTTGAGTCCTTGGAACGTGCCTCCCAAGGAACCTGTTCTCTACTTGGGGATGGGCGACCTGACTTAGCCAGTTTATTTAAATGTAAGTGACCGGTTTTATCTACCCTAATTTGAGTTTTTTTTAATGAAGAGGTGACTTAATTTTTGTATGTGTTTGGTCCTGATGAAGCGTCAATGGATCCAGCTGGACCGATAGACGCGAAACATGTCGACCCAAGCTTAGAGGTCCTATAATATCCAGAGTCCTCTGAGATTTATCTGTTCTTTGAAAGTAATTGAGCATTATAACTCAATTTATGACTTTCAATTTTTGGTTTAAATATTGGTCTTCATCCTTGTACTGATTAAATGATGATGTAGATTCGTGTGATGAATAACCAATTTTAACATTTTTTTGTCCTCTCTTTTGTGTACTGGTGCGTGAATGCAAGCATCTTGGTCTGTATAGTTGAACTTACCAGTCACTATCAGAGTAGTACGGTTTACAGCCCCCCTCCCGGGGTGCCCACCAGGCATTGCAGTGCCGGGATGGTGAGGAGCATTTCCCGATATTGATGCTAGTAATCCATTGTGATGCTTGAGGGCTCTTGCTCCTGAGACCTTCAGTCTCCTAGTTTGGCAGTTTATTTTGGAACAGTGTACTTTATATTTATTCACTGGAGGATGTCTCCATCTCATATCCATCCTCAGCAGTTGAACCCTAGGGAGGAAAACAGTGAGCAGAGGGTCATATTCACACATCAATTGCAATAATGATGCATCTCTTCATTTACAGAACCAGTATGTGAATCTGAGAGTCAGTTGATGTGCCAATGTCTGCTGCAATGGAATTACGGGCCAGATGTAGGAAAACAGCAAATTGCGACTTGCAATTTGCGAGTCTGAGTGACTCGCAAATTGCAAATCGCAATTTGCTATGCAGAAAGGTGTCTCAGACACCTTCTGCGACTCGCAATGGGGTCGCAAAGACCCACCTCATTAATATTAATGAGGTGGGTCGCAGTATGCTACCCCATTGCGAGTCTGGGCACTCACAGGGAAGGTGGCCTGCTGGAGACAGCAGACCACCATGTCCGTGACTGCTTTTTAATAAAGCATTTTTTTTTTTTTCATCTGCAGCCCGTTTTCCTTAAAGAAAATGTGCTGCACTTTGAAAAAGATACCGAAACCTTTAGTTTTGTTTTTTTTCAGAGCAGGCAGTGGTCCATTGGACCACTGCCTGCTCTGAAAAAATATTTTTGTGTTTATTCACAAAGGGGAAGGGGTCCCATGGGGACCCCTTCCCGTTTGCGACTGGGTTACCATTCACTTCAAGTGGATGGTAACTGCGATTTCATTTGCGACCGCTTTAGCGGTCGCAAATTAAATTGTATAGCGTTGCGAGTCGCAAATAGGAAGGGAACACCCCTTCCTATTTGCGAGTCGGAAACGCATTTTGCGAGTCGGATCTGACTCGCAAAATGCGCTTCTACATCGCAGAGAGGCTTTTGCGCCTCGAAAACAGCGTTTTTCACCGTTTGCGAGTCGCAAACCCTTTCCTACATCTGGCCCTAGGTGCCATGGCCTGTGCACCCCCTGAAATGGCGGCTGCCTGACCTGTGAGGAAAGACAAGTGGAAATGAGGTAATTCCGCTGGTGTTGTGCACCGTTGCGGTAGGAGGTCGATGACCACGGCGCAACTTCGCATTGGTTATCATTGGACCCTATAGGTTCCAGGAGCCAATGGTGATGTACGCCGGCGGTGACAGTATGCACTGCCGCGGACATGACCACCATTTTCTATCTCTTCACTCACTTGCCATCTGACTTTCAACAGGAGAGGACCTAAACTTCAAGTGCTGCTGTGACCTGTGCCTGGACACGACAATGGCTCATGTGTCTGGGGAAAGGGCCCCTGCCTTCACTGCAGAGGAGTTGGAGAGACTGGTGGATGGGGTCCTACCCCTGTACACTTTACTCTATGGTCCTCCACACAAACAGGTGAGTACAGTGTGAGCATGGTGCGTGGGCCATGAATGTATGGAGTGTATGGTTCTTTGACAGGCGGACCACCCACTGCCGCAAACGCTGGGCAAGGAAGACGGCGGAGGCCCAGCTGAGGCTGGCCTAACAATGATGAAGGTGCTCCTGTCGTACCCTGACTCCCCTGATGTTCCACATCCTGGCCGTGGCCTATCCGGAGTTGGATGGGCACTAGAGGGCATCACAGAAGCCAGAAGGGGGTGAGTACAGATTCAGATTCTTGATTTAGCACGCGTTAAGGGGTTACCTGGGTGGGGGATGTGGGCTGTGGGTGCCCCTAGGCCAGGGAGAACATGGCAGGGTAGATCCCTTGTTGGGCAGGATCTGAAGCACTCCAAACCCAATGGTGTTAGTGGGCAACTACTACTGGGCAGGGTCCTGTGAGTTTCAGGTGTGCAGCTGTTGGTGTTATGCCATGACCCCCATGGGCTTGTGACTAGCATTGTAACCGGTAGTGGATGGCCTAGTACATAGGGCAGCTCCCTGTGTGTTGTGTATGCCAACGGTAGTGCTGTTGCTGCTTTTGACCAAGTGTATCCTCTGTCTCTCTCCCTCTTTTTGTCTTGTCACCCTGTCCTTGTGTGCATTAGCATCATCTGTCGGAGGAGCAGAGGCACCGGTGATGGAGGGAGCTGCATCCCACATTGGCATGGAGGCCGAATTCACCGAGGGCGAGGGCACCAGTGGGATGGGGGGGCGAGGGTAGCACCATGACGGAGACAGGAGGGGACACTCCAGACAGCGACTCCTCCTCCGATGGAAACTCCCTGGCAGTGGCGGGCACCTCTGTGCCCACCCAAAAAACAGGTACAGCTGCCACCCCCCTACCAGCACTGCCCTCTCAGCAGCTCCTCAGCTTGTTTCCTGTACCTGCTCACCCAGGAGGGTGGGCATCTTCTTCGCCCAGGTTCTCAGGCCCTGTCCCAGTCAGCCCTGCTGCCCTCAGTGACGAGGCGGTTGACCTCCTGAAATCCCTCACTGTTGGGCAGTCAACCATTCGGAATGCCATCCAGGGTGTCAAGAGGCATTTGAAACAAACAAATGCATACCTGGAGGGCATTCACTCTGGTGTGGCAGCCCAACAGAGAGCATTTCAGGCTCTGACCTCCGCACTGATGGCAGCCATTGTCCCTGTCTCTAGCCTCCCCCCTCCAACTTCCTCTACCCAGACCCAAACCCCTCAACCCTAGCCTATCCCAAGCACACCTTCAGACCAGCATTCACCCAAATCAACACACAAAAGTGGCTCAGGCAAACACAAGCACCACACTTCATCTCACAGGCACTCACACAAGCACCATCCCCATGCAGGCACACCAACATCCACTGCCTCCTCGTCCACCTCCCTCCCAGTAGCGTCTCCACTCACACCTGCATGCACTAAATCCTCATCCACTACCTCCATCACTAGCATGCCTATCACTACACACCCCTCACTGGCAGTCACCACCCCCACATCTATGCACACGCCCGTGTCCTCTCCCACTGTGTCTGTGACCCCTCCTCCCAAAGTACACAAACGCAAGCACACACCCACCCATCCACCTCACAACAGCATCCAGCTCATGCACCTGCACCCAAACACAGTAGACTGATACCTCCTACAACCACTCCCTCCTCCTCCACTCCCTAACCTTCACCCTTTTCCCGCTCCAATGTCCCTAAGAAGCTTTTCCTAGCCAACATTGACCTATTCCCTACCCCTACCCCCGTCCTTACCCTTGGGCGATGGTGGCCAAAACCCAGCCCAGCACCAAGTCCATGTCCGCTGTGTTTCCTGCAGCTGACTGAGGCTCAAAGGGGGCACCCGTCAGGCCAGCCAGTGTGCCACCAACCCCTGCCAAGGCAAACAACATTCTGCCACCTAGCCAGGTGAAGAAGGGGACAGCATCCAGTAAGGGGAAGGAGCCACAATCTCCCAGCAATGCCATCTCAAAGACTCCAGCTGCCAGACCCAAGGTGACACCACCATCTGCCAAGGGTAGGAAGGGGCACAAAACATCAGCCACGGCACTTCAACCATCCGAGCCTGCAGGTGAAGGCCTGGTGGCTACCAGCACCGCCACCTGCACCGTGGCCAGCACCTTGGCCAGCACCGCCACCTACACCGCTGCAAGCTCCGCCGCAAGCAGTGACACCTGCACCGCCACCTGCACCGCCGCAAGCACCACTACTGTCAGCAGCAGCAGCCCTAGTGGGCAGATGTCGGAGGCTGCAGGAGAAGGGTTGGAGCCTTCCCCCACCAGTGGCAGCACCGGCACCTCCACCGCGGCCAGCCCCGCCACCTGCACCACCGCAAGCCCCGCCGCATGCACCACCACCTGCACCGCTGACAGTAGCACCACTGCCAGCAGCAGCAGCCCCAGTGGGTAGCCATCCGAGGCTGCAGGAGAAGGGCAGGAGCCTCCCCCCACCACTGGCAGCCCCCCCACCAGCGACGGGCACTACCACCATTGTGCTGCCATAGCCACCGGTGGATGGACTGTAACCCTGCCTCCATGGAATATCATGCATCCCGACCACTGAAAATCTCTTGAGTCTGACACCCAGGTGAGGGACTGTGACCTGGCATCCCCTAAGCGCTGCATCACTGGGCACAAAGCCCCCTCCAGAACCAGTGGAAAAAGGCATCCACTCACCCTATCCTTGGCAGGATGAAACACACTGGGCACAATGCCCTCTCCAGAACCAGTGGCAAAAGGCATCCACTCACCCTATCCTTGGCAGGATGAAGGACACTGGGCACAAAGCCCCCTCCAGAACCAGTGGAGAAAGGCATCCACTCACCGTATCCTTGGCAGGATGAAGCACACTGGGCACAAAGCCCCGACCAGAACAAGTGGAGAAAGGCATCATCTCACCCTATCCTTGGCAGGATGAAGCACACTGGGCACAATGCCCCCTCCAGAACCAGTGGAAGAAGCCATCCACTTGAGAGACTGTGGCCTTGCACTCCCCAGGACTAGACAGTAGGCAAACCAACCACTAGAGAGACTGTGGCCTTGCACTCCTTAGGACCAAGCAGTGGGCAAACCACCCCCTTGAGAGACTGTGACCTTGCACTCCCCAGGACCAAGCAGTGGGCAAACCACCCAATTTAGAGACTGTGGTCGTGCACTGCCCAAGACCAAGCAGTGGGCAAACCACCCACTAGAGAGACTGATTGGACAACCAGGACCCCCCCCCCCAGTTTTTCACCCAGGAGCAAAGATAAATATGGCAGATTGGCACCCACACCTCAGATCCCTACCTGATCCCTACAAGGAAGAACATCAGAAGAAGAAGGACTGCCCTGCTGGACCAAAGGAAGAACATCAGAAGAAGAAGGACTGCCCTGCTGGACCACTGACGTGCACCTGGACACTGCTCTCTGAAGGACTGCACCAGCTGCACACTTGGGCTGCACCACAAGAAGAAGTTTGCCTGGCTTCAACTGGTTCAAGGATGGACGCCCTGTTTGTTACAGGTGAAAAATTGCTAACTAGAGTCCCCTGTCTCAAATCCTGAAGAAATTGACCAGCTGACCAATGTCCAGTGGCGGTTTTGGAGTTTGAGCCAGGTGCATTCTGGAAGTTGTAGTCTGCACCCTCAAAGAGCAACTCAGAGCTTCTGGAACCTTGGTGTGAGCTGTGGACTCCAAAAGAACCTTAAAAAACCTTTTGGAAGAAGATACAGAAGTTTGGAAAAGATTGAAGAACTTTTTGGAAAAAGAACCATAAAGGGACCGACCCGCCGCGCAACTCTAGCTGGCTTGCCTCAACCGCGACCCGGTTTGAGTTGCTGGTTTGTCCCACTGAAGAAAATCTATGAAAAAGTGACTAAGTCAGAATGTACAAAGCTGGCCTGGACCTCCCAAGCAGTGTATCCAAAGAGTGCTCTAGGGACGTCGAATCCAGATTCAGGTATGGCCCGGTCAAAGGATTTTCATCTTGAAAAATCGTGGAAGTCCCAACCTAGAAATCTTCACAGAGGGCTCCCTTGAGGCATATCCAAGGAAGGGCTCCAGGGTGGTCAGATCGAACAGGCGACTTCGACCCACTGAAGAAAATATTCAAGAAAACAAGTAAGTCTGAAGGAAAACTTTTGGCCGAGGCCTCTCTCTTACTGTAGCCGAGCAGGGCTCCATCGAAGTCGGCCTCAACCTTTGACTTTGCGACCAGATGACCAGATTGACGTCATTCATTTCTATGTGCTAAAAAACACTAAGGCCCTCATCATGACATTGGTGGTAAATCTCGCTTACCTCCAGGTTGATGCCCGGAAACATATCGCCACGGTGGCAGATAACCATTTATGGCATATTATGACACACACAGCAAACCGACAGTCCAAAGGTTAGTGCTAGGGTGGAGGTTCCAACACCCATACCGTCATGCCAACAGAACAACGCCCATCACATCATGACCCATGAATCACGACGGCGGACATTCACTGGCGGTAAACCATTGGCGGTACACACAAGTACTAAACCACAGAACATTGGCCAATTCAAACAACACACACCTAACACCCATACACACACCACACCCACCCAGTCACACCACTATAAAACACACACCCACATTACCCACAACCCTTTACGAATACAAATCATTGCCACCAGACAGACATCAAGACCACTGCGACAAATACACAAACACCAATCCATCCCTCAAACACTCCACTACACACACCAAATCACTCCACCCAACACCCACACACTCACACACACCCTTGGCCCCACAAAGGCACCTCATTTCACAGATGAAGAGTTGCGGGTCATGGTGGAGGAAATTGTAAGGTGTAGAGCCACAGCTATTTGGAGCACAGGTACAACAGCTATCCATTGCAAGGAAGATGGAGCTATGTCGGAGAATAGTGGAAAGGGTGAATGCCATGGGACAGCATCCAAGAACAAGGGACGACATCAGGAAGAGGTGGAATGACCTACGGGGGTAGGTACGCTCCGTGGCAGCAAGGAACCAGCTTGCCATACAGAGGACTGGCGGTGGAACCCCACCTCCTTTCCCACAGCTCACAGCATGGGAGGAACAAGTCTAGGTATTACTGCACCCTGAGGGACTCACTGGAGTAGCAGGAGGACTGGACACTTGTAAGTCAACATTTACTACTTATCACCCCCATACCTGCATGCCATCTCACACCCTCACTCCCATCACTCCACTCCATCCTACACACTGCACCTGCATATGACTTACCCCAATGCCAAGCTCTGCATGCCATACCAATTCATGGACAGCCCTCCCAGCCCTGTATGGACACCCATCACTAAAGCATGCACAGCATAGGTGTAGGAAAGTACCGTCTGTGTCTGGCATGTTACCCCCAATTCTACTTGTATTTATGTTTGTTTTTGCCTGAGTCACTGGGATCCTGCTAGCCAGGACCCCAGTGCTCATAAAGTGTGCCCTGTATGTGTTACCTGTGTGGTGCCTAACTGTATCACTGAGGCTCTGCTAACCAGAACCTCAGTGTTTATGCTCTCTCTGCTTTTAAAATTGTCACTGCAGGCTAGTGACTCATTTTACCAATTCTAATTGGCATACTGGAAAACCCTTATAATTCCCTTTTATATGGTACCTAGGTACCCAGGGTACTGGGGTTCCAGGAGATCCCTATGGGCTGCAGCATTTCTTTTGCCACCCATAGGGAGATCAGACAATTCTTACACAGGACTGCCACTGCAGCCTGAGTGAAATAACGTCCACGTTATTTCACAGCCATTTTACACTGCACTAAAGTAACTTATAAGTCACCTATATGTCTAACCCTCACTTAGTGAAGGTTAGGTGAAAGTTACTAAGTGTGAGGGCATCCTGGGACTAGCCAAGGTGCCCCCACATTGTTCAGGGAAATTTCACCGGACTTTGTGTGTGCGGGGACACCATTACACATGTGAACTACATATAGGTCAATACCTGTGAGTAACTTCACAATGGTAACTCCAAAAATGACAATGTAACATGTCTAGGATCATGGAATTATCCCCCCAATACTATTCCGGTATTGAGGTGACAATCCCATGCATCCCCGGGGCTCCAGTATGGGGTTTTCTCTGCAGCTGCTGCCAACCCACAGACAGGTTTCTGCCCCCCTGGGGCCTGGACAGCCCAGTCCCAGGAAGGCAGAACAAAGGATTTCCTCTGAGAGAGGGTGTTACACCCTCTCCCTTTGGAAATCGGTGTTAAGGGCCTGAGAGGAGTAGCCTCACCTGGCCTCTGGAAATGCTTTGAAGGGCACAGATGGTGCCCTCCTTGCAAACACCAGTCTACACCGGTTCATGGATCCCCCAGTCCCTTTTCTGGCACGAAACTAGACAAAGGAAAGGGGAGTGACCACTCCCCTGTCCATCACCACCCCAGGGGTGGTGCCCAGAGCTCCTCCAGTGTGCCCCAGACCTCTGCCATCTTGAATGCAGAGGAGTGAGGGCACAATGTAGACCTCTGAGGGGTCAGTGCCAGCAGGTAATATCAGAGACCCCTCCTGATAGGCTCTTGCCTGGTTAGGTAGCCAATCCTCCTCTGAGGGCTATTTAGGGTCTCTCCTGCGGGTTTCTCTTCAGATAACGAATGAAAAAGCTCACCAGAGTTCCCCTGCACTTCACTCATCGACTTCTGTCAAGGATCGACTGCTGACTGCTCCAGGAGGCCGGTAAAACCGCAACAAAAATAGCAAGAAGACTACCAGCAACATTGTAGCGCCTAATCCTGCCATCTTTCCCGACTGTTTCCTGGTGGTGCATGCTCTGAGGGCTGGCTGCCTTCACCCTGCACTGGAAGCCAAGAAGAAATCTCCTGTGGGTCGACAGAATCTTTCTCCTGCCAACGCAGACACCAAATTCCTGCATCACCGGTCCTCTGGGTCCCCTCCCATCCTGACGAGCGTGGTCCCTGGAACACATGAGCTTGATCCAAGTGACCCCGACAGTCCAGTGGTCCTTCTGTCCAAATTTGGTGGAGGTAAGTCCTTGCCTCCGCACGCCAGACAGTAAACCTGTGTACTGCATGATCTGCAGCTGCTAGAGCTTCTGTGCACTGTTGCAAGGATTCCTTCATCCACAGCGTAGCCCAGGTCCCCAGCCTGCTGTCCTTCATTGCCTAACTCGGTGAGTCGGACTCCGACTTTGTGGGACCCTCTTTTGTTATGCTGAGATGACTGCCATGCTCAGATTTTCTGAATGCCTTTTCAGGTGCTTCTGTGGGTGCTGCCTGGTTCTGCAATGACTCTCTCTGTTGCTGAGTGCCCCCTCTGTCTCCTACTCGAAGGGGCGACCTCCTGGTCCTTCCTGGGCCCTTGCAACACCCAAAATCTTCAACCGCGACTATTGCAGCTAGTAAAGCTTCTTTGTGGTCTTTTTGCGTGGAAACAACTCTGCGTCCTCCAGCACGCTGTGGGACATCCTGGTATCTTCCGTTGTTGCTGCATCTTCGTGACTCTTGGACTTGGTCCCCTTCCTTTGCAGGTCCTCAGGTCCAGGAATCCATCTTCAGTGCTTTGCAGTCAGTTGTTGTCTTTGCAGAATCCCCTATCTCAACTTTACTGTCTTTCTGGGGTAGTAGGGTAAATTTACTCCTACTTTTCAGGGTCTTAAGGTGGGGTATCTTGGACACCCTTAGTGTTTTCTTACACTCCTAGCAACCCTCTACACACTACACTAGGCCTGGGGTCCATTCGTGGTTCGCATTTCACTTTTAGAGTATATGTTTGTGTTGCCCCAGGCCTATTTTCTCCTTTCGCATTCTATTGTGTTCTACAGTGTTTGCACTACTTTTACTTACCTGATTTTGGTTTGTGTGTATATTTTGTGTATATTACTTACCTCCTAAGTATATTCTCTGAGAAACTTTTGGCATATTGTCATTAAAATAAAGTACCTTTATTTTCAGTTACTCTGAGTATTGTGTTTTCTTATGATATAGTGCTGTATGATATAAGTGGTATAGTAGGAGATTTGCGTGTCTCCTAGTTCAGCATAAGCTGCTCTGCTATAGCTACCTATATCAGCCTACGCTGCTAGAACACTACTAATCTACTAATAAGGGATAACTGGACCTGGCACAAGGTGCAAGTACCATCAGGTACCCACTATAAGCCAGGCCAACCTCCTACAATAGGGGAACTAACAATCCCACAATACATTACCATACACAATCAAAGGTGGCAGGGCAACAACAACCATAGAGGGGAAGATAGTGATGTACAACATGTCACAGGCATGAAGCATAATATATCACTTACATCCTCATAGGTGCCCCAGCCATTGTCAGTGGCGAAGAGGTGCCACGACTATCCAGTCCTCCAACAGAAGATGCCCAGAGTGATGACAGTAACTCTGGACTCCAGGATCTGGATCAAGAACCTTGCCCATCAGGAACCACTTGACAGTCGGTCACCCGAGCCCACTCACAGTACACCACAGAGCCTCCCCCGTCAGTTACCAACCGACCCAACCCAGCGTTCCCACACCTCTGTCCCCAGGACACATCAATCAGCAGTATACCCTCCTGTACAGGTACCCCAGTCTACACCTCATACCCATGACAATCATGGACCTGGTGTCCGTGGCAGTGGGCAAACCGTTCAGGGGACAGGGCAACAGGGACACTGGGTGGACTGCCATGAGCCAGGAAGAGAACAGGCTTTGGGAACCAGCTTTCCAGGAGGCAATCACCAATGTCATGGGGGCCTACCAACAATCCTAGGACACGATGGGCCAGATCCTGACCAACATGCAGGAGAACAAGCAACTGCAGGAGGAACACCATCAGGAGATCAGGGAGGACTTGCAGGCCCTCAACACCACCATGATATCCATAACAGGGGTGCTGGCAGACATGGCCTACATCATGGACTGTACAGGAGCGGGCCCCTACCACAAGCCAATCTATTGACCAGTCCTCGACTTCCACTGCAGCTAATGGAGAGGATGTCTCACCCCAGGACCCACAGGCCTCCAACACCCCTCCCCCTGCAGAAGGGGAACCACCCCGCAAACATTTGCTGCGAGCCAGACAGAAGGCAGAGATACTTGCCAAGACCAAGACCACTGCCAGGAGATGAGACTCTCCTGATTGTCACCTTTTTTACTTTGAACTGCCATTGTTCCCCTTCCTATGGCCTTTTGGACACTGGACCCATGCTATAAACTGACTGGAGCAATACACTGGACGTTACTCCACCATCACCCCATTTCATTGCACTTTACCCTCAATTATATAGCACTACAATAAACACCCTTGAACACAATTTGAGTAACACTGTTTTTTGTGTCTTATATGTGCATTTGTGAAGACAGTCACATCGAGTGCAATTGATCTGAACACAGATCACATCAGGACAACGTTGTCAGATCACCAACATCTGGAAAATGAGAAGCCATAGGAATAGTGAATGCCATCATGCCACAGGCACACAGGTAAATCAATAGTTAGAGTAATGGTCACTTCCACTGTCTCACCTGTTTGTCTTTGGAAGTATTGTCATAATACCGAAGTTCTGTTGTCCTCATCCCCATCCTCTCTGTCCTCAAGGTCCACTGCTGCCACAGGGCCATCTCCAGTCTCCTCCTCCTGCAGAAAAGGCACATGTCGTCTGAGGGCCAAGTTGCGCAACATGTAGCATGCTACTACTATCTGGCAGACCTTTCTGGGTGAGTAGCACCTCTCAGATGAACTTGACCTTCAGGAGGCCTAAGGTGCACTCGATTACTCTTCTGGTTTGCCCATGTGCCTCATTATATTGGTCTTTAGCCCCTGTCCTGGCATTCCTCACAGGGGTCAGCAGCCACTATAGGTTTGGGTAGACAGAGTCACTTGCAAGTATTGAGGGACAACATTTAGCTTTACACAATCCTATGGGGAAAACACCTGAAGGCATACACTGACATACAGTTGGAGGGGGATCTAGCTCACCTATTAGCCACACCCTCTGCTTCTGTAGTTGGGCCATCACATTTGGGATGCTGCTATTCCTCAGGACAAAGACTTCATGCACTCATTCCGTATACTTGCCAGTGATGTGGGAGATGTACTGGTTCGCCAGGCAAACCATTTGCACATTCACTGAGTGGAAACTCTTACGTTTCCTGGACACCTGTTGATTTTGGCGGGGTGGACTAACGTAATATGTGTACTGTCAATCACACCAATTGTATTGGGGATATGCCCACTGCTTAGAATCCTGCCTTTACAGTGGCCAAATCTTCCATCTGAGGGAAAGCAATGAAGCTGCACATGTGTTTCACCAGGGCAGACAAGACCCTCGCCAGCACAATAGAAAACATTGGCTGTGACATTCCAGCTGCCAAGCCCACTGTCATTTGGAAAGAACCAGTTGCCAGGAAATGGAGCACTGATAGCATTTGCACAAGAGGGGGGATCCCAGTGGGATGACAAATACCTTGTTGTGTAGGCTCTCATTATCTTAATAATTTGAGCAACAAGATCGTCCACGATGTGGGGGACTAAGTCTGGCCCACGGTAGATGACGCTTGTCACTCCAAATCCAGGTTTTGCTCCGGCTAACTAGCAGTGCCTCATCTCTCCCAAATGGTAGAGACAATTGGGCAGCCGAGCGCATGACATCGCAGTACTTCTCAGGGAAGTCATGGTCACTCAGGTCACAACCGGTTCTCTCATACACAAAGCGGTCTCATATATAAATGACAAGAGAGGCAGTATAAGTTTTAAAGATTGGTTTAATAAAATGACTGCATTTTGGATAACAAAGTGTGAGCTGCAATAACCAGAACTACACAACACAATAATATTAAAATAGTAACAATGAGAGTGAAGCACAAGAATAAGGCTATCATAGTGCCGCTAGATTATTCTCTCTCTAAGTTATATTTCGAGCAAAGCATGTTAAGTTCTAAACCTGCCTTTCAGGTTCCCCCGGGAGGACATCAACCTTCATACCTGAGCAAAGGCATGTAATCTGCATCAGCATCCGCAACGGGGCATTCAGCATACAGTTGTAGTTCCCTGGCTGGAATCTCCCTCTTGACGTGTACTAGGACTAGAAAGTGTTTTTAGAACTAACACCCAGATTTTCTAAGAAAAATGTCCCTACGTAAGGATGTGTATTTTCTAAGAATGCTGGAGACTAAACTTCTACCATGTTTACCAGCAATGTACCCGACAGTAGCCTTGACTGAAGCACAGGACGATCAAGAATGCATTATTTGAGAACACAGTGCTGAGCTTATCTAAACAGTGCGATAGAAGAAATTAAAAGTAGACCGTAAAAACTGGTTATTGTAAAATAACAATGCGAAGCTGAATAAAATATATCTAGGGCAAAGTGCACAGCGGCCTAGTATATTAAACTAACGTGCATGGAGCCATCCTTGAAATGGCTACACAACAACCTGATATCAGGTCAGGCTCCAATTGGGCACACAGCTCTATGATTGTTGCCCTGTCCAGTCTATAGGTGAGTATAATGTGCATGACCTTCAGTGTAGCGGAGCCCACAAGGGGTCTGTACACCGGGGTTCGTCTTCTCCTCCCATTCATCCACAGCAGTAGGTACCTAAGGGTCACAAGAGTAAGTAGACTGCCCAATTTGAACAATGGAACCTCAACCTCACTGTACATGTTTCATTTATGTGATGGGACAGTGGGAATGACAGGTATGTGCACATCTAGACAGTGACTCAGTAAAGGTTAATCTGATGGTTGTCGATGACATGGCGACCGCCATTCCTGAATGTAGGGACAGGTGGAAGTGAGATAACTCCGCCAACATTGGCCGTTGTGGTAGAAGGCCGTCTTGCACGGTGCCGTGCAATTCTTCATTGGCTAATATGGGCTTCTATGGAGTACAGTGGCCAATGAGGATATGAGCAGGTGGTGTACACCGCCGCAGACGTGACCGACATTTTCTGTTTCCTGACCTTCAACAGGAGAACACCTACACTGCGTGTGCTGCTGTGACCTGTGTCTGGAACCTGCCATGGCCCGTGTGACCAGGGAAAGGGCCCCTGTCTTCACTGCGGAGGAGTTGGAGTGATTGGTGGATGGGGTCCTAACCCAGTACGGACTGCTGTATGGACCTCCACACCAACAGCTGAGTACACCTTGGGTACAATGCATGTGGGAAGGATGCACGGAGATGTGTGTGAAAGCAATGTGTAATGGGGTGATGTAATGTGGTGGTGTACATGGTGTGAGCCAAGCGATGTGGGTGCCTATGTTGAAGGAAACGTGATTGTTGGGCTATATGTGTGATAGGCTTGAAGGTATGTGTAATGGTGTCCTCCCTTCTGTGTCATCTCTGCAGGTCAGCGCCCTTCAAAAGAAGGGATCATAATGTGCAGTCGCCAACGACTTGCAGATTCTGGGGGTCTATGGCAGGTGGAGCACCCACTTTCGGAAACGGTGGGAGGACCTGAAACGCTGGGCACAGAAGACCACAGAGGGCCAGCTGAGGATGGCCTCCGAATGAGGAAGGGGTGCCGGTCGGAACTTGGCCCCCCTGATGGCCCGCATACTGGTGGTGGCCAACAAAGAGCTGGATGGGCGCTTGAGGGCATCACAGCAGTCACAAGTGGGTGAGTACAGTGGGCATTACTACAATAATTGGCGGGTGGCATGGGATGTAGATGGTGGTGTGAGTTAGTGGGTTCCACTTAATGCAAGGCCAGACATTGCAGCGTGAACCAGCTCCAGGGTAATGGTTGAGAGGGAAAAGAAGGTAACTTAGCGAGGTTGCATTTCATGTCAGAGAGGGATTAATAGGTCCCAGGAGGAGTGTAGTTGGCGGTGTTTGGCCCTCATCTTGCAGTGGCATCTAGCCAAATCAATGATAGGGCAATGCATAGTACTCAATCCTGATCCCTGTGTGTGACGGTGCTGTGTATGTCAACAGTGGTGTTGGTGCAGTAATTGACCATGTGTTCTCTTTCTCTCTCTCCCCCTTTATCTTCTCTCATTCTGTCCATGTGTGCATTAGCATCATCTGGTGGAGGAGCAGGGGCACCAGCAACAGAAGGAGCTGCATCCCACAGGACCCAGAAGGCAGAGTCCACCGGCACCGAGGGAACCACTAGGATGGATGGAGAGGAGAGCATCACGGCAGAGACAGGAGGTGACAACACAGACTCAGATACCTCCTCTGATGGAAGCTCTCTGGTGGTGGCAGACACATCTGTGACCACCCCGGCTGCAGGTACAGCCACCACCCCCTGTACCAGCACCAACCTCCCAGTAGCCCCTCAGTGAGTTGCCTGTGCCCGCTCACCCAGGAGGGTGGGCATCTTCTTCGCACCTGGCACCTTAGGCCCTGCCTCAGTGTGCCCTGCTCCCCTGAGTGAGGAGGCTATTGACCTCCTGAGATCCATCTCTGTATGGCAGTCAACCATGGTGAATGCCAACTAGGGGCTGGCATCCCAGATGAAGCAATGCAATGCATTCCTGGAGGGCATCTAAGGTGGATTGGCGGCCCAACAGAGATTGATTCAGGTTCTGGCCTCCTCTCTGATGGCAGCCATTGTCCCTCTCCCTACCTTCCCCCCTATAACTACCACTTCCCAGACCCAGTCTCCTTAACCTCAACTGATCCCACGCACACATACAGACGAGCATGAATACACAAGACAACACACAAGAGTAGCACAGTCAAACACAGGCCCCACACTTCAACACACAAGCACTCACGAAAACACCAGACACTTGCAGACACAACCACATCCACTGCCTCCACTGTCTCCCCCTCCTCCTCCTCCTCCTTTACCTCCCTCAAAGTCACATCCACACTCACACCTGCATTCACTGCTTCAACATCCACCACCAGCATCACTGCACCAAGCAGCACACACACCCTACTAGCAGACACCTCCACAACATCCATGTACGCGTCCCCTGTGTTGTCTCCAACCCTGTCTGTCCCCCCTCCTAAAGCTACACAAATGCAAGCACTCAACAGCCATCCACCTCAGCACACTCCCCATGCACCTGCACCCAAGTCCTGCAGAAGTACTCCTCCAACAAACACTCCCTCAATCTCCACTCCCATCCCTCCTCCGTCTTCCTGCCCCACAGTCCCTAAAAAGCTTTTCCTTTCCCAACTTGACCTCTTCCCTCCCCAATGTCTTGCCCGTAACAGCAGGGTCCCAATGACCCAGTACAGCACAGCCATCTCTGAAAGCATAACCTGCTGCTGCTCCATTGGGTTCTGTATTAATTGAACCTGTCTCGGTAATTGTATTTGCTGTGCAGGCACCATATGCACCTGTGGCTGTATTTGTTGTATTTGTGGCATTTGTACCTGCTGTATTTGAGGTTGTACATTTTGCATTTGTTGCAGGGGCTGTAAAGGCTGAAAACTCTGCATGTTATTCACATTATTCTGAAAATTCCAAATCTGACTTCCCATCCTCGGTCCTCCCATGCCTTGAAATGAATTGACACAATTTATTTGCTGAACCATTCCTCCTCCCTGATTCAACATTGGACACTTTCTTTTCCAATGTCCCAGCAAATGTGACAAGGTAATACCTTTTGCCACTGCTGTTCATCCTGCATTACCACTGAACTCAAGTCCACATTTCTATTCACTACTGGAATCATCATCATCCCCCTTCCTCTACCCCGACCTTGGCTTGGAAACAATCCATTTCTTTGTGGCAACTGCTATAAGTTACCCTGCATCCCTTTCTGCGCTGCCTTCATTTGCATTACCATTGCATTTCTTTTCAGCTTCTTCTGTTTCAACTCAATCTTATCACTACAGTATTTCGCATACTGCAAGATTTCATCAATCGTCTTTGCTTGCCAACATAGCAAGAGATTCTTAATCATCTGACTCACTTCTGGTTTCAATCCGTCAACAAATCTGAATGATTTATGTTTTCTTTTTCAATAGTTTCTGCACCACTAAACTGTTTGAATGCCTTCAACAATCTCTCATAGTATGCATGAACTGACTCTTTCCCTTGCACTCCATCAATGCATTGCCAATCAACACTTTTCGGCGAGACTCTCGTTTTCAGAAATTCAATTACCTTATAGTAATGTTTCATTACTTTAGGTGACGGCGCACCACTCTTCAAATCTCTTTGTGGCTCACTCGTTGGCCAATCAACACTCCTTTTGCATTCAACCCACAAATCTGCTGGAAACACAATGTCAAAAAGTGTATTCAAGACTTCCGAAAGACACTTTGAAAGCTTCACAAACCTTTCTGTTTGCTGATACCATTCAATTGGCTTCTCTCTTAATCTTGGATAATCATTTGTGAAACTTATTATGTCACTTCTACTCCATGGTACATGAATAAAATTCCCTCCTGGAGTCTCTCTCATGGGTAAAGTTTTTACTGCATCTCCCGCCCCAACATCTTTCTTAGGTCTTTCTCTTTTCCTATCCCATTTACTCTCCCATTTATCCAATGCTCTCCGAATTTGCAACTTCTCAAGTGACTCTCTAAGATGTGTTCTCATCCCTGCAGATATCATGTGAACAAAATCTTCTTCCTCTAAACTCAGTCTATAGCTTCTTTTTAATGTTTTCATTTTTGTCAAATCAATGTTGTAATCATCTGCAACATCTTGTACCTGTTGATAAACCCTGTTTGCTCCCTTTGTAATGACCTTACCCAGGTATCTCAATTGCCCTTCTGTACAAGAGTCAAGTCTCTTCACTCCCATTTTCCCTCTAATAGTTCACTCCCTTCCATGTTTAACCTCACTCTATTTATCATCTCTTCTTCCTTTTCCTTTCTCTCTTGTTGTTTCTTCTTTGAACAGTTTAACCCGTTTAGTGCGGGTGTCGGCCACTGGCCGACGCCCACACTACCACCCTTCTGCGGGTTATGACCAGTGGGCAACACCAGGGAGGGCGTTAAACAATCCTCCAGTGCAATGCACCAGAGGATTTTTTTTCCTTCTGGGAGACGCGGAACAACTTCCGCGTCTCCCCCCAAGACCATGAGGCACACTGACATCAAATTTTTTCCCACCAGAGCAGCGGAGGAGCAGGTAAGCGTCCTCTCCTTACTCCGGTGGGGGGAAAAAGGCCAGAACAGCCTCCCCAGATCCCTATAAGGGAGGCATCAATGGAAAGGGGAGCACCAAATGGCCACACATAAATCACGCGCTCTTACTGCCGGTGCTGATGAGGGAGTTGGTGACCACAACTCCTATAAATTTTCACCAAAAATGAGTCATCGCACTCCAGGAAGTTCCTATTTTCAGCTTTTAATTATTTCATAAACAGTGCTTCCACCACCCAACGCGTTTCAACTTAACCAGGTCTTGATCACAGGCGCTAAAGGCTGTGATGATGGGTATGTGGGAAGGTGAAGTAATACTGTCTTTTTTGTTTTTTCACTGTCTTTAGAGAATCTGCTGAATCGGAGAAGAAGTGAAGGTAAGGTGACGACATTTCCTATTGGACACATCAAACATACCCACGAGCGATTTTGTGACTATCTGCCTTCTACATAGGCTAGTACTTTAGAGGGACAGTTTAGCCAGTAGCAGAGATGGTGTCTCATTGGATAACTGCTGCTCAAACCGTAACTCGGGTTGTAGAGGACAGCTCTGATGTAGGATCAGAGACTGAGACAGCATCTGAGGGAAAGGACAATGGGGCTGAATCTGGGAGAGATTTTTCCATTGGCAGAGTCCCATCAGACGACACCTCTTTCAGTGATTCTGAAGGAGACGATGATGACAGCCGTGCTGTCCCTTCGCAAGCACAGTCTGTGCAGAGGGACTACATCAGGTTAGCCGAACCCAGAGTGCAGGTGCATGCGGCCATAAGCACAGAGAAAGTGCTCTCTTGGCAGCCCCCCGGTTTAGTTCAGCCCCAAATTCCACCTTTTACTGGTGACACTGGATGTAAAGTTGATACAGCTAACTTTTTGTCAGTTGACTACGTCCATCTATTTTTGGATGTTGACTTCCTTTAGGAAATTGTGCATCAAACAAATTTGCGTGCAGACTAATTTCTGAGGGAGCGTGAAGGCACTCTAGGGCCCCGTTCTAGGGCACACCAGTGGACTCTCACTTCGCTGGTGGAGTTGAAGATATTTTTGGGCCTTACACTCAAAATGGGGTTAGTGCAGAAACCCACCTTGCTGTCCTACTGGACGACTCGCACGGTTTGGGTAACCCCCATCTTCGCACCATACATGAACAGAGATCGTTTTTTGCTACTGCAGCGCATGCTGCATTTCAATGACAATTCTGCTGCATTGCCCTGGGACCATCCAGATCATGACAGGTTATTCAAAATTTGGCCTGTCGAGGAACATTTTTCTGCCAGATTTTGAAGAGATCTATACTCCTGGAAAGGATATAGCAGTCGATGAGTCCTTGATCCGATACAAAGGACAGCTGCTTTCAGACAGTACATTGCAGGCATAGAGCTCGCTATGGCATAAAGCTGTACATGCTCTGTAAGAGCTCATCTGGCTATGTGTACAGCTTGAGAGTGTACACAGGGAAGGACTCTACCCTAAACCCTGTAGGTTGCCCTCTCGTGTTAGGGGGTCACAGGTAAGATTGTATGGGAACTTGTCCAGCCACTTCTTCACAAAGGATATAACCTTTATGTTGACAATTTCTATACAGGAGTAGAGCTGTTCAAGGACCTCTACAAAGGTGCCACTGTGGCCTGTGGTACAGTTTGTTGTAACTGCAAAGGATTCCCGCAGGAGCTTGTTTGCAAGAAGCTCCAGAAATCCCAGAGTACTGCATTGTGCTCCAACGAACTGCTTGCAGTCAAGTTCTTGGATAGGCATGATGTATATGTGCTCACTACAATTTATGATGAGAGCACTTCCACCATCACGGTTTGGGGTCAGATGGCCGAAGTCCACAAGCCCATCTGTATACTTGATTACAATAAGTACATGGGCAGAGTGGACAAGAACAACCAGGTTCTTCAACCATATAATGCGTGTCATAAAACTCGCACTTGGTACAAGAAACTGTTTACCCACCTGATCCAGATTGCAACATACAATGCATGTGTGGTTTACCATCAGACAACCACAGGAAAACTTATGACTTTCCTTGATTTCCAGTTGTCTGCAATTGAAAGCCTCACTGCTGTTACAGAAGCAGCAGCAGCCTCCACCTCATATGTTTTGGAGGATGTGGCAAGGCTGCAGGAGCGACACTTTGCTGATCGCATTCCTAAAACAACCGAAAAGGATCGTCCATGTCGTCGCTGTAAAGTGTGCTCGAAGCATGGAAAGCGGCAGGAGAGTCCTTATTACTGTCCCCAGTGCCCATCACAACCAGGCCTCTGTATCCCTACTTGTTTTACGGTGTATCATACTAAAGCAAAGTTCTGGGAAATCGACTGAGGTTGAGCTGCTGTTGGGTAATCCTTTCAGTGGCAGTGCATGGATACTGAACATCCATGGGCCACTGCTTCATTAGGCAAGGAGCAACAGAATTTTAATTCATCTACTTCATCTTGGACTTCCTTATAGCCTGCTTGAGACCTAAATCCACCCTCAGAATAGGGTACGTGTTCTGTTCAATTAACAAGCATTATATTCCCCACACTGCATATACTAGTGAACAGAACATATGCCACATTGTCACAGAGTATCCTTTATTCACCAGCATGTCTGCCTTAGTTTCAACTGTAGATATGCTCGCTCATTTTGAGGAATGAGCCTCCCAAGGCATACTTGGACACCCCCAACTTGCATACACAAACTAGTATAGGTTCACTTGGCAATTATACAGGGTTAGTCAGGACTCTGATGAGAACAGAGGCACGAATGGGTAAGGAAAGCTTATGGTAGGTGTGCCTTCACAGGGATATTGCACAGGTAGAAGGCAGATAGTAAAGGTAGTACAGATGTACATCATCTACACCTATGGATTCAAACCCATTGGTGCCTTCCCAGCACTGAAGGACAATGACATGTATAGGTCAGTGTTTGACCTACTTTTCATGTTCATCCTTCATCAGAACTTAGTAGATATTCAGTTTGTTGTATGATAAGTGCATTACAGTCACAGCACTGCACATAATGTTGGCTGGGACATATGCTACGTTCTCATGGACTCCCCTGTGTGCCAAACACAACCCTTTTTCATAGCCTATGACCTTCTCTTTAGGGAACATCACGAGAATTCCCCAGCATGTATCCCTTAGTTTCAAAGGTAGATATGCTCAAAGAATCGCTTTGTACGGCATACTCAGACACCCCCAACTTACATCCACAAACTGGAAGGAGTTGGATGTAGCACAGTGAGTGTGTCAAAGGCGCATGAAAAACATGTCTTCCTGAGCCTCAGGTGGCAGTCATGGGAGTCATTAGTAAAGGTTTGTTACACATGCATTCGGTAATGTTAAGGAAGAAGGAGGCGGTTACTTGACAGTTGGTAAAATGTAGTCAAATTATTCCGTTCTATGGCGTGTGAATGTGATGGGCCCTTGTCTGACAGCGGTAAGTTAATGTGAGTGCAGTGATTGGTTGGATTGGGCCCGTGGCCGGTGGTATGAAAGGGTTGTTTGTTGTGCGTGAATGGCGTGTGAATGGACCATAAACAGGTTGGTGCCTGGACGCTGCTTTATGGCCCACCTTCAAAAGGCTTGGTTTCAATATTCAAATAATTTGATAAGTATTCATGCTTTGAAACCATAATTTCTGGAGGTGCTAAAACCTACTAGTGTGAGTGGTGGGTTAACTTTAACAAACTAGTACCAGGGGAGTCCAATGGTGCAGGACATGCATGGCTCTCACCAGTTTTCCATAACCCAGAATTCCCTTGAAATCACAAAATGTGCTTAAAAAACAGATTTGCCTTGCATTTCAATGAGCAGAAGGCCAGGGATCTGCAGACAGTCACAAATGTTCTACCACTCAGCGTTCCACTAAGTCTCCAGCAAAAAACTGCCTCACTTTAGTGAGTTAGCAAGTGATCACAACAGGGAAGTACGCAAAACAGATTGTGGAGACATCAAAATTACCTACCACAAAACAGTATTTATTTGTAAGACAGTCACCAGAGTATTTGGTCCTGGGCTCAGCAGCCATATAGGGAAAACTACCAAACCCAGATGTTTCTGAAAAGTAGACACCCAAGGGAGTCCACAGAAGTGTGGCGTGTTTGGATTTTTCAAAGTTTCCTTACCCAGAATACCCTGCAAAATTGAAGAGTTGATTAAAAACACTATTTTTCCTTTCTTCTTTATCACAGAAACTACAGAAATGTGCAGGGATCCTCAAAATTCCTACCACCAAGTGTTTCGCCATGTGTCCTGATAAAAACAAAACCCCTCTTGTGTGCCTACGCCTAGTGCCTGCGTCAGGAATGGATCACTCCAGCGTTAACATTAGCCCTCATGCAAGGACTTCCATTGACCCTTGTGTGATCCATTCCTGTCACGGGCACTAGACCGACCCAAACAAGTGAAGTACCATTTTTATTGGGAGACTGGGAGGAACGCTGGGTAGGAGGAAATGTGTGGCTCCTCACAGATTCCAGAACTTTCTGTTACTGAAATGTGAGGAAAAGGTCATTTTTTTTTGTAAACTTTTGAGGTTTGCAAAGGAATCTGGGTAACAGAACCTGGTGAGAGCCCCACAAGTCACCCCATCTTGGATTCCCCTAGGTGTCTAGTGTTGACAAGTGCACAGGTTTGGTAGGTTTCCCTAGGTGGCAGCTGAGCTAGAGGCTAAAATTCATTGCTCTGATTTCTTTGGGAAAATGTAATGTGTCCACGTTGTGTTTTGGGGCATTTCCTGTCGCCGGCACTAGGCCTACCCACACAAGTGAGGTACAATTTTTATTGGTTGACTTGGGGAAATGCTGGGTAGTAGGAAATTTGTGGCTCCTCTCAGATTCCAGAACTTTCTGTCACTGAAATGTGAGGAAAAAGTGTTTTTTCCGAAATTGTGAGGTTTGCAAAGGATTCTGGTAACAGAACCTGGTGAGAGCCCCACATGTCACCCCATCTTGGATTCCCCTAGGTGTCTTGTTTTATAAAATGCACAGGTTTGGTAGGTTTCCTTATGTGCCAGCTGAGCTAGAGGCCAAAATCCACAAGTAGGCACTTTGCAAAAAACTACTCTGTTTTCTGTAGAAAAATGTGATGTGCCCATGTTGGAGCATTTCCTGTCGCGGACACTATGCCTACCCACACAAGTGAGGTGCCATTTTTATCGGGAGACTTGGGGGAACACTGAGTGGAAGGAAATTTGTGGCTCCTCTCAGATTCCAGAACCCTCTGTCACTGAAATGTGAGGAAAAAGTATTTTTTTGGACAAATTTTGAGGTTTGAAAAGGATTCTGGGTAACAGAACTTGGTGAGAGCCCCACAATTCACCCCATCTTGGGTTCCCCTAGGTATCTAATTTTTAGAAATGCACAGGTTTGGTAGGTTTCCCTAGGTGCCGGCTGAGCTAGAGGCCAAAATCCACAGCTAAGCACTTTGCAAAAAACAGCTCTGATTTCTTTGGGAAAATGTCATGTGTCCATGTTGAGTTTTGGGGCATTTCCTGTCGTGGGCACTAGGCCTACCCACACAAGTGAGGTACAATTTTTATTGGGAGACTTGGAGGAACACAGAAGAGCAAAACAAGTATTATTGCCCCTTGTCATTCTCTTCATTTTTTCCTTCCAAATGTAAAAGAGTTTGTAAAAAAGGACATCTATTTGAGAAATGCCCTGTAATTCACATGCTAGAATGGGCACCCCGGAATTCAGAGATGTGCAAAAAAACACTGCTTCTCAACACCTTATCTTGTGTCCATTTTTGAAATACAAAGGTTTTCTTGATACCTATTTTTCACTCTTTATATTTCAGCAAATGAATTGCTGTATACCCAGTATAGAATGAAAACCCATTACAAGGTGGAGCTCCTTTACTGGCTCTGGTTTCCTAGGGTTCTTGATGAACCTACAAGCCCTATATATCCCTGCATCCAGAAGAGTCCAGCAGACATAACGGTATATTGCTTTCAAAGATTTGACATTGCAGGAAAAAGTTACAGAGTAAAATGTGGAAAAGAATGGCTGATTTTTTCACTTCAATTTCAATTTTTTTTTTATTTCAGCTGTTATTTTCTGTAGGAAAACCTTGTAGGATCTACACAAATGACCCCTTGCAGAATTCAGAATTGTGTTTTGTTTTTCAAACATATTTAGCTTTCGGGGATCCAGCATTGGTTTCACGCCCATTTCTGTCACTAACTGGAAGGAGGCTGAAAGCACGAAAAATAGTAATAATGGGGTATGTCTCAGTAAAATGCCAAAATTAGGTTGAAAAATGTGGTATTCTAATTCAAGTCTGCCTGTTCCTGGAAGCTGGTCAGCTGGTGATTTTAGCACAGCAAACCCTTTGTTGATGCCATTTTCAGGGAAAAAAACACAAGCCTTCTTCATCAGCCCTTTTTTCCCATTTTTGAAAAAAACACATTTTTTTTTGTATTTTGGTTAATTTCTTGGTCTCCTCCAGGGGAAACCACAAACTCTGGGTACCTTTAGACTTGATAGGATGTTAGAAAAAAAGGATGCAAATTTGGCCTGGATAGTTTATATGGACAAAATGTTATGAAGACCTAAGCCCAAACTACCACAAATAGCCCAAAAAGGGATTAGCAAGGGGGGAGGCCCAGCAACTAAGAGGTTAAGTCCTCCAACCAATCTGTTATTTCCTGTGCAGTCAATCCTTTCAGAGATGCTCCACCAGTTTGTGCACCTGCTCCTCGCCCTTGTCCTGAACTTGTACTCGGTTGTTGAGCCATCATTCCTGATGTCTTGACAGGTGACAAATCTATTAGAGAATGTGTCTCATTTAAACTTGGCCCCTGACTATTCTGCACATTCAGCAGTGAATTTTCTCCACTATTGTCTATTCGGACATATAATGGAGTTACTGGACCCATTGTAATAGGTACAGTAATTGTGTCTGGATTCATTAGCGTTCCTGCTCCTTATGTTTGTTCTGCTCTCATGTTCTGCATCTGTGTATATGTACAAGCTCTTGTATTTTGGCCCCTTGACAACCCTGTGACAAACCTTTGTTTGCCGTTGTCCTCACTGAACTTCTGGCTGAACCTCAGGAATGTTAATCACAATCTGTTGTCTATTGCTCAACAAGTCATTAAAACTACTCTGCATCTGTACTCTCTCATGACTCTGGTCACTCCTCATTGCTTCTGAAGTCAATGGTGCAGTAGGAATTATGTTACTCATACTACTCCCATTCGGTCCACTTACATTCTGCTGTCTCATATTGGGTGGAAGATATGTCTCTACAACATGGTTAAGCACCTCATCTTCCTCCATGTCATCATTGTTAAGCATAACCCTTTTTGGCTCATTTGCATTCTGTTCTAATGAACCGTTCTTCTTTTTTTTTTCCATCTTTTGTTTTCACCTCATCTTCACCTGTTCTCGCTGGAAATAATCTAACTTTGCCTAATGTTTCTTCTCTCCAGGTTTTCTGTTCCTCGCCCCACAAAGTTTCAGTTAGCGATTTCTCTACTCTTTTCAATCTCTTTTCATATTTTAAAACATGCTGTTCCTTCTCTACCAGCTCCCATATAGCTAAAGCTTTATACTGCGCTGGCCTAGCTGGAGGTTTAAGACTGTACATCTTTGTTCTCAAATTATCCAGAACTATTAAATTGAATGTACCATGTTCCCGAAAAGCTAAACAACCCTCTTTCTTTGTGATTTTGACCCAATTCTTCCACCAAAGACATGCTGCTGCACCTCTCTCCTCAAACACAATGTATACTGGAGTGTTTTCTGGCGGACAAATCTCACCCTCAAGTACAGGAATGTACTCATCACCCCTTAATGCACATTTCAAAGCTTTGAAAAACTTCATTTCGACTGAGTTTATTCAAACACAATATTCACAGAAAAAGTAATTTCAAAACAACTCAACAAACAGTAAACGAGTTTAGAAGAATAATAAGCAATCATTTGAAGTGACTGCTATCCCACAATTCTTTTCGACCCCCCTGCCTTCCAATTGCGTTGTTCTATTATCGGACTGACTGACAAATTAGTACGTGACTCCTTTCCTACAACCAACCAATCCCAGCACGGCACCACTACGTCACGCTCAACACATTCACTCCCCTCAGCACCCTCGCTGAGATGCTGACAAAGACTATCATACTAACCCTTTCACAACCCACACATACTACAATCAACGTGATATTAATTTGCGAGTTAACTCAAAAATAAGAAAGAACAAATTTGTTCATTTAGTACAGGTAGGGTAACACAAACACTTCAGAACTTTCCAAAGAGACTTTCAGCTTTCACCCACTCCTTTTTCACAGTTCCCACAATCAGGAGTAAACTTTGACCAACAAATTTTACTACTCCACTGTTCCTTGGACTATTGTCTAGTGCACCTAGAAATCATCAAGTCTTCAGTAGATTCTCATTCACACTAATTTCTTACAGACTCGAATTACCAATCCCAACAGCTTGGCCTACTAAATTAACAAATCACAACATATACCAAGCATCTCTCTTCACTTGTCAATATACTCCGGAGTCCCAGACCTCTCACTCTAGGTCCGTCATCGACAACCATGTGGATACTTTTTCCTACGACAAGCGCCACACTCAAGTGAAGAACGCCGCTTCCTTACTCCCATACCTATAGGAGTATGCCCACACCATCTAATCACTAATTTGAGTATCTCTACTCCTCTAAACTCATATTCAACAGGACCATTTGCAAATTAGCTAAAGCTATGCAGGCGCAAACACTTTACACTCCTCATTCAAATACTATCAAACACCGCCAAGAACATACCCATCAACCTAGGGGGTTTCCAAGAATTGGGTAAAGTCACTTAAGGCAACTAGCCACTCATCATTTTAATTTGCTCGACAATTTTGAACAAAGGAAGAAAGAACAAACGAAAACACTTTAGCACAACCAAACCTCACAGTCCCATTATGACATCATCAAAACAATGACATAACCGTAATCAGCTACCAAAAACTGTGGGCGCGCCACAAGATCCAAACTTTTATCAATAATATATAATGGATCCTGCGCTAAAGGACGATGGATCGAAGCAACATAGGTTTGCGAGGATTTCACCAATGGGAAATTGTGAGGACCAACAGATCAATAACAAATCAATAACATTAATATTATAAAACTTCAGACAATAACCACACCAGTTTAGTAGCAAGAATTCATAGATTTATTTCCCTATATTAACAAAGCTAGGGTCACCAATAGTGGCTCAATAAAATGGCGTATATATCTCAATTTGATTAATACGGTTAAACAAATTATCTCCAAAAGAATCACACTTATTAATAATACAAAAACCGGTAATGATGTTTCAGAATAAATTGATTCAGCACCAAATGATTTCAAACCAGATCATACATGATAGATGATTATTTCCCTAACCACAGATTAACATTACATGTTGGACTTCATGTGAAAAGAATTTAGGAACACCAATTTAGAAAACCTCCTAAATAGATTATGTTATATATATAAAGAAAAATAATAATAATGTTCAGCAATGTAATCATTAGTTGCAGTTGGTCCCTGGAAATCAAAAGAGACACTATTCACATTCAATAACACACATTACCATATAGGTAGTAACAGCAAATTGTCAGCTTCCACATTAATAAACCATTAATAAACCATCAACAGTTTTGGGCCTAACAACAGCTAATCTCGAACCTTGTCTGCTCTCAACGAACTCTCTCTTTCTCTCTCCCTCACGTACTCCTGTACTTCCGTACCCCTCTTTCATTTCGGATAATCAACAACTAATTTGATGACCTAAATTTGACAAACCTACGCTAACTATAACATTTTCTTTTAGTAGATACACTCTCCTTCCATCTCGTCTGTATCTTCATTGTCTCATCTGCCTCTTGCATATCTTGTTCTCAGGAAGAATCTTTCTCGGCTACTTTCATTTCCATCCTTGAGGAAAGACCAGATATTAGTAACGTTCTCAAACAATAGGACATTTCATCTTATGCAATGTTCAGTTAATACATGACCTTGTAAGACATGACACCGCAACCCACTAGGGGTAGCTGTGAATACTTCTACACAAGCTTGAAACCATTTATTATAGAAGCTTTGAATCATGGAAAATAACCACAGCATATGAATATAATTTTGCTCAACCAAGAACAGAAAAACAGCTATTATAAAAGTTTTCTTGTTTTACATGTTAGTTCATCACTCGTTATTGGTACGAAAACCATTAATAAACATTTTAAAAAATTCACGCTTCACAACAGTGACGAACACTGACAATAAATCAAGTAAGATGTTGCGGTCTTAAACCTGACTGGAAATTGTCTGATACGCTGAACTACTCAAAACACAAAATGAACAGATTTGATACTGTTGCCCACTTGGGAAATGCACAATTTTGATTCATCCTTTTCTGGGTTGTGGCACAAGGGAAGGAATACTAACTGTTTTAGTAGTACGCAATGTTGCAGTTTTGATTCACTCCATTTGGGGTTAATGCACAAGATCCTTAGCTAAATATTCAATTATGGATTGATCTCCGGCTATGGGTATGACGAGTTGTGAAATCAGAACTTGTATGGCTTGGTGGCTGCTACTAGCAATGAGCCAATGAAATGTGCAATTAGACAATTTTAAAAAGTAGGCCATTCTATGATTAGAATTGATAAATTCTGATCATTTAATTTGCTTAATTTTTTTGTTATCGTACCGCATGAAATGTTGCGTTAATCTTCATTTTGCACTTCTATGTTTATGGCTCTTCATAAATCATGCGTGCATATATAATAGGAAAAAAATAGCATTTCTTTATCGTGAACTAGGCCAGTGTTTGCGGCCGAATCACGTTAAGCAATAGCTTTCAATTAATCAGGAGTATATGAAAAAGCTTTGCAGTTTTGGCTCCTGTTTCCTTTAACAGTTTGATGTGCATTAACAAGGGGAAAGCCGCCTCTGTTTTCGCTGACGCACCCCTGTGGTCTGGTGCATAGTGGTCACCCGCATTGTACAGAGAATTGACAATTTGCAGAGGAGACTCACACCAGTGCTTGAGTTTCTGGAGGTGAGGTTTGAATATCGGTGTGTGGGTGGACACCCAGCAATTTGACGTACTCTCCCAGGTTGTCAGCTCTTTGTGAGAGAGAATGGGGTTATAACTTTGCTTGGAATGTGAAAAGTATATTCCTAACATCGTTATGGCAGCAGAAACTTTGAATAGAAGGAAAGAAGTGGCAGACAAACTCTTTGATGGACTTCTTAATAACGTAACTTTAGAAGGATGGGAATTGAGTGCTGGTACAAATACAGAAGACGTGAAAAGTGAACTAAAGAGTTATGAGAAAATGGCCCACCCTAAGGAGATCAAGTGGTGGTAGAGTACAGCTTTAAGGAAGTACCTAGAATTAAAGCTCATGCCACCAGGATTATGGATCTTTACAGTGCTGAGCCATTTTCCTTTCACCAGCAGAAAATGTAAACCATAAGTTTTGGACTTGGCTCTCTCTGCTTGGTCTCTCCCCAAATGTTTTGTCTCCACCCCTCCTGCTTTCTGAAACTGTTTTTTGTTGACTTTAAGTATTTTGTGCATTTCCCCACTGCTAACCAGTGCAAAAGTAATTTTTCCTTTAAACATCGTATAATCAGCTTACACCCAATTGCAACATTTAATTTACTTGTAAGACCCTAGTAAAATTGTGCTGCATGCATCCAGGGCCTGTACATTATGTGCTACCTGTAAGTCTGCAGTACTTATTATGCTACCCACTTAAGTAACATTTTTAAACATGTCTCGGGCCTGCCATGTCAGTCCACGTGTGCAGTTTTATACTGCCAGTTTGACATAGAAAAATAAACCTTTTCACAACACAAAAGGGGTCTAATGGGAGCTCATAACCCAACCTAAAAACTATATAAATCGCAAAATAGTACTTCTGGGCAAAAGGAAAATAAGAAATTCTCTAAGTATTCATTTATTTAGCACCAGATCTGTTACCCATACAAAGGTGGCATGCATTATCATTGGGTCCCCTCCTCACACCAGGACCAGGGGTATCTGATGCAGGCTACAACTCTCTAAAGGAGAAGAGCTGAAGTGTTTTATTTTCTGGGAGGACAGTCGGGTATGGGTGAGAGGCAGAATGCTATTTGCTAAATATTTGATGAGTTTCAACTATCTCATTGTAGGCTAGGTATCAATTGTAGTCTGGTGCCACAAATGGATAGAGGTAAAAACAATCAAGGACATTTTAAAAATAATATTCCCCCTATATAGTCAACATGTTTCTGCCCTATATATGACCCACATGTAGGTTCAGGGGCATTCTTCAGGATCATTAATTACAATCACTCTGTGATACATAGAAAAAACAGACAATCACAAACTGGTAGCCCACAATATCCTGTTTGTAAGGTTCCACTGTAGTACTACCTTGTAGGGAAAAAAAGATGGACAACATTAAACCGCATAACTAGACCAACATCAACTCCAGTTCCAACTAATGTGAACAAACATAGGTGAATGTGCCAAGCACCAGAGTGAATACCAGTGGATGATGGTGCATATATAAGGGAAATCAACTGTACCCTATAAATTGGTTGCTGAAGGAATGGGCTAGTAGCAACACAGAAGCATCCATTACGTTCATGCATAGTTTGATTAACTATTCCAAAATCGAAGAGAAAGGAACTTAAAAGAAATTGAACAAAGAACAGAAGATCTAAAAAAAAGAACAGGATCCGGATTTCATCAATAAACGCATGCTTGAGATAAGAAAACAATTAAGTAAACGAGAGGAAGCAATAAAGAATCATAAAGTTATCATGTGTATAAGAGATAAACTCAACTATGAGTGAGGGCAAATATACACTTTTGCTAAGAGATTAGATAACATAAGAAGACAAAGGCCCGAATGTATACTTTTTGGTGCAAAACCTTGCACTGGTTTGCATCATTTTACAATGTTGTATTAATAGAATGGCGCACGCCAGCACTAAACTTGGGCTATCTTCTTAAATAAAGACGCTAGCTGGGTGGTGATGGAGGTAAAGAAGGAGGGGGTGTGCGTCAAAAAATGACGCTAGCCTGGTTCCAAGCAAAAAAAAATGCCTCTAACCAGACTAGTGCCATATTCTGGCACACAACCAGCAAAAACATGACTCATGTCTTAGTAAAGACAGGAGTCATGCCCACCATCCCAATAGCCAGCACAAGGGACAAGTGTCCTCTAGTCATGTCCATTGCATCCTGTGCCATGCAGGGGGCCCAAAGTTAGGGCTCCTGAAAAAGATTATTTAAAAAAATACTTATCTGGACTTACCTGGGATGGGGTCCCCCATCGTCCGGTTTCCCTCTGACGAGGGTGTTCCTGGGGCTTGAGAAGGGCACCTGTGGACCCATTCTATGGTGTTTAACCATGGAAATGGGTCCATAGGTCCCCCAACACCTGGTCTGACCCAGGCGTTAGATAATGGTGCTAAGCAAGCTTAGCACCATTATTTAGCCCCTCCTCCCACCCATGCGTCATTTTAGCACGGTAGGATAAGTTTGGGGCTATAGGGATAACACCATTTTTTGGATGGGAACACCTACCTTGCATCTCATTGACGCAAGGTAGGTTCACTCATCCAAAAAATGGTGCAAACCCCTATGTTTTGTCGTTAGACGTGTCTAATGTCAAAATATAAATATGGAGTTCAGTTTGCGCCAAATTTGCGTAACAAATGATGCAAATCTGGCACAAAAGGAGTATATATATATATGTGCCAAAGACTCTCAGACAATAGCAGACATTTACAAGATAAAACTACTGCTGATACGAGCCCTGTGTGCTCAGAAGTAGACACTGATTTAGAGGATAGTTTAACTGCCAGAAGTGGACCCTCCAGTTAAGAAGTTCAATCAGTGATCGATGAGCTTAATTTTGTACAGATCCACAGGAAGTGGAACTTGAGGTGGAGAGCCAACAAGCAAAGTAATCCAAAAGGAGGAGGTGCAGGCAAAGAAGAAGGTTTTGCAAAAAATACGACAGCATCTTTGCCCAAACAGAAATGGACCTGCATAAAGTGGTCAATCCAAAAGGAGTGATTAATTTGAGTGATGTAAATTTAAGTAACGTGGAAGAACAAAAAGAAAAACGGCCTTTTATAATGTCTGCGTAAAATCACTGGACTACAGAAAACTAGAGTGGATGTCATAAATTCACTAGAACCCTAGAACTTTTTAAATTATAAAGTAGAAAACCAGAAGGACCACAAACAGAATTACAGATTAGGGATGAAGGTGTGATGAAAACCTCAAAGTCTTGGACCTTGAACTTATGAAAGAACTGAAAGAGCTAGAAAATGAGAGCATTGGAGTAAAAGAGATTTTTACACAAGAAGGTCTGATTAAAGACGTAGATGTGGACGTGTATGTTGATGCCTCCAGTAAGTTAAGGCCTATCTCAATCTTCTACTCAACTACACCGAGAAATTACATTGATGTCTATTCAGAACTTGTGAAACAAGAGATAAAACATTTTATACTATACCATAGGACAAACAAAAATCCAATAATATGGACAATGACAGAGCAAATACTATGACCTATTGACAAAAATCCAAAACAGACAGAACATTGTAGTAAGATGGGTAGACAAAGGAGGCAATACGGGTATCTGGCCGCTAACTATGTAAAATGAAGAGGCACATAAACAATTAAATGGCACAAAATAATACAGGAAAAGCACATATCAAAAGATGCATAAAACCAGAATTGAATGCAACAAACCATTAAATGTGTGCAAAGACAAAAGTTTGCTCAGTCAAGAGGAGAATTTTTTCTTGAAGAAAGATTTTCCAAGAACTCTCACTTTCAGTTTGATCGTCAAAATCCAAAAAATAAAGTTACACCATCTGGTCATCCTATAATATCTGCTAATAATGGCATATTTGAGAGTCCAGCACAATATGTGCATTTTACAAGATTATGTGAAAGCATTACCATCATGCCTAAAGAACACGGGAGGTTTCTTAAGTAAATAATATCACATTGCATAGGGAACTGATTGTGTACAAATGACACTTGATTTAACATTGCTATATATGAGCATACATCATGGGGATGGACTTAAAGCCATTAAGAATTTTCTATGGGCACGACCAACATATCTGCTAAAGCATACATAGATGAAATTCGATTTGACAAAATGGTCTCACTAACAAGTACTTATTATTCAATAAATGGATTTTTCATTGTGTGGAAACTTGTGAAGTCTTTTGTTCCTCAATTGCTAGGGTTCCAGAAGGAAATGTTGTTGGCTTTGTGGAACATCTTGGGCCGACTAAGATAGGTGGATAAGGAAGTGTCTGCTGTGGCACAGTGACAAATGTTGAGCCTTCAACCAGGACATTTTACATCCTAATGCACTCTGTGGATCCCTATTGTATTAGTCAGAGGCAGAAATTGTATAACTTATAGATTTTCAGACTGATCAATAGTAAATATGTTTTAACTTGATGACAGGGTAGATAGACATGCTGGGTAAGTTGAGGGAAAGTCATACATTTTAGGGAGCTAGTGTATTTCCCTTCTTCGATATTTCTGGCTTACCTGAGGTACTGCTTTTTTTGTTTACTTCTTTTGTGCTTCAACAGTGTGGTTGTGAAAAACATAAACAGATACCCTGCAAAAACGATTCTCTGACTTGAGTTCTAGAAGACATGCGAGTATTGTAGTTCTGACCAATCTGTCTCTATGTTACTCATCCAAAGATGAATTGTGCACTTGTTTCTTCTTCTGTCTTGGTTGTCTGATTGTAAAGGTTTTAAAAATCATGCATATATCATACACCATCCCGAAATGTGCTGCTTCTCTAGAAGTTGTTCTGCAAATAGTGGATAGGCCAGATTTCAGATTCTGGACTCAATCTAAAAGAAAGAGGCTACAAACATTGAGAAGAGACATTTTGATACCTGGAGTAAATGCCCTGCATTGGATTTTATAGTCTGTGGGTAATGACTCAGATTAATCAGCACATTTTTGAGAATCCGTAGTCAGCTATGTCATTGCTATGCAGTATTCAAGGTACTTATTAAAGCCTCCAAAACAAGAAAGGTTTGATATTGCACTGCTGATGAACCCTGAGTTCATACTGCTAACTTTTAGTGTACTATTCAGGTGCATTTTCCTTTCACCAGCAGAAAATGTAAACCATAAGTTTTGGACTTGGCTCTCTCTGCTTGGTCTCTCCCCAAATGTTTTGTCTTCACCCCTCCTGCTTTCTGAAGCTGTTTTTTGTTGACTTTAAGTATTTTGTGCATTTCCCCACTGCTAACCAGTGCAAAAGTAATTTTTCCTTTAAACATCGTATAATCAGCTTACACCCAATTGCAACATTTAATTTACTTGTAAGACCCTAGTAAAATTGTGCTGCATGCATCCAGGGCCTGTACATTATGTGCTACCTGTAAGTCTGCAGTACTTATTATGCTACCCACTTAAGTAACATTTTTAAACATGTCTCGGGCCTGCCATGTCAGTCCACGTGTGCAGTTTTATACTGCCAGTTTGACCTAGAAAAATAAACCTTTTCACAACACAAAAGGGGTCTAATGGGAGCTCATAACCCAACCTAAAAACTATATATATCGCAAAATAGTACTTCTGGGCAAAAGGAAAATAAGAAATTCTCTAAGTATTCATTTATTTAGCACCAGATCTGTTACCCATACAAAGGTGGCATGCATTATCATTGGGTCCCCTCCTCACACCAGGACCAGGGGTATCTGATGCAGGCTACAACTCTCTAAAGGAGAAGAGCTGAAGTGTTTTATTTTCTGGGAGGACAGTCGGGTATGGGTGAGAGGCAGAATGCTATTTGCTAAATATTTGATGAGTTTCAACTATCTCATTGTAGGCTAGGTATCAATTGTAGTCTGGTGCCACAAATGGATAGAGGTAAAAACAATCAATGACATTTTTAAAATAATATTCCCCCTATATAGTCAACATGTTTCTGCCCTATATATGACCCACATGTAGGTTCAGGGGCATTCTTCAGGATCATTAATTACAATCACTCTGTGATACATAGAAAAAACAGACAATCACAAACTGGTAGCCCACAATATCCTGTTTGTAAGGTTCCACTGTAGTACTACTTTGTAGGGAAAAAAAGATGGACAACATTAAACCGCATAACTAGACCAACATCAACTCCAGTTCCAACTAATGTGAACAAACATAGGTGAATGTGCCAAGCACCAGAGTGAATACCAGTGGATGATGATGCATATATAAGGGAAATCAACTGTACCCTATAAATTGGTTGTTCAGTTCCTTCTCAAGCCTCAATAGGGCCACCCGGTTCACAGACCTACATATCATAATGAAAAAGAGACAAAGAGAAAGCATCATCAATGATAAAAAATTATACCAGTTAAAAGTACAAATCTTAGGTATATTACATCCTCTCGCTGCACAGTATAGCTTAGCAACACATCGCTTTTTACCAGCACATTCTATGCCCACCCTTTCATCACACAAAACAATCATCATCAGTTAACAGTGAGTCAAATCAGCAAAGCAATAGAGAACACAAACAGACAAAAAACGGAAGGCCATGTACCACAATTTGGTAGTTTAATATGCCTTCACAGAGTCTCAGCATCCTTAGATGGCATGCCCATCCAGAGGAGTGAAGCTTGAGCAGATGTGCTCCATTTTAAAAGGACTATCTTTTGTGTGCAAGGTGACAAACTCTTGTCTTGGGGATTGGCTCTCCACTTGAGCCTCCCTCCTAATTTGTAGATTAGTTTCTCAGACCCATGGTAGTAGATATGCCTTCTTACTTACAATACACAGAACATGTTGTCTCTCTGTTAACTAATGTTCAGTTTGATATCAATAAACAATATCTAGTGTTGACATCAAGCATTATCCACAAATATTTGCCAAAAGGACACTCTCCAGACAGTGAAGGCAATTTTAGAAGTGAGAGAAAGACGCAATTTAATTCCTTCTGTTTTCATAATCAATTGTGCCTCAATAGCCATGAAGGAGAACTTTGTTCTTTTCTAAAACCAATTTTATTGGCAGGTCACCAGGACCTCAAAGAGAAGTACATTCGCCCCAAGTTTGGCAAATTTGTATATGCAGTGTTTTGAGAACACTCATATATATCCAGCAATCAATCCCTTCCAGATGAACCTAAAACTATGGAAAAGGTATACACATGTCATCTTGGTTGTTTGGGAGGGGTTTCTCAAAATTCTGAACAATTTCACTTTGTGACTTAGTGCCATTTTACTTGTGAATTTATCAAAGAGTTTTTGCAATTTCTAGACTTTTTACTGTATCCAAAGGGGGAGGGATCTTTGCAGAACTTTATAATAAATTGTTTCCTGTCATATGACATCTTTCATCCCCAGGTCTTGTGTAGTAATCTCAAGCTGGGTCAGTTTTTAAGAATACGGAGAAACTGCATAGAGGTTGAAAGAGAAGTACTACCCTAAGATACTTATTCAGAGAGCAGCCAAGAGGACCAGACAAAATCACAGAGACTCACTCCTAGAGGTGTGGTTCAAACCTCTGACAGACGTGTGTGTGGGAGCACCTACAGCCATCTAACTGATACTTTGATTGAAGCTATCAGTAAGAATTGTGATTCCCTAAATAGAGGTGATACACACCTTGAAAGACCAACGTTTGCCTTGAAATGGAGCAGGAATATTAATATTACAGTGATCCATACAAGACCACAATTGAGTCAGACAATCAGAAGAATTTATAGACACTACCCCACATTAAGGGACATTTCCCATGTGAAGCATGCTCTGTTTGCCAGCTCACTCAACCACAGCCTCAGATTGATCGAGACTTAAAAACCCTGGATAATAAACAATCACAGGAATTGAAACACCAGTGGGGTGATATATTTAATAACATGCCCTGCAAACTTCAATATGTAGATGTGACTACTCACAAAATCAAGATTAGAATGCTGGATTATAGCAGTTCTGTGAGATGTAAAAAGTCCATTACCAAACTGTAAAATGACAAGAGATAAACCCAAATTGATCCAGCCTTACTTAGTCTGGGAGTAGGAGAGTCAAGCAGTTTCTTATTTGTTAGCCCAAATTTTATTAGAACACTTTATTTTATTGGATACTGGACGATACAAATCACAATTTTTAGGAAGTTTTAATGACCTCAGCAGAGTGACAAGAATAACTTCACGTAGGGTCAGGGGGAGCACGTGCTGTGTCCATGGTTCCTCAAACACAGTCAGCAAGTGAGGTGCCAGTATATCTTGATAGCGCTTATAGGAATCTGTGGGAAATCCATCTGACACTGGTGCTTTATGAAAGGAGTTGACAATTGTCACCTCTATTTTTTTAATATGGCTGTGTAAGGAACTGTCACTGCACCCCACTCAGCCAGCCCAGGGACACTTTTTCCAGTCTTTTATTGATGGCCAATTACTATGTGGCTCTCCTGTTTGAAAACAGTGCAGCATAGTGTGAGTGAAAAGCACATAAAATATGTGGGTTGTGCTGGTTTAAGGTACCCTGTTCATCTGCGATGTTGGTAATATTGTTGGCTCCCAAGGGTGTATAATCATATTGGACAGAGTCATCCTGGGGCCTCCCTCCTCCCCAAAGGCCTAGGCTCTAGCACATTGCCCTCAAAATGGAACTTTTCTTTCTAGATCTCTGAGCATTCTTTGTGTTTGGCTCTGGCCCTCGTCTGCACAGAGACAGGATTGTCCATATGAAATGCCCTTTCCAGGTCCTTTATCTCAGATTCCAGTCTGGACAGGTGTGCACACAGGGTTTTATTTTTCATTCTGTTTAGCAAAACAAACACTTCTAATGGTAGCCTCAAAGGCTTCCTAGATGGTTCCAATACCCTCCGTCAACCCCACTTGATGCTTGAAGTAATCTCTCACAGTTCAGCTGCACAAATGTCATATAGGAGGGCTTCCTCATTCAATCCCTAATGCCACCAACCTAGAGAATCGCAGGTGCACCAGCAAGGGAGAGTGATTGGACAGCATGCAAAAAAGGTGTTGCATATTTGCCACCCAGGTGCTCACATCCCTAGTGGCAAGCCAAAAGACCAGGCTGGACCATGTGCAATGAATGACAGAGCAGAAGGTGCCTCTCATACCTGGTAGTTTCTCTGTGTCCAGATGTCCACAAGCATAAGGCCTTCCATCAATCAATCAATCAATCAGGAATTTGTAAAGCACACTTCTCACCCATGATGGTCTCAAGGCGCTGAGGAGGTGGGGTGGAGAAGAAGGGGAAGGTGCTGCTACTGCTCGAACAGCCAGGTTTGCGAAGTTTCCTGAAGGTGAGGAGGTCTTTGGTCTGGTGCAGGTGGGTGGGAAGAGTGTTCCATATTTTGGCAGTGAGGTGCAAGAATGATCTTCCACCGGTTGTAGTTCTGCGGATGCGTGGAACGGTTGCAAGGGTGAGGTCGGCAGAGCAGATATGCTGGGGGGTGTAGAAGGAAAATCGTCTGTGCATGTATTATGGTCCGGTATTGTGCAGTTCTTTGTGCACATGGGTGAGGAGTTTGAAGGTGATTCTCTTGTTGACTGGGAGCCAGTGCAGTTTTCTCAGGTGGTCTGTGATGTGGCAGTGGCGGGGGATGTCCAGGATGAGGCGGGCAGAGGCGTTATGGATGCGTTGCAGCCTCTTCTGGAGTTTGGCAGTGGATCCTGCATAGTGGTCATTGCCATTATCAAGTTTGCTGCTTACGGGGACTTGGGTGACTGTTCTTCTGGTTTCAATGGGTATCCATGTGGAGATGTCTCGGAGCATGCAGAGGGTGTTGAAGCAGAAGGGGGAGATGGCGTGGACTTGCTGGGTCATGGATACTGAGGAGTCCAAGATGAATCCTAGTTTGCGTGTGTGGTCAGCGGGAGTTGGAGCGGCTCCGAGAATGGCACACCACCAGGAGTCATCCCATGCGGAGGGGGTGGAGCCAAAGATGAGGACTTCCATCTTGTCAGAATTGAATTTTAGGCAGCTGCTGTTCATCCATTCAGCGATGGCCTTCATTCCTTCGTGGAGGTTGGTCTTGGCAGAGTCCTTGGGGAGGGAGAGGATCAGCTGGTTGTCATTGGCGTAAAAGATGATGTTGAGGTTGTGGATCGGATGATGTTAGCAAGTGGGGCCATGTAGAGGTTAAAGAGGGTCGGGCTGAGAGACGAACCCTGAGGTATGCCGCAGATGATTTTGGTGGCCTACGAGCGGAATGGGGATGCGGACTCTCTGGGTTCTGCCGGTGAGAAAGGAGGTGACCCAGTGCAGGGCTCTGTCGTGGATTCCTGCATTGCTGAGGCGTGAGCGTAGGGTGTGGTGCAGAGGGTGTAGAATGCATCGGAGAGGTCCAGGAGGATTAGGGCTGAGGTTTCGCCATTGTCCAGTATGGTTCTGATGTCATCGGTGGTGGCGATGAGGGCAGTTTCAGTACTGTGGTTGCTGCGGAATTGGAATTGGGAAGGGTCCAAAGTGCAGTTCTCCTCAAAAAAGTGGGTTAGTTGTCTGTTGACATCCTTCTCAATTACTTTTGCCGGGAAGGAGAGCAGAGAGGTAGGCGGAAGGTTCTTGAGGTCCTTTGGGTCCACCTTGTTTTTTTTGAGGAGGGCGTTGATCTCACCGTGTTTCCAGCTCTCCGGGAAGGTGGCGGACTCAAAGGAGCTACTGATAATCTTTTGTAGTTGGGGTGCGCTGACATAGCTTGCTTTGTTGAGGATGTGGTGAGGGCAGGGGTCAGATGGAGAGCCGGAGTGGATGGTGTTTGTGATTTCAATGGTGTCGTTTTCATTGACGGGGGTCCAGGAGAGCAGGAGGTTGGTTGGAGGTGAATCTGTGGTGTTGGTGGTTGCTGGGGGGATCTGGGTGCTGAAGCTGTAATGGATGTCTGCAATCTTGCGGTGGAAGTAGGAGGCTAGGGAGTTGCAGAGGTTTTGGGATGGTGGGATGGCATTGGAGCTGGATTTGCAGAGTTCCTTCACAACGTTGAAGAGCTCCTTGTGGTTGTGTGCGTTGTTATTGATTCGGTCTTTGAAGGCGGTTCTCTTGGTGGCTCGGATGAGTTGGTGGTGTCTACAGATGGCGTTTTTGAAGGCTGCGACGTTGTCCATAGCCTTATCTTGGTGCCACTTTCTTTCAAGTCTTCAGCAGGTTTGCTTAGATTCGTGGAGGTCAGCGGTAAACCAGAAGACCTTTCTGCCGGTGCATCTGTTGGAGGGACTCTTGACTGGGGCGAGAGAATTGGCACCGGTGTTGACCAATTGCCTGAAGTTGCAGGCAACTGCATCAGTGTCTGTGGTGTCAATGGGTGCGTTCCGGGAGAGGGTTGCGATAAGTTGGTCTTCGGTGACCTTGTTCCAACTCCGGTGGGGGATCTGTTGTGGGTGGTGGTGTGTTGTGGGTTTCTTGAAGGAAAAGTGGATGCAGCAGTGATCTGTCCAGTTCGGAGGTGTGGCTGAAGGAGACGTGATTGCCGGCGGAGAAAACAGGGTTGAGTGTGTGTCCTGCGGAGTGGGTCTGTGTCATGACGAGCTGTGTGAGGCCGAGGTTGGATAGGTTGTTGAGCAGGGTGGCGGTGTTGTTGTCGTTGTTGTTCTTCGAGGTGGAATTTTACGTCCCTGAGGAGTATGTAGTCAGTGGATGCAAGAGCGTGCGTGCTGATGATGACAGTGATGAAGTCACTGAACTTCTGTCAGGGGCCAGGGGACCTGTAGACAAGGGTCCCTCGTAGGGTGGCGTTTGGGTCAGTGTAGATCTGGAAGTGCAAGTGTTCAGCAGTGCTGAGGGTGTCTTCGGTGCTGGACGTGATCCTGAGGGTGTTCTTGTGGATGATGGCGATGCCTCCTTGTGGTTTGTTGGAGCGGTCCCTGTGGATGATCTTGTATTCGTCCGGGATGGCTATGGACATGTCAGGCACTGAGGAGGGGTTCATCCAGGTCTCGGTCAGGAAGATGACGTCTGGGGAGGCTGAGTCGAGTAGATTTCATAGCTCTACTGTGTGCTTCTGGACCGAGCGGGTGTTGAGGAGGTGAAGGTGCTGTTCTGGCAGGAGAAGAGTCTATGGGTGGTCAGTGGGGAGGCTTGAAGGCAGACGAGAGAGCGGCCGGTGTTGAGGGCGCAGAGGGTTGTGGCAGCATAGTGAAGACGTGCGTGGCGATGATGAGGGGACAGGAGCCAGAGGTTCTGACGCTGGGTGCAGTCCAGGCGCAGATGGGCACAGACAGGCTTGCCTTTGATGTGCAGTGGCTGCCATCAAGTAGGGGAGTCAGGGGGAGGAGAGGACAGCTGGGAGGAGGGAGCGGGGGTGAAAAACAGCACAAAAAGGGGGGCGCAATAAAAGGGGCAGGGCTGCAGTGGCAGCAGAGGCAGGAGTGCAGTGCGAGAGAGAGAGGAGGTGGGTGGAGCTGTAGGGGCAGCAGCAGCGGGGGAGAAACAGAAGGGGAGAGTGAAAGGGAGAGAGAGAGCGGAGTGAGAGAAAAATGAGGAATAGTGTAGCGCCAGTGTAGCGTGAAGCAAAAGGACCACAAAGAGACAGAAGTGAAGCGCGAAGCAAAAGGAGCACAAAGGGACAGGAGTGTAGCGCAAAGCAAAAGGAGCACAAAGGGACAGGAGTGTAGCGCAAAGAAAAAGGAGCACAAAGGGACAGAAGTGAAGCGCGAAGCAAAAGGAGCACAAAGGAACAGAAGTGTAGCATGAAGCAAAAGGAGCACAAAGGGACAGAAGTGAAGCGCGAAGCAAAAGGAGCACAATGGGACAGAAGTGAAGCAGAACAGAGAGCAAAGCAGAGAAAAGGAGGAGAGAGGCAGAAGGTAGCCTAGTAAAAAGCAGAGCCCTCCTACTAGACACCAGGGATGAGGCGCAGGGAGAAGCCGGCCGGTAGAGGACAGGGGTCAGGAGTTCAGAGGAGCCAGGGAAAGGGCTCTACTTACAAGGTGGTGCCAAGGGAGGCAGAGCAGTGCACTGACCAGGTATAGCTCTCAATAGCCCTTAGTTTCTCGTGGCCAGCGTTCCTTCTTAAGGAGTGGGTTGTGACCTATCCCTGGAGTCAAACAGGGTACAGGTAAAGTCTCATCCCCATAAAAGCAAACTGGGGTTAATGGACAATACCTTCCCACACACCGTATCAAACAAACCTGGGTTGCCCGTATTAGGGCAATGGCAATTAATCATTGCGATCAAGGTTCTTTTCCAACTTCCCCATAAGACTATGTAGCGACCTTGACCATTTGTTTCAAGCCCTAGCAAGATAAAGGGTGAATCCTACTTAATCTGGATGGCTACTCCCCAGAAGCAAGAAGAATGAGAGGAATAAAAAATATGTGTTGCCCATCTCTGTGTGGATGCCGGATCAGTGCGAGGGTCAAAATTGGAATACTGTTTTAGGGCTACAGATACCTTGTGTCTATCCAGAAAAGCTGGGAATCGTCAGACTCCATTCATTGCAAAGCAAACTTCATGGTTATGACATGCATATGGTCAGGCCCAGGTATAGAGGCAGTCAAAATCATAGAACCTCTCACACGTATGCATCTAGAGTGTATAGCATGTTTCAGGATTTGTCAATGCTGGTACTAAGTGTACCAAGTAGTCTGTGTATGTGTCTGCACTTGGAATCAAACCTAACCCACCAACATAGGTGGCCCAATCCTATCAGGCTATTTTCAATTCTCTGTCCCCTGAAAGCAACATGTAAGAAATATAGCAACAAGTGAACTAAACAATCAAGGGAACAATAAGGTTAATACTCCATACAGTCACAGGAGCAGCCAAAAGGGTTCCCAATATACCAAAGTCACAGGTGTCAAGGGTGTAGTATTGGTTACACCTGTGGAGTATTCAACAGAGCAGCTGGCAAAGGGACCATGTGAACTTCAACTACAGGGTATTTCTGGTGGGTGTTAGTAACATGCAGGAACTAGTTAAAGAGGAAGGTGAAGACAAGATGAAGCAAGTGTCTACTAGCGGTTGGTGGACTGTGGGGCCACCATGTTATTCTGAGTTGCTATGTTGTAATTTGTAATGATGAGTCCTCATGGTCCTGACTCGCTATGGCCTGCTGGGATGTGTGGGTAAGGCATTTTAGGAAGTTGGCTGCTTTCTCAGGAGTATAAAAAATGTGTTGCAAATCATTGTGTGTTACCTTTAAGCAAGTTAGTTACAGCGTGGCATATTGGGGCTTTGTCTTCAGCAGTTGTTGCATAATAGGGAAGAACTTCCTTCTTGCCTCCTGGATGGCTATAATGAAGTCTGCGTGGAGTGAAATGTCATGACCATCAAGGACAGTTTCCCCTTCACACTTGCCAAGTGGAACACCATGTCCTGGTCACAGAAGTTCATTAAGTGAGCTCTACTGGGCTGTACCAATGCACCTGGGGCAGACTTTACCACAAAGGACCTTTGAGCCCTCTCCTCCACCAGCCCCAACAGTTGTCTTTCCACATAGTCATCCATTCACCCAGTTTTGCACGGCTCAGGTATGCCCAGAATGCAAGTGTTAGTGTAGCATGATTGTGTCTTTAAGTCCTGGTTTTTAAGAGCAATCATGTGGAAGACCTTTTCTATGTTGTGTAGACTTGCTTCCTTCATGGTTGGTGTGGTCTTAACTGTGGAGATCTGCTGCTCTGCTTCCGTGAGATGGTCTTCTTTTTTGTGATTTTTTTCTGTAATGGAGTCCATATGGGGCATCAATTTTGGAAATGATTGAGACTTGGCTTTCTTGCATAGCGTTCAGCAATTAATTCATATCACCCCTATCCATCCCAAACTCAGGGGGAACAACAGGCTCACCTGCAGTTGGCATTTCCTGTGGTACCATTCTAGCGGGGCTCAAAAGGCAGTTTTGACTGCCAGGTTCCCATATTTTCTCATTTTGAAGGGGGCGCTCCACTCAGCCTTTTGTCAGGCTTCCCCAGTGATCGACGCCAACAGGTCCAGACCACTCCATGCAACCCGGCAGCTCAATGGATTTGACTTTAGTGTTCTAGTGATTGCATACACATGTTGCGGGTGTCCCCATCACTTTGCACTTCTGTCAGCAGGTAGGAGATCCCCAAGGCTGATCATGTCCTCAGCGCAGACCATTCCCATGGGGGGCACCTATATGTGAGACACGTGTTGGAGAACAGGGCAGCTCTCTAAGGCAGACCAACCAGACCTCCTAGGACAAATTCATCACACAATCAGGCAGGTGCTTGAGAAACTGCCATACAGAACCAGATAGTGGGAGGGCATCCCAGGATGGCTTTATATGTTACAGATTTCTCCTTCACTCACAATGGTCAAGTCAGTGCATGATGTACAGTAATCTGTGTTATGTGAATTCTAATTCTGAAACACGCTTCATCCTGTTAAACTAAAAGAGTCAAGATGACAAACGATGTGACAGTGCCTAAATGCATTGATAATCACTCGTATGACCACAATGTTACATAGTCGATGATCAAATTCTAGATGTTAACTGGTAAAGTAAGTAGTGCTTTGACACCAGAAAAAAAATATCTTCTTACCGCTACCTAAAATTAAAATGCAGCATACCCCAATGTCATGATGAAAAAATGTAGAAGCAAAATGCAGAGAGCCATGCCTGCTGCTAAAAATCCTTAAACAGGCTGTCCTGTCATACCAATAAGAAAGTAGAATTTTCCTAAGCCAAAATCAAATCAAGTGTGAGTAAAAATGTTCTTAGGATAGTGAAGCGCCTCACATCATCCCTCTGGCTAGAGTTGTCATGCCACATTAAACAGCCTAGCCTACCACCACCTTGAAACAATAAAGCACATCCCTTGTTAAATTATGTATAATGAACCATATTCTAAACCTTGCATAAATTTTAGCAGGCCAAGCCAAACAGACCTGCATACCTCTACTAGAAAACAAGTGCCAGGATCAAATTAAGTGTGAGCGAAACTCAAAACATTCTCTCTGTGACAGAAGTGCCTCAGGTGAAATACCATGGTGTGCTCATGTAATATCAGGGCAAAGAAATTAAAAGCTCTCTCAAATTGTGCTATGAAAGACAATGCAGCTGCACACATATCCATCTATATGTGCACATCTATATAAATTGTGTTTTGTTTGTTTTGTTTACAGAGTTTAATATAGAGTCAATAGAAAGAAACAATGGTTGATTCATTCGCTTTACAAACTGAAAACTGCAAGCACCACTCTAATCCGTCCTTGCTGCAGAAGCGGAGGACCTGTATTTTCTCTTACATCATTATCAAACCTCATAACTCGAATTAAAAAAAAAATCATAAAGATTTAGGAAACTCAGCATATAATAGAAATATTGTCTATACTTCTTAATTGGTTCCGTGCCAGATAATATTAGAAAAATTTTTCCTCATTAATTTTTCCTTAGGGATTTTGTACAGCTATATCACAAGAACCACTGGACGGAATTACACAAAATTTGGCTGAAAGGTACCTCTTGGTCCAGAAAGCGGCCTTTCTGTCCTTTGGTGTAAATCTGTTCAGTGGTGTTTGAGTAATTAAAGAAAAAATAATCTTTTATAAATAGGGACACAGAGGCTCTGCAAATCCTCCGATCTCATGCTGAGATCTGATAGGCTGCCAACACTTCAATAAGGAAGTGTTGGCAGCCATCTTGGGACTCAGTATCTGCTGAGTCCCTGAACAAAAGTAAAACAAAATAAGAAAAGTTGGCAGTGTAGGGACGCTCTGACCTTTAGCTCTGGTGCTGGGGTCCCAGAGGGACCCCTCAGCACTTAAAAAGTGTTAGAAATGGAGTTTCTAGTTGGCAGAGGTATAGACCCTTGTCCAAGTAGGGACCACTATCCCAATCAGGGTAAGTCACAACACAGTCCAAATTATCCTGTGTCCACCATCTGGTACCTTTACACTGAGCAGTCAGGCTTAACTTTGAAAGCAATGTGTAAAGTATTTGAGCAATAAATCATGCAGTAACACAGTGAAAACACCACAAAAACACACCATAGGTTTAGAAAAATAGATACTATTTATCTGAATGAAATAATGTAAAAATGACAAAGATCCAATAAGAACAAGTTGAAATATTACTTTTAAAAGATTTCAAACTGTCTCAATCCTTAGAAATAAACAGTTGTCTCTTTGTTACACACAGTACCTGGTATGGTAACGAAGCACGGAGACCACAGAGGAGGAGATGCATGGAAAAATAAAGTGCTGTGTTGCATTTTCCAACATGGCACAGACGATGCATAGTTTTTTTCCCATTCTGCAAGGGGTTTGCTTTGTTTTTCGGCACACAGTCTTGGTTCCTTACTGTAATGCGGGGATATTTTGATGCCCAGGGATGAGGCATTAAAAATCCTTGATGCGCTGAAAGAAGGCACAGGAGCTGCGTTGATCCGATGGTGATGCAACAAATGTTGTGTTGCAAGGTAGGAGCTGCATCAAATTTCCAGTCGGGAAGTCAGGGCTGCATTGTTCTGGTCAGTTGTCCGCCGATTTCTCAGTCGCAATGCAGGATTTCTATTATTTTCAGCAGGCGTTGTGTCGATTTTTAAATGCACAAGGAACTTCTTGAAGAGGTGAAATCAATGTTGGACCTGAGATTTCAGAAACAGGAGAAAAGCTCAATCCAAGGCCTTGGAGAGCACTTTTTGGAGAAGGCAGAGTCCTTCTAGCAAAGTCAGAGTCCAGCAGGGCAACAGGGCAAAAGCAGGGCAGCAGTCCTTCTCAGCAAAGCAGTTCAGATGAGTCCTTTGGGTAGCCAGGCAGCTACTCTGACAAGGTGTAGGTCCAGAAGTGTCTGAGTTGTTGGGGTCAGAGACCCATTTTATGTACCCAAAAATGACTTTGAAGTGGGGGAGACTTCAAAGAGTCATTTTGAAGTGCACAGGTTACCCTTCCAGCCCAGTCCTATTTGCCAGGGTCCCAGTAGGGGGTTTTCAGTCCCTTTGGTTGAGGGCAGGCCATTTGAAATGTAATTGTCAGGCACCCCACCCTTCCAGCCCAGGAAGACCTAATCAGTATGAAGATGAATGCAGGTGTTCCGAGTGTCCTGTGTTTGAGGTTGTCAGGGTGAAATCCACAAAGGAACTGTCAACCAGCACAGGCCAGATGTTGATTGGAGATAGGCTGTAAGGCACAAAGGTTACCATGTATATGGGCAAGGGCATGTGCACTTTAGCACTGGTTAGCAATGGTAAAGTGCACAGAGTCCTAAAACCAGCAAAAACTGTGTCAGAAAAGTAGAGGGAGACAGACATAAAGTTGGGGGATGACCACCTTAAGGCTGTCAGGTCTAACAAAAAGCATTTTTTTTACATTTTCAGTGCAGATCTGCAGAAAATGTTTTAAAAAACTAAGCAGGGGCTCCCACACTTGTTTTGTAAACAGCCCCTGGGTGGGCCTGGTTCTGGGGGCAAATATATTTTTCATGGGTGGTTGCCCAGTCCCTGCAGCCCCAAGGACCGCCAGCTTCCCGGACTTTTATCTAAAATGGATGTGTGGGGCCACCCGGCCGCCCCACAGCCTTGGGTACTGCCACCTCTCCAGAGCTTTGAACTGATGTGATGCAGTTGCTGCGTGCCCCCCCACAGCCCCGGGGACCATCACCTACCCCAGGGCTCTATTTAAATACAGTGTGGTGGGGCCGTGCACCCCTCCCACAGCCCCAGGGACCACCACCTCCCTGGGTGTCTATTTAAATAAGTTTCGGGGAGCTGTATGGCCCCCCACAGCCGTAGGGATCACACTTACCTGGGGTTCTTTTAAAATACAGTGTTTTTGGGAGAGTAGCCATTTCCCTGCACCTTTCTGACCCCCTCAGGATGCCACCTCCCCGGGGCTCTACTTAAATACAGTGCAGGGGGCTGCGCAGTCCTCCTGTAGCCCTGGGCCACCACCTCACCGGTGCTCTAATTAAATACAGCGCAGGTGGGCCGCACTGCCCCCAACGCAGCCTGAGGTACCACCACCTCCCTGGGGTTCAATTAAAATACAGAGAAGGGGGTGCATGGCCCTCACGCAGCTACAGGGACCACTACCTCCCCGGGGCAGTGCCCATTGGAAGGGGACTGCGGATAACCTTAAGGTACCAACCCCAGGACATAGCTGTTTGCTTTTCATTGGTGGGAGCTTTGACAGCTCCCACCAAGCAAAAGCGAGCAAAGTTTCTTTTCAATAGCAATGTTTGGTACGAATGTTATAGTTACGTTTGGATGCAGAGCAGAACATGGTCACTTCTGGCCTAATGGTCAAGGTCTTGTGCAATCACTCAGTAGGCAGAAGGGACACATTCTAGTTTTGCTTGGCAGTGTGTTTGTTTATTTTCTAGTGTTTTGACTGTTAAACCTTCCTACTGATGGAACATTCAAATTTATTTCCAATCACATCAGTGGGTTGACAGTCATAGGTATGTCTAGAAGAACCACAGCAACAAATCACCTATGGCCTCAAGGTTAAGGTCACAGACACTCACACTGAAAGTAGAGGTCTCTATTCCGTGTGTGCCAGTTGTCATTTTCCTTCTTAAATTTATTTAGTACTTCAGAAGTTTAAGGTTCACACTGAAAGCTAATGTCACTCTTTTTAATTGACAAAAATATTTTTATTTTCAATTTGTCCAGAATTATCTCATTCTAAGTATTCCATTCATCACAGCCTTATAATCTCTGTATTTCTCTCCATCTCACTCTCTTTCTCTCTCTCAACTTCTCTTTTTCAGTCTGTTTCTCCTACTCACACACCCACTCAGACCCTTACACACCCACTCACAGATGCACTCAGACTCTCACACACCCACTCACTGACCCACTGAAACCCTTGTGTACCCACTCACAGACCCACAGAGAAACTGACATGCTCACTAAGACACTGATGCACCCACTCCCACATCCGGACAGACACTGTCACTCTTGCACCCAAATATACCCTCTCACACCTATTCTCAAACCCAGAGAGACAGGCTGTGGCCAAACCCGCCGCTCACAGCCAAAGGGCTGTGTGCAATGTGGGGGTGGGTGGTTAGGCCAAAGGCAGTGCACAACACAAGGTTTGGTGCTTATAGAGAGTTGGCGTAGGGCCTGGCCAGAACCTATGGCCAACCACGCCATTCAGGGCAAAGACAGAGCTCGGCGATGCTTTGAATAATGTATAGTACTGAAAATTACTATACGTTACAAAAACTATAGAAATTCACTGAAAAAAACAAAGGTTAAAGAGTTGTTATAGTTAGGAAATAGAATTAAAATAACCATAGACATTCACTTAAAAAAACAAAGGTTACCTGGGAGTTATACTTAGGCTCACATTTGGGGGCATGAGATATAGTTTCCTTAGGACACAAGGTATAGTTACTTGAGATAACTCTAACTATGACAGGTGAATTTCTATGGTTTGGCATGTTTAAAAATTGGGAGCCTAACCATAATGTCCCCATGACCTTTGTTTTTTTTAAGTGGACGTATATATATATATATATATATATATATATGTATATATATATATATATATATATATACTAAAAAGAAACAAAGATTGCAGGGACTTCATAGTTAGGCTCTCATTTCACTCATACAGAACCAGTGAAATTCAGCAGTTACAGTTACCTGAGAGAACTATAACTTGCACCCCTGTAATGCACTGCTTATGGTCTCGCATAAAACATCACTCATAACATGGTCAGTGACATCACTGATGACATCTCAAATGGCATCATAGATGGCAGAACTGATGACATCATTCAGTAAGTGTAAGTGGTTGTAGGAACGTGTAAGTGGGTGTGTGAGTGGCTGTATGGGTGCGTAAGTGGTTGAGTCAGTTCTTCTATGGGAGAGTAAGTGGATGCAAGTAGCTGTATCGGTGAGCAAGTGGGTATGTGAATGGCTGCATGGGTGAGTGAGTGGGTGTGTGAATGGTTGTATGGGTGAGTGCACAAGTGTGTGAGTACTTGTGTAGGTGAGTGACCGGGTGTGTAAGTGACTGCATTGGTGAATGAGTGGGTAAGTCAGTGACTATAAACGTGAGTGAGTGGGTGGGTGTGTCAGTGGCTGTATGGGTCTGTAAGTGGTTATGTGAGTGGTTGTATGGTTGTATGAGTGGGTATGTGAGTGGCTTTATGGTTCTGTAAGTGGATATGTGAGTAGCTGTGTGAGTCTCTGAGTAGATGAGGGAGTGCCGTATGAGAGAGTGAGTGGTTGTATCAGAGGCTGTGTGAGTGAATGTGTGGGTGTGTGTCAATAGTTTTATATGTTTGTGAATATTTGTGCATGAGTGGATGTATGTAAGCTTGTATGGGGATGTGAGTGGCTGTGTGAGTGGTTATGTAGATGATATCATCAGTGATGTCGTTTGAGATGTCATCAGTGACCAGGTCATGAGTGAGGTAATATGTGAGGTCATTAGAAGTGCATTATGGGGGTGCAAGGTATAGTTAGCTCAGTTATGTATAACTGCTGAATTTTACTGGTTTTGTGTGAGTGAAATGTGAGCCTAACTAAAACATCCCTGTAACCTTTGTTAGTTTTTTAAAATGTTATTTCCTAAATTTAAGGTCCCTGTAACTTTTGTTTTTTTCAGTGAATTTCTGTTTTTTTTTTTTAATTCTATTTCCTAACTATAACGTCCCTGTAACCATTGCTTTTTCAATGAATTTCTAAGGTTTTTTAAATTGTATTTCTTAACTATAACATCTTTGTAGCCTTTGTTTATTTGAGTATTTTTAAATTGTATTTTGTAACTATAATCTGTATGGTTTTAAAATGGGTGTTCGACTGCTTGTATAGGTTTGTAAGCTGATGTATGAGTAGGTGTATGGGTCTGTCAGTGAGTGTGTGAGATGTTTTCTGAGTCTGTGAATGGGTACATACGTTTCTGACTAGGTCTGTGAGTGAGTGTGTGAGTCTGTGAGTGAGTACATGAGTCTGACGTGTGTGGGGCATGAGCCTCTGAGTGGGTCTGTGAGGGATCTGTCAGTATCTCAGTGGCAATGTGAGGGGTGTGTGAGTGTTTGAGTGGGTCTGTGATTGGGTGCATGAGTGTCTGAGTGGGTCAGTGAGTTGGTGCATTAGTGTCTGAATGGGTCTGTGAGTGGGTGAATGGGTGTCTAATTGAGTCTGTCAGTGGGTGTGTGAATGTCTGAGTAGGTCTGAGTGTATGAGTGGGTCTGTAAGTAAGTGTGTGAGGGCCTGGTGGGGGCTGTGACTGGACATGAGTCTTTGAGTGGGTCTATGAGTGGGCGCATTAGTGTCTGAGTTGGTCTGTGAGTGAGTGCATGCGTGTTTTAGAGGGTCTGTGAGTGAGTGCATGAGTGGGTTGGTCTATGAGTGGGTGAATGAGTCTAATAGTGGGAGTGTGAATTAGAGTATGTGTGTTTAAATGCTTGAAAGAGTGAGTCTGTGCTTAGGTGTATGTGTATGTGTATGTGTATAAGTGCAGATGTTGTAGCATTGCTCTATTAACATAGCTTGAGTCATGGACTTTTTGACTTTGTTGAAATTATGAAGGGTGTTCCATTTATCACCCTCGTGCAAGTGTTTGTTGTGACATTCTTCTCTATCACATGGAGCTAACCTTATGTGAATGGGGATAGCCATTGGGGGTAAATTGGTATTGCCTGCACTGAATTCTAGCTGCATATTACCAAAACATTTTTTAAAGTATAATGGTCATTTTCACGATGATGCCATTGTTCGCGATGGCAATGGGCAGTGCGAAACGTAGTTTCCGGGGATGTGCATAACGGTGACTATAGCATGTTTTTTTAAAGTGTGATACAGATATATAAACATATTTTATTTATTACTTTACATTAGTAGTTTTTTATATAATGCAGAAACTCATATTTCGGTAACTAATGTTATTATAAAACACTCAAAGTATATTTCTTGTTTTGCTGACTACTTTGGTATTCATTATGATGTCACTGCTTGTGATGATCATGTGACCTGGAAACAAAGAAATGTGACTGGAGGAGAGAGGCACTTTTCATTCTTGTTCAAATGAAGTTCCTATATGTTTCTTTCTTCTTGAAGATTCCACTTTCTATTAGGATTATTCTTGGAGCTCTCCTGAATTTTAAAGTGCCTAACTGTGTTGGATTCTTTTTCATGTCATTTTTTATAAAATAAAATGACTTCAGGGAGAAGTGAGGAGGACGTCCATCATGAGGCTGAGACTCAGAAGTTAACAGCAGAAGACTCCTGATGAGGAACCGCCGGCTAAAAAACAAAGTATAGCGTGGTCCTTTTGTGCAATAAAACTCCTTCAAGGGATATTCCAAGAAATATTAATGTAGCACAGTTTCTATGCTCTACCACTTAAAAACTGATATAAAAGTAATGTTAGGAAAAGAGAAAGAGGGAGAGCAACTGTCCACCTCCAGGGCTGCACCACCTGTGGCTGCAGAGAGAGTGCCAAGGGAAGTGGAGAAGCAGAGGCCAGTAATTTCATAATTGCCTTGACTGTAACACCACCCTCACAGCTGGTGAGCAGGGTGTAGATGTTATTTTGGATGCAGCAAGCCTATATACCTGTTAACTTTTGCGTCATCCAGCTTGAAATGGATGTATACATTGAATAAGTATAGACTTATAAACACTTACATCTTGAAGATCATGTGCAATTGAAACGAGTTCTCAATTGTTATCATCTGCTGTAGCTGGCATTTTATTGTCCTTTAGCTTATTATAACAGTATTTACATATAATTTGTTGTGTGGAACAATCAAAGCATTCCTCTACAAATAAATAAGCTGCAAATTCTCACCACTTATCTCTGTTGTCTTCTTCAGTTTTCAAAAACACAATCACATAGTGAGTTTCACTTTTGTAGTGGGTGCGTCGACAACATATGCAAACACAGTCCGGTTTCTCTAAAGAGACTGTGTTAAACATTCTAATCTCTTCATGAACGTTATCAACAGTAATACCTCTCTACTGTTCCACTGCACCTGCAGATACCAAGGGCCAGATTTAAGAAATGTGGTGCTGCACCAAGTGCAGCTCCACTTTTCTTGCCCCCTTTAGCGATCCCTAATGCCATCATGTGTATGCCATATCTAAGATATGGCGCATCATGGCAGTAGTTAGGGTACTGGTGTCATAATGTTTTATGCTAATTCAGAGCTTTGCAGGATTAGCGTCAAAACTTTTGATGGTAAACAATGGTGTGCCTACTTTTAATGCCTGCTCTGAGCAGCCATTAAAAGTGCTGAAATAAATGAATCAAAGAAATCTCTTAGATTTCTTTGCACCATTTTTTTACCCTCCCTGAGGGGAAACACCCCCTTTGCATACATTATGACTGGTGCAGGCATGATGTAGCACAAAAAAGTTACAAAGTGGTGCAATACATGCATTGCATCACTTTGTAAATTTGGCGCAGCAATTGTGGTCTTGCTGGGCCTCATTAGCATAAGAAAATGATGGTAATGTGGCACAAGGAGCCAATAGGGGCTCTTAGAAAAGGCCCCTAAATCTTAATTTTCCCTAGACTCCTTTTCAGGTCCAAAGGACGAAACTGGACATCATCACAAACCTTTTCTTCCTCTGCCACAGTATCATGCCAAATAGATCTATTAAAGGAAGGTTCAGTTATAGAAGTATGTCTCCATTCACTACTGAAAACTTTGCAAAACTTAGTTCTATTGAGTAGTCTTTTCTTTTGACGTTTTCTCCTCAAACTCAACACTATATTACCAAGTGTTTTCATTCTATTTACAATTAGAAAATATAGCTTCCTTTTCACATTAAAGGCCTTCTCAGAGACACCCTCAACCTGTTTGTTTTGTGGAACAGTTTCACTCCTTCTTTTATACTTCTTGATGTGTCTTATTAGGTTTTGAATTACTCTTCTACAAAACATTCCAAGAGTGATTATTCTTGAACTTGTTTGGCCTTCTGGTTAAACTCTATCCTTCATTGTATGGTTTTTTACTTCTTATATCACATTCATTCACTTCTCTTTTAGTTGATGTTGGAAAGTGGCTTATTGGTAAGGGTAGGTAAGTACCTAAACTTAGCATAAGCCACAAACCTTAATAAGGTCCAGTTAATGTATCAATAAATTAATCCTGGCTCAAACCTTGGTAGCTTGGCAACAAACATGTTGTCTTAACTTAGGAGACAGTGTGTAAGGCATTTAATATCAGCAAAACAGTACTAAAGTAAAACACAAGACAGAATACAAATTCCACACCAACTTATAAACATAGATGATATTTTTATCTTTAAAATGACATAAAAATGACAAAAATCAAATAAAGGGTACCGGAGATATGATTTTTTATAGATTATGGGCTCCATTATGACCCTGGCGGCCTGCGGTAAACTGGCAGTAACATCGCCAACAGGCTGGTGGTGCTCCGCCAGCTATTATGACCATGGCGCAATAGCCACGGCCATACCGCCGGCCCCTCCACTATACCGCCAGGTTTCCGCCAGGCAGTCATAATCCCCAGGGCAGCAGTGCTTGGGGATTATGAGTCCCCGACTGTCAGCCTGGCCACAGCGGTAAACACCGCCATGGAAATGCTTGTGGTAAGGGGAACTTTGGGTGCCCCTGGGGGCCCCTGCACTGCCCATGCACTTGGCATGGGCAGTGCAGGGGCCCCCAGGCATAGCCCTGTCACGCATTTCACTGCCCGAATTGCAGGCAGTGAAATGTGCGATGGGTGCTACTGCACCCCCCGCACATCAGCATTGCTTCCGGCTCTATTACGAGCCGGCAGCAATGTTGATGTGACTTTTCCGCTGCGCCAGCGGACGGTAACCCTGTTACCGTCTGCAGGCCCAGTGGAAAAGTCGTAATAGGGAGCTAGAAATACCGCCAGCACTGGTGGTATTCTGGCTCCCTCAGTCTCGGTGGTCTTTTAAAAAGACCGCCGAGGTTATAATGAGGGCCTATATGTTTTCTAGTACCTAGAAATCGAAAGTGCCACTCTGGACTTCTAGTCCCACTCGAACGGGGCAAAGTCAAAGGTTAAGGCCAATCACATTGGAACTCTGCTCGCTACTCTGAGCGGCAGACCTCGGTTAAGGATTTACCTTCAAATTTAGTTGTTATCTTGAAGACTTTTCCTTAACCGGGACAAAGACACAAGTTGAGGCCAACCTCACTGGAGCCCTCTTCAGTTACATGTTGCTGGAGGCCTCGGTTCAGGTTCTTCAGTTCAGGGTTAGAAACTATTTTGGGACAGAATTCTTCATCTGAGAACAAATCGAAAGTTGAAGCCGACCTCGCTGGAGCCCTCCTTGGATACACTTCATGGGAAGCCTCTGTAGGGGATCCTATCTAGTTTTAATGGGAATCAGGAGTTTAGCTTAGCCTTTGGTTTGCAGGACTGGACCCCCGTCACCCAGTGAATTTTAACATACTTAGTTTGCTCTGCTTTTGTAAGTTTCTTACAATATTTCTTCCAAGATGGCTGCCATGTTTATGGATAGGAAGATGTTTTTCAGTGTTGTTCTGTAAAGGCGTCACTATAAGCGTCAAAGATAAATGAGATATGTAGGTTGTCACAGTATGTACTTTCCCACTTTCGAGTGCCAGTAACATGATGTACCTTTTCAGGGAATTGTTTATATAATTGCCATCCCACGCATGATTCTTATCTATTCTTTGGGAACATACCTGCAAAAGGGGTCCTACCAGATCTTTATAAATACATCTCACACAGACAAGAGAATTAGAGGGATTTCTACTTTTTCATTGACACTATCTATGCTACATGTCACCTTGATGCTGACCCAGTCTTCATGTCACCACAGAATCTGATCTAACAACTTCATTCCAAGGTAACGAGGATTGGGGGCTTTTCTCATGGACATGTACATGGTACTGGCAGAGTAGAGTTAACACACCTAGCTCTTTCTTTAGGTTAGAGATTAGATTCATCATGCTAGGGTATTGCGGTCTATTTCACATCTATTAAATTTTATGTCATTGCAAGACGGGGAGGGACTTTGAACTCATGACTCTTGTTTTTACCATTCTGTTCCTTGCATTATTTATTGTCCTAATCAATGCAGGCCATGCAACTTATCATTGATTGTAGCCTTGTTAATAAAACCTATTGAAACTTTACTGCATCTCTTACATTGCCTGTGTTTGATTGAGACATGTTGTTCATGTGAGAAAAGGGTAATCTCCATTTAACCACGACCTCCCTGAGATGTCACACTCTTGAGTCCATGCGTAAAGGCTGTCACAAATCACCTTTTACTGTTTGGATTTTGGTGAGGTACTGCTTGTGAGCCGGGAGGCTTGGGATGACAGTTGCGACTTGTTGTAGGATTGGACTAGTTGCCCACAAACATAAGTACTGTCATCCTTAAACCAGCAGTCTTGACTAGAGCAAAAGTCAAACTATGACACATCAGTCAAACTTTTACCTTTGGACATAGAGACGTTTGTGAAGATTTTCTTCCTTGATGTCAGATGACCCTCCTCAGCAATCTGAATTGCGATGCAACGTCATTAGATTGTGTTTCATGAGCCCCTGGTCAAATCCTGGAAGTCTGGGGCTCTGGAGGTTTTCAGCGGGACAAACCTGCAAGTCACGCCGGGTCACGGTCAGCTTTGGCTGGCTTGACTCACTAAATCGGGTCAGTAGTGTTATGGAGCTTTTTTTCTAAAGTTGCTCCAAACTTCTGGATCTTCTTCCAGAAGTACTTTTGAGGGCTTTCAGTTGTCTACAACTCACCCCAAGTTCCAGAAGCTCTGAGTTGCTCGTTGGAGGTTAGGACTCCAACTCCCAGAATGCATCAGGTTCAAATCCTTAAATGACCACTAATCACTGGTCAGCTGGTCTATTTTTGGAGGGCTTAATGTCGGGGACTCTGGTCAGCTCATTTCTAACTATAGCTTACTGGGAGTCCCTTCGTGGAGTAGCAAAAGCCAGGCAAAATCCTTTTCTTGGGGAAGCCCATTGAGTGCAGCTGGTGCAGTCCTTCTGAGTACAGTGTCTAGGTGCAGGCCAGGGGTTCAACAGGGTAGTAATTATTCTTCTTGTCTTGTTACAGTAGGGATCCAAAGTGTGGTGCAGCTCTGCCATGTTTATCCTTGCTCCTGGAGTGGCAAGCAGGGGCGCGCTCATGTCCAATCACGTGCAGGCCAACACCATCTTGTGTGATCACTTCCATGGAAGTGTGGCAAAATTAATCCCTGGAAGCAACATTCCTCCAAATTCCAGGATTACAATATTTCAGTATTAGAGTTTAGATCTGGCTGAGTCCACCCACTGTGTGGCTACATTCCCTTTAATACACCACTTTCCAGGCCTCTCTTAATCTTGTCATGGGTCACCTGGTTGTCTGGGGTTACAGGCAAAATTAATCCCTGGAAGCAACATTCCTCCAAATTCCAGGAGTACAATATTTCAATATTGGAGTTTAGATCTGGCTCAGTCTACCCACTGTGTGGCTACATTCCCTTTAATACACCCCTTTCCAGGCCTCTCTTAATCTAGTTCTGGGGCACCTGGTTGTCTGGGGTTACAGGAAATGGAGGGGTCCAGTTGCTGTCTAAAGTATCCTTCCCTCCTTTGAAGGCCAGTTTGGCTGCTCTCCCGCCAACCTGTTCTACCATTTGCGCAGGAAGATCTCCTCCCACCAGATGCTTCCATTATTCAGCCCAGGCCACCTCATACCTCATCATGACAGCCTGGCTCAGGCTGCACGAGGCTGACCAATCAGAGAAGTGCACTACTGGGCTGAAGTTGGTAACCTTTAGCAAGAGTTCTGAAACTCTGTCACCTTTCAAGTTATATCAAATTAAACAGTGGCATGTTGTTTGTGTTAATATAACTTTTACTGTGATACTAAACTTGCTATATTTAGCTCTTTCCTATGAAAAAGTAGACTTTATTATTTTAAAATAAAGTCTCTCCATGTTAGCCTATAGAGGCCATTCATTACAATGGTGAATAACAAATGTATCTATTTGTCCTCCACCAGGGCTTATAAGACATCTTTATAGTTATATTGCACCAAACTGTGGGGGCACTTAGGGCATAGCTTAGGGGTGACTAAGTAGCGTAGGACTTTGGAATAACTTTTAATTTCAACTTTGAATTTTGTATTAACATTAACTCAAAAGCAGCAGGAAAAGCAGGCCTGCTTTTAAAATGACACTACAGCAGTGCACCTATGGGTGCACTATCTATACTGGGGTCTCTAAGCCTACATGCCCTACCATGTGCTAGGGACCTATAGGTAGGTTTGCAAAGCCAATTATAATTAACCTTATTTGTATACACAATTTTAATCAGAGCACAGGCCCTTACACTGTTTAGCAGTGCCCAGGACACAGTAAGTCGGGGAAACACCAATATAAGTGAAAAATGGGGCAAAAATTGAGGGAGGTTCTGCAATCAGAACAGTATTCCCACAGTTGATCTCACACATTGTTTTTTATTTGCTTCATTTTGCTGTCTTTCAAGATGACCATATACTATTTTAAGGAATATCTGTTCTTTTACCAGCAGCTTTTTTCTCCTTTAATACTTAATGCTTCTTTTCTTTCTCAGTTAGGAGTTAGGATTGTTGTCTCTGCTTATTTCTTCGCTCACATTTTGATGGAATTGTAAGTCTTTATAGTTAGGTAGAACATAATTTCTGAAAAGTAACAAAATAGGTTGGTTTATGTTTATTTATATTGTTTCATATTAAATATTTTAAATAGTTAACAAGCAACATAAGCAGTTGTCACTGTTAATTCTACTAAAACATGAGTTTAAGACTTGACAAAGGGCCTTTAAAGACCAACTTGACTGGGTAGTGAGTGCACACACAGGCTCTCCAGTAGTAGGCCTCACCCACGATTAAAGCAGTTGTGTTTGCATACATGACAAGATTTTATCAGTGCTTGCATGTACTTCTCTCTAAATGTAGAGCTCCACCTATAGAAGTGTAATGAGCTTTTTTAGTAAATGTGCCGGTATGTGACTCTCTTTATGTTAGTAGCTGAAAAAATACAGCTCTGGCTGTGTTAGAGAATAGAAGGCTATGTAACTGTTTCTCCACTTGCATTAGACACTGCTGCATATAGAAGTAATTTTTGAGTATATGTGAGAATGTAGAAGTACTTGTGTTACTCTGTGACTAGGTGAGACAGAGGATCTATGCTTTGGAAACTTGTGTGTCTGCTCCTTTATGAGTAGCATTCTCTATATAGTGCTTGTTGTTGGGACATGCGAGTGAGTGAGTAAGAGTCTAAAACTGAAAAGGACATTTCTCACTTACGTAAACACAAACCACTGTACTTGATGGCATACCTATAGCATATCTTAGAGGTGAGTTATTTGTACTAAAACGTGGGTTTAAGAATTAATAGAGGTATTTTACAGACCAACTTGAATGGGCAGTAAAAGTGCACACACAGGATTTGCATAGTAGGCCTCATCCATGAATAAAGCAGTACTTTTTGCATACCTATCAAGATTATGGCCCTCATTACAACCCTGGCGGTCAGTGATAAAGTGGCGTTAATACCGCCAACAGGCCGGCGGTAATACATGCAGGATTATGACCATGGTGGAACCAGCTCATACACACAGCTACTTTAACACACCGACCGCCAGGGCGGAATTAACAGGCACCACGGCGGTAACTGGAAACAGCCGGGCAGAAGACAATGTTCCACCCACTGTAATATTACACACCAATCCACCACCTTTTCCGGGGCAGTAACAATGACATCAAAAGCCTGGCAGAAACACTGCCCAGAAGGGAAAGACTCACCTTTGGAGACTCAAGGAAGAACCACACTGCCATGGAGCTCGAGTTGCATGTGTTCACCATACTCTTCTACGTGCTGATCCACTGCGAACACCAACACCGGCGAAGACAACCATGGTGAATACTGCCGCCTAGCACATGGGGGGGGGGAGTGACACACACATGCAACACACAACACCCTAATACCATACAAACAACCAGATGCAGTAACCGGTACCCCTCAGGAATAATGCAAGGACAACTACTATAGAGCAAAAAGAGTGTAATAAGATAAATATAGTAGCAAGATACGCATACAAATCAAAAAGTTATATACATATTTACAATGCCCAGTCCTCAATGTCTGTGGGCCACAGGGCCACATCACAAAGTCCAAGGCCCCACCTCACTCCTGCCACAACACAGAGGGAACACTGCAGGGACATCAGGTCGAAAATAGCCAGGCACCTCAGGGGGACAGGGAACGGGGGCACCTCATCCGGAAGATGGTACAACACCACTGGTCCTGGAGGGGGCAACATGCCCTGTGCTTTGTGCAGGGAAGTGCAAGGCCACAGTCTCTCAAGTGGGTAACTTGCCCACATGCTCTGGAGGGGGCAACATGCCCTGTGCTCTGTCCTGGGGAGTGATAGGACACAGTCTCTCAAGTGGATTTCTTCTCCACTGGTTCTGGAGGGGGCATCATGCCCAGTGAGCTTCACTCTGGAGAGGATGGGGTGAGTGGATGGCTTCTCCACTGGTTCTGGAGGGGGCATCATGCCCAGTGAGCTTCATCCTGAGGAGGATGGGGTGAGTGGATGTCTTTTCCACTGGATCTGAAAGGGGCATTGTGCCAAATGAGCTTCATCTTTCGAAGGATGGGGTGAGTGAATGGCTTCTCCCCTGGTTCTGAAGGGGGTATTGTACCCAGTGATGCAGATCTTGTGGAGTGCAAGTTCACAGTCTCTCAGATGGGTGTCATACCCACACGATTCGCAGGGGCCAGGCCGCACAACAGCTCATAGACACAGGACTACACACTGTCCGCCAGCTGTTCAGTGGTGGTGGTGCTAGTGGCTGTTCTGGCAGTGGTGGGGGAGGCTCCAGCCCATCCCCTGCAGCCTCGGACGGCTGCTTTGTGGAGCTGCTGCTGGCATTGGTGTGGGGAGGCTCCAGCCCATCCCCTACAGCCTCAGACGGCTGCCCACTGGGGCTGCTGCTGCTGGTGGCAAGGGTGGTGCTGCTGGCGGAGCTGTTGCTGTCAGTGGTGGGAGAGGGTCCAGCCCATCCCTGGAGCCTCGGATGGCTGCCCACTGGGGCCGCTGCTGCTGGTGGCGGTGCTGGTGGCTTTGGTGGTGCTTCTGGCAGAGCTGCTGCTGGCAGTGGTGTGGGGAGACTCCAGCCTATCCCCTGCAGCCTTGGATGGCTGCCTACTGGGGCTGCTGCTGCTGGTGGCAGTGCAGGTGTTGGTGCTGGTGGCGGTGCTGGCAGTGGTGGGGAGAGGCTCCAGCCCATCCCATGCAGCCTTGGACGGCTACCCACTGGGGCTCCTGCTGCTGGTGGCGGTGCTGGCAGTGGTGGGGGGAGGGTCCAGCCCATCCCCTGCAGCCTTGGACCGCTGACAACTGGGGCTGCTGGTGGCGGTGCTGGTGGCAGTAGTGCTGGTGGCGGAGGCAGTGGTGGTAGTGGTGGCGGGAGGCTTCAGCCCATCCCCTGCAGCCTCGGATGGCTGCTCCACCATCGTTGGTTGTGTGGGCTCTGACTGATTCCAAGAACCAGATCTCTTGTGCTTTCTGCCTGCTAGTGCAGGCCCATTGTCCTTCCTGACAGCAGCTGGGGATGGCTCCTTGCTCCTTTTGACAGCAGCTGGGGATGGCTCCTTGCTTCTTTTTGCAGCAGCTTGGGATTGCTCCTTGCATTTCCTTGCAGCATCTGGAGGTGCCTCCTTGCCCTTCCTTGCAGCAGCTGGGGGTGGCTCCTTGCCATTCCTTGCAGCACTGTGTGTAGGTACCCTTTTCGCATGGCTGCCTGGTGCCCGGGATCCACTCCCACTTGGAGTAGCTGTGGACAGTACTGTGTCCGTGGACTGGGTGGCTGAGGTGCTTGCCTGGGTTTTCATCACCCTGGCCTGACGTGAAGGATGGGGGGGTAGGGAAGAGGTCAATAGTGGAGAGGAAAAGCTTCTTAGGGACATTGGGGCAGGACGAGGGAGAAGGTTTGGGAGTGGAGGAAGAGGAAGTGATTGTAGGAGGTGTCGGTCTGCTGTGTTTGGGTGCAACTGCTTGGGCTAGGTGCTGTTGTGAGGTGGATGGCTGTTGGGTGTCTGAGTGCTTGCATTTGTGTACTTTGGGAGGAGGGGGCACAGACACAGTGGGAGAGGACAAAGGGGATGTGTGCATTGGTGTGGAGGTGATGACTGCCAGTGAGGGGTGTGCTCTGATAGGTGTGCTGTGGATGAGGATGTAGTGCATGCAGGTGAGAGTGGAGACGCTACTGGGAGGGAGGTGGACGAGGAGGAGGAGGGGGACACAGTGGAGGCAGTGGATGTTTGTATGTCTGCATCTGGTTGGTGTTTGTGTGAGTGCCTGTGGGATGATGTGTGGTGTTTGTGTTTGCCATGTCCACTCTTGTGTGTTGTCCTGTGTGCATGCTCATCTGCCTGTGTGCTTGGGATAGGTTTGGGTTGAGGGGAATGGGATTGGGTATAGGAAGTTGGAGGGGTGATGGTGGAAACATGGACAATTGCTGCCATCAGAGAGGAGGCCAGAGCCTGATTTCATCTCTGCTGGGCCGCAAAGTCCGTGTGAATGCCCTCCAGAAATGCATTGGACTGTTGCATTTGGGCTCCCGGCCCCAGGATGGCATTCACAATGCTTGACTGCCCAACAGAGATGGATCGTAGGAGGTCAATAGCCTCCTCACTCAGGGCAGCAGGGCTAGCTTGGGGAGGGGCTGAGGTGCCTGGGTCAAAGGAGATGCCAATCCACCTGGGTGAGCGGGCACAGGCAACTCAATGAGGGGCTGCTGGGAGAGCAGTGCTGGTACAAGGGTGGCGGCTGTACCTGTAGCTGGGGTGGTCACAGATGTGTCTGCCACCACCAGGGAGCTGCTATAGGAGGAGGTATCCATGTCAGAACTGTCCCCTCCAGTCTCCGCCATGGTGCTCCCCTTACTCTCTGTCCCACTGGTGCCATCACTGTTGGTGGACTCGGCCTCCTGGGTCCTGTGGATGCAGCTTCCTCCATCTCTGGTGCCTCTGCTCCTTCACCAGATGATGCTAATGCACTGAAGGACAGGCTGACAAAACAAAAAGGGGGGGAAGAGACAAAAAACACTTGGTCAATGGCGGCTCCAACACCACCGTTGGCGTACACAACACACTCACACACAGGGAACAGCCCTACACATTAGGCAATGCACTAATAGTCACAATGCTAATCACCAGCCCATGGATAGGGACATCTAACGCCAATTGCTGCATACCTGAGACACACAGACCCCTGCCTAGTAGTGGATGCCTATTAGCTTGTTTGGAGGACTTGCACATCAGAGCCCTGCCCAACATGGGACCTACGCTGCAATGTCAGGCCTGGCCTAGGGGCACCCACAGGCCCACATCACCCACCCAGATACCACCCCAACAGGTGTATGTAGTAATGAAGGGCACTGCACTTACCACCTTGTTGCTGCTGTGAAGCACCGAAGCTCACATCCATCTCCGGATAGGCCACCGCCAGTGTGCAGGCCATCAGGGGGGGTGAGGGTTTGATGGCCACCCTTTTCTCGTTGGGTGGCCATCCCCAGCTGGGCCTCTGCCATCTTCCGTGCCCAGTGTCTCAGGTCCTCATCCTGCTTCTGACAGTGGGTGCCCCACCTGCCGTACACCCCCAGGGTCCGCACTTACCCTTCTTTTGATGGGCGCTGACCTGCAGAGGAAATATACACAGGGAAAAGTATTAGTCCGACTGTCCTGCCTGTAACACTTATGGACCACCATGCCCCATCCCATCCCCATTATCACAGACATGGCCCAGCATACATGTTGCACACTGCCCAGGGCCCTTCCACCCACCCAGCCCTACATAAGGCCTTTACACACACCACTCCATGCATTCACGCCCCATGCAGCATACTCACGGTGTACTCACCTGTTGGTCTGGAGGCCCATACAGCAGTCGGTACTGGGGTAGGACCTCATCCACCAGTCACTCCAACTCCGCCAAGGTGAAGGCAGGGGCTTTTTCCCCAGTCACACAAGCCATGGTCGGTTCCAGACACAGGTCACAGCAGCACATGCAGTATAGGTCCTCTCCTGTTGAAGGTCAGTAGCAAATGAGTGAACAGATAGAAAATGGTGGTCACGTCCACGGCGGTGTGTACCGTCACCGCCGGCATACATCACCATTGGCCACTATACCTCATAGGGCCCAATATACACCAATGAGGAGTTGCACGGCGGCTCTTGACTGCCTCCCTCAACGGCACACAACGTCAGGGGAAATACCTTATTTCCACATCTCCCTCCATACAGGACAGGCATACGCCATTTTAGGGTTGGGAGAAGGCCAGTACACAAATTCACAATATGGACATATCCCACCACAATATTGTAACAATCACAAAAAGCATTGCAATGTAGTGGTTTGAATGTACAGATGATGACCAACTCTTTTGCCCCATAGATTGTTACCGATGAATAGGAGATGGGAACATCCCCCCTGTAGGAAAGGACCATCTTGCCTGGCATATTACCCCCATTTTTACTTGTGTGTCAGTTTGTTTCTGCCTGTCTTACTGTGATCCTGCTAGCCAGGACCCCAGTGCTCATAGTTTTTGTCCTAAATTTGTTGCCTGTGTGGTGCCCAACTGTATCACTGAGGCTCTGTTTACCAGAACCTCAGTGTTTATGCTCTCTCTGCTTTTAAAATTGTCACTGCAGGCTACTGACCATTTTTACCAATCCTGATTAGCACACTGGAACACCCTTAAAATCCCCTGGTATATGGTACCTAGGTACCCAGGGTATTGGCGTTCCATGAGATCCCTTTGGGCTGCAGCATTTCTTTTGCCACCCATAGGTAGCTCAGACCAATATTACACAGGACTGCCACTGCAGCTTGAGTGAAATAACGTCCACGTTATTTCACAGCCATTTTACACTGCACTTAAGTAACATATAAGTCACATATATGTCTAACTCTCACTTAGTGAAGGTTAGGTGCAAAGTTACTAAGTGTGAGGGCACTCTGGCACTAGCAAAGGTGCCCCTACATAGTTCAGGGCACTTTCCCCAGACTTTGTGAGTGCGGGCACACCATTACACGTGTGCACTACATATATGTCAATACCAATATGTAGCTTCACAATGGTAACTCTGAATATGGTCATGTAACATGTCTAAGATCATGGAATTGTCCCCCTATGCCAAATCTGGTATTGGGGGTGCCAATCCCATTCATCCCCATGGCTCCCGCATGGATCTTGGGTACTGCCAAACTAGCTCTCTGGGGTTTTCACTGCAGCTACCACTGCTACCAACCCACATACAGGCTTCTGCCCTCCTAGGGACTGTGCAGCCCAGTCCCAGGAAGGCAGAACACAGTATTTCCTCTGAGAGAGGGTGTTACACCCTCTCCCTTTTGAAATAGGTGTTAAGGGCTGGGGAGGAGGAGCCTCCCCCAGCCTCTGGAAATGCTTTAAAGGGCACAGATGGTACCCTCCTTGCATAAGCCAGTCTACACCAGTTCAGGGATCCCCCAGCCCAGCGCAAAACATGATAAAGGAAAGGGGAATGACCACTCCCCTGTCCATCACCACCCCATGGGTGGTGCCCAGAGCTCCTCCAGTGTGTCCCAGACCTCTGCCATCTTTAATGCAGAGATGTGAGGGCACAATGGAGGCCTTTGAGTGGCCAGTGCCAGCATGTGATGTCAGAGACCCCTTCTGATAGGTGCTTACCTGGTTAGGTGGCCAATCATCCTCTGAAGGCTATTTAGGGTATGTTCTGTGGGCTTCTCGTCAGATAACGAATGCAAGAGCTCACCAGAGTTCCTCTGCATCTCTCTCTTTGACTCCTGCCAAGGATCGACCGCTGACTGCTCCAGGACGCCGGCAAAACTGCAACAAAGTAGCAAGAAGACTACCAGCAACATTGCAGCGCCTAATCCTGACGGCTTTCTCTACTGTTTCCTGGTGGTGCATGCTCTGAGGGCTGTCTGCTTTCACCCTGCACTGGAAGCCAAGTATACAAGTGACCCCGAGAGTCCACTGGTCCTTCTGTCCAAATTTGGCGGAGGTAAGTCCTTGCCTCCCCACGCCAGACAGTAATCCTGTGTACTGAGTGAACTGCAGCTGCTAGGGCTTCTGTGCACTTTTGCAAGGAATCCTTCGTGCACAGTATAGCCCAGGTCCCCAGCACTCCGTTCTGCAATGCTCAACTCACTGAGTTGACCTCCAGCTTCGTGGGACCCTCCTTTGTAGTGTTGAGATGACCACCGTGCTCAGATTTCTTGAATGCATGTTCAAGTGCTTTTGCGGGCGCTGCCTGTTTCTGCGTGGGCTCTCTGTACTGCTGAGCACCCCCTCTGTCTCCTCCTCCAAGGGACGATGCCCTGGTTCTTCCTGGGCCCAGGCAGCACCCATTTTCTTCAACCATGACCTTTGCAGCTAGCAAGGCTTGTTTGCAGTCTTTCTGCATGAAAACAACTCTGTATTCTCAAGCATGGGACGTCTTCTGTCCAAAGGAGAAGTTCCTGGCATCTTCCGTTGTTGCAGAATCTTCAGTTTCTTCCACCCTGAGGCAACCATTTTGCACCTTCATCCGGGGTTTAGTGGGCTCCTGCCCCCCCTGGACACTTTCGTGACTCTTGGACTTGGTCCCCTTCCTTTGCAGGTCCTCAGGTCCAGGAATCCGTCTTCAGTGCTTTGCAGTCTGTTGTGGTCTTTACAGAATCTCCTATCATGACTTTAGTGTGTTTCTGGGGAAGTAGGGTAAATTTACTCCTACTTTTAAGGGTCTTGGGGTGGGGTATCGTGGACACCCTTAGTGTTTTCTTACACTCCCCACAATCCTTTACACACTACACTGGGCCTGGGGTCCCTAAGTGGTTTGCATTCCACTTTCTTCGTATATGGTTTGTGTTGCCCCTAGGCCTATTGCATCCTATTGTATTCTACAGTGTTTGCACTACATTTTCTAACTATTTACTTACCTGATTTAGGTTTGTGTGTATATTTTGTGTATTTTACTTACCTCCTAAGGGAGTATATCCTCTGAGATATTTTTGGCACATTGTCACTAAAATAAAGTACTGAGTATTGTGATTCTTATGATATAGTGCTATATGATATAAGTGGTATAGTAGGAGCTTTGCATGTCTCCTAGTTCAGCCTAAGCCTGCTAGAACACTACTAATAAGGGATAACTGGACCTGGCACAAGGTGTAAGTACCATCAGGTACCCACTGTAAGCCAGGCCAGCCTCCTACACATTGGTGCAGCGGTGGGATAAGTACTTGTGACTGCTTTACTGTAGGAAAGTACCATCTTGCCTGGCATGTTACCCCTATTTTCACTTGTATGTATGTTTGTTTTTGCCTGTGTCACTGGGATCCTGCTAGCCAGGACCCCAGTGCTCATAAAGTGTCCCCTGTATGTGTTCCCTGTGTGGTGCCTAACTGTATCACTGAGGCTCTGCTAACCGGAACCTCAGTGTTTATGCTATCTCTGCTTTTAAAATTGTCACTGTAGGCTTGTGACTAATTTTACCAATTCTGATTGGCACATTGAAACACCCTTATAATTCCCTAGTTCCCTAGTATTTTGTACCTAGCTACCCAGGGTATTGGGGTTCCAGGAGATCCCTATGGGCTGCAGCATTTCTTTTGCCACCTCAGACAATTCTTACACAGGACTGCCACTGCAGCCTGAGCGAAATAACGTCCACGTTATTTTACAGCCATTTTACATTGCACGTCAGTAACTTTGTGTGTGTGTGTCATAATATGTGTATCAGATATCCGCTGTGGCAGCAGTATGTTGGCGGCAGTTGGCTTTAGTGGGATTTACCGCCAATGTCATAGTAAGGGCCTAAGGGCTAGATGTACGAAACGTTTTGCATGGCGCAAACTGTGAAATTCAAAGTCTGCGCCATGCAAAACGCGCATCACGATGCACATTCCCATTTTGCGAGTCAGTAACTTGGTTACCAACTCGCAAAATGGGAATGCGACTCACAAATAGGAAGGGGTGTTCCCCTTCCTATTTGCGATTCGCATCGCGATGCAGAATTGCTTTGTGACCGCGAAAGTGGTTGCAAAGCAATTCGCAGTTAGCACCCATGTGAAGTGGGTGCTAACCCATTCGCAACCCCTTTGTGAATGGCTCTAAAATTATTTTTTCAGAGCAGGCAGTGGTCCTATGGAACACTGCCTACTCTGAAAAAATGAAACCAAATGATTTCATTTTCGCGAGTGTATTGCAACTCGTTTCCTTTAAGGAAAACGGGCTGCAATATCAAAAAAAAAAAAGCTTTATTAACAAAGCAGGCACAGACATGGAGGTCTGCTGTCTCCAGCAGGCCAGCCACCATCCCTGTGAGTGCAGGGAATCGCAAGGGGGTCGCAAATTGCGACCCACCTCATTAATATTAATGAGGTGGGTCTTTGCGACCCCCTTACGATTCACAGATGGTGTCATGGACACGATCCTGCATATGGGATTGTGAGTCACTCCAACTCGCAATTTGCGAGTCGCAATCCCATTTCTTCCTACATCTGGCCCCAAGTTACTTATTTACTATATTTTTCGTAGAATGTAGAAGTGCACCCACAGAAGTGCTATGAGATTCTACGGTAATTGTGCTGGTATGCAACACTCTGTGTTAATACCTCTATTGCTTTCTCAATGGATATGTAAGTGGCCAAACAAATACATTAGTACTGTGTGTGCTATGGAGGAAGGATTATGTGGGTGTATCTTCAACTGCTTATGATACTGCTGCATACATAAGTCGTTTCTTACTATGTTCCTGAATGTATAATCACTTCTGTAGCTGTCTTACTGAGAGTGAGATGCTTTTGTGACTGTGTATCACACTTGCTTTATGGGTAGTATACTGTATGTAATACTTGGTGTAGTTACTTAGGGCCAGATGTAGCAACATTTTGCGAGTCGCAAATGGCCCGAATCGCAATTTGCGACCCCGCAAAATCGGAAATGGGATGCAAAAACCCCATTTCCGAATCGCAAATTGCTGCGCGAGCCATTACCGACTCGCAAAATTTGCGACCCCATTGTGCGACCCGCAAATAGGAAGTCGCAATTTGCAAGTTGCAAACCATATGAAAAAGCCACTCGCAAATTGCGACTAGTCGCAAAAAGCCCATTTTGCACACACAATTTACCACTAACTCAGAGCAGGTGGTAACCAGAACCAAAGTATTTAAGGAGACCCAGAAGGCATCTGGGTTACTCAAGATGGTGGAGATATATGTAATAGCAAGGAGGAGGAGAGTCAACGACGCACAGCAGAGGAGGAGGAGGAGCCAGAGACGGGAGAGGATATACAGAACCAGGCAGACACTTTTCCAACAAACAGAGGAGATATATGATAAAGACAGACTCAGCAGTGCAGCAATATTAGAATTAATAGATCTACTCAATCCGCAGCTGCAATGCCAGACTGTGCGCGGCAGCGCCATCCCCACACCTGTGCAAGTGCTATGCTCACTGCACCTCTTGGCCTCGGGTAGCTATCAGGGGGTCATTGCTGTGGCTGGTGGGGTATTCCAGAGTGCACTCTCACGGTTCTTCAGATGTTTCTTAGATGCCTTACTCCCACAGATGTCCAGATACATATGCCTACCCAGGAATGAGGCAGAAATCAACAGCAACAAGTTGGAATTCTACAGGATTGCCAACTTCCCTCATGTAATAGGGTGTGTAGACGGGACACATATACAAATATGCCCTCCTGCAAATATGGAATATCTGTTCCGCAACCGGAAGTGTACCCACTCACTGAACATCCAGGTGGTATGTGACGCCCATTATGTTATCACTGACATGGTAGCCAAATTTCCAGGGAGTACACATGGCACAGTGGGATACACCAACGCCTAGAACGTGGGGAGTTTGGAGACGGATATCTCTTAGGTATTGCTGAATACACCCTGAAGCCATACACACAGGTCACTGTAGAAACCATCCATGCCCTGCTAACATTGTCCATTTATGCCAAACAGGTGACAGTGCATATGCGCTACGACCATGGATCCTTACCCCGTACTTAACACCCGGCAATGAGAATGAGAGGCGATATAACAGTGCACATAGGAGGACCCGAAATGTCATAGAGAGGAACTTTGGACTGTTAAAGGCAAGATTCCGATGCCTCCACAGAAGTGGAGGTGCGCTCCAGTATGCCCCAATAACAGCATTCAAGATAGTTGGCGCATGCGCTATACAGCACAACATTGCCACCAGACGTGGGCTACATCTCACCCCTGAAGACCCAGATTCGAAGGATGAAGAGCAAGTGCTACCAAATCGCCATCATGGGGATAGAAGCATTGCAAACCAAGGCAGACAGAGACGGGACCACATTGCAAACCAATACTTTGGAAGGTACGTGCTAAATGTCACCACACACACTAATGTCACACACAAAGAGCCCAGTTGTGAAGTGGAACAAACAAGAACTTTTATTAAGTGAACCTAAGTAATGAGGAACTGAACTTTTGTGAAGGGGCTGTAAATGTCCAGCTGCAATGAGGACACATTCAGCTCATGTGCCTCAAGTGTCCTGCAGTGCATAGTCTCAACTCCTCCGCCTGGGACACCCAGCATGGATAGTGCTTGGTGTGTCAGCAGACCCCTGACGTGCACTGCCATTCCTCAAGACTCATGTGTCCGTGGCAGATGCACTGCTGACGGTGGACCCCTCCTCACTATCATGAGGTGTCTCTGCCGTGCCCCTAGCCACCTGCCTTGCCTCCAGCATGTCCACAGCGTGGCTGATACGACCCAGTCCCCGAGCCACATCCCCTGCAAAGTGGCCCAAGTCCACCTGCAAACTAATTGTACGGCGTGACAGCCCTGTTGTATTGACTGCCAGGCAGACGATTGATGCAGCCATGCGGTCCAACCAGTGTACGAGTTGCCGCTCACGGGTCACCGACATTCTCATTCAGACGTGTGAACTGTATGTTCACCTGTGCCAGCCCTGTGGTGAAATTATGCTCCATACGTTGATTTACCCCTGATATAACTCTCATCTGCCTTGTTTGCAGGCGCTGACCACTTATGAGGTCTTCCTCCGCGGCGGACAGAGAAGAGTCACCTACATCCTCCAAGGATACTGCTGGGACATGGACTCTGCGTCTGCGACGCGGTGGAGCTTTAGGGTCCTGCCATATGACACTGTGGCTGGGACCAGGTGCTGTGTCGATATCCACAATGTCCATTGGTGCAGTTGGAGGGGACTGTGGTTGGGTGGTGCTGGGCCCTGCAGTGGCTGCTTCGGACTCCTGTGCTGCCTGTTGGCTGCTCTCTGCACCCTGGACGTACTGGCTGGTGGGGTTGTCTTGTGGGAGACCTGTGGGACATAGGGAACACACTGTCAGTATCTAACATCTGTTGTATGCCTCCTAATAAACTGTTGCCTATCAGCTGACTACTGTACTACATTGCCCATAATGCACCATTCTGGTGGTTGCAAGTCTGGAATGGAGCTAGTTTGGTTGTGCATGCTGCTGGGTACTGGGTGGGTGGGGGTATGGCAGACATGGGTGTACATGCATGTTTCATGGTACCCACTTGTTGATGTCCCTGGCGCTGATGTGTCCAGCACTCCCATTCCAGCCACTGCCTCAGGCTCAAGGGTCTGTTCCACGAGTTCCTCCACGGGTGTGGGTGGTGGGACGGTGGATGGGCCTCCTCCTGTGCCCCTTATCTCCCAGAGGCGCTCTGCCACCCTCTCCTTGGTCCTGGAGCGCAGGTCATACCATCTCTTTTTAATCTCCTTTAAACTCCTGTGGCTCACCACTATGGCGTTGACCTTCTCCTGGTGTCATTCCAGATCCTCCTTTTCTCCGTGTCTGGCACACTCAGGGCAGCCCTTCCGAATAGCTGGTCATGGTGCTGGCAGCATTCGTCTGTCAGCACCTCAAGTTCCTTTTCTGAAAACTTCAGTTTTCGCTTCCTGCCAAAGTCTTCCATTCTTGTTGCTGTTCCTCCAGGTGGTTGCTCATCAGTTAGAAAAGGGTGTGGTCCTCCCTCCTCCTAGGTGTATTTGGAAACTCCCTGGCTGTGATGTCATCAGCATGAGCCAGGAAGTGTTTTCCAAACTGTTCTGCTGCACCTGCATGCAATTTGCGGCACAGTCGCAATTCGCAACACCCACTCGCAATAGGCGTGTCTGTTTTTAGAGAGGTCGCAAAAAGCGACCTCGCAAACAGCGGATTCGCAATCTGCGGTGCGACTTTATTTGCGAGTCTCAAATTGAAGTTCCTTTTTTTTGTTGGATACCATTTTGCGAGTCGGATTGCGGATTTTTTTTTCTTCCTACATCTGGCCCTTGTTCCTTTATGCATGCTGCACTTTATCTAGTACTTGGCATATGGGTCTGAAAGTGCATGAGTAACTTATTCATCTCAAAAACAAATCTCTTTTGTTTTAAACACAAAGCACCATAGTTTATGACATACCAACAGCATATTTCAAAAACAAGTAATGGGTACTAAAACATGGATTTCACAGCTAACAAAAACCTTGTACATACCATGAGAAACTGCCTCTGTGACACCATAGGCCATGTCTGCAATACTAGTGCTGACCCATATTTGCTCACTCTATGTTTAAGCATGCTTACCAGTTTTGTAATACACATCTGCCTCTGTATCAGTTTAACCCCTTCGCTGCAATGCCTTTTCCCCTCCTGTGCCAAGCCTTTTTTTGGCTATGTGGGGCAGTTCACGCTTAGGCCCTCATAACTTTTTGTCCACATAAGCTATCAACACCAAGTTTGTGTCCTTTTTTCCCAACCCCCTAGGGATTCTAGAGGTACCCAGATTTTGTGGGTTCCCCTGGATAAGACCAAGAAAATAGCCAAAGTACAGTGAAAATTTCCTTTTTTTTTTAAATGGGGAAAAAGGCTGCAGAAGAAGGCTTGTGGTTTTATCCGTGAAAATTGCATCAACAAAGGGTTTACGGTGCTAAAATCACCATATTCCCAGCTTTCAGGAACAGACAGACTTGAATAAGAAAATCTAATTTTTCAACCCAATCTTGCCATTTTGCTGGGACATACCCCATTTTTACTATTTTTTCTGCTTTCAACCTCCTTCCAGTTAGTGAAAGAATTGGGTCTGAAACCAATGCTGGATCCCAGACAACTAAACATTTCTAGAAAATAGACAAAATCCTGAATTCAGCAAGTGGTAATTTGTGGAGATCTTACAAGGTTTTCCTACAGAAAATAATAGCTGAAATAAAAAAAATATTGAAATTGAGGTGAAAAAAACAGCCATTTTTCTCCACGTTTTACTCTGTAACTTTTTCCTGCAAAGTCATATTTTTGAATGCAATATCTTGTTATGTCTGCTAGACCCTTCTGATTGCATGGATATGTAGGGCTTATAGGTTTATCAAGAACCCTAGGTGCCCAGAGCCAATAAATGAGCTGCTCCTTTCAATGGGTTTTCATGCTATTCCGGGTGTACAGCAATTCATTTGCCTAAATACAAACACAGGTAGTTTTGCAATAGATCATTTAGATGTGTCCACGTACTTCTGTGATGTTCCAAACACTGAAATTGTGAAAAGAAACACTCTTAGGTTATGTTAAAAAGACCCCTCACCCAACAAACAAGTTGGTGGCATGATTCATCATCGGGTCTCACTCAAGACACCTAGGGGGTCATTCTGACCCTGGCGGTCATTGACCGCCAGGGTTAACGATCACGAGAGCACCGCCAACAGGCTGGCGGTGCTCTCAAGGGCATTCTGACCGCGGCGGTTTGGCCGCGGTCAGAAAGGGAAAACCGGTGGTCTCCCGCCGGTTTTCCGCTGCCCTCAGGAATCCTCCATGGCGGCGCAGCTTGCTGTGCCGCCATGGGGATTCCGACACCCCATACCGCCATCCTGTTCCTGGCGGTTCGCCCGCCAGGAACAGGATGGCGGTATGAGGTGTCGTGGGGCCCCCATAAGAGGGCCCCACAAAGAATTTCAGTGTCTGCGCAGCAGACACTGAAATTCGCGACGGGTGCAACTGCACCCGTCGCACCTTCCCACTCCGCCGGCTCCATTCGGAGCCGGCTTCCTCGTGGGAAGGGGTTTCCCGCTGGGCTGGCGGGCGGCCTTCTGGCGGTCGCCCGCCAGCCCAGCGGGAAAGCCAGAATGGCCTCCGTGGTCTTTCGCCTCGGAATGAGGCCCCTAGTTTGTCACAGTCATGCTGCGATGAGTGATTACAACGGAGCATATTGTGTAATTTTTACCACACATACTGGTTGGATTTGGCACGAAGGTGAGTGATGATTCAGTAGATCAAATTTTATTAACAAGAGATTTCACAAAAATGAAATGCACTGTTAATAACTGAAAGGCCAAAAAACGGAACCAATGATCCACTGCTCATGAGCGGTAAAGACAGGACAAAGCACCAACCGCTTTACAGTCCATTCACACACCTTTCATACATGACATGCATAAGACCATTCACGCCACCAGCCACGGGACCAGCACATTACAACACTCACATTGACCGACAGCGCCACTCAAGGGCCCATCACTTACATATGCCGATATGCCTGATGAAGCAATCACACCAGCTGCTGGGAGTGTGTGGACTGGCATTTGGCTGGCAGTGCTCTGGAGTAGCCAACAGCAAGTCTATATTTACACCGCCAGCCAAGCGCCACTCCATGAACAATGCCATCACTTTGTTTTTTAAAAAAACAACAAAGAACCCACTAACTAATTAGAAATAAGTACAAAAGTACAAACACAAAAGCTCTAACTAAATATATGACAGAAATGGCAACCATGAAACTGAACACATGAAACTATAAAACAGGAAGTTTACGCTCACAGCAGTTCCCAGTAATTCTTCTGCGTGTGGTCATTCCTGAAACAGCCACCCACCAACAGCCCAGGCTTTAGAGGACAATCTGGGCAGTACATTTGAGTCTCCCTCCGGATACCTCTTTGAGCACAGACTTTACATTTCTTAGCTGGAAAGTCTTTTTTGGGCATGGTAGGAATGTGCTCAGCAAAGTGGTGATCTTTCAATCTAGCCACATCCTCCACCACTGCTTCCCTAGGAACTCTTGCCTGTTCCACCACAATAAGGCTCTCTATCACTGACTCCTGATATTTCACAAATGTCATCTTTGATTCTGGAAACCTATCCTTGAACACAATAAAAGCATTAAAAGTTGCCAAGTGGAACAGAAGAATTGCTAACTTCTTATACCAAACGTGAGATTTACGAACAGCAGTATAAGGTTCCAACCTCTGATCAACTCTATCTATACCTCCCATGTGCTTATTATAATCTAAAATGGACACAAGTTTGTGCACTTTGGCAACCTGGCCCCAAACAGTCACTGGGGAAGTACTCTCATCATGGATGGTACTTAGCATGTAGACATCCCTCCTATCTGTAAATTTAAGAGCTAGCAGCTCATCTTTCCGCAAGGCACTGCACTTTCCCCTCTCAAGTTTTTTACAGACAAGCTTCCTTGGATAGCCTTTCCAGTTACAGCAAATTGTGCCACAAACAATAGTGTCCACTCTAAACAATTCTTGAACAACTGCACTCCAGTGCAGAAGTTATCTACATACAAATGGTGACCTTTGTTCCATAGTCGTCTACCAAGTTCACACATAATTTTCTCACTAACTCCAAAAGTGGGTGGACAACAAGGGGGGTCAATATTGGAATCCCTACCAGTGTAGACCCAGAAATTATACACATATCTTGCACTACTTTCAAACAGCATATACAATTTGATTTCATACCTTGCCCTCTTGCTAGGAATGTACCGCCTAAAAACCAAACGACCCTTGAAAAGGACCAAAGACTCGTCCACAGCTATTTCTTTGCCTGGAACATAGACCTCTGAAAACCGATCTACAAAATGATCAAAGACAGGCCTAATGTTAAAAAGACGGTCAGAATCAGGGTGATCTTGTGGCAAGGCTAAAGCATTGTCAACAAAATGCTGCACCTGACGAAGAAGCAATTACAGATATGACTCATGGTTGCAGGAAATATACCCGTTGCCATCAAGGGACTAGTAGACCAATAAGAAGCTGTTGACGGCTTCCTTATCAACCCCATCTAAAAAGTGAAACCCAAAAATGTTTTCATCTCTTCCAATTTTGTGGGAATCCACTGGGTAGCTCTAGAGTGTGGCCTAAGTCTGGCAGCGTTGTCCATCAAAAACTGCTCCACATACAACTTAGTCTACTCAACAATCTCTTCCAAAAACACATTGTCCATACAAAACTCAAAGAAATTGACAGGCAAAAAGTTCTCTGTATTGACTCTGCATCCCGGGAGACCAGTAAAGGCAGGCAACTCTGACTGTTCCATGTTTGGGGCAACCCAGACTTTAGGTCTTCCAATGAGAAACCTTTCAGCTCCAGGTTGCTGCACTATTGGCACATCAGTGTCCTCCTCTAGAACAGGCCCTTCATCTGCACTGGGAGTGGCTTCCTCATCAGAAGATTCCTCTCCGACAGAAACTTCACTGCCAGAATCTCTCACTTCCTCATCTGCCACAGATGCAGAGTCAGTCTCATAAGCATGATCAAACAATGACTCAAAAAGCATACCAAGAACCTCCTGAGTGGTCATCCAGTGGCTAGACATGATGCTTTCTATGAAAAGTAACTGGACAAATGCACCACCAACAACCAGCACTTTGTAAGATAGGTAATAAACAAAGTGAGGCTTCATCACAAAGAGTAATGTACTAAAAAACTCTACCACTCACTTGCAAGGAAAATCCTACTCACCAGCAACTACTCTGCACAGACACAGCAATCACCAATGATATCCCAATAAAAAGAAAAAAAAGACAACACAATTTCACACACAATCCTGCTTTTAGTACACCACCTACAAACATGTCATTCATCCATGGCAACAATACTCCTTTGGAGTAAATTGTTTTTACATACCTAAAAAATGCAACTACACAAACTGAAGGTCAAACACTGCCAAAACCGCAAGGAGCCACAGCAAAGGAAGCAAAAGTTTTGAACTAGAACAAAAAGGAGAAAGAAACTGTTATAATCACAAATGCAAATACTTTGCCAGTTGACAAACACCCCACCATCAAGCATTTAGAAATTGGTGCCTACGTGGATTCTGTCCCCCTTAGGGGCAGATGGGCCTACTAAAAAATAGGCCTATCTGCCCCAAGGGGGGCAGAAAAGACCTTTAGTAGTATGCCCTCATGGGGACCGACCCTTGCCCAAGGGGGCATCCCCAAGCAAAAAAAAACCCGCACACACTATCCCTGGTGCCTAAGTGGCTTCTGCCTCCATTGGGGGCAGATGAGCCTAAAATAAATAGGCTGATCCTCCCCGAAGGGGGGCAGAACTGGCCAAAAATAATATGCCGCCCTAAGGGGAGCGACCCTTGACCAATGGGCCGCCCCGTGCAGTAAACTCACAAACACTATCCCGGGTACCTAAGTGGCTTCTGCCGCCCTTGGGGGCAGATCGGTCTAAATAAAATAGGCTGACCTACCCCCAAGGGGGGCAGAAATGGCCAACAGTTCTATGCCCCCCCTTGGGGGGTGACCCTTGCGAAAGGGCTGCCCCCTCACAGAAATAAACAAAGAAAAGAATCCCTGGCATGCCTGTTGGTTCTGCCCCCCTTGGGGGCAGATCTACCTAAAAATAATAGGCCAATCTGCCCCCAAGGGGAGCAGAAAGGGCCATAAAATATATGTCCCCCAAAGGGGAGTGACCCTTGCCTAAGGGACCGCTCCCCAATACATATAAAGCAAAAATAAAACTTATAAATAAAATCCCTGCGGTCTAGGGAAAACCCTTTTCTTTCCCCAATGCCTCTTTGTGTGCAATCCCCCCGCCAGGAGGCGAAACTCACCTCTTCCTCTTAACGCGCACTGGAAGCAAATGGCTTCTAGCATGACCAGCACCCTCTAATAATGTCAGTGCGTCATTAGAGGGAGGTGTGAAGGGTCGGGGCAGAAGGGGAAGGGCTTCCCCTTCCATCCCTGCCCTGGGGGGTGCGAGTGGTGCAAGCGCTCCCTCCGAGCACAGGTGCCGGGACGTAATGGTTACGTCCTCGGCACAAGAGTAGTGTGCCACGGGATGGAACCATTATGTCCGTGGCACAGAACGAGTTAAAGAACAAATCTTACCATCTAAGCATATACAAACCTGCTCTATAATTGACCAATTCCTACCCTACAGAGTATATAATACTTTGCTCTCAACTTTCACAGATTCATGGTTCAAATACACCTACAGTGCATGTGTTTCCCTTTCAATTTTGAGTCTTGTAATCCTCTATTAAAATATAATAAATAGAACTACAAGTCCCAGAATTCAAAGAATGTTTTTAGACACATCTACTAATACATTGTTCAGTAAAAGTTTAACCCTTACTGAGCAGTTTTTTCTAGCAATTAGACCATACAGTGAAGCAGCACATGTACTATATATAGTTCAATGGCAACATCTTGTGACCATAACTCTTGCACATCTAGTCTGCACAGCAGATACATTGCACCTTAGTCACCTATTAATAAATATATAAAAGCACTTAAACTCCCACTCATAGATCAACTCAGCTACTTTCAATAGATTTCTATATGTTGTGTACTCTCTTTTCACAATCTCACAAAAATACATGCATTTTCAATCTTTTTTCTTGGAATAAAATATGGTTCACATACCTAAAATTTGAGTTCATTGGTAAATAGTTTGTTTCCACTTACTAGATAGATTCAATAGCCTCAGCAGTTGTGAAAATTTAGCATAAGTATGACACACCACTCTCAGGCAAAACAGCCATGAAGGGCTGCATTTTCAACTTTGCACTGTCTGATACTGTGGAACTCAGCAAATAAAAACATACCTTTCAAATGTTACTATTGTAAGTCAATTTCTGAATGGTTAGTATGTGTTATCCCTTATGTGCAGTTTTCTTAAGAAGCCCAACATGGTGGACATTTTTCCCATATTAGCGGCTTAATGACAATTATCGTGATGAATTAGTGAAAAAAATGGGTGTTCAAACACATATACAACTTGATTTTTTATGACTTTACCACTACAGTACAAATTAGTAGCGATCCCACACTAGGACATTAAACCCTTATTAATCAATAGTAAGCATGAACACCTTTATTTTTTTTAAAAGGAACTCTCTCTTTAACACCCTTCCCCAATACACTCTTAGCACTGTCTCCATAGCAACCCACTGCAGCTAGTAGGTCAGAAGTTCACAGCACATTCTAAAAGGAGCATACTAGTTACAAAATGAGGTTCAGCAGGTGTGATCTACTGTACTGATTCAAAAGCAAATCCCAGACTGTATTACAATTTTCTATTTTTACCAGACCCAATCATAGACCAACTAACTAATCCTTTTAAAGCACTACCTCATTTATTCACTAGCACATTAACAACATCCAATCAAATATGTTTTTTAAACCTGACACACATCTTCATTTTAAATTCCTTTCATTTTAAAAACTACCTCATTCACCCCAGCATTTCCCTGTCTGCTACTGCTGTTTCACTTTGAAATGATTATAGTGTGCATTTTGGGCCACAGCTTTGTATTTGGGGCTAGAGAGGCTGCTAGAAAGAGTGGTATTGAGAGATTTGGATTTGGCTAATATGGACATTAATTGGATTGGCCAGAGAGGGTTAAAATGCCATCAATTCATACCTTTAGTTCAAAGCATTAGGGATTGCCAACCGCCTGACGTCATCATTGTGCACTGTGGTGGAAATGATTAGGCACACTGACTGGGGTTGCACTGGAAATCTTAATGAAGGATACCTTTGCACAAACTATGTAATTTTTCCCTCACATTGTCTCGGTGAACTCCAACAAATGACAGTGGTCAAATTAATAATGTCCAATGACAAAGCCAGGAAACATGTTAATGCAACTATTTCTGCATTTCTCAAAGATCAAAACATGGGCTGTATCTACAACACCTGCGCTTTGACATGGCTGATATTTATAGAAGTGGTGGTGTGCACTTCACAAATGAAGGCACCAAGGTGTATCTTCCCAACCTGAAACTATGCATCCGGTCTTACGTGTATCTGTCACATACTCACAATATAAACAAAAGCTCTTCTCAGGGCCACCCAATTTTGTCCAAAATATTTTTTAATTTTGTTCATTCAAACATATATTTGAATTTTTTTTAAAAATATTTGTGACGATGTTGAGATTGTCTCATCATACTTGCAACTACTCAAAACAAAAGCAGGCATTCAATAGACCCCAGGCCATTCAGAATTCAAATCTATTTATATAAGAAATGTTCTACATCATGCTATGCACATCATTTACTAAATAACTAACACATCTATGAATCTCTAAGTGTGTCTGTGACTGCGTTTATATGAGAGTGTGCCTGTGAATTGGTGTTTCACTATATGAGGGAGACTGTGAATGGGTGCATGAGTGTCTCAGTGACTCTGTGAGTGGGAGCATCAGTGTCTGAGTGGATCTGTGAGTGGGTGCATGAGGGTATTAGTGGGTCTGTGAGTGGGTGCATGAGAGTTGGAGTGGGTCTGTGAGTGTGTGCATGAAGGTCTGAATGGATCTGTGAGTGGGTGCATGAGGATCTGAGTGGCTCTGTGAGTAAGCGCATTAGAGCATGATTAGATCTGTGAGTGGGTGCATGAGGGTCTGAGTGGATCTGTGAGTGGGTGTGTCTGTATCTGAGTGGGTCTGTGAGTGGGTGCATGAATGTCTGAGTGGGTTGGTGAGTGGGTGCATGAGTGTCTGAGTGGGTCTGTGAGGGGGTGCGTCAGTGTCTGAGTGGGTCTGCGAGAGAGTGCTTGATGGACTGAGTGGGTCTGTGAGTGGGTGAGTGAGGGTCTGAATAGGACTGAAAGTTGGTGCATAAGTGTCTGAGTGGGTCTGTGAGAGGGTGTGTCAGGGACTGAGTGGGCCTGTCAATGGGTGCATGAGCTTTTCTCTGAGTGAGTCTGTGAATGGGTACGTCAGTGTCTGAGTAGGTCTGTGAGGGGATGCATGAGGGTCTGAGTGGGTCTGTGTGTAGTTGCATGAGTTTATGAGTGGGTGTGTTAGTGGACATATGAGACTCTGAGTGCATCTTTGAATGAATGAATTAGTGTATGGATGAGTCTGTGAATGTTTTTTTCTTTTTTTTTTCTTTCACTGACATTCACAAATTCATTGTGATGGTACAAGGGTTGCACTGAGCAGTGCTGCATATTCCAGAATATCAATCATTGTGAAATAAAAATCATTGTGAGGTCATAATTGCACCCTCAAAGACACCTAAATCACAGCCTTTGGGTCAGGGTACCTCCACCCTGACCCCTTATATATATTTTCCTTTTATTTTTCAGCCCTGGGGACTGTGTCCTGTTTCCTAAAATGGTAACTGCAACTTTCTGTTTAGAATTCCTGTTGGCACATGCATTCACGTATATATTCACCCCAATTGCTGTAAAAATGTTGCAACTGATCTAGATATTCAAATGTATATTCCCTTTCATTTCTCAAAAACTACGGAACAGATTTACAGCAAATAATAAAAAGAGTAATCTGCATACTGAAGCCTACCTTTCTTTCAAACTTGGTGTAAGTCCTCCCAGACGATTGGGCTTTAGACATGTTCAAATCTCCTTTGGGAAATAACATGGAAAAGGCGCCTTTTTCGACTCTCCCTTTTTCTCAACTCATTCTTGACGGATCACCCTGAAACATTTTATGTGTAACAAGAATCACCTGCACCCTTCTTTGGAAAATTTTAGGAAGATTCGTCAAACGGCACCAAAGATATAGGCAAGTCAACAAATGTTTTTCTATGGAAACATGATCCTAACTATAACTACCTATTGGCACCCTTTCTGCCTTCAGAATTAGCCTCTTTTTTTGGATCTTGGATTCCTCTTCTGAGAAAAATCTATAAAGGTTACACAAAAGTGAGGTAGACTTGTGGCAAGGGTCCAATAAAAAAATAATTTTTTGGGCATCAAAATGCTCTGGATAAGACCAAGATTTTCTTGCCCAGCCAGGTCGTGCCTTGGGCAGATTGACTTGGTTGATTGGTTTCAGTCCAGATATTTCAGAGATTTCCAAATAAGTCCTTTTGGACACCACTTATGATCGGGACTATATCCAGCAGAGGCAACCAGCAAGGTCTGGCCATCTTCTAGTTGCAACTAATCACAGTTCATTCCAGCAAAAATGCAAGTAGCAGCTTTTGAAGTCCCTTTAGCCACAGAAATGGTCAAATAACTGAACCTTGAAGTCCCTGTCTTGTTCCTTGGCACAAGGTCTGGCCATTCAATTCTCTTCACAGGTTTCAGACAGCAAGTTCAGTCCTCCTCAATTCTCCTGCAGGTCCAAAAAGTAATCTGAAGAGCTATTGGTGAGGTCCATTCTTACACAGTTGATTACTCTGGGGGTGGGGATGACTCCAAGATACACCCTAACCAATGGGGAACTATTGCTGGAGGCAACCCTACTCCTTTTGCAGCACATTATGTGTGACCAGAGCTTGTGTGTCAGGTAGATGTGTTATAGGGAAATGAGCAGCCCCACTTCCTAAGCTTCCTGAAACTGATTCTGTAAGCAGCTCCCCCCACTTGATTGGTGTTCAATCAATACCTTGGGCATAAAGAACAAAGGATTCTCCTTCCTCAGTTTTTTTCTTACACCCAGCTATGAATAGGCCAGTTGCACCTTTGTTCCTTTCAAGTTAATGAAGTTCCTGGCATCTCTCGAACTTCTCCTCCTGAGATGATCTGCATCACACCCTCTACATGAAACATCTCCTGTCACCAGGCATTAGCCATTGTCTCTGCCATATGAGCAGTTTTCCCACTTCATTAAGTTTAAAAACTGTTAGGGCAGCTGCTGCCAGGCTAACACTTCTGGCATGGAATAGGTAACTTATAAACAACAGTTCCCCAAAATATATAGTAAAAATATATCATCAATATCAAATTAGATTTTTTTTATAAATATTGAAAGCAGTGGTAGTTCTCTAAATTCAAGATAGCAGAATTATTATTTAATCTTCACTATTCCATAGTGAAAAGAGGTTTTGTGGGTCTGTCACATCAGGGATATGAAAGTAATCATTTCTTATATGTTAGAAGCTACATAGGGGTGGCTTATTAATGATTAAAAGAGAGGTTTTTCTCCCTATCAAAACAGTTTTTGTGATAGGTCAGGCTGCAGGTTTTAACAGCAGTAGTCAGGTTATGTTAGCAGGCATGAACCCATGTTTTGCTTGACACAGTGGATGGCATAATAAGTGCTGAAGTCTAGATGTGGCATTTAACTTCTTATGGCATGGATGTAAACTGTACACCAAATACTATGACCTTGCAGGTGAGTTTAATATGCCAATAAGTGATTATCCAGGCGTTAGATATTTTAGTGGTGAGAGCACATACACTAGGCCCAGTGTGTTGAGTTTAAAATATTTATGGTGAACATGCAAAGGGGATGATTCCTCACATAGCACATTTAATACAGTCATCCGTGATATCCTAAGAATTTTGCATCCCCTGGAAAGGCACACTGTGAAGGTCCCTTTTAGACTATATTCTAATGTATTAAATATTTTCAGTTAATTTATGCCATTGTTATTGAATTATATGTTAAACTTTCAGTAAGTGCAAGCACAAAAACATCAGAAATCTCAAGCTGTCCCGCATCTGCCAGCCAAAAAGTACCTAAAGAAAGCTTAATAAAGCATTGGTAAAACAATTTCTTCCTGCACTTGAATCTAGATTGCTTTTAACTTTTACATGGAGTTCTGTGCCTACCAGCTTGTTCCTTCCCATGTAAGAAATACATGGCAAGGGTGAATACCATTAAAATAAGACAAATGAATGCAGCCAAGGCAAGTGCATACAAGAGAAGTGCATATTATTAAAGTAGGACAAATAAACATAGAACTTGAAATTGAGGGTTCATTTGCCTCATTTATATTTACAAATCAATCCCTCTTCACAAATTGTAGTCTTATTACAAAGGTAAATATTTAAGGGTATCTTGCAGAATACTCAGTATTCTATCAGGTTAAACCCCTCCTTCTTTTCTATGTGTGCACATGCTTTTCCAGACACTGATCTCCAGCTGATGTAAGATGAATGAGAGGATAAGGGAGAAACAATGATAGAGAAGTAAGAAGAATGTTATAGAGAAACTTGACGTGGCAAGAGAAGGGAAATAGAGATGACATAGTGAGATAGATGTGTGTGGTAGAGAGAGATGTAATGTAGGGGAACCAAAGTGAGGTAGCCAGAAAGCATTATCCAAACAAATAGAAAAAGATACCCTGATAAAAAGAGAAAGCGAGAAAGAAACGTAATGGGCCTGTTTTACAGAGGTATGCTACTAGTAGTATCTTTACAACTGTAGATTCTCTGGACATAAAAATGATAACACATTTTTATCTGTTACTTTTGAATTTTGAAGACTCCATAATTGTAAAAATAGTAAAAGTAAAATACTTTTGGTAGAGGCAAACAATCGTGTACGTTTCCCTTTTTGAATCAGACCAATGTAGAGAGGGACACGAATGGGGTAAAAATAAAGAGAGATAAGAGAGATAAGGCTGGAAGGAAGGCAAGTTAGAGTAAGAAAGAGTCAGAGAGAGTTAGAAGAAGACATGTACACAAGTGAGCTAGTGAAAAGAAATATAGAGAGATGCAAAGTAGAAATGGGGTAAAATAAAAAGGAAAATAACAAAATGGGTCATGTTAACAGCAAAATGAGCCAGTGAGAAAGGCAGAAAGAGACAGAGAGAGAGAAAGGGAAAGACAGAGAGAGGCAAATGGTAGACCAGGGTGTAATTTTCAACATAGTGGCATTATTTGGTATAATGCCAGGGATATCATGTAGTGAAAATTACACATATTGCCAGAGATTCTGCTCACATAAGTGAGATGTCTGTTACGGGGGAAAGATATCATAGGAGCATTGGAACAACAAAAATCACATATGAAATACCTTGAAACATGATTTCATACTAACCTTTTTAACCCAGTTAACCATCTGGGTAAATTATGATCACTAAATGCATCTTTTTTAAATTTGTTTTTTTTGTTTTATACACAGGACATCCAATAGAATGTGAGAATACTGTACAGACAGAATTAACTTCCTCTTAATGTCCTGAAGACGTCTCCCCATTCATTGTCCAGTCCTTTTCCATTTTAGATTTGAATTTTGGAGGCAAAGCGATTTTTTGCACTCTCTGATTAATTATGCAGGCTTGGAAGTTGAAATCTTTACTTGTTTTTAAATAAATAAAGTAAGATTAGTGCAGTTTTTTGCCAAATGTGGTGTTGGCAGACAGTACTATTTTTGTCCCTTTTTTGTTCTTTCTCAACTGGTTTATTGCTGATGTGCTTGAGTTTATGTTAGGGAGGATTCAGGCAGGCCCATTTCAAATTGAGCAGTAATGGAAATATGTGCATGGTGGCAGCCTGGGTTTAAATATATGTCCTTATTTTCCTTATGTTCTTGTGAATTTTGTCTAGATTTGTCTTCATTCAGTGCTTTATTTTTCTTTTTGGCACCTCTTCTTCTGTAGTCTCTGAATTTACCTGAAAAGCTTTTCTTAGTTCACAGTCTTTCTATTTTTCTATTATTTTTGTATTACTTGAAGGAATGGGGAAGGTTTTGTACTTTGCAGGTTCCTGTTGGTGGCTGGAGTCAGATGGCTGCAGGAAGTGAGGCCTATGTAATTAGACATTTGTTCCTCCCCATGTGCTTGCCCATCATTTGTGAGTGTGTTTATGCGTGTGTCCATCAGTGTGCTTGTGTGTGCCTGTGTGCGTCTATGTGTCTGTGCATGTTTATATTTATGTGAGATGGTTAATTCACTGTTTTTAAGACTATTTTGCAGCGGTAACGGTTGCATTGTGTGGGTTGTGTGTGGGGCATTTTTAAAGTTTATTTTAATCTTTTCTCATTCTACAAGAGCACGTGTGTTGTGCCACTGAGTTTACATTATAGTGCTACTTTTTTGGTAGTGTAGTGAGGCCAATGGATAGTTCAAGTCACATTTTAAGTATAAATGTATCCAATCCTTTCCATGCGATTCTGAAAGATTTTGTTGGTGAAAGGCATGAAAGGGTCTCCAGCCCTGCTGAACATGCACTGACCGACATTTTGTGGAGCCTGTGAGTGTGTCAATGGAGGTGATTTTGTCTTAGTTCTCCATGCCTCCTTTCTTGGCCATTAAAGGATGACCATTTTATATCACCCGCATATGTGTTCTTAGGTCGCTATTTTGTCTTTGTCTTTGAAGAAACCCATTTGATTTGTGTTATGTTTTATATTTTTTCCTAATATATTATTCCTGATGTTTCTATTTGTGCTGATTGTGATAGTATGTAGTACACAATTGTTTTTTAAAAGTAATTTAGTCAATTTATGCATGCTTTCCAAGTACTCTACAGGGCTGCGGGATATTATTGATTAATTGTATTTGATGTTTGCTGTCTCCTATGAGGCTCTAACAGTCTTAGAGGAACATTGGGTATCTTTATATCCTATATGTGACCTCAGAGGAGTCCTGAAGGGCTGGACTTGCTCCGTCATGTGTCCAGGACAAAGGAATGAATTTCAAGAGTCAGTTGACTAACCTCCTGTGTAGCTACAGGGCCGCAACAAGTTAAAGAGGCCTTTTCCCTAAAGTGCTCACCTGACAAGTACCAACTGGACCTGAAATAGACCATGCCGGTGGCCTATGCTGAAGTGAGTATTGGCTCGCAAAGTGCTGTTCCTAAGGTCTTTGGACCATTGTCTGTGTCTAACTGAACTTCTAGTATCTCTCAGAGGCTGGGACATTTTGGATTTTCAGACCTCTGGAGGACTGAATGGTCCACACCAGCCTATTAACCAAAGGTGTATCCTTGTTAAGGTAAACATCTTCTTCTGAGTATTAAATCCAATTCAGTGGACCCTCTGCAAGAAGGTATCCAGCCTCTTGGAACCTATCGTTGGATATATCCTGCAGCCTTACCCACTAGAGGGTTCCAAGCTCTAATAAACAGACTAGGGAACTGATTACGATCTTGTCATATGGGGTTACTCTGTAACAAACTTGACGGATATCCCGTATTACAATGTCATTATATCCAATGGAAATCGTAATATGGTGGACGGAATATCTGTCATGTATGTGGCGAAGTATTCTGTCTGCCAAGAGTGTAATCAGGCCCTAAATCTGAAAGTAAAAATCTTGACCACATGAAGGTGCCAAATATATTCACTAAAACCCGCAGCTTCGGTGGGACCTAGTCAAACTCTGACTTTGTGACAACTTCTTTAGATATAGTCCACTGCCTTGCCCCATGAAAATTTGTTGACTTCCTAAAAGAAACACAAAGCACATTTCTCCAAATAGGTCAAATGTGCTTGATGTATCTGGCCCACCCTCAATCTTAGTCTGCATGAAGTCGCGCAAAGATCCTAGCCTGCCATGACCAATTGGTATTGTTGGTGCTTTGTGCTTTTATTTCCTATTCTCCCTTAAATCTTTACACTTTCATATCTCTGGTTCCCTTTATTGGATTTTGTCCTTTTAGAGTTATTTTATTTACTAAATTATACTTTACATTTTTAATTCAGATTGGGATTTCTATTGCTTGTTATGTTGACCTTTTTACGCTTTTGGTACTGCGTAAATACTTTATACATACCTTATTTTAAGCCTGTCTGCTCTGTGCCATAGCTATCAGGGAACTGAACTCAGTTTAATTAAGTGCATTTGCGGGTTCATCTTGACAAGTGTTAGGATTATTTTTTGAAGTTGAAAGTTGCAATCCCAGGTAATAATCATGGGCCAGATGTAGGTAGAATAGATTTTGCGACTCGGAAATTGTGACTCGGAAATTGCAACTCGCAATTTCCGAGTCGCAAAACCATATGCAGAATGGTATCTCAGACACCTTCTGCGAATCGCAAGGGGGTCGCAAAGACCCACCTCATTAATATTAATGAGCTTGGTTGCAATTTGCGACCCCCTTGCGATTCCCTGCACTCACAGGGATGGTGGCCTGCTGGAGACAGCAGACCACATTGTCTGTAACTGCTTTTTAATAAAGCATTTTTTTTTTGTATTGCAGCCCGTTTTCCTTAAAGGAAAACGAGTTGCAATACAAAAGAAAAAAGGAAACCATTTGGTTTCATTTTTTTCAGAGTAGGCAGTGGTCCATTGGACCACTGCCTGCTCTGCAAAAATATTTTTAGCGACATTCACAAAGGGGAAGGGGTTCCATGGGGACCCCTTCCCTTTTGCGAATGAGTTAGCACCCACTTCAAGTGGGTGTTAACTGCGAATTGCTTTGCGACCGCTTTCGCGGTCACAAAGCAATTCTGCATCGTGGTGCGAGTCGCAAATAGGAAGGGAACACCCCTTCCTATTTGCGAGTCACATTCCCATTTTGCGAGTCGATACCGATTCCCAAAATGGGAATGTGCATCGCGATGCGCATTTTGCATGGCGCAAACTGCGAATTTCGCAGTTTGCGCCATGCAAAACGCTTTCTACATCTGGCCCCATATTTCTTACACATAGACCTTGCTCTTGCAGTGAGCAGCCAATTAAATATAAGCCAGCAAAATATGACCCCCGAACATTTTCTGATAAAAACAAGAAGACCATCCACCCTGACTCTTTATCATTCCTATTTTGTAAATGAAGATGCAGAAGACCGTATTGCACTGCTTATATATAGCACTTTCATGGAAAAAAGAGTCACGAAAATAGGTAGATGGACACTGCACTTGGAAGGAATAACTTGCATCAGTGAATGTTGAAATGATGATTCAAGTGATGAATTTATATGGGAGTAGCTTAACTTGGTATTTTATCCTTGGGTGAACAATCATTTGATTCTGGATTAATAATGGAAGTGTTGCATTATTAGTAGTTTGGAAACTAGAACACCAGCATCATTGTGTTCTTTTGAAAAGTCTTAATTTGTCTAGACAAGACTAAGACTACATTTTAAATTTTATTTTCCAACGTGTCCATCACTTCAATCAGCAAATCTGGAAAACAACATGTGTAAGAAGGACCAAATCCTGTCTACTTTTTTTTGGGACACAAGAGAACTCAAAAAGGTCTAGCCCTGAGGACTGGAAACTGCTAAGTCATTTTTAAAAATAAAGTCTAGTGGATTGTAGGGCACATCCTAAGTGGCTGTGGTAGACATAATGATGGGCGCAGCTAAATATTTTTAGTTTATATGATCAGTTATTCAGGGTAATTGTAACTATTTCTCTGGGATAGTTGATGCTTTATTTGCCCTTAGTCAATCGAACACTAGTTTATGCTCCCTACTCCGACCCACATACCATGCTTACATGGGCTTTCAAATAAGTCATTTTCGTTTCTTTTCTCATTCTATTGGCCTTATGTTCTGCAAAGAAGTTGAAATTCAGTGGTGATCTTCTTTGTGATTCACCACTGCTCCCAGGATGGACAATGCTAGAACACTGCACTTACAGAAATAAAATTAACTGTGTTTCTGTGCTATTTTGTAATGAAGCCTGGATAACTTCAACTAAGTACCTCTGTTGGCTGTCAAAGACTAAGTGGGTTAACTTAACATTCATCTTCTTTCTATGACAGATGCTCCATACTCATGTTCTTGTTGAATGCTGTGTTCTTCCCTCTAGGGGGCATATTTACACTCTGTTTGTGGGGGATGCGCGTTACGGCACCTGGGGGGCCGAGGAGGAGCCAGCAGCAGTACACCAAAGGGCAGGAGCCCTTTAAATTCCTGGTAGCGCTCCCGCCTCGCGGGACGCGCGTTACGGCACCTGGGGGGCCGAGAAGGAGCCAGCAGCAGTACACCAAAGGGCAGGAGCCCTTTAAATTCCTGGTAGCGCTCCCGCCTCGCGGGATGCGCGTTACGGCACCTGGGGGGCCGAGAAGGAGCCAGCAGCAGTACACCAAATGGCAGGAGCCCTTTAAATTCCTGGCAGCGCTCCCGCCTCGCGGGACGCGCGCAGGCGGCGCCTGGGCGAAGCCCGGGCCAAGGGCGGACCCGTCCTGTGCCCGTCGGAGACCGGAGGTGGCTGGGCTGGGCCCCCCCTCTCTTTTGCCAGCAGTAAAGAGTCTAGCCTGTTACCCAAGAGAATACAGACTATACTACACAGTTTAAACTGAGTAGTATTATTCACCACTACAGTTGCATCTTTTTCAAGTTCCCCTGCTGTTATTGGTGGCTACTACCCGGAGGCACCTATTTAAATAAGTATTTAGCCGAAGAGCGGGACGCTGCTACTTTTCGGAAGAGGCTTGGCAGGCAGGGCTAGATACTCCAGTGACAGGACATTCAATATACAAGTAAGAGAGTTATTCTTTCTTTCTTGATTTTTATCATCGGGAAAAGGAAGGCTGTAGATTTACCAGCGCAAACTAAAGGAACAAAAATAGCGAAAAACCGCCCAAATAGATCCCTGAATTTGGGCCCATCCTATAAGTAAAATCCACTTGACGAAATAGATCTTTTAGTCAAAGAGGTTGAGTCTATGCTAGGTACACAAACCATGGGGATAAATAATCCAAAGGAAGGCCCCCCCAAGGATAGGAATATCTCGGAGATATTTAAAAAGAAGGGGTAGAGGAATCCTCCAGATGTAACAACAGAGGTTGATGGGGATGGGGGCACACACAATTGTAGGGACCCCACTCCAAAACCCACTTTTAGTATAGTGAGTCCTCCAGTATCCCAGGGGGGTCCTCCATATGTACCAAATACTTTGTCTTTCTTTCCACTGAGCCCGGTGATTAAGGTGGTTCCAAGTTTATTGTGTACTAACCGCTTTGAACCACTGCTGGTAACAGAGGATTTGCCTGTGCCCGTGAGTGTGTCCAAGCCTGTAGTTGGAATATCTAATCCTAGTGTTATCCCATTGATCTCCCAGTCTGATCTGGAAGGTAATGAATCAGCAGCTAGCAGAGGCAACTTAGCTACAGTTTTCCAGAGAGTCGATGAAGTCAAGGGATTGGTTCAAGTATTAATAGATCTTTTGAAGTGCAACCTTGTGTACCAGCATGGGAATCCCTGTGCTTGTGAAGGGATATGCAGGGTTTGTGGAGAGGCCAGGGGAAAATAAGTATTCCCCTCTTCTGCCCCAATAAAGGGGACTGAGCCAAGGGATAATTCTTGTCTTCCCGTTAGAGGGGGGACAATTTCACAAGGGAGGGAAGATTACCGCCGCGACCCCATCAAAGATAACTTGAGGCCCAACGGGAGGTTTGAAAATGCACTCAGATACAGAGATCGTCAAGGAAACTGGGAGAGCAATTCAACTAGTGGTAGAGCCAGAGGTAGGATTAACGGATCTGACCCCCCGGAAACTGTCCAAGAGGACCTTTCTACACAATCCCTCAACAGGCCACATAAAACCTCCTACAACAACAATATTTCCTCCCGTAACAATACTGAGAACACAGCTATCAATGAACAGGATTTTTGTACAAGTCATGGAACAAATAAAATCTATTTGATCAATGTTCCAAATTTATCGCCATGGTCAGTTGAGAACCAAGCCTCTTTGATGAATAAAGTCACACACTTGATACGCTCCCGACGAAGTTGCCTCTCTGTCATTTGTTCTAATATAACATCGGCTGAGAGAAACAGCACCCCAGGGACTAATTTTGATATAATTACTATCCATTTTAAAGATGAGACCTTGGTGACTCAAATAATGGATTTTGATTCTCGCACCCACTCGAACAGTGTAACAACTATGGGGGGGATAAGACTTATGTTAAACCCACACAATCCTGGATTACATATGGGACCGGATGGACCAGATGGCTTAACTAATTCCTGTTGAGGTGTTGTATGTAAGGTAGCAACCGATCTTGGGTCGTTGCCTGATCCTGTATGACTGACTTCTGAATCAGTGACTCATGCGATGGCCTGTTCCAAGGTCTCACATCCAAAGGGCAATAATAAAGTACCAACACTAGACATCTGTAGCAATGACTTGGGCCCGGGGGACGCTGGTTGCTCAACTGTGGTGATAAACCAAGGCAAATGTACGTTAGAACTCATGTCTTGGAACATTGCTGGTTTGGCAAAGAAATGAGATGATAGCGAATGGGCCTTTTTTATCAAGGATATAGACATTTGTCTGTTTCAAGAGACTTGGGTAGAGGATGCTATCATTATAGTTGGATTTCTTTCATTCAGTGTTCCTGCTATACCTTCAGAGAAGGGGTCAGGCCGGGCGAAAGGTGGGTTGTTACTACTTGTAAACAAGAACCTGCATTGTGACCACAAGCTTCTGGAAATTGATTCTGTAGACATAAAAGCTATGTGCATTACGTTCAAAAGAAGCTTATCAATTGTTATTGTTAATGTCTATATACGATTGGTGTCATGCAGCTCTGAGTCTCACACCTTGGCCACTTTGTCTGAATTTGTAGAAAGCCTTCACCCCTCGACTATTTTAATTGTAGCTGGAGATTTTAATTGTACCTTTGAACCTTCCACCCTTATTAGTGGCCTAACCGATGAAGAGGATGAGCTGCAATCTACTACTACTACTACTACTCAGCCCTGTAAAAAATCTCGGGTGGCCATACAATTAGCTACACTATGTTTAAAACACGGCCTTAGGGCCTGCAATGGCAGGACGCCATCTGATATGAACATTGCACCAATGTTTAAAAGGAGCAAGTTCACAAGCACGATTGACTATTTCTTAGTTGATGTTAGGTTGTGGCCCCACCTGGAAGACATGGAAGTAGTAGTGAGAAGCGATAGCGATCACTTCCCCTTGCTTCTTACCTTCTCCGGAGAAATGTTCAGGAGAACATCTAATAATCATGTTACACCAATCCCGCCACCATGCTGGAACAATAAGTTCACTAAGACTACTTGGCCAAAAGTGATGTCCAACCCACATCATATTGGAGCAATATATAAAAAAAAATTAAATAGTTTGGCCGAGTATGAAGACCAGGCTGTGGGGAATATTATGATTCTTAAAATACATGATAGCATGGCCATTCAGCTACAGGGGTTCTTTTACAAAGCAAGGCGGTCAAAGCCATGTGAAGGAAAAGGGGCACACAAGGGATGGTTTGATGAGAGGTGCTTAAAGGCCAAGTCTGGGCTAAAAGCAGTAGTAATGTCTGGCTCCCAGAGGGAGATTAAACAAGCTAGGTCCCTATATAAAGAAACCCTGTCCAATGCAAAAAAGCAGTGGGAGGATTCTCTGTGGCAAGAATTATTAGACGCCTCTAGAGAGAAGAATAACAAGTGTTTTTGGGAACTTTTGTCTAAAAGAGAAAATGGAGGTAGGAGTTGCCCCAGCAACCACATACAACCAGAAAGCTGGGTAGAACATTTTCCACCCTTTATGCCCTACCAGAGGGCTGAACGGACACTAATGTAGTCCACTCCTCATCAATGCTATTGGACTTGAACCCCAAGTGGGGGCCCAGTGCATCCCTAAGGGTCATCTCATTTTTAAAGTAGAAGAAACCCTTGAGGCTATAAACAGTCTGAAACTTGGCAAAGCACCCGGACCAGACAAACTTCCTAGAGATCTTTATAGATCAGAACCAAACATCTGGTCCTGGTATATGAATGCCATTTCAAATAGTATAGCTGCAGGGGGACAAATCCCAGGTACATTGAAGGGGGCCGAAATTATACCCATCTACAAAAAAGGAAATGCTAACCTTCCAGCCAATTACAGGCCAATTAGCCTTATAGACAACTTACAAAAGATGTTCGCTAAACAAATTCTACAGAGGCTAACTAGCTGGGTCGAGGAGCACCAAATTCTTTCCCATTTACAGGCAGGGTTCCGTGCTAAAACCAGCATGGTAGACCAGGTCTTTCGATTGGCCATATTGTACTGGAAATATGTTCTTATCGCCAAGCAATGTCTATATGTAGTATTTATAGACTTGCGATCTGCTTTTGACCTGGTCCCAAGAGCTAAACTGTGGGAAGTGCTGGGGAGACTTGGAGTTCCAGAGGATTTATTACTCCTGCTAAAATGATTACATGAAAACACTTATGCCCAAGTGAGGTGTGGTGAACAAGGCAAACTGACAGAACAGATCCCAATTAGAAGGGGAGACCGCCAAGGTTGTGTGCTAGCCCCCTTACTATTCACTTTATTTATTAATGAAGTAGTGAAGGTTGTGTTCACTTGCCAGAATGATGCTCCCTCTTTGAATACGCATAAAATCCCTATCGATTCGCTCCTCATTTCCAAGACACCAATGGGGTTGCAAATCCTTGTTGATCGGTTCAATCTATTTTGTAGCGATCACGGGTTGGAGGTTAATATTAATAAAACAAAACTGACGGTGTTATCCAAAGGGCCTAGTAAAAGATGTTCCATTCACATTGATGGAGTCCCCTTGAAGGAAGTTAGCTCTATAGACTATCTGGGAGTCAGGCTAACTAGTAAACTATCATGGGAAGAGCAGATCACAAAAAGCGCAGGGTTGTTACAACACAGAGCTTCATCCATACTGCGCTTCTATCAAAGTTCCTTTGCAAAAGCTGTTTCCCCAGCAATAAAGATTTATATAGCTAAGGCACAAGGTGCAGCTCTGTATGGAGCGGAAGTATGGGGTTTCTCCAACTGTAATAAGATCTCAGTGGGGGAAAACAACTTTGCGAGGGCTTTGATAGCGTGTCCACGCTCTACACCCCTGCTTCCACTATTTTTGGATCTGGGGTTAAGTCGAGTAGTAGATCTAGTTATTTTAAGACCCTTCCATTATTGGATCAGGCTATGGATTACCCCTGAACTCGATATATACAAGACCTCATTACTTGACCTATTAAAATGTCAAAATGCTAATACTCTCCCATGGATTTGTCATGTGTCCCATTGGTTTCGTTTGTTGGGTTTGGCCGATAATTGGGAAAATCCCCACAAACTAGAGAGACGGCATAAAAATGTTTTAAAGCTAACTTATTGGTCTTATGTTAGGGATAACAATATAACCTGCAAATCTCACGGTCGTTTAACTAATTCTTTTTTTGATCTTAAATGGTCTCCAAACTTTGAATCTTGTTTGGACATCATACCGGATCAGCAGGGCAAATGTCTATATGCAAGTTTTCATTTCGGCTCTCTGCCCCTGATGTCATTGATTCATAGGTGGGGGCCGATCAGTCTTCCTGATATATGCCCTGCTTGTTGCAGTACCTTTGAAACATTTTATGTTCTTCTGTTCAGCCTTTGCGATTCCACGATCAAAATGGATTCACAATACTTGTAGGGCTATGGGATTTAAGAACTGTTCCTTGGCTCTACGGGTGTTAAAAAGTCACAATTCAGTCGATGTAATTCTCCCAGTGAGTAAGTATTTAGTGACAGCCTGGCGCATACGCTGTCATCTCCAAAAAGCAACCTAAGGTTATTATTGGTTTATAGAGTTTCATGTGCAATTTGAGCTTTTATTGTCTTAATGTTTTTAAACTAATTTATAGATGTGTAGGTACTGTATTTAAACAAAGAATGATTATTTATTCATGTACTTTTTACTAGTTTGTTTTATGTTGCTTTTATAGTCAATTGATCTAATAAAGCTGAATTGAACTACTCTGTTTGTGCCGGATTTGCGTCATTTTGTTTTACGGAATTCCAGTACAAACTTAACTCCATATTTATATTTTGGCGCTAGACATGTCTAGCGCCAAAATATTGGAGTTAAAGTCATTTTTTGCCTGGGAAAAAACTACCTTGCATCAATGAGATGCAGGGTAGGCGTTCTCGGGCAAAAAAAGACTCAAAGGCCCTCGCACCTTATTTATCCTCCCATGCAAAAATCACGCACGTGAGGTGGAGGGTCTAAAATAATGGCGCTAAGCCTCCTTAGCACCATTATTTAATGCCTGGGTCAGGGCAGGCGGTAGGGGACTTGTGGGCCTTTTTCTATGGTCAGAGACATGGAAACAGCCCAGAGGTGCCCTTCCCTGCCCCTAGGGACACCCCCACCCACCCGCACCCACACCTGGAGGACACGTAAGGATGGGGGAACCAATCTCAAGTCAGTTATTTTAAATATGTTTTCAGAGTGCCATAGTGGGCCTAACTTGGGCCCCCCTAAATGGCAATGTGCCAATGGCCATGCCCAGGGGACATAAGTCCCCTGGGCATGGCTGTTGGCCTGGGTGGCATGACTCCTGTCTTTACTCAGATCAAAGTCATGTCCATGGAGTTTGTGCGTCCAAAAAATGACGCTAGTCAGGATAGAGTACTTTTTTCATGTATTTTGACGCTAACCAATCCTTAAAAATGCTGCCCATCTGGCATCCTGGAATGGCACTAACCGGCGCTATACTGCTTGAGGCAAACCTGTGCTAATGAAGGTTTGCATCAAAAATATAAATATGGGCCTAAATGTTATCTGATTTTCCTGCCCATTGAATCAATGGTGCCCTAACCCCCTTCAAAAAGATCAGTTTTATTGTGCTGCTATCGATTTCCACTATCAACAGATCTCACACTTGGTGGGGAGGATGTTGTGTAAGCAACATTACACTGTTAAAGGGTGGGGTTAAAAACATTGGTAATTTATCCACATCAATCCCCATACCTGGGTCAGAATGGGGCATCATTTTGCAGAGAATACATTATCACATAGGTAGGCCAAGAAGAGGTAGTATTCAACCTTTTCATAATTCTACCCACTGTGAATCAATCTACCTGATGATTTTATGATAAATAGCCCCCTTCTGTGACTTGAACGTTTATTACAGTTATTGTTATGTTTACTTTAATATATGACACCATCTTTACATTGTGTTGATTTATGTTGGTCTTCATCTTGGATTTTCCACGCACTCAGTTTTCTTTTTGTGTCATGTCAGAAAATAAAAATCCTTCTTTGCATGTTCAACTGTTCCATTCTGAATAAGAATTGTCTACGTTTGATATGTTTCCTGGAGAAAAATTATGGGGTGTCCTATATAAAATAGGTACTCCAACGAATATAATCCATCTTTTACAGCGGTTACATGAGGGCACATGTGCCCAGGTGAGTCGTGGCAACCAGGGAGAACTAACAGACCATATTGCATTCCAGCGGGGGGTTCGTCAAGGATGTGTTTTGGTACCAACTTTATTCACTTTATATATAAATGAGGTGGTACAAGTTGTATCTCTCTGCCAAAATGATGCCCCCTCCCTAAATGCGCAAAAAAATCCTATACTGCTCTTTGCGGACGACTCTCTCCTCATCTCTAAGACCCCATTGGGTATCCAGACTCTCGTTGATAAGTTTATAACTTTCTGTACCAACCATGGGCTGGAACTGAATGTTAGTAAAACCACATTATTGGTGTTTAGCCCAGGACTAGCTAGGAGATATACTATCACCTTAGCTGGGGCTCCTTTGGGAAAAGTAGGTTTGATAGACTATCTGGGTGTGAGGACCTCCAACAAATTGCTCTGGGAAGAAAAGATCAACAACAGCGTGTCTCTTCATTGATCTGGGGCCATTTTGCGCTTTTATAAGAGTATTGCCACAAAAGCTGTTTCTCCGCCTATAAAGATTTACTTGGCCAAAGCACAAAATGCTGCTACATACTGAGCTGAGGTGTGGGGCTTTTGTAAAACCACTAAACTCTCTGTAGTTGAAAATAGTTTTGCTAGAGCACTACTTGCGTGCCCAAGCAGTACTCCCTTGATTCCTATCTTTTTGGACCTTGGTTTTAACTGTATTTCTGATGTGATAGCTTTAAGACTGTTACTATTGTGGGTAAGAATCCGGACAACTCCTCGGCTCATTATTTACAGGGACTCTCGTCTTGATCTTTTAAAAAGACCTAATGCAGCCTCTATTCCATGGTTTAGGCACATGTCTAACTGGTTTCCTACCCTGAGACTTGGGAATTACTGGGAGAACCCACAGGATTTAAGGAAGGCCCATAAATTGTCCCTGAAAATAGCTTATTGGTCCTATGTCAGGAATAACTATCTGTTTGGTCACATGGACAACTGACCAATGAATTTCTTGATTTCAAATGGTACCCCCAGTATGAGCCTTATTTAGATCTTATTTCCGACTCTCTGGGAAAGAGTCTTTATGCCGGTTCCATTAAGGATGTTTACCCGCTACTGTCTTTTACTGGCAGTTGGAAGATGCCATTGGTGTCCAACCTATGTCCAGGCAGCAATGCTGTCCTGGAATCAGATGAACATTTCATGTTCTTCTGTCCAGCGTATGCTTCTCCTCGACGCAAGTGGATTCATCCAGCTTGCCAGATGTTGGGCTTTAGACAATTTGCTATTCACCTCAGGTTTTTAAAGTATGATAATTCTGCTACTGTGATCCATGCAGTTAGCAAGTTCCTTGTGGCTGCATGGTATATACAAATTCACTTTTTAAAAACATTGTAATTAGTGAATATGTATGTTCTAGGGTATGCACTGAGAGTTTTTTTATTAGTTTTATTGTTAGCAATGAATTGTGTTTTTTATTGTTCCATTATTGTTTTTTTGTTTTTTAAATTTCACTTGTAACTTGTAATTACATGGAGTATTGTTTTCTGCTTTGATGGTTTTATGACCGAATAAAGCTTGTGTTATAATAACCAGAATAAAAAGAACCTGCTTTTGTCTGTGATGTCTTCCCTGCTTGAGCCTGTTAGAGCTCCCAGCAGTTAGTCCATTTGTGAAAACCTCTGATTCAACAACTTATCTTGGGGAAGGCAGCAGACAAAACATTTCTACTTAGGTCAGATTTGAAAGGAGGGGGTTCTGTATAGGCAGGACTTTTATATAATGTGCATAATATAAACACATCTCCTGTACTCCATTGGTTGTAGTTAGTAGTAATCTTTCTGAGTGTTGACTAGGTTTGAAGGGTAGGGCAGGACATGTCAAGTGATGAAGGAAAGAGACAAAGGTAATGTATCACTGGTTTTGCAATGCTGATCACAGGAGGGTGAACTGGAGGCCTGTGTTGGGGCTAGCCTGGCAATATGGGTGCCCCAGTCAAGAATATACTAGATAAAGCATGATGAGGGTCGACAATTGAACAATTTATTTGTGATGTGCCAGGTTTGTGTCTCCCTGTCTCCTCTGATGGTAGGTAGGTGAAATATCCTGGTTTACAGATGTTACAGATGTTACAATAAAAAATACTACTAACAACACAACTAATTAAATGGTACCAACAATAATCATAACAATAAGTTATAAATTCATGAGTAGGAAAAAACAAGTACCTACTTTTACATAAATGAAAACCACCCACTCCATCTGCAACAGATCCTCTCAACATTTCTCACAAAAGTAAACTATACTAAACTAATCTATCTCTTCGACAACTGTTTCCACTCACTGCACCCACAACAGACCCACCCTTTGCCTAAATCCCTCAAAGACCCTAAAAAATAACTACATTATTCTAATCTACTGTTCCCACCCACAACACCCTCAATATGTCCATCCCTCTCCCTACTCAAAGCACCCTCCAACTGTTCAAGTCTTTGCTTTATTTCCCTCTGGTAGTGACCATGAGGTCATTTTAGAGAAGGACCTCTATGGTTGAAGGGGGAGTGATGGGGATATTGTGTGGGATGAGAATCCACTCAACTGCAAGAGTGTGGTCCCTCTTTCATAGCCATTTTAATGTTTTGGGGTCCGCAGGCAGGGAAGACTGTGGAGTTTCCACACTGATGGAGCAGGAAGACTCCCACCAGGTGGGAGTTGAAATGTTTCTCTCTGCCCAATTTCTCCTGGGCAGGGAACACAGGATTGCTGATAAGGATTTCCCAGAGGGAGCAGAGGGAAAAGTAGGTCTCAGCCAGGCAGGAGTAAAAACAGGCTCCCCCCATCAGCTCACACAGACCTGTGGGTATCCTGAGTGAGACCAGGACACCCCAACAATGTTTTTCAAATGGGAAAGGAATAATATGCCATTCATTATTCAGTGCTCCTGAGCAAGAAGCATGTGGGGCTTTAAATTGATATTTTTTGGGCTTGGGCAGGGCACAACAAAAAATTAATTACAGGTTGTTAAGGAGGCTGTAGGGAGCACAGCAGTTCCCTGATCAACATAAAAAAATCCAGTAAGTTTCCTCAGTCATTGAATTCGATATCACAGGAGACCTTACCATTATGCAATACTGTGAGCCATAGATGTATGCTCTTCAACTGGACTTCAAGGACTCCTTGTGATTGGTTCTATGACTGACTTTGTGGCCTATTTTAACCCCTTTGCTGCCAGGCCTTTTTCCCTCCTGTGCCAAGCCTTTTTGGCTATTTGGAGCAGTTTAGGCTTAGGCCTTCATAACATGTTGTCCACATAAGCTACCCACACCAAATTTGCATCTTTTTTTCTAACATTCTAAGGATTCTAGAGGTATCCAGAGTTTGTTGTTACCCCCGGAGGAGAACAAGAAATTAGCCAAAATTCAGGAATCTTTTTTTATGGGAAAAAAGGGATGCAAAAGAAGGCTTGTAGTTTTTTCCTTGAAAATGGCATCAACAAAGGGTTTGTAGTGCTAAAATCACCATCTTCCCAGCTTTCAGGAACAGGCAGACGTGAATCAGAAAATCAAATTTTTCAACATAAATTTGGCTTTTTACTGGGACATACCCCATTTTTAGTATTTTTTGGTGCTTTTAGCCTTCTTCCAGTTAGTGACAGAAATGAGTGTCAAACCAATGCTGGATACCGGACAGCTAAACATTTCTAAAAGGTAGACAAAATTCTTAATTCAGCAAGGGGACATTTGTGTATACCCTACGTGGTTTTCCTACATAAAATAACAGCTGAAATAAAAATAATATTGAAATTAAGTGAAAATAGCAGCCTTTTCTCTCCATATTTTACTATGTAACTTTTTCCTGCGGTGTCAGATTTTCAAAAGCAATATATCATTATGTCTGTTAGACTCTTCTGGTTGCAGGAACATACAGGGCTTGTATGTTCAGCAAGAACTCTAGGTACCCAGAGCCAATAAATTAGGTGCACCTTGCAATGGGTTTTCATTGTACACTGGGTATACAGCAATTTATTTAATAATATAAAGAGTAAAAAATAAATATCAAGGAAACATTTGTATTTACAAAATGGGCAGACGATATGGTGTGGAAAAACAGTGGTTATTTAGACATCTCTGAATTCTGGGGTCCCCATACTAGCATGTAAAATACAATGCATTTCTCAAAAACAGAAGTCTTTTTTACACACTGTCTAACATTTTCAAGAAAAAAATGAAGTGAAAGACAGGGGACAATACCACTTGTTCTTCTATTCTGTGTTCCCCTATGTCCCCGGTAAAAATGATACCTCACTTGTGTGGATAGGCCTAATGCCCATGAACTGGAAACGCAACATAGACATATCACATTTTTACATAGAAATCAGGCATGGTTTTTGGAAACTGCCTAGCTGTGGATTTTGGCCTCTAGCTCAGCCGGCACCTAGGAAAACCTAGCAAACCTGGACATTTCTGAAAACTAAACACCAAGGAGGATTCAGAATGTGGTGACTTGGGGACTCTCACCAGGTTATGTTACCCAGAATCCTTTGCAAACCTCAAAATTTGGCAAAAATACACTTTTCCCTCACATTTCGGTGATGGAAAGTTCTGGAATATGGGAGAGCCACATATTTCCTTTTATCCAGCGTTCCCCCAGATCTCCTGATAAAATTGGTACCTCACTTGTGTGGATAGGCCTAGGGCCTTCAACTGGAAATGCCCCAAAACACAACACGTACTCATCACATTTTCCTATAGAAAGCTGGCCTGATTTTGCAAAGTGTCTAGCTGTGGATTTTGGCCTCTAGCTCAGCCGGCACCTAGGAAATCATAGCAAACCTATATATTTGTGAAAACTGGACACCTATGGGAATTCAGACTAGGGTGACTTGAGGGGCTCACACCAGGTTCTGTTACCCAGAATCCTTTGCAAACCTCAAAATTTGGTTAAAAAAAAAAACACTTTGTGTGGGCAGGCCTAGTGCCCATGACAGGAAATGCCCCAAAACACAACATGGACACAGCACATTCTTCCAAATAAAACAGGCCTGTGTTTTTCAAAGTGCCTAGCTGTGGATGTTATCCTCTAGCTCAGCCGGCACCTAGAAAAACCTAGAAAACCTGGACATTTATGAAAACTAGACACCTAGGGAAATTCAGAATGGAGTGACATGTGGGGCTCTCACCAGGTTCTGCTAACCAGAAACATTTGCAAACCTCAACATTTGATAAAAAAAACTTTTTCTTCACATTTCGGTGATGGAAAGATCTGGAATCTGAGGGAAGCCACAAACTTCCTTCTACCCAGTGTTCCCCCATGTCTCCTCATAAACACTAATATAATTAGGCCGATCTGCCCCCGCGGGGGGGCAGAAATGCCCACTAGACACCAGGGAATTTTTTTGGATTGTTTTTCTTTTCTTTTACGTGCATGGAGTGACCCCTTAGGCAAGGCTCGCTCCCTGGGGGGCCAAACTGTGCTTAGGCCATTTCTGCCCTTCCGGGGGCAGATCGGCCTAACATAATTAGGCCGATCTGCCTCTGGGGGGGCAGAAATGCCCACTAGACACCAGGGATTTTTTTTTCTTTTATGTGGAGGGAGCGACTCCTTAGGCAAAGGTCACTCCCTGGGGGCCAAATTGTGCTTAGGCCATATCTGCCCCCAGGGGGGCAGAAATGCCCACTAGACACCAGGATTTTTTTTTTTTTCTTTAATGTGCAGGGAGCGACCCCTTAGGTAAGAGTCACTCCCTGGGGGGGCCAAATTGTGTTTAGGCCATTTCTGCCCCCCCAAGGGCAGATCGGCCTAATATAATCAGGCCGATCTGCCCCCGGGGGGTCAGAAATGCCTACTAGACACCAGGGATTTTTTTTGTGTGTTTTCTAATTAAGGGAACGGCCCCTGGGGCAAGGGTCAGTCCCTAGGGGCCATATTATTTTTAGGCCATTTCTGTGCCCCCTGGAGGCAGATCGGCCTAATGTAATTAGGCCGATCTGCCTCCAGGAGGGGCAGAAACCTCTAGACCCCAGGGATATATATTTGTATTTACTTTATGTTTTTATGTATGGGGAGCGACCTCTTAGGCAAGGGTCGCTCCCCTGGGTGGTAAATTGTATTTAGGCCATTTCTGCCCCCCTTGGGGGCAGATCGGCCTATTTTTGTAGGCCAATCTGCCCCCAAGGGGGGCAGAAACCTCTAGACACCAGGGATTGGTGTGTGTGTATGTGTGTGTTTTGTTTGGGGGGCAGCCCCCTTGGGCAAGGGTCACTCCCCATGGGGACACACTACTGTTGGCCATATCTGCCCCCGTTGGGGGAAGATTGGTCTATTTTTGGAAGGCCCATCTGCCCCCACGGGGGACAGAAAGCTCATCAGAGAGATTTTTTTTTTTCAAAATAAGAGGGTGGGGTTATGGCCATACCCCCACCCCAAATAAATGGGGCCAAAGTTGTTCGGCAGATGGGGCAATTACCCAGATCCACACCCAGGGGCAGAAAGCCTACTAGATGCCATGAAATAAAATAAAAAAAATAGTGGGTGGTGACTACCAACCAGAATGGGCCTGGTTATGCCCTCACCCGAACTGAAGGGGCTATCAGTCATTCAGCTCTCCCCCGCACACTAAAACATCTTATCCCATGGCAAGCAAGAGGACATTTGATTTTTTTGGTTTTTGTTTTACACTTGGGCCATGAGAGCTTGGTAATTCTCAAAATCGTCCCACATGGAATGGTGAGGGCTGCACATTTATTTACTTTGGGACGCTGCCATGTAGAAAAATCCACAAGACCTAGTCACACATGAAAACTAAACATCTAGTAGATTCCAGTGTGGTGTGCTTTACATGCACCCCACACATTTCCTTACCCAAAATGCCCTGCAAACCTGCAACTTTGCTGGAAAGCACACATTTTTCACACATTTTTATGATGGAACCTTCTGGAATCTGCAGGAATCCACAAAATACCTACCACCCAGCATTGTCTCATCTATACCGATCAAATTTCTGCTGCACTTGCCAGCCTAAAAATGTTTTGCTTCAAACTGCCCTTTTGGACCCACTTTGGTTCCCCCTCAATTTCGATGTGTTTTTGGCTCTTCCCTGTCACAAACACTTGGCCCACCTACACAAGTGCGGTATCATTTTTACCGGGAGACTAAAGGGAACGTTGGGTGGTAGGAAATGTGTCCCGGTGCAGTGATCCCAAACAGAAATGTCGGAAAATGTGATTTTTTTAGCTAAATTTGAGGTTTGCTGAGGATTCTGGGTAAGAAAACATTGGGGGATCCACACAAGACATACACCTCCTTTGAATCCCTCGTGTGTCTAGTTTTCAGAAATGTCTGGGTTTGGTAGGTTTCCCTAGATGACTGCTGATCCAAAAACGCAGGTGCCCCGCAAAAACAGGTCGTTTTCTATTTGATAATTTTGATGTGTTCAGATAGTGTTTTGGGGCATTTCCTGTTGCGAGTAGAAGGCCTACCCACACAAGTGAGGTACCATTTTTATCGGGAGACTTAGGGGAACACTGGGTGGAAGGAAATTAGTGGCTCCTCCCAGATTCCAAAACTTTCTGTCACCGAAATGTAAGGAAAAAGTGTTTTTTTAGCCACATTTTGAGGTTTGCAAAGGATTCTGGGTAACAAAACCTGGTGGGAGCCCCACAAGTCACCCCATCTTCAATTGCCCTGGGTCTGTATTTTTTAAAAATGCACAGGTTTGGTAGGTTGTCTAGGTGGTGGCTGAGCTAGAGGCCAAAATCCACAGGTAGACACTTTGCAAAAAACACCTCTGTTTTCTTTGAGAAAATGTGGTGTGTCCACTATGTGTTTTGGGGCATTTCCTGCTGTGGGCACTAGGCCTACCCACACAAGTGAGGTACCATTTTTATCAAGAGACTTGTTGGAACGCTGGGTGGAAGGAAATTTGTGGCTCCTCTCAGATTCCAGAACTTTCTGTCACCGAAATTTGAGGAAAAAGTGTTTTATAGCCACATTTTGAGGTTTGCAAAGGATTCTGTGTAACAGAACCTGGTGAGAGCCCCACAAGTCACCCCATCTTGGATTCCCCTAGGTCTCTAGTTTTCAAAAATGCACAGGTTTGGTAGGTTTTCCTAGGTGGCGGCTGAGCTAGAGGCCAAAATCCAAAGGTAGGCACTTTGCAAAAAAACACCTCTGTTTTCTTTGAGAAAATGTGATGTGGACATGTTGTGTTTTGGGGCATTTCCTGTCGTGGGCACTAGGCCTACCCATACAAGTGAGGTACCATTTTTATCGGGAGACTTGGGGGAACGCTGGGTGGAAGGAAATTTGTGGCTCCTCTCAGATTCCAGAACTTTCTGTCACCGAAATAATAGGAAAAAGTGTTTTTAGCCACATTTTGAGGTTTGCAAAGGTTTCTGGGTAACAGAACCTGGTGAGAGCCCCACAAGTCACCCCGTCTTCAATTGCCCTCGGTCTGTATTTTTTAAAAATGCACAGGTTTGGTAGGTTGTCTAGGTGGTGGCTGAGCTAGAGGCCAAAATCCACAGGTAGACACTTTGCAAAAAACACCTCTGTTTTCTTTGAGAAAATGTGGTGTGTCCACTATGTGTTTTGGGGCATTTCCTGCTGTGGGCACTAGGCCTACCCACACAAGTGAGGTACCATTTTTATCAAGAGACTTGTTGGAACGCTGGGTGGAAGGAAATTTGTGGCTCCTCTCAGATTCCAGAACTTTCTGTCACCGTAATTTGAGGAAAAAGTGTTTTATAGCCACATTTTGAGGTTTGCAAAGGATTCTGTGTAACAGAACCTGGTGAGAGCCCCACAAGTCACCCCATCTTGGATTCCCCTAGGTCTCTAGTTTTCAAAAATGCACAGGTTTGGTAGGTTTTCCTAGGTGGCGGCTGAGCTAGAGGCCAAAATCCAAAGGTAGGCACTTTGCAAAAAAACACCTCTGTTTTCTTTGAGAAAATGTGATGTGGACATGTTGTGTTTTGGGGCATTTCCTGTCGTGGGCACTAGGCCTACCCATACAAGTGAGGTACCATTTTTATCGGGAGACTTGGGGGAACGCTGGGTGGAAGGAAATTTGTGGCTCCTCTCAGATTCCAGAACTTTCTGTCACCGAAATAATAGGAAAAAGTGTTTTTAGCCACATTTTGAGGTTTGCAAAGGTTTCTGGGTAACAGAACCTGGTGAGAGCCCCACAAGTCACCCCGTCTTGAATTCCCGTATGTCTCTAGTTTTAAAAAATACACAGGTTTGGTAGGTTTCCCTAGGTACCGGCTGAACCAGAGGCCAAAATCCACAGGTAGACACTTTGCAAAAAGCACCTCTGTTTTCTGTGGAAAAATGTGATGTGTCTACGTTGTGTTTTGGGGCATTTCCTGCCGCGGGCACTAGGCCTACCCACACAAGTGAGGTATAATTTTTATCGGAAGACTTATGGGAATGCTGGGTGGAAGGAAATGTGTGGCTCCTCTCAGATTCCAGAACTTCCTGTCACCGAAATGTGAGGAAAAAGTGTTTTTTTAGCCACATTTTGAGGTTTGCAAAGGATTTTGGGCAACAGAACCTAGTGAGAGCCCCACAAGTCACCCCATCTTGGATTCCCCTAGGTCTCTAGTTTAAAAAAATGCACAGGTGTGGTAGGTTTTCCTAGGTGGCGGTTGAGCTAGAGGCCAAAATCCACAGGTAGGCACTTTCCAAAAAACTCCTCTGTTTTCTTTGAGAAAATGTGATGTGTCCACTTTGGGTTTTGGGGCATTTCCTGTCGCGGTACTAGGCCTACCGATACAAGTGAGGTACCATTTTTATCAGGAGACTTGGGGGAATGCTGGGTGGAAGGAAATTTGAGGGTCCTCTCAGATTCCAGAACTTTCTGTCACCGAAATGTGAGGAAAAAATGTTTTTTTTCCACATTTTGAGGTTTGCAAAGGATTCTGGGTAACAGAACCTGGTGAGAGCCCCACAAATCACCCCATCTTGGATTCCCCTAGGTCTTTAGTTTAAAAAATGCACAGGTTTGGTAGGTTTCCCTAAGTGGCGGCTGAGCTAGAGTCCAAAATCCACAGGTAGGTACTTTGCAAAAAACACCTGTTTTCTCTGGGAAAATTTGATGTGTCCACGTTGTGTTGAGGGGCACTTCCTGTCACGGGCACTAGGCCTACCCACACAAGTGAGGCACCATTTTTATTGGGAGACTTGGGGGGAACAGAATAGCAAAACAAGAGCTATTGCCCCTTGTCTTTCTCAATATGTTTTCCTTCCAAATATAAGACAGTGTGTAAAAATGACGTCTATTTGAGAAATGCCCTGTAATTCACATGCTAGTATGGGCACCCCAGAATTCAGAGATGTGCAAATAACCACTGCTCCTCAACACCTTCTCTTTTGCCCATTTTGGAAATACAAAGGTTTTCTTGATACCTATTTTTCACTCTTTATATTTCAGCAAATTAATAACTGTATACCCGGTATTGAATGAAAATCCACTGCAAGGTGCAGCTCATTTATGTGCCTTGGCTAGTATCTAGGGTTCTTGATTCACCTACAAGCCCTATATATCCCCACAACCAGAAAAGTCCAGCAGACATAACAGTATATTGCTTTCAAAAATCTGCCATTGCAGGAAAAAGTTACAGAGTAAAACGTAGAGAAAAATGGCTGTTTTTTTTCACCTCAATTTCAATATTTTTTTATTTCAGTTGTTATTTTCTGTAGGAAACCCTTGTAGGATCTACACAAGTTACCCATTGCTGAACTTAGAATTTTGTCTACTTTTCAGAAATGCTTAGGTTTCTGGGACCCAGCATTGGTTTCACTCCCATTTCTGTCACTGACTGGAAGGAGGCTGAAAGCACAAAAAAATCTTTAAAATGGGGTATGTCCCATTAAAATGCCAAAATTGTGTTGAAAAATTGGGTTTTCGGATTCAAGTCTGCCTGTTCCTGAAAGCTGGGAAGCTGGTGATTTTAGCACTGCAAACCCTTTGTTGATGCCCATTTCAGGGAAATAATCACAAGCCTCCTTCTTCAGCCCTCTTTTCCAATTTGTTTAAAAAAAAACAAAGGTTTTACTGTATTTTGGCTAATTTCTTGGTCTCCATCAGGGGAACCCACAAAGTCTGGGTACCTCTAGAATCCCTAGGATGTTGGAAAAAAAGGATGCAAATTTGGCATGGGTAGCTTATGTGGACAAAAATGGATGAGGGCCTAAGCGCGTCCTGCCCCAAATAGCCAAAAAAAGGCCTGGCACCTGAGGGGGAAAAGGCCTGGCAGCGAAGGGGTTAACTTAGTATGGCATGCAAAAAAATATGTTAGGACAGTCTGTGTTCATATGGCACAATGTTCTAATAACATCAAAGATGCTGATGTAGCAGGCTATTGCAGTCGTTATGTTCTACTATCTTATATAAGGCCTGCACCGTTAGGTAGAATGTATAACATTAAAATGTAATGGCCAGTATAGCCTGCTAAGGTGGATGTACCGGTTATTCATATTAGGAGCCTCAAATGACAAACAACAACATTTTACTATCTTTCAACCAAGAAAACTGGTTGTAACAAGAACCTTTGTTTTTTAGTTTTTTTATAAACATATTTAATTATTTTGTATTACTTTTTAAGTGTCCCAATAAAAAAAAAACTAGAAAGTTGGGTGTCTAAATATGAATCCGAAAAATATTTATTTTTAAAAAATATTTATTTTGCAGCTTGCTTCTGAGCAGCCAATGGCTGGTCTTGAGCTCTAGTCCATTTCCCACAACAAAAAGCAATATCCACATATAATCTATTTGTGTCTTGGCTGAGGATTCAAACAACAACCTCTGGAAAAACCTCTTACCAGGCTGGACATTCTGGAGGCCAGAAGGTGACGTAGAGGCTCCCTTACCTTTATTGTACCTTCTTAAGGCAGACAATGGCTGGTCTTGAGCTCTAGTCCATTTCCTACAACAAAAAGCAATATCCACATATAATCTATTTGTGTCTTGGCTGAGGATTCAAACAACAACCTCTGGAAAAACCTCTCACCAGGCTGGACATTCTGGAGGCAAGAAGGTGACGTAGAGGCTCCCTTACCTTTATTGTACCTTCTTAAGGCAGACTTGAGCTGCTTAGTATTCTGTTTTTATTTTAATTCCAGAACTTCCCAATGAGTACTTTATTTACAAGAACCCCTAAAAGAATGGTGGCAATAGAAGTTACACATTGCCACATTCTCTATGATCTTCTGCTCTCCTACAAGGATTGAACAGAATTCGCAATCAATGTTCCATAAGTAACTGCTAGCCCCCCTCAATCTTTTTTGGGCTCTTATTCTCCTTTGCCAAAGTTATTGTCTTCCTTTTTTAGTGGAATCCCCAAAAAGGTTCAAAACTGCAGAAAAACAGCTGAGAGTTCAGAGAATATCTACTGCCAGTCTCTGAAACAATGAGATGGGACTCAAAATACATGAATACAAGGACATCAGCCAATCAATTGTGGTTTTACTGTAAGTCTCAGTTACAGCCCCCCCCAATTTCAAGGACTGCAGTAGCACAGCACCTCTGAAACATGCCAATTACACCAAAAAAGTGCAAGATATCTTGCTTATTTCTGGCTGTGAGGAAACCCCTGGACTAACAGTTTAACTAAAAGTACTCCTTCATAGTAAACACAACATTTTTGTAAAAAAATATTGGGTCCTACAATTCTTCCATAGGACACAGAAAAGGGAAAAAGGGCCTTGCAGGAGTGATACAACAATCTATCATTGGTTCTAAGGGGTGAGGGAACCTTAAGGGAGGTAACAAAGTTATTAAAGCAGCCTTTTGAATGGCCACTTAAGAGGCAAAACTTAAAAAATAAACTGTCACTTTTTAGAAATACCCTCAAATTATTTTTCTGATCACCATTACTGGATTGGTGTTTAAGAGGGGCAGTTTGCTGTAAAATGCAATCCAAATCTATTGTGGCCTCAGACAAAAGTGAACAGTGGGAAAACATCTAGCACATCATCAACCAGGCCTAACAGAGTTGGGTACAGCATGTGATGATGGCAAGATCATTGTCATTACATCATCTTCTGTAATATCACAAGAACCAAGGATGGACAAAAATCAGTGGTGTGGCAGTTTTTGAAATTTTCAGTTGGCCAAACAAAAATAGGTGTGCAGGGGTTTACTTCTACTTTGGTCAACCAGGTACTGAATGGATTAAAGCAGAATAATCCACGGCAGCCACTGTGTTGTCGCAGCACTTGAGGACAATGCATTCAAATACCACTGCTTGTGCTGGGATGCAGAAGAGTTGAGCAGTTGAAGGTTAACCACAGAAAGTGCTGCATCAATAACAGGAGGAAATAATGATAAGATGCAACATTTTGAAATATACTGCAGGCACTCTTCCAAAGTAGTGGTCTTTGTGGAATTTAATAATACTATATTTTCAAAGGCCATGGAAGACAATCTAAACACAGAACACAATGTTCATGTAGAAAAAACTAAAGAAATAATAAAACATCTCAGAAACTAATTTGCAAAGAGATATAAACATTTTAAAAACTGTAGTTCTCAATTATAAAAAATGCAAAGTCAAAAGGGTGTGAAGAGCAGCATAAAGACACACAAAAACCAAAACTATGCATCTAATCTCTACTACACACAACCAGAAGTTGTTTATAGATGAAGTAGGGCTGGATTAGAAGGGAGTGAGCAGTAGTGGCTTGGCACCACAGAGTGGGGTTGAGCAGAGGGCCTTAACAGATAACATGCTCTGTATCGGAACCGCCCCCTATGTACAGCTGTACAACAAAAGTCACTAAAAACCACGAGCTAAACTTATGACCAGGAATTCAAAAAACTGGTTAAATCATCTGCACACTTGCTGTCCATGCTTGACATCAAGGACAGGATGACATTACACAGTTACCTTAGGCTGAAGCCTCAGAGTTATTTTAGTGAACCACATAGCGAGCGGTCCAAGTTGCTATTTATGAAGCATAGACTAGGGATACTGCCAATCCTAAACCATCTTCCCGCCTGGATCTGGCGTGAGTCGCAAAACATCTCCAGGTTAGGCGTACAGGGACATGAAGACAATATTCACATACTCTGCTTGTGCCCTGATTTAAGGACGGATCGGTGAGATCTCCTCCAAGGAATGTTGATCGGGCAGAATATATGATCTTGTAGGGAGGAAGTGCTGGCTTGCTTGAACTCACTGGATATAAGGCTGAACTGTGTCCTGGTTTGTTTATTATAGAAAGTGAAGAGAAGGACTGTGGCCAGGGCCCTATCTATCACTGAAGCGGGAAGCGCTGAGGTGCTAATCAGTGTCTGAAGCCCAGTTAGAAACATTCTAAGGGATCAGCTCACAGTTAAACTTGTGATTTTGAGGGGATAGAGTGAACTGGGGGTACTTTCATTGGGCACTGCTGTTAACCGGACAGATTTTCTCTTAGATAGGGCATGGCTTTGGCTGCTCCCTAACAAAATAGCCCACATCATCTTAGACATTTGACCATTTCGGCATGTGGGCCCTCTTGAACAATTTAATGCACAAGGCTCTTCTTAGCACTATATAGCTTAACTTCAAGTACTGCACTTAAACCCTCAGCCCCTGTTCCTTTTAGCCAAATCACACAAAGGAAATGCCCGTAGAGTATGTCAGCTGATTGGAGCATCTATGGGTCATTTGAAAATTGCCCTTATACCTGGGCTAGTTTACATAATACTTTGTTGAAGCAGTTCAGCTGCAATACAGTCATGATCTTATTTTTTCCCCTACGGAAGCATGGGAGAAGTCGGAAATACCTAAGAACCTCTCAAAAACCTCTGAGCTTAAAAGGCTTCAGTCATGATCTTATGGTGTTATTCTGTTTAAGATTTGGGAGAAGAAGGGAATTCCCAAAAGCCTAGCCTCTTAAAATCGTTCAAGCTCGGCATACTTCAGTTTTTAAAGAATAGTGTTTTAACTCCAAAATTTGAATGTACATATTTAATTTATTGTAAGTATGGTTGTTTCTGTGTCTTATTTTGCAATGCTTCTACCAACTCAAGAAATAAGATTTTTACTTATTCATGTTATGTTATAGTAAGATACGTAAAAAGACTTTAACTTATGTGAACAACAAAACACAGAGTTTTACACAAAAACAGATTACATGTATCTTATTTTTAAGGCTGAAATGGCAATATGGTTAGGTATAGAATACAACATCTTATCTTAGTAAAGAATGTCAGTGAAAAGGTTAACAACATTATAGTTATGCATGGTAAAACACATTAACTTACATCTCAAACTTACCCAGAAATTCACTGGAAAAGCACAATGATTAAAGTGATGTAATAAACCAAAAAGCCCCACAAAATGCAATGTTTAAAAATCAAAACAACAGTGAAATTCTCCAGTTTTAGTTCAGTAAACTGATTACAACTTGAAACCCTGCCATGCACTGCTCATATATTACATCACACACTGATGGCATCTCAAATAGTAATCCTGACATCACTGCTGCATCATCCAAGCTACTAAACTAAATACTAACATAATTAACTGAGATTGACTGTATGTATAGGGCTTTTTCTGACATTTTATCAGTGAGTTTTAGAATTCTACATTAAATATTTATTTTGAATGACTATAGTTTTAGGCAGTTTTGGTATTTAAAGATGCTATCCCTTTAAAAAAAAAAAAGAAAAATACTGATTTGATGTTGTAGTATTTTGCAGAGCTTACGGTTTTTGCTAGAAGATTATGGTCCAACTGCTACATCGTTTTCTGTTGAAAAATTGTCAATGTTATAGTTAGATTATTGAAAAAATATTTATCTAGGTTTTAGGCTTTACTTTGTAGTTTAATAATAAACTAGACTGTGTTTTGAATTTATAGTTATATTAATTTATTTATTAAAATTTGCATGTTGAGGTTTCACTGTTGGTAGTATATATCTATTAGTAATTTAATTGTAATACTTACTTTTTACAATATGTTTTATTTTTGGAGATGGATTTTTTTTCTGTTCTGCTGATCCTGTTAGATTATCACTTGTTTGAAGTGTTAGCTTTTCTTCCTATAAATTATAGCACAGTTTTGTATCCCTTGTATAGTCAATGTTTAACTAGTACTGTATGTATAAAGGTTAGTTTGTTTTAAGTTTAATTTCATTGGTCATTTTGTTTGAATTTGCTTATCCTTAAAAACTTTTTTTGATTTAGTGTTTATGCATTAATGTTATTCCAGTTTATATTTTACAAGTTATATTTAAATAAAGATTATTTGTGTATAGTTAATGTTTTATTAAATAATTGTCTGTACAGTTGTTGTGTGGGTTGATTGAATTATATATTGTGGCGGTCATTACAACATTGGCGGTAAAAGCCGCTTACCAGCGTGCAGAAGACCGCCAACACACCGCCGCGGCCGCGGAAAACCGCCACATCTATTATGACCCATAGCACGCAATCCGCCAAAATTCAGACACCCACACAAGTCCGCCACACCAAAGGTCAGTGATAAACTGGCGAAAGGAAAACCTCCACCATCACGCCAAAAGAAATACGCCCACACTATCACAACACACAAATCCACGTGGCGGTCTTTCAACCGTGGTATTCCATTGGCGGTACACACCGCTGCGCTCAAAATACACACACATTTGCAAAACACAACCACATTGGACAATTCCAAATACACACGCCTGATACACATACACAAACCACTCCCACACACCCAATACAATATAAAACATACACCCACATCACCCACAAACCCTTACGACAACAAATCACGAACAAAGGCCAGAGAGAGACACCACCATCAACAACACTAGCATCCACAGGCACACAACACCATCACCCACATAACTTCCACGCACCGCACACCACTTCATATCAGCACACTTATCACCCCACACACTACCCCACACATCACTTACACCACCACATGGCACGGCAAAGACACCCCAGGTTCTCGGAGGAGGAGCTCAGGGTCATGGTGGAGGAAATCGTCCGGGTAGAGCTACAGCTATTCGGAGCACAGGTGCAGCACACCTCAATTGCAAGGAAGATGGAGCTATGGCGAAGAGTAGTGGACAGGGTCAATGCTGTGAGACAGCACCCAAGAAATCGGGATGACATCAGGAAGAGGCGGAACGACCTACGGGGAAGGTGATTTCCGTGGTCCCAAGACACCACCTGGCGGGTCAGCTGACTGGCGGCGGACCCCCACCTCCTCCACCTCAACTAACAACATGGGAGGAGCAGGTCTTGGCGATTCTGCATCCTGAGGGCCTCGCAGGAGTAGGTGGAGGAACGGCCTCTGGTAAGTCAAATCTTAACTATTACATCCCCTACCCTACCTGCATAACAGCACATACCCCCACCCTACCCCCTCACACCCATCACTCTAACTCCTCACAAATGTCCCAGCATCACAAACCACACATCCTAACACCAAGCCCTGCATGCAACAACAAAGCATGGACACCCATCACCAAAGCATGCCCACTGCACATACCCATACAACCCCCTAAACCATCATCACACAAGGTCCCACACAGGAATGCAAGCACTGGAGTACACGGTCACCCACCCATTGCACACCATGAAACATACAGATGTACTAACCATCCTTTTATATCCCTGCAGGACCCCTACCCAACATCACCGGACAGGAGGGTCCACACATGTCCACACCACCAACAGAAGAGGTCCACAGTGATGACAGCACCTCTGTCCAACTGGATCTAGATGACCAGCCTGGCCCATAGGGGACATCTCGACAGTCGGTTCCCCACACCCAGTCACAGGCCACCACAGAGCTTCCCCCCTCTGGAATCACCAGCTCAGCACCCACCCAGCGGGCCTATACCTCCGTCCCCAGGACACGTCAATCAGCTGTGTGTCCACCACTACAGGGAACCCAGGCTAACCCACCACCCCAACAACAACAGGGACCTGGGGGCAGTGGTAGTGGGCACACGGTACAGGGGACGGATGCCCAGGAACACAGGGGAACTGGGAGGGCTGCTGTGCAACAGGGGGCAGACAGGCCCAGGGAACCCACTCTCCACGAGGCCCTCTCCTCCATCATGGGAACCTACCACCACTCCTAGGAGACGATGGCAACGGTACTGGCCAAGTTTCAGGAGACCCAGCGCCTGCAGAAGGAACAGTATATGGGCTTCAGGGAGGAACTCAGAACCATCAATTCCACCCTGGGCACCATTGTAGGGCTGCTGAAGGAAGTACTCAACACCAGGAGGGACACTGTGGCACTACAAGGGGCACCTGACACTAGCCTGGACGATGAACTGCCCACCACCTCCGCAGGCGCTAGTGGACAGGAGGCACCGCCACAGGACCACCACACCAGCACCCCACCCCCTGCAGAGGGAGAACCACCTCGCAAACAGTCCCTGAGATCCAGGACAAAGACAGAGAACAATGCCAAGACCCCCGCCAAGAAATGCGACCACCCTGATTGTCATCCTACTGTCCCACTTTGTCATCCTGTCCATCCTTAAACTGCCCCAGCTCCACTTCCTAATGCACCTGTGAGACTAATAGACTGGACTCTGCCATGGACATTCCTCCGCCATCACCCCTCACCATTTCACAACCCCCTCCAATATTGAGCACTTAAATAAACACCCTTAAAGCACAAAACAATCTGGAGTCTGTCAGTGATTTTGGAATACTGTATTAGCAATAACTGTGGCAAAAAGCTTTTTTTATTGGTAATGTCAACATACCTATGTCACACAGCTCTAGTCCATGAGGAATCAAAGCAGATGTCACACAGTGGGACCCACATCTGTGAAATCGTAAGGGAAAGTGACAACTCAGTGACCATACAATGGGTGAAAACGACAGACAGTAGAGAGGCAGTGGTGTTTAAGGACATGTAGTAGACAGGTCTGTATTCTTACCTATGTGTCACTGGAAATATTGCTGGATCACTGAGTCCCTGTTGTCCATGTCTTCTTCCTCTGCTTCCTCGTCTTCACTGTCCACAGGCTCCACAGCTGCCACGACAACACCATCTGGACCATCGTCCTACAGAAAAGGCACCTGTCGTCGTAAAGCCAAGTTGTGAAGCATACAGCAGGCCACGATGATCTGGCACACCTTCTTTGGTGAGTAGAATAGGGATCCACCTGTCATATGGAGGCATCTGAACCTGGCCTTCAGGAGGCCGAAGGTCCGCTCGATCACCCTCCTAGTTTGCCCATGGGCCTCATTGTAGCGTTCCTCTGCCCTTGTCCTGGGATTCCTCACTGGGGTCAGTAGCCATGACAGGTTGGGGTAACCAGAGTCACCTGCAAATGGCGAGGGAAAACTGTTAGACACACACTAACCTGGAGGGATATCCCCAGACCCACACAACCATTCCCACTGACTAGCTTCCAGGTGCTCACCTAATAGCCACACACAGTGCCTCTGGAGTTGACCCATCACATAAGGGATGCTGTTATTCCGCAGAATGTAGGCGTCATGCACTGAGCCAGGGAACATGGCATTCACATAGGAGATGTACTGGTCTGCCAAACATACCATCTGTACATTCATCGAATGATAACTCTTTTGATTTCTGTACACCTGTTCACTCCTGTGGGGGGGGTACCAAAGCCACATGTGTCCCATCAATGGCACCTATGATGCTGGGGATATGTCCCAGGGCATAGAAATCACCTTTCACTGTAGGCTAATCCTCCACCTGAGGGAAAACAATGTAGCTCTGCATGTGTTTCTGCAGGGCAGACAACACTCTGGACAGCACGTTGGAAAACATAGGCTGGGACATCCCTGATGCTATGGCCACTGTTGTTTGAAATGACCCACTTGCAAGGAAATGGAGCACTGACAGCACCTGCACTTGAGGGGGGATTCCTGTGGGATGGCGGATAGCTGACATCAGTTCTGGCTCCAACTGGGTACAAAGTTCCTGGATTGTGGCACGGTCAAGCCCGTATGTGATTCTCACATGTCTTTCCTCCATTGTCGACAGGTCCACCAACGGTTGGTACACTGGAGGATGCTGCCATCTTCTCACATGTCCCAGCGGACGGTGCCTATGAAGGACAACAGCGAGCACAGAGTCAAACAAGTCAGAGGTACGTACCCACAGCTTACACAGAACACCATTCATAATCTAAAAAGTGGCCTGTATGTGTGTTGAGTCTAGGCCTAGGTATGTGTGACGCTGTTGAAAATGAAGCCATGTGGGCCCATTGAAATGGCGGCTGCCTGACCTGTAAAGTGGGACAATGGGATGTGAGGTAACTGCGCTGGTGTTGTACACCGTCGCGGTAGGCGGTCGAAGATGGCGGCGCAATGCTGCATTGGTTAACATTGGACCCTATGGGTCCCAGGAGCCAATGACGATGTACGCCTGCAGTGACGCACCTACACTGCAAGTGCTGCTATGACCTCGGTCTGGAAGAGACAATGGCGCGAGTGTCTGGGAAAAGGGCCCCTGCCTGCACATCGGAGGAGTTGGAGAAACTCGTGGACGGGGTCCTCCCCCAGTACACGCTACTCTACGGTCCTCCAGACAAACAGGTAAGTACACTGGGAGCATGCTGTATGGGCTATGCCTGTGTGGAGAGGGGTTGATGTAAGAAGGAAGGGGGGAGAGTGCTGCGTGCATGAAACGATGGTGAGTGCATGTGCCACATGGCAAGGGTAGGGATGGGGGCCAATCACTTTGACGGTGCAGTTGGTAAGAACTTTCTCTTCCCCCTGTACAAATCATGTAGGTCAGCGCCCACCAGAAAAAACATAGTTGGCGTGCCAACGCCAAGGTCGTCCGGACCCTGGGGGTCTACCACAGACGGAGCACCCACTGCCAGAAAAGATGGGAGGACATTTGCGCTGGAACAAGAAGACGGCGGAGGCTCAGCTGGGGATGGCCTCCCAACGTGGGAGGGGTGCCCGTCGCACCATGACCCCCCTGATGTTCAGGATCCTGGCAGTGGCGTACCCGGAGTTGGATGGGCACTTGAGGGCTTCACAGCAGCCACAAGGGGGTCAGTAGACTCACATTCTGCTGATTTTGCGCGCAGTGGAGGTGTCTGGGTGGGGGAGGTGGGCTGTGGGTTTCCCTAGGCCAGGGCGAGTTCCGTAGGCAAGGTCCCTCCATAAGGCAGGCCTTGTGGCACCCCACCGCACCTCTGTAGAGTGCCAACTACACCTAGTCATGCCCCTGTGTCATCCATGTGTGCAGATGTCGTCCATAGCCTAGTAGGCCATTTCCCAGGAATGGAACACTGGAGCCCAAGAGCACGGCATAGTGCAGGGGGCTTCTGTGTCTGTCGTGTCCGCCGACGGTAGCGGTAAAGCATGCACTCAACATGTCTTTCTTCTGTCATCCCCCCTTTTTGTGGTATCCCTGTTCTTGTGTGCATTAGCACCAACAGTCGGAGGAGCAGTGGCACCGGAGCACGAGGGGGCTGCATCCCACATGGCCATGGAGGGCCACACTACGGAATCAGACTTCACCAGTGGGACAGAGGGCGAGGGGAGCTCCACGGCGGGGACAGGAGCTGAGACCAGTGACACGACTCGTCCTCTTATGGGAGCTCCCTTGTGGTGGCGGCAACATCTATGCCCCCCCATCTACAGGTACAGCCGCCACCCCCCCCTTCCAGCACCGCCCTCCCAGCAGCCCCTCAGCCTTCGCCCCGGGCCCGCTCACCCGGGAAGGTGGGCATCACCTTCGCCCCAGGCACCTCAGGCCCTGCCCCAGTCACCCCTGCGGCCCTCATTGAGGAGGCCATTGACCTCCTCAGTTCCCTCACTGTTGGGCAGTCTACCATTTTGAATGCCATCCAGGGTGTAGAAAGGCAGTTTGCAACAAACAAATGCATTCCTGGAGGGCATTCATTCTGGTTAGGCGGCCCTTCAGCAAGCTTTTCAGACTCTGGCCTCAGCACTGATGGCAGCCATTGTCCCTATCTCTAGCCTCCCCCCTCCAACTTCCTCCACCCAGATCCAATCCCCTGTACCTGAGCCTATCCCAAGCACACCTACAGACCAGCATGCACACACGTCAACACACAAGGGAAGCTCAGGCAAATATAAGCACCACACATCCCACAGGCACTCACGCAAGCATCACATACATGCAGACATACCAACATCCACTGCCTCCACTGTTTCCCCCTCCTCCTTGTCTCCCTCCTCCTTGTCTTCCTCCTCCCTCCCTGTCTCATCTACACTCACACCTGCATGCACTACCTCTACAGCCACTACTTCCATCACCAGCACACCCACCACCACACGCCGCTCACGTGCAGTCACCACCCCCACTACCATTCACACGTCCCCTGTGTCCTCTCCCAGTGTGTCTGTGACGCCCCCTCCCAAGATACACAAATGCAGGCACACACCCACCCAACAGCCATCCACCTCATGACAGCCTCCAGTGCATGCACCTTCACCCAAAGTCAGCAAACACCTCCTACAACCACAACCTCTTCCTCCACTCCCAAACGCCCTCCAGCTACCCGTCCCAGTGTGTCCAAATTTTTTTTCCTGTCCAACCTTGACCTCTTTCCCACACCTCCCCCACCCCGTCCATCTCCTAGGTCCCAAAATAGCACCTCAGCCACAACATCTCCGGGACCAGTGGTGCCTGTAGTCACCGGAATCTGGAGTACACCGGCCACCAGGGCAGCCAGTGTGGCACAGAGCCACAACACAGACAGTCCCCCACCTGTGAAGCATCAGAAGTTGGCCAGTGCCCGGCGGGAGAGGGGGAAGACTCCAGCCACCAAAGCCGCTCCCAGGGGTACAGGTGGGAGTGTGGAGTCAGCTGCGACACCTTCCAAGGTGGGGAAAGGGCACATGAAAGTCAGCAAGTCTGGAAAGAGCAGCACGGAGGAGAAGACCGCCATCATCCCAGCTGCCCAGGAGGCCACCGCCAGTACCAGCCCAGCTGCCCAGGAAGCCACCACCAGCACCAGCCCAGGTGCCCAGGAGGCCACCGCCAGCACCAGCCCTGATGCCCAGGAGGCCACCGCCAGCACCAGCCCAGCTGCCCAGGAGACCACCGCCAGCACCAGCCCAGCTGCCCAGGATGCCACCGCCAGCACCAGCCCAGCTGCCCATAATGCCACCGCCAGCACCAACCCAGCTGCCCAGGAAGCCACCGCCAGCACCAGCCCCGCTGGGCTATGAAGGACCACCAGCAAAAGCCCCGCTGGGCCATGAAGGACCCCCAGCAAAAGGCCCGCTGGGCCATGAAGGACCACCAGCAAAAGCACCGCTGGGCCATGAAGGACCGCCAGCTGCTGAGTCACTGCAATGGAGACTGCCACTCCAAGCACCGCTGAACAGGGCACCGCCATCTCAAGAAACGCTGAACAGGGCACTGCCACCTCAAGAACCGCTGAACAGGGCACCGCCGCCTCAAGAACTGCTGAACAGGGCACCGCCGCCTCAAGCACCGCTGGCCCATGAGCGCCAAGGGCACTGACGCTACTGAGTCCGTCACGGGCAGAATGAAGCACTCTGGGCACCATGCCCCCTCCAGAACCAGTGGAGAGATCCATTCACTAACTCTGTCCTTAGCAGGATGAAGCATTCTGGGCACCATGCCCCCTCCAGAACCAGTGGAGAGATCGATCCACTACCTCTGTCCTTAGCAGGATGAAGCACTCTGGGCACAATGCCCCCTCCAGAATCAGTGGAGAGATCCATCCACTACCTCTGTCCTTAGCAGGATGAAGCACTCTGGGCACACTGCCCCCTCCAGAACCAGTGGAGAGATCCATCCACTACCTCTGTCCTTAGCAGGATGATGCACTCTGGGCACCATGCCCCCTCCAGAACCAGTGGAGAGATCCATCCACTACCTCTGTCCTTAGCAGGATGAAGCACTCTGGGCACAATGCCCCCTCCAGAACCAGTGGAGAGATCCATCCACTACCTCTGTCCTTAGCAGGATGAAGCACTCTGGGCACCATGCCCCCTCCAGAACCAGTGGAGAGATCCATCCACTACCTCTGTCCTTCGCAGGATGAAGCACTCTGGGCACAATGCCCCCTCCAGAACCAGTGGAGAGATCCATCCACTACCTCTGTCCTTAGCAGGATGAAGCACTCTGGGAACCATGCCCCCTCCAGAACCAGTTGAGACTGTTATCCACTTGAGAGACTGTGGCTTTGCACTCCCCAGGATTGAACAGTGGGAAACCCACCCACTGTATAGACTTGAGAGACTGTGGCTTTGCACTCCCAAAGATTGAAAAGTGGGCAACCCACACACTGTATAGACTTGAGAGACTGTGGCTTTGCACTCCCCAGGATTGAACTGTGGGCAAACCACCCACTGTAGAGACTTGAGAGACTGTTGCTTTCACTCCCCAGGTTGGAACAGTGGTCAACCCACCCACTGTATAGACTTGAGAGACTGTGGCTTTGCACTCCCCAGGATTGAACAGTGGGCAACCCACCCACTGTAGAGACTTGAGAGACTGTGGCTTTGCACTCCCCAGGATTGAACAGTGGGAAAACCACCCACTGTAGACACTTGAGAAACTGTGGCTTTGCACTCCCCAGGATTGAACAGTGGGCATGTGGTGCCCTGGTGGATTTGGCGTTGTGAACTCAACCGGCTGAGGTGTCCCCCCTTTTCCTCCCCCTGAGGTGCCTTTTTTGTTGCTCTCTGATGCCCCTGCAGTGTTCCCTCCGTCATGGTCGGGGATCTTGTGTGGGCCTCGCACATACCGTGTGGGCCCAGTGTTCCACAGACTTAATTGGAGCACTACCTGGACTACTATGCTTGGTATATATTTTGAACATGGTGTGTATATATATATTTTTGCCTACTGATTTTAATATATTACAATGGTTACACTCATTTTCTGTTGTCTTTGCATTCTTCCAGGGGGTTGGGGGGTGTAACTGTGATGTATCAATATGCATTAGTGTGTGTGTTGTACTGGGTGAGGGTGAGGGTGGGGGTGTTGCATGTGTGTGTCCCTGTTTTTCGCTCCCCCCTCCCCTGTGTCGTAGGTGCAGTATTCACTGTGGTCTTCACCGCCGGCGTTTGTGCTCCTGGTAGAGGTACAGGAAGGCTATCGCAGGGAGAATTTGGAGTTCCGGGTCCATTGTGTCTTCGTTCCTCGTGGGGTGTGTAGAGGTGAGCGTTTCCGCCGTCTTTTTATCCGCTGTGAATCCGCCCCGGAAAAGGTGTCGGATTGGTGGGTTGTAATAGCGTGGGCGGTACATTGTCTTCCGCTTGTCTGTTGGCGGTGACCACTGCACTGTTTGTTTGTACCACCGTGGCGGTCGGAGTGTTATAGTGGCTGTCTTTGTTGGCGGTTTCCACCACGGTCGTGATTCCATTTTTTTTTCGCCAGCCTATTGGCGGTCTTACCGCCAGGGTTGTAATGACCACCTATGTTTTAGTACTATTTTTAAGATTTTGGTTTCTTCAGTATTTGTGTATATTCAAAGTAATAATGATATGGTGTATGTCTACATTTTTAATTTCAATATTTTGCTATTTGAGTGATTTTAAGAGTGATGATTTTGAATCAGTATTTGTGTATTTCTTGTTTATGTGTGAGGTTAAAATATTTTGGGAATTAATATTTTTGGCATATGTCATGTTTAGACACTGTTTTTATCAATTTTCTGCCAAAATGTAAGATGAACATAGGAGTGAACACACCGTTATGAATATGCAAGTTAGGCTGTCACCGAAATTTACACTGTTCCTAAATGTAAAGAAAATTCAAGAACAGGTTAATTCACAGCCACAGTGATTAGATAAATTGAAAACTGCAGGATTGTGTCATATCAGTTATTAATGTGACTTTCAGTTTGGAAATATTGTTTTTTCTTCTTTTTAGCACTCCTATATAGGGAAATGTTGGGAATTAGCGGAGCATTGTATAACTAAATATCGACTAAATGGAATCCTTTACTACAGGGTCTGCTCTTGACTGGATTACATCATACCTTCAAAACAGAACTAATATTATCTATCCTCTCCCCTTCCCATCCAAACCGTATCTCACAAAAACAGGGGTCCCCAAGGATAAATCATCTCACCTTTGCTTTTCGACATCTATATGATATCATTACCAGAAATGATTAATGATTTTCAACTCACTTGCTACAACTATGCAGATGACACACAAATACTACTTAAATTGGAATGCTCCAAAGACATTGAAAACTCACAATTCTTCAGTTGCCTCAGAGCTGTTGATCCGTGGATGACTTGAAGCCATCTCAAACGAAATGCCTCCAAAACAAAAATACTCATATGTGGTGACTGGGAAAAAGTATGACCTCTGTGCACCTGGCCTGATGATCTCGGACCACCTCCTCAATTATCCCAGGAAGTTAAAAACCTCAGAATTATCAAGTTAACTATGAATGCCCAAGTGGACAAATTAGCACGAACAAGCTTCATCACCTTGAAGACTCTGCGACGCATCTTCCCCTAACTCGGATTTCCAAACAAGGTGCAGGCTACTATCTCTCGTGTACTATCCAAACTGGATTATGCCAATGCTTCTACCATGGATCATCTCTACCTATTATGAAAAAATTACAACATATTCAAAACTCTGCTGCCAGGCTGCTATTACATGTAAAGCCACAAGCCCACATCTACCCTGCCTTGAGAGCACTACACTGGTTACCTTTTGACAGAAGATTCTCCTTCAAGCTGCTTTGTATCACCCACAAAGCTAAACATGGAACAGGACCACTTTTTATCAGAAACAAAATACCCAACTACATTCAACAAAGAAACCTCAGCTCAAGATTGGCATCCCACCTTAGAACACCACCATACAAGAAAAAGACTATAGGTGGTACATCCTTCTCCGATCAAGCCGCTAAACTATGGAATTCTTTACCCCCAAATAGAAGATCCACGGATAACTATCTTGTCTTAAGAAGACTACTCAAGAGTATGTTCTCTCCTTCAAAACCACCATACTCAAACAGCAATGGACTGTGCATGCCTGTGTTGATAAATATTTTTAATCTGAATATGTGTATACTGTGGATATGTATGGTTCTTTAGGAAATATGTAACGCTACTACGTCATAACAATAAATTACACACATACTCTTTAAACCTGTTTACCAAATTTATATTTACTCACAATTAAATATGTATATGTATGTGAATATATATATATATGTATATATATATATCCTTCAAACGTAGTCCAAACATCACAAGATCAAAATCCCGCGACGAAAAACAACAAGCTGTGACTCCATGCAAAAGTGTGTTTTCTACTTAAACAACAGAAATCCTAACGCATTTCTGGAGCATTATCTTCTTGTTCACAGGTCAAAGCAAATGTTCTATAGTGCATACATTTCAACTACAAAGAAATTTGTTTAAGGAAAAACACCCTTTTGCATGGAGTCACGGCTTGTTGTTTTTCGTCGCAGGATTTTGATCTTGTGATGTTTGGGCAATGTTTGAAGGATTTACAAGGGGTTGACGCCCTGCCTGTGGCTCACCGTTAGTAAGTGGCTTGTGTGAAGGCGATGTGTGGTTGAATATATATATATATATATATATATATATAACCTTAGACACTTCTTCAAACATCAGGAGAACCAGGACACCATTACTTCCATGAGTAAGGCTGTGGCCGAAACGCGTTGGATTTTGTGCTGAAATAAATTGAATTTTCATATTGGAGGTGTCCTGGTTCTCCTGATGTTTGAAGGAGTGTCTAAGGTTATATTGGGGTCTCTCGGAACCCATCCAGGACCGCTGTGTGGAGCACCTGCATTCCGGGACTTGGTTTCGAATATATATATATATATATATATATATATATATATATATATATATATATATATATATGTATTTATATATAGATGTGTGTGTGTGTATAAATAAAATAGCATCTACAAATAAAATTCAAATTATAAATAAGTAAATTAAAGTTTAAAAAAATCAAGTAAATTAAATAATGAATAAATAAATTTAAGAAAAATAAATTAATGATTAAAAAAATTATATGAATAAAAGTATAAATAAATAAATATACATAATATAAATGCACTCTCTTGTAAGCTTTCTACTCGTCACCATAGGTCATGTCTCTATTAGTCTATCCTCCACCCCCACTCTGACCCATCACAAACCCATTCTACTACTTTCATCTCCAAGATAACCCTGCCTAAATTCTTCCCTCCTCTTCCACATCTATCTCACCCAAACCACACTTTACTACCATGATCTCCCAAACAACCCTAATAAATTCTCCCTCATTTATCTAAGCTTGACTCATCCAAAACCCCTCCTGCTACTATGATCTCCCTAACCCTTTCCACAGACTTCCCTCCTCCATCTCTCCTTTACCTATCCCAAGCCTCATCCTATTACTATTAACTCCCAATTAACACTTCTGGATTCTTTCCTCCTCTATCCCTCCATTACTCTAGTCAATCCAACTTATAAACTCACGTAGCCTCTGCTCAAATTAACTCACATAAATACTAAAACTGAACACATATTTCCCTATTCTAATCCACCACTAATTCCTCTTGGCTCCAGAGTAGCGTGCTACTCGCCGAAAGTAAGCGCTATATAAATACTATTACAATACAATATAATACAATAAATTATTAGGTGGTGAATTATGTTTATCATAAATCATGAGTGAACAGAAAAAGGTTAATCACTGAGATGCTCGCTATAAAATATTATAATATCAGCTTAAAGGGGAACATTCATCAGTGCACACACACACAAACCATTTTCAGGTTATGGTTTATACTTATTTCATTGTATTCCTAACAATCTGAACATTTTATCCAATTCTTATACTGTACCATCAGAGGTACCATAGCAGACTGACCGCGAGGCCCACATGCTAGCTTCTGCAATACCATCACAGACTTCATTGCATCCCAAGCTTTAGAATCTGAGGACTACACCTTCTTTGACATCCTTAACTTCCACATCGGTGAGCCCAACAACATCAAAACGGCACACCTCCTTGACAGTATGAGCTGCCTCTGATTAACTAAGATCATCCACAACCCTACACACACCATGGGACATATGCTGGATCCCATCTTCACCTCCAGTAGCCGTGTCACATACAGCCATGTCATCGAACGCACAAGGACTGACCACTCAGTTGTCAACTTCAACATCTCCAGCCCTCGCACTAACACCCCCAAGATATCCAGCGCCCCCTACTGGGCATGAGCTCAGAACAAGTCAGCAAACAGCTGGAGAGGAAGTGATGCACCAGCAAAGACACCTCTGACAGGGCATCTGTTAAGACCTCCCTCAACCTCTACTACTGCCTGCTGAAAGCAACAAAGAAGGCAGCACAAGCCACGCATTTCAAAACCAGCAGGAATTCTCCAACATGGTGGCTAGTGAAATTAATCGCACCCTCACATGAGCTGTGTGACAACCTTGGAAATTTCTTTCACAGCAAGATTTAGACCATATACAGGAACTTTGAATCCCAACCTACACCTACGGACTTCATCAACAGAATTGCCACCACCATAACCAACACCAACCACAGACCACTTGGAGCCTTCTCTCCACTGAGTACACTGCCTCCAACATAAAATCTATTCCCCACACAAACCTGCCTGCACCACATCTTCAATTTTGGAAACCAAAGGATCAGCCAGTAATTAACTACTCTACTCAACACCTCCTTCATCACAGCAACCTTCCTGATGCTTGGAAACACACTAAAGTCATACCACTACTCACAAAATCCACGTCAGAACCCAGTGTACTCAAAAGTGCCAGCAAATTTCCCTGCTCGCTTTCCCAGCTAAGGTACTAGAAACAATCATCACAAGCAACGTATGACCTACCTGCAGCAGAACCAGCTAGTCGACACCTCCCAATCAGACTGAAAATAATGAGGCCATTTGAATAGTTAATTTTTGTAATAGTGGCTGTGTTTTAAAGGCTGTCAAAGGGTAATGGTAACTAAATGTGTGAGGAAAGTAGTTTATTATATAGTGTGTAATAAACTAATCACCTGTACTCAGTTGACCATGGGCCGTCTTTGCCCACTGGGTTTGATGCCCCTCTAAGTCTAGGTAAAGTCCAGCCAAAACCAGTTGCCACTGTTCTCTGGTCTACTCACAAAGCAAAATCACCAGTCCCCATTAACTGGTCATACTTTCCTGACTGGGTGACCTAACTACACTGCAATGACTCTCACAGATTCAGCAGACTCTGGTGCAACTTTTGAAGGTCAGTTCCCAGTTCTCCAAGCTACACCTCAGCGGTCAGTGGCTGTCAGGCATTCTCGGCTACTAACTTACCATGGAGGGCTTCTTCATCTTTTCTTGCCATGTAGTGTAACAAGAAGGCAGCCAACTTACACTCAGAGTCACATTGGTTGATTTTTCTCAAGCAGAACACCACAAGCACAGTCCTTCCTTTCCTAGCCCAAGGAGCAGCAGGTGTAGTCCAGTCTTGGTGCAACCTCTCTTTGCTGGGTCCTGGGGACAGCAGGGCAGTCAGTTTTCTGTCCTCTCTCCAGTACAGATGTGATCTGAGACCTGGCTACCAAGGGTGCTCTGAAGGGGTGTGGTGACTACTAGCCAATCAACTTCTAGTTCCCCTCCCACCTACTGAAGACATCTTGTGAGGTGTGGCATTTAGGTAGCCAAGAACGTGAAATTCTGCCTACTCCCAACAAGGCAGAACCCTTTCCTTGATGTATGGAACTCCCTAGCCCACCCCAGAGGTGTGGGTACATGAGTCTATACGCCTATGGAAACAAAAACTGTATAACAACATCTGCCCCCCTCTGTCATCAACTTCAACCTGCCTGGCAGAACGAAGGAACAGCCCCTGTTAGATTTGTTCTACATTTGCCCTTCAAAGGTCGCTTACTCTTTGAAGTTTGCATTTTAGGGTCAGATCCTGGCTTAGATCCTGTAGGCTCTTCCTGCCAGAGAGAGGTCACACCTTTTTGTTTATTTCTGAGAGTATTTCACACCTCCCCACAAGGAGGGCAGAAGGTTATTTCATGGTCAACAACAGTACTTGGTCACTTGAAAGCATTGGGCCACAAAGTGGTTACTCACAAAATATACCATTTCTGCAAAGGTTGCATTAACTGTGACTTGAGCAACAAGCACGTTTTATTTAGTAGTATAAATTTAGAAGTTAGCACTACTGAGTTGCAGTGTGTAACACTATGACCACACATGGGGCGACTGCCCTTTCTACAGCAAAAACAACCATGTGAACTTTTTTACTGTGATGACATGTAAAAAAACACCCAAACTTTTAATAGACAGCACCCTGCATTAGGTCTTGTTATGTAAGCCTTAGGTGTGACATATATTTTTAAAAGGGATTTTTGTGCTTTGACATTACTTTAAACAGTAAAGTTGAGTTAACAATTTAAAACCCATTTACCAGTATGAAGTACCAGGCTGGGAGACATGCTTTACTTTGTCACATTTGTAGTGGCACAATAAGTGCTGCAAACTTTAACTTTCAGATCTTTAGCAACCCTGACACAATACACTAAGGAGTTATAGGTAAATTAACCCATGCAAGTAGGTATAAGACAATTAAACACACACTTTTAAAGGTCTGAGTATATATGCACCGCGGCCGGCTCAACAGGGCCCGTTGTATTTCAGAGTCATTACACCAGTGCCTAGTAGTCAAAATGTGGGGCAAAAAAAAGGGGGTGAACCTGCAAACAGCCATTTCCTCACAAGACAGAGTGGCACAATAAGTTCTGAAAAACAAATGCCTGTTTCCCTTCCTTGTAGGTATACCGTTACACTTCTAAATCTACTGCACAGTAGGATCATTTTATGGCTTGCATGTCAGAGAAGAATACGTGTGAAAGTTGCATGTTGCTCATGGAGATAAAAAAGAAAATATCTTGAGGAATCTTAGCCACTTAATATTGAAATGTTATGAAAAAGACTTGTCAATAACCCAATCAAGAAGTATTATTTTACTTAAATTGAAGCAAAGTAGCCTAAATCCAGCTTGATGCAATTGTACATTCAGCAGTCAGGGTGGGTTGGGAGTTGAAACTGAGACTAATGGCTAAAGCTGCAATATAAAACACTATGTAAGAATCAATGGCTTAACTTAGGAAAAGCACATTAGATAAGAGTGGTTGCAATTTGTGCTCTGACTTTGACCAATTATATTCTTATTTAATGAACATAACTTTTAATTCATAGATTGCTTCACACATGTACTCTGGGCCCAGCCGAACATGAGGAGTTTTTAAATGAAAGGCGGGATACTGCCATTTTTTAATTGGAGCAGCTGATGTGCGAATCCTCTGTAGAACTGTACCTCTCATTTAAAAACAATTGCCATTTTTAACCCGGAGGTCCCTTAGTTACCCCACCAGGCCTATGGGGTCCTGGTATCTGCATCCTGCCATGCAAATATTTTTTTACTTTAAACCAGGACCAGGACTGAGTCCTCAAGTCCCAAGATGACTGCTACTACATTGTGCTTGATAGGGCGACAGCCAATCATATCTCATCTTGAGATATGTTGGTACTTCGGATCCTCTGACCATGACATATATAACCATTTAAAACTTTAATTTCTCTAAAACTACTGAACAGATATTTTCAAAACCACAAAAATCACGCTTTTTGAACAATGATCTAGATTTCTGCCAAATGTGGTCTCATTCTGTGCACCTCCGTCATGCACAGTATACTCATTACTAATTTCACTGGAAATATTGCAGGCATATACTCAACGATGTCATAGAAGATGTCATGAGTAGCAGTGCATGGCATGGGCACAAGTTATACTTACCTTACGGTATGAGTTACAGTTACTTGAAACAACTCTAACTATAACAGCTGAATTTATGTGGTTTTGTGTGTGCAAATTCTGAACTATACATCGCTGTAACCTTTGTTTTTTGTGAATTTGTAAGGTTTTTTACATTCTAATTCCTAACTATAATAATGTCCCTGTAACCTTTTGTTTTCCAGTGAATTTCTATGATATTTTAATACTATGTCCTAACTAAAGTCCCTTTAACCTGGGCATGTGGGGTGTGTGAGTGTGTGTCTGAATGGTTGTATGGGTGTGTCAGTGGGTGTGTGAGTGTGTGGTGGGGGTATGAGTAAATGTGTGACTGGCTGTGTGGGTTTGTAAGGGGCTGTGAGACTCGCTCTATGAGTGTGTCAACAGGTGTGTGAGTGGCTGTGTGGGGATGCGAGTTGTTCTGTGGGTATGTGAGTGAGTGTGTCAGTGGCTGTATGGGTGAGTCGGTGGCTGAGTAACTGTGTAAGCAGATGTGTGAGTGTTTGAGTCAAGCTTTGAGTGGATGTGTGAGTGGCTGTGTGGTTTTATGAGTGGGTGTGTGAGTTGTGATATGGGTGTGTCAGTGGTTGTGTGATTGTGTAGGTGTGTGTGTGTGTGTGCTGCGGGGGTCTTTAAGTTTGTGTGTGAGTGGTTATGTGTGATGTGTTAGTGGGTATGTGAGTATGTGATTAAGTGTGTGAGTAGCTGTGTGGGTCTATGAGGAAGTGTATGTGTGTTTTTTAATTGGGGTCTGGATCTGCAGATCTACCCAAATCCATCCAAATCCAGGAGGAACTTGTTGGATACATTTTTGTAAAAAAGTTTTATCATGAGGGATTCCTTACAGACCCCACCATTAGCCCCGTGGTGTCAGGGTACTTCTACACTGAACCCTTTTATCACTTTTTAATTTTATTTCCCCTACTGGGATTTGAGCCCGATGACCAAAATAGCAATCACAAATTTCCTCTCAGGTTGCGACCAGCCAATTACACCACTGTTGTTGGTGTGTGGATTTGCGAGTCCACCTGGATCCGTGGACGATCTGTGGCAGATTCACATCCCTAGATATACAATTTTATTTTTGTTTTAATAACTCCTAAATGATTTACCAGATTTACACCAAATTTCAAAAAGGGCCCTTTCTGGACCAAGAGCTAGCTTGCTGACAAATTTGGTGTAATTCCATCTGGTGGTTCAGGCTGTAGTCATGTCTAAAATCCCTATTGGAAATTTCAGTGGGAAAATGCATTTTGGGACACCCCGTTTATCTTGGCTCCCGTTTGACGGATCACCCTGAAACATTCCACACAGCAGCTGAACATACTAGTTTTGAAGATTTGTGAAACGGCGCCAATGTTATTAGCAAAACAAAAAACAAAAATTGTATGGAAACTAGATGCTCACTATAACTACCTACTGGGGACCAGCAATAGGTTATAAATATATGTTTATGTATTTTTTATGTATTTATCACCCTAAAACCTAATGATAATAACTTTTGCGCCATTTAACGAATTTCTACGAAAATTCTCCCAAAAACGTTTTCTGCCGGGTTTTGCACATGAAAGGTTTTGGGGTGATCCGTCAGATGGGGCCAAAAAAAGGGGTCCTATAACTCATTTTCCCAACTCATTTTTCCAAAGGAACTTTAGACACAGGTAAAGCCCAAACCGGTGACTGGACTTACCTTAAACTTGGCAGAAAGATAGATCTTAGACCTGGAAGAGTGCCTTTTGCGATTTGGTGTAAGTCCATTCAGTACAATGCTTGCGTGAATTATTTATTATGTTTTAATATTATTTTTTCGATTTTGGTGATTATATTTTGGCTATAGATTTTTTACAATATGTGTGTATATTTTAAGTGATAATGATATTGTGTATGTCTTTATTTTTAATTTCAATATTTAGGTATTTTGGAGATTTTATGAGTGACATTTTAAAATCAGTGTGTTTATTTTTTGTTTAAGTATATGGTTTAATTATTTTTGTAATCAATATTTTTGGGCAGTATGTCATGTTTAGACATCGCTTTCGTGATTTTTCCGTACAGGCATTTTCGACACGTATGGTAAACATCGGAGCGAACACAATAAAGCGTATGCGAGTTAGGCTTTCATAGAAAATTGGAACACTCAGACGCAATTAGCTGAATTCAATGAGTTCCTAAATGAAAACAAAAACTTAAGAGCAACTTTGACGGTACAGCCCGTTTACTGCAAGAAGTTGATTGTATACATTTTATATAAAACGGCTTTCAGCAAAGTTCACATTGTGGGTAAAGTACATAAAACAGAAACCAAAAAAAACAGAAAAAATGTCCATCAGAAAGTGGTCATTTAACGTGAAATGAATTTAGATTTGCACAAAACTCATAATATCAGGCTGCTGAGAGCTTTACATTCACACATCCATTAAGTTTATTGTCATTGGGAGAGTGGACTTACAGTAAATACGAATCATAGCTCAGTAGCATTTCATATCTAATTGGCTGATAAATTGGCAGTTTAACGTTATTACCGTAGTAGGCTTAAAAGTGGGAATATGAAAACGATCATTCACAGGCATAGCACCTGGATTTATTGAAATCTGCAGGATTGTGCCTTATAATTAATTAATCTGACCTTCAATTTGGAAATATTTTTTTTTCTATGTAGCACTCGAATGTAGGGAAATGCTGGGAATTAGTAAAGTGCTGTATCACTGAATGATCTATTAAATGAAATACTTTACTACATTATTAGGTGGTGAATTGTGTTTTTTTTTTTTATAAATCAAGAGTGAACACAAAAAGATGCGTCGCTGAAATGCTCACTATAAATGATTTAATATAGCTCAAAGGGGCACAGTGACTGGTGCATGCACACACACACTATGTTGCTGTTTTATTTATAATTGTTTCATTGTATTCCAGTAAGTAAGAATATGGTAGCTGACCCCCAGACCTGAGTGTCAGGTTCTGTAAACCATTGCAGACTTCATCGTGCCCCTAGCCTTAGAATCCAAGGAAATCTTCCTCTGCGACCTTAACTTTCACGTCAATGACCTCAACAACAACACTGCACGCCTCCTCAACAGTATTAGCTGCCTCAGATTAACCTTGGAAATACGCTGAATTCAAACCACTACTCAAAAACACCCACCACAGACCCTAGTGTACAAAAATACTACTGGGCAATTTCTCTGCTCGCTTTCCCATCTAAGGTACTGGAAACAATAATCAAAAAGCAACTCATGACCTACCTGGAACAGAACCAGCTACTTGACACCTCCAATCTGGCTTTGGCTACAATCACAGTTCCTAGACCACCCTGATCGCAGCCAGGGACAACATCCATACCCTCCTCGACTGAGGAGATCAGCATCTTCGATCCTCCTTGACCTCTTGGCAGCCTTCTATACCATATCCTACCACATGCTGATCAAAAGACTCCACCACATTGTTATCCAAGGGGACACACTAAGATGGCTGGCCTCTTTCCTCACCAGAAGAACCCAAATGATTCAACAACCCCATTTCACCTCCGAACCAAATGACATTACCTGCGGGGTCCCCAAAGGATCATCCCTTTGTCTCACACTTTTCAAAGACTGCAGCTAAACACAGACAAAACTGAAGGTCTGATCTTCAGCAAGAGTAGCAACATACGGAATGACTCCTAGTAGCCTTCAGAACTACAACCTGCACCCACTCCCTCCAAACATGCCAGAAGCCTCAAATCTTTGACAACAGTCTCACCATTGAATCATAGATTAACACTGTCTCCTCTGCCTGCTTCTTCACTCATTCATGCATGCTATGTGCAATCTTCAATTGGCTACCCCCTACATGATATGCACTCTTCACAGGCCTTCATCACCAGTCAACTAGACAGCCACAGTGCTCTCTAAGTAGGAATCACTTTGCAACTCCTACAAAGACTTCATACAGAACACCACTGCCAGACTCATCCTCAACCTTCCTTGATGATCCCACATCAAACTACACCTCAGGCAACTCCACTTCCTCCTCTTGCAGAAGAGGTGCACATTAAAGTTGCTGACCCATGCACACAAAGGTCTATATAACCAAGAACCCACCTACATTAACCACTGCCTGGATTTCCACCAACCACCAAGAAGACAATGCTCCACCTCTCTATTGCTTGTCCATACTATACACATCCAATGAAGCAGTAGTGAAGGACATGCCTTCCCCCCATAGCTGTAAAAACCTGGAATAGCCTCTCCATGCATCTCCAGGCCATCACCTTTCATCCAGAATTCTATAGAACCCTCAAGACCCAGCTATTCGAATGAGCCAATAAGACCTTCAGGCACCTGGATACTCTCTAGGCTACATAGCCATGGTTTACAAATCCTGTTTGATGAATTGATGGTAAGTAGAATTCGATAAACTTGAGATTCAGGTTGTAGGGAGAAGAAGAGTTGAGCAGTTTTATGTCAGCCTTTCATATCCCTTTGCAGTGATGGTCAAAGATATGGTACCTCCACCTGGCATAAAAACATGTTTTCAGTTTTTTGTACACTGTTGCCAGCCATACAGTCTGTTAGAAGCATGTGGCTGATTATCCCTAAATCTTCTTCAGACTATACGCTGTACTGCTTAAATGGAAAAATGCAGATGCAGAGAGATTTGGAAGATGCTGGCAGTGGTGCTTGAACTTAAGATGCAAGAACTCTGGAGCAAGGGCCATATGTATGAAAACTTTTTCCCATAGACACAGAATGGGTATAAACCTTTGCTACATGTGGCCCCAAGTTCTGAAAGCCAATGAAAAATAGTGAAGTCATTTAAATTGTTTTTTTTTAATACTAGCTGTGTTTTAAAGGCTGTCAGAGGACAGTGGTAACTTAAAATGTGAGGAAAGAAGTTTATCATACAGTGTGCATATGAGACCTCAGTGTGTAATAAATGAAGGGACATATTTACAAGGGTTTTGAGCTGCTGTTGCATCATCATTGAGACAAACCAGCGGTGCAGTCTGTACTAAATATTTACAAGGTGACTCATTTAGGCCTGTGCATTATGTTTTTGTAGGCCTGCTTCTCAAAATACCTGTGTCAGAACCGGCTGTGCCACCCACTCATTAAAATATGCAAGGTAGGCCTTCCCTCATAAATTCTAATATAAAACTGCTGCATTAATATTTACAAGCTTTGGAAAAAGTGATGCATCATTGGCAAGTGGTGTACAGAGCCTGAGATGTGTCAAAATTCCTCTGCATATACAACACAGGCATAAGAAATGACACAGTGGCTCTGTTACATAAACAGAACACACAGACAGCACTTTGGCAAGCTCAACTATTCCATGAAGGTGCTTATTCTTCAGCTCGAAGTAGCGAGGAGTGACCACCACATAGGCAGCGCAGAAGAAGGGAGCATGTCTACCATCAGCAGATTTCTCTCATTGACCTCACTGAGGAGGAAGTCATCACATATTATTGATGGAATCTAGTTCATTCAAGACCACAACAGCCAGAGTGGCAGGTATATCACAGCCATCTTTCTCTGCAATCCTACCCTGTCTCCTGGATGCAATCATCAGCCTTACACCTCAGTGCATTCTTTTTTCGCAAAACACAACGATAACAGCTGGACACCAAGCAAGACTTCTATGCCAGTTCAAGGTTCCCACATGTCTTGGGAGCTATAGACTGCACACATGTGCAACTGGTTCCTCCTACTTCAACATCACAACTTTTCCACAATAGAAGGCACATGCATTCCATCAAAATCAAGGCAATTGTGGACTAACTGGGGATGTTTACAAATGTGCTGGCCAAGTACCCTTCGACTGCTCATGATGCCTACATCTTCAGGTACTCCATCATTAATGAACACTTCCAGAACAGGCAATATGGGAATGCCCTACTTGATGGTAAGTACATCTGAAGTACATAACAGACCTAATAGTTGTAATTAATGTATGATAAAATAGCCATCTATGTGTCTGTTGACTGAGATAGGACATATGTAGGAGGGGTGTGCCTCACACTTATACCATACATCAGGGCACATATGCATTGCAAACCTATAAATCACACGTTAAGACACACAAAGACACTGTGTTTGCCATTAATGGTGGAATGAGCCAAAGCAATGTAACACTAGGCAAAATACAGTGTTCCATCACTGTGTGCAAGGGAGGGCTTCCATGGCTGTTGTCTATGTGCCCACATGCAAATCCCCTGGTTCATGAGGCATGTTATGTAGCCCACACCAGGTTAACTGTGAAATGTAACAAATCAATTGCACTTCCCAGGTCATACGTACCACAGAAAAATAACTCACCACCCAACACATTCTTGTAATCTATGGCACACAGACAGAGGCAATCGGGCATTCAAGGATTCATGCTGTGTAGGTAGGTCACCCCCTTATGCACATCATAAATTCCACAAACAATGCACCATGCTGAAAGTGTGCCAGTCTATGTGCTATACAACCTAATATGTGCCAGTGCAGTTTGAAAATTCAGGACTGTGCTGTATGGCCTAAAATATTTCATACAGTGCCTCTCCTTAGTGATGCAGTGCAGTGCTGATAGATGACATGCTGCATTATACAGTGTCACATTTCAAACTATCTGGGTCCTTGTGTCCTGTCCATATGGTGGGCCCAATGCACTGCAAAGTGTACACAATAATGTTCCATACTGACATGCACTCAGTTATCTATCAATGGCAGTAACAACAGAATATCAGTGACTACTAATGTGTCATTTCACTCTGTGTGAATGAATGGGAGGACATCATCTGAACCTGGTAAGAAATTTCAATTAAAACATGTGGTACACCAGAAAAGCCAATATGAGTACCAAGCCAACACAAAAGGGAAGTGTGAGAAAACTGATTCCTCAATGGATTACGTACTCTCTCTAACAAACAAGACTTGTCATTTTCAGGGGAGCAAGAACTTTTTGGGGTTAATTAGTGAGTGTGTCACACGTGCCAGTATACTGGTATTTGATCAAAATGTTAGGAACAACACAGGTAGAATAATTATAATTATGAAAGGTCATGTGTGCCATGCAATGTCAGTCTATGTCCCAGACATGGGTAAATGTCTATACTGGATCACAAAGTTACATCAACAGTACAAAAAACGCATAGGTCTCAGCCATACTGACAGTCCACATACAGACATACACTCAAGTGTCCAAAACGTGTGGAGGATGAGAACCCACGGAAATGAGTCTACAGAGGAAAGAAAATTCATGTAGCAGATTTCTCAATAATTAGACGAAAACATAATCCATATGATAATTGGAAAAAAGGCTAGCGAAAAAGCTTGATGATGTGCCAAATGTTCACAGTCTTTATTCATAGCCTCATAGATACATTCAAAGATGTTTCGCGAATGTAGAGTAAAGCAATGCCATTCATTGATTCAGAGATACATCCGATATGTTGACGGATGTGAGTCAATAGCAACAGCCGACACGCGTTTCACCCTCTATGGTGAATCCACCTGGGGCCTTCTCAAGGCAATACGGTATTCATGTTTGTATAGCACATCGTAGTAATAACTGGTCCGAATACCGGGAGAAAGTACGTTCGGAAAAGAACCGTCAGCAAATTGATGTGTACGCGTCTTAGTCAGACATCTTGATCAGAGAGCCCAGATGCCGGCAGAGGAAGTCTTTGATGACCCTGAGACTTCAAAACAGGAGGGAAGCTCATTTCAAGCCCTTGGAGATTCTTCTCAAGCACGAATGCACAACAAAGTCCAGTCTTTGTCCCCTTTCAGATATGCAGAAGCAGCAACTGCAAAATAGCCCAACAAAGCACAGTCACAGGCCGGGGCAGCATTTCTCCTCAGCTCTTCTCCTTGGCAGAGGTTCCTCTTTGTTCAAGAAGTGATCTTAAAGACATTTAAAGTCTGGGGCTTTGGTTCTTCTACTCATATCCCTTTCTGTCTTTGATGTAGGCAAACTTCAAAGGGAAGTCTCTGTTGTATACAGGATCCTGCCTTGCCCAGGCCATGCCCCAGACACACACCAAGGGGTTGGAGACTGCATTGTGTGAGGGCAGGCACAGCCCATTCAGGTGTAAGTGACCACTCCTCCCCTCACTCCAGCCCAGGTGGTTCATCGGGATATTCAGGCTACACCCTAGCTCACTTTGTGCCACTGTCTAGAGGAGATTCACAAACAGCCCAATTGTCACTCTGACCCAGATAGGGAAACCACAAACAGGCAGAGTCACAGAATGGTTATACAAAAAAATACCTACTTTCAAAAATTTGAATTTTCAAACTAACAATCTAAAAACCAACTTCACTGAAAGAAGTATTTTTAAATTGTGACTTCAGAGACCCCAAACTATCTATCTGCTCTCAACAGGAAACTGCACTTTAAGGATATTTAATGGCAGTCCCCATGTTAACCTATCAGAGGGATAGGCCTTGTAACAGTGAAAGCTGAATTTGGCTGAATTTCAGTGTAAGGACATGTAAAACATATCACTACATGTCCCACCTTTAATATACACTGCACCCTGCCTATGGGGCTACGTAGGGCCTACCTCAGGGGTATCTTACATGTATAAAAAGGGAAGGTTTAGGCCTGCAAGTGGGAACACTTGCCAAGTTGAACTTGCAGTTTAAAACTGCACACAAAGATACTGCAGTGGTAGGTCTGAGCCATGTTTACAGGGCTACTCATGTGGGTGGCACAATCAGTGCTGCTCGCCCACTAGTAGCATTTGATTTACAGTCCCTGGGTACCACTAGTGCACATTACTAGGGGCTTTTTAGTAAATCAAATGTGCCAATCATGGATAAACCAATCAAAAATACAATTTACATAGGGAGTATATGTACTTTAGCACTGGTTAGCAGTGGTAAAGTGCCCAGAGTCCTAAAGCCAACAAAAACTGGTCAGAAAAATTATGAGGAAGGAGGCAAAAAATGTAAGGATGTTCCTGCAAAAAGGGACAGGTCCCACATATAGGATAATGTATTTCATAGGCACTGCAATGCAATATAATAGAGCAAAAAGATGACTACTTCACAGCTGCAGGAAAGTGGAGTAGTATGTGGTGTGGAGGTTAGTCCTGACCATGTAATACTCTCACAATACCCCAAGGATGGGCTTTGGATTCACGCTAGTAAATCTTTAGTTCAGTCCTGGTAGTGTAGCAAAGAACATTCAGGCTTTGAGGAATAGATGTTAACCTTTTCAGAGCACCAACATGGACAAGAAGAAATGTCCACTATTAATAAGAAATCTTAGACCAATGTATAAACATAGGGCTTACCTCAGTTTTATTTTAGACACCAAAAAGAACAGAATTGAATCATTATAATTGGATTTATAGATTTCAGAAGCAAAATTAAATCAAAGCACAACTGGCATTTAAATGTTGCATTTAAGTATATGTAGAAATGTCACTGTTGCAAAACAACACTTAGAAAGTGAGTTGTGTGGAACCCTTCTAGGGTGAAGGCTATGCAGTACCAAGGACCACATCACACCAGTTTTACCTGGCTCGTAGTGTCAGGGCACAGAGTTGTCCTGTCATGTCCATGGTGCTGAAGGGGTCTCGTGTTCAAGTCAATGGCAGGAAGCCACTGGTGTTAAAAGACAATCAATCAATCACTGTTCTTATAAGAGCCCGGCTAATCACCCATGAGAGTCTCAAGGTGCTGGAAGGAAGAAAGGGTTAAGTCAAAGAACCATGTCTTGAGGTTCTTCTTGAATTGAAGTAGTGTGGGCGATTGCTTGAGGTGTAGCAAAGTAGCTCTACAGGTTTTTGAGGTGAAGTAAGAAAAGGATCTTCTTCCTACTGAGTTCTTGCATATTCTTGGGATAGTGAGGAGGGCCAGTTGGAGTGATCGGAGGTGTGGTGGGCATGTGGAAGGGCAGGCGGTGGTTGAGGTATTCGGGTGTGATGTTGTAAAGGGCCTTGTATGCATTTATGAGGAGCTTGAAGGTGATTCTTTTGTTGATCAGGATTCGGTTAAAGTCCCTCAGGTGACCATAGATGTGGCTGTGGAGGGTGATGTCCAAGATTAGTCTGGCCGAGGTGTTCTGGATTTTCTGCAGTTTGTTTTGGACTGTTTTGGAAGTGGTGGCATAGAGTGTGTTGCCATAGTCTAGCTGCTAGTGATGAGCGCTTGGGTGACTGTTCTCCTTGAGTCAATCTGGATACATTTGAATACGTTTCAGAGCTGGTGGAGTGTGTAGAAACATGAGGATGAGATGGCATTGACTTGGCAGTTCATTAAGAGCAAGGAGTTGAGGATGATGCTGAGGTCAGTGGGTCTGGCGTGAGTTCAGGATGATGTTGAATCTGTGATTTCTAATGTGAGCGGGGACAAGTTGAAGATGTTGAAGAGGGTAGGGCTCAGGGAGGAGCCCTGAGGAACTCTGCAGCTGATTGCTGTCAGTTGTGAGGAGAAAGGTGGCATCCTGACTCTCTAGGTTCAGCCAGTGAGACAAGAGTGGATTCATTTTAAGACCACGTGGAGGTGTAGTTGTGGTGAAACCTTACAGGGTTGAGGTTGTGCAGGTCCGAGCATTAGGCCACAAACGTCTGTCCACTTCTTCCTGGTCTGTTACACCCGGGTACAGAGTTGTCCTGGCTTTCCGTGGTGCTGAATGGGGCTCACACTGGTGCTGATTTTACAGCTTGCACAACAGTGCTAACAAAGGGATGCAAAATGTCAGCTTGGTTACAGATGTCAGGTACAGGCTGCATGATGTGCCCTGCACTTGCAGCGTCAAGTGGGGGGGTTAGTTACAGGACTGGCAACCAACAAGCCTTGGTACCAGAAAAAGTACAGAAATACTTTGGGAACTTCACAGGGTCCAAGGGAGCCACGTAGCGGCCTGAAACTTAGAGGCAGGCAGGACTGAGGACATTATCACTGAGACTGAGTCAAGAAAGAACTCTGAAAGGGACACTGAAGGAAGGCTGCAGTTTTCTTTGACCTGCTGTCTTGGATGTAACAAGTCTTGATCTGAGTACGGATTATTATGTCATTGAATTGTCATCTGTCATTGGTCCAGATCCAGGCCAATAGACGCCCTTAAACACAGTATTGCCCTTGTCATTATCGACATTGGTTGATCAGAGTGCAATGAGTGCTAACTTTGATCAAGAGTTTCAAGATGTGATCAGCTGAAGAGAAGCCTGACATAGATCTTTTTGGTCCAGCCTCAGAAATTGGAAGGAAACAGCTTGATTTAAAACCAACCCTTACTCTGCAGAAAATAAGCTTTGACAGTTGTTCATTGACAGAGTTAGGTCCACCTAAGGGGGATCATCCGAACTCTGTGATCAATTCACTTAAATCAGCTGATCTTACCTTTGTAGCAAAATATGATGAAAGTAACATTGGGGATGCAAACTCCCCTAAAGAACTCCCACAGGCTTAAACTAGAGTTTGGGGTAATATGATCTATACTATAGATGCAATAACTGCTGCATAAAATTTTCATTCTGACAAATTGAATTTAACACTCAAAACTCTTGTCCTTTATGTTGCAGGGAAGGACTCTAAACTACTCAAACTGACCAATTTAGACCTGAAGGCTCAATCAAATGCAAACAATCTATCAGTCACTTGTACTTGTGCACACATCATAGACAAAGTCGCAGACCTTCCATAAATTGTAGGTGTCCTTGTGGACGAAGTTAAAACCATGCCTATACAGCAAAAAATGAAATCTGCAGCAACGTTGGACTCAAGGTAAAGTGCCTGTAAAATCCAGGATGATCCAATTGTACAGGTCAGCCAGCTGATCGTGAGTTATAAAATCCACACAGAGGAGGCAAATAAATCATTTAATGTTCAGGCGTATTTAGAGATTGATAAAGCAGATGTTGGTGAAGCTATAACACTAGTGATGAAGCAAGAAAAAAGAAGTCTTTCATGTAGCAAATATCTCAAATGCATCGACTTGCTAGGGCTAACAAAAACTGCTAACAAAAATCTTAGAAAGGTACAAAATAAAGTTAGGAGATCAGACACCTCTGGAACATCGATTGACAGTCCAAGTGGAAGAGACCCATTTTTTCTTAAATCTACCATCAAGGATAACCAACAGTCGAAATCTCTCATTGAGGAGATCGGAGATGGTCCTCAAAATCATAACAAGGGAAATTGTTTCAATAATCATCCTGGATCCAGAAAAGAGGAAATGATAATGGTCGATGAGAGAGTCATAGGTTCAAACCCAGCTACAAAAAAAGAGGCCTGACAAATAAAGGAATTTTCAGTGCCTTATCGAAATATTGCGAATGAGATTAAACGAACACCAAATTGCACTTCGGCTTCACCGGTCCTCTGGGTCCCCTCTCATCGTGACAAGCGTGGTCCCTGGAACACAGGAGCTGTAACAAGTGACCCGACAGTCCAGTGGTCCATCGGTCCAAATTTAGTGGGGGTAAGTCCTTGCCTCCAGACGCCAGACAGTGATCCTGTATACTCTGTGAACTGCAGGTGCTAGGGCTTCTGTGCACTATTCCAAGGAATCTTTTGTGCACAGCACAGCCCAGGTCCCCAGCACTCCGTCCTGTATTGCTCAAGTCACTGAGTTGACCACCGGCTCCGTGGTACACTCTTTTGTAGTGTTGAGACGACCGCCGAGCTCAGTTTTCTTGAACATATGTTCAAGTAATTCTGCAGGTGCTGCATGCTTCTGCATGGGCTCTATGTGTTGCTGAGCACCCCTCTGTCTCCTCATCCAAGGGGCGACCTCCTTGTCCTTCCTGGGCCCAGGCAGCACCCATTTCCTTCAACTGTGACCTTTGCAGCTAGCAATGCTTGTTTGCAGTCTTTCTGCATGGAAACAACTCTGCATCCTCCAGTACGCTGTTGGACATCTTCTGTGCAAAGGAGAAGTTCCTGGCATCTTCCATTGTAGCAGAATCTTCAGCTTCTTCCACCCAGAGGCAGTAATTTTGCACCTTCATCCGTGGTTTAGTGGCCTCCTGCACCCCCCTGGACACTTTTGTGACTCTTGGACTAGGTCCCCTTCCTTTACAGGTCCTCAGGTCCAGGAATCTGCTATCACGACTTTAGTGTGTTACTGGGGAAGTAGGGTAACTTTACTCCTACTTTTCAGGGTCTTGGGTTGGGGTATCTTGGACATCCTTAGTGTTTTCTTACACTCCCAGCAACCCTCTACATACTACTCTAGGCCAGGGGTCCCTAAGTGTTTCACATTTCACTTTCTTAGTATGTGGTTTGTGTTGCTCCCTAGGCCTATTGCATCCTATTGTATTCTACAGTGTTTGCACTAATTTTCTAACTGTTTACTTACCTGATTTTGGTTTGTGTATATTTGGTGTATTTTACTTCCCTCCTAAGGGAGTATATCCTCTGAGATATTTTTGGCACATTGTCACTAAAAAAAAGTACCTTTATTTTTAGTAACTCTGAGTATTGTGATTCTCATGATATAGTGCTATATGATATAAGTGGTATAGTAGGAGCTTTGCATGTCTCCTACTTCAGCCTAAGCTGCTCTGCTATAGCTACCTCTATCAGCCTAAGCTGCTAGAACACTACTAATCTACTAATAAATGATAACTGGACCTAGCACAAGGTATAAGTACCATCAGGTACCCACTATAAGCCAGGCCAGCCTCCTACAAAGGTGTACAGTGGAAAACATAAATCCTGGTTAAATGAAGTGAGCAACAGGTAAAAGCCAATATACTCTTTTGAGCTTGTGCTCTCCTAAAGAAACAAAACTGTGAATTGAGCCATTAAACAAGGAACTGGTATTTACTCTTAGATCAGATAGAGCACCAGGCCCAAGCGGTCTCCCTAATGCCATTTTCAAAGCTAACCCTGACCTGTGCTCTGACATCTTGACCCCTCTATTTAATAGAAGGTTTTAATAGAAGGTTTTTGCATCATGCTTAGTTGAAGAGATTGGAGATTGGGCTGCATTGCAGCACATAACTCCTATTTACCAATTGGGATTCCAATAAGGACAGTCAACAACTACCAATTTACTGTCTCTTGCTCTAATGGTGAGACAGTAATTTACAAAAGATAAAATCTATACATTTGCTCTGCTGAACTAAAGGCAGCCTTTGATACTGTTTCACATGAGCTGCTATGGTCAAAGCTTGAGTTATGGGGAGTGCCACACAATGTCTTGATTTGATTATCCTCCTATATATCACCACATGGGTTCAGGTGAAGTTGGGGGATTATACCTGTTTGACTCATCAATTTAACACCTACAGTGGCCTGAAGCAAGGTTGTGTTAATGCTCGAAGTTTTTGTAACCTTTTCATGGCCGATCTTCTTCAACAAGTCCACTGAGTCAGCCAGGTCTTACAAATTTCAACTCATTGTTTGGAAGATAGAATTTTATTTAAAAGTAATTTTAACCTTGCAAAGGCTAAAACTGATTCCTGCCTTTTTGTATTTAAGATATTGCAGGGTAAGTTAATGTGCCCTATTTATGAGCATTAGTTAAAAAGCATGCAGGCAATATGATTCCTACATTAGCCTTTAGTTCAGTCATCTTTCGAGGTTGACATGTAATACTATTGGACCAGCTACCCATAAGGGCTTTTAAATCTGTCTTCAAGATATCGAGGAACATTGAACAGATGAAAATTTGCTTGGGGCTTGGCCTACAAAGAATAATCCTGGTGAGTCAGGCTGCCTTTTTAAAGAGTCTGTGCACCTTGTTTTTAACCAAACCTGGCTCTCTGATAAACCTGTGTTGGCCAAAACGTAATAATTCTGATTAGACATGTGTTTGGAGATCTCACTTATCTGTGTGCTTCCATGCCTTTGAGTACCAGTCATCTGAGTTCTTAGAAATAAATAAAACCTCCTTTAAGAACTTTTTAAACGAAGCAGCAAAAATGTTATCTTTTATAACAGATAAAGAGGCCTTAGCAGGGAAAAAGCATGCCTGGACTGTAATTAGTTCCTTTGAAAAACTCATGGTCTAGTCTTACCTGGGGTCACATTTTGAAGCTCATGTGAAGGCCTTATTCCTAAAGCTAAGATTCGTCAGGTATTTAACTAAGGACAGTATGCCAAAGTGGGTGCAACAATGGCCAACAGCCTGTTATAGACTTTGTGGCTACAGAAAAGTATCTCCATTACACATCATTTATGTTTCTGCATGCTTACTACAAGCTTGACAAACCCTATTAAAATCCCTGTTCTTAGAAGCAGGTGTGAGAACATGCTGTGAGGCCATAATGCTTTCTTTATGCAATAAGTCAAGTACTTTAATTTGCCAATGTGTCAAGTTTTTGAACCAGCAGATTATGGCCCTCATTCTGACCCTGGCGGTCGGTGATAAAGCGGCGGCCAAGCCGCCAACAGGCCGGCGGTCTAAAATATGCAATTCTGACCCTGGCGGGAACCGCCAACACAGCCCGCCAACTTAACACTCCGCCCGCCACGGCGGTACAAACAAACAGCGCGGCGGTTCCCGCCAACAGCCAGGCGGCAGACAATGTACCGCCCACCCTATTACGACCCACCAATCCGCCACCTTTTCCGGGGCGGGAGCACCGCCGATAAGAACACGGCGGAAACAGACTACGAACGGGAAAACGCTCACCTCTACGCACTCCACGCGAGATTCCGGCAGTATGGAACCAGAGTTGCAGGTCATCCCCGCACTCCTATACCTGCTCATATACCAGGAGCACGCCCGGCGGCGCGGAAGACATCGGTGAGTACTGCACCTACGACACAGGGGAGGGAAAAGATTACCGGCACACACCCACCCACCCACACCCACTACAACACACACATCAATGCATTCCCACAGATCACTGTCACAACCCACAAACCACCCCCCTCCGAAATAATGCAAAGACCAAAATAAGAGATCATAAACGGGCAGATATATTGAAATATGGACACCAGTAATCCCAATAAATAAATAAACTATGTACAAAATATATACAGCTACTAAATGTAGTCCAACCACTGTCCGTGGATCACAGGGGTCCTGTGCAAAGGGGCAAGGCCCAGTCCCACGACAAGAACTCCACGGAGAGAACACTGCAGGGGCATCAGAAAGAAAATAGGACAGGCACCTCAGGGGGAAGGGAAGGGGGGGCACCTCAGCCACTTGAGTACACGACGCCAGATCCACGAGGGGACTCCATGACCACTGGGCCATCCTGGGGAGAGCAAAGCCACAGTCCATACAGTCCATACAGTGGGTGGCCTGCCCACTGGGCCATCCTGGGGAGTGCAAAGCCACAGTCCATACAGTCCATACAGTGGGTGGCCTGCCCACTGGGCCATCCTGGGGAGAGCAAAGCCACAGTCCAAACAGTCCATACAGTGGGTGGCCTGCCCACTGGGCCATCCTGGGGAGAGCAAAGCCACAGTCCAAACAGTCCATACAGTGGGTGGCCTGCCCACTGGGCCATCCTGGGGAGAGCAAAGCCACAGTCCATACAGTCCATACAGTGGGTGGCCTGCCCACTGGGCCATCCTGGGGAGAGCAAAGCCACAGTCCAAACAGTCTATACAGTGGGTGGCCTGCCCACTGGGCCATCCTGGGGAGAGCAAAGCCACAGTCCAAACAGTCCATACAGTGGGTGGCCTGCCCACTGGGCCATCCTGGGGAGAGCAAAGCCACAGTCCATACAGTCCATAACAGACCCCACTGCCACTGGAGGAGGCAAGTTGGCCAGAGGACATCCTGCAGCCCTGCCCGAGATAGATCCTGCCCTGCCACGTCTGCCAAAGGGCCAGCGGTTCTTGCCTTGAAGGGCCCAGTTCAGCGGTTCTTGAGACGGCGGGGCCCAGCGGAGCGGTTCTTGAGACGGCGGGGCCCAGCGGAGCGGTTCTTGAGACGGCGGGGCCCAGTTCAGCGGTTCTGGAGACGGCGGGGCCCAGTTCAGCGCTCCTTGCCTTGAAGGGCCCAGTTCAGCGGTTCTTGAGACGGCGGGGCCCAGCGGAGCGGTTCTTGAGACGGCGGGGCCCAGTTCAGCGGTTCTTGAGACGGCGGGGCCCAGTTCAGCGCTCCTTGCCTTGAAGGGCCCAGTTCAGCGGTTCTTGAGACGGCGGGGCCCATCGGAGCGGTTCTTGAGACGGCGGGGCCCAGCGGAGCGGTTCTTGAGACGGCGGGGCCCAGTTCAGCGGTTCTGGAGACGGCGGGGCCCAGTTCAGCGCTCCTTGCCTTGAAGGGCCCAGTTCAGCGGTTCTTGAGACGGCGGGGCCCAGCAGAGCGGTTCTTGAGACGGCGGGGCCCAGTTCAGCGGTTCTGGAGACGGCGGGCCCAGTTCAGCGCTCCTTGCCTTGAAGGGACCAGTTCAGCGGTTCTTGAGACGGCGGGGCCCAGCGGAGCGGTTCTTGAGACGGCGGGGCCCAGTTCAGCGGTTCTTGAGACGGCGGGGCCCAGTTCAGCGCTCCTTGCCTTGAAGGGCCCAGTTCAGCGGTTCTTGAGACGGCGGGGCCCAGCGGAGCGGTTCTTGAGACGGCGGGGCCCAGCGGAGCGGTTCTTGAGACGGCGGGGCCCAGTTCAGCGGTTCTTGAGACGGCGGGGCCCAGCGGAGCGGTTCTTGAGACGGCGGGGCCCAGTTCAGCGGTTCTTGAGACGGCGGGGCCCAGTTCAGCGGTTCTTGAGACGGCGGGGCCCAGCGGAGCGGTTCTTGAGACGGCGGGGCCCAGTTCAGCGGTTCTTGAGACGGCGGGGCCCAGTTCAGCGGTTCTGGAGACGGCGGCCGGTCTATGGCCAACTGCTCATTGCCTGGTGGTGCCCTCCTGGGCAGCGGGGATGGTGCTCCTTCAATGCCCACCTGGGCTGTGGGTGGTGGGGCCCTCCTGGCCAGCTGGGCTGGGTCCTCCCTGGGCAGCGGCTATGGGGGTGGTGGGCTCTCCCGGGGCAGCTGTGCCGGTTCCTCCCGGGGCAGCGGCTATGGGGGTTGTGGGCTCCTCCTGGGCAGCAGGCCTGCTGCCTGACCTCTCCGACTTGCTGCCCTTGCCCTCCTTAGTTGTGGGCCTGTGGCCCTTTCCTCCCTTTGGATCTGTGGCTGGTGACTGTCTCTGGGTGGTGTCCGGGGGGGATGTAGAAGGCGGGCTCCTGCGGCGCCCCTTCCGCCTTCTGCTCCTCTTCCCAGGGGGTGGGCTGGCTGTCCCCTTGCTGCTGGGCGAAGATCCAGACATGCGGGCTGGCGGGCTCCAATACCCCTGCACCCTTGTCAAGGGGGCTGCAGGGCTGGTGGTGGCTGAGGTGCTCTTCTTACCCCGACGAGAAGGAGGGGGGGGCTCAGGGTCAGGAAAGAAGTTAGTAGTGGCGAGGAAGAGCTTCTTGGGACAATGGAGAGTGGTAGGTACAGTGGGAATGGGAGTGGATGGAGAGGATGTGGTTGTAGGTGAGTCACGTTTGCTGTCTTTGGGTGCAGGAGGGATAGGCTGTCGTGAGGTGGATGGCTGTTGGGTGGGTGGGTGGCTGCGTTTGTGTGGTGTGGAAGAGGGGGTGACAGACACAGTGGGAGAGGACACAGGGGACGTGTAAATGGCAGTGGGGGTGGTGACTGCACGTGTGCGGACTGGAGTGGAGGGTGTGCTGGTGATGGAAACACTGGCTGATGGTGAGGTGAATGGAGGTGTGAGTGTAGACGTCACAGGGAGGGAGGAGGGAGACGAGGAGGTGGGGGTCACAGAGGTGGTAGTGACTGTTGGCATGTCTGCATCGGAATGTTGCGTGTGTGAATGTCTGCGTGATCTGTGGTGCTTATGTTTGGATGAGCTTCTCTTGGGTGTTGAGGTGTGTGCAGGCTGGTCTGATGGTGTGGGTGGGACAGGCAGAGGAACAGGAGACTGGGAGGAGGGAGTTAGTAGAGGGAGGCAGGAGACAGGGACAATGGCTGCCGTCAGTGCTGAGGCCAGAGCCTGGAACGATCGCTGATGGGCAGCCTGACCCGAATGAATGCCCTCCAGGTACGCATTGCTGCGATGAACCTCCCTCTCCACCCCCTGGATGGCATTCAAAAGGGTAGTCTGCCCAACAATGAGCGTTCGGAGGAGGTCAATGACCTCCTCACTGAGGGCAGCGGGGGTAACAGGGGCAGGGCCTGAGGTGCCTGGGGCGAAGGAGATGCCCGGCTTCCTGGCAGAGCGGGCACGGGGCGAACGCTGAGGGGCTGCTGGGAGGGCGGAGATGGTGCGCTGGGTGGCGGCTGTACCTGTAATGGCGGGGGGCACGGATGGTGCCACCCCCGCAAGGGAGCCCCCTTCCGAGGACGTGTCCGTGTCGCTGCAGGGTCCAGTCGTCCCCGTCGTGGAGCTCCCCTCGCCCTCCGTCTCACTGGTCCAGTCTGACTCTGTGGCATGGCCCTCCTGGGCCATGTGAGATGCAGCTCCCTCCTGCCCCGATGCCACTTCTCCTCCGCCTGATGATGCTGATGCACACAAGCACAGAAAGACAAACAAAAAGGGGGGGGGAGAGAGAAATAAAGGGATATTGATTACATGGATCTCCGGTACAGTTAGCGGACATGACAGACACAGATGCCCCCTGCACTAAGTTGCGCACTTGGGGTCCGCTACGCATTCCGTGGAACATGCCCTACACGCCTAGAGTTGACAACTGCACCCATGGATGACACGGCCCAGGGATGGCTGTACTGACAAACTACTGAGGGTGGTGGCTGGGGACACAGGGGCTTACGGGGGTGCCCAGCCTACAGATATCGCCCTGGCCTAGGGGGACCCACAGCCCTCCTCCCCCACCCAGACACCTCCACTGCGCGACAACAGAGTAGATAATGCTTGGACTCACCCCCTTGTGTCTGCTGTGCTGCCCTCACGCGCCCATCCAAATCAGGGTAGGCCACCGCCAGGATCCGGAACATCAGGGGGCTCAGTTGACAGCAGGCACCCCGCCTACGTTGGGAGGCCATCCCCAGCAGAGACTCGGCGGTCTTCTTGGTCCCGCGGCGGATGTCCTCCCACCTCTTGCGGCAGTGGGTGCCCCGTCGATGGTGGACCCCCAGGGTCCGGACTTCCTTGGCGATGGCACGCCAAATCCCGATCTTCTCATTGGCGCGGACCTATGTGACACGTACAGGGAGGGAGAAATACCACGTTCAAGTTTGTCAGCATTTTCCTTGCCAGTGGCCCAATGCCCCCCATCCCCGCCAGGCCCCCCGCCATGCCCCCCGCCAGGCCCAACATGCCCCCATCCCCGCCAGGCCCCCCGCCATGCCCCCCGCCAGGCCCAACATGCCCCCCATCCCCGCCAGGCCCCCTGCCATGCCCAACATGCCCCCCATCCCCGCCAGGCCCCCCGCCATGCCCCCCGCCAGGCCCAACATGCCCCCCATCCCCGCCAGGCCCCCCGCCAGGCCCCCAAGCCAGCCAGTGGCCCCAAATCCAGATTGAATTAAACTCACTTGTTGGTCTGGAGGACCGTAGAGTAGCGCATACTGGGGGAGGACCCCATCCACAAGTTTCTCCAACTCCTCTCCAGTGAAGGCAGGGGCCCTTTCCCCAGGCGTAGCAGCCATTGTCCCTTCCAGACCGAGGTCACAGCAACACTTGCAGTATAGGTCCTCTCCTGTGAAAGTTCAAGTCGCAAGTGGATAAGTAGATAGAAAATGGCAGTCACGTCCGCGGCGGTGCGTACCGCGGCGGTGCGTCCCGCCACCGCCGGCGCCCTTCGCCATTGGCTCCTGAAACCCATAGGCTTCAATGTTAACCAATGCGGCTTCGCGCCGCGGTCTTCGCCCGCCGCCCGCCGCGGTGTGCCACGCCAGCGCATTGACCTCACATCCCATTGTCACACTTCACAGGTCAGGCAGCCGCCATTTCCAGGGCCCACATGGCTCAATTTCAACTGCGTCACACAGGCCTAGGCCTTGCATAGCCACTCAGACACGCCATTCACTGCATAGAGAATCGTTTACTGTGCTAGCTGTGAGTACGTACCTGTGGGTTGCTTGACTGTGTGCTCCATGTTGTCCTTCCTAGGCACCGTCCGCTGGGTTGGGCGAGGAGACGGATGAATCCTCCCGTGTACCGACCGCTGGTGGACCTGTCGACAATGGAAGAACGCCACATTATCCTGACCTACCGTCTTAACCGTGCCACTATCCATGAACTGTGTGCCCAGCTGGAGCCCGACCTGATGTCCCCCATCCGCCAACCCACAGGGATTCCCCCTCTGGTGCAGGTCATGTCAGTACTCCATTTCTTGGCAAGTGGGTCATTTCAGACAACAGTGGGAATTGCTTCTGGGATGTCTCAGCCCATGTTTTCGAAGGTGTTATCCAGAGTGTTGTCTGCCCTGATGAAATCCGTGAGGAGCTACATCATTTTCCCTGAGGTGGGCGAATTGGCTACAGTGAAGGGTGATTTCTACGCCCTTGGACATATTCCCAACGTAATTGGTGCCATTGATGGGACCCATGTGGCTTTGGTTCCCCCAAGAGACAGGGAGCAGGTGTACAGGAACAGAAAAAATTACCATTCAATGAACATCCAGGTGGTGTGTTTGGCTGACCAGTACATCTCGCATGTAAATGCCAAATTCCCAGGGTCAGTGCATGACGCCTACATCCTCAGGAATAGCAGCATCCCTTACGTGATGGAACAGCTACAGAGACACCGTGTATGGCTAGTGGGGGACTCTGGGTACCCCAACCTGTCGTGGCTACTGACCCCAGTAAGGAATCCCCGGACCAGGGCAGAGGAACGGTACAATGAGGCCCATGGGCGTACTAGGAGGGTGATCGAACGCACCTTTGGCCTCCTAAAGGCCAGGTTTAGGTGCCTGCATATGACAGGTGGATCCCTAATGTACTCACCTAAGAAGGTGTGTCACATCATCGTGGCCTGCTGCATGCTTCACAACCTGGCTTTGCGCCGCCAGGTGCCTTTCCTGCAGGAGGATGGTCGAGACGGTGGTGATGTGGCAGCGGTGGAACCTGAGGAGAGTGACGAGGAGGAAGACGACGGGGCTGAAACAGACAACAGGGACAGAATCATTGAACAGTACTTCCAATAGGACACAGGTAACATTTCAAAGATAATTTAGTAAATGTTAACTACTCTCCTGCATCTCTGCTGCCTGTCTATTTGCCCCAGTGTATGATGACTGAGTTTTGGCTTTTCCCTCCCTATTTTAGATCTGGGGTCCCCACTACGAGTCCTGTGCTTCGTTTCCCCATGGACTACAGCTTTGTGGCAGCTGTTTGTTGACTTCACCATGTACAAGGACATATTTGCACTGTCATGTCAATTACAATATATTGAAATCACAGCCAGACTCCAGATATTTTGGTGCAAAATAGGTGTTTATTTAAGTGCTCAAAATGGGATGGGTGGTTTCAAGTGGGTGGGGGCTATGGTGAAGGAATGTCCATGGCAGAGTCCAGAGTAACAGTCACACAGGTGCATTGTCCAGAGGCCTGTGGAGAGATGGAGCATGGGCAGTTCAAGGATGGACAGGGTGACAATGTGGGACAGTGGGATGACATCAGGTGGTATCCATTGCTGGCGGGGGTCTTGACATCCTACTCTGTCTTCTTGCGAGATCTCAGGGCCCTCTTGCGGGGTGGTTCTTCTCTTGCAGGAGGTGGGGGTCTGGTGGGCTGCTGCTGTGCGGGGGCCTCCTGTCCACTAGCGCCGGCGGAGGTGGTTGGCTGTTCTTGGTCCAGGCTAGTGGCAGGGGCCCTTGGGTGTTGTTGAGTGTCCGCCCTGGTGTTGACGAGGTCCTGCAGCAGCCCTACCATGGTAACCAGGGTGGTGTTGATGGCTCTGATGTCCTCCCTGTACCCCCGATAGTGTTCCTCCTGCCGTACCTGGATCTCCTGGAACCGGGCCAGTACCGTCGCCATCGTCTCCTGGGAGCGGTTGTATGCTCCCATGATGGTGGTGAGGACCTCGTGGAGAGTGGGTTCCCTGGGCCTCTCCTCCCCCCCCTGTCGCACAGCTGCCCTCCGAGTTGCCCTGTTTCCCTGGGCCTCTGCCCCCTGGCCGGTGTGCCCACTACCACTGCCCCCAGGTCCCTGTTGTTGTTGGGGTGGTGGGTTATCCTGGGTGCCCTGTAGTGGTAGACACACCGCAGATTGACGCGCCCTGGAGACAGAGGCATGGGCCCGCTGGGTGGGAGCTGTGCTGGTGTTCCCAGAGGGGTTTGGGTCTGTAGTGGCCTGGGCCTGTGTGAGGGGAACCGACTGTCCAGAGGTCCCCGATGGTCCGGGCTGGTCATCGGTGTCCAGGTCGACAGAGCTGCTGTCATCGCTGACGGCCTCTTGGGTGGGGGGTGTGGAGAATTCTGGCCCCTCCGCCGCGGTGTGTTGACGGTCGGGTCCTGCAGGGGTATAGAGGTATGGTTATAGTTTCAATGTGTGGCATATGGGTGTATCTATGGGTTCTCGTGTCCCCAAGTGCTGGCATTCGTGTGTGGGGGCTTTGGTGAGGGTGGCTTGTGGGGGGGATGTGTATATGCATTGGGCATGCTTTGGTGATGGGTGTCCATGCTTAGTGGACGCATGCAGGCCTAGGTTTTGGGATGTGTGGGTTGTGATGGTGAGACATTGGCGGGGAATAGGTGTGCTGGGGGTGGGGGTGAGGATGGTGGTGGGGGTGAAGGTGGGGGTGAGGATGGGGGTGGGGGTGAGGGTGGGGTTCGAGGATGGGTGTGAGGGTTGGGGTATGATTTGGCATGCAGGTGGGGGGGAAGCAGTATTGAAGCTTCAACTTACCAGTATCCATTCCTCCGCCGACTCCTGCGAGGCCGTCAGGATGCAGGATGTTCAAGACTTCCTCCTCCCATGATGTGAATTGTGGGGGTTGAGGTGGGGGTCCTCCGCCAGTCTTCTGCACGGCAATGTTGTGCCTGGATACCATGGAACGCACCTTCCCCCGTAGGTCGTTCCATCGCTTCCTGATGTCTTCCCGATTTCTGGGGTGCTGTCCCACTGCGTTGACCCTGTCGACAATCCTCTGCCATAGCTCCGTCCTCCGGGCAATGCTGGTGTATTGTATCTGTGTGCCGAACAGCTGGGGCTCTACCCGAACGATTTCCTCCACCATGACCCTGAGTTCTTCGTCTGTGAAGCGGGGTTGTCTTTGGGGTGCCATGGGGTGGTGTGTATGATGGGTGGGGTGGAGTATGTGTATTTAAGTGAGTTGAGTGTGGTGGTGTGTGTTGTTTTGTGTGTGGATAGTGTGTGGGTGATAGTGTTGAGTGGCTGTGGCTGTTAGTTTGTGGATGCTGGTGTCTCGCTCTGGCCTTCTTTCAGAATTTTTTTGCGTAGGGGTTTGTGGGTGATGTGGGTGGGTGTTTTATATTGTATTGTGTGTGTGGGAGTGGTGTGTGTATGTGTATCAAGTGTGTGGGATTCAAATCGTCCAATGTGGCTGAGTTTTGTTCGTTTGTGTGTATTCTGACCGCGGCGGTGTGTCCCGCCAATGGAATACCGCGTTTGAATGACCGCCGCGTGTATTCGTGGGTCGTAATGGCATGGGCGTATTTCTGTTGCCGTGGCGGTGGAGGTTTGGTCACCTCCACCTTTCCGCCGACCGCTGGTCTGGCGGTCGGTTGTGGCTGTCGGATTTTCGGAGGTTTGCCTTCTGCGGGTCAGAATGACCGTGGCGGGTTTCCGCGGCCGCGGCGGTGTTATGGCGGTCTTCTGACCGGCGGTAAGTGCATTTTACCGCCGGGGTCAGAATGACCCCCTATATGTTTAATTTTGCTGAATGGCATAAAAGAGGTTTAACACCTTACTATTATGTATATGCTTTTAATGCTGTCATTATTACTAAGTAGAAGTATAAAGGTTTTATTTGCATGAAAGAAATATTCTTCGATCCTGCATTACTACAGGTGAAGGCACTATTTACAATGCCTAGATCAATTTGATAAACTCTATGCACCTCAACACTATATTTTACTGTTTGTAGACCTGGATTGGCATTGTGTTTAGGAGGTTATTACTTAACAATGACTTGACTGCACTGACGGCTTGAGCACCCCTAAGTCAACTTGCACTAAATTTTGATCTCTTGAATTTGCTGCTTGCTGTGTCTAAATTCAATTGATTTTACCATGTGCATTTACTGTTGATTACAACTGATGCTTTTTTAGTAGCTAATTTTTAATTTTATTTTACAGTGTGTTAGAATAAACAGCAAACACTGCAGCACCTAAGTGCAGCTCAGCACTAAAGTTTGAATGATGATTGTCATTAGTCTAGAAGCTCATTTTTACACCCTTGATGGATTTGTAATGTCCTCTTATTTAGACCTGATATGGTTGTAGCTAACCATTTAATTTTATTGTGATTTAAGTGTGATTGTGATTGATATATTGTTGTGTGGAGTGCTGCAATTGTTTTATGTGCATATAGTGTAATGCTTTATAGTAATCAGACAATAAACCTACTTAGGTACTGGCATGTAATATATGTTAAATATCTCATTGTGAATACAGTTACAGTTTGTGCAACCACACAGATGTTACTTGATGGTTGTATTAGGGGATGACTATGTAGTGACAACATATTGTCCATAACCCTATCACTAATGCAGGAATTGTTCTGCACTGGTACATCTGAATGTGTAACAATGTGAGACTCTTTATCTCAGATATCATGTACACGTCTTACCTGTGTTAACAATTTGGGATCACTTTCTACATAGCCAACATGACGGCTGATGAAACCCACATATTTGGGCAGCACAGGGACCGATACAGGCATATGAAGACTGTGGTGAAGACATTCAAGAAAATGCAAAACGTTTATGTGCAGGCAAAAGCTGCTTATACATGGAACATTTGCAGGCAAAGTTCACCAGAAGTCCCTACAACACCAACTGACCAGGACAGGACGGGACTGAGCTACTGCAGACCATGACCAAGTCAGACCAGACCAGGACCAAGCCAGCCCAGAGTAGGACCAAGGGAGGCTGGAGAAGGACCTACCCAAACACAGTCAAGCTCAAGAGTGGCACACCTGGCTCTACAGTCATCAGCATGTCAGGCTAGACAAGCAAGACGGCAACCTTGTGGGGACTCTGTGTTTCAATACACACTAATTTGTGAGTTCAAGACACTCAATCAAAGGGTGGACAGTGCAAGGGAGGAGCAGTGCCGGCAGGCCACCAGCCTGACACATTTGGAGGAGGCGGTTGAACAGCTCTACCAGCTTGTGTGAACATGTTTTACTTCTTTATATTAATTCTATAGTTAGCAGAATTTTTAGGTTGTTGTAGATAGTGTAGGTTTAGGTAATCTAGATGTTAGATGTTTTTCTCATTTTATTAGTTTTTAGTATTTAGATATTTTTAATGTTTCTAATGTTTAGTCTTAGTTAAGGTAGTGTAGGTTAGTTAGCATAGGTTAGTTTAATCAGAGTTTAGAGAGGGTAAGTTAGGATAGTGTGGGTAGATTTAGAATTTGATAATTTATAATACTTTTACTAAACAATGTTTTCTACTTTCAAAACTGCTTAATGATTTACTGTGTATGAGTTGTCTTATGTGCTTAGGTTGATTTAAGCACATGCTCTCTGAGTTTCCTGCAGTGTTTGTGGCTATGAATAACCTTATGCGATGCCTATGGACAAGAGGCAGTCAATTTTGCAATGGAGTCACTTGATGAATCTTCAAACATATTTGGGCAATGTAACTGGCCCTCTTTGTATGAATGGACACACAGCCCAACACTGGTAGCCACCTACTATTACACTGTGTGTATAAGTTATGCTGCATGTATTGTGGGGTGAATATGTGAGCCTATAGTCACAAATCATGCATGTGTTGGTTAACATATTGAAGCCAGCCACCTACACACTTACCCCTGCACCATCCTAATGTTAAATCAGTGTTGTTTGCTGGATAGTATCAACGGAAGTGGCCCCACTAGCCGAGAAAGTTCACTCTCCCTTTCCATTGACTATTTGCTATGAATCCCCCAAAAAATGTAATCTTTTCTTCAAGCCTCCCACCCTATCCCCCCAAAAAAGGTTTTCTTTAGAACCACTTCATCTGGTCAAAATAAGAGCTTAGAACCACTTCATCTGGTCAAAATAAGAGCTAAGTACATGTTATGTTGTTGTGCAATTGTGTGTTTAAGTGTGTGTTGTTTTTTTCTAGGTCCACATGTATCACACACTGGATAAGTGAAACCAAAGTATTACATCTGACTACTTCACTATTCATGAAGGGAAATAAACCTATACCCCTATACAGTATTAGAGATAACACTAGTATGTTTAACATTGTCATCAAGAATACTAAAATGGAAATGGATGTGTAAGTGGTTCTATGTTTGTCTCAGTAGCTATGTGACTGGCTCTACAAGTGCTTCAGTGCTTGTATGGCTGGATTTCTGGGTGTGTGAGTAGCTGTAATAGACTATGAATGGGTGTGTAAGTGGCTGCATCTATATGTGAGTGAATGTCCGAGTGTCTATATGGGTGTATAAGATTATTTGAGTAAGTGTTTGCATGTGTAAATGGGTGTGTGAGTGACTGTATAGGAGTGTGAGTGGGTGTATGAGTGGCTATGTGGGTGTGTCATTAGCTGTGTGAGTGACTCAATGGGTGTGTTAGTGGGGATGTAAATGTCTGTGTGGGTGGGTAAGTGGCTGTGTGAGTGTGTTTGTGACAGGGTGTGTGAATGGCTGTGTGAGTCTTTGAGTCAGTGTGAGAGTGGCTGTATGGGTGTGTGACTGGGTATCTGAGCAGTTGTGTGGATGTGCTAGTAACTGTGTGAATGACTTTACAGGTGTTCTAGTAGGATGTATCTGTCTGGTTGTGTAAATGGGTCTGTGTGCAGATTTGTGAGTTTCTGGGTGGGTCAATGAGTAGGTGTGAGAGTGTCTGTATGGGTGTGTGAGTTGTATCTGAGTGGCTGTGTGGGTATGTGAGTTGGTGTGTGAGTATCTGTGTATGGGTGTATAAGTTTATGTGAGTAGGTGTGTGCATGTGTAAATGGATGTGTGAGTGGCTGCGTGGGTGTGTCAGTCCCTGCGAAAGTGACTTAATGGGTGTGTTAGTAGAGATATAAATGTTTAATTGGGTATGTACGTGGCTGTGTGAGTGGCTGTGTGATTGTCTGTTGAGTCTGTGTAAGTCTGTGAGTGGACATGGCAGTGGTTTTACAGGTCAATGTGTGGGTATCTGAGTGGGGTCGTAGCTGTGAGAGTTTGTATGTGAGTGCCTGTATGGGTGTGTTTGTATGTGAGTTTGTGGGTGTGTAAGTAACTGTGTGAGTATCTGTATGGGTATGTATCTGAGTGGCTGGGTGGATACGTGAGAAGTAAGTGTCTGTATAGATGTGTTAGTGAGTATGTGAGTAGCTCTATGGGACTGTAAGTGGGTGTCTGGCTGTGTAAGTGGGTGTATTTTTAATGGTAGTCTGTACCCTCACAAGTAGTCTAATACAACAACACTTGAAGAACTAATTTGTAAAGTAAATTACTCCAATAGATGGTGCCATTTATCTGTATGAAAAGATAAACAACAAATTTGAATTAGTATTACAATTTATAAAAATATGAAGTACGAATTAAGCTTAGACATTTGAACAATGTATAACTTTCTAGTAGCCATAAATCACCATATATTTTTCATGCTGTAATGCTATGTTATAATAAACATAAGCATTTCATTTTCTCTTTTTTACTGTTCTTAGATTTTATACCTATACAACATAAAATGAGTACTGAATGAAGAATTGTCCTTGAACAGAGGGGGGAAACAATCATATGGACATATAAGAACCCATAGCTGCCAGTCTGTCAATGTACATAAGTAAACCTGTACATTTCACTAACCACAGTTTTTTTTCAAATGAACATTTTATCTGTAATGGCACTACTAATCCAAAGAAACATGCTGAACATGAGAACTTCATCATTAGAGCACTGCTAGATAAATGAGGCACATCAGCATAGACAAAGCCTTTTCAAGACATCAGCTTTGGTAGAATACATGATTATAAATCCTGATAATGCATCTACAATAACTAGACTATTCCACTTTACAACTGTGACCCTCCTTAGTATCTTGGTCCCAAAAAAATATATGAATTTGGTAACTTCCAAGGCAATCTCTGTCTAAATTTAAGGTTCCTATCATTACGTTCTGTCTATCCACTTCTACTTTTTAGATGAACAGTATCATGACCAAATCTAATACTAACTCCTTCTTAAAAAAAATGATAGCAATACTGCATGTTTCACCAGAAATAAATATTTTCCTGCTTTAAAGTTAGTAATCTCAGTATCTAATTCACTACTATCTGCTCTGCAAGAAAATCGCATACTTTCCAGTTCTTGCTAAACAGAACATTTGCACACACAATATTTTGTATAAACTTTCACACTAATCCCTCACAAGAGACACTTTTGGATCTGGTAATGTTAAATAAATAAAACATTCCTATTCCACTTGTGTAATTGATGTGTATAAGCAATATTCACATTCATGGTGCCACGAGTAACTAAGTCCAAACAACTAATTAACTGGCATTTTGTTCTTTCTAAAACAGCAAACTTCACAATTAAAAAATTATGTTTCCACTTGAGTATTTTGAGTAAACTCTTCAGAACCATTGTATATATCTCAAATTGCTGATGCACAATGTATTTTCATTCTCTCAGTATGAAGACTGTTCAACAAGCCACATAGGAGCATATTTATACTCTGTTTGCGCTGAATTTGTGTAATTTTTGGAATGCCAATTCAGCGCAAACTTAACTCCATATTTGTAGTTTGATGGTAGACCCATCTAGCATCAAAATATAGGAGTTCACGTAATTTTTTGGATGCATGAACCCACCTTGAGTCAATGAGATTCAAGGTAGGCGTTCCCGTCCAAATAATGACTCTAAGCCTGTAGCACCTTATTTATCCATCCATGCAAAAATGGTGTATGGGTGGAGGCGGGCCTAAATAATGGTGCTAAGCCTGCTTTGTGCCATTATTTAACACCTGGGTCAGATCAGGTGTTAAAGTACCTGTGGACCCATTTCCATGGTCAAACACCATGGAATGGGTCCACAGGTGCCTACCACCAAGCCCCAGGAAAGGCTCTACCCACAGCAGAGGGATACCAGAGGATGGGGGACCCCATCCCAGGTAAGTAGGGTAAGTATAGGTAGGTATTTTTTTTTCTAAGTAACATTGGGAGCCCTGAAATGGGGCCGATGGCCAGCACTGGTCCCCTGTGCTGGTCATTGTGGTGGTGGGCATGACTCCTGCCTTTTCTAAGTCAGGAGTCATGTGTTATGGATGGTTGTGTGTTAGGAAATGACGCTAGGCTGGTTAAAGGCATTTTATTTTGCCTCTAACCAGCCTAGCATCATTTTTTAAAGCAAAAACCCCTTCACTCGTTCTGCCACACCCACCATGCTAATGTCATTTTTTCGGACGCTAGCCCAAGCTTAGCGCCAGCTTGCAGCATTCCATAAATTTGGCGTTTGGCTGGCCCTTTGGAATGCTGCAAGCCGGGGGTAAAGTTTTAGACGTAAAGCACAGTTTTGCACCAAAAAGTATAAATATGGGCCACAGTGCAGAAAAAAATACCTTCCTTTGCTTCTCTTGAATTGCATCAACAACATGAGGTAATGCAAGCAAAATATTTACCACTGCATTAGCATAACATTTCACACCAGAGGAGGTTGACCATTGATAACCAACAACATATCCATAATTTTCAATTTTCTGTTTCTTAGCAAATTTGTTCTTCTCTTTCATTTCCTTCTTTACAACATCAGAAGAATACTGCTTTGAAAATATGCACTTTGGACACATGGAGCATTTCCCATAAACTGGATACTGTCCTAAATGAGGAGCATACAGACTTCTTAATTGGTTGTATTCTTTAACACAACTTGAGTCTGCGTTCACTCTTCTCCATTAAATGCAACTAGATACACACCAGGCAATGACCTAACTCCCGATAAAGCTGCAGATGACGTATCTTCTGTAAACACTGTACTACAATATCAATAAATGCTGTATCTAAACTTAAACCTTGTTTATGGAAAGTAACAATAGCTGCTAGAGAAACTGGAAACTGTTTCTGTCAAGCATATAAAACAAGCAAAAAACATGCAGTAGATTGCCCAATTTGGCTTGTGTTGTCAACATGATCCCAGGGTATTCTATCTCATTCCTACAAGGACAATTAATATAATCAACTATACCTATGGCACCATTACCAAACCTTCTTCAAATTTACATTTCAAAGCCAAATCATACTTCAGTTCCATCTCTCCAATCTTGCTGTTTGTGAAACAGATTTTTCTAATGAATTCTGTTTTGCTTGTCATTTTAAACTTAGCAAAACAGCCACATCCTGGTGTTTAGTTGTATCCATTTCCTTCAGTTGTGAAAGTCTTCTTTCTCCAATTTCAGCAATTCATTTTTTAGAGATGCACACTCTATTGATGTAGGCATTAAAAACACAATGGCCCGTATTTATACTCCGTTTGCGCCGAATTTGCGTCGTTTTTTTTGACGCAAATTCGGCGCAAAACTAACGCCATATTTATACTTTGGCGTTAGACGCGTCTAGCGCCAAAGTATGGGCAAAGAGCGTAATTTTTTAGCGTGAACGCCTTCCTTGCGTTAATGAGATGCAAGGAAGGCGTTCCCGTCTAAAAAAATGACGGCGACGCAAATGCGTCGTATTTATACTCCCGGGCAAAAATCACGCCCGGGAGGTGGCGGGTCAAAAAACCCCGCATTTGCGCCACTTTTTAACGCCTGGGTCAGGGTAGGCGTTAAGGGGCCTGTGTACTCAAAATGAGCCCACAGGTGCCCTCCCCTGCCCCCAGGGACCCCCCCTGCCACCCCTGCCCACCCCAGGAGGACACCCAAGGATGGAGGGATCCACCCCAGGGACATTCAGGTAAGTTCACGTAAGTATAATTTTTTATATTTTTTTAATTTTTTTGGTGGCATAGGGGGGCCTTTTTTGTGCCCCCCTACATGCCACTATGCCCAATGACCATGCCCAGGGGACATAAGTCCCCTGGGCATGGCCATTGGGCAAGGGGGCATGACTCCTGTCTTTACTAAGACAGGAGTCATGAAATGGCGTCTGGGCGTCGTAAAAAAATGGCGCAAATCGGGTTGAGGCGATTTTTTTGCCTCAACCTGACTTGCCCCATTTTAAGACGCCCTAACGTCATTTTTTCCCAATGCCGGCGCTGCCTGGTCTACGTGGTTTTTTTCCACGCAAACGAGGCAGCGCCGGTCTGCTTGCGCCGGCTAACGCCATTCCATAAATACGGCGCCCGCATGGCGCTTCAGAATGGCGTTAGACGGCGCTAAATTTTTTGACGCTAAACTGCGTTAGCGCAGTTTAGCGTCAAAAAGTATAAATATGGGCCAATGTATTTACCTTTGTGCATAATACTCAACATTAGCTCTGCTGCTGTCTTTGTTGGCAGATAAACTTTTTTTAACTTTAACTTGGCTCACTTCACCCTGACCTGCAAGACAGTTGAGGAGGCTAGGCTTTGGTGGCTCCTTCTTTTAAAGTCCAGGGCAGCAAATTGCACCAATACTGTACTTTGCACAAGGCCGGGCAATATGAGTGAACATAACTTGATCGCTTCATATATATGGGCCACTTGGCCCAGGCTAAGGGAATTCTCAACTAAATTAGGGGTGGCTGACGTATAAAATGCCGCAAGACCTAACAGGGCCCTAGGCGCTAGTGGTGAGATGGAACAATGGCTCCCCACATGTTAACATCAGGTTTCCTCTCTTCCCTCCAAAAGGCCCCACAGCCATGTGAGTTATTGCTGCTAATATAAAATGTTGTGAGCATAAGTAATTTGTCCATGGGCTCCCCCCAAATAAAGGGTAGGTATTGCTAAAGGGCAGCCCCTCTCCTAAGATGTGTATGGGGGAGTAGCCGTTTCTAATTAAATATGTATAGTTAATTGTTTAGGGATATGTGTTTTTTTCTTTTTAATAAATCTGTCAGAGCAGAGTGACTGCTTCTTTTATGCTTTTAAATTATAATCATGTTTGTTTAATGAATTTTTAGTCTCTTTTCATGTGTACCATGTTATATTACTGTAAGACTTGTTGCTGATACAATCTAAAAATCAAGTATAGATAAACTTTTTTTAAGAAGACGACTTTCTAGAGCACACCTTCCTACATTTGAAGGAACACCTACTTTGAATATCCTTCAAAATATTAGCAATGTCAGATGCGTGTTGCATGTTCCTAATTAATTAATTTAAAATGTAACCAAATATTAACTTTTTCAATGCTTCCTAAAGAATTCCTAGTTTCATCCTGAAGCAGCGTTTTGAACGAAGATTGATCCTTCACTGGTATAAGTTGCAGTAGATCTCCAAAATGGTTTTCCTAAAAATAGGTCAACATACTCCATTCTCAGAACCTCTTGCATTCTCAAATGTACAAAGGTAAGAATTGGGTTTGATACAATGCTCACCCCATCATGATTAAAGTTTGAACTTTTTTAACATTCTTGACAAACTTCAGCGTATAACTTTTGATATTCCAGTTTGTGGTCATGTTCCACAGACATCATCAGAGGTCAATGTAAAGTAATACTGTGATATTACGTGTAATAAATCGAGCAGGTGCTGTAACAAGACATGGTGTATTACAGTCTGTAGTCTTCTGTAGAAAAGCAGTAAGAACTTGCATTAAGAAACTTTTACCAGTATAAGCATGGCCGCTGACATACCACAGTATAGGCTTAAATGCTGAGCATGCACAATCGCTCTTTTCATGAATCAATCCATGCTTAACTATGGTTTCCAAATATATTTCAATTTGCTCATGATTTGTGAGAAAATTGGGCTGATTACAGCAACCCCCAGCTCGTTGCCCCCATTTTTCACTTATGCTGGTATTTGGCCAACTCTGATGGTGCCCTGGGCACTGCTAAATAGTCCAGGGCCTGAGCACTGATTAAAATGGATATGTAAATCAGGCTAATTATAATTGGCTGTACTAACCTACCTATAAGTCCCTAGTATGTGGTAGGATATGTTTGGTTGGGGGACCCCAACATACGTAGTGCCCCCATAGATGCACTGCTGGGGTGCTCAGTGTCATTATAAAGACAGGCCTGACTTGCTGCCTGCTTTTAAGATAAAGCTAACCTCATTTTGACTTTGTAATGAAAAGTACTTCCAAAGTCTCAAGCCACCTTATTTTTGCATATATCAACCCTAAGTTGCCCCCAGGGTTGGATGCATTGTAACTATAAGCAGGGACTTTATGAAAGATGTTTTATAGGCCCTGGTGAGGGAACAAATAGCTAAATTGTTTTTTCTCCCATTACAGTGAATGGGCTTCATAGACTAAGATAGGGAGATTTTATTTTAAAACAATAAAATCTTATTTTTCACAAAAAGGAGCAAAATGAGGCATGTTTGGTGTCAAATTAAAAGTTATAATAAATCCAAAAGCTTGACACTGCTGACTGTAATATAACATGCACCTAGAAAGAGTTTTAGAACTCTTCCTAAAAATTACCAGTTTCAGCTCTGCAGTGCCCTTCTCTGAATGGCCAGCCTCTGGTAGCCTTGCAAGGCTGACTTGATGAGATGTGAAGTGGCCTAGGCTGAATACAAAGCAAGTGACTGAGGGAGGATAACTGCCTCAGTAGATGGTAAAACAGGATGAGGGAGAGTAGCCAAACTGTGCTTCAAAGGAGGGAAGGACATTTGGGCCAACAAGTGGACCTCCCCCATTTCCTGCAAAACCAGACAGCCAGGTGCCCCCTGATTAGACTAGGAGAAGGCTGGAAAGGGGTGTGTTAAGGGGAACTTAGCCATACCTGTGGGAGGGCTCAGCCAAATCTAACGTCTGGGATTTAATTTTTGTCATCTTCGATTTTGGGAGAATGTTGCTCCCTCGGATTGATTTTTGCCACACTTCCCAGGAAGATGTCACTCAAGAAGGTGGTGGCTGGCATGTGATTGGTCAAGAGGCCCCCTCTGTTGTCCACCCCAGCAACAAGGATAAATATGGCAGAGCTGCACCCACACTTTGGATTCCCACAAGGAACAAGAAGAAGAAGAACTGTCCTGCTGGACCCCTGACCTGCACCTGGACACTATACTCTGAAGGACTACACAGCTACATCCATGTGCTTCACCACTTAGAGGACTTTGTCTGTCTTCAATTGCTTCAAGAAGGGACTCCCTGTTTGCTACAGGTAAAATATAGTTGACCAGAGGCTTCTGCATCGAGCACCGAAGAAACTGACCAGCTGACCAGTGACCAGTAGTCATTTTTGGATTTGAGACAAGTGCATACTAGGAGTTGGAGTCCTAACCCTCAATGAGCAACTCAAAGCTTATGGAACCTTGGCGTAAGTGGTGGGCTCCTAAAGGACCTTCAAAGACCTTCTGGAAGAAGATACAGAAGTTTGGAGGAGTTTGGAGCAACTTTGGAAAAAAGCTCCATAGGTCGACCGGCTCGACCTCATGCGCAAAGCCGGCTTAAGTCGACCATGACCCGGCCTGACTTGCAGGCTCGTCCAGCTGAAAAGCTCTGGAGTCCCAGACTTCCTGGATTTCACCAGGGGCTCATGGAAAGACAACCCAATGACATTGACACGAAATCGGCTTGTTGTGGAGGGTCATCCGGCATCAGACAGAAAAAGCTCCTAAAACGTTTCTAAGTCCGAACATAAAAAGCTGACTAAGGCTTCCCCCACCGAGTATCCTAAGAGGGCTCATTGGAGGTCAGCTTCGATTTCAAGTTAGTCCTGGGCAAAGATTTCCAGCCCGAAAAATCATCTAAGTCCAACCGTAGATTCTTCACTGAGGTCTCTTGTGACATGTAGGGCTCCAGGGAGGTCGGATCTATCTTGCGACTTCGTGGCAGTGAAGAAAATCTTCAGGAAAAACACTAAGGACCTCATTATGAACCTGGCGGTCACAAGACCACCACAGTTGCAGTCGGACTGCTGGTCCAACCGGGACATTATGACTGTGGCAGAGCCACCATGGTCCAACTGCGGACACCTCCAGGCTACTGCCAGCCTGCAGCCTGGCTGTCCCGGCAGTTGTAATCCACAATGCCCTGGGGATTATGAGTCCCCATCTGCCAGCCTGTTCATGGCGGTGTGCTGGTGGGATAGGGAAATCAGGGGCCCCTGACCTGCCCATGCACCTGGCATGGCCAGTGCAGGGGTCCCATGCACAGCCCCATCGCGTATTCCATTGCCTGCATTACCGGCAGTGGAATGCATGGCGGATGCTCCTGCTCCCACTGCACCACCACATTGCAGCCGGCTCCTAAGGCCCTGTTCCCCTCTGGCCCAGCAGGGAACTTGCAATAAGGCCGGCGGGGTTCAGGCCGCACAGGCAGCCTGTTGGCAGTAAAGGTTTGACGGGCAGCCTCTGCCACCTGCCAAACTCATAATGGGACCCTAAGTCCAAAGGTAAAACTTAGACCGAGGCTTTCCACTTACTGTAGTAGAGCAAGCTCCATTACGGTCGGCTTCAAATTTTGACTTTTCCCCGGTCAAGTACAACCAGATCTCCAGTTCGGCGCATTTAGTTTCTCTGCGCTAAAACACATTTATTGTTTACAAATTTATATTTCTGGTTCCCTTTATTGGATGTTTGTCATTTTAGTATCATTTTAAAGTTAAGAATATCATCTATTTTTATAAATTGATGTTGGATTTTTATTTTATTTTCTGTTTTACTTATTTACTGTTTTGTGATTTTTAACTACTTTACACACATATCTCCCTAGTTAAGCTTAACTGTTCGTTGCCAAGCTACCAAGGGTTGAGCTGGAATTAATTTATTGAGACCCTGACTAGACCTAGTGGGGGTTTGTGGCCTATGGCTAAGTTTATGAAACCCACCTGCCCTTACCAATAATTCACTTTCCAATAAACCTAATCTGCCAAATCAATTGTTTCCTGTCTTGCTTGTTCCATTAGAGTAGCCGCCTCATTCATTGCAATAGCACCCTAATTTAAATGTATTGGCTGTCCAAGTGGGTCCTCACTTTGACTGATGTATGTACTCTCCTTAGCTACCTCAGCAGCAATGTTATCCTCCTGTTGAATTTCATCATACAACATTTTCAAGTAGTTTGGAAATACTGAACACTCAATGCCATAATTTGCAGCATAGAAAGAATCTTTTTGGCAGTCAAAACCTCCCCTTAATTCAGTTTCAGAATGGCAATATTTAAAATTACACAGCTGCCAAAGTGCCAAATAGAAAAATTCTCTTTTTTCAGCAGTCTGGCAACTTAGGGCTAGATTTACCAGTTTGTCTTAGAGCGCAGTACAGCCGCTGCTAAAGCTGTCCTGCGCTGCTTAAAAAGGAGAGAGTAGGGGAGTGCCATATTTACAAAAATGCTAAAGGCTGGTGCAGAAATGTGTGGACATGCACCATGGACTCACCATTGCACCGTAGTGCAAGGATGTCTCCATGAGTCTAGCATAGGTTTGTACTGGAAGGATACCTTTTCAGTACAAAATGCTTTGCTTAGTCTAACTTAAACACCTCCCCACGTTGTATATCTGCCGTACAGTGCACCACGCATGCAGTCAGAAAATAAGGAAAAAAAAAACATTTCTCCTTCATAGTGCCTACCTGAAATGGGCACTCTTTTCTGATGCTAAACCTTGTCTACTTTTTTAAAGTAAATAAGGCTTAGTGTTAGACACCTTGGGTGGTTGCATGTTGACTCCCACGCAAGTCTTCATCAGGACATATGGAGTAGCTGTATTCTGTTTGGACCAGAGCACTGCTTATGACTCCAAATTATACAGGGATACCATCAGAACTCTGGGTGTGGCTGAGCATTATTCTTCTCCATATCATCCTGAGAGAAATTCAATAGTATGATTAAGTCAAACTTCATCATGTGGCTGATCCTGCACAGTAGGCCTCGAGGATCCCTGGGTAATTCCCTATTCACTCTCATTACCACACGGGCACTGTCTCTGAAAGACTTAAACAATCCTTAACAGCTAAAGTATTTGGCTCAGGTTGAAGTTGGACCCACCACCACCTTTATGGAATCCAGAAAGCATTAAATATTCTGCCTAGAAGATGTTTTGGGGGTGCTGTAACCTATATGATGTCCTATTTGGCATCCAGGTATATTTTTCAGATCTTGATGCTCCGGGCACAGTGGCAGCAGAAACACCTCTTCACATAAATGAGTGTTTAACTGTCTTAAGGAACTCCAAAACTTCTGAGATTAACATCCTACTTTTGCTCGAACGTGAATTTACCTTGAAATAAACAAACAACAAGAGGACTTTGGCAAAACAGAGACAGTGGGTTTAATTAAACACTATGGGCCTCATTCTGACCTTGGCGGGCGGTGGAGGCCGCCCGCTAAAGTACCGCCGTCAGAATACCGCTGCGCGGTCAAAAGACCGCCGCGGTAATTCTGAGTTTCCCGCTGGGCTGGCGGGCGACTGCCAGAAGGCTGCCCGCCAGCCCAGCGGGAAACCCCCTTCCACGAGGATGCCGGCTCCGAATGGAGCCGGCGGAGTGGAAAGGGTGCGACGGGTGCACTTGCACCCGTCGCGATTTTCAGTGTCTGCTATGCAGACACTGAAAATCTTGGTGGGGCCCTGTTAGGGGGCCCCTGCAGTGCCCATGCCATTGGCATGGGCACTGCAGGGGCCCCCAGGGGCCCCACGACACCCGTTACCGCCAACCAGGTTCTGGCGGTCAAAACCGCCAGAACCAGGCTGGCGGTAAGGGGGTCGGAATCCCCATGGCGGCGCTGCATGCAGCGCCGCTATGGAGGATTCCTCAGGCCAGGGGAAAACCAGCGGGAAACCGCTGGTTTCCCTTTTCTGACCGCGGCTTTACCGCCGCGGTCAGAATTGGCCTGGATGCACCGCCAGCCTGTTGGCGGTGCATCCGCGGTCCCCGGCCCTGGCGGTCCATGACCGCCAGGGTCGTAATGACCCCCTATGACTGGAAGAGCAGTCTCAAGGAATAATCGATCTGAGCAGAGCTTTATACATTTTATAATTCTTTTCTGAGCACTATAAAATTATTACAGCAATCCTTTTTAGTTAAAGAATGAAGGTTGTTGTCTTTGAGCCGTAAATAGGGTCTAAGATAACAAATACAGGTGGGCCTCGACCTCCAATGGACACAATGAGGGCCAATGTGTAACGTATCCAGATGTCCGACATCATCCGTGATCAAAGTGTGCTGTGTTCTGTCTGGCAGAGTGTTTTTAATTTCCCATGCCATCTGACTTCATGGTGTTTTAGTAATGTGTGTACCCCTTCGGCCATATGTGTTTTATTGGGGGGGGGGCAATCTCCTGGGACCATTGTGATATTGCTATGCCTATCTGTGGGAATGATGCAACTTTCCTGTTCCTGTTTTTGTCTGCTGGCTACATGCTGCCTGTGACCTGTCAATCAGTAACCTCAGAGCCTAGGACTCAGAGCCCACCTGACCATGTATTTCTGAGTTGGGGTTGATGGAGAATTTGTGGCCGGTGAATGTAATAATAGTGTGAATATATCCTGGTGCACATAAACATTGACTTATTCAATTTAAACACTACTAAATGTGTCCCTACTTTGAGAATGGGGAATTCACCAACATCTATGGGCTGGATTCCAAAAGATGGGAATTTATTTAGAGAAAGATTGAAGTGAAGAAGCAATTTGGTCCATCGTACTACCACCACTTTCTGGTTGTAAAGACAAACATTTTGTCTCCATTGATCAAGTCAAACGTCACCATGCGGCCGATCCTGCAAAATAGGCCTCAATGGGTAGTTATCCACTCTCATCACCACACTGCAAATGTCTCTTCAAGCATTAAACAGAATTGACAATGCTTCCCCTGGGTTGGAAGGGCAGAGAATGAACTTATGATTTCAGTTACTGCTACAAATACAAGAAACACACAAGGCATAATTCAATAGTTCACTACTACTTCTCTTCATACTGGCTGCTTCTGGGTACTTTGCAGACATTGATGACTTTTCTTCAGATTCAACTACCACTTCTCTTAATGGTATATGGAAGGTTTTTCACTGACAGCACACTTTTTTGATTTGTGTGAGAAAATGGGGCTGATTGCAGAGGCCCCCTAACGTTTTGCCCCCATTTTCCACTTTATGCTGGTGTTTTCCTGACTCTGATGGTGCCCTGGGTACTGCTAACCAGTCCCAGGGCCTTTGCTCTGTGTAAAATGGATATGCAAATTAGGCTAATTATAATTGGCTAAGTTAACCTACCTATAAGTCCCTAGTATATGGTAGGGCATGTAGGTTTAGGGACCACAGCATAGGTGGTGCACACCTAGGTGCATTGCTGAGGTGCCCAGTGTCATTTTAAAAGCAAGCCTGCCTTGCTGGCTGCATTTAAATTAAAGTTATATGCAAATTCGACTTTGGAATTAAAGGTACTTCCAAAGTCTTAAACTACCTTATTTTTACATATAAGTGACCCCTAAGGTGTGCCCTATGTGCCCCTAGGGCTGGGTGCCATGTAACTATAAGCAGGGACTTTATAAAAATAGATTTAAAAGCCCTGGTGAGGTAAAAACAGCCAAATTCGTTTTTCCCTCATTGAAGTAAATGGCCTTCATAGGCTAGAATGGGCAGACTTTATTTTAAATTTTAAAGTCTCCTTAAATGTTACATACCAAGAATTTGGTATCAAATTGATTGTTATAATAAATCCCACAACTTCCAGTTGTTGGATTTAATATAACTAGTGCAGGTAAAAAGTTTAGACTTTACCTAAAAAGTTGCCAATTTCAGCTCTGCATTGTTTTTGCTGCTGTGCTCTGATTGGCCAGCCTGCAGCAGCTTCTGCCACGCCACTTTAATGAGGTGTGAAGTGGCCTGGCTTCACACAAAGGAATGTGCTTGGGGGAGAGAATCTCCCCTCAGCAGATGGTGAGGCAGGAAGGGGGAGGGCTGCCAAACTGGTCTTCAAAGGCAGAGAAGGACATCTGGAGCACCCAGCAACACCCCCACATCCTGCAACCCCAGACAGCTAGGTGCCCCCTTGATTAGATTAGGAGAGGGCAGGAGAGGGGTGTGTTTATGATTTTTAGCCACACCAGTGGGTGGGCTCAGCCAGATCTCTCCTCCAAAAATCAGATTCATCCATCTTGGATTTTTAGAGACTGTTGCCTTCTGGGATGGATTTTTGCCACACTTCCCAGGAAGTGGTCATCACAGGGGGACGACCCTGTCCCTGATTGGAGAACCAGGGCCCCCCTGCTTTTCACCCAGGAGCAAGGATAAAACTGGCAGACCTGCACCCACGCCTCAGATCCCCACCAAATTTCAAGAAGAAAGAACTACAAGGAGAAGAAGGACTGCCCTGCTGGACCCCTGGCCTGCACCTGGACCCTGCACTCAGAAAGACTGCACCAGCTGCACACTTGGGCTTCACCACAAGAAGGACTTTGCCTGGCTTCCACTGGTTCAAGGAGGGACTCCCTGTTTGCTACAGGTGAAAAATTGCTAACCAGAGTCCCCTGCACCAACTCCTGAAAAAGTGACCAGCTGACCACTGTCCAGTGGCCAAAAAGGAGTTTGCGCCAGGTGCATTCTGGGAGTTGAAGTCCGCACTTCCCAAGGACCATCACAGAACTTCTGGACCCTTGGGGTGAGCTGTGGACCCCAAAAGAACCTTAAAAGAACATCTGGGTGAAGCCCCAGAAGTTTGGAGAAGATTGGAGAATTTTTAGAAAAAAGCTCCATAAAGTGACCGACCCGACGCGGAAATTCTAGCCGGCTTGCCTCAACCGCGACCCGGCCTGACTTCGTGGTTCGTCCCGGTAAAGAAAAACATCCGAAAAAGAGACTAAGTCCGAACGTAAAAAGTTGACCGGGACCTTCCAGCCATCGTATCCGAGAAGGGCTCCACGGACGTCGGATCAAGATCCAGGTTTACCCCGGTCGAAGGATTTTCATCTCGAAAAAACGATTAAGTCCGAAGGTAAAAATCACCACCGAGGAAACCGACTTCGCGTATCCGGACAAGGGCTCCAGGAGGTCGGATCCAACTGGCAGGTTCGTCCCGGGGAAGAAAAACATCAAAAAAGAGACTAAGTCAGAAGGTAACTTTTTAACCGAGGCCTCCCGCGACTTGTAGCCGAGCAGGGCTCCATCGCGGTCGGCCTGAAATTTGACTTTGCCCCGGTCCTGGTGCAACCAGATGACCCGATTGGCGCTTTTTGTTTCTAAGCGCTAGAAAATAATAATACTTTAAAAATTCATATCTCCGGTTCCCCTGAACCGATTTTAATCGTTTTTGTGTCATTTTAAAGATAAAAATATAAGCTATTTTTATAAATTGGTTTTGGATTTTTCAACTGTTTCCTGTGTTTTATTTAATTACTGTTTTGTGATATTTGAATGCTTTACACTTTGTCTCCTAAGTTAAGCCTTGACGCTCGATGCCAAGCTACCAAGGGTAGAGCTGGGATTAATTTACTGAGACCTAACTGTACTTTTGTGGAGGTTTGTGGCTTGTTGCTAGGTGTAGGTACCTACCTGCCCTACCAATAACCCATTTTCCAACAATTTGTCCATGGTTCTGTTTGTGGAGTATACTTGGCTTTGTTTCTCAGTGTGTGTGTGTGTGTGGATAGATAGATAGATAGATATATAGATAGATAGATAGATAGATAGATAGATAGATAGATAGATAGATAGATAGATAGATAGATAGATAGATAGACAGATAGATATACAGATATATAGATAGATCTGCAATATATTACTATTCTATTATATATATTGGATTATATGAAACTGTTCCTATGCAAAGTGTTGTGCCACTTGTTGACCCATACTGCTAATAAATAGCATTTGTTATTGGTCAAAAGGAAGGCTCATCAACCATGCCAGATGACAAAGGCTGTGTTCACCCAGCAACTAGTTGTGACAGCATATGTCCTAGCAATATAAATCCTTCCTTTGTCATTTTCCAAGTACAAAATTGGCTTTACATTTATTTGAGGACACTGCAACGAAGTTTAAACTTTTTAAGGACTTGGATGTCATACTGTGAAACCGGATGCCATGCTCAAGATGTAAGCAGTCACCTGTGACCTGTAGAAACCACAATAGGCTCAGATAGTTCAACCTTGTGAGCATTTTTCATTCTGGTTTTGGACATTTCTGATTACTGATGCAAATTCTACCACATGAAGGACAGACCCGAGAAAAGGAGGAGAGGATGGGAGCCTTCAGCTCATAAATAAGTGTTATTGATAGTTTCATAATTAATATATTAAGCATTACTTAGATGTAATGTTACATGTCTGAAACATTTTGCACCAATTAACATACAAGTGGTGTGCCTCAAAATACACTGGAAAACGAGGAGTGTGTGAAAACAGTATGGAAGGTGCCGACAACACCATACCCATTCCCCTTAATAATGTGTACAAGACCTGTGGTGTCAGAAGCATAAAGGATGCGACTCACAAATTCACTGAAGTGCCTTGGAAAGATGGTGTTTGAAAGCAACTGTATTTCACAGGATAAACTTGATAAACTTGTGAGTTTAAGGTTTCACAGGCAGGTGTAAGGGTGATGTGTTTCTGAAACAATAGTGCTTTCAGTCAACTCAGCCTGTCGATGTCAACATTAAATTTAGGAATGGAAGGCCACTAACTTGCTACCCTAATCTTTTGGGTATAGGAAAAGTATGTGAGCACAGTAGATCACTATATGAGAAGCAGAAACCAAATAAGGGGCACCTGCTCTCATCCCACAATGGACTTGATCATTTAGCATCAAGTAATTTCCATTTAATGTAACTGAGACTATAGGCGAATCAAGGAGACGGGAACTCCCTTCAAGTAACATGCCAGATGTGCTACCCTGTAATGTCACCTGTTTGCAAATCATTGAGTGGCTTACAAACGTTTCACAAACATTTCCACTTAGATATACTACATTTGTAATCAAAAGGTAATTCCAACACCTCATTTATATAACTCTCTCAGGGGCCAGCAGGGCAGCAAGAAGGGCAGCAGTCCTTCCAGCAAAGCAGTCCAGATGAGTCCCTTGGGCAGACAGGCAGTCTATCTGACAGGGTCTAGTTATAGATCCCAAACTATATGATTTGGTATGGTCACTGACCCAGTATCTATACCCAAAAGTGCCTTAGAAATGGGGACACTTCAAAGAGTGGTTTTGAAGTGTGCAAGTTCCACTTTCAACCCAGCCCGGTTAGCCAGGAGCCCTGTAGGAAGTTATCAGTCATCTGTGTCAGTGTAAGTGAGAGTTCCTCCAACCTTCCTGCCCAGGGAAACCCATCAGTAAACAGATGAGTGCCGATGCAGGGGAGTGTCCTGTGTTAATGGCTTTCTGGGTGGAATGCAAAAGGGGGGTGACCACTAGCACTGATCAGATGTGGGTTGGAGACAGTCTGTAAGGCACATATGGCAGTAAGTGCATGGCAATGCCTACTTTCTAAAAGAGGCATTTCTGAAATAGTAATGTAAAATCCAACATCACCAGTAAGCAGGATTCCTTCTTACTATTCCAACCATACCAAATATGACAAGTCTATTCCACTCAGATCAGAATTTACTACTTAAATGTATTAGAGCATTTACAGTGCTGGCCTATGAGAGGAGCAGACTGCACAGTAGTTAAAAATACCTGAGAGTTTTTTTGCTACAGGATATTTAAGTGCATGTCCTGCCTTTTACCTACATAGCACCCTGCGCTATGAGTTGCCCGAGCCTACCTTAGGGGTGTCTTACATGTAATAAAAGGGGAATTTAAGGTTTTGCAAGTAGTTTTCACTGCCAAGTCAAAATGACAGTAAACAGAACACACAGGTTGTGCAATGGAAGGCCTGAGACATGGTTAAGGGCTACTTATGTGGGTGGCACAATCAGTGCTGCAGGCCCACCAGTAGCATTTAAGTTACTGGGCATGGGCACATCTAAGGCACTTTACTAGGGACATATAGGTAAACTAAAAATGCCAATTTGGTATGAGCCTATGCTACCATGTATAGGGGTGAATGCACAAGCACTTTAGCACTGGTCAGCAGTTGTAAATGATGCAGAGTCTTAAAACCAGCAAACATTAGATCAGAAGAATTTAGCGAGGCTGGAAAAAGGTTTTGGGGGAGACTACCCTAAGGCTGTCAGTTCTAACATATATCTTTTGTGTTTTCACCTGGGAATGCATGAATAATACAATGAATGGGTAAGATCTGTTCCATAACTTTCTTGGGAGAGAGAATGTCTTGTTTAAGTTGCCGGTGTCACCTTCCACCCTGGCAGATTCAGGAGTTCAGGTGAGGCACTCTGAGCTAGCCAGCAATTGGGCTGACAGTTTCTGATACTATGGAGAGGTTTAGAGCCTGATTCCAAAGTTAAACTTAGACTTTTTGTCTAAGTTTAGACCAAAAGTTTAAGTTTTTGACTTTTTGGTATTCACAAAGGTAAGGCACAAATAGTATTGTTACATCCGCACTCGGAGTCGAGTCTCTGCCTTCAGGATGGAATCTCCGGCTGTGATTGCAGAGATTCCACTCCAGATGCAGAGAGTGCACTCCAGGTGTTGATATTATATTCTGGGTGTGTTCTTGAAGATACTACTCATAACTTACCTTTGTGAATACAGAAACATCATAAACTGTGGCCCACATTTATGAAAAATTATGCACAACTGCAACTGCAGGATAGATTGTCTTGTGTGAATGGTTGGTCTACTGCTAAATGGTACAATCAACATGCATGAGAAGTGGCACAAGCGGCATCAATAGCCTATGTGGAATGAAGCTACATCTATAAAATCACAAAATGCAATCATCGATCTACATTCAACATCCTTTCACCAACACATGCCTGTTGCTGATATGTTGTGTGCAAGGAAATGTTCCAAATTTAGGGAGGGACAATCAAATAGTACAGACAATCCATAATGGTTGCACTGTCCCTTCCAATTAGCAAATGTGTGGGGCCTGCTACAAGCAGATGAGAATGTACCAAAAGCATTGTATGCAATGAACCTACCTATGCTATGCTGCACTAGTCCCATCGTTCATGGTACCAATGCATCATGCAACAAGAGAGTGACAGCACACATCACACTACTGTGGCAATGTCCACCATGGTGAATGGGAAGGCTAATTAGATGCCACCATGGTGTTAGTGGCAGGGACAAGAGCCTGCAAACAAGTAGGTAGTGTGGGATCAAAGCACAACGGGCAAGATGTAATAGGAAATTATGGTGTGCCATGCTTTTCCAAATTTGGCAGTGTTGAGCACCGTCATTTTAAAAACTCACTTATTTGGTATTTACTAGAATACGGGCAACCCTGTGTCACTCCCCGTGCCCAGGCTAAATTAGCTGATGTCAGCCAATGCAGCAACCCTTGCACCATAGTGCAAGGGTTGCTGTGTTGAGGGGGGCATTATTTATGTGCAGGAAGGAACACCTTCTGCACAAAAACTGTCTTAAAAGGCCATGAGCTCTGTCTATGTGTGTTGCAAAATGCAGCACATATTGAACAAGTTTAAAATGAGGAGAAGAGATGGCATATAACTTCATTGCGGTATGCCAATGCCACCCATTTGGCTGAGTTATATTTTGGCAAAAACTCGTAAATCTAAGGCACTGTCAAAATACAATGGGTGGTCCTCTGGCACATCCACAGCAATACCCATTTCATGCCCCTACCACACAAAGTGCTGCGTGTGAAGGGGTACTTTTTACAAGATGGCGTTAAGCTACAAAGCCCGTCACAGGGCATTGCGCCACCGGAGCGTCATGAAAAGTAACGCTCAGGTGGCACTATGGGCAACTAAATATGCCTAAAAAAATACCTTGTGAGCTCGACTCATGTGTGAAGCACAATGCTACACATAGGTGGTCATTCTGACCCTGGCGGTCTTTGACCGCCAGGGCGGAGGACCGCGGGAGCACCGCCGACAGGCCGGCGGTGCTCCAATGGGGATTCCGACCGCGGCGGTAAAGCCGCGGTCGGACCGGCACCACTGGCGGGGTCCCGCCAGTGTACCGCGGCCCCATTGAATCCTCCGCGGCGGCGCAGCTTGCTGCACCGCCGCGGGGATTCCGACCCCCCCTACCGCAATCCAGATCCCGGCGGTCGGACCGCCGAGATCCGGATGGCGGTAGGGGGGGTCGCGGGGCCCCTGGGGGCCCCTGCTGTGCCCATGCCACTGGCATGGGCATTGCAGGGGCCCCCGTAAGAGGGCCCCTACATGTATTTCACTGTCTGCTGTGCAGACAGTGAAATACGCGACGGGTGCAACTGCACCCGTCGCACAGCTTCCACTCCGCCGGCTCGATTCCGAGCCGGCTTCATCGTGGAAGCCTCTTTCCCGCTGGGCTGGCTGGCGGTCTGAAGGCGACCGCCCGCCAGCCCAGCGGGAAAGTCAGAATTACCGCCGCGGTCTTTTGACCGCGGAACGGTAACCTGACGGCGGGACTTTGGCGGGCGGCCTCCGCCGCCCGCCAAGGTCAGAATGAGGGCCATAATGTACAACTACTGCCCTAGGTCTGTAACATGTCACTGAGCCTCCAGTAGAAAGTAATGATGTGCCATGTCAACAGCCACCACAATCCAAGATTGATATTTCACTATCTCATTGCAGAAGATGACGTCTTACCTTCTACTGACCTGCCTGTCCTGGATTTTACAGATGACATGGATGACCAGCTGGTGAACATCAATGATGAGACTCACCAGGGTGTCCTGGGTTCCCTCCAGGCACCACCTCTAGTCACAGGCAAGATACATAGCAGTGCAGAGTTTCTGCATGAACCACCCAAGTACCAACACTGAGCATCAGCCAGTATTGACAGAGCCCTGGACTCCGAGGACCCAGACATCACCTTACAGAGGACAATGGTAGGAGTCCGGGGGGAGCTGGCCAAACAAGTGCAGGTAGGGATGGAGACCATGGCAGGCAGCCAAAAGGGACTGCAGAAGTGCGTCAGTCCAATGAATGACAACTCAGCTGCCATCAGAGACACCCACTTCTAGCTACATGGACTCCAGCAGTCCCTGGCCGACATAGTTGGTCTCATGAGGCAGAGGATTCAACAATTGCCCTCACAAAGTGACATGATAGACAACAGGCTGGGTGCTATACAGAATACCCTGGAGTCCGTACAGTGGGAAGGGGCCTCCCTTGGGGAAAACATAGCTGTCTTCCACCATGATATTGCTGCTGTGTTGAGAAATCAACAGTTCCTCCTTGCTGCAATCATGCCATATGTTTTCCCACAAATGGTAGCAGCCAGGTCCTTTGACTCCATATTTGTATCCCCTGATTTTTGTGTGGTCCCCTCAAACTCAACACCAGCGCCACCAATGGCACAGGAAGCACCATCAGAGGATGAAAAAGTGGAAGGAACAAGATTCACAAGAAAAAACACCCAGGAGTCCCAACCTCTGCCACTTGCACAGTATCTCCTTAGTCATGTGCTTAAGATCATGCCAGTGTTGTGACAGCAGGAAATGTGCCTTCTTCACTCAACCACTGTTGACTTGTCTGCTATGTACTGTCATTGTCTCAAATCTTACCGATCGGCAACTTTGACACCTCCTCACTAATGCATACTTCTCTTAACGATGTCTCATTACATGTCCCTCTCCCATGGACTCTAATTGTACTACATATGGCTAAGGTTCTCTCATGAGGTCTGTAAACTGGACATTGTATAGAATTTGAAATTACAGTTGCACCTGTAAATAAAGCACCTTTTTCACATGTAACATTTCTACGTTTACTGTGATCCATCAACTCAGCAAAATTATTGCCTTGAGTGAATCCATGTCAATGAGTTCAGAACATAATTACATGAGTGCAATGCTGTCAGACACAAAGCCACACACTAGGATCCTAACATGAGAAAGGTGAATGATGGTGTTGTAGGCTACAACCAATTTACAGAGCATTTAATATATGTGTTGAACAGAAATCCTTGGAAGTTGACATACGGCATGTATAGCGCAGAACCAAGTCAATGGTAATTTACCCAGATGGGAGTACCAGAACAACTAATATGTGTCGTACAGACGAGGCTAACTTAATCAGTGACGGGCACCTGCCAGTGTTGCAGGATACAAACCCAAATGTTGTCATATCTGCCACACTTGCCAAAAATGAAACTGCAAGACCCCACCAGTGACACTTGAAGTTCCATACTTACCTGTCTAAGATAACGTATACCTATACAATATGAATGGCTGGAACAGTGAGTAGCAAATGTATGGACTAGTTGATGTCATTTAGCAGCCAATCGGACAGTTCCTTGGTCATAGGGGATTCACATGGTAATTCATGGAAATGAATACAGTAAGCATCCCCTAAGCCATTCCACCTACTTGGCCAGTGCACACATGAGAACACGCAGTCACTCAATCAACATGGAACATAGTCTACTACAAACAGGATTTATTTAAAATTATTTAAAACTTCGTACCTAAACCTCTTTTAAAATCTACCCTGCACTAAACTAACCTAAACTAACTTAACTGACAACTACACCTATCTAACCTATTCTAAACTAATCTGACACACGGAACAACACACTCTAAACCTTGTCCCCCAACCCTCTTAAGAGACAAGATATAAGTAGGACAATATAAAGTAAGGCTACACATGTACTTACTTAACCTATGTCCTAAACAAATATACATTTTTGTACTTTTTTTTTAAATGTTTTAAAATAATTTTCTATACCTATATACCCTAACATAAACCCCCACTTAACCCCCCAAATAAAAGAGTACTACAACCCACCCCCCAACTATACATACTCTAACCTATGCCTACTATAAATATCTATAATCTGTAAAAGGGAGAGGGAAGGAACTGGGAGTTATGGTGCTGCCACTTCACATTATTTTCAATAATCTCTTAATTTTTATTTTCTATTTGTAATTTGTATTTATAAAGCGATTTCCGTCTGTAGCATCGAAGTGCTGCCAGAGAGAGAAGCAGACAATAGCAGTAAGATAGCAAAGAAGAAATAAAAAAACAGGGGCAGGATTATAGGGCAAAAAGCCAGGTTTTAAGCAGTTTCACGAATGGCAGGAAGGCTTCCAATTTCCTGTTGTTTAGCGGAAGAGAATTCCACAACTTGGCAGCCGCAATAGAAAAAGCCCTGTCACCCGATATAGATTTCCTGCAGCCAGGGACCACGGCCAGGTAAAGGATGGCTAATCTTAATCGGTGGCTAGGCATCTACTACTTTAAAGTGGAACAGAGATATTTGAGGCCATAGGAGTGTAAAGCCTTATAGGTGATACAGAGAGCTTTAAGGGAAATACACTTCCCTATGGGCAGCCAGTGTAGCTGCATGAGGCTCTCACTAGCTGTTGACACGTGCAGCTCACCATACATTCCACAACAATTACTTACTCCAAAGCTATGACTATTTCCTGCCAGCCAATAACATTATCATCTACATGTCACTGGGATAACGGCTATCCATTGTTGACCATCAGGGACCAGAGGTGAGTGAACTAATGCGCTCTTGCTCAACATTTTTGTTAACAAACTAGCGAGGATAATGTGTCCCAACAAGTTTACACTCCCTGTGCCATTGTCAACATGGGGCACTTTGTATGCAATCCACCACTTTGACATTCAAGGTGCTACATCAAGCCCTGCCCATTATCATGGATACAAGGTGCGGGTCAAATGATTTGGGGGCTAGAAACTTCCCACTGGCTATTCTAAGGTTTGTTAAAGCTTCCTTCGTGTGTCCTGGTTTAAGACCTGGTGTGAGCATATGTTACAAGTGGGGACAACATTGCTCATGATGTGCCCACATGTACAAATAATGTTAAGTCCACATAAATTTTGGCCAAAGCCTGAACAGCACATCAAAGTTGACTACAGATTATGGCCCTCATTCTGACCTTGGCGGGCGGCGGAGGCCGCCCGCCAAAGTCCCGCCGTCAGGTTACCGTTCCGCGGTCGAAAGACCGCGGCGGTAATTCTGACTTTCCCGCTGGGCTGGCGGGCGGTCACCTTCAGACCGCCAGCCAGCCCAGCGGGAAAGAGGCTTCCACAATGAAGCCGGCTCGGAATCGAGCCGGCGGAGTGGAAGCTGTGCGACGGGTGCAGTTGCACCCGTCGCGTATTTCACTGTCTGCGCAGCAGACAGTGAAATACATGTAGGGGCCCTCTTACGGGGGCCCCTGCAATGCCCATGCCAGTGGCATGGGCACTGCAGGGGCCCCCAGGGGCCCCGCGACCCCCCCCTACCGCCATCCGGATCTCGGCGGTCCGACCGCCGGGATCTGGATGGCGGTAGGGGGGGTCAGAATCCCCGCGGCGGTGCAGCAAGCTGCGCCGCCGCGGAGGATTCAATGGGGCCGCGGTACACTGGCGGGACCCCGCCAGTGGTGCCGGTCCGACCGCGGCTTTACCGCCGCGGTCGGAATCCCCATTGGAGCACCGCCGGCCTGTCGGCGGTGCTCCCGCGGTCATCCGCCCTGGCGGTCAAAGACCGCCAGGGTCAGAATGACCACCTATGTGACTAATGCCCCCTAGCCTGTGCTATGTTGTGCAAATTGTGCAATGTGGCAAACACATGGTGGCTGTACAGGTGGCCATAGTAAGATTGGCACTGCACTGGGTGCTGCTACAGTATTCATATCTATTGAACAACTTGTGCACATGCATGTCAGATATCACCTAAGTACAAGGTACACACTCAGCATTTACGTTATGCAGACCAAGCTCAATCACAAATTCCTGAGCACAGGAATATATATAAGGGACACAGGCAGTAAGACACAAATGTTGGGAAAATGCCAGGAAAATTCTGAATTATTTGAGGCGGATAGTCTGGAAATAGCAGTCCCTAATGAGCATAAGGGTATTCCTCAAATCCCTTCTCTGAATAAAACAATGAGGACTATGATGTCACAATCCCTGAGCCCAGGAGCTCAGATAGATGTGTCACAGCTCTTAATTACATTGATAGATGAAATTGGAGGAACATTTTCGATCTCTGAGCACAATCAAGGGAAAATCAAAGAGATGTGTGAAGCCATGGAAAGTAAAATAAATGTGTTGATGGAAAAAATGGGCCAGATTAAAGCTGCGGTTGAGGAGTTGGATAGGCAGGTATCTCTGAACAGACAAGAGATCAAGCAACTAAAGTCGGGGAGAGGATGATGCAGGATAAACTAGAATCTCTGGAAAATAACATGAGAAGGAATAACTTAAGGCTATTGAATGCCCCAGAAGAAATGGAAGGGGGTGATATAAAAGCCTATGTGATTTTGTTAATCAGAGATTGCATCCCTACAATAGGGCATTTTAACTTGGAGGAAGACATTCAGAGAGTACACCAAGATCTCTAGAAGAGAACCCCAGTGTAGTGATATTTGTGTGTTGACCACTGATGTCGTGTCACACCACTTTGCACCTGGCTTAGATGCCCACTGTCACTTTAGTGGTCACTGGTTATAGACTCCATTTTGTATTCAGACCAGACTCCATTTTGTGTTCAGCTTAGCTTCACCGCCATGTTAAAGATGTGAGTATTTTTCCATACAATCATTTTATGCAACGTGTTTTCTATGTCTGTGTGTTTTCTTTGTCACTGAAGAGCTAGGACGTATTATCACATAGGACTGGTACATAATATGTAGAGGGTAAGCAATCAGCATGATAAGAATGTCCCAGATTGATGTTCTTTAGTGCAAGCAGGGAACAGTTTGGCCTGGAGAGAGACAATTTGGGAAACTGTCCAGTTCCAACCTGTTTCTTTCAACTCTGACCTAAATTCGCCAGCATTTTTTTATATTTCCTTCTGATGGGAGGGTTTTTTCCAGAAAGCCCTTCTATGGTTCTTTAAGATATAAAACGATGGCCCTGCTCAGTAGCGGTGAATTCCGAGACCTCATTGGACGTCAAATGCCTGACACTTGTCCCGTGAGGGTGGAGATCTCTTTCTCGTAGTTGAACGGGGTCATCTTCTTGCTGGCATGAGAAAAATGAAGCATCTGACAGGCCCTACGGTGATGAATTTCTATGAATTATTTGCTTTGCATTGCGTATGAATATATCTAAATATCAATATAAGTGTTTGCATCCTTGCATGTATATATTTGCTGTTTATAGATTGAAGATTCTTTACACATGGTCTTACGTTGTTGTTGCACATTTTGAAAGTACACTTTTTACTATTCAAACCTTCCTTCATGAACCTTGGAAAAAGCTATAATAAATTTCTTCTTCAGATTAAGAAGTGCATTCCAGATAATCTTTTTGACTCCTTTCAGTGTGTACATCTTGGCTCAGTCAAAAGTAAAGCAACAAACCCAGCTAGAAAAATCCCAGGAAAATACTGATTAACTTTAGATCTTATACCATTAAAGAACAGATTCTGACAGAAGCTCTTTAAGTTAAGAGGTTTTGTAGGAGGAATTGGTCCCTCAGTATTAGATCAGATATATCCAGGGCAACACAGGACAGGCAATGGGAGCTGGAGAAGTACATTCAAGAACTCAGGCCCCTAGGAGCAACCATTCAGATGTGATTCCCAGTAGTTCTTAGAATCATGTTGAAAAACAAAATGTATAATATAAGAGACCCAAAAGAAGTCAGGACTTTTCTGGAGCAGATGAAGATGTCAGGCTAAGTTTAGCAAATTAACTAACCGTCCAGGATGAGGAGAGCTTAATTGGGGATATTGTACCTTCCCCTAAATGAAAGTAGGGAGGGTTCCTCTGGGGGGGGGGGGTAAAGGGGAGATCCTAAAGTTTAGATCAATGTTTAGAACACAAGGTGTGGGAGCATTTGGGAAAGATATAAAAAATGCAGTCCTTACGGAGTCCAATATGGAAGCACAGATCACATTCAGGGGAAAGCTTAGATGATAAGGTATTTCGTCCTATAATGTTATTGGAAAATGGGTTATTGGTAAGGGAAGGTAGGTACCTACACTTAGCAATAGGCCACTAACCTACACTTAGGTCCAGTTAGGTCTCAGTAAATTAAACTCAGCTAATCAATGTTTAGAACACAAGGTGTGGGAGCATTTGGGAAAGATATAAAAAATGCAGTCCTTACGGAGTCCAATATGGAAGCACAGATCACATTCAGGGGAAAGCTTAGATGATAAGGTATTTCGTCCTATAATGTTATTGGAAAATGGGTTATTGGTAAGGGAAGGTAGGTACCTACACTTAGCAATAGGCCACTAACCTACACTTAGGTCCAGTTAGGTCTCAGTAAATTAAACTCAGCTCAACCCATGTTAGCTTGACAACGAGCGACAAGGCTTAACTTAGGAGACAGAGGCCCTCATTCTGACCTTGGCGGGCGGCGGAGGCCGCCCGCCAAAGTCCCGCCGTCAGGTTACCGTTCCGCGGTCGAAAGACCGCGGCGGTAATTCCGACTTTCCCGCTGGGCTGGCGGGCGGTCGCCTTCAGACCGCCCGCCAGCCCAGCGGGAAAGAGGCTTCCACGATGAAGCCGGCTCGGAATCGAGCCGGCGGAGTGGAAGCTGTGCGGCGGGTGCAGTTGCACCCGTCGCGTATTTCACTGTCTGCGCAGCAGACAGTGAAATACATGTAGGGGCCCTCTTACGGGGGCCCCTGCAATGCCCATGCCAGTGGCATGGGCACTGCAGGGGCCCCCAGGGGCCCCGCGACCCCCCCTACCGCCATCCGGATCCCGGCGGTCGGACCGCCGGGATCTGGATGGCGGTAGGGGGGGTCGGAATCCCCGCGGCGGTGCAGCAAGCTGCGCCGCCGTGGAGGATTCAATGGGGCGGCGGGACACTGGCGGGAGCCCGCCAGTGGTGCCGGTCCGACCGCGGCTTTACCGCCGCGGTCGGAATCCCCATTGGAGCACCGCCGGCCTGTCGGCGGTGCTCCCGCGGTCCTCCGCCCTGGCGGTCTTTGACCGCCAGGGTCAGAATGAGGGCCAGAGTGTAAAGCATTCAAATATCACAAAACAGTAACTAAATAAAACACAGGAAACAGATTAAAAATCCAAAACCAATTAATAACAATAGATTATAGTTGTATCTTTAAAATGACACAAAAACTAATAAAATCCGAGAAGGGGAACCGGAGATATGATTTTTTTAAACAATCATTGTTTTCTAGCGCCTAGAAACAAAAAGCGCCAATCTGGTCATCTGGTCGCACCTCGACCGGGGCAAAGTCAAAGTTGAAGGCCGACCGCGATGGAGCCCAGCTTGGCTACAGCCTGCGGGAGGCCTTGGTCAAAAGTTTACCTTCGCACTTAGTCGTTTTTCTGAAGATTTTCTTCAGTGGGACGAACCTGCCCATCCAATCCAACCTCCTGGAACTCTTCTCCGAATACGCATTGCGGGAGTCCTCAGTGGAGATTTTTACCTTTGGGCTTATTCATTTTTTCGAGGTGAAAATCCTTCGAACGGGGTAAACCTGGATCTTGATCCGACGTCCTTGGAACCCTCCTCGGATACGCTGGCTGGGAGGTCAGGGTCAACTTTCTATGTTCTGACTTAGTCTCTTTTTTGGAGATTTTCTTCACCGGGACGAACCTGCAAATCAGGCAGGGTCGCGGTTGAGGCAAGCCGGCTAGAGTTGCCACTGCGGGTCAGTCCCTCTAAGCAGCTTTTTTTTCAAAAGTTCTCCAAACTCCTCCAAACTTCTGGATCTTTTCCCAGATGTTCCTTTGAGGATCTTTTGGGGTCCACAGCTCACCCCAAGGTTCCAGAAGCCCTGAGATGATCCTTGGGGGTGTGGAATACAACTCCCAGAATGCACCTGGCGCAAACTCCTTTTTGCCCACTGGACAGTGGTCAGCTGGTTGATTTCTTCAGGAGTTGGTGCAGGGGACTCTGGTTAGCAAGTTTTCATCTGTAGCAAAGAGGGAGTCCCTCCTTGAAACAGTTGAAGCCAGGAAAAGTCCTTCTTGTGGTGAAGCCCAAGTTTGCAGCTGGTGCAGTCCTTTAGCGTGCAGGGTCCAGGTGCAGGCCAGGGGTCGAGCAGGGCAGTCCTTCTTCTTCTGTGGTTTTTCCTTGTTGGAATCTGATGGGGATCTGAGGTGCAGGATCCTTCCCCCTTTGATGACCACTTCCTGGGAAATGTGGCAAAAATCAATCCCAGGAGGCAACATTCCTCAAAAATCCATCATGGCTGAAAGTGATTTTTGGAGGTTAAATCTGGCTGAGCCCACCCACTGGTGTGGCTAAAAATCCTAAACACACCCCTCTCCTGCCCTCTCCTAATCTAATCAAGGGGGCACCTAGTTGTCTGGATTTGCAGGATGTGGGGGTGTTGCTGGGTTGCTCCAAATGTCCTTCTCTGCCTTTGAAGACGACCAGTTTGGTAGCCCTCCCCCTTCCTGCCTCACCATCTGCTGAGGGGAGATCTCCTCCCACAGGCACATCTCTTTGTGTGAAGCCAGGCAACTTCACACCTCTTAAGGCAGCCTGGCCAGGCTGCCAGAGGCTGGCCAATCAGAGCACAGCAGCAAAAACAATGCAAGGCTGAAGTTGGCAACTTTTCAGGTAAAGTTTAAAACTCTTTACCTGAACAAGTTATGTTAAATCTACAACTGGAAGTTGTGGGATTTATTACAACAATTAATTTGATACCAAACACTTTGTATTTGTCACTTAAGGGGACTTTTAAAATTAAAATAAAGTCTCCCCATTCTATCCTATGAAGGCCATTCACTACAATGAGGGAAAAACTAATGTGGCTGTTTTTACCTCACCAGGGCTTATAAAACTATTTTTATAAGGTCCCTGCTTATAGTTACATGGCACCCAGCCCTAGGAGCACATAGGGCACACCTTAGGGGTGACTTATATGTAGAAATAAGGTAGTTTGAGACTTGGGAACTACTTTTAATTCCAAAGTCGAATTTGCACATAACTTTAATTTAAAAGCAGCCAGCAAGGCAGGCCTGCCTTTAAAATGACACTGGGTACCTCAGCAGTGCACCTACGGGTGTACTACCTATGCTGTGGTTCCTAACCCTACATGCCCTACCATATACTAGGGACTTATAGGTAGGTTGACTTAGCCAATTATAATTAGCCTAATTTGAATATCCACTTTACACAGAACACTGGCCCTGGGACTGGTAAGCAGTACTCAGGGCACAGCCAAGAGTCAGTAACCACCAGTATCTGTCCAAAAAGTGTGGGGGTGGCCGGGTCAAAAAGGAGGACTTTCCTACAAACGTCTAGAAGCAATGGTGTCCATCTGGAGGTCTTATCCTGGAACACTAATGGCCTCAGGGAAAAAGGAAGAAGGTGAAAGATTCTGGAAATTTTCAGAGCAGCAGACATTTACTAAAGGAGGAATGGGGTTATCCTGAGGCAAGCCAGATGGGTGGAACATTGTGTGAGTATCACCCAAAGTGAAGTGGTGTAGGATATTGCTATTCTAGTTAAAAAATCTGTAAAAGCAATACTGGGTGAGGTCATGGTTGACCCCAAAGCGTGATGGCTGAATGCAGAGGTTAAAGTGTGTAGAATCTGGCTAACAATAGCATGCTATTGTGGTCCTCACACCGATGATCCGGTACCCTTCCAAAACATATATAATCAATTACTAACTGCCAACTATCCAGTGTTGTTGGGAGGTGACTTTAATATCTTGTTGGATCCAGTCTCAGACAAATCCACTCTTAGACGAACCGTGAAGTCACCCAAAACTAGATCCTGGGTGAAACAAACAATGGAAGATCTGGGTTTGGTAGACATTTGGGGCCTGATTTATACCTTTTTAGTGCCGCATTTGCATCAATTTTTGACGAAAAAGGGGCACAAGTTTACAAAATATAATTGAATTTTGTAGGTTTGTGCCGCTTTTGCGTCAAAAACTGACGCACACACGGCACTTAAAAAAGTATAAATCAGGCTCTTGGTGTTAGAAGGCTAGTTGAGGCTCAAGATTTACCTTTTACAACAAGAAATATGGCCACCGATCCAGGATTGATTTATTTTTGATACACAGAAGTTTGTGAGGGAAGGTTAGATATGTTGGGCATGCTCCAAGTCATTTATCCAACCACTCAGCTGTGAAATTATATTTTTATCCTGGAGAATCAGTTACCTGCCCCAGGTGGACTATAAATAGGGCCCTGCCTGCTGATAAACAGATTGTGGAGGGGCTGAAACACAATACTATAGACTTTTTTATTACGAGCCAAGGAACTGCTATGCAACAGGTAGTTTGGAATACCTACAAGGCTTACATAAGAGCAACGCTAAATAGTGCAGCCACCTATAGCTATAAAGAAGAAAGAAAACAAGTAAAGGAGCTGGAGTCTGTTCTATTGAAATTACAGCTCAAAACTGTCACACCGGGGGATGAGTCTCAGGGTCCATACTGGATAGTCAGATGAAGAGGGCTAAGAATGAGAGGACTTTTTAGAAGTTCAAAGTAGACAAAGATGGTAAAGTAGTAGGTTGGAACACTGAATACAGGGAAGGGTGCAGTAAGCTTTTGGCCTGGAAAACAAAAGTAGAACAGCCAAGAAATAATATCACATTAATTAGGAATAAAGACACAGGTTGTTTTGTAACTGAGAAAGTAGAGATATAAGAGGCTTTTGTCTACTTTTTCAGGAAACTCTATATAAAGGAGTCAGAGTCTATAGAGGAACAGATTAGGGGGTGCCAATATGAAATACCTCTCAATAGGTTAGAGGAAACATTTATTAAGACAAAAACTGGAAGCAAGGATAAGTATGGAGGAGCTTCAAGAATCTATAAAGTCCTTAAAGGGGGGAAATTGCCTGACCCGGATGGCTTACCTAATTAATTATATAATTCTTTAATGAGTGAGTTAGCCCCAGTCATGTTAGAATTATTAAACAAGATATTCTGTGAAGGTCAACCGATACTAAGGTCTTGGAGTGAAGCTACTATTAGTTTGATTTTAAAAACAAATAAAAATCCATCACAATGCGAGTCCCACAGAGCTCTGCTGTTACTTAATTCACATTATAAAATCTATACTCATATTTTATCTAAAAGGATTGGAGGGGTGATTGGCAAATTGGTTCATGAGGACCAAAAAGGTTTTATTATGGGTAAGCAACTCTCAGAATTAAAGCATAAGTTGTTGGGTGCAATAGACCTGGCCTTACAGGATGATTCCCCCTTAGTGATTATTACCATTGATGCTGCTAAAACATTTGATTGGGTCAGCTGGTGTTTTCTACAGAGGGTTATGGAGGGTTATAATTTTGGGAATGTTTTTTCTAGAGAGATTAAGGTCCTATATGAGAACCAAGAGGCTAGGATATTAGTCAACAGTAGCTTGTCCATGAAATTTTAAATTGGGTGAGGGACTCGCCAAAGCTGTCCACTTGTCCACTTTCTCCCCTTCTATTTGATCTATATATTGAGCCCTTGGCAAAAACAAATCAGAGCTAACCTAAAAGTAGTTTCCTTTGTATTAAGAGTTTAGGAGAAAAAAATGCATTACATGCAGACAATCTTATGTTATATACTAGCGACCTGGTGGGGTCTCTTCCTAGTATCATGCAATCCCTGGAGGAGTTTGGCAGGTGTCGGGCTACTCGATTAATCAACAGAAGACTGAGATTATGCAGTGGAATACTTCCTTTGATATCCTGTTTGTCAAAGAGGAGATAAAACACCTGGTGGTACAAATTGTAGCTAGCATCAGTGAAGTAACCTGGGTTAATTTTAACAGAGTTTGGGTAGTGACACAGAAACTGTTAAAAACATGGGCTGCACTTCCACTCTCACTTATAGGAAGGTTGAATGTTTTGAAAATGATCATACTGCTGAAATGTACCTTTGTTTTCAACACAATCCCGTTAGAATTCAAATTGACGTGGTTCAAAAGGCTCTGGGGAGATTTGACCTCTTTTGTTTTGGGCATCTAAGGTAGTTTGTATGGCTTGGAGGAAATTATTTAAAAAAAATAGCAAGGTGGAATAGTAGCACTAGACGTCTATAAATATTATCGGGCATTCCAACCAAAAAATATAAGAAGATTACTAAACAGCAATATTAATTTTACTCCTCATTTCAGGGCTATGACTAAGCATCCCCCAAAGGCAGGGGATCACTTCTAGTTTAAATTTGGTCATCCAAAATATTTTAAGAAGGTCAAACTAAAAATTCTCGGAGCAGCCTGTAAGATGTGGTATCAAATATGACAAGTTCTAGGGAAATCATATTACAGCTCATTGGTGCCTAGATGGGATTCATCAGAAAACCCAGAGTGTTTGCAAGATAAGCTATCCATTCCATTAAGAGAAAGAGAGGTGGTGAAATGGGTCAAATTATAGAAGGTTATTCTTTAATAACTTGGTCCATGTTTACAGAGCTAGTGAAAGGCAAATGCTTCCAAATTTAAATATTACCAGCTGGCGAGCTGGGCAAACACGCTTCCGGAGGTACAGCAAGAGAAAAATATATTGGAGAAGAAGATACGTCAGAGTTATACTTACTGCAAATAGGTTGCCTTATGGTATTAGATGCTAATGGAAGCAAAAGAAGAACCTTTCATTTTGCCAGTAAAGAAATAAGGATAAGGATTTGGTGTCACTTGATATCGTAAAACTCTGGCAGGTATCTGTGGCTACGCTCTTAGTTACAGTAAAATCCGCCCCTCTAAATAAAAAAACATTTGTTTACAGTGAATAGGGCATACTGGTCGCTGGTGAAGATTACAGCTTTTGGGAAGGTGAAGAAACGTGGTCCTCGCTGTAACGAAGAAAGGGCAGATGATGTTCATATGTTCTGAAAGTGCCCTAGGTTGGGGCAGTTTTGGATGAATGTGAGTAAGGTGCTCATGGGTGTGATTAATCCAGAAGTTAAGGTAAGCCTCTTGTTGGTAATATAGGGGGGGAGAACAAGATCAGAATTAGAAACAACACCAAAAACATATGTTTTTTATGTTAATTCTGGGAGATTTGTTTAATGTGGGTTCTTCCCCAGACACCAACTATACATGAGTGGATTGGATCAGTGGATAACCTGTATCACTTAGAAAAGTGCTGAATTCAGAGCAAAAGGAATACGTTCTGGTCACTCTGAGAGGAAAACTAATAAGCTTGGACTAGATGTGACATGATTACTGCTTAGAAGTAGTCCAATGATTATGCGTCCTTATAAACCTCCTCGGGATGTGAGCCGGTGGAGTTTGCTTTAGCTGGTATGGCTGATCAATGAATTGGGGAGCATAGGAGATATGCCTTCCTAGTAGAGGTTTCATCCTCTATACTTCAAACCTCACATCTCTCTAGCTTAAATGGACTTAATATGAGGACTTAAAAAAAAAAGATAAATAACAAACATGATGGCTAGACCATGTTGATAAATCTGCTGAAATCTAGCTTGCGACGATTCATAGACATTTCTCACAACCATCTGGAGCTGAGATGTATAGAAATGTGTACTCTACTGACTGTTGCCCAGTACAATATGGCTCCATCCACGACTGCAGCCTCAATTTATATCTGATGGTTACTGAGGCACCAGTGGTGCAAGTGTCTACTAGATAAGCCTCCTAGAGACCTCCATGCATTTCCTGAATAACTGTAAGCTACATGTGGTACACAGTGCTGTCAAAAGTGTTGTGACAAATTTGTTATCAACAGGCATGCTTATCACTTAAACATCAGCTTAGACACCTATGATGATTGACATCAATATATATGTAGCTATGCTTTCCATTTCCTAACACCCACAAATTCCATAGCAGCACACGTTGCCACTTGTGCAACAATCAAGCCATTCACAATGCTCAACACTGCATCGGACATGATGTCACCATCCTAACTCCGATGATATCATAGCATTGGTCACACAAATCTTTTATTCACTGCATTGCACACATCAGACTATCTCACACAAAATCCTGGATTGCCACACATGACACACAAGGTGACACTTACTGGCAGCAATGGGGTCTTCAAGCCTGGACACCTCTCAACAGGTGTAGGATGGAGGCCTACCTGCAATACATGAGAGGAAAACATAGCTTTGTCATATACGGACATTTTTGTGCATGGACGACAGTTTTAAAATCAACTTGTTAAGCTGAGTGAGCAAGTCAACCTAGTGGGAGATCAGATTAACTGTCAAACATTAATAATCTGTCAGTCACACTTAGACCCTCATTACAACTGTGGCGGTCAGTGTTAAAGTGGCAGTAACACAGCCAACAGGCCGGCGGTAAAAATAAAAATTGAATCATGACCACAGCGGAAACCGCCAACACATACAGCCACTTTAACACCCCGACCGCCACGGCGGTAGCAACCAACACTGTGGCGGTAACCGCCAACAGTCAGGCAGAAGACATTGTATCACCAACAGCATTACAACACGCCCATCTGCCAGCTTTTTCAGGGGTGGTACCAATGCCATCAAAAGCAGTGCGGAAACAATGTTCTGAAGGGAAACGACTCACCTTTTGACACTCAAGGAAGAACCAGGACGCCATGGAGCCCGAGCTGCAGGTGTTCCCCATGCTGGTGTACCAGGAGCACCAACGCCGGCGATGACAACCACAGGGAGTACTGCGCCTAGCGCACAAGGGAGGGGGGAGGAAAAAGAGAGTGACACACACACCCTCACCCCCACCCTCACCCCCAACACCATGCACACAAACACATGCAACAACATTACATATACACCCTGTAACCCTCTGGAATAACGCAAGGACAAAAGGAATTAATTCAAAAGCGTGTTATATTAGAAATACTTAGAAATACGTTCGTATATCAAAAACAGTATTTACAACGTATACAATATATACAAACTGCAGGACAATGCCCATTCATAAATGTCCTTGGCCCACTGGGCCAAGTCACATAGGTCAAGGGCACCTTTGACTCCTGCCTCAATACGGAGGGAACACTGCAGGGGCATCAGGTCGAAAACACACAGCCACCTCAGGGGGACAGGGAATGGGGGGCACCTCAGCTGGAAGATGGTACAACGCCACTGCTCCAGGAGGGGGCTCCATGCCCACTGCTTGGTCCTGGGGAGTGCAAGTTCACAGTCTCTCAAGTGGGTGGTTTGCCCACTGCTTGGTCTTGGGGCGTGCATGACTACAGTCTCTCTAGTGGATACCTTCTTCCACTGGTTCTGGAGGGGGCTTTGTGCCCAGTGTGCTTCATACTGGCAAGGCGTGGGTGAGTGGATACCCTCTTCCACTGGTTCTGGAGGGGGCTTAGTGCCCAGTGTGCTTCATCCTGGTAAGGGGGGCTGATGGATACCTTCTTCCACTGGTTCTGGAGGGGGCTTAGTGTCCAGTGTGCTTCATCCTAGCAAGGAGGGGCTGAGTGGATGCCTTCTTCCACTGGTTCTGGAGGAGGCTTTGTGCCCTCAGATGCAGATGTTTTGGAGTGCAAGGTCACAGTCTCTCACTTGGGTGTCACAACAACGGCTTTTGCAGGGGCTAGTATGCACTGCAGCCCATGTAGTCACTACTACACACTGCTCTTCAGTGGTGACAGCTGCTCATTGAATCGCAGTTGAGCTGCAGGTGGCGGTGCTGGCAGTGGTGTTAGCCTCCAGGCCTTCATCTGCAGCCTCGGACGGCTGCCCACTGGGGCTGCTGCTGCTGGCAGTGGTGCTGCTTGCGGCGGTGCAAGTGGCAGTGCAGGTGGCGGTGCTGGCCGTGGTGCAGGTGGCGGTGCTGGAGGTTGTGGTGGTAGCCTCTAGGCCTTCACCTGCAGCCTTGGATGGCTGACGTGCCCTGGCTGGTGTTCTGTGCCCCTTCCTGCCCTTGGCAGATGGTGGTGCCTCCTTGCTTCTGCTAGGTGTAGTCTTTGACTTGGCCTTGCTGGCTGGTTGTGCCTCCTTCTCCTTGCTGGATGCTGTCCCCTTCTTGCCCTTGCGAAGTTGCGGAACATTCTTGGCCTTGGCAGGTGTTGGTGGCACACTGGCTGGGCCGACGGGTACCTCCTTGGAGCCTCTCACAGCTGCAGAAAACACAACTGATATGGACTTGGTGGCTGAGGTGCTGGGCTGGGTTCTGGCCACCCTGGCTCAAGGTGAAGGACAGGGGGGTAGGGAAGAGGTCAATGGTGGTGACAAAAAGCTTCTTAGGGACATTGGGGCGGGCAGAGGGTGAAGGTTTGGGAGTGGAGGAAGAGGGAGTGCTTGTAGGAGGTGTCAGTCTGCTGTGTTTGGGTGCAGGTGCATGAGCTGGATGCTGTTGTGAAGTGGATGGCTGTTGGGTGGGTGTGTGCTTGTGTTTGTTTACTTCAAGAGGAGGGGTCACAGACACACTGGGATAGGACACAGGGGACGTGTCCATGGATGGGGGGGTGACTGCCAGTGAGGGGTGTGTAGTGATAGGTGTGCTGGTGATAGAGGTAGTGGGCGAGGATGTAGTGCATGCAGGTGTGAGTGGAGACACTACTGGGAAGGGGGTTGATGACGAGGGGGAGGGGGACACAGTGGAGGAGGTGGATGTTGGTGTGTCTGCATGGGGATGGTACTTATGTGAGTGCCTGTGAGATCAAGTGTTGTGCTTGTGTTTGCCTGAGCCACTTCTGGGTGTTGATTTGGGTGATTGCAGGGCTGAAAGTGTGCATGGGATAGGTTGGGGTTGAGGGGATTGGGACTGGGTAGAGGAAGTTGGAGGGGGGGCTGGAGACAGGGACAATAGCTGCCATCAGCGGAGTCCAGAGCCTGAAGTGCTCTCTGTTGGGCCACCTCGCCAGAGTGAATGCCCTCCAGGTATGCATTTGTTTGTTGCAAATGCCTTTCGACACCCTGGATGGCATTCAGTATGGTTGACTGGCCAACAGTGAGGGATCTCAGGAGGTCAATAGCCTCCTCACTGAGGGCAGCAGGGCTGACTGGGGCAGGGCCTGAGGTGCCTGGGGCGAAGGGAATGCCCACCCTCCTGGGTGAGTAGGCACAGGAAACATGCTGAGGGGCTGCTGGGAGGGTGGTGCTGGTACGGGGATGCCAGCTATACCTGTTGTTGGGGTGGCAGCTGTACCTGTTGTTGGGGTGGGCACAGAGGTGTCTGCCACCACCATGGAGCTTCCATCGGAGGAGGAGTCGCTGTTGGTAGTGTCCCCTCCTGTCACCGTCGTGGTGCTCCCCTCACCCTCTGTCCCACTGGTGCCCTCACTGTCGGTGGATTCGGCCTCCAGGCCCATGTGGGATGCAGCTCCCTCCGTCGCCGGTGCCTCTGCTCCTTCGCTAGATGATGCTAATGCACACAAGGACAGGCTGACAAAAGAAGAAGGGAGAGAGAGACAGAGGATACACTTGGTTAATGCCAGCAACAACACTTCGTTTGGTGTACACAACACACAGGGATCAGCCCTATTCACTAGGCTATGCACTACTAGTTACAAAGCTATTAACCCATGGGGTACATTGCCTAACGCCATTAGCGGCACACCTTAAACCAACAGGACCCTTCCCAGTAGTAGATGCCCACTAACACTACTGGGGTGGGAGTGCTTCAGAGCCTGCCCAACAAGGGACCTACCCTGCCAGTTTGCCCTGGACTACGGACACCCACAGGCCACATCCCCCACCCAGGTAAAACCTTAACGTGTGCATAGTCATGATTCTGAATCTGCCCTCACCCCCTTGTGGCTGCTGTGATGCCTTCAAGTGCCCATCCAACTCAGATAAACTACGGCCAGGATGAGGAACATCAGATGGGTCGGGGTATGATGGGCACCCCTTCCTCAATGGGCGGCCAGCCCCAGCTGGGCCTCCGGCATCTTCCTTGCCCAGCGGCGCAGGTCCTCCCACCATTTGTGGCAGTAGGTGCTCCGCCTGTCAAAGACCACAAGGGTCCTCACCTCCTTGGCGATGGCATGCCAAATACCCTTTTTCTGATGGGTGCTGACCTGCAGGAAAATATGCATAGAAAAAAGGGATCAGTCATACCGTCGGGACTGATGGGACTGTTACACTCATGGCCCACAAGATCCCTCTTATCCCCTTACACACAGACTTTGACCACCAGACATGCAGCACTCTGTCCAGGACCCCTCAGCCTCTCCTTACACGAGGCTTACACACACAGCAATCCATACATTCATGGCCCACGCATCATGCTCACAGTGTACTCACCTGTTTGTCTGGAGGACCATAGAGTAAAGTGTACTGGGATAGGACCCCATCCACCAGTCTCTCCAACTCCTTTGAAGTGAAGGTGGGGGCCATTTCCCCAGACACTCGAGCCATTGTCGGTTCCAGACACAGGTCACAGCAGCACTTGCAGTGTAGGTCCTCTCCTGTTGAAGATCAGGTAGCAAGTGAGTGAACAGATAGAAAATGGCGGTCACGTCCGCTCCTGGAACCCACAGGGCCCAATGATAACCAATCGAAGTTGTGCAGCGGTTGTCGACCACCGATCACAACGGCACACAACGCCAGCGGAATTACCTAATTTCCACTTGTCTCTCCTCACAGGTAAGGCAGCCGTCATTTCAGGGGGGCACAGGCTATGGCACCTAACTGCATCACAGCAGACATTGGCACATCAACTGACTCTCAAATTCACATACTGTTTCTGTAAAGGAAAAAATGCATTTTAAATTTCACATATGTGTGAATATGACCCTCTGCTCACCATTTTCCACCCTAGAGTTCAACCGCTGAGTATGAATAGGAGATGGAGACATCCCCGTGTACAGACCCCTGGTGGACCTGGCGACAATGGAGGACAGACACATTATCCTTACCTACAGACTTGAAAGGGCCACAATCCAAGAACTGTGTGCCCAATTGGAGTCAGACCTGATTTCAGCTATCCACCACCTGCAGGTCCTCTCAGTGTTCTATTTTCTGGCATGTGGTTCCTTCCAAGCAACAGCGGCCATGGCATCAGGGATGTCTCAGCCAATGTTCTCCAACGTGTTGACCAGAGTGTTGTCTGCCCTTCCAAAACACATGCGCAGCTACATAGTATTCCCCCAGGTGGAGGATTTGGCCACGGTGAAGGCTGACTTTTATGCCCTGGGACACATCCCCAGCATAATTGGTGCCATTGATGGTACACATATAGGCCTTCATTCCAACCCTGGCGGTCTATGACCGCCAGGGTGGAGGGCAACGGAAGCACCGCCAACAGGCTGGCGGTGCTTCCAGGGGCATTCTGACCGCGGCGGTAAAGCCGTGGTCAGAAAAGGGAAGCCGGCGGTTTCCCGCCGGCTTCCCGCTGCCCCAGGGAATCCTCCACGGTGGCGCTGCAAGCAGCGCCGCCATGGGGATTCCGACCCCCTTCCCGCCAGCCTGGTTCTGCCGGTTTTCACCGCCAGAACCTGGCTGGCGGGAATGGGTGTTGTGGGGCCCCTGGGGGCCCCTGCAGTGCCGATGCCACTGGCATGGGTACTGCAGGGGCCCCCTAACAGGGCCCCACATTGATTTTCAGTGTCTGTGTGGCAGACACTGAAAATCGCGACGGGTGCAACTGCACCCGTCGCACACCAGCAACTCCGCCGTCTCCATTCGGAGCCGGCATCCTTGTTGCTGGTGCTTTCCCGCTGGGCGGGCGGGTGACCTTTTGGCGGTCGCCCGCCCGCCCAACGGGAAAGCCAGAATTACCGCGGCGGTCATTTGACCGTGCAGCGGTATTCTGGCGGGGGAACTTTGGCGGGCGGCCTCCGCCGCCGGCCGAAGTTAGAATGACCCCCATAGTGTTTGTCCTCCCCCGGAGAAATGAACAAGTGTTCAGGAATAGAAAAAGCTTTCACTCTCTGAATGTGCAGATGGTGTGTTTGGCGGACCAGTACATCTCCCCATGTAAATGCCAAGTATCCTGGCTCTGTGCATGATGCCTTTATCTTGAGGAATAGCAGCATTCCATATGTGATGTCTCAACTCCAGAGGCACCGGGTGTGGCTAATAGATGAGCCCATGGTTCCCACCCAGTTGATATAGGTGTATGGGTATGGGTTTGGCTCTAAAGGTGAGTGTGTGGCTAATAGGTATCCCTTGATATTTGCAGGTGACTCTGGTTACCCCAACCTCTCATGGCTACTGACTCCAGTGCGAAATGCCAGGACAAGGGCAGAGGAACTTTACAATGAGGTACATGGGCGAACAAGGAGGATAATTGAGAGAACCTTTGGCATCCTGAAGGCCAGATTCTGGTGCCTCCATCTGACAGGTGGATCCCTGTACCACTCTCCCAAGAAGGTGTGCACAACCTGGCCTTGAGACAGCAGGTGCCTTTTCTGCAGGAAGATGAGCCTGGAGATGGTCTTGTGGCAGCGGTGGAGCCTGTGAACAGTGAGGAAGAGGAGGCAGAGGAAGAAGATGTGGACAACAGAAGTTCACTCATTCAACAGTATTTCCAGTCACACACAGGTAAGACACTGTAACTTCACTTTCCATTGAAGTTTTGTGTTAGACATTGAACATGGCAGCCTGATTTCCCTATGTCTATGGCCACTTACTGTACCCTTTCAGATCTCTGTGCCCCACTCTGGCTCCTGGTGTGTTTACTGCTGCCAACTACAAGTCATACCTATGTATATATAACTGTACATTTGAATTGCAATGTTTACAGCTTGTTAAACTAATACATATTTCAATCAATTGACAGAATCCATACTTGTATTTGTTCTAAGAGTGTATTTATGTGCTAATAAGTGGAGGTGGTATTGCAATGGGCTGGGTTGCTGATGGAGGAAAGTCCAGGGTAGAGTCCAGTCTATCTGTATCACAGGTGCATGGTCCAAGGGGACAGAGGAAGAGGAGCAATGTCAGTTGAAGGTGGACATGGTGACAGAGTGGGACACAGGGGTGACAATCAGGAGAGTCTTATTTCCTGGTGGGGGTCTTGGCAATGTTCTCCGGCTTCTGCCTGGATTGCAGGGACCGGTTGTGTGGTGGTCCTCCTTCTGCAGGGGGTGGGGTGCTGGTGGCCTGTTGGTCCTGTGGCGGGGCCTCCTGTCCAACTAGCGCCGGCAGAGGTAGAGGGCTATTCATCGGTGAGGCTAGTGTCAGGAGCACATTGGTGTGCCACTGCCTCCCTCATGGTGGTGGCCATGTCTGCCAGCACCGCTGCAATGGTGACCAGGGTGGTGTGGATGTCTTTGAGGTCCTCCCTGATCCCCAGTTACTGTCCCTCCTGCAGCCGCTGAGTCTCCTGCAACTTGTACAGTAACTGGCCCATGGTCTCCTGGGAATGGTGGTATGCTCCCAGGATCCCTGCAAGTGCCTCGTGTAGAGTGGGTTCCCTGGACCTGTCCCCCCCGTTGCACAGCAGTCTTCCCAGATTCCCTGTTGTCCTGTACCTCTGTTCCCTGAACCATGTGCCCACTGCCCCCAGGTCTCTGATTGTCTTGGGTTTTTGGGGTTGCCTGGGGTCCCTGTAGTGGTGGACACACTGCTGATTGACGTGTCCTGGGGACAGAGGTATGGGCCCGCTGGGTGGGTTCTGTGCCGGTGTTTCCTGAGAGAGGAGGCTCTGTGGTGGGTTGGGACTGTGGCAGGGTAACCGACTGTCCAGAGGTCCTTGATGGGCCAGGTTGGTAATCGTGATCCAGGCGTGCAGAGCTGTTGTCATCACTGTGTGCCTCTTCTAGGGGGGGGGTACTGGATGTTGGTGGCACCTCCTACCCGGTGACGTTGAGTGGGGATCCTGTGGGGATGTAAATGCAGTGTTATTGTATCGGCATGTGCCATCTTGTGCATGGATATGTTTCCCTCTATGGTTGTTATTAGCAAGGCACTTTGGATTGTGTGATATGTTATTGGTTGTGATTGTCACTAGTGTGCATGCTGTGGTGATGGGTGTCCATGCAGGTCTGTGATGGGTGTCCATGCATTGGTGTTGCATGCAGGGCTTGGTATTGGGATGGGTGGGTTATGATAATGGGGTATATGTGAGGTAGTGGAGTGATGGGGGTGCGGGTAGGGGTAGGAGTTTGTGATGGCATGCAGGGAGGGTGGGGGATATAGTAGTAAAGATTTGACTTCCCAGAGTCCAGTCCTCCTGCTACTCCTGTGAGGTCCTCAGGATGCATGATCGCGAAGACTTGCTCCTCCCATGTTGTTAGTTGTGGGGAAGTTGGTGGGGGTCCACCACCAGTCCTCTGTACAGCTATCTGGTGTCTTGCTACCACGGAATGTACCTTCCTCTGTAGGTCATTCCACCTCTTCCTGATGTCATCCCTTGTTCTCGGGTGCTGTTCTACAGCGTTGACCCTGTCCACGACTCTCCGCCAGGATTATAATGAGGGCCTTAGTGTCAAGTAATGGAGACCCTGGCATCTACAAACCATCACTTTCCCTGACACTCCTGTGTTGCATTTAACTGCACCATATGTACATGGAATTTGCATACAGGTGTTTTGTTGCTTTACACCTCCATGACCAGATGGGGCTGCATGACACAGTATTCTGCATCGAATGGGCATGCAATGGTGGTTCAGTGGCCATCTGTAGGAGAATGGCCTGGTTTATAGTGGGTACCTAAGGTACTTACACCTTATACTAGGTCCAGTTATCCATTATTAGTGAAATGTAGGCAGTGTCTAGAAGCCAGGCTCTCTAGAGGTAGCTGTAGCTGACCAGCCAAGGCTTGCCCAGAAGACATGCAAAGCTCATGCAATACCACTGTAGTCACACAGTACTCACATACATGTGAATAATCAGGCGGTCATTCTGACCCTGGCGGTCAAAGACCGCCAGGGCGGAGGACCGCGGGAGCACCGCCGACAGGCCGGCGGTGCTCCAATGGGGATTCCGACCGCGGCGGTAAAGCCGCGGTCGGACCGGCACCACTGGCGGGCTCCCGCCAGTGTACCGCCGCCCCATTGAATCCTCCAAGGCGGCGCAGCTTGCTGCGCCGCCGAGGGGATTCCGACCCCCCCTACCGCCATCCAGATCCCGGCGGTCCGACCGACGGGATCCGGATGGCGGTAGGGGGGGGTCGCGGGGCCTCTGGGGGCCCCTGCAGTGCCCATGCCACTGGCATGGGCATTGCAGGGGCCCCCGTAAGAGGGCCCCTACATGTATTTCACTGTCTGCTGCGCAGACAGTGAAATACGCGACGGGTGCAACTGCACCCGTCGCACAGCTTCCACTCCGCCGGCTCGATTCCGAGCCGGCTTCATCGTGGAAGCCTCTTTCCCACTGGGCTGGCGGGCGGTCTGAAGGCGACCGCCCGCCAGCCCAGCGGGAAAGTCAGAATTACCGCCGCGGTCTTTCGACCGCGGAACGGTAACCTGACGGCGGGACTTTGGCGGGCGGCCTCCGCCGCCCGCCAAGGTCAGAATGAGGGCCTAAGTCCGAACGTAAAAAGTTGACCGGGACCTCCCAGCCATCGTATCCGAGAAGGGCTCCATGGACGTCGGATCAAGATCCAGGTTTACCCCGGTCGAAGGATTTTCATCTCGAAAAAACGACTAAGTCCGAAGGTAAAAGTCTCCACCGAGGAAACCCACATCGCGTATCCGGACAAGGGCTCCAGGAGGTCGGATTCAACTGGCAGGTTCGTCCCTGTGAAGAAAAGCTTCAAAATAAAGACTAAGGTGGTCATTCTGACCCTGGCGGTCTTTGACCGCCAGGGCGGAGGACCGCGGGAGCACCGCCGACAGGCCGGCGGTGCTCCAATGGGTATTCCGACCGCGGCGGTAAAGCCGTGGTCGGACCGGCACCACTGGCGGGGTCCCGCCAGTGTACCGCCGCCCCATTGAATCCTCCGCGGCGGCGCAGCTTGCTGCACCGCCGCGGGGATTCCGACCCCCCCTACCGCCATCCAGATCCCGGCGGTCGGACCGCCGGGATCCGGATGGCGGTAGGGGGGGTCGCGGGGCCCCTGGGGGCCCCTGCAGTGCCCATGCCACTGGCATGGGCATTGCAGGGGCCCCCGTAAGAGGGCCCCTACATGTATTTCACTGTCTGCTGCGCAGACAGTGAAATACGCGACGGGTGCAACTGCACCCGTCGCACAGCTTCCACTCCGCCGGCTCGATTCCGAGCCGGCTTCATCGTGGAAGCCTCTTTCCCGCTGGGCTGGCGGGCGGTCTGAAGGCGACCGCCCGCCATCCCAGCGGGAAAGTCAGAATTACCGCCGCGGTCTTTCGACCGCGGAACGGTAATCTGACGGCGGGACTTTGGCGGGCGGCCTCCGCCGCCCGCCAAGGTCAGAATGAGGGCCTAAGGGCCTGATTCTAACTTTGGAGGACGGTGTTAAACCGTCCCAAAAGTGGCGGATATACCACCTACCGTATTACGAGTTCCATAGGATATAATGGACTCGTAATACGGTAGGAGGTATATCCGCCACTTTTGGGACGGTTTAACACCGTCCTCCAAAGTTAGAATCAGGCCCTAAGTCAGAAGGTAACTTTTTAACCGAGGCCTCCCGCGACCTGCAGCCGAGCAGGGCTCCATCGCGGTCGGCCTGAAAGTTTGACTTTGCCCCGGTCGAGGTGCAACCAGATGACCCGATTGGCGCTTTTTGTTTCTAAGCGTTAGAAAAGTAATAATTCTTTAAAAATTCATATCTCCGGTTACCCTGAACCGATTTTAATCGTTTTTGTGTCATTTTAAAGATAAAAATATAAACTATTTTTATAAATTGGTTTTGGATTTTTAAACTGTTTCCTGTGTTTTATTTAATTACTGTTTTGTGATATTTGAATGCTTTACACTTTGAGGGTCATTCTGACCCTGGCGGCCGGTGGCCGCCAGGGCCACCGACCACGGGAGCACCGCCAACAGGCTGGCGGTGCTCCAATGAGCATTCTGACCGCGGCGGTTCAGCCGCGGTCAGAAGCGGAAAGTCAGCGGTCTCCCGCTGACTTTCCGCTGCTCATTGGAATCCTCCATGGCTGCGGAGCGCGCTCCGCAGCCATGAGGATTCTGACCCCCCCTACCGCCATCCAGTTCATGGCGGGAAAGCCGCCATGAACAGGATGGCGGTAGGGGGGGTCGCTGGGCCCCTGGGGGCCCCTGCCGTGCCCATGCCAATGGCATGGGCACGGCAGGGGCCCCCGTAAGAGGGCCCCAAAATGTATTTCACTGTCTGCCTTGCAGACAGTGAAATACGCGACGGGTGCAGTAGCACCCGTCGCACCTTCCCACTCCGCCGGCTCGATTACGAGCCGGCATCCTCGTGGGAAGGTCGTTTTCCCCTGGGCTGGCTGGCGGTTTAACTGGAACCGCCCGCCAGCCCAGGGGAAAACTCGTAATACCCGCCGCGGTCTTTTGACCGCGGCGCGGTAATTTGGAGGGCGGGATCCTGGCAGGCGGCCTCCGCCGCCCGCCAGGGTCATAATGAGGCCCTTTGTCTCCTAAGTTAAGCCTTGACGCTCGTTGCCAAGCTACCAAGGGTTGAGCTGGGATTAATTTACTGAGACCTAACTGTACCTATGTGGAGGTTAGTGGTTTGTTGCTAGGTGTAGGTACCTACCTGCCCTACCAATAACCCATTTTCCAACACTATGTAAATGGGATACTTACCAACATCTCCACCAATCCTAGTCCCCAGGTGATCCATTAGGTCTGGTTCCCTTGAGATCAGTTCAGCCTAACAGTGATTAAGTTAGTTGTCATTGCTTCCGGCAAGGGATATTCTTGTTAGGTGGTGGAGCACCTTGCACCGCTGCATCTTCCTGGCCTCTGTGGGTATCCCTGGATGTGGCCACCCAGTACCAGCATCATTGGCAGGTAATGCTGGACAAGCCATATAAAGCCCCCAAGTTCATCAGCCGTCATCTTTGACACCCTCCCTTTCCAAGACATCATACAGTGTTTGTATACTGCAAATGTATTTGCAGGAAAAAAATAAAGATAAAACTACACTGACAACCCCAAATACCATCGTACCCCTAGACAAACACCCCACAATACAGTGACAGATACAGAAGAAATACACTACAAACATTTTTTTTAAAGTCTCATCTACTTCAGAGCCTTCTTGAAACATTTCACGGTGTTTGTCAATTGGGGAACAAAAAAAAGGGGCACCCAAAACACATTTTCCTATTTGATTTTTCATTGTAAATTTATACACAGCTACAGCCATAATGACTGTACTGAATTAAAAGACATTCATCAGAAAGCTAGATCTTGGTCCAGAAAATGCACTTTTTGTGATTTGTTGAAAATCCTATTAGTAATTTTTCAGAATTCAGAAATTAAGGCTGTTAGGTTTCATGATGCTGAGGATCCATGGACCTCATGGGTCTCTAGATAAGATCTGATTGGATGCCACCACATCAAGAAAGATGTAGAGGCAGCTACCTCAACACTTGAGGACTAAGGCCCTCATTCTGACCTTGGCGGGCGGCGGAGGCCGCCCGCCAAAGTCCCGCCGTCAGGTTACCGTTCCGCGGTCGAAAGACCGCGGCGGTAATTCTGACTTTCCCGCTGGGCTGGCGGGCGGTCGCCTTCAGGCCGCCCGCCAGCCCAGTGGGAAAGAGGCTTCCACGATGAAGCCGGCTCGGAATCGAGCCGGCGGAGTGGAAGCTGTGCGACGGGTGCAGTTGCACCCGTCGCGTATTTCACTGTCTGCACAGCAGACAGTGAAATACATTTAGGGGCCCTCTTACGGGGGCGCCTGCAATGCCCATGCCAGTGGCATGGGCACTGCAGGGGCCCCCAGGGGCCCCGCGACCCCCCCTACCGCCATCCGGATCCCGTCGGTCGGACCGCCGGGATCTGGATGGCGGTAGGGGGGGTCGGAATCCCCTCGGCGGCGCAGCAATCTGCGCCGCCTTGGAGGATTCAATGGGGCGGCGGTACACTGGCGGGAGCCCGCCAGTGTTGCCGGTCCGACCGCGGCTTTACCGCCGCGGTCGGAATCCCCATTGGAGCACCGCCGGCCTGTCGGCGGTGCTCCCGCGGTCCTCCGCCCTGGCGGTCTTTGACCGCCAGGGTCAGAATGACCGCCTAAGTCCCCTGCCCTGGAAAGGAAGTTTAAAAAAACAGACAGAGAACAGGGTAGAGATCCCCCAGGGCAAAAACAGCAATTTATTTTTTATCCACAGAGCATATTGCAGCTGGATAAAAAATGACACTGAGTTGGTCCACGGCCACAAGGTGCAGTTGTATTTTTATTGTTTGATGATGGTTCATGCAACACTATTCCTCAAATCTTCATGACAGACAGGGGTGGGAACCGAGGAACCCACCAGCATTGTAAGTGCTTTATCCAGCTAGGTGAACAAGGCCATCCAATGTTAAAAAATGCTGACCCCCAACATAAAACAAAATAGTGTGGGTGCCACAGGTTTGAAAAAATTCAAAAAAATAAATAATAGGAAGCTCGTCTTTTACTATTCATTGCTCAGGCAAGGAGGCCCGATTATACCATGGGGAATTAATGAAACAGTATGGGTCATACTTACAAGCCCCTAGCGCCATATCTGTAAGGTGGTGTTAAGCCACTTTTATTGGGTTAACGCTGCCTTGCAAATATGGGCCCCTCCTCCACAGTTTTCTGAGGCAGAGGGGCTGCAATGGGTGTTATTGTAGGCGTTTCACCGCAACACCCACTGCTTTTGACGTTATCTCAGATTTACAACGAATTGTACATCTGAGGCAGTTCAAAAAACAAACCCCACCCTAGGTGTGGTGTTAGCATGACCCAAAGAGGAGAAACACTTTTATTTATCCTCGTTTTTGCTTTTTCCATGTGTGCTGCATTTTGCAGCACACACAAAAAGAGCAAAATGCAACTATTGATTGTATATGTGCAGGAAGGTGTCCCTTTCTGCACATAAATTAACATTTAATAATGACAATATGCAACTTTTATGTGTACTGCATTCTGGGGCACCTTCCTGCACATAAAAAGTCATTTATTTCAATGCAGAAACCCTTCCACTTTGAAGCAAGGATGCGTGCGTTGGCGCTGGCACCTAAATTTAGCACCAGCTCTAGGGGAAACACAGGGGTGAACTGTGTTTTAGTAAATATGGTGCATTCCTGTGTTTCAGAACGGACGCAGTGCGGCGCTGCCAATTTTGGTGCAGAACTACACTGCGCCAGGTCCTTGTGAATATAGCTCACCTGGGTCATTAAATCCATGAACCCAGGAAAGCGTATCATATTTTGCAGCTGGAGCTGCATGCTCTTCAGGTGGAGTGCAGGTATATCTAGAGTTTGAAAGTGTGGCTGTAACTTGTGATCTGAAACTCAAAAACATGTTAATGTTTTTTAAAAGGTCTTTATTAAAAACATATTATCACAATCGCTAATATTAAAAAATACAACGTATGAATTAATGAAAAATACATTTGCTTATCGTTAATGGTGACCTTATGACAAAGTCAGCAGGTCTGATTTATTTATTAATAAATTCAATTGGCACAGCCACTATTATTTTTAGCTTTTTCACCCTTTTATAAAGCCAATAGACCTGCCATACTGAAAATTACCTCATTTATGTTGTTTATATGACATAGCCAGTCATTTACAGTGGAGGAGGCCTGGGTGCAAGGCTTAAGACTGTATGTTCCATGGAGTTGGATAACCATTGGGGATTGGGTGTGTAACAATGGACATGTTACTTTACGTTAAATAAAAACAGAAATTCAGACAAAAAAAACAAATGTTAAAGGGACATTATAGTTAAGTGAAAATGTCAGTTAAAAATTACTTTTTAAATGAAAAATAACACTGAAAATCACCAGTTAGGTTTAACTCAAGTAACTGTCACTGATGTCCTATATTAACTATAGCTCCTGCACTCACCATGCCCTGCTAACTAATTCCCATATTATATCACTCATGACATGTTCTATGACATCATTGATAATATCACTGCAATACTCCAAATTACACCATTGATGACACTTTTACACCTAAGTTATATAGCCTCCTTACTGGTAATGAGTGTAACATTTTTCCACATGCTTGTCTCCTAATGGTCTTAGGTGTCTGGAGGGAATTAACTGTTGTGTACAGGACTAATATCTTGTGAAGGTGACACTTGGGCGGTCATTCTGACCCTGGCGGTCAAAGACCGCCAGGGCGGAGGACCGCGGGAGCACCGCCGACAGGCCGGCGGTGCTCCAATGGGGATTCCGACCGCGGCGGTAAAGACGCGGTCGGACCGGCAACACTGGCGGTCTCCCGCCAGTGTCCCGCCGCCCCATTGAATCCTCCAAGGCGGCGCAGCTTGCTGCGCCGCCGAGGGGATTCCGACCCCCCCTACCGCCATCCAGATCCCGGCGGTCCGACCGCCGGGAACCGGATGGCGGTAGGGGGGGTCGCGGGGCCCCTGGGGGCCCCTGCAGTGCCCATGCCACTGGCTGCGCAGACAGTGAAATACGCGACAGGTGCAACTGCACCCGTCGCACAGCTTTCACTCCGCCGGCTCGATTCCGAGCCGGCTTCATCGTGGAAGCCTCTTTCCCGCTGGGCTGGCGGGCGGCCTGAAGGCGGCCGCCCGCCAGCCCAGCGGGAATGTCAGAATTACCGCCGCGGTCTTTCGACCGCGGAACGGTAACCTGACGGCGGGACTTTGGCGGGCGGCCTCCGCCGCCCGCCAAGGTCAGAATGATGGCCTTGATGTCTTAATTCAAGTATATTGCCCTCAAGATGTTTGGTGTTCATAAAAGGTTTCCAACATGGCAAAGATTGTATGTGGTAGATGCTTAGGCCCTCATTCTGACCCTGGCGGTCGGTGATAAAGCGGCGGCCAAGCCGCCAACAGGCTGGCGGTCTAAAATATGCAATTCTGACCCTGGCGGGAACCGCCAACACAGCCCGCCAACTTCACACTCCGGCCGCCATGGCGGTACAAACAAACAGCGCGGCGGTTCCCGCCAACAGCCAGGCGGCAGACAATGTACCGCCCACCCTATTACGACCCACCAATCCGCCACCTTTTCCGGGGCGGGAGCACCGCCGATAAGAACACGGCGGAAACAGACTACGAACGGGAAAACGCTCACCTCTACGCACTCCACGCGAGATTCCGGCAGTATGGAACCAGAGTTGCAGGTCATCCCCGCTCTCCTATACCTGCTCATATACCAGGAGCACGCCCGGCGGCGCGGAAGACATCGGTGAGTACTGCACCTACGACACAGGGGAGAGAAAAGATTACCGGCACACACCCACCCACCCACACCCACTACAACACACACATCAATGCATTCCCACAGATCACTGTCACAACCCACAAACCACCCCCCTCCGAAATAATGCAAAGACCAAAAGAAGAGATCATAAACGGGCAGATATATTGAAATATGGACACCAGTAATCCCAATAAATAAATAAACTATGTACAAAATATATACAGCTACTAAATGTAGTCCAACCACTGTCCGTGGATCACAGGGGTCCTGTGCAAAGGGGCAAGGCCCAGTCCCACGACAAGAACTCCACGGAGAGAACACTGCAGGGGCATCAGAAAGAAAATAGGACAGGCACCTCAGGGGGAAGGGAAGGGGGGGCACCTCAGCCACTTGAGTACACGACGACAGATCCACGAGGGGACTCCATGACCACTGGGCCATCCTGGGGAGTGCTAAGCCACAGTCCATACAGTCCATACAGTGGGTGGCCTGCCCACTGGCCCATCCTGGGGAGAGCAAAGCCACAGTCCATACAGTCCATACAGTGGGTGGCCTGCCCACTGGGCCATCCTGGGGAGAGCAAAGCCACAGTCCAAACAGTCCATACAGTGGGTGGCATGCCCACTGGGCCATCCTGGGGAGAGCAAAGCCACAGTCCAAACAGTCCATACAGTGGGTGGCCTGCCCACTGGGCCATCCTGGGGAGAGCAAAGCCACAGTCCATACAGTCCATACAGTGGGTGGCCTGCCCACTGGGCCATCCTGGGGAGAGCAAAGCCACAGTCCAAACAGTCCATACAGTGGGTGGCCTGCCCACTGGGCCATCCTGGGGAGAGCAAAGCCACAGTCCATACAGTCCATACAGTGGGTGGCCTGCCCACTGGGCCATCCTGGGGAGAGCAAAGCCACAGTCCAAACAGTCCATACAGTGGGTGGCCTGCCCACTGGGCCATCCTGGGGAGAGCAAAGCCACAGTCCAAACAGTCCATACAGTGGGTGGCCTGCCCACTGGGCCATCCTGGGGAGAGCAAAGCCACAGTCCATACAGTCCATACAGTGGGTGGCCTGCCCACTGGGCCATCCTGGGGAGAGCAAAGCCACAGTCCAAACAGTCCATACAGTGGGTGGCCTGCCCACTGGGCCATCCTGGGGAGAGCAAAGCCACAGTCCATACAGTCCATACAGTGGGTGGCCTGCCCACTGGGCCATCCTGGGGAGAGCAAAGCCACAGTCCATACAGTCCATAACAGACCCCACTGCCACTGGAGGAGGCAAGTTGGCCAGAGGACATCCTGCAGCCCTGCCCGAGATAGATCCTGCCCTGCCACGTCTGCCAAAGGGCCAGCGGTTCTTGCCTTGAAGGGCCCAGTTCAGCGCTCCTTGCCTTGAAGGGCCCAGTTCAGCGGTTCTTGAGACGGCGGGGCCCAGCGGAGCGGTTCTTGAGACGGCGGGGCCCAGTTCAGCGGTTCTTGAGACGGCGGGGCCCAGTTCAGCGCTCCTTGCCTTGAAGGGCCCAGTTCAGCGGTTCTTGAGACGGCGGGGCCCAGCGGAGCGGTTCTTGAGACGGCGGGGCCCAGCGGAGCGGTTCTTGAGTCGGCGGGGCCCAGCGGAGCGGTTCTTGAGACTGCGGGCCCCAGCGGAGCGGTTCTTGAGACGGCGGGGCCCAGCGGAGCGGTTCTTGAGACGGCGGGGCCCAGTTCAGCGGTTCTTGAGACGGCGGGGCCCAGCGGAGCGGTTCTTGAGACGGCGGGGCCCAGTTCAGCGGTTCTGGAGACGGCGGGGCCCAGTTCAGCGCTCCTTGCCTTGAAGGGCCCAGTTCAGCGGTTCTTGAGACGGCGGGGCCCAGCAGGGCGGTTCTTGAGACGGCGGGGCCCAGCGGAGCGGTTCTGGAGACGGCGGGGCCCAGTTCAGCGGTTCTGGAGACGGCGGCCGGTCTATGGCCAACTGCTCATTGCCTGGTGGTGCCCTCCTGGGCAGCGGGGATGGTGCTCCTTCAATGCCCACCTGGGCTGTGGGTGGTGGGGCCCTCCTGGCCAGCTGGGCTGGGTCCTCCCTGGGCAGCGGCTAGGGGGATGGTGGGCTCTCCCGGGGCAGCTGTGCCGGTTCCTCCCGGGGCAGCGGCTATGGGGGTTGTGGGCTCCTCCTGGGCAGCAGGCCTGCTGCCTGACCTCTCCGACTTGCTGCCCTTGCCCTCCTTAGTCGTGGGCCTGTGGCCCTTTCCTCCCTTTGGAGCTGTGGCTGGTGACTGTCTCTGGGTGGTGTCCGGGGGGGATGTAGAAGGCGGGCTCCTGCGGCGCCCCTTCCGCCTTCTGCTCCTCTTCCCAGGGGTGGGCTGGCTGTCCCCTTGCTGCTGGGCGAAGATCCAGACATGCGGGCTGGCGGGCTCCAATACCCCTGCACCCTTGTCAAGGGGGCTGCAGGGCTGGTGGTGGCTGAGGTGCTCTTCTTACCCCGACGAGAAGGAGGGGGGGGCTCAGGGTCAGGAAAGAAGTTAGTAGTGGCGAGGAAGAGCTTCTTGGGACAATGGAGAGTGGTAGGTACAGTGGGAATGGGAGTGGAGGGAGAGGATGTGGTTGTAGGTGAGTCACGTTTGCTGTCTTTGGGTGCAGGTGCAGGAGGGATAGGCTGTCGTGAGGTGGATGGCTGTTGTGTGGGTGGGTGGCTGCGTTTGTGTGGTGTGGAAGAGGGGGTGACAGACACAGTGGGAGAGGACACAGGGGACGTGTAAATGGCAGTGGGGGTGGTGACTGCACGTGTGCGGACTGGAGTGGAGGGTGTGCTGGTGATGGAAACACTGGCTGATGGTGAGGTGAATGGAGGTGTGAGTGTAGACGTCACAGGGAGGGAGGAGGGAGACGAGGAGGTGGGGGTCACAGAGGTGGTAGTGACTGTTGGCATGTCTGCATCGGAATGTTGCGTGTGTGAATGTCTGCGTGATCTGTGGTGCTTATGTTTGGATGAGCTTCTCTTGGGTGTTGAGGTGTGTGCAGGCTGGTCTGATGGTGTGGGTGGGACAGGCAGAGGAACAGGAGACTGGGAGGAGGGAGTTAGTAGAGGCAGGCAGGAGACAGGGACAATGGCTGCCGTCAGTGCTGAGGCCAGAGCCTGGAACGATCGCTGATGGGCAGCCTGACCCGAATGAATGCCCTCCAGGTACGCATTGCTGCGATGAACCTCCCTCTCCACCCCCTGGATGGCATTCAAAAGGGTAGTCTGCCCAACAATGAGCGTTCGGAGGAGGTCAATGACCTCCTCACTGAGGGCAGCGGGGGTAACAGGGGCAGGGCCTGAGGTGCCTGGGGCGAAGGAGATGCCCGGCTTCCTGGCAGAGCGGGCACGGGGCGAACGCTGAGGGGCTGCTGGGAGGGCGGAGATGGTGCGCTGGGTGGCGGCTGTACCTGTAATGGCGGGGGGCACGGATGGTGCCACCCCCGCAAGGGAGCCCCCTTCCGAGGACGTGTCCGTGTCGCTGCAGGGTCCAGTCGTCCCCGTCGTGGAGCTCCCCTCGCCCTCCGTCTCACTGGTCCAGTCTGACTCTGTGGCATGGCCCTCCTGGGCCATGTGAGATGCAGCTCCCTCCTGCCCCGATGCCACTTCTCCTCCGCCTGATGATGCTGATGCACACAAGCACAGAAAGACAAACAAAAAGGGGGGGGGGAGAGAGAAATAAAGGGATATTGATTACATGGATCTCCGGTACAGTTAGCGGACATGACAGACACAGATGCCCCCTGCACTAAGTTGCGCACTTGGGGTCCGCTACGCATTCCGTGGAACATGCCCTACACGCCTAGAGTTGACAACTGCACCCATGGATGACACGGCCCAGGGATGGCTGTACTGACAAACTACTGAGGGTGGTGGCTGGGGACACAGGGGCTTACGGGGGTGCCCAGCCTACAGATATCGCCCTGGCCTAGGGGGACCCACAGACCTCCTCCCCCACCCAGACACCTCCACTGCGCGACAACAGAGTAGATAATGCTTGGACTCACCCCCTTGTGTCTGCTGTGCTGCCCTCACGCGCCCATTCAAATCAGGGTAGGCCACCGCCAGGATCCGGAACATCAGGGGGCTCAGTTGACGGCAGGCACCCCGCCTACGTTGGGAGGCCATCCCCAGCAGAGACTCGGCGGTCTTCTTGGTCCCGCGGCGGATGTCCTCCCACCTCTTGCGGCAGTGGGTGCCCCGTCGATGGTGGACCCCCAGGGTCCGGACTTCCTTGGCGATGGCACGCCAAATCCCGATCTTCTCATGGGCGCGGCCTATGTGACACGTACAGGGAGGGAGAAATACCACGTTCAAGTTTGTCAGCATTTTCCTTGCCAGTGGCCCAACGCCCCCCATCCCCGCCAGGCCCCCCGCCATGCCCCCCGCCAGGCCTAACATGCCCCCCATCCCCGCCAGGCCCCCCGCCATGCCCCCCGCCAGGCCCAACATGCCCCCCATCCCCGCCAGGCCCCCCGCCATGCCCCCCGCCATGCCCAACATGCCCCCCATCCCCGCCAGGCCCCCCGCCATGCCCCACGCAAGACCCAACATGCCCCCCATCCCCGCCAGGCCCCCCGCCATGCCCCCCGCCAGGCCCAACATGCCCCCCATCCCCGCCAGGCCCCCCGCCATGCCCAACATGCCCCCCATCATCGCCAGGCCCCCCGCCATGCCCCTGCCAGGCCCAACATGCCCCCCATCCCCGCCAGGCCCCCCGCCATGCCCCCGCCAGGCCCAACATGCCCCCCATCCCCGCCAGGCCCCCGCCATGCCCCCCGCCAGGCCCAACATGCCCCCCCATCCCCGCCAGGCCCCCCGCCATGCCCCCCGCCAGGCCCAACATGCCCCCCATCCCCGCCAGGCCCCCCGCCATGCCCCCGCCAGGCCCAACATGCCCCCCATCCCCGCCAGGCCCCCCGCCATGCCCCCCGCCATGCCCAACATGCCCCCCATCCCCGCCAGGCCCCCCGCCATGCCCCCCGCCAGACCCAACATGCCCCCCATCCCCGCCAGGCCCCCCGCCATGCCCCCCGCCAGGCCCAACATGCCCCCCATCCCGCCAGGCCCCCCCGCCATGCCCAACATGCCCCCCATCCACGCCAGGCCCCCCGCCATGCCCCCCGCCAGGCCCAACATGCCCCCCATCCCCGCCAGGCCCCCCGCCAGGCCCCCCGCCAGGCCCAACATGCCCCCCATCCCCGCCAGGCCCCCCGCCAGGCCCCCAAGCCAGCCAGTGGCCCCAAATCCAGATTGAATTAAACTCACTTGTTGGTCTGGAGGACCGTAGAGTAGCGCATACTGGGGGAGGACCCCATCCACAAGTTTCTCCAACTCCTCTCCAGTGAAGGCAGGGGCCCTTTCCCCAGGCGTAGCAGCCATTGTCCCTTCCAGACCGAGGTCACAGCAACACTTGCAGTATAGGTCCTCTCCTGTGAAAGTTCAAGTCGCAAGTGGATAAGTAGATAGAAAATGGCGGTCACGTCCGCGGCAGTGCGTACCGTGGCGGTGCGTCCCGCCACCGCCGGCGCCCTTCGCCATTGGCTCCTGAAACCCATAGGCTTCAATGTTAACCAATGCGGCTTCGCGCCGCGGTCTTCGCCCGCCGCCCGCCACGGTGTGCCACGCCAGCGCATTGACCTCACATCCCATTGTCACACTTCACAGGTCAGGCAGCCGCCATTTCCAGGGCCCACATGGCTCAATTTCAACTGCGTCACACAGGCCTAGGCCTTGCATAGCCACTCAGACACGCCATTCACTGCATAGAGAATCGTTTACTGTGCTAGCTGTGAGTACGTACCTGTGGGTTGCTTGACTGTGTGCTCCATGTTGTCCTTCCTAGGCACCGTCCGCTGGGTTGGGCGAGGAGACGGATGAATCCTCCCTCAGTGGGTCATTTCAGACAACAGTGGGAATTGCTTCTGGGATGTCTCAGCCCATGTTTTCGAAGGTGTTATCCAGAGTGTTGTCTGCCCTGATGAAATCCGTGAGGAGCTACATCATTTTCCCTGAGGTGGGCGAATTGGCTACAGTGAAGGGTGATTTCTACGCCCTTGGACATATTCCCAACGTCATTGGTGCCATTGATGGGACCCATGTGGCTTTGGTTCCCCCAAGAGACAGGGAGCAGGTGTACAGGAACAGAAAAAATTACCATTCAATGAACATCCAGGTGGTGTGTTTGGCTGACCAGTACATCTCGCATGTAAATGCCAAATTCCCAGGGTCAGTGCATGACGCCTACATCCTCAGGAATAGCAGCATCCCTTACGTGATGGAACAGCTACAGAGACACCGTGTATGGCTAGTGGGGGACTCTGGGTACCCCAACCTGTCGTGGCTACTTACCCCAGTAAGGAATCCCCGGACCAGGGCAGAGGAACGGTACAATGAGGCCCATGGGCGTACTAGGAGGGTGATCGAACGCACCTTTGGCCTCCTAAAGGCCAGGTTTAGGTGCCTGCATATGACAGGTGGATCCCTAATGTACTCACCTAAGAAGGTGTGTCACATCATCGTGGCCTGCTGCATGCTTCACAACCTGGCTTTGCGCCGCCAGGTGCCTTTCCTGCAGGAGGATGGTCGAGACGGTGGTGATGTGGCAGCGGTGGAACCTGAGGAGAGTGACGAGGAGGAAGACGACGGGGCTGAAACAGACAACAGGGACAGAATCATTGAACAGTACTTCCAATAGGACACAGGTAACATTTCAAAGATAATTTAGTAAATGTTAACTACTCTCCTGCATCTCTGCTGCCTGTCTATTTGCCCCAGTGTATGATGACTGAGTTTTGGCTTTTCCCTCCCTATTTCAGATCTGGGGTCCCCACTACGAGTCCTGTGCTTCGTTTCCCAATGGACTACAGCTTTGTGGCAGCTGTTTGTTGACTTCACCATGTACAAGGACATATTTGCACTGTCATGTCAATTACAATATATTGAAATCACAGCCAGACTCCAGATATTTTGGTGCAAAATAGGTGTTTATTTAAGTGCTCAAAATGGGATGGGTGGTTTCAAGTGGGTGGGGGCTATGGTGAAGGAATGTCCATGGCAGAGTCCAGAGTAACAGTCACACAGGTGCATTGTCCAGAGGCCTGTGGAGAGATGGAGCATGGGCAGTTCAAGGATGGACAGGGTGACAATGTGGGACAGTGGGATGACATCAGGTGGTATCCATTGCTGGCGGGGGTCTTGACATCCTACTCTGTCTTCTTGCGAGATCTCAGGGCCCTCTTGCGGGGTGGTTCTTCTCCTGCAGGAGGTGGGGGTCTGGTGGGCTGCTGCTGTGCGGGGGCCTCCTGTCCACTAGCGCCGGCGGAGGTGGTTGGCTGTTCTTGGTCCAGGCTAGTGGCAGGGGCCCTTGGGTGTTGTTGAGTGTCCGCCCTGGTGTTGACGAGGTCCTGCAGCAGCCCTACCATGGTAACCAGGGTGGTGTTGATGGCTCTGATGTCCTCCCTGTACCCCCGATAGTGTTCCTCCTGCAGTACTTGGATCTCCTGGAACCGGGCCAGTACCGTCGCCATCGTCTCCTGGGAGCGGTTGTATGCTCCCATGATGGTGGTGAGGACCTCGAGGAGAGTGGGTTCCCTGGGCCTCTCCTCCCCCCCCTGTCGCACAGCTGCCCTCCGAGTTGCCCTGTTTCCCTGGGCCTCTGCCCCCTGGCCGGTGTGCCCACTACCACTGCCCCCAGGTCCCTGTTGTTGTTGGGGTGGTGGGTTATCCTGGGTGCCGTGTAGTGGTAGACACACCGCAGATTGACGCGCCCTGGAGACAGAGGCATGGGCCCGCTGGGTGGGAGCTGTGCTGGTGTTCCCAGAGGGGTTTGGGTCTGTAGTGGCCTGGGCCTGTGTGAGGGGAACCGACTGTCCAGAGGTCCCCGATGGTCCGGGCTGGTCATCGGTGTCAAGGTCGACAGAGCTGCTGTCATCGCTGACGGCCTCTTGGGTGGGGGGTGTGGAGAATTCTGGCCCCTCCGCCGCGGTGTGTTGACGGTCGGGTCCTGCAGGGGTATAGAGGTATGGTTATAGTTTCAATGTGTGGCATATGGGTGTATCTATGGGTTCTCGTGTCCCCAAGTGCTGGCATTCGTGTGTGGGGGCTTTTGGTGTGGGTGGCTTGTGGGGGGGATGTGTATATGCATTGGGCATGCTTTGGTGATGGGTGTCCATGCTTAATGGACGCATGCAGGCCTAGGTTTTGGGATGTGTGGGTTGTGATGGTGAGACATTGGCGGAATAGGTGTGCTGGGGGTAGGGGTGAGGATGGTGGTGGGGGTGAGGATGGTGGTGGGGGTGAGGGTGGGGGTGAGGATGGGGGTGGGGGTGAGGGTGGGGTTCGAGGATGGGGGTGAGGGTTGGGGTATGATTTGGCATGCAGGTGGGGGGGAAGCAGTATTGAAGCTTCAACTTACCAGTATCCATTCCTCCGCCGACTCCTGCGAGGCCGTCAGGATGCAGGATGTTCAAGACTTCCTCCTCCCATGATGTGAATTGTGGGGGTTGAGGTGGGGGTCCTCCGCCAGTCTTCTGCACGGCGATGTTGTGCCTGGATACCATGGAACGCACCTTCCCCCGTAGGTCGTTCCATCGCTTCCTGATGTCTTCCCGATTTCTGGGGTGCTGTCCCACTGCGTTGACCCTGTCGACAATCCTCTGCCATAGCTCCGTCCTCCGGGCAATGCTGGTGTATTGTATCTGTGTGCCGAACAGCTGGGGCTCTACCCGAACGATTTCCTCCACCATGACCCTGAGTTCTTCGTCTGTGAAGCGGGGTTGTCTTTGGGGTGCCATGGGGTGGTGTGTATGATGTGTGGGGTGGAGTATGTGTATTTAAGTGAGTTGAGTGTGGTGGTTGTGTGGTGTGTTGTTTTGTGTGTGGATAGTGTGTGGGTGATGGTGTTGAGTGGCTGTGGCTGTTAGTTTGTGGATGCTGGTGTCTCGCTCTGGCCTTCTTTCAGAATTTTTTTGCGTAGGGGTTTGTGGGTGATGTGGGTGGGTGTTTTATATTGTATTGTGTGTGTGGGAGTGGTGTGTGTATGTGTATCAGGTGTGTGGGATTCAAATCGTCCAATGTGGCTGAGTTTTGTTCGTTTGTGTGTATTCTGACCGCGGCGGTGTGTCCCGCCAATGGAATACCGCGTTTGAATGACCGCCGCGTGGATTCGTGGGTCGTAATGGGATGGGCGTATTTCTGTTGGCGTGGCGGTGGAGGTTTGGTCACCTCCACCTTTCCGCCGACCGCTGGTCTGGCGGTCGGTTGTGGCTGTCGGATTTTCGGAGGTTTGCCTTCTGCGGGTCAGAATGACCGTGGCGGGTTTCCGCGGCCGCGGCGGTGTTATGGCGGTCTTCTGACCGGCGGTAAGTGCATTTTCCTGCTGGGGTCAGAATGACCCCCTTAATCTCCTATAGGGCTTTGAGTATCTTGAAGGAGTGGTCTTTGCATGAGAATTCCTGTATAGGAGTAAATACTGAAACACTAGTTAATGAGTTCACCCTTGTATGTTTGACTGGGTACAGAATATTGGCTATCTGAAAAGTGTGCAGCATAGGTTGAAGGCTACGGACAGTAAGGCCTTCACCATCTAAGAGGCCTTTGGTTTTTAGAGTGAGAGAGGTCTCTACAAAAGGAGTTCACACATCATTAACAGTGTTTGTAGTAGCTACTTTTTGACTCTGCTGTGGTCCATTGCATAATAAGAGGTTGGCTGCCTGTGCAGAGCTTGGTACAGGGCAAAGGCTGTGTGTAGTAAGGGCGTCATCATATAACGGTTCTAGAGTGCTTGGAAGTTTTTTTTTTTCCATTACGAGTTATGCACACTGTGAACATTGTCAGTAGCAGGGGCTTAATCATCCTTGTGCGGTTGACAGGACAAATGAGGTTGCTTGTCCGATAAATTTCTGTATAGTGCAGAGGTTGTGCATAGGAGGATTTTTTCTCCTTATGGGGTTGTGAATGAATGGTAATTTATGGTAATTTATGTTTTATATAAATGTGGAGTTGGTTGAATTTTGGCCACTCTGCGTTAGACTTTTAAAGTGGAGTTCCAGCAAAATTCCTCTAAGTGCTATGTAGTGGAGTTTTTTCACGTATGAGGCAACTTGTGAAATTTCCCCAATACAGGTGGTCATGGGGGTTCATGACTGTTCTGGGAATGAAATATGCCCCTTGATTAGAAAATTTAGGAATGTGGAGAGAGTACCTAGCACTATTAATTAACATTAGCAGTGCAACATGTCGACTTGGGGTTTGCTAGAAGACCATATAAACAATAAAGAACTACCGCTATTTTCATTCAAGAGAGGGAGGAACTTGAGGGATTCCTTAGTGAGAGCTAAATTACCTGAACCACCTAAAACAACTCTAAATGCTTTGTGGGGCTTCCCGGCAGTGGTTTGACACTTTAAATGTTGGAAGTGTCTGGCCTGTAAGTTTAGTTTCAATACTAATGATTTCATCCAAAATAACACTGTGAATAATTTAAATATGTTCACTAATTGTAATAAGAAAGATGTTGTTTATGATATATGGTGTCCATGCCAACTTCTGCATGTAGGAAAAACCACACAAAAAGTGAAATGTAGAATTCTCCAACATAGAAGTAGGATCAAATGCAGGACCATTGGAGCACCTCGTGTGGAACATTATCTGAGCCTACTGCATAACAATGATGACATAAAGTGGCAAGTGATTGAACATGTGAGGATGGGACCAAGAGGAGGCAACATTGACATTCTTCTATCCAAGAGAGAGGAGAGAGCTGTATTGGATGGACAGGTGCAAAACAATTTCAGGAGGATTAAACACATTGGAGGATTGGAGACAAGCATCTGCTACATAACAGGATCATGGACTTCATCATCTTGGCTTGTGAGAAGAGCTTTGACTGTATGGTACTACCACTGCCGTGGAGGTTAATTCATATCCTTCCCCCAGAGGGACCAAAACATTTTTTGATATATTATTCACTTACTCAGGTCCCAGGGTACTGGGTTGCCCCATTTTTTCAAAATAATTATAACTTGCACCCTGTCATGCACGGCTTCTAACCTCACATAATATTAATATTATTATTATTATTATTATTATTATTATTATTATTATTAATAATAATAATAATAATAATAATAATAATAATAATAATGATTATAATAATAATAGTTGGGGACGGAAGGCCTTGCGGTCCCCTCCCCTCTAACAAAAAAGACCATGGATACACTGGAGCTTTGAGAAATGGCCTCCTTTGATATGGTAGCCCCCTCAGTGTCTGGAAAAATATGTGGTTTCAAACTGCAAGGGCCCTGGGTCCCTGCTAAACAGGACCCTAGGGCCTGGGCTCTTACCCCAAAACTATACTATTGTTGGCACTACATCCACCTTTGTAAGTTCCTAGTAAATGGTACCCCTGGTACCTAGGCCATGGGTACTGAGGAGGGCCCCCCAGAGCTGTACCACCCATTGTGTGACTCTGAGAGACCCGACAGCAGGCTCATGCAGACTGCTAATGCAAGTGCATGACAAGGTGTATTTAAAAGTTGCAAACTCAACATGGAACTCAACAAGAGTGCCATGTCCAATAACACTGCTTACCATCTAGGTAAGTCACCCCTTTGGCAGGCCTTACAGTCCTAAGGAAAGGTGCACTATAAAGCACGGGAGGGAATATGTGTACATGAGCAGTAAATATGCTGTGTCCTTGCAAAACATTATGACATAAGGGAAGCCATAGCAAATACATGAGCTGGGCACTGGTCAATACTAATTCCTAGCTAAATGATGGCCTCTCTGAATACTGAGTTGTTTGACGTCAGTGTTGAATTTATCATAATATGTACCCAGTGGGCACCTTAGAGGTACACCCTGCAAAACCTAACGGCCATGGCATGGTTGCTGACAGGTCTTAGCCAGCCAGCCTGCCACCACCAGACAGAAGTTTGGACTCCTGGGGTGAGAGTCTTTCCTCTCAGGAGCCAGAACACAAAACCTTGCCTGGGTGGAAGAGTTACACCTCCTTTCTCAGGCAGGTACCCCACATCAGCAGTCAGCTTTAAAGGCTTTACTGCCTGAAGTATTTTTGTAAATTGGTCTAGATGTATTCTTCCAAGTCTGTGTCCACATTTATTGATACTGTGAGTACAAAAACTGCTTAGCACATCTCCAAGATAAGCCTGACTGCTCTCCACACTACCACAAAAACAGAACAATAGGTGGTCTGCTTTTTACCTCTGCATACCAAAGTGGGGTTGCTTGAACTCTCTGCACAACAGATGTTTTTTGTACACTATTTAGAGAGCCAGCCTCCTACATTTGATGGATCAGTGGTGGGATACAAGACTTTGCATTTTCTGATACCACTATTTTCAGTAAGTGATCACAAGAATAACTTCTGTAGCCTAGTTGTATTTTGCAATTGGACTATTTTTCTAAATTTTAAAATTCATTGCTAGAGCAAGGGTTAGATCCCTACAACAGTGATTGGCAGATAAAAGTCTCTAATATATTTAGGCCTTAGAAAACATTTCCAAATGTTTGCAAAAGGTCCCAACTTTAGTAAGAAAAAAATGTTTGATGCAGAGAACCAGTCTCAGGAGCTCAACCTGACCCCAAGGTTGAAGTGGAAATATACCAGGCTGAGGGGTCACTACCAAAGGATACCAGATTTACATTGGTACTCATGCTCTTAGGAGACTTGTGGCAGAGCATGAGACTGCACGTGGAGTGGCTGATGGAAAACTCTCAGCAACAGAGAATCAAGAAAACTTGGATGAAGCAGTAGATGATGAGTTAAGATCCTTCATCTCAACAGTAGGAGGCCCCCCAGAGGGGTTATCTAGAAGGCTGGCTTTAGAAATCCAGCTTTTAGAGGTAGCAGTTAAAAGAAGGGAGTTGGGCCTAGGACCTATCTCTGGTGGCACTATTTAAGTAACTAGGGAGAAAGATATGTCTTTCAAACTAAAAGGAGCTGTCCCACCATATCTAGAGGGTGATGATATCACCAAGTGGTTTTCTGCCTATGAGAGAGCCTGCATAGCCAGTGATATAGATAGAAGACATTGGGGGTCTCTGATGTGGAAACTGTTCTCAGGCAAGTGCAGTAATAGAATTCTGAACTTGAGTGAGGCAGATGCCAGGTCCTTTGACCTCATAAACGCTACCCTGATTGAGGGCTATAGGCTAACAATTGAAGAATACAGAATTAAATGCAGGGAGACTTGAAAAACCCATAGTCATTCATGGGTAGAATTTGTGGACTATTCAGTAAAAATGCTGTGTAGCTGGTTAGAAGCAAAGATTTTGATGAGCTTTATAATTTAATTATGAAAGAACATCTTTTGAGTAATTGCTACAATGAGAAACTACATTGGTTCCTGGTGGGCCTAGGTCCACATTCTCTTCTACATTAGGGGAAGAAGGCAGACCACTGGGTCAAGACAAGGGTGGCCAAAGTAACCCCTGGTGGGAGAGACCAAAGGAAAGGGACCAAAAAGACCCCCCCCCAAGGGAAAGATGAGAACCACAATAAAATCAAAGGCCCTCATTTTAACATTGGCAGTAAATCCCACTTACCGCTACGCTGATTGCCACCAATATACTGCCACCCCAACTGATATCCGTTCACCACATTATGACACACATACACCAATCCGTCACTATTCAGCCACATACACAAATCTGCCACACCAAAGGTTAGTGATAAACTGGCAGTATCAAAACCCACACCCTTACGCCAAGAGAACTGTACCCATCACATTATGACCCACTAATCACCATGGCGAACATTCAATGGCATAAAACTATTGTCTGTACATACCGCCGCTCTCAAAATACACACACTCAAAAAAACAACACCACATTGGACAATTCAAACAACACACACCTGACACCCATACACACATCACACCCACACCACTATAAAACACACACCCACAGTACCCACAACCCTTTACGACTACATACCATTGGCACGAGACAGACACCACGACCACAGACAACACTGATACACCACCCACGCACCCCACATCACACACTCCAACACATCACCCTACACCCCCCCACCTACACAACTCATACAACACCTGTGGTACCACAAAGACACCCAAGATTCTCAGAGGAGGATCTAAGGGTCATGGTGGAGGAAATCATCAGGGTAGAGCCACAGCTATTTGGAGCACAGTTGCAGCAGATATATATAACTAGGAAGATGAAGCTGTGGTGGAGAATCGTGGACAGGGTCAACGCCCTAAGACAGCACCCAAGAACTAGGGATGACATCAGGAAGAGGTGGAGTGACCTACAGGGATCCCCACTTCCTCCCCCACAACTAACAACACGGGAGGAGCAAGTCTTGGCAATCATGCATCCTGAGGGCCTGGCCGGAGTAGAAGGAGGACTGGAATCTGGTATGTCAACTCTATACTACTATCACCCCCCTACCTGCATGCCATCACACAACCCCTCCCTCTCAATCTCTCCCACCACTCCACCACTTCACACACACCCCACCATCACATCTCACACATCCCAATACCAAGCCCTGCATGCCATACCAATGCATGCACACCACTCACAGACCTGCAAGGACACCTATCACTAAAGCATTCACACTAGAGAGAATCAGCTATCCCACCACATACCAACATACACAAGTGAAAACTGCCAGGGCAAATACAACCAAAGAAGTCAAGCCACGGATGCACAATATGTCAGACACAGAAACAATAACACAACATTTACATCCCCACAGGTACCACAGCCAATGACAGTGGAGAGGAGGTGCCAGCAATATCTAGTCCCCCCACATAAGAGGCCCACAGTGATGACAGCAACTCTGTACATCAGGATCTGGATGACCAACCTGGCCCATCAGGGACCTCTGGACAGGCCCAGTCACACACCACCACAGAGCCTCTCCCATCAGAAAACACCACCATAGCAGCTACCCAGCCTACCCATACCTCTGTCCCCGGGACACGTCAATCAGCAGTGAGTCCACCTCTACAGGGACTCCAGGGCACACCTCCCACCCAAGACAATCAGGGACCTGGGGCAGTGGGCATACGGTTCAGGAGACAGAGGCACAGGACAACAGGGAAACTGGGAGGAACACTGTGCGCCAGGGGGAGGACAGACCCAAGGAACCAACTCTCCAGGAGGCACTTGCAGAGATCCTGGGAGCCTACCAACATTCCCAGGACATGATGGGCCAGATCCTGGACAATATGCTGGAGAACAGGCGGCTGCAGGAGGGACAGTACGAGGGGATCAGGGAGGACTTGCAGGCCATCAACACCACCCTGGTCTCCATAGCAGGGGTGGTGGCAGACATGGACAATATTATGATTGAGGCTGTCTCATAACAGCAGGCCAGTAGACAGACATCTGAACTGCCTTCCACCTCCGTTGCTGCTAGTGGATAGGAGGCCCGCCACAGGACCAACAGGCCACAAGCACCCTTCCCCCTGCAGAAGGAGAACCACCCGCAAATGTTCCCTGCGATCCAGACTGAATCCAGAGACTATTGCCAAGACCCCGCCAGAAAATGAGACTCTCCTGATTGTCACCCTTGTGTCCCACAGAGTCACCCTGTCCACCTTGAACTGCCATTGCTCCCCTTCCTATGTCCCCTTGAACAATGCATCTGTGCTACGAATAGAGTGGTACAATACCCTGGACTTTCCTCCATCATCACCCCATCCCATTGCACTTGCCCCTCTTTTACCTAGCACTTCAATAAACACTCTTGGAAAAAATAGACTTATGGAGTATGTCATATTTTTCAAATGTGTATTCATTTAAACAGGTTCAAACTATGCAATTCAAATTTACAGTAAATGAGTTTATGTTAATGACCTGTAGCTGGCTGCAGTGATTAAACCCGGAACTATTGTGAGGAACCAAAATCCGTTAAATGAATTGCCAAAGGGTACAGTAAGTGGGCATAGAATTGGGAAATAACACCATGGCAGTGGCATAGAAAATAAATATAATTGTAATGAAATGTGAAGGAACACTGTCTATGTTTCATTTGAAGTACTGTCTGTTGACTGCTGTTCTGTTGTCCTCATCCTCATCCTCTGCCTCCTCATCCTCACTGTCCACAGGGTCCTCTGCTGCCACACGGGCATCTCCAGCCTCCTCCTCCTGCAGAAAAGGCACATGGCATCTCAGGACAAGGTTGTGCAACATGCAGCATGCCACAATTACCTGGCATACTTTCTTGGGGGAGTAGCACAGGGATCTGAACCTGGCCTTCTAGAGGCCAAAGGTCCCTTCTATAATCCTTCTGTTTCACCCATGTGCCTCACTGTAACATTCTTCTGCCCTTGTCCTGGCATTCCTCACAGGGGCAGGTAGCCAAGATAGGTAGGGGTGACCAGAGTCACCTGCAAATTTTGAGGGACAACATTTATCCACACACTATCCCATATGACCTACACCAGTGGAAACTCTTAGGAATTATGTACACCTGCTCATTCTGACAGGTGGAGGACTAATGCAATAAGTGTTCCATTAATCTCTCCGATTATGTTGGGAATATGTCCCATTGCACAGAACTTGGCCTTCACTGTGGCCAAATCTTCAACCTGGGGGAAAACAATGTAGCTGCAAATGTGTTTAATCAGGGCAGACAACAATCTGTCAGCACTATTGAGAACATTGGCTGTGACATTCCTGCTGCCAAGCCCACTGTCATTTGGAAAGAACCAGTTGCCAGGAAATGGAGCACTGATAGAACTTGCACAAGAGGGGGGATCCTAGTGGGGTGACGGATGACAGATATCAGGTCAGGCTCCAATTGGGCACACACCTCTGTGATTGTGGCCCTGCCCAGTCTATAGGTGAGGAGAATGTGCCTGTCCTCCAGTGTTGCCAAGTCCCCCAGGGGTCTGTACATGGGGGTATGTCTCCATCTCCTATTCATCTGCAGCGGGTGCAATTAATGGGCAACAAAGTGAAGAGCTGGTCACAAACTGAACAATCGGGCTACAACAGAACATTGCATAATGTTAATTTGTAATGGGTCAGTGTGAATTGTCCAGTATGTCCACATTTAAACAGTGACACACCAATTATCCAGGGTTTGCCCCCCAATCATGAAATGGCGTCCTACCACAGTACGGAATGCTGTATGGGCCTCCAGACCAACAGGAGAGTACACTGTGGGCATGATGCATGTGGCATGAATACATGGAGTGGTGTGGGTGAAGGCCTCGTATAAGGGGGATGGGTGGATGTCCTCTGAACGGTGTTTTAGTTGTGTGCTGGGCCATGTGTGTGCAAATGGTGATGTGAAGGGGTATGGTGGGCCATAAGTGTAACAGGCAGGAGTGTCTGACTAATATTATATTCCTGTCTGTATTGCCTCTGCAGATCAGTGCCCATCAAAAGAAGGGTATATGGCGTGCCATCGCCAAGGAGGTGCGGACCCTGGGTGTCTACGACAGGCAGAGCACCCACTGTTGGAAACAGTGGGAGGACCTGAGACACTGGGCATGGAAGACCGTGGAGGCACAGCTGGGGATGGCCTCCCAATGAGGAAGGGGTGCCCGTCGAACCCTGACCCTCCTGATGGCCAGCATACTGGCAGTGGCCTATCCTGAGCTGTATGGGTTCTTGAGGGTATCACAGCAGCCACAAGGGGGTGAGTACAGAGCCCACCATTACTACTAACGCTTGGTGGGGTGGCATCCGGGTGGGGGATGTGTGTCAGTGGGTGCCCCTAGGCCAGGCTTGACATTGCAGCTTAGGTCCCCTGGTGGCCAGGGTTTTGAAGGGCTAGTCCTGCTAATTAGCTCTTAGCAATCCACTACTGGTCAGAGCTACGTGGGTCCCAGGTGTGCTGGATTTGGCTGTGTGTGTCCCCTCCCATACCTTGGTGGCTAGCATTATCAATGGTAGTGCAATGCATAGCGCGTAGGCCTGTTCCCTGTGTGTGAGGGTGCTGTGTGCGCCACCGGTGGTGTTGGTACATCCATTAACCAAGTGTATCCTTTGTCTCTCCCCCCCTTTTTGTTTTGTCATCCTGTCCTTATGTGAATTAGCATCATCTGGCAGAGGAGCAGAGGCACCGGCAATGGAGGGAGCTGCATCCTACAGGACCCAGGAGGCAGAGTCAACCGACCCTGAGGGCACCATTGGACGGAGGGAGAGGGAAGCACCATAGCAGAGACTGGAGGGAACAGTTCTGACACAGATACCTCCTCCGATGGAAGCTCCCTGGTGGTGGAGGACACCTCTGTGACCACCCCTGCTGCCCTGAGGAGGAGGCTATTGACCTCCTGAGATCCATCTCTGTAGGGAAGTCTGCCATTGTGAATGCCCTCCAAGGGCTGGCAGCCCAGATGCAACAGACTAAGGGCCGGAGGGCATTCACACTGGCTTGGCAGCCCAACAGAGATCAATCCAGGCTCTGGCCTCCTCTCTGAATGCAGCCATTGTCCCTGTTTCCACCCTCCCCCTCCAACTTCCTCTTCCCAAACCCAATCTTCTCAACCCCAACCTATCCCAAGCACACAGGCAGACGAGCAGGCACACAAGACAACACACAAGAGTGGTTCAGCCAAACACAAGCACCACACTTCATCCCACAGGCACTCACACAAACACCATCCAGATGAAGACATACCAACATCCACAGTATCTACTGTGCCCCCTCCTCTTTCACTCCCCCCAGTTTGGTCTTTACTCACAACTGGATGCACTAGACCATCCACCACTACCAGCATCACCACCACACCTAGCAGAACACACACCTTACTGGCACACACCTCCACAACAGTCATGCACACGTCCCATGTGTCCTCTCCCACTGTGTCTGTGTCCCACCCTCCCAAGGTACACAAACGCAAGCACTCAGACACCCAACAGCCATCCACCTCACAACAGCATCCAGCCCATGCACCTGCACCCAAAATCAGCAGACAGACATCTCGTACAACCACTCCCTTTTCCTCCACTCCCAAACCTTCTCACTCTTCCCGCCCCAGTGTCCCTAAAAAACCTTTCCTATCAACCATTGACCTCTTCCCTATCCCTCCCCCATCCTGTACATCTGGCCAGGGTGGGAAGAACCCAGCCAAGCACCTCAGCCACCCAGTCCATGGGTCTAGTTGTCACCACACCCACTTGCGGTGGCAAAGGAGCCAGAGCACATGTCCTGATGGTGAAGGAGCCTGCACCAAACACCCTCAAGGGAAAGGAACCTGCCACAGCTGCTGCAAGGAAGAGCAAGGAGCCTGCCACAGCTGCTGCCAGGAAGAGCAAGGAGCCTGCGAAGACTAAGGAGCCTGTCCCAGCTGCTTTCAGGAAGAGCAAGGAGCCTGTCGCGTAGGCTCTCATTATCCTAATGAGACTACTGGATTTTGAGCAGCAAGATCGTCCACAGTGTGGGGGACTGAGTCTGACTCACGGTGGATGACGCTTGTCACTCCAAATCCAGGTTTTGCTCCGGCTAACTAGCAGTGCCTCATCTCTCCCAAATGGTAGAGACAATTGGGCAGCCGAGCGCATGACATATCGATACATCTCAGGGAAATAGTGGTCACTCAGGTCGCAACCAGTTCTCTTATACACAGTTCGGTCTCATATATAAATGACAATAAAGACAGTATAAGTTTTAAAGATTGGTTTAATAAAACAACTGCATTTTGGATAGCAAAGCGTGAACTGCAATAACCAGAACTACACAACACAGTAATATTAAAATAGTGACGATGAGGATGAAGCACAAGAATAAGGCTATCATAGTGCTGTTAGTATAGTTGGATTATTCCCTTTCTAAATTATATTTCGAGCACAATATGGAGTTAGTTTTGCACCGAATTAGAGTAAAAAAAAATGACACTAATTCGGTGCAAACAGAGTATAAATATGCCGCAGAGTATAAATGTGCCCCTAAATATGGCGTTAAGGCCATAGAGTCATTTTTTGCACGGGAACGCCTACCTTGCATCTCATTAAGGCAAAGTAGGTCTCCACTTTCAAAAAATGACTTTAACTCCATAAATTTGGTGCTAGAGGGGTCTAGCACCAAAGTATAAATATGGAGTTAGTTTTGCACCGAATTAGAGTAAAAAAAAATGACACTAATTCGGTGCAAACGGAGTATAAATATGCCCCACTATATCTAGTAAACACAGTGCATTCCTACCCTTTAAAATTGGTGCAGGGCAGCACAGTAGAAAAGCTTGGGACACTGCCCTACACCAATTCCTAGCAAACATGGCCCTTAATGTAAAAAAAAAAGAAAACAATAAATAAGAAGGATACACCACACAATAAAAATCTAAGAAAAATTGTGTAAAAATAGGAAATATTTGCTTTTTTAAAATGCCACCAAAGCAACAAAAATCCAATGTAGGGAACAAGAGATTTGAATTTTTAAAGATTAAATTAAAAAAAAAATAGCATTCCAGTGATTGACAGCAAAAAGCACCAACCGCGCATATCTGGTTGAGCCTCACCGGAACAAAGTCAAAGTTTGAGGCTGACTGTGATGGAGCACAAGTTTAATAAACTGAGCATTAGGCTTTGGTCCAAATTTTACCTTCAGACTTAGGGCCCCATTTAGATCTTTACAGAGTTCCGTTGTCCTGCCATAATGGCGGTTCCAAGTGCTCTGTCAGGCTGATATAATGCGATCACCAATGAATAGATGTATGGTGACTGGTGGGTGCCAGCAGGCCACATCTGATGTGTATTAGTCAATTGTGGGCACCCACGTACCACACTACAAAACACAGATTCCATTTCAGGCCAGGATACTTTGCCTTTCCACTACAGAACACCATTTTGCTGCTGATTTTGCCACTCAGAAGTCAGGTAACTTTTTTTAACTACCTCTGTTATTTTTTCATTTTTTGTTTTTAAATTTGTTCATTAACTTGTGGGCCACTATTTCATTTATTTTTAGTTACTCATAATGACAGAGAGGAGAAACCTATGTTTTCCAGAGGGAGCATTGCCAGTTATGTTGGATTAAATCATTAGAGTAGGGTTGTTTGGAACACAAGTACAAAATACAACCATATCTCAGAAAAGACAAATGTGGTCCAGAGTAGTTGACAGAGTGACTGCTGTAACAAACAACCTGCACACACAGGATGAAATTAGGAAGAGGTGAAATGACCTGCGCGGGAGAGTGTGTTCCCTGGCCTCAAAGTGTCACCTAGAGGCCAAGAGGACTGGATATGGTTCCCCCAGCCCCCCATTAGAAATTCATCCTTGGGTTGAGAAGGTCTTGCAGATTTTACATCCTGAAGGCTTGACAGGAATTCCTGGTGGAGTGGAGACTGATAAGTTACATTTGTGTATGTCTCATTAAACATGAATGTTGTTTTTGCTATTAAGTTAGCTGTTTTTCCACCTTTCTAAAACATTAAAGTACAATTTTCAAAAATCACAAATCTATTGTCACCATCAAATTATTAGCATTATGGTGCTATCGCTCCTTTTACTACCGGGCAATATGCGTGGTCAATATGTGTGTTCTTCTTCATTGATAATTTATTGTATTTGATTGTTTGTTGTAGCAAAATTAACAGGTTAAAAACCTCATTATACAAGAAAGATGTGTTGTATGTAATTATTTTTTTAAGGTTCACGCATTTCACATATGTTATGATTTAGTAAATGTGTGTACATCTTCACTGCATGTATTTTACTAGGAATAATCTATTTATAATTTTCCAAGTGTTGGGGCATTATCAAATTATATTTGCAATGTGATGTTGGTCGTTCTCTCTTTTCTTCCATGTATGTACTTATTGCAAAATGCCAGGCATTCCTCAAACCATATTTATGCAATGAGTAAAAAGTGGATTAGGTCATGTATTTTTTGTATGTTGTCACATTCTTGTAATTTCATTGAAGTGATATAATTTGTTTCACAACCCAAAGTATGTTAACTTAACGATTATATATTATGTTACGTTGTATGTATGATGCAAGTAACAATGGTAATGGGGTCATTACGACCCTGGCGGCAGGCGGTATGTTGGCCGTAACACTGCCAACAGGCTGGCGGTGTTCCGCCAGCAATTATGACCGTGGCGGAAAAGCCACGGCCATACCGCCGGCCCCTCCACTTTGCCGCCGGGATTCCGTCTGGCGGTCATAATCCCCAGGGCAGCAGTGCATGCACCGCTGCCCTGGGGATTAGAATCCCTGACCGCCGGCCTGTCCATGGCAGTACACACCGCCATGGAAAGGCCGGCGGTAAGAGTACTTGGGGTGCCCCTGGGGGCCCCTGCACTGCCCGTGCAGGGGCCTCCAGGCATAGCCCCGTCGCGCATTTCACTGCCCGAATTTCGGGCAGTGAAATGTGCGACGGGTGCTACTGCACCCGATGCACATCAGCATTGCCGCCGGCTCAATTACGAGCCGGCTGCAATGTTGATGTGACATTTCCGCTGGCCCAGCGGAAATGTCATAATAGGGAGACAGAAATACCGCCGGCAATGGTGGTATTCTGTCCACCGCGGCCTCGGCGGTCTTTTGAAAAGACCGCCGAGGTCGTAATGACCCCCAATATCTTTACTTGGCAAAGTCCATATGATGACCAATGCCATTCATCCTACTAAGTGTAATCATCTAAACTTTAGCTTCCTAGGCCTTGGAATAGTTAAATTCTCAATTCTCCTCGAAAATGTGTTGGGTTGAATATGTGGCATCATTTATGTACACTTCCTAAGCAATTTTGTTCTTTTCAGGACATCTCTTCACATGCATTTTTCTAGAAGTTTACATGTGCAAAATGTATAATGTTTATGTAATTTGCAAAACATTACTGAAAAGTCAAAACATACTATAAACACCAATTTATGATTTTGTTTTGCTTTATTTGTAGCTCACAAAACAATTGAATTATAATCCAGACTTGCAAACATTGTTTTCTTGAATTCCTATTAGGTTCTACACCCAAAGTACATGGGCAACCATCTGCCACTGAGGATTGCTCCACTCTAGACCAGGATCAAGCCTTCAAAGAGGAGTCCACTCTTGCAAGTCCAGATGATGTGGAAGAGCCTGTTCCATCTGCTTGGTCTGGGCAGACAGCTTCAGTGAGTCTCACTCAGCCCACACCTATACCTTCCACCCTAGCTGTTATAGTACCTCAGCCAATGGACACCTCCACCTCTTGTGTCCAAAGGAATATCACCCCAATCTTGAGCCCTCCAGTCCTGGATGCTGTTCAGTCAACACCACCACCTCCAGTTCAGCAAAGACCCAGTGGAATGGGCCACACTGGCTCAAGGGCACAGGGTAGTTGGAGTAGTGCGATTGGGAGGGAATCTGTAGGCCAGCAAAGTCAGGCCACTGGGTACACTGTAACCCAGACCATCATTGATCAAGTCTTGGGATCCACACCTCAGTCCCAAGACATGTTAGGACAGGTGCTAAAAGAGCTCTGGAACATAAAGCAGTCACAGAGGGAGCATAATGTAGTGATGCAAACACTAAACTCAAATTTGAGCTCCCTGACTGGGATACTATTTGACATTTACGACCATATGTGCAGGCTGTTCCCAGCAACATCTACTACTTTCTGTGGCCACACTACATCTGCTTCAGCCACAGAAAGAAAGGCCCTGCCACAAGCAGAAACACCAACAACCACCTTAGTCTGTGCAACTGTGGACTGTCCCCCTTTAGAAGGGTATGTGCATCTGGACCACTAGGAGAGGATGACAAGACCTCCACCACCACCAGCAAGAGATCAAAAATCTAATTTCCTCCGGTGTGTGGCTACTATTCACTCTGTGGACTAGATTCTGGACATGTTTACCTTTTAAATACCAGTTGCATTTTGTACATTGGACTTCAAACAATTTTTCCGATAAAATAATAGTTTCATTCACCATGAAAAACTCTTTATTTAGATTTTGTATTTGTTTTTATCCTGTATCAGTTTATTTGTGTTTGGAAAAGAAAAGAAATATTAAAAACACAAAGGACTGGTGGTGTTTTTCTTGTGGTATTTACTTTTTTATGTCTTCCTTTCATCATTATTTATAAAATGCAAATTATCTAAACAAGCTTTCACCAAAAGAAATATATATTAAGGTAATGTTTCTCCCATGCTCAAAGTAAAACAAACACCACAAATCTTAATATATTAATTTCATACACTAGTAAGTAAGTATAATTTATTGGATAGAACACATGCATAAACCAAACAGTCTATATCTTTTTTGATTTTACAGTTCCAGACATTAACACCATGGAAGAGTGGGATGTAATCAGATAAATCAAATTTGGTAGGTAAACTATTGTTGATTCATGTCATCAGCTGGAGCCAGACCTCCTTCCTCACATTAGGAATCCCACGTCAATAGCACCATTAGTAAAAATCATAGCGGTGCACAAAGATGTGATCACAACGTCCTTCAAATACATTGTAGCAGTATCTGGTAGCATGTCACAACCAACTTTAAGTGGTGTGCTACAAAAACTTATTTCTAAAATAATGGGACACATCAACAGATTCAGACACCTAACACAAAATGAAGATTTTATATGAAGGGAAATTAGTATTCTATGGTTCATCCTACACATGTGGCCAGAGCAAGTTGTGCAGCACATATTGCCTTGGTGACATCAGTCAACAGAAAACAAGTCTAATACAATCTCATAAACGTCTAGTCAATCACTGTGCAAATTGTCTTTGTACAAGATATGTAGACCTAGAATGTATGTGTTTTTCACAGGATCAACCCATGGTCCACTTGCACTTTGCAAAAGCAGCATATGACAGCAAATGTCACCATTTTATAATGCCCAAATGAAGATGACATGGTGAAGGATCCTCAATCAGAATAACAGGAAAAATTTAATTTATTAAAACGACAAAATTGACACATTACAAATTATAAATAAGGAGGACACATCTACTGAGAACAATTAAAGATAAACACTGCAAATGAACACAGTAGTCAATGTGTCAGAAATTCCAACAACAATACTTTTTCCCTTGAATTTACGAAAACCAACCTTTCCTGAAAAATGTCCTGTGCCAAATGATATATTCTTTATATCAGAAGTTCTTTGGACATTGAAATGTAATGTTAGGTAAATATATACTTACACACATGTGAAAAAGTTGTCATTGACATCTTGACATATGTCAATTCCTTCCTCTTCACTACTATCATCTTCATTTGGCATTTCAACATCCTCAACTGGTGGTTCATCCAGTTCTCCATCATCTACAATGTATGGGATGTTCCATCACAGAGCGATGTTGTGAAACATGCAGCAGGCCATGGTCATTTTTCATACCTTGGGCCCAATTCACAAAGTTAAACTGAGACCAAAAGTCTAACTTTAGACCAAAAGTCTAAACTAAGACCAAAAGTCTAACTTTACAATGAGTAAAGTTTGACATTTGATCTAACTTTAGACTTTTAGTCTAAACCTAGACCAACATTCTAACCTCACTATGAGTAAAGTTAGACTTTAGGACTAAACTTAGACTTTTGGTCTAAGTTTACCTTTGTAAATTAGACCCCTTATAGGGTGAGTAGAGGAGGGCTACACTAGTTTTATCCAGACAGTCAAATGTGGCCTTTAGGAGACCAAAAGCCTGCTTCACTGGCCTCCGTATTCTTCCAAGAGCCTTATTGTAGTTGACTTCCCCTGGGTTTGTTGGATTCTGAGTCTCCTACCTGAAATAAAAAATTATATTGATCAAATATTTCTCATCCCATTGTACATCCTTAAACTAGAAATTAAGCAAATAATCATTTTATCATATTGTACTTACCAACAAGTAAGACCTCTGAGTTCCAATTTGTGACATTTGCAGGGGTATGCTGCTGTTCTATAGTAAAAAGTAATCATTTTTTGAACCTGGGAAATAGGCACAAAAACTTGAGACATACAAATTAGGTAAGCAGACAACTTGCACATTGAATTAATGTAAGTCATTCCGACTGTGGTAGAGCTGTTCTCTGGTGTATGGTGGCACTAAAGCAAGATGTATGCCATCAATTGCACCAATTTGGTAGTCTACCACCAAAAGCATAAAAATCTCCCTTCACATTTACAAAATCTGCATTTTGTGGTAACTGGATGAAGCTGTTGATATGTCTTATCATTAAAGAAAGGGCTTCTTGTAGCACACCACTAAAAGTTGATGTAATGGGGCACTTGCCGTCAGAGTGGAGCAAGTCAGCCAAGTGCATTGCAACTCCTCAAGGTTCCCCGGGTGCACTGCAAAGAGTATTCATGACAGAAGCGAGGAGGAGTGCTTCCGGGATGCGAGAGGCAGAAAAGAGGAGGATGGCAAGCAGAGAAGAAGAAGACACGGAGCCAAGGTCGAAAGAAAAAGAAACAAAGAAGAAGAAAATTTGGGACTCCAGGCACTGGAGAGTGATAGAAACAGCCAGGAAGACACAGGCGCTCAAAGGTGGAAGGCAGAGAAACCCTGTGAGGGAGACCCTAGAGCAGAGGGGACCACGTTGGAGCGAGACGCCAGAGAGGAAGAGCTTGGAATGGTAAGGAAAGAGAGAGGAGAAGGTGAAACTGCCCTCAGATCCAGCCACGTTCCTGGAGGAGAGTGGCTAGACATGGTATGATCATACCTAAAGAAGGGCACATGCACAGAGACCAGGCGAGGGTAGTGAGTGAGGGGTAGAGAAGGAGAAGTGGGAAGACTAATGGCCCATTTTGAATCACAGTGGTGAAGACTGGACATATGCCGGTAATACAATAGTAATGCAATGCTGGCAATATTCAATGACCAAACACCTCATATGGTAGACCCCTCTTTCCCTCACGAGCACACCTTTTTTCCCACCCTGAGATTCCCTGGAATAAACACCTCCCTTATTATGAGTATTTTCCCCCTTTTGTTCGAGGTGGGCTGACGGCGGGACAGCGCAGTCAAGCGAGGAGACGGCGAATCTGTGGGGAAGATAAGTAGCAGAAGAAAATAAATTAGTACAGAGGAATTCCAAGAGAAGAAAAACAAACGTCTCACAGACAGTAAAGTGACACGAGTAAAAGACAAGAAAAAGAGATTGATCACAATCCTAAACCAGTCTGTTAACCCTTCTTATACAAACTAATCCATCACAGTTGTGACATGCCTCCAGATATTGCCTCAGTGTATTAGAAGGCCACAAAAAAGAGTACTGCCTTCATTTTCACTTATGGTATTATTGATGTTGGATTCTTATTTTGAGACAGAAGGTCTGGCTCCACCTGATGATATAAATCAAGAACAGTGTCCCATTCAATCTGAGATTTTTTATAATATCCCTTTCTTCCTTGGTGGCAATGTTACACTTGAGGCTGTCGGCTTCTACCTCTTCCTGGGTTCATATACCTGCATTTAAGACAAAAGAAAAATATCAATTTAATTGGGCAAACAAAACTTTGATAATCAACACACATCTCAGGTCTTCCGTATGTTTTGTGACATATATGTATATGTATATATTTTAGTGATGTTGTAACTTTGATAAACAATTTTTACATAATAATGTGTAAATAGTACATTTTATTTACACATTACTTTTTTTAATGTATTTTTTTAAGTCCATCAATGGAAGTATGAAATAAACCACATTACTATCCCATTTAAGGACAGTGCACACATTACATTATACGTTTTGCATTTTATCAAAAAACAGTAATGTACACATCTTTGTCTATGTCAACAAACTAACCACCATTTTGAGTGATGGTAACAAACGTAACATTTAAAAATATGCTGTTTCACATTCTAAAATGGTGTCCACCTGACCATGCTACCAGGGCATTTACAATATGAAGGCCCTCAGTGGAAATTGACTGCATAATAGGTGCAAACCTCCACATAGGCAGTGTAGGAGGCTGGTCTGGTTTGTAGTGGGTACCTAAGGTACTTACACCTTATGCCAGGTCCAGGTATCCCTTATTAGTGAAAAGTAGTCAGTCTCGAAGCCAGACTCTCTTGGGGTAGTGTGGATGAGCAGCCAAGGCCTAATTAGGAGACATGCAAAGCTCATGCAATACCACTGTAGACACACACTTCTCACACACATGAAAGAAAAATACTCAGTTACAAAAATAATGGTACTTTATTTTGGTGAAACAAATGCCTTAGAGACTATGCTCCCTTAGGAGGTAAGTAATATACACAGTATATACACTAGAATGCAGAAATAGCTGTAAAAACAGAGAACAGTGCAAATACTGAAAGTCACAATAGTTAGAAATTGGCCTGGTGGAACACAAACCATATACTAAAATAGTGAAATGTGCAAGTCAATTTCCCACCTGGGCAAGTGTGTGTAGAGAGGTGCTGGGAGTGTTAGAAAACACCAAAGGTAAGCAAGGGAACCCACTCCAGAGCCCAGGGAAGCAGGAGTAAATCACAGTAACTTTCCTAGAAGACACAAGAACATGTGCTAGAAGATTTGGCAAGAACCAAAAGACCAAATCCAAGAAGAATGGAAGAGTCCAGGGAGAACAGGAGCCCCTGCTAACCCTGATGAAGGTGCAAAAGAAGAACCATTGGTGAAGAAGAACAGTCAGTACTGCATCCAAGAAGATGGATGTGGCTCCTGGTTGGTGCAGATGGTGTCCCATGCTGGATGGATTATTGCACTCTGGTTTGCGTTGCTGTATTCCGCCAACAAGCCTTGGCACACGCAAAGCTCGCGGTTAGCTGAAAATGGTGCTGCCCGGGACCAGGAGGGACCTGGTTTCCTCTACTCCAGAGGGGGAGACAGAGTGAGCTCTCAGCAACTCTGAGAGCCCTTAGAAGACCAGGCAGTGTGCACAGGAGTCCCACAGCACTGTGGCAAAGAAGGTGCAATAGGAGGCAGCACTACACGAAGGGATGCCACGCCTCCTGAGAACCCACACAGGAGGCTGTGTATCGTAGAAAGGAGTGGTGAGAGCTGAAGCTGCATGGTACATGAAAAACTTTGTGGAAGGATAACAACAAGCCTTGGCAACTACAAAAGACGTGATGCGTGTTGGTACTGTCTTGCGTGGGGAGGTAAGTTCTTACCTTCACCAGAGTTGGACAACTGGACTTCAGAACTGTTGAAACCACTTCAGTCCACTGCCCATGTTGCTGAATTCATGCAGTTCTTCAGGAGAGGGGACCCAATCCACCAGTCAGCACTGCAAGAGGAGTGCCTGTTATATCACGGAAGTGACTCCTTCACTTCAAGGGAGATTCCTTCGTTCTTCTAGTGCAGGCTGAAGACTGGCTGTCCTCTGTGGATGCATGACCAGGAAACAGTTGCAGTTGCTGGCAGGAGCTGAAGATACAATGTTGCAGAAGTGGTCTTTGCTTCTTTGTTGCTGTTGTAGAGTTCCTGGAGGGTCCAGATGCAATTTCTTCAGTAAGAAGGGGAAGTAAAGGATGCAGAGTATTCCTGCTGGAGTCTTGCAATCTGAATCTGAAGGACCACCCAGGAGAGAGACCCTAAATAGCCCTGAAAAGGGGATTGGTCAGCTACCAGGTAAGCACCCATTGGGGAGGGCTCTGACATCACCTGCTGGCACTGGCCACTCAGATGCTCCCAGAGTGCCCTGCCAACTTGGAATCCAAGATGGCAAAACCAAAGGACACTGAGTACCACTCCTGAGGTGGTGATGGAGCGGGGAATAGTCACTCCCCTTTCCTGTGTCCATTTTCACACCAGAGCAGAGACTGGGGGTCCCTGAATTGGTGTAGACTAGATTATGCAAGGAGGGCACCATCTCAAAGCATTTCCAGAGGCTCTGAGAGGCTACCCTTCCTATGCCTGTAATACCTATTTCCAAAGGGAGAGGGTGTAACATCCCTCTCCCAAAGGAAATCCTTTGTTATCCCTTCCTGGGCTTGAGCTGCTCAAGCAACAGGAAGGCAGAAACCTGTCTGTGAGGTGGCAGCAACTGGGGCTGCCTGGAAAGCCTCAGAAGGCTAGAATGGCAGTACTGTGGTTCCTCTAAGGAGCACCCAGAGTGTGTGTAATCATACAACCAATACTTGAAAAAGCCTTGGGGTATGATTCCAACATGTTTAATACCAAACATGGCCATATTCGGAGTTACCGTTGTGAAGCTGTACATAGGTAGTGACCTATGTATAGTGCACTCGTAAAATGGTGTCCCTGCACTCACAAAGTCTGGGGAAATGGTCCAGGATGATCTGGGGGCACCTCTACTAGTGCAGGGGTGCCCTCACACACAGAGGTACTCTGCACCCAGCTGTCAGGGTTGGAAGGCCTGGCATATGGGTGACTTATAAGTGACCTAGTGCAGTGTAAATGGTTGTGAAAGGGTGCATGCACCATTTCACACAGGCTGTAATGGGAGTCCTGTAGGAGCCTTTGCATGGGCTCCCTATGGGTGGCAAAAGTAATTCTGAAGCCAATAGGGAGCCCCTGGATCCCCAATGACCTGGGTACCTAAGTACCATATACTAGGGACTTATAAGGGGTGGCCAGTATGCCAATTTGGGATGAAGTACTGGGGTATCAGTATGCAGTGACAAAATTCAGAGGAGAGAGAGCATAAGCACTGGTTAGCAGGATCCCAGTGACACAGTCATTCACACTGACATCAGGCAGAAAATGGAGGTAACATGCCAAAAAGAGGGTACTTTACTACAGGCAGCCATAGGCTAATATATATGACAGTAAAGTACAAAAGCCAATTGCTGTGACCATCTCCATTGACAATCACGTAAGTTGTGCATATGTACACAGAATTATTAAAAAAGCTTACTTGCCTCAAACAGTGCAGCCAACAATACATCCTCTACTTTGCTTCTGTTAAAAACCTCTGGAAGCCACAATGCTGAGTAAAGCAGGTGACAGGAGCCCTAAATTCCCAACTGAGGAGTAGGAACTGCGGACCACAGAGGTCCTGTCCCTGGACAACCAGCTGTTTGGAAACCCAAAGGAACAGGTACATGTTTGAATGGAAAATGCATTTCTAACTAACTTGCTTTCTTCATTACAGAGGCTAAATTGTCCCTTTTAGTTCATGAGTGAATTGTTCAGATTGGAGTGCAGTCAGTTCAATGATTTGGTGGGTAAAATGTTGCTTAACAATGTTTTTAAAGGTCTGTAAATTGAAAAAAAATCTGAATGAATAATGTGACTTTTCATTTAAATGTTCTGATATTTCAACATTTTTCATTTACAATCTGCATGTCCCTTGCTTCTTGTGGTCACTTGACTCTGTATCCTAAGTATAAGTGAAAAATACAGTCATATGTTGAAATGAGAGAAATATAAACATATTTCATTTACAATCTGCATGCCTCTTACTTCTAGTGGTCACTTGGCTCTGTATCCTAAGTATAAGTGAAAAATACAGTTATATATTGAAATGAGAGAAATATAAAGTGTAAGAAAAAATGTTCAAGTTATGGACTTATCTGGGTTTTCTTTTCACTTTAAATTTTCCCATTTTCTGATAAATGAGTATCTGTATGTATCTGTATGTAATGTATTAACCATGCAATGGTGCAACATATAGGGAAGGTATATGCTGTGTGGCATGCACACCCATACAAATATGACCCATTTATACATGCATTTGCTCATACATCACCAAAACCGTGAGCTCACTGACACATACGGCAGCCATACTGGCTTTAGTTGTAAAATATGTGCTAATATTGTACAAGTAGTTTAGCCTTCAGTAGTTCGCAATGATTTGTCCCGATCAGACGTAGCTCTCACTGCAGGAAATGTTTCAGACCCCTGGCCTAGATGATGTTTGTGGCCTGAATTTGTGAAATGAAGACAATAAAACGGATGAGGATACTCAACAGGTCACTGCAAATTAGCATGTCCTAGGAAATCATAATTTTAGGAAACAATCTGTACTAACTTTTTGGAAATGCTTGTGATAGATTTAACAAAAGTTTGTTACAGCAATATAGACAAATGCAAACACACAAAACATTTTTTCCTTTTTTTGTGTCGATACAGGTCAATGCCCATCAGAAAAAAGTGA